>NC_138060.1:11210653-13610653 GCF_964194185.1 Rhinolophus hipposideros | reverse complement strand
TATTTTCCTATTATGATTGTGGTGAATTTCAAGCGTATACAGAAATACATAGACTGGTAAAATAAATCTTGATGTATTTACAACCTTGCAAAAATGGTCAATTCCTGGATAATCTTGTTTCATGACCATCCTTACTCTAATCCACTCAATTCCACGTTATCTGGAAGCAAATCACTGTCACCATACAATTTAATTAAATGTATTGGGGTAACAACATTGGTTAATAGCATGATACAAATTTCAAGTGTACAACTTTACAACACGACATCTGAATACTGTACTGCATGCTCCCCACTTGAATTTTAATCTCTTTCTATCACCTTGTGTTTGACCCCTTTACCCTTTTGATCCTCACCCCACACCCCTTCCCTCCTGACAACCACCATTCTTTTGTCTGTATCTAAACAGTCATCATACAATTTCAACTTAACATAATTCTATATGTACCTCTGTAAAAACCAAGGACTTAAAAAACAATCCTTTAAAAATGCCTAAAACTAACAAATTGAAATATTATATATTTTAAAAAATATTTAAAATTAACAACAATGACAAAATTAGCAATATTAATTCTCTAGGAAGTATTTAAGTTTATAATTGTCTCATAAATATATTTAGGCCAAATCTAGTTTTTAAAAAATCATTACTATGGCCTGTCATTTTCTTAAGCTACTACAACTTCTCAAAGACAAAGTTAATTTAAATGTGTTTAACTGAAACCACTGTCTTATCGCTCTTTCAGAGAGCGATATCATCACAGAATGAGGCTGCAGATTGTCGATGTTTTAGAAACGTTGGGAGTGACTGATTTAGACAGAGTCAAATGATTTCTAACTAAATAACTCCATCACAAAAAAGCTGGCTCACTATAAACACCAGGTAAATGATAAGTAAGAGTTAATATTCGTTAAGGACTTTGTGTGCCAGATCCTTGGCTCATCTCTTTTGATTCTACTTCACTGAATCCTCCTAATAAACTCTGGAAAGGTTTGACGAGTTCACCTAGGACACCCAGCTAGTAAGGGACTGAGTGAGATAGATATTTAACTGGGCAAGTCAAACTAGACAACTATGTCTCCCATCACTGGCACTGTACCAACACTTGGGGACACTAATGGAAGAGCTCCATGAAGGGAGGCATAAACAGGGAGGACATTCTGAGCAGGTTGCAGAAGCTACTTAAAGTAGAATGATGAACTAACTCTTGCTGGCAACTGCAATTTCATAATTACACAAATTTTTTTTAAAGTTTAATTACTGCTCAGAGTCAGAAACATCAAAGGTGGAAATATTATCCAAGTAGCAATCCACCCATGAAGCAACAGTTAAAAGATGTCCAAGTTCTGCTAGAATACACTTGGAAGTCTCATCTCCCACGTCACCTTCTCTAAAGATGGTTTGAAGAAAATCCAGATCTGAAGTGTAGCAATTAACAGGTGCAATTATATACTTCTGCAGGCTACAAGTAATCTATCTTGCACTCGCCTCTCAATTACTTCGTGCTTGGAGTTTTCCGTGGCACCTGGCTATCTCAAACTTGCTAATAGAGAGAAACAAGCCTATTATAAATTCAAAATGCTTCACCATCGCATTCTACAGTACAAAAGAGTGAGTCTCCGGCTTAGTTCACTGTCTGACAAGTCAGACATGATGAAGTCTTTGATGCCAGCCATTACACAGCAATCTTTTCTCCTATTTCCATTTCTCCTTTTCTGCTATCTCAAATCTATATCCAGGTAACAGACTTCAAGTTCATTACCCAGAGAAATCTATTTCTTCAACCAAAGCAAAAGGAATTTGGACGGATCTCCTAAGTGTCTGTTAAAAATACCAAGTGATTAGGATTTCTTCATTCAGTTATTGACAACCCTGTGTGAAGCTAACATTTCGCAGTTCAAATGCAAATATTCTGTGAAGGAAGGGAAAGCTAGAAAGAACTTTGACAAGGCCCTGCAGCTTCTCAAAGTGGAAAGAGAAGTGCCAGTATCCCTTGACTGCAATATGAATTTTGTAAAGTTACCAGGAAACCACAAAAGTGGGGGCCTTTGCTGAACAATCACTTAGTTCCCATGACTGAGATTGTATTTGAGATGCTGAGTCCATCCACTTATTTACTGAGTCCCTGGTATGTTTCTGGCAGTGTTTTACAAACTGTAGCTCTGTCCTAGCCCCAGCTCACTCTGCTGTGATTTGTTATGTAGACAGTTTAGGAAACCTCACAGCAAGATTTAAAGATCCATTTCCCTTCATCTAATTCCAAGTAACCTTATACTTATTCAACCAACATCTATTGTAATACTGTTCAGAGGCAACATTCAAAAAAGGGTAGAGCAGCTTGAAGCCCACAGCATTGCTGAAGCGGGGTCTTGCAGGCCCTCTGTGGGGCTTGGAGTTAATTCTATGGTGCGGCATCATAGGACAATCTGGGAACCCCGAGGGAGGGCCCAGAACACTTGGAATGACAGGGTGGGAGCACTCCTGGGATCTCAGGGCAACAGCTATGTACAACAGAAATATTTCAATATTTTAATAACCAGTAGGACTAAACCAGCATTCACGACTAAACAGAATCTTGGCAGCCCTATGTTGTCAATTATTGATTTTAAAAATCCAAGTCCTGTATTCAAGCAGCTCTCCACCTAAACTATATGCTATAAAACAAATAAATACCATTTCGGTTTTAAATAAACAGAAAGGACAGGTTATCTTGGACTTTTCAATAGTTTTTTGTCAGAAACACAGCAAATAGCAATTATGTACAGATTCGAGAAAAACCTTTTTCAATTTATTTTCTCCAATGCAAGTTTTACTATTCCATACATGATGATTATTTTGTTGTTCACCAACCCCTCACAATATTTAACTCATTCATTCAAGTTCAATAGGTCAAAAGATTTAAAGAAAGACCAGGTAAAACAGCTGGGAGTAAAATCAAGGTAGGAATTTTGTGTCAAGATTTTACATAAAACATGAAACTGTAAAGGTTTTTCTGAATAATTTGAATGACTGCAAATGAACAAAGTCTATTCCACCTTCAGCAGTCCCCTTTCAGTTTTAACTCATGTATCCCATACTTCTTGCTACATAGAGAATTTACATGGTGGGATAATGATTGAACTAGATGATATTTAATGGCTTGGAATGTCCAAGAGAGAGCACGAATGGTGCTGACAGTTGTTAAAAAATAAACATTTTTTCACAATGTATATTATATGACATTTATTAGAAAAAAAATTCTTAGTATCTTCCTTTAAGTAAATATCATTATTATTTCCCTCCAGAACAGGAAAAGAATTCTAAGATAATGCTACCTATTCATTTTACCTTTTATCTCTCAGAGGTATGGATCCTGACTAGAAAATTTGAAAAATCAAACTCAAGCTGCAACTGAGACAGGTAGCAAATCACCTTTAGGCACAGAAACATATAATCTCATTAGGAAACATGCATTTGTACTTTTCATTTTTTAAAAAGCAATCCAAATCCTGGCTTCTAACACTGTCTAATTTAATGAAGCATTAGTTAAAATTCCCTTCATCAGTGTTTGAGTTTTGAAAAACACACTGAATTAAACAAGAATACCAAGACTAAGATCAAATGGAAATTTTCTTGAACCTACCTTCCACCTGTTTGGACTGGACAGTATGTAGCATGGACCCCACACACATTAACCAAAGCTACCAGTGCCCACCTGTTAATCACTCACATCCGCTTCCACCATTCTGCTAAAATATGGACCAGAACATCTGCTCTCTTTAGATAAAGTCTGTGTGCACATCTACATTACATAACAGGCTTTTAAACTATTATTACCAAATGAGGCGCAGTAACTATGCTCATTTTTGAGGCCCTCTGCCTAATTTTCATTAACTTCCCCTAATTTCTTTCTCATCTTTGGAAGAAGGGCCTATGCTTGTTTTCATCACACAAAGATGGCCATGCTCACAGATAGCCAGTAAGTAGGTGGCATTCTTTCCACTTCAAGTTTCCCAAGCCCAAAACAAAAAGTACCAAACCAAAGCCATCTGCTTGGAGTTTTTATTACTCTGTACAAACTCCGTTATGTCCTGGGCCTCAGTGTTCATGTATCAAATGAGAAGCAGGAAATAACCCTTTAATATTTAATAAGTTTACTTTTGACCAAAATAGGTAATAAATTTCAAATCATAGGAACATGACCAAGTTCTAAAACTCTGAAAGAAACAAACCAACACAAAGGACAATGTCCTACTAGCAATTAGGTAATCACAAGCTAAGACGATCAATATTCATAAATGCTTTTGTGAGCCACAGACATGTTTTTAGCAAATCTTACTTGGTTGCACAAATAAAGCCAAAAAAAAACAAAACAAAAAAAAAACAGAGGTGCTAAGTTAATGTTTTCCTAATATTTAGTGATTAAAGGGAACAAAATGTTACCTTAGGTACCATGACTGCTCCCCCCACAAACTCTCTCTTTAAGGAGGTAACAAAAATGTGATAGAGGTACCATAATAAGAGCCAACAACTATTGAACTCAGATTGTGTGCCAGATGTGTATTTTATTTCCAAATATAGACTAACATTTATTCCTAAAAACCCATTATTTATTTACCATAATTATTACCATTTTAGAAAAGTGGAAACTGACAGAGAGCTGAATTTATTTTCCCAAGGTCAAAACGAAATAGTCAAGCCCAGGTGTCTCTAATACCTCTCCCTCGCAGCAGACTTGAATATTCAGGCAGTGATTTCAATCATGTCTCACTTGATTTTATAAAGAAAAATGTGATTAGATTCAAGTTTTACCCCTCTCTCTCTTACTCATGCTCTAATGTGGGTATTAATAACACCCAGCATTTGCTGAGTGCCTTTTTTGCTCTAAGCCCTTCACATGATCTAACTAATTCTCACAACAACGCTGCAGGGTAGGTACTATCATTGCACTGATTTGCAGGTGAGGATACATGTCCAAGATGTTAACATGCACAGGTGGTAATTTCAGGCCTCCTGGCAAAAGTAAGGTATTCTGGAGCCAGAGTCCATATTATGACCTCTGTGCTACTCTACCCCTCAACCTCTGAGAACACAAGATAACTGCAAACAAAGGAAAAGAAGTGAATATGCTGAGAAGCAATAAACTCCTAACCTGAAAAATGTACCTTACACTCCAGCCCCTCTTGCATTTCCAGACTCAGGATCCCTATTGATTCCAACTGGAAGCCAAAGTGGTGGACGAAATTAAATGGTGCTGGGTTGTTCATTCGAAACATGTTAAAAAGATTATCAAATAAGAAAGGCAAATACCATCTACTGAAATATGATCTTAAAATTAAGCAATAGCAAACTAGAGTGAATTTACATTTCAAGGGGAAAAAAATGGAAATAATTCCTTAGCAAGACAAGATAGAGTCAACCAAACTACAGTTTCTTGTCTCTACATTCTCTTCTCTCTCTCAACGAAAAGCAAGGTTATAATGGAAATGCTGACACAACCTTGTAATGTTTCATACTGAAAGATATAATTATATTTTCTAATTGTATGCTGGGCGAAAGAAATGCCAACCACAACAAAAACATAACTAGCTAGAAACAGTCCATCAGAAGTCTTGGATTATAGAAAATGCGTATGAAAAACTATTATCTTCAGCCACAGCCAGAAGATGTCAGACAATCAATTCATATAATATGCCAGCTTAATAAAATCTGCATACAAAATTTATGAATGCTGTAATATTCCTTTTTATCACAAGTTATTAATGGTCAATTTAATGAACATCTACAGCTGGAGTGCTTTCGCTCTGTATGATATTTTAATCATCTTTAGCCATGGATTTAAATGTATTTCATTTTATAACCATCAGCTATTTGAGATAAGAAAGCCTTTACAGAAGTACTGAGATATTTGGGGTAGTCTACCAATTTCATCTTTATGCTGTTATTGATTTCCTTAAAATGTATTACAATAGAAACACAACTAAATGTTCCATTACAATAATATTTGCTTTAATGGCTTTATTAGAACACCAAAGGATTCCTGAAGTTGTATTACATGTTCAGTTAGTTTAGACCCTTTCCATTCCCTTTCCAGTAAAGAACTTTCCAATCTTGTTTACACAAAGCTATCTTCCACAAGGCTGTTATCCTCTTAGTATCCTGCTGGAATGTTGACATCTACGACATAAATATTCTTGGAAATTAACATATCATATTCCCTAATATAAAATGCCTTACCTATTTTCACTCAATCTTTTTGACATATTCCTTTAAAAATCAGTTGTGTTTGAGTCTACATTTCCCACAGATTCTTGGCTAAAACTAAATTTTACCACCTGGTGCATATATGGAAAAAACAGGCAACACTGAAGGAAACAGAAAAACAACAGTGGATATATGGGAATATAAAGATTCAGAGTTTAAAATGTTGATACCTATCTATGGCCACAAAGTCAAATTACTAAGTGATTCTCACATTTTTGCATTGCATTAAAGGTTTAGTATAAAAACCACACTCGTCTTTGGGAGTCATCTCATTGATTTGGATATCTAGCAAAGGGTAAGGAATCTAGGTCAAAATCGTAAAGTGCGAGAACTGGCTGGTGAAACTAGTAAATGCACAACCATCACCATTAAGGAATGAATGCTGGCAATTTTTAGGTTAACTATCTACAGCCTTAGAGTCTTTTTTCCATTCACATAATCTTTTGTTCTTTCAGTACTGTCTTTTTGCGATCCTGTCTGTTAATCTGTACTTGTTCTGAGAGAATAATTCCTAATCTTAAGAACCTAATTACATAATATTGTAAAACAGGGTAAATGGGGAAGAGCCAAAAGGAACACAAAATGAGAATTCAGAGAACATTACGTATAGAGAAGAGGACAAGAGGATATTTATTAAAGGACAGCTGGAATTTAGAGGAGTGGAAGAAGTAGGGGTATTTTTAGATAAAGGGAACAACATGAAATTGACTTAAGGACAATAGACATAAAAACAAACAAAAAACTGCCTATGGTGTGAATTTCAGATTGAAAATGCATAAATCTGTAGATGGCAGGCATTTTCCATATCTCTCTAATAAGTAGGATATGCATATATCCAGGAAGATCATAACTCATTAAATTTCATTTTAAACTTCCTGAGCCTGCCTAAATTTTCTCAATTTATCAGACACGCCAATATATGCTTACACTGTGAGGTTAAAGCAATGAACTTGTGAAGAACCTGTCAAATCAAATTATCAACAAGCAATAGTCTCACTATTGCAGAGTAACTAAGCCTCAATGTCAATTTTAAAGAAGTGTGCTTACATTTGCATTTTAATTATGTCACACCTTCAACATCATCATATTAATTTTAGTTTAATGCTGTATTTTATTGCCATTTCCAAAAATGACATTTTAAATGTGGACATAAAGAAAAAACCTCTACTTTTATTTTGACAACTCATAAATATTGAACTGCAAGTAGTATGAACCGAGATATGACTGTACCTAAGATTCTAAATATTTAGCATAATTGAATTTCAAAGACAGTCCAGGAGCAAATTATTAAGATTCTTCTCTAAAAGAATATTTGATGGAACATGAAATTTAGGTTCTTGTGAGTCACCAGAAGTTAAATCTGGATATTTCTTTTAAAACAAAAAAGGTAAAGGTCATTTTAGTTAAGACTTTCCATTAGAATTGGGACACGATTTACATTGTTTGCTGAGGAGTGGAATAAGGAAAAATTAGGACTCCCTTCTTTCCAATTTTTTAAAAATATATTCAAATAGATTTTTTAACTATGAAAATAGTCAATTTAATCTTTTTGAAGTGTCTAATTCAGTGTCATTTAATACATTCATGATGTACAACCTTCACCACTATCTGTTTCCAGAATGTGTTCATCATTTGAAAACCTAGTACTCATTAAGCAGCCATTCCACCCCTTCCTACCACCAGTTTCTGGAAATCACTGATCTCTTTTCTATCCCTGTGAATTTACCTATTATGGGTATTTTATATAAATACAATCATATAATATGTGGCCTTTAGTGTTTGGCTTCTTTCACTTAGCCTAGTGTTTCAAACATATTTTAACTATGTAAGTATATTCATGAAAAAGAAATGGCCAAATCTATTTCTTTTTTTTTTTTTTCAATTTTTCTTTTACCAAAAATTTTCAAAAAGGGTATGATACTTTCAGGTTCACTGCTTATGAGGTAAATAAATATGAATTTTACCCTCTAATTTGTCCAAACTGAAAATCCAGTGACAAATATCCATTTAAATTAAAAATCCAAGTCATTCATCATTGACATCAGAACTTGATTCTGTAAAAGCACAAAAGAAGACCTAAAATCATGGAGATCTACATTGTATTCATGGCTGGGGAATCCCAATATCACCGCTATGTTAAATGTCCCTAAATTAATCTACCTATTCAATGCCATTCCTTTAAAAAAAAATCTCAGTGGGTTTTTCCACAGAAATTGAGAAGATGAAAAAATGCCACTGGAGTCAAGGGTAAAGATCAGCCAAACAATGTGTTGAAGACTAAGGAATGACTCGCCCTTCTAGACAAAAAGTTGCCTTTAAATCATAGTAATCAAAGCAATATGTATAACTGAAACGCAAAGAGATCAACTAAATTTGGACAGCCAAGAAACAGACTGCCACACATATGTCAAGACTGTGGGGAAAGAATGGCCTGGAATACCGGTTATCCATATGAGAAGTGGGTTCATAACTCCTATCCCATATAAAAAATACACAGATGATATCAAGGCATATATGAAAAAGAAAAAATAACTTTAGAAAAAAATTATAGGAAAATACTATTATGACATCAGGATTGGTAAAAATTTCTTAAACTAGATCCAAAATGCATAGACCATAAATGAAAACATTATTAAATTTGGCTACATTAAAATAATAAAAATCTGATTACCAAAGTTTGCACAAAGAATCCCACTAAAAATACAAGCCAAAAACCAGATTATACTTTGTCACGCATATAATCACAAAGGAATCGAACCTAGGAAATACAAAAATATAAATTAGTAGAAAAGAAAACAATGACCCAATGGAAAAATGGGCAAATACACATTGGCAAGTGAAAAAAAAAGGAACAACCAGAGAACAAATAAAATGTTAGACTTCACTGATACTCAGGGAAATGAAAATTAAAACGATAATGAGATAACATTTTAGATCCACCAGATTAGGAAACATTTAAAAAGTTTATGAACACAAGTGTTGATGAGGAGAAGGGAAACAGGAATTCTCACACGTTGCTATGAGTGTTAATTGGTACAGTCACTTAATTGGAATTGCAAAACCTCCCTCCAAAGTTGAAGAAATGCATTCCTTCCAACACAGGAATTCCACTGCTAGGGAAATATTCTACAGACTCACTCACCAATGCACCAGGAGATGGAGGCAAGGATATTAATTTTACATTCTCTTAATGGTAAAACAATTAGAAACAATCTAAATCAAGGGAATAGGAAATTAATTTGTCACATATTCAGAGAATAGAATACAATACAGTAGGTAAAAGTGAAAGAATTAGATCTTCATGCATTGTGGCTGTATCTCAAAAACAGTGCTGAGTGAAAGAAATTGATTATAGATAGATGGACACTATGAAAACATTCAACAAATAATACTATTTGCTTTGTAGGGACACATCTGCATAAGAAGCATACAAATCTGCGGGTAGAAAACATACCAACTTCAGCCTAGCAAATGCCTCTACAGCAGTAGTTCTCAAAGGGGATGATTTTGCCTCCCAAAGACATTTAGCAATATGTGGAGACATTTTGGTAGCCACAGTAGGAAAGGGTGTGCTATCGCATCTATCTGTTGGATGGAAGGCTGAGTCGTTGCTACACATCCTACAGTGCACAGAACCGCTCTCCATGAGAAAGAAGTATCTGCCCCAAATGTCAATGGTGTCCGCTGGGTTGAGAAACCCAGCTCCAAAAAGAGAAGAAGAAGAAGAAGATGAGAGCTAGGGGACATGCGGGTATATCGGTAACTTTTTATTTTAAAAAAGATCTGAAGTACATGTGGGAAGACGTTAATTTTTTTTTTTTATAAATCTGTGTAGCACATAGGTGTCTGCCACATTATTCCCTGTATATTTTTAATATTTGAAATCTCTCTCATAAATTTAAAACATTTTAACAATTCAACAAATAAACACAGGATTAATTTCTAAATTTGGCGGAGGTTCCATACATGTTTTATGGGTATATTTCTGGAAATACATCTTCGGAAAAATATTCTCATACTCATGATCAAATTTCACTTAGACACATTTCATGGTATTCTATATAGAGCCATGTAAGTATGGCTGTGAAAGAACTCAGGATTTAACTATTCTATCACAGTTTTGGATAAGAACCATCATGTAGAAAGCTAACAGTCCTTGCCTGTTTTTACAGAGTACTGTAATAATTTTAGTCAATTTTCTAAAGAAGCTGATGGTCTAGAATGGTGGACTAGCATCACACACGCAGTCACGCTTCCTTAACTAGCCTGCTGCCCTGAAAATAAGACCTAACTGGAAAATAAGCCCTAACATGATTTTTCAGGGTGACATCCCCTGAACATAAGCCCTAATGCATCTTTTGGAGCAAAAACTAACATAAGATCCGGGCTTATTTTCGGGGAAACACGGCATTAGATAGCTCTGGATGTGAATTTCTCCCAGCTTAATGGATTCTGGGACTTCTTACAACTACTTTGATTTCAACCAGTGCATGATTTTACTTTTTCATTTATATTTCCTTAGTGCAGGAGTTGGCAAACTTTTTCTGTAAAGGGCCAGATAACAAATGTTTCACGTTTTGTAGGCCATATGGTCTCTGTCACAAATACTCAACTCTTTCACTGCAGCCGTGCAAGCAGCCATGACACACATAAAATACTAGGGTGGCTGTGTTCTAATCAGACTTCACTTACAAAAAGGACTTGGCTCTAAGCCATCGTTTGTACACACCTGGAGGTCAGCAAAAATGATATCACTAAATTTAGAGTATCTCTCAAATCTTTGGAAGCATAGCTTTTCATATGTTTTAATTGTTACAGAAGTTTTACACAACTGAAAATGAATTCATAAATATGAAATAACCCTATAAATGGCAAAGATGTTCATTTTTGTAGATACACAGTATACAAACTTCTTTCTGGAAGTATGTTATACCGATCTGATTTGCTAAATCACTAATTATAATTGGTTCCATTTATTTAAATTATGCTATTAATAATTCTTTATAGTAAAATAAATATACATAGCTTATCTTCAATTTGACTAAGGGGTTGGAATGACAAGGACAGTGAAACTATAGTCCTTGCACAAATAATAGCTTTCTATTAGGTTTGCCACTTCACCTGAATAATTCCTTATAATCATGAATAATGATGTTATTCCACAACCTAATGATATCATGGTATGTAGCTTCAGTCCATCTGTCTTTGTCAAGAAGGTCAAATATTTGTATTCTGCTGCACTAGGCAAAGTTGAACAAACAGTTAACAGTATCACGCCCTTAATCATTTCTCCAAATGAAACCAGCAAGTACCCTTTTACATTCTAGGATCTATGCGATACAAATCTATTTCAAAGAAATTTAACACCTACACATTTTCTAACAATGTTTAAACACAACTTTTTAAAGAAATGGTTTAAACTGAAAAAAAAAGCCCCAAGATTGTCTAAGTATATTCTTAATTGGTTATTGCTGGAAACTCACTCTACAACAGAAATTTGTAAATATCAAAATATTCCAGGAGCTTTCATATTACACAGAGATCTGAATTACTCAATGCAATATGTTTAAATTGGCAATGAAGGTAAAGAATAAAGCAATATATGACAGATCCAAATGATAGCATCAATAAAATGCTGGATGCTGTATGCCTTCCTTGGAGAATTTATGAATACCTTCTTCTGGAAAACAATGCCAAATGGCTGATGTAAATGAACATACCCCCTTCACTGTTTCTACAGAGCCTGTACAAGACATGGGCTTTTGGGGACTGAGGATGGTGAGAACAGCAAGGTAAGAAGTGGGGACACCTAAATGATAGCACAGCCAAAGAATCTGTATATACAGAGGGTGCCAAAAATGTATACACATTTTAAGAAAGGAAAAAACTGTATTAAAATTGTAATACTTAATATATACCTATAACAAAAGATGAATACAAGTAACATTTGACTTCTGCAATTACAAGAGGTGCTCAAAGTGGTTACCATCAGTGTCCAGATACCTCTGATTCCAGAGAACTACTGCTTGAACAACATTGACCAAAGTATCCACTTGTACACATTTTTTTGGCACACCTGGTATATCTTCTTTCCTTTTTTAAATTCAGATGGCTTCTCACTGCACTAAAATAAACTTCCCTGAAGGTCTTATTAAACTGGTTTAGGTACCCAGGATTTTCCCACTTTCTCACCAAGCTGCACCCCACAGGCTTTCTTTTTGTTTTTTAAACATTCTTGAGCATGTAAACTTTTTGCCCCTGGAATTATCTGTCATTGTCCTTCCTTGGGCTGGGCTAGTCCCTCCTTGTTATTCAGTTCTTAGATAACATGTCACCTCCAAAGAGAAAACTTCTCTGATCCCCCTTTCCAAATAGTCTCTTTTTTATTTTACTTACGTTGTTCATGCTTTCTAGGTTTATGTTAACAGGTTTAATTTTTTATTGTCAACCTCAACACAAAGAAAACACACACAAAAAGTAGGACACTTAATTGCCTGTTCACTGACATATATCTAGGGCCTGGCATATAGGAGAAACTAAATAATTATCACATGATAAATTAATATATTAATTCATTTACAACAGACAACTATGTGTCTAATGTGAGGTCAGAAAACTATGGCCTGAGGCCAAACCATCCTGACACCCATTTTTATAAATAAAGTTTTATTAGGACATGGCCATACTCGCTCATTATGGCTGCTTTCACACTACAGCATAGTTGACTAGCTGCAGCAAAGACCATGTGGCCCAGCAAATACTCACTATCTGTTTCCTCATGAAGAAAGTTTGCTGACACCTGGTTTAGTGTACAGTGTACGTTCTGCATACATAAATTAATGAAGTATGTTCTGCAAACATAAATTAAAGCCCTCGCTTTAAAGAGTTACAGTCTATTGCATGTGTTTATTCAAACATTTTTTAATTAAAATGCTTTAGTCCAAAAGAAAGCTCCTTTTAAGCTGTAAGTGTCACCTAGCAAGGGCAGCATTGGTACTCCATTCATTAGGTCAACAGGTTGAAACCTTGACAAGGAGGACCCCAAAGCAGTGAGGCCTGGAACAGGTCAATGAAAACAATGGTGAAAAGACTGCCCCGGAGCTGCAGTATTTAACACAGTAGCCACTAGGATCTCTGGCTGTTTAAATTAATTAAGTTAAAAACGTAGCTCCTCAGTCACATTAGCCACATCTTCAGTGCTCAGCACCCACATGTGGCTGCTATACTGGACAGAGCAGATTTATAAGACATTTCCATCAGTACACGAAGTTCAAGGACGGCACTCAGCTAGAGCTTCCAAACATGCACGTCCAACATGTTCAAGGGCAGCCTAAGTTTCCACGAGACGGCAAGGGGAGCCAGGGATCCTATGAACCCATCTCCTGGGGAATTTATCTGTGAACAGCACAAATCAAAGCTGAACGATGATTTTCTAAAAACGTATTCTGAAAAGTACTGCTCTACACAGAAAGTTCCAAGAGAAAATAAGCTACACCTATCTGCCCATTAAAAGTGGAGTAGAGGCGCCTGGATTAGGCTGCTAGGGTTAGATCCTAGTTCCCCCTCAGGTTAAGAACTTGAACTCTATCAACCTATTCCCTTATTTGTAAGTTGGGGACAACAATTGAAAAGGTTTTTGTGAGAATTAAGGGAGTTAATATATTTAAAGCAGTAATAGTGCCTGGTCCCTAATAAGTACTGTGCAAGCACTGACTTTTTCTTTTTTTTTTTAATATCATTCCCAGCAGCTAGCACAGGACTTGGCACACAGCAGGTAACATTCAAGTATTGTTGAACTGAAACTGAAGTGAACTAGACTCTTGGAGCCAGAGGCACTAACAGGCCAATTTGTGGAATTAGTGGGCAGAAAACTGACTCACTCATCTGAGAACAAGCCATTCTGGAAAACAGGCTGCTGCTTGAGAAACCATTTCTCATCAGCCTTTACAAGGGATGACAAAGTAAAACGATCCAAGGAGCCAGATTTCCAAATACATTTAATATTTTTTGATAACTTGTTATAACAGATGCCATTTATCTTATTTGACTTATAAAGATGCATAAACACAAAATTTAAACATTTCAAGCTACAGCATTCCATAATTGCCATACTATCCTATAATACTCAGTTCTATAGATACTTCTTTATAATGAAGAGGTCTCAACTAAGCCACATTTTTATCACCTCTTTCAATTATGATTAACTTCTCCACAGCGTCTCTTTAATGCTTGAGTGTCTAGGCCATGGCGACTCTAAGTTGGTTCATGCATGTGCATGGCAAATATCTAGGGTAACCTGTTTCAAATTCCAATTCCTGGGTCCTGCACTCAGCTTTCTAATTCAGAATCCCCAGGCACGGGAGTTAGGGCACGACCCAGGAATCTGCCTTTTAACCAACACTTCAGGTGGCTGTGCTCCTGGAATCTCAGTTATTTTACATCAAGGTTTCATATATCCATAATAAGGAGCAATGCTGAGCAGGTAAATACTTCTGGAATAAATGCTTTTCTCTTTGGGAACAGAAAGAAAGTGATGAAACATACTGTACTCATATTTATCCATATGGCTGTATATTACGTGTATGCACACACAGTACTTGTAGGTATGAAGTAGTCAGAGAAAAATCTAAGACGTGGCCTCTTTGCCATCAAGGAGCTTCTCAGATAAGGTGTGTACACATAAATTATGAAAACAGATGTTATGATGATCTGTGATTGATAGTCCAATGAGCAGAAATGTAATAAGATTTCAGAGGAAGCAGCAATCTCATCTGTCTAGGTTGTCATCAACATGAAACATGGCCTTCTTTGGGTAGGGGAGCTGGGTCGGCAGGAAAAAAATGATGGTAGATATTAACTTGGTGAATTTCCCAGGACCTTTTTTTTCTCTCAGCTAAGGGCTTCGATCTTAGGGCACAAAAAGACTAAAGCAACAACTACAGCCTTCCCAGTTATTAACCCAAGCAGCCTGGGAAAGGTGACTAAGGCATCACAAGGGAGCCAACAATGGTTGCATCACAGGGGTCACTGAGGAACAACCATCTGGGGCCCCATGGACTAAGCTGGCATGCAGCCTCTACGTCTAAGGACTGTCCTGGATGACCTTGCACAGCATGGCAGTCTCTTATCTTCCTGTGGCACCTGCAATAAAAATCATTGGCTGGGCTCCTCACTGGACATCTCATCAAAATCCTGAATTTACTTGTCGCACGATTTAGGTCTTAACCCTCCAATGACCCTGTAAATTTCTAAAGAGAAGGGTATGCCTCTTCTTTCTCAGCAACTCCCCCAGTGCCTAGCACAAGAATGGCATGCATCACAAAAAGGTCTTTAACTGATCATTTAGAAAATCCTTGTTTATGTAGCACCTACTATGGACCCAACACTGTGTCAGTCACTACCAGAACAGACTGCCAGATCACTGCCAGTGCCCGTGACCAAACAGTCTGTGGTCACGATAGCTAGACAACCCTAGATATAAGAAAAACTATTGAACCATATACTTCAAATTGGTGAATTGTATGGTATGTGAAATACGTATCAATAAAGTTGTAATTCAAAAAAATAGAAAAAGATGGCCACACCTTAGAAGTTCACTATGTTCAAGTTTAGAAAGAATTATATCCAGAACTTAATCATTCCTGTTTAAACTGTGACACACTGATAATACGTGATGGTACTATACCTAAATATTAAGAAAAAATGGAATGCTTCTAAGAGGCAACAACACAAAACTGAATACAATATTTGTTAAGTACACAAGTAAAATCAGAAAAACAACTCTTTTTTCTCTCTTTTTTCTCTGCTTTAGTTGTCTGACATTGATCAAATTACTTAATCTATCTGAGACTCCATGTCCTCACCAGTAAAACTGGAATAAACTTACAAAAAAAGTTTAGTCATAATACATTGCCAGTAATCAAATAAATGCAAATTAACAGGGTACCTTTTTCACTTATAAAACTAGGATATATTAGGAATATATTAGGAATATTAAAACTAGGATATATTAGGAATATTACTATTCAATATATACAATAGCAAAATGTTTTCCTCCTCTACTTATGGATTCATAAATTTTACAGCACTAGCAGCTTGACTCATAATAGTGAAAATTCAGAAACAAACTAAATATTCAAATCCAGATGAAGTAAGTCAATTATAGAAAATCAAATCAATGTAACGTTATGGAACACCGAAAATGCAATTAGCAAACACTGTTCAAATGGCAAGGAAAACTCCTGTGATATTAAAAAATGAAGGAATAGGATATTATATGCAGAGTATTATCCTACTTTTACTTTAAACTGTTGAGGTGAAGACGAGAAGAAAACATTTAAAAAGATTAACGGGGATTATTTCTGGGTATAGAGTTATCCGTCTTTTTTACTTTCTTCGTGCTTTTGTGAACTAAAAAAAAATGGACAGTATTAAACTGTTGCTCATTTAACTTATAACAAATACATGCCTGTGTAAAAATAGAAAACAAGCCTATTTCATATGGTGTCACTGGTCAGAAAGTGAGGGATTACGTGGCACAAATGATGAAAAGAAGAATTATGATGTATATTCTCAAAATATCAGCATACTGGCTATCCAACCATATTCACAACCACTAATGTCAAGAGTCATATTTTTAAAAAAAAGGGTTCAATAGGGCTGCTGAGTAAGTAATTTGAAGTTCTTCATTATCCTACTCAAAACATGTCACATCACAACCATTTGTTAATTATAAAGTAATTGTATAATAGAGTTAATAAAAACTGCCAAATACAATATATTGATCTGCAAAGTCTCATGAAGCTTTCAGAGCTTCAGTAATAGTACACAATCTCTGGACTCAAACACGACCCCAAATGTGAAAGTGATTAACAAAATAATGGAGACAATTAATTTAAAAGAGAAAATATGCTTTAGAAAGATTTTTCTTAAAAAATAATTTGTGAAAAAGATGAAATGGTTCCCTAAAATCATACAATTATTGGCTACGCAGCTAGGCAGCCTTTCTGCCCTGTGGTAAACCCAGTTGTGAAAAACAAGTTGAGCAGTGATTCAATTTACAATTATTTTTCCAAGTTTTAGGAAAGGAATAACTACATTGTATCCAACAGGCTGAACAAATTTTGATCTGTGAGTTCAGGGTGGAAATCAAAGTGCCATGTAACAGGGTGACAACATGAGAATGAGCCAACAGGTAGCCGGGGGCAGGGGGAAGAGTCTGCTTCTCTACTCCCCATCACCCCAAGAGATTTGCAGTTCTAACTATCCTCAGACATTTGTCAAAGCTATTTCCTCCCGACCTATTTAGAACATGAGCTGTAAAACTAATTAGGGAAGAGAAAAACAACAGAAACCAAAATAAAACCACCAACGGACAGAAATCCATCTGAAACCCACAACTTTATTTTTTATTTTTATTTTTTTTAAATAAGTAAAGAGCGACCAGATCAGCTACCTAGCACGAGTCTTGATCTAGGCCTGTGATATGGTCCAGTGGTTAAGGAAATGGCTTTTGCAACTGGAACTGCTTTGTTCATATCAAGGCTGAGCAAATTTGGACAAGTTACTTCCCCAACCCTAAATTTCTTTCGGAATATATGTAAAGTGCAGTTAACTAAACAAGTCTGCATTCAATATTAATAGATGTTATAATTACTGAATATACAAGGGTCATAGAAAATATATGTGTCAAAAAATGTTACTTATTAGAAATAAAATTTTCCCTAAAATCCATTTTTAAATGTTTTATGTCCAAGCTACACAAATGTTCTTAGCTGTCTGGAACTTTTACAGGTCCACATTCTCTCTCACATTTAACTTTTCACCTTCTGGATGAGCTCATATCTCAAGGTGTCTTCCAGCTCTATCATTCTATGATAATCAGAGTGTGAATGGGAAAAATGTATTATCCGGGCTCTGTTTTTGATTGCCATTTTTCCTGTGGTAAATCTCAGAGAGCTGTCCAAATCCCCTGCTGATTTTACTGACCAAGATGTTGATAAACTCTTAGATTTCTATCATCCAATAGCATTTGCCTGCTTGGACACAGGGCTTTTTTTCAAATTATGAAAACTTCTATATCACTGTCTTTCTTCTAATGCTAAAAAGTTCTAATTTGGTGACATTAACACCAAGGTTACAAGTGTGGCCCACTCATGCCAACACATCTCAGCTTTTTCTAGAGGAGGCCATTAGGCCATTTGCAAAAGTCAGATTTGATTACTTCTCATTTTCAGCTGATTTCATAACAATGCCCAATTTTATCCTTAGTCCTATTTTCTTCCGATTAATCAAAACAAAACCATGAGAGAAATGTGAAAGCTTAATGGTATTTTATGATGATAATACTCTTTACAGTCAATAGAATTAAGCTTTAAATATCATTTTACAACTTAATTTTTTTGGTTTGTTTTTCTTTCCTTTATTAAAGGGTTTATAGTTTAAAGTAATTATCTCTTCTTAGTAACCATTTCACACCTCACCTAGAGGCAACATGATTACAGATAACATATACTTCTCTAGATAACTTACGCATATACAAGTATATACACACATAGGTACTACACATACATACATACATACACACATCATTTTTATCTACAGATTATAAATACTTGGTTCTTACCTTTGTTTATTTTATTTATTTCACCTTCTTTTTATGTAATGAGTACTACTAATGAACGAGTCCAGAAATACTTGTTACATGGAACACATGACTGATGCCTTTTTATTCCCCCATGATAGTTTTTCAGGCATAGTGGGTAGGTGAGAAGTGATGGATATACTCCACACCATCTGTATCAACAAGTCTAAAGCTCGTTTCATTTTGTAAACTTCAATACCTCAATACTGGTCACTTGGGACAAATTGCTTATGATATATTCCCTGTATTATAGAGGCTCTTTGTATTTGGCAAATCCATGCTTTGAGTCAGTATTAGAGGCAGATATTCTTTTGTCTTAAAATCTTGGACCAGTGTATTTATCATCTATAGTAAAAGGCAGTATTCACCAATATTCTTTCCTCCTCCTCCCACATATACTTCTCTGCTCCACTGATAACAGGTGACTTGGTTTGGCCAATGAAACATGAACGGATGTACCACGTGGCCCTTCGGATCCAAAGCTTTAAATATGCACATGCAGTCTGGCTTGGCCTCTTAAGCTACTGCCCTCTACCATGACAGTAACATGTTCTGGACAGTACCTGCTTCTTCAGCCTGGGCAGAGAGAATAAGGAGACAGGTGGAACAGACCCAAACTTGGCTAAGCCCAGGTAAGCCTAGCAGAGCCACACCTACAGACTTGTGAGCAAAAAATTAATGATGTTGTAAGCCACCAATTCCAGGCTTGTCGACTACACTATAAAAGCTGACAGATACACCATCTCTAAGTCTTAATTACTTCATCTAAGAAGCAAGTATTGAGTGTTCACCATATGCAGAATTCGGTGCTAAGGTTACCATAATGAAAATAAAAAAGTATACCTTTCCTGCTTTCACTGTCTAGAGGACGCAGATGGAAATTACATGATCAACTTAGCAGAGGTACAAATATGAAGGAAAGGAATATAGTTCCACTAGAGCACATAATAAAGGAACGTGACCAAGAGTGGGGTCTCAGAAAAGCCTTTCTAGAAGAAGGGATTACATGACTTGGCACGGGTAGAAAAAGACTGGAGCGAGACTTTGAAGCCACGTTTAAAAAGCTCATCTTTATCCTTGGCACAAAAAGAAGTCATTAGAGGTTTTTAATGGGGATAGAGTGAGTGACTCTGGGATAGGTTTGTGTTTTGTAAAGCTCTAACAACAATATGGAAAGTTAATTGAAGAGAAAGTAGAATGGCTGCAACAGTCCAGGTGAGAAATTCTGATAGTTTGGGTTAGGATGCTAATATTGGAAATTAGAGAAACAGATGCATTTTTGAAGGTTAGGAGGTAAAACCAGTCTGTGACATATAGATTGAATATGAGAGGTGGAGGAATATTCTGCAATGTCCCCATCTATGAAGAGGTACCTCTTACAAAAAAGAGGAAATATGAAAAATAATGTCTCTTGATTATGACTTTGATTCAGTTTATTAATTAATTTTGACTACTTTAAAATAACCCACAATGATAGCTAAGTTAAATTCCCTGCCACCACAATTACAAATGAAAAAAATTTATTATGGAATAATAGTATGTGTATATATAGGTCATGTTTATGAAACTTGTGAATGGTAGGAAGTACCTTTGGAAAAGTGGAGAAGTATCAATATAGATTTATTTAGAACTTAAGTTGAGGCTACTCCTTTAATTTATGTCATCTTTTTAGAAAAGATGAAAACAAAAATTTAACTGCGCAGACACAATAATTTGAATACTAGTAGTATAAAGTACTCAACATGCTAAAGACTCTACCCACTGAGTTAGCTCAAATTCTATTCCTGTTACATGAGATTTGGAAAATAATTATAAGACTCTTTTCTTGGGTATTCTTAAAATTCAAAAAGGAGTTTGTTCCAACAAACGTCAGAGTAATGGCTCATGGCATCACAGTTTAGCTTCTGAAACAGACAGTTGTCTGCTTTACAGACAACTGTAAAGCATAGTTGTCATGCTGTCTAAATTGCATACACATATATACAGGGGGTGCCAAAAAAATGTATACAAGTGGATACTTTGGTCAGCGTTGCTCAAGCAGTCGTTTGTCGTAATCAGAAGTGTCTGGATGCGGATGGTAACCACTTTGAGCGCCTCTTGTAATTGCAGAAGTCAAACGTGACTTGTATCCGTATTTTGCTATCGGTATACATTGAGTGTTACAATTTTAATAGTTTTCCTTTCTTACAATGTGTATACAGTTTTTGGGGACCCAAAAAACTATACATACACATACCATCTATATAAAATTCTAATTACACACCTGGCTCGTAAAGTAGAGAAGGATGTTAGGATGGAGAAAGCACGCATGCACACATGTACATGTACACAAACACAAATATCTCTGGTTCAAGTTTCTCTCCCCAGACCCACAGAGCAGACTTCTGTGGTGTCCACCAACTAAGCTTCTATTCCCACCCAGATTCTTTTAGGATACCTGCCCCTCACCAATAGCAAGCCGTCCTGGTAGACTGTCAAACAAAATACCTCACATGCCCCAGGAAAGAGACCAAAGCTGGGCCAAACAGATGGCCTGCTCTGGGAATTTGACTCTTGACAGTTCCGTGTGACACAGGAACACACGTGGCTGGAGCTGCAGCATTTCAATGGCAGCATCCAGAGGAGACCGTCATTTCTGCAACCAAGATGCACAGGGCTGCCCTACTGTCATTTATTCCTGAGGCCTGCTGCTGTTCTGCTTGCCCTTTACATCCTATGACCTGCTTCCCGTAGCCTTCCAACCCATTACTTTTACACAAGTGGAAGCTGATTCTCAGCGAGGGTAATTGAATTGCTCAAAATCACATAGATTTTAAAAAAATGGCTGTATTGGGATTTACGTTTCTGTTGGTGTGACCCCAGATCCATGATCTAATTAATATATTCACTATATTGCTTCCTACTATCATATGTCCAATGAAATTTGTGAAAAGCCCAGTAACTTTTTTTTATTGCCCTAGCACACCATTTGACTTACAATGAAACGTAAACTACATCTGCTATTTTGCTATTTGCAAGTGACAGATGACTTAAATGGCATGTCCAATTTAACGAGTCCTCTAAACACATTTGTTTTCATATTACCTTCAGATGATTTTCTGTGGCTATGCTACTAATCCAGAATGATCTCTCATCCTTTGTTCACAATGACTTGTTCCATTTTCAGAGACAACTGTCTAATGAGTGAGCCTCTTTTACATTACGAGTAGAGTTTTCCTTTGGAGCTAAACATGGAGAAGTTGTGTTTGTTTTGTTTTGTTTTCCATTTTCTTATGGATTCATCTTTCATTGAATATTCCGTATTCCTGATTAAGAGGACTTGCTACCAATTCAATCCTTATCAACATCAGCGTTCAGAGATGCCAATGAGTGAAGCAAAGGCCTACCGCTTCAAGCTACAGCTTGGTGAGGTGGACTACAAAGAACACTCATCTGCAGAGTCACCAGTACACTTATTCTGCTCTCTTTCTACCTTTGTCTGACAGTGAATGCAGTGACAGCTCCAGTAGCAAAAAATGGTAGAACTCATCAAACCAAGGTCAGGAATGAAGAATGCAGGAGACTGAGGGCAGCAAAAGAAAGTCAGATACCTTAGCCAGGCATCCTGGGGAGAGGGGAAGACTGAGTCATCACTGAAAGCCAAGCATAGTTTCAGCAAGGATTTATGGAGAATGTCTGTCTGCAAATACATAATTCATCAGAAAATCAAATCCAATTTCACAGATTCTGCAAGCCCAAAGTAGTCCAATTGTCATTAAGTTTTTACAAGCATTTGGTTAAAACAGTCATACTTCATTTTTGTCCCCCTGCATGGATTTCAGAAACCCTATGGCAAAATATCTCTCTCAAGTATTATTTTTATGCCTTGAATTTGGATGGAGTATATGCTCATTATAATGGCACCTTTTTGGCCTTTTACCTCTCTTACTTTTTGTAAAGCCCAGCAAATACCGACCCTTCCACTAGGGTCAGAACCAATGAACCAGCCTGTGGAGAATCTCAGTAGAAACAGATCTCATGGGGGACAATAAATAACAGGCTTCTAAGAACCTGGGTTCAAGCACTGGCTCCACTATTTACTACCTGAAAGGCTTTGGGCAATTTTGTTACTTTTCTGAATCTATTTATTTTATAATATGGATAGGAATAGCAATTATATGATTGCGCTAAAAATACAAAATGATAAATTTCAGGTTTTAGCACAACGTTTGACACATAGGAATCATGACTCTACTGCCATTGTTAAAAATTCTTTGAGTACATTTCTGCACCACGGACGTACTGTATGCATGCTACATGTTCAATAGTGAACAACAGATTCATGGTCTGTAACCTCTCCAGTCTTAAATCTGATGTGAAAGACAAAACAAGAGGCAATTCCAATAGGGGATGAAAAGTGTTCTGATAGGGAAATGAAACTTTCCAACAAATAGCTATTTTTATCAATAAAAATTTAAAACACATGTATGACATTGAGGTTAGGAATCTAGACTCTTATCATCAGACTGAACTGGTTGGAGCCCCCCATCTGTCCATTATTGTCAGTGTAACTTTGCACAAGGTTTTTCATTGGTGAAATAGAAAAGATAATGATAGTAACAACCTTGAAGGGTTTTTATGAGGATTAACAGAGAAAACATGCAAAGTAGTTACAACAGTGCTGGACACACAGTAATCCTTCAATAAATATTAACTATAATTACCAGCACAACCTCAATTTCATTAGTACTGAGCTTTACAGAAATGGTTGTCACTCTCCAGAATGTCTTGAGTGCACAAACATTGCTCTGTGTGTTTTGAGCAAATCCAGCAACAGCTAGAACAAAATCGAAGGTATCTCTCTAAAGATACTTTCTGACTCAGAACACTCATCTTTGGATCCAAATTTTACAAATGTTGCTGTTGTCATTCTAAAATTATTTTGAGTTACTATAGAATGGTACAGTAAATACAAGACAAGAGAAATACGAATATAAAATGGGAGAATGTAAAGGAGTTAAAAAAAAAAAAATCAAGTTCCTCCTTACAGAAGAATGCCAGGCAATAAATGTAGAAAAAATAGTAGAATTAGATAGCCAGCATTTTGTAAGCCCAGTATTATAAATGACTCAGGCAAAGATCATCAATGAATGTAAAAACTAAACAAATGGGAGAAATTTTATTTGAGAACAAGATATTCAGATGAGAATTAAAGTTGTCATAAACCTAGGAAAAGACTGATTTTTCCGTCGCTATGGTAACAAGTAGCCTCCAGAACCAGACTGAATGAAGCTTATTCAATTGACACTCACTTGTTATTCAACGAGTGACAGCCCTTTGTTGCTGAAAATCAGCCAATCACAAACAGATTGACATATCTCCAAGTACCAACTAATCAACTTTCTTTCCTCTCATGAGTAAACATGCACCCATATATCATGTCAACCCACTGACACCTCCTAAAATCTACCACTCCCTAATTCCACACTTCCCAGTTTGATCTGCTCAGAGACTGTAGCTAACCAGCACAGTTCTCCTTTACAATAAATTCAGCTTTGTGTTTTTATTTCAGATAATGAAAATTGGTCTACAGTATTACCGCACTACATACTGAGTACAAAGAAAAAAAAAAAAAACACGTGTCTTTTACAACAGGATGATCTGACAGTCAGCATCTAGCCAAGTGGTCAAGCTTAGCAGTGCCAACAGCAATTCGAGTGGTCAAACATGATGTGCCCTGGTATGATGCAGGGGTAAATAGACAATATCACCTATGTGGTGTCCTTGCCAGAAATGTTTGACCTCATGTGTGTCATGAGAAAAAAGTCACACGGATTAAGAAAGTAGAACATTACATGGGAATCTTCAAATGATTTGATGCCATGAAGAACCAAGGGAAGTATTACAGATTAACTAACCAATTGCAATATATGAACCTTGACTCAGGATCTTGGATCACGGAGGAAAGAAGACAATTAAGGAAATCTGTGCATAGAAAATATGATGAAATCAGTGAACTGATGTGGACGTTCTTGGGTTCAGCAATAGTGGTACAGTTGTGTAGAAGGGTGGCCTAATTCTTGGGAGATGCGTGTTGAAGTATTTAGGAGTGAAATGTTCTTCATGTTACTGAACTCAAGGGATTTGGGGCTGGGGTGTTCTATTCAAGAATGAGAGGTGGTTGTCATTAGGTAGTTTCATTTACTTGCAGCAAGTAAACAAGACAGGGGATTCACATCCAAATCTGTCTCCCAGAAGAGAGGTTTAGTCATTGCGTATGTACACTATTTGGTTAATTACACGTTGATACCTTCTTTGCAGTTGGCTACACTTATTCAGTTGGGTTCCTGTCAAGCTCATCCTGTTTACAGGTGAGTCTGCAAAATACTGTGCTACATTTTGACATTTAGCAAGAACAGCATTTGGTAAGAACTGCCCAGACCTTGTCCCATCTAACAATTCCCCTCTGAGATTTTTCACTCCTTATTCTTGAGGGACTGGGGACAAGGGTCATATTTCTGTTGTAACTGCTTCTTCATGAACATGGACGGAGTACGTCTTTGAGTTAGAGGAGTGAAATTTTCTGGCTGCCTACCTGATAAAAGTCTTGGGGTCCCCTAGGTTCTGGGATCCAATAGGTCTGATTTTGAAGAGCAGCTTGAAGTCAGACAGGGGTTCACATACAGGAGCACTATGGATCTGGTTCCTTGCTCTCAGTGGGTGGTAGGTAGCTGGCTTTACTCAAACGTGATACATCCAGGAATCTGTATCTTGTAACACCAAATGAGGACCCATCCAAACTTATACCCAGTTCCCTGGATCCTATGAGTGTAGAACACCGTGTCCTATTCTACAATTGGGTCCAGACACCCTAGAATTTTGGAGGAGCCCAAAAATAGTCTACAACACATAAGTTCAAAAGGACTTAACTTAAATGTTCCAGTAGGTGCTGGCCTGATCGAGGTCAGGGCAATTGGTAGTGATTTAAGCCAGGTCTCATGGATTTCCTGGAACAGTTGGCCAGATTCCTTTTTGAGCAGAAGTCCCAGGAGAAAGAGCTCCTGCTTCAATGGTCTTGTACAAAGATACCACTGCATACCGTGCCCTCCTAACTCCACTGGTTATAAAGCTACTCCCATCTATGAACCATATTTTTTCTGAGTTGGCTAATGGTTCACTGTTTCTGGGAGACTGGCCAGCGGGGTTCCAAGGGTTACAAACAATAGAGTGTACGTCCTGTACTACTTCATTCACGGCCCTCAAGCCTCGTATATTCTCCCCTCCCTGGTTTCTTAACAGCAAGGAAGGGAGTGACTGGGTGACTGGCTAGGTCGAATGTGTCCCTGTTCAAGTGCTTTTAGGACAAGGGCAATCCCCGGTTTTGCCTCAGGTTTCAAGAGGGATGGTTTCACCCTGAGCCAATGGTCTGCTTGTTTGAGTACTACTTTAACAGGTAGGGCATACTCTGCCCTTCTGACTTTTCCTGTGCCCAAACAGCCAGATTAACCTGGTCAAGAATCTCTGTGGGCAAAGCTCCCTCATCTTTCAGGACCTGATGGAGCAGGGCCATGAAATCTACCCTTTTGTAATATTATAATACATACCCTTCCGGATAGTAAGAACAGAGTAAGTGGCTCCAACATCTAACAGAAATTCAATTTTCTCCCTTTCTATATCCAGAGTAACCTGGGGCTTCTCATGGGAGATCAATATCTTTCAGAGCCAAAAGGGGAGCCCCCAGTCCATCAGTCTGGGGTAACTGAAAAGAATTAGGATCTTCACTTTCTTTCCTTCTCTGAGGATGGTTGGGGCACTCTGTCTTCCATATTTGCAATATGCACATTGGTTAGGCTCCAGCTTTGCTGGATGCCGTTGGCTGGTCCCACGGTGGAGCCGGGGTTACTCACCCAAGATGATCTTCCTCCTCTGGTGCCCAGATTACCCAAAGCCTGAGGGCAACAGCCAGAAAAGCGCTTGCTTTTTCATCTTTCCTTCTTCTTTCTTTTCTTCTGCTATATCCCTGTTGTTGAAAACCCTGAAGTCCACCTCTACCAATTGTGAGGTGGGGGAAGTAGGTCCTACTGCTCTCTTTTGTAACTTGCTAGGGATATCGGACCACTCTGGGACATGAAGGAGATATTCAGCAAGTTTCACTCCCCAGATCCTCAAGGTCTACTGTCATGTATTGCCTAAAGCATTCTTTCACTCTTTCTGAGCATGTATAAATGCTCCAGTGCAGCTTGGAGAACACCCTTGATCTCCAGGGTTTGACTTTTTTCTTAAAATGGGTTCCTCAACCTATTGCCCATCAGAATTTTCTGGAGAGCACTGAAATGAATACAGAATCCTATCTATTCAGTAGGCCTAGCATGGGGTCCCCGAATCTGTGTTTCTAAGAAGCTTTCCAGTTTCTTCTGCTGTGTGACCAGAAGTGGAAACTACTGCTTTCAACCATACCCTTACTTCTCTAACAAGATCTCTGGAAGAGTGTAACACCTCCTACCCGAAGACCATAGATTCTGTTTTCTTTTTTTACTTGGCCTATTACTATACTTTCAGTAAAAATTAACTTTTTTGCCCCTTATCCATCAGCGGAAGGGAAACAGTGGGAGTCTTCTATATGAATAGATGAACAGTAACTATTTTTCTAAGAACTACGGGTATTTAGAGAAGGCTATGTATTCAAAGAGCCCACAAACTGTGCTTCATTTTTGCCTTATATATAAAACCAGTAACTCTTCCCATACAACCCCAAGCATGCATCTTTACATCATTAGCCATAGACTAGCCCCCGAGTCCTACAGCCAAATTTTCGCTGCTCAGTCTTACTTGTCTCCCATTACCTCCACTGGAAACCACCGGCCTCCTCCATGAAGGTGGCATAGCCTGGCTGATGGGAACCTCAGTGTTGTTCAGGATACTGCTGGGGTGCCATTCCCATTCCCCATCATGAGTCCCACCCTGGCTGCACGAACTCCAGAAAGTGCACTCCTTGGATGGAAGTAGGGCAGGCATTAAGGGGGAGAAGCTTAAGTGTGACAAGTAACAAATGTGATTCTAAATGATCTCATGGGAAATGCTGAAACCGGAGGAATCAAAGAAGCAGCACTTAGAAAACAGTGCCTCCTGAATCCACAATAGCCTCCTGGCCCCGAACAAAGCTGCCTTGGACAGGGCAGGCAGTTTCCTACCATCGACACTTTTGTTGTGGTTTTTAATTTATATAAGCACTTAATTTCTTTAAGTCAAAGAAACCAGTCCAGTTCTGGAGAAGGCACACCATGGGGCTGCATTTGGGATGGAATTTGAGTTTCCCATAGCTGGCACTTTTACATATAAGGCAAATGTAAATGTACACACAGAGAACAAAATCCAGCTGCCTTAGGAGAGACGCAAAAGGCTGGAGGACTCTAAGATCCCATAACCGCTAGCCCACAGAAAAACACTATCAGTAACCCAGGATTCCCTGACAACCAGACAACCAGACCAGAGATCGTCCCTCCAGGATGGCATGGATTGTCCTGCGGGCATTCCTCAACCCTCCCGAGTTAGATACACTGAAACCAGCGTCCCAGAGACAGCACCTGGCTGACCAACCTGAAACAAAGGTTACACCAGAAACAAAGTTATCCCTCCAACAATCCTATAACCAAAATGGGAATCGAAACAATTAAAGCGACCACAGGGGCTGACCTACCACCTTTCTTCCAAAGCACTGAACGGAACAGGTATAGGTGGCCACTCTGTTTCACTGCTGAGGCAAGACCAAGCAGGCATTCAGGTGGTCAGCACCGAGCAGGAGGTTCCGAGAGAACAGACTGCCCGTCCAATGGAGATTCAGGTGAGTAAGCCCAAGATGAGCTGCTTCGCAAAGCACCCACCAGGCCAAGAGGGAGTCTTTTTAGGGGAGGTCCATATGAGTCACCAGATTTGTTATCGAACTCAAGCGGTTTGCCACTTGGGGTGTTCTATTCAAGAACAAGACATGGTTGTCGTTCGGTAGTTTCATTTACTTGCAGCAAGGAAACGAGACAGGGGATTTACATCTAAAGCTCTGTCCCCAGAAGAGAGGCTTAGCCATTGTTTATATATAATATTTGGTTAATTACATGTTGATTTTTTTCTTTGCAGTTGGCTACACTCATCCAGTTGGGTTCCTGTCAAGCTCATCCTGTTTAGAGCTGAGTCTGCAAAAGCCTGTGCTACATTTTGACATTTAGCAAGAATGGCATGTGGTAAGAAGCACCCAGACCTTGTCCCTTGTCCTATCTAACACTGAGGTTTGCAGCAGCCTACTCTCGGATGACTTGGCAAAGGGAAATGTCTGACTATAGAGAACCATCATATCAAGAAGTTAAAGTTGATGAGTCTTGGTGAGAGAGACACTGAATTGTTTTTACAATTTTTCTGAGTTTTTTTATTTTTTTTTTAATTTTTATGTCAAAAATTCCATTCACATATTACATTTGGAATATCCCAGATATTTTCCTTCTGCCCCAACTTCTCACTTACAATCAAAATAAATCTGTTGTACCGTAAGTATTTTTGTAAGTCAGCACATATCTTTTTTTGGGCAGAAGGAATGGCCCAAATTAGCAAAGTTCAAAATATTTAATCTACAAAACGATTTTCCTCCCACATTAAAAAAAAAAAGACAAATGTTTTTCAGTTAAGAATAACCAGGATAAGATACTCTTTGGAGTTTAAAAATCCTCCAAGTCTCTATCACAGGGCATTTTATCTCCAATGTCAATAAGACGGCCTAGAAGTCTGTGAAAGGAGAAGAATCTTCTGGGATCTCTCAGGGGAAACGAGGCCATCTTGATGCATTCCCACAGACACACAAAGATGCTAAGAGCATCACTGGACTTTGAGGATTCCCTCTCTGCTGCCCACACTGACACTAGTCTCTGGTTCACATCTGAGAAGTCCCTTGTGGGAACACTGGCCTTAGTCTATCAGAAGAGCATGAGGACAGAGGCTGTGAGGCTGGATACAATGCAGCTGGCTGCCATGTCCCCAGCGGACTGCTTCAGACAAGGTGAAACAAAGCAGACAAGAGAGTGGGCACTACCGACCAACAAGTACCTCGAGGTACCAGGAGAAAAATCTTTGATCTGGAGCATAGGATTGTAGCTTGAGAAACAAGCTATCAGACAAAGGCAATGCGATCCTAGTATGAGCTGAAGGCTTGAAGAAAACCCACCGTGGGACCTGGGGGCGGGGGGAGGCAACTTTGAGTACCGCTGGAAGGCTGCAGAGCTTCCCCTACATACAGGAGTTCCTGCCTCTCCCTGGTACAGAACACAAACATCGACTCTTGACAGCATGGGGAGGAGAGGAAGGAAAATCTATAAGCTTACGGGATGTGAACTGCAAACAACTGAGGGAATTCAGTGAGGGAGGAGGGATGACGGTTTTAGTATTTCTGAATTTACAGGAAGAGAAATGCACTCTGATAACAACCCCACCCCCAAAGGGAACTAACCATATGATTTTAAAAGAGAAAAGACCACTTTCACAGACCTGGCCCTGCTAAGGAAAACAAACCAGAAAGGGAAGTTTAGGCTTTAATAATAAAAATGTACATAAAGAGAAGGAGAAAAAAGAGTAAGAATACTTGTGGAAAAGAAGAAAATCACATTGGACTCCTGTAGGGCTCTACAGGGCTCTACATATCTACACAGAAACTTAATAACAGGATAGCTAGCATTTTACACATGTTAATCCCTGAATGCTCAGGACAGCCCTACCATGTAAATATCATCACCCTCATTTTAATCCTGAGGTAACTAATGGAAATACAGATTCAGTTACTCCAGGACTGCTCCCAACAGGATTCACACGAGGCAAGGTTCCAAAGTGTATAATCTTCAGCCACACGCCTACTGCCTCTTCGAGTTCCAAACCACCCTTGCCTTTAGAAAATAAGCCTTCACATCTTCGTTCTCTTTTCAAGCGAGAATTAAATCAGAAATAGTAAGGAAGACGGGAGACATTAGAGCTGAGGCAAAGGAGTGGGAAAGCACAACTGTGGGGTTCAGAGGAGCCGTTCACATGCTTTATGTTCTCCATAGCCCTTAAGAAACTGTGGTGCATTTATACAGTGCGGTATTACTTGGCCGTAAAGAAGAATGAAATCTTACCATTTGCAACAACATGGATGGACCTAGAGAACATTATGCTAAGTGAAATAAGTCAGATGGAGAAAGACAAATACCGTATGATCTCACTTGTATGTAGAATCTAAAGAATAAAATAAATGAATGAACTAATCAGAAACAGTCTCAGAGATAATAGAGGAAAAACTGAGGGTCGCCAGATGGGACGGGGTGGGGATGAGAGAGAAGGTGAGGGGATTAGAAAGCACAAATTTGTATTCACAATATTGCCATGGGGATACAAAAGACAGTTTGGGGAATATAATAAATAATGTAAAGATTTTGTCGGGTGTCAGATGGGCACATGTCTTATTAGGACGACCACTTCATAGACAGTATAGATGCCTGACCACCGCAGTGTACACCTGAAGCTGAAGCTGAATAATATGAATGTGAACTATAATTTAATACATTAATAGTCACTGGATGGAGTACAGCACAGGGAATAGAGTCAGTGGAACTGTAACAGCTGTATACGATGTCAGAGGAGTAGTAGATTGGGGGAGGGGGTTATCACTTTGTGAGGGGTGTAAATGTCTAACTAGTACATTGTTTTGTAAACCTGAAACTCATAAAAACAAAAAAAGCTGTTGAAAATTATTGATGACACAAAAGAGCCTGTGTTTTTGTGGATTATAACAATTTGTATTTTAATGAGAATTAAGAACATTTTAAAAGATGTATTGGTTTACATAAAATAATAAACCAACATGTTAACATAATATTTTTTATAATATTTTCCAAAACAAAATAGTGTGAAGAGTGGCAGTGCTTTACACTTCAATAAAGCTCTTATGAATGGCTTGATGAAAGACAATTGCATTCTCATTTCTACTTCTATGAAACTGGTGCAAAAGTTAATTGCAGCTTAAAAGGTTAAAAACAATTGCAAAAACTGCAATTACTTTTGCACCAACATAATATATTCAACCGATCACATTTGTCTTTTAGCTGAAGTGTAAGAAGAAAAGCTGGTCTCATACAGATATGCAGTTTAAAAAGGAAAGGCCTCAGGGACCCTCAGAAACACCAGGACCGCTGGCTTAGATTATGGATTCTGGAGTTAGACTAGTTGGTATTGGCTCTGCCACTTAATAGTTTGATCTAGATTAGTTAAACTCTGAGTGTCTCATTCTTTCATCTATAAAATGGAGGCACTAATAGTACCTGCCTCATAGGGTTGCTCATACGTTTAAATTAACATTTATCAAATGCTTAGAAAAATATCATGGCATATGTAAATGTTATATGAGTAATGCTAAATAAGAAAATAAAATGAATGGTCACTTGGTTTTGCAGGCAGAATCTCAGTCATGGGGGGACTTCGTTATACTGAATTCTATGTTCTCAGCTGGCACAACAGGGATCACTTCAGGGAACACATACAGGAATGAACAATTACAGCCATGTTACAATACAGAGAGTAATAATAGAGGTCTAGTAAATTGAGAATTCAATTGACATGCACACTTCAACTACCTAAGACTAGGAAAATAAAATTGGAATCTCCACTGCACAAAAGATGGGTAGCAGTATCTTATCCTCAAAATCCTATTATGTTCAAAGTCACACCACACACTGGGAATTCTTTAATGCAATTTAGGTTCATTTTGGGCCTTAAAAATATGTGGGGAAGCTGTTAAAATATATTGTTTAATAACAAAAAGTAAGTGAACAGTTATGAACCATCAAGAGTTACTACTAAAGAGAAATCTTAGAAGTTCTCATCACAAGAAAAAAACTGTAACCATGTGTGGTAATGGATGTTAACCAGACTTACATGATTAGATGTAATCATTTTGTAATTTTTGCAATGTATAAACACATCAAATCGTTAAATTGTACACCTAAAATTAATGCAATCTTATATGTCAATTATATTTGAATTTAAAAAAAAAAACTGAGCACTATGCCGGTTTTAGGTTAAATATATTTCTATTTGGACATCTTTTTATTAATTTCAGTTCTAAAAACTGACAAAGGTCATTCAGGAGGTAGTCTGAAAAATAAACATAAAATGAAGAAAGACCTTTCCAGACAAACAGAAGCTGAGGGAATTTTCTAACACACAACCTGCACTACAAGAAATACTGAAGGAGGCTTTTTGACCAGCATAAATTGGGATAATTTGTGACAACCAAAACATAAAAGGGGGAGAGTAAAAGCCTGTACAGGAATATGGGAATGGAGAAAGTAAGAATGCTGAAGAAAATGGAATACTTTAAATGAAACTTTCTTTTACATCAACTTAATGGTAACCACTCAGAAAAATCCAGAACTGAAATATATAGCGTAATAAAAAACGAAACAGAGGGAAAAATCATAGAATATCACCACACAGAAATAATAGACAATAACAAAAAGGCAAAGAAACAATGGGGTCACAGACTTACCAGAAAACCAAAGATAGAATGATAGGAAATCCTCACATAATAAATAATCACCCTAAATGTAAATGGACTGAACTCACCAAAAAAAAGGCACACAGTAGCAGATTAGATCCAAAAACTAAAGCCAACCATATGCTGCCTCCAAGAGAAAAATCTCAGCTACAAGGACAAACACAGACTCAAAGTGAAAGGGTAGAAATTGACATTCCAAGCAAATGGTACCCAGAGAAAATCAGGTGTAGCCATACTGATATCAGATGAAACACATTTCAGGATAATAAAGGTAGGTAACAAGAGATAAAAAAGAACATTTCATAACGATAAAGAGGACTATACAACGAGAAGACATAACAGTCATCAATCTTTATGTCCCCAATCAGGGAGCACCAAAATATACCAAGCAACTATTAACAGAACTAAAGGGAGAAATTGGCGAAAACACAATTATAGTAGGGGATCTAAATACATCATCGACAGCTATGGATACATCATCCAAACAGAAAATAAAGAAATATCAGCTGAAAATGACACATTAGATGAAAAGAACATAATTGACATTTATAGAGCACTTCATCCTAGAACATCAGACTACACATTTTTTTTTTTTCTAGAGTATGTGGAACATTCTCAAAGATAGGCCACATATTGAGACATAAAATCAGCCTCAGCAAATTTAAGAAGATTGAAGTCACACCAAGCATATTCTCTGAAAACAAGGCTTTGAAATTGGATATCAACTGCAAAAAGAAAGCAGGGAAAACCATAAATATGTGGAGGTTAAACAACATATTTTAAAGAACGACCTGGTCAAAGAAGAAATAAGAGGAGAGATCAAAAGATAAATAGAAACAAATGAGAATGAAAGTACATCCTACCAAAATTTGGAGGATGCAGCAAAAGCAGTTTTAAGAGGGAAATTAATACCATTACAGGCCTATCTCAAGAAACAAGAAAAATACCAGATGAATAACCACACGTTACAACTTAAAAAACTAGAAAAAGGAGAACATGAAACCCAAGGTCAGCAGAAGAAAGGAAATAATAAGAATCAGAGCAGAACTAGAAATAGAAATAGAGAACAAAATGAAATAGAGAACAAAAAGACAATAGAAAAAATTAGTGACAAAGAGCTGGTTCTTTGAAAACATCAATAAAATTGACAAACTGTTGGCTAGACTCATTAAGATAAAAGAGAAAAGACACTAATAAACAAAATCAGAAATGAAAAAGGGGAAGTTATCACGGACGCCACAGAAATACAAAGGATCATGCAAGAATACTATGAAGGACTATATGCCACCAAATTCAGCAACCTAGAAGAAATGGACAAGTTCTTAGAAACATAGACTTCCTAGGCTAAATCACGAAAAATTGGAAAATCTAAACAGACCAATCGCCCATAGGGAAATGGAACAAGTCATCCAAAACCTTCCCAAAAGCAAAAGTCCGGGAACAAATGATTTCATTAGTGAATTCTACCAAACCTTCAAACAGGATCTAATACCAATTCTGCTCAAACTCTTCCAAAAAATTGAAGAAGAGACAATATTCCCTAACTCATTTTATGAGGCCAACATTACCCTGATACCAAAAACTGGTAAGGACAATACACACACAAAAAACTACAGACCAATATCTCTGATGAATACAGATGCAAAAATCCTAACTAAAATTCTAGCAAATAGAATGCAACAATGCATTAAAAAGATTATTCATCACGACCAAGTGGGGTTCATCCCAGGGGCATAAGGATGGTTCAACATACACAAATCCATCAATGTGATACATCACAGAAACAAAATAAAGCACAAAAATCATATTATTATATCAATTGATGCAGAAAAAGCATTTGACAAAATACAACATTCATTTATGATTAAAAGATTTAATAAAACATGTATAGAAGGAAAATACCTGAACATAATAAAGGCCATATATGACAAACCTTCAGCTAATCGCATAATTAACAATGAAAAACTGAAGCCCTTTGCTTTACATTCAGGAACACGGCAGGGCTGTCCCCTATCACCTCTGCTTTTCAACATAGTGTTGGAAGTCCTCCCCAGAGCAATCTGGCAAGAGGAAAAATAAAAGGCATCCAAATTGGGAATGAAGAAGTTAAACTGTCACTCTTTGTATATGACATGATACTACATACAGAAAACCCTAAGACTCCACCAAAAAGCTATTAGGAACAATCAGCAAACACAGTAAAGTTGCCTGCTACAAAATCAATGTACAAAAGTCCATTGCATTCTTATATACCTCCAATGAAATCTCAGAAAAAGAAATTTTAAAAATTCCATTTGCAATTGCAGCAAAAAGAATAAAATACCTAGGAATAAACTTAACCAAGGATGTGAAATTACAATTACTGTCATTTTTTTGATACTGACAATGAAAATTATGTGTTTTCTTTAGACATGGTATTTTAACTAACTGAAATAAGGCAGCAAGTAGTTCCAAATGGATTTCAAAAGTGTGTTGCCTTAACTTTCTAGATTTGTATAGTTTTATGAAAATTTCCTTGGGGCCTGGTTTAAATGTCCTAACTTTAGAGCTGAGCCCGCACTAGACTACCTGAAAAACCATCAAACACCCCTAATAATGAGGTCAATTTGACATGAAAAACTGGTAGTAAAGAGCACTTTATACAACAGTAAAAAACCTATACCCCCAGTATTATAGTGAAGCCCACAGGTGTCCCATGAGAGTTGGGGAGGGGCACAGAAGATCCATGCAAGGTGGACTCTTCCCATTTGAACTGGACATTGGTGTGAGCCAGTGTTTCTAAGCTGTGTTTGGCAGAATGCTTGCTTCACAGAATCCTAATAGGAATTATGTTAAAAATAAATAAGAAGCGCTCTGTGGTAAGATAAATTTCAGATTCTCTGAGCTGAACAAAGCCAAAGGGTTATCTTATTGTAGGAATTCTCAGTGGTTTAAATTTGCTAAACTAATTTGAAAATATCCGAGGGCAGAGGGAGAACATGGCACAGAACACTTCCCAAACTTTTCGGAACATGGAAAGTGTTTCTGAGAAACAGTTCAAGGCATTAGAGTTCTGGATTCTCCTGTCTTGGTCCTGGGGGCATCATTGGAGGGGAAGTGTGGTGAGCAGGACAATGTGTGGCCCACAGGGTCATAGATCCTGTTGAAGCCTCAGTGGTCTAGGGCCCTCTGGACACCTGGGCTGGCACCTAAAGAGGAACCATTACTTTCCCCTTTGCTCATGGTGCTCCTTCATGAAGTTCAGACAACAATCCACAGTGATTAGACAGGAGAATGCACAAGCTGCAGCTCCGAAATATCTGGTTTATTTGCTCATGTTCTTTGAAGTTCTGTTTTCCCTTGAGAAATCAGAAAACCAATTCCAAATGTCTATTTACACTGTGAAAAGAAAGTAGTTAAGACCCATGCATTTGTCCCCAAGTAACTCTGAATCTGCTGGGCTTTGAATGGGATAGTCCCCTGGGATCCAAGAATGCTGGAAACCTGCCTTGCCAATCACCTTCTCACTGCCCTCCCTCAGAGGTTCTGGAGACTGTTATGTACCTAAGGAACAAGAACGTGCTTGATGCTATCGCTGTATTTACAGCTATTTGACTGTTGAGCTCTGGTAAAGACTTGAGGTCTAAGTGGAACTTCTAGCTCCGTTTTCTTTCACAGATTTAAATCCCAGTATCTACCACTGTCCAGCCACCAGAAGAAGTTGGGTGGGGGGTGGGCAGTAGGATGGTTGGAAACTAAGGTTGGCTCAGTGTACTCAGCAGCTGCCAGCCTGGAGAAGCTGGAAAAGAAAGAAAGAAGGCTGACAGGTCAGCATTAAGCCTGTAAGAAATAGTCCTGGCAACAAGCCCCATCCCATCTGATGTAATAACTAAGAGGCTGATTGTCTTAGTTCCTTTCGGCTCCTAGAACACAGTACCACACACTGGATAGCTTTAAACAGCAAACATTTCTTACGATTCTGGGTGCTGGAAGTCTGACATCAGGGTGCCAGAATGGTCAGGATCTCATGAGAACCCTCTTCTGGGCCACAGACTGCTGACTTCTTGCTGTGTCCTCACATGTAGTAGGAATAGGCAACTTTCTTGGGCCTCATTTATAAGGGAATTAATCTTATTTCTGAGAGATCTGCCTTCATGACCTAATCACCTTCCAAAGGCCCCTCCTCCTAATAGCATCACATTGGGCATTAGGATAGCAACATATGAGTGGGGAGGATACAAATATTCAGACCATAGCACAGATGGGCTTCTGGTAATGAAGAAGCAGAGAAGTAGGAGTCAGCATGTTTGACTCTGGACATAGCCTGCTTGATTGGATGACTTATGGAGACCAGACTCCACCCTTTGCTTCCCCTTTTCATGCAAGCACCTGAAGACCTAGTAAGGGCAAGCCATGTCCTTACGGTGACTACAACATCACATTGCTCACCAGGTCCCATCTGCCTGGAGGAGGGGCCCTGGACCATAAAATCATCCTGTTCGGGGCCAAGACTGGGAGCTGAGAAGAGGGGGGCCAGTGCCACCTTCGTTGCCCACTGAATGCCTCCACGGAGATATGCCTCCCATCCTTTAAAGGAGCTGAGAGTGCAGTTTGATTGACCCCAGTACATGGGTCAGAGAAGGTTAGTGGGAGCTGTTTCCCTCGCTCTTCTTTCTCTGGGTAACATGATCCCCACCTGAAAGCTGGTTTTCCGTTTCTGAGCCTGTTGATTCTGATCCTGGCCCTAGGATCCCAGACTCTACTGAACGGCATTCTGAAAGGTCAGCTGGCGTACGTACGCACCCTCAGGTACGTTGAGACTGCCCCAGAGATACAGAGTTCTACTTTTTTTAAAATTCTTTTCCTATTAAGAAATGTTTCCTTATATATAACCTCCTGCTTTTGTACTGTTCTTTGTGGAGACAAAAAAACAGCTGTTTTCCGTGGATGAGTCTAACAGGTGTTATGTGTGGATGAGTCTTCTGTACACTTAAAAATTCTTGATTTTACTTCATCTAGGCTTAATCTCTTTTCCAAAGTCCAGTCTTAATCTCTTTCCATAAGTCTTGTTTTCCTTTTTTTCACCATATTGTGAGTGTCCCCCAAAAAACGTTTTTTTTTTTTAAATTTGTTAATCATTAGAATCATCTGGAGACGTTTCTAAACATTAAAGAACACATCTCTCTCTAGACCTTCTGCATAAGAATTATACAGGCAGGGGTGGTTTATAGCTTGGGCAGGAATTACCATTCTTAAACAGGACAAATAAATTATTGGGATCTTTATGAAGTGTGTACCCAGCATACAGTTCTCCCTTGATCAGGGAATGGCACCCAATCTTCAGACGTGGGTCCCTGGTATGTACGTTAGCATTAGCCTCATGGATGGACAGACTTCTGGTCCAAACAAGACCAGAGTATTTTTCCCAGAGTTTGGAGATGAAACTTAGGGATCAGAGGTTACTCTCTGAATGTGAACAGAAGTATGACCTGGACAAAAGGGTGACACCAAATTATGACCTGAAGATAAAGAGTAGATAAAGATGGCCTTCAGAGAAGAAGTAGAATGAAGCAGATGCTCTCTGAGAGGTTCTAGAGATAAAAAGCAAGCATTCCAGTGGTTCTCTAGGCAGTGGGTGAGTCCCTGCATTCCTGCCCTGGAGTTTCATGAAGCAGTCTATGTCCCATGTGGTAGAAGTTCTCCTTTGGCCTAACCCAGCTAAAGGAGATTTTCATTAGCAACCACGAAAGGGACCTAACCAAATACAGAACTATCACCTGCACCGGAACACCTGATAAGCTCACAGCTTAGGTGTCCTGTCCCTGTTGACTCACTATGGAACGCTCTATTTTGCTTTCTTGAGAGGACACATGCTTTCTTGACTTCTAAATAGTATTTCATCAACAACAACTGACTACACAATACTAATACACTCCAAAATCTGAATGAGTACTGAATGGTCTTCCATGGAAAAATCTTTCCAATTCTTTCAATAGGGAAAAACAAAACAAAACAAAACAAAAACCTCACTAATGTTTACTAACTGATGCGTTCACTGAACAATCTGTAAAGTCAATACTATTATTGACTCATTTTATATGTGAAGAAACTGTGGCAAAGGGAAGGGAAATAACTTTCCTTAGGTCACAGAGTTTGTAAAAGTGAGGCTAAGATTTAGACCCAGAAGTGACTGTGCAGTCCAACATTTCAACCATTTTGCTATTTTGGGTGAAACCAAAGCTCATTGGTTGAAGGCAAAACTCTGGATGCTACTTGAGAAGTAATGTGTGAATATTGTTTCTTAACCATGAGAGCACTCAGGTTAGGAATCTACAGGAAGAAGCAAGGAAGGAAGGTTAGAGGGCTCTGGCAGTTTCCATAGATGAGTCAGGATGAATTATAGGGATGGAGTTAACATCTTACCATTCGTTTCCTCCTTTAAACAGACACCTGATTTTATTCCTATATGCATCCCTTCCCCGAGTGGTCCATGTTCTAGGGGAGGCTGGCCTCCATGAAAGGACCTTATCTGTCCAAATTTTATATGGGGTCCTGGTGACTGCCTTTGCCGTTCCAATTCTTTGGTGGAAGACAAACAAGTTTCCGAAAAAAGTTCAAGCACCTTCTAGTAAACCGCCGCGGGCCCCGCTTGATGTTATCAGGTTTTGGACTGCTGCTGGTGATGCTGTAGCTGGAGACAGAGTCCCCAGGGTGACGTTGGGAGACCGGGTTAACGATGGTGGTGCTGGAAGCAGGAATGAGTTCGGCAGTGGCAGTCCTGGACAATGGTCTGTGGTCTGGGACGCTGTTCCTGGGGCCCGGCCCGAGATGCGGGGCGGTGTTCCTCTGGTCTGGGCTGGGCTCGGTGGCGGTGTTCCTGGCGCCCGGTCTGTGCTCCGGAGGGGTGTTCCGCGGGTCTGGGCCGAGCTCCGGGGCGGTGTTCCTCGGGTCTGGGCCGTGCTCCGGGGCGGTGTTCCTCGCGTCTGGGTCGTGCTCCGGGGCGGTGTTCCGCGGGTCTGGGCCATGCTCCGGGGCGGTGTTCCTCGGGTCTGGGCCCTGCTCCGGAGCGGTGTTCCTCGGGTCTGGGCCGTGCTCGGTGGTGGTGTTCCTCGGGTCTGGGCCGTGCTCCGGAGGGGTGTTCCTCGGGTCTGGGCCGAGCTCGGGGGCGGTGTTCCTCGGGTCTGGGGCGTGCTCGGCGGCGGTGTTCCTCGGGTCTGGGCTGTGCTCCGGAGCGGTGTTCCTCGGGTCTGGGCCGTGCTCGGCGGTGGTGTTCCTCGGGTCTGGGCCGTGCTCCGGAGGGGTGTTCCTCGGGTCTGGGCCGTGCTCCGGGGCGGTGTTCCTCGGGTCTGGGCCGAGCTCCGGGGCGGTGTTCCTCGGGTCTCGACCGTGCTCGGGGGCGGTGTTCCTCGGGTCTGGGCCGTGCTCCGGGGCGGTGTTCCTCGCGTCTGGGCCGTGCTCCGGGGCGGTGTTCCTCGGGTCTGGGCCGTGCTCGGCGGCGGTGTTCCTCGGGACTGGGCCGTGCTCCGGGGCGGTGTTCCTCGGGTCTCGGCCGTGCTCGGGGGCGGTGTTCCTCGGGTCTGGGCCGTGCTCCGGGGCGGTGTTCCTCGCGTCTGGGCCGTGCTCCGGGGCGGTGTTCCTCGGGTCTGGGCCGAGCTCGGGGGCGGTGTTCCTCGGGTCTGGGCCGAGCTCGGCGGCGGTGTTCCTCGGGTCTGGGCCGTGCTCGGCGGTGGTGTTCCTCGGGTCTGGGCCGAGCTCCGGGGCGGTGTTCCTCGGGTCTCGGCCGTGCTCGGGGGCGGTGTTCCTCGGGTCTGGGCTGTGCTCCGGAGCGGTGTTCCTCGGGTCTGGGCCGTGCTCGGCGGTGGTGTTCCTCGGGTCTGGGCCGTGCTCCGGAGGGGTGTTCCTCGGGTCTGGGCCGAGCTCGGGGGCGGTGTTCCTCGGGTCTGGGCCGAGCTCGGGGGCGGTGTTCCTCGGGTCTGGGCCGTACTCCGGAGGGGTGTTCCTCGGGTCTGGGCCGTGCTCGGCGGCGGTGTTCCTCGGGTCTGGGCCGTGCTCCGGGGCGGTGTTCCTCGGGTGTGGGCCGAGCTCCGGAGGGGTGTTCCTCGGGTCTGGGCCGTGCTCCGGGGCGGTGTTCCTCGCGTCTGGGTCGTGCTCCGGGGCGGTGTTCCTCGGGTCTGGGCCGTGCTCCGGGGCGGTGTTCCTCGGGTCTGGGCCGTGCTCGGGTGCGGTGTTCCTCGGGTCTGGGCTGTGCTCCGGAGGGGTGTTCCTCGGGTCTGGGCCGTGCTCGGGGGCGGTGTTCCTGGGGCCCTGGCCGAGCTCGGCGGCGGTGTTCCTGGGGCCTGGGCTGTGCTCGGCGGCGGTGTTCCTGGGGTCTGGGCCGTGCTCCGGGGCGGTGTTCCTGGGGCCTGGGCCGTGCTCCGGGGCGGTGTTTCTGGGGCCCTGGCTGTGCTCGGCGGTGGTGTTCCTCGGGCCTGGGCCGTGCTCGGCGGCGGTGTTCCTGGGGCCTGGGCTGTGCTCGGTGGCGGGGTTCCTGGAGCCTGGGCTGTGCTTGCGAAGGGAGGGTTCGGCAGTGATGGTCCTGGAGCCCCAGCAGTGCTTGCGAATGGAGAGCTCAAGAGAGGTGTTCCTGGAGCCCCAGTTGGCCTCTGAGGTGGCGGTCTTTGATCCCATGTTGGAAGGGGAGGTGGTTGTCCTGGATTTCAAAACGGTGGTACTGTACTTCAGGATGGCTCTAAGACCTGCACACTCTTGGGCCTTCTCCCCTGGCTCACGCATAGGCTGCTGTTCTGCCTGATGGAAAATGGAGCACTGTGATTGAACCTTCTGGGCTGGGGAGGGACTGCGGCTCTGGAACTCAGGAGGATGGCGTTTTGGTTTGTGGGTTTGTAGCATGCGGTATGTGGCGATGGTATTATTATTGTAGGTTTTACTTGACCATGTGGCGTAGATGTGTTCCCTGTGAATGCCCAGCTTCTCCATCTGTTGTATGACCGAGGGGTCTAGGGCCTCACTGGTTGGCTGGACGTAGGGTTTTAGTTCTTCTTCACCCATGTTGAGCCACGGATCTGGCATGATGGTCGTCAGGTTTTCTCTCTGCTGAGGGATGACAGTCAGCAGTTTTCTGATTAAGCGTTGCACCTCAATGGATAGATAACGAGGTGCAACATACCGCCCTCTGAGTACCTTCTTCTTCATCTTTTCCCACTTCTTTCCCTTGAAAGGCAGGGTGTCTGTAAGCATTTCATAAAGTAGCACTCCCAGGCTCCAGATGTCCGCAGCACAGCCATCGTACGGTTTGCCCAGGAACACTTCTGGGGCCATATAAGGGAGGGTGCCGCAAAACGTGCTGAGTTCACCCACGTTGAAAGACGCGCCTAGCCCAAAGTCTATAAGTTTGACGTTCAGGTGGGCGTCTATCAGCACGTTTTCCGGCTTCAGGTCCCTGTGAGCAACCCCCTTGCCATGGCAGTAGTTCACCGCTGACACGAGCTGCCGGAACACTCCACGGGCCGTGTCCTCCGACATGCGGCCATGCTCCTCGATGTAGTCCAGGATGTTCCCTCCGGGCACCAGCTCCATGACTATGAAGAGGTATTCCGGCGAGGCGACCACGTGGAATAGCTCGACGATGTTAGGATGGTGCAAGTCTGCCATGCAGAGGACTTCTTCCCGGAGAGAGAGGTGCGTTCTGTCGGCGACCCGTTGCTCCAGGACTTTCACAGCCACCATCGTGTTCGTCAGGATGTGCTTGCCGAGCACGACCTGGCCATAGGAGCCCTCTCCGATGATTTCCTGGAGTTCGTAATGGCCACTGACGGGCTCCTGGTCGACAGGGATGTCTCTAAAGTCACGTGACATGGTGACTCGGTAACTAGCTCACTGATGATACTGTGCCCTCCAAGGGAGCTAGTAAGTAATAATAAGTATACTGACTGCGATGACTAAGTATACTATCAACAATATTACTGTGCTATTAAACAATAATAACTACAGTAACTACTCTGATGTTATGTATTAACTGTCAATATTACAAACTGTGCTAATAAACAATACCACGGTAAAAGGTCCAAGTCCAACAGGTCACCACAAATCAGCTTCCTGGGCTATAATGGACAGAAAGCTCAGCCCAGCCAGGGCCCTATATAGCAGCTTTGGGTCATTCCCTCACACTGGTGCTTTATGAGGTCAGAGCCAGAAACTGACCATATATGGCTAAGGAGAAACTACACTGGTTTTCTCAGTGTGGGGTTTCAAGACCCCTTTACTCTGAAAAAAAGGGGGGTCCCAAAGAATTTTTTGTTTATGTGGCATATTAAAGACTGATATTTACTTTATTAGAATTGAAGGTCTGTAGGTTGCTTAAAAAAAAAAATGGGGGGCGGGTGTGTATCAGAATGTTTTTCCAGGGGTGGATAGTGCTGCATTCTGAAAGGCCCTAAGATGATTTGTTTCCAGTCCCTCAGCCCAGAAATGGTGCTGTCCCTTGAGAAGCATTACTTCGGTATATAATAAAGTAACTTATTATGTATAATGCTCATTTAAAAGGTATCTACAAGCAATTGTTCTTTATAACCACCTTGTGCTTATTAATACCTAGCTTAGCTGAGTAGTTCCCTGAGAAAATACTTTCATGTGTGTATTCATTTTCCATACCTTCAGGTTTTTTGTTTGTTGGTTGGTTTTGTTTTTAAATAAATGGAACCTTGTTAAAAGTAAAAAATAAATTTTAAATAAATAAACAAATTCCTAGGATGTGGACACTGCTTTTTCATTGTCCTTTGGCTACTCTCCAGTAAGGCTGAGCTTTCTGTTTAATGATGCCTCTTCCACTAGCCATCCTGCCCATGGGATGACCAGCAGAACAACAAGTCAGGTGGGAGGTTAATAAGTGGGACAGGAAACAAGTTTCCCTATCCAAATAAGTGTAGGGAATTTCTTAACAGAATAGGTATTGCAGGACTTTCCAGAATCTTTCATATGGTAATATGAATTATGACTCTAAAAGAAGGGAGGCATAATGACCACTCAGTGTCCTTACTATTGTGTGGGGGGGTCTTGTTTCCATGTTATATTATTTTAGCAACACTGAAGAGACCAATATAGCCACGGCCCACCAATGAAATAACTCAGACCTACTGGGCTATCAAAGGTCTCTGTCTGACCTTAAAATTATGTGGCTCTAATTTGCATGTTCCTCTGAACTAGAGTTGTGATGTATTTAAATGTCATGGTTTACATATATATATATTCTACTTTTTGTTTGTTTTCTTCAGAGTTCTTACTGCTCCTTCCTTCCTTTCTTCCTGCCTTCTTTCCTCCTCTTCCTCCCTCCTTCCATCCTTTTTTTCCTTCCTTCCTCTCTTCCTTCTCAGCCTTCACCTTCTCCCCCTTCTCCCTCCCTCTCTCTAGCACTCTCCCACCCTGCCTCCATATTTCTTTTTGTTAATTCATTTATTGTGGATCTCCCCCAACATACACACCATGAGAGAAGGAAGTTTATCTGTCCTTTTCACCATCAAAAGTCCAGGGCCTAGAACATCACCTAGTATAGAATTTAAGCCCTTGAAAGATATTTAGCAATGAAAGAAATGTCCCTTGTTGATTGTGCAAAATTTAAATAAACGAGGATCAGACGTCAGTCCGAAGTGATCTGTTTGTTGAGCTGACCCATTAATTGACTTTTTAAAGAAAATCACCTTGTCATTTAGGGACACAGCATACCGGTGGAGTAAATCTCCTATTGAAACACCAAATAATTCCTAGACAATTTATATTTGTGAAAATAGGGAAATCCGTTAGGCCATGCATGAGGATAAAGCACAAGCTCAGTGAAGTCAGGACATTGGTAGATAAGCCAGCTGCTCATCTTGTAAAGAGAAAGAGGTACCTTTGAATGGAGATGTAAAGCTATGGTCACTGGGCCCATGAGCATCATGGGGAATTTCTATTTTGCTTGAATTCCTTTTTCAAGGTTCAAATTGCATTTTGGGGCTTCCTGTAAGATTCCCGACAAGAAATCCCTATTTCTCCTGTTGGTAAGTCATTGAGTATTTGTATTTGTCATTATCACTTAGGACCAAAGACCTAGTCAATCAGTGGATGAAAACACAACATGTGATCGTGTTCATATTCCATCACGTTACAATAAAACAGATAAGGTTTCAGGGACCGATCCCCCTGCCCTTTCAAAAGATTTCTCCTAACCTGTGGCTGTAATTGACAGCATCTATTCTAGCATCTCAGGAAACTGGCCAAAGTAATTTCTTTTTCTGTCTCTTATTATAATGGCTTGAGTGGTCAGATGCTGAAACATATATGACTTAGATGAAAGAAAATGGCAGCGTTATACTGCAATGCTAGAGAAGCAATTATTGCATGCAAGGACATTTACTAAAAAATGCCTGTCTTAAAATGCACCTCGGCAGGAAAAATGATGTAAGACCTTCTGCCAGAGTCCACTTCTTTTTAAATATTACCAAAGCAGAGAAAGTTACTGGAGGTCACCAAGGAAGTGTATTTCTAAACAATATCTCCAGGAAAATTTTTCATTCACCTAATAATACATGTATTTTCACTTCTGGGCCTTTTAAGTTTTCTTAACCCTCCTGAATTCTTTAACTGGTACTGTATGGTGCAATTTCTATTTTTAGCACTTAACTCATGACAACTGCAGGGGCGTTACCTGGAGATGGCCAGCTGTGGCCATCAAGGTCAGTCCCCATCGGTCAGAAAATGGGGATGTTTGCTGCTTTGATTTAAAGTTTCATATACAGAAGGAAATCTTATTTCCTTATTTCTCAGTTATTTGGAGATAGGAAAGAATCCTACATACTAACATTTGGTACATTCAAAATCCATGTGTTCTAAACTATGCTCCAGTTTTTATTTAAAAGATTGCAAAAGAAAAAGTAATTTAGCCATTTGAAATTGAGGACTAATAGGACAGGAAAAACTCTGGATCCCAGGTGATACGCATCGCTGATCAGAAGCCTGATGTCTAGTGGGTGATGATTTTCTTGAGAGATCTCAGAACAAACATGGCACTTCCTATACTCCCCCAATGCCTTAACGGGTATATTGAAGGTGCCTGCAGATGATTCTGAATTTTGTCTGTCTGATTAAATGAATGAGGGAATGAATGAGGGATGCAGCAAGATAGAAAATGAGGTGTCTTTAAGCTTGAAGGTGTCTATTTCTGTAGCCAGTACCTATCACCAATGAGGCATCATGGAATTGGAAAAAATGCCACTAAGTTATATGTTTGTTGAGAGGATTTTTCTCTACATCAAAGGGGTGAGTTCCATGAAATAAAGACCTATCTGTTTTGCTCACCATATTTTTCTAAAAGCTCAACATGATATTTTTGAATCCATACTTGGTTTTGATCCGTAGTATTCCATTATAAAATTATTCATTATTCAATAGTACCCCCCAATCCTCTACTTCTAAAAATGAACTGGTACCCATTGCAAACTCAGTCTGCTCCCAGGTCCTTTGTTGGAATCATCAGCCTCACTTGAAGGAAAGTGATCTGCCACGTCCAGAGTTAGCAGGAATCTGTCAGGAATGAACACCCGTCTCAAATCTTATGGGCCTTATTGGGAAAGGGGGTTAGAGAAGATTATATAGACTTCTGAGGTGAAATTTGGCAATCAATATTTTCAATGACCTTACACGTCAATCCCAACTTTTGGTCTCTCAGATTCTATTTATCTTCAACTGCTCAGCGAAAGCAGACTGGGCAGCAAATGTGTCCACCCAGAAACTGATAAACACTGAGAACCTGAACGAAAGGCAACTATGCACATGAGATAGGAGGCATTGTGCCTCTACTGCAAGAGCTTCTGTCCACTTGAGGAGACAGATTATTATTCAGACAAATAGGAAAAAAAGTGAAAATAATCACAGGGCAATCTATACATCAAAACGCAGTGTTGTCTTGAAATATTCTTATTATGATAAAACTAATACATGGGCGGCCAGATGCCTCAGTTCGTTAGAGCGTGAGCTCTTAACAATAGTATTGCCGGTTCGATGCCCACGTGGGCCAGTGAGCTGCGCCCTCCACAACTAGATTGAAGACCACGAGCTGCCGCTGAGCTTTCGGAGGGGTGGCCGGATGGTTCAGCTAGTTAGAGCTGAGCTGTCAACAATAAGGTTGCCGGTTCAAACAATGGGATTGTGGACTGCGCCCCATGCAACTAAAGATTGAAAATATCAAATGGACTTAGAGCTGAGCTACGCCCTCCACAACTAGATTGAAGGACAACTACTTGGAGCTGAGGGGCCCTGGAGAAACACACTGTTCCCCAATAGTCCCCAATGAAATAAAAAGAAAAAGAAAAGAAAAATGAAAGTTCACTTTGACATCAAATTACTTTTGCACACTTATGTAGTATTTAGAAGATGAAAAGAAACTATTAAAAAAAAAAAGCTAATACAGAATGGCAACAGCGAGGTGGGCTTCTTGATTTCTCCTCCACAGCTTACCACAAAGTGAACGTCTACAACCCAGCAAAAGACTCTGCTCATCACACAGAACAGCTAAGAGACACATACAAGGATTACTTGAGGTGGGCAAATTGGCGAGCAGGGGAAGAGGGAAGGGAGTGTAGTGGAGACAAGGCCACATCTGTGGCTTTGGAGATGCAGGGGAATCTCAGGACGGACCAGAGACCCCAAGAGCCAGGAGGTGGGCTCTTTCCCTTCATCCTACAGCTGACCTCTCCCACGGAGAGCAGCATATTCAGCATTTGAGGCAGTAACCTCAGCTAAGCCCTCCAGCTGGGCCCTAGGTCGGACATAGGATGTAAACTCCATACCTGGGCCCGTTTCCCCCTCTCCCAATCCTACCCCTGCCCTTCCAGAAACTTAAGCTGGCCCCTGAACTGAGGAGTAGTGTCAGATTACACAGGAGCGCTAGTGCTCAGGATCTTGGAAGAGCCAGCAGCAGCTCTGACCCAGGGAAGAGGCTGGGAAGAGTGTGATACTGCCGGGCTGGGGAGAGAAGACCCCTCTACCCCTAACCCCCACATTTACTGGCCTGCCTAGGGCAGGGCAATTATAGCTTCAGAGACACTCCCAGGGATCAGCAGCAGGCAGCAGATGCAGCTCTGGGCTTTCAGCAGCTCAGAAATCTCCCGACAGACAGACACACACACACACACACACACACACACACACACGGAGGATGTGCCTTAACACTCAGGAGACCTGGGCACAGGGCTGGTTGTTACTCTCAGTGCACATATGTGCAGGCAAGGGCAGAAACTGCACTGACTTTGTAAAAACTACCATCCAGACACCATGGCCCCACTCATCTAAATCTTTGTCTCAAGGTCACTCTGGGCACCAGATGACCGGCTCTGCCTGCACAAAATGCGGAGGACTCTTTGTACAGCAGAGGTGATTACTTGGTGGGCTTAAGCCAAGACTGGCACTGCTTTTCTTGTTTTGTTTTGTTTTTATATCTTTGATATTTTTGCCTGTGTTGAGTGTGGGTTATCAGTTGTGTTTACATGTGAATCTATTTCACTTTCTCTTTGTTGTTGTTGTTGTTGTGCTTGGTGATTTGCTTTGTTCTGAAATTGCCCTACACCAGAGCCCAGCTCAAGAGGCACAAGATTCAACACACCTAGAGGCCAACTCCAGACCAAACCAGAGCATTACCGGGTTTGACCTACAAGTGATACACCCAGAGGGAATTCTCTACAGGCACAAGAGCCCATAGAGGCCAAGCTTCATTTAAGCGGTCAACCCTCACGCAGCAGAACATCCTGCTGTGGGCAGAGCCAAGTCTCTCAAAGAGTCAGCCTAGGAGTCAATCTCATCTACTCACAGGATAAAAGCAATTAAAGATCAACTTTAACAGGACAATATACACAACACAAGAGTCACTGTTAGAGCACACGCAGAGGAGAAGAATGAAGTAGTGCAAGTCAAATATAAAGGACACATACTACATAAGATAACCCAGCGAGAACTAAGAACTCTAGGGGATCTACCTAATACATCAAAGCAAACACAGAGAGTCAGCCAGAATGGGGAAACAAAGAAACTTGTCTCAAATAAAAGAACAGAAGAAACCTCCAGAATTGGAACCAAATGAAACAGAGGTTACCAACGTATCAGAGACAGAGTTCAGAATGTTCTGATGATAAGAATGTTTAAGGAGCTTAGCGACAATATAAAGAAAGATAGAGAAACCGTAATGAACAACCAGTTAGAACGAAAGAACACAATTACTGAAATAAAGAACTCGCTTGAAGGAATTACCAGCAGGTTAGATGAAGCAGAGGATCGAATCAGCGACTTAGAAGACAAGTTAGCAGAGATCACCCAAACAGAACAACAGAAAGAAAAAAGAATAAAAAACAATGAAGATAGTTTAAGAGACCTCTGGGATAACATCAAGTGCAACAACATGTGCACCATAGGAATACCAGAACGCGAAGAGAGGGGGCAAGGGATAAAATATATATTTGAAGTAATGATGTCCAAAAACTTCTCTATCCTGGTGAAGGAAACCAACATACAAGCCCAGGAAGTGCAGAGAGTTCCAACTAGGATAAACCCAACCAGGTCCACACCAAGACACATTATAGTTAAAAAGGCAAAGGTTAAAGACAAAGAGAGAATCCTAAAAGCAGCAAGAGAAAGATAGCAGGTTACATACAAGGGAACTCCTATAAGATTATCAAATGACTTTTCTATAAAAACATTGCAGGCCAGGAGGGAGTGGCAGGAGATACTCAAAGTGATGGAAAACAAAGGCCTACAACCTAGATTGCTTTATCCAGCAAGGCTATCAATTAAAATTGAAGGAGAGATAAAGAGCTTCCCAGAAAAGAATAAGCTAAAGGAATTTATTACCACAAAGCCAGCATTGCAAGAAATATTAAAAGGGCTTCTGTACAGAGAAGAAATATGAAAACAATCTAACTGCAAATTTTAAAAATAACAATAACTAAGTACCTATCAATAATCACTTTAAATGTAAATGGATTAAATGCTCCAATCAAGAGATACAGGGTGCTGATTGGATAAGAAAGCAAGACCCTTGTATATGCTGTATACAAGAGACTCAACTCAGATCAAAAGACACACACAGGTTGAAAATGAAGGGTTGGAGTAAGATATTTCAGACAAATGGAAACGAGAAAAAAGCTGGAGTTGCAATACTTATATCTGACAAAATAGACTTCAAAATGTAGAATATAGTAAAAGACAAAGATGGGCACTATATAATAATAAAGGGATCGATCCGACAAGAGGACATAACCCTAGTAAACATCTATGCACCCAACATAGGAGCACCTAAATATATAAAACAGATACTGACTGACATAAAGACAGAGATCAACAGTAACACTATCATAGTAGGGGACTTCAACACACCTCTGACAACTAGGGACAGGTCTTCCAGACAGAAAATCAATATAGAAACAACAGCCTTAAATGACACATTGGACCACTTAGATTTAATCGACATTTTCAGAGCATTTCACCCCAAAGGTACAGAATACACGTTCTTCTCAAGCGCACATGGAACATTTTCCAAGATAGACTATATGTTAGGCCACAAAACAAGTCTTGATAAACTTAAGAAAATTGAACTCATACCAAGGCTCTTCTCTGACCACACTGCTGTGAAAATAGAAATGAACTACAGGAAAAAAACTGGAAGACACACCAATTCATGGAGGCTGAATAACATGTTACTAAATAACGAATGGGTCAACCACGAGATCAAAGAAGAAATCAAAAGGTATCTCGAGACAAACGAAAATGAAAACACAATGACTCAAAATCTATTGGATGCCGCGAAAGCAGTCCTAAGAGGGAAATTCATAGCATTGCCGGCCTACCTAAAGAAACAAGAAACATCACTAATCAACAGTTTATCTTCACACTTAAGGGATCTGGATAAAGAACAGCAAAATAAGCCCAAAGGGAGTACAAGGAAGGAGATAATATAGATAAGAGCAGAAATAAATGAAATAGAGACCAGAAAAACAATACAAAAGATCAACAAATCCACGAGTTGGTTTTTAGAGAAGATAAACAAAATTGGGAAACCTTTAGCAAGAGTCATACAAAAAAAAAAAGAGAGAGAGAGAGAAAGAGGACCCAAATTAATAAAATCAGAAATGAAAGAGAAGTGACAACAGACACTGCAGAAATACAAAAAAGAAAAATTAAGGAATTACTATGAGCAACTATATATCAAGAAATTTGACAATCTGGAAGAAATGGACGATTTTCTAGAAGCAGACAACCTCCAAAGGCTAACTCAAGAAGAAACAGAAAACCTGAATAGACTGATTACCACCAGGGAAATTCAATCAGTAATCAACAATCTCCCAACAAACAAAAGCCCTGGACCAGATGGTTTTACAGGTGAATTTTACAAAACATTCAGAAAAGAATTATCACCTATTCTCCTCAAGCTCTTCCAAAAAATTCAGAAATAGGGAAGGCTCCCAAACACTTTTTATGAGGCCACAATCACCCTGCTCCCAAAATCAGACAAAAAAATTGAAGAAGAGACAATACTCCTTAACTCATTTTATGAGGCCAACATTACCCTGATACCAATATCTGGCAAGGACAACACAAAAAAAGAAAACTACAGACCAATATCTCTGATGAATACAGATGCAAAAATCCTAAATAAAATTCTAGCAAATAGAATGCTACAATGCATTAAAAAGATTGTTCATCACAACCAAGTGGGGTTCATCCCAGGGGCATAAGGATGGTTCAACATATGCAAATCCATCAATGTGATACATCACATAAACAAAATAAAGGTCAAAAATCATATTATATCAATTGATGCAGAAAAAGCATTTGACAAGATACAACATCCATTGATGATTAAAACACTAAATAAAATAGGTATAGAAGGAAAATAGCTTAACATAATAAAGGCCATATATGACAAACCCTCAGCTAACATCGTAACTAATGTGAAAAACTAAAGCCCTTTGCTCTACATTCAGGAATATGAAAGGGCTGGCCCCTATCACCTCTGCTTTTCAGCATAGTGTTGGAAATCCTCGCCAGAGCAATCAGGCAAGAAAAAGAAATAAAAGGTATCCAAACTGGGAATAAAGTTATATTGTCACTTTTGCAGATGACATGATGGTATATATACAAAACCCTAAAGACTCCACCAAAAAAGCTATTACAAACAATAAATTAATATTGTCAGGTGGCTGGCTACACAAGCAATGTACAAAAGTCCATTGTATCCCTATATACTAACAATGAAATCTCAGAAAAAGAAATTTAAAAAAAAAACCAATTTCTTTAGCAATTGCAACAAAATGAATAAAATACTAGGAATTAACTTAACCAAGGATGTGAAAGACCTATATACTGAAAACTGTACAACATTTTTAAAAGAAATTGAAGACACAAAGAAATGGAAAGACATTGTGTGCTCATGGATTGGAAGAATCAACATAGTTAAAATGGCCGTATTACCCAAAGCAATCTATAGATTTAATGCAATCCCCATCAGAATTCCAATGGCACTTTTTAAAGAAATAAAACAAACAACCATCAGATTTGTATGGAACCACAAAATATCCTGAATAGCCAAAGCAATCCTGACAAAAAAGAACAATGCTGGAGTTATCACACTCCCTGACTTTATCTTGTACTACAGGGCAACAATAATCAAAACAGCATGATATTGGCAGAAAAACAGACACACAGACCAATGGAATAGAATCGAGAACCCAGAAATAAGCCCACATAAATATGGACAGATAATTTTTGACAAAGAAGCAAAAAACATAGAATGGAGAAAAGACAGCCTCTTCAATAAATGGTGCTGGGAAAATTGAAAGCCATGTGCAAAAGAATGAAACTGGACTGCTATCTGTCACCATGTCTCAAAATTAATTCAAAATGGATCAAAGACCTAAGCATAAGACCTGAAACAATAAACTGCACAGAAGAAAACACAGGTACTAAACTTATGGACCTTGGGTTCAAAGAGCATTTTATGAATTTGACTCCAAAGGCAAGGGAAGCAAAAGCTAAAATAAATGAATGGGACTATATCAAACTTAAAAGCTTCTGCACAGCAAAGGAAACCATCAACAAAATAAAGAGTCACCCAACTGAATGGGAGAAGATTTTTGCAAACAACGTTTCCAATAAGGCTTTAATATCCAAAATATACAAATAACTCATACAACTCAACAACAAAAAAACAAACAACCCAGTTGAAAAAATGGGCAGAAGATCTTAAGAGACATATCTCCAAAGAGGACATACAAATGGCAAACAGAGATATGAAAAAATGCTCAATATCACTAATCATCAGAGAAATGCAAATAAAAACCACAGTGAGATATCACCTCACCCCAGTCAGAATGGCTATCGTCAACAAGACAAATAGTTAACAAGTGTTGGAGAGGCTGTGGAGAAAAAGGAACCCTCATACACTGTTGGTGGGAATGAAGTCTGGTGCAGCCACTGTGGAAGGCAATGTGGAGGTTCCTCAAAAAATTAAGAATAGAATTACCATATGATCCAGCATTATACATTTGACTAAATGTATAATTCTTTCTTTCAATCCCACCAAACCTTTCATATATTCTACCCCAAAAATCTGAAAACATTTATACATAAAGACACGTGTCCTCTAATGTTCATTGCAGCTTTGTTTACGGTGGCCAAGACATGGAAACAACCAAAATGTCCTTCAATAGATGAATGGATAAAGAAGTTGTGGAATATATACACAATGGAATACTACATTCGGGAAGAAAATATGAAATAGCACCATTTGTGACAACATGGATAGATCTTGAGATTATAATGCTAAGTGAAATAAGTCAGACAGAAAATGTAGAGAACCATATAATTTCACTGATATAAAACTAGTATATAAAACTGAAAACAACAAAGAACAAGATAAACAAATGAAGAAACAAAAACTCATAGACATAGACAATATTTTAGTGGTTACCAGAGGGTAAGGTGGAGGGAGGGGGGTTCTAGAAGAGGGTAAACAGGATCTAATATATGGTGATGGAAAGAGAACTGACTCTGGGTGGTGAACACACAATGTGAGATATAATGTATCACAGAATTGTACACCTGAAATGTATGTAACTTTACTAACCATTATCATCCCAACATAATTTTTTAAAAAATAGAATGAAGAATTTGTTAAAGATACCTTTCCCTACTTTTATTATTTCTCTAAGTGATGTCATTTTGACTAAATGTATAATTCTTTCTTTCAATCCCACCAAACCTTTCATATATTCTTAAACTTTCCGTCAAATATCAACAGTTTTCTTCCAAAGACCACCAGAATCACAGGAAATGAGATATTTCCCCTGCCACTCTGCATTCACTTCCCCAGGGCCACAGGCAGATGCCCTATTGATATTGATGTGTTGTTTTTGTTGTTGTTGTTGTTTTTCATCAACAAAGGATGGTCGTCAGCTTAATGAAATAATCCGGCTAACTGATAATTGCCATTTATGGTTCATTATTTTCAGGGAATCACAATATTAGAGAATGCATGATACATGATAATTATATTAAGCATAACCAAAATGTAAAACAACACTGTAACATCATGTTGAAAATTATATCTTTTTGTAATTCAGAAGACAAATTACAAAATTGCCAAATAAAATTTTCAATATTACCTTTAAGCAGAAAATAACATAAAACTGGCAACTAATAATAGAAAGGCAAACTTGAGAGTTTAATAAAGAAATTCACATGTATTATTATTTTTAGAATGTGAAAGCACAGCTTGGCTTCTAGAACACAACTATCTGGTTCATTACCACACACTCAGTCTGTTCACTTACATTGTGGGAATAACATTCTCTACCTCCTTCAAAGGGCTGCTGGAAAGAGAAAGTGAATTTTTAAAGCATGCCTATGACATGCTATGAACTTCTTGATAATAACAGACTAAACAAAAATACTTAAGAAAACATAAGAAAATATACATAAATATTTAACTAATCTTAGTATATAAAGACTTTGTAAGCTTACAAGAATTGGAAAAAAAACTCATTAATGATAAAGTTGATGAGCTTAACTACAAAAAAGATTTTAAATTGTATAACATCATAATAACATCATAAACAAACTGAGGAGAAGGAGGTGAAAATAGGAATATTTGCAACAGAAATATATGACAGACAGAGGGTTAATTCCTAGATAATCTCTAACAAGTTGTGCTTTAATAAATACTCCAATAGAAAAAAGGACCAAAGGACATTAACAGATAACTAACTGATAAGAATCATACATACATACATTTAAAAGTTCGCCCTATATTAGTGAGGTAATACAAATGGAAACAATGATATATGTCAAATCTATCAACTTGGCAAAGATTAGGGCAAATACAAAAATCTTACATTCTTCCAGTTGATGAGGGTATAATGAGATACGGTATGAAACAAATTTGGGAATATTCATTGATTTAAACAACACATAACATTTTAGCATAAAATTCCAGTGTAAAAAATGTATCAGGACTATGACCAAAGATCCTTTACCAAAATACCGTGTTTCCCTGAAAATAATACCTAGCTGGACTACCAGATGTAATACATCTTTTGGAGCAAAAATTAATATAAAATCTGGTTGTATATTATATTATATATTATATAAGACCCAGTCTTACATTACAGTAAAATAAGACTGGGTCTTACATTAATTTTTGCTCCAAAAGATTCATCAGAGCTGATGGCCCGATTAGGTTTTATTTTCGGTGAAACACAGTATTCATTACATATAAGTTGAATAGTGAACACTAAATTGTAGTAGATGCATAAACTACAATATTACTCCATCATTTAAAAATCTCAGTGTTAAGTACACATCAAAAACATCAGAAAACATCAACAATGAAACTGGTAAAAAAAATCAGGTTATAAAATATGTCTCTTTTCTGAAAAAACATGGGAAAAAAGAAAGAAAATGAAATTTTAGCAAGGGTTGTTTCTGGGTAATGAAATAATAGGTGGTTTCTATTTTGTATAATGGGCAGATATTCTTATAATTAGAAAACATAAATGCAATATTTAAAAATCTGTTACACTTGAAATAAACCAGATTGTTTTTACATAGACACAATTTAAAGAAAACATTTTATTTAATCAAGAAGTTCTTTAGCTGGTTACTAAAAGATTGCATTAAGAACACCAAATGACTTGAATACATACATATATATATACATATGACTCCTTTTCTCCATACATTTTAGTAGTTTCAGAACTCTATCAGTGTTGAGTACCTACCGTGTACTGATTGCAATCTCAGGAGGCTCAGATGTGGAAAAAAAGATGAAGAAAAAAAGGGGGCGGGGAGTAGAGTCATTTGAAACTGAACAAAAGAGAAGTCTGTAGTACAGAAAGGGGCCAGACCTGGCCCAAACCCCACCAGCACATATGGGCCGAGCACTGCGGAATGAAGGCCTGTTGCTTATCAGAGGATTGTAAGCAATCTCATTGCCCTGAGGATTGCACAGAGATGCTTCACTTAAAAAATCCATTAACATTAGTTCAAAGGGCAAGACACAAAGGTGCTGTGAGGGGATCACTTTTCAGTGCTGTGTGTGGAGGAAGAGAGATGTGTATAGTAACTCCCATTATGGTTAATGAGAGTTGAGCATCTAAATTAACCTAAACCCCTTGAGCGTTTCATTTAAACCCCAATGGCAAAGCAACACTCAGCCAAGAAAGAACCCCAGGATCCTTCACTTACTTACTCTTCTCAGGCACTAAAAACAGTAGAAACAATATGATTTTTTAATTTTATTTTTTACTATGCCTAGCAGAAAAACAAAAAGCAAAAAGCTCACAGAATGTCAAATTTCCATCAATTTAAAGGTTTATTTTAAATCCTGGGAGTTGTCTTAATACCATTTTTAATTGAGCACTTTAAAATTGGTTCTGAGTTGTTCCAGTTGCTCTGTGACAGTCATATAAAAATCCAGGAAGTTTCTCTTTAATTCAGTTTAAGCTTTGGTTTTACAAATTCAGGGCCACAATTAAATGGCTCACTTTACCTAAACCCAAACCCTTGACCAGCCTTAAAATATCAGGATAATGGACAATGAAAAACGTGTGATTATTATGCCATCCTCCTACAAGCCAAATCCATTCATTCTGACTTTCACAACATCTGGATTTAGTCCTTGAAATTGTCCAGGTGATGGACACGGGTAGTATTTTCAGATGAGAACACAAAATGAAACCGGTTAAATGACTTGACTAGGGTCCCCCAAATAACACTAAAATCCATTTCTCCAACTCCCCGTCTAAAGCTTCCTGGTAGTTTCAAGAAGTATAAATGGTTCTGCAGCCAAAGAGGGTAAAGAAAGAAGCAGACCCTTTGGCAGGCAGAGTTCTTGTTCTCCCTGTACATTCAACAATGCTGATGACAGGACAGGAAGAGAGGCTCGCTCATCAGCATTAATCATCGGTCCTTGGTTTGAGCTCTGTGGTGGGGCCAGGGAAGGCCTCTTTGTGGAGGTGACAGCATGGGAACTGGAACAGAAAAGAGAACGGGGGAGGTATGTGAAGCTCAGAGGGAAGGACATTCCTGGGGAGACAACTGATGATACAAAGGCCCAATGGTAGGAACAAGGTCACTGACGCAGGGGCCTGAAGTCCAGGAGGCCAAGGTGAAGACGCCAGATTTTATTCGAATTCAAAGAAAGAACCATGAAAAGTTCTTAACACAAGGGAAGAACCTGGTCTAATGTCTGTATTGAAAAGGCCATGCCAGCTGCTACATGGTGTTAGATTGAAAGGTGGGAGAGGGTTTGGGAAGAGCTGTAAACTGAGAAACAAGAGAGACTACTGCACTAATCTAGGAAAGACTGGGCAGGAGTGGTGGGGATGGTGATAGCAGACTCGGGACACGTTTCTCAGGGAGAGCCTCCATGTGGATTGTAAGATGTTTTGAGAATGCTGTCAATTACATATTCTGGCATCACCTCCATGAGGAAGGATCCACAGAAAATGATTCTGATCTCTGATGTTGAATACATTTATACATTTCCTGATCAGTCTATTTTCACCTCAAGGACAAATGTTCTTTTCTTCTTTAGGTTGGTGCTGGAAAGTTCAGGGACAAATTTGTGACCTATCTCTAACAAGTACATGGACATTTTGTATATATTTCATGTACCAACTTCAATGTCGGCTCCATCTTACTTTCCTTATTTTCATCTTGACTCTTTTGTTTGTTTGCTTTTTTCTTAAGTACTTAATCTTACTTTACTAGTCAATTTAAGTCATTTTTAAAACATTCCAGGAAATAAATGAATAGACAAACTGCTTTGGAAATGCCTTCATTATTGTACAAATAACAGGAAATTTCAAAAAGATTTTATCAAAGGGATTAATCAGAAAGTGAGATTTATAAATAAGTATGTATGTTGAAGAACCTGTATGTGGGAGAAGCCAAGAAGACTGGAAAAAAGAAAAAAAAAAGCAGTCATATGTGCTCTAAACTCCCTGAGGAAGGCAAGAAAGCGGCATATAAAATCCTGGAAAATCAAAGCTTGCCAGCTGATGACTTATCAAACCCTGTGTTAATGTCTGACATTTAGGAGGATATAAAATATTACGTCAAACACAAGGCTCAGCCAAGAAATAACTGATTTCACCAGCCTGGTTGAAATCTACATGGAAATCTATGAAAACAGTGCTATGATGGGCAGGCAGGAAGATATCTTTTTCATGCTGAAACCACCTGTTGCTTCTTTACTAGAGCAGGCCACTTTGAAATGATAGGCATTAACTACGCATACAAGTTTGTGTGCATGCATGTAAGTATGTAAAAATTCAGGTCAACACTATCTCAATCACTACACTGCATACCCAGTGTGAGATTTATCAAATCATTTTACTTACTAAATGAGGACCTTTGTCTTTTTTCAGCTTTAAAGATAAAAATTCCAGTTGGCCAACCGGGGTTACTCATTTAACATACAAGGTCGGACAATTAAGTTCATGAACTTGTTGCAACGATGCTGCTAAACTTTTTGATATCAGAGGGATTATTCATTATGAATTTGTACCAACTGGACAAACAGTTAACCAAGTTTACTATCTGGAAGTGCTAAAAGGCTGCATGAAAAAGTTAGATGACCTGAACTTTTCGCCAACAATTCATGGCTCTTGCATCACGACAATGTACCAGCTCACATGGCACTGTCTGTGAGGGAGTTTTTAGCCAGTAAACAAATAACTATATTGGAACACCCTCCGTGCTCACCTAATCTGTCCCCCAGTGACTTCTTTCTTCACGTGAATACAAAGGAAATGTTGAAAGGAAGACATTTTGATGACATTCAGGACATCAAGGGAAATATGACAACAGCTTTATTGGCCATTCCAGAGAAAGAGTTCCAAAATTGCTTTGAAGTGTGGACTAGGCACTGGTGTCGGTGCATAGCTTCCCAAGGGGAGGACTTCGAAGGTGACCATAGTGATATTCAGCAATGAAGTATGTAGCTCTTTTTCTAGCATGAGTTCACGAACTTAATTGTCAGATCTTGTATATTTACTGAATGTCTGTCTGTCATGTGCCAGGCAAGGTCCCTGGCTGTGGGATGCAGTCATGAAAAATCAAGACAGCAACCCTTACCCTTGCAGAGTTCACATTGTAGTTAGCCTGAGACAAAAATAATAAGAGAGTAAGTTAATTAATGCTGGGAAGAAATATAAAAGAATCTTAAATAGGATACAGGGGAAGACCATGCTGAGATATCTGCACCTGGATTGAATAAAGGTCTGAAGGAGATGAGAGGGCGTGGCATACACATATCAGGGGTAATGGAATTCCAAGGAGAAGAAACAGCTGGTCCAAGAGCTGTGAGGCAGGAGTGTTCTTAGACGGTTCCATGAAAATAAGGAAGTAGGTGTGCTAAGAGCCTAGCAAGTGTGGGGACTGTATCAGTTTCCTGTGGCTGCTGTAACAAATTACCACAAACTTGTCACTTAAAACATCAAAAATGGATTCTCTCTCAGTTTGGCAGGATGGAGTTCTGAATTAAAGTGAAAGCAGGGCTGTCCTTCCTCTGGAAGCTCTAGGGGAGACTCTGCTGCCTTTTCCAGCTTCTGGGAGCTGCCAGCATTCCTTAACCTGTGGCACCATCCCTCTAATCTCTGATTCCTCCTCTTTCCTGTGTAATCCCCCTCTGCCTCAGTCTTACAAGGATACTTGCCATTACATTTAGGGTTTACCCAGCTAATCGAGGATCTCAAGATCTCAACTTAATTATATCTGTAAAGAGCCTTTTCCATGTAAAGTAACAATCACAAGTTCCATGGATTAGGACACGGACATATCTTTTTGGGAGTTGTCATTCAACCCACTACAGGGATGATAGTAAAGGAAATGAGAAGGGGTAATGATTAGTGGTGAGGGACAGATGGAGTTCATGTAGGAACATTGTAGATCCTTGTGATAACGTTCGCCTCAGTTTAAGGAAAATAGGAAGCCATCATGTGGATATAAGCAGAGAAGTGATATAGATTCAACACGTTTAATATATCACTCCGGCTGCTGTGATTCTGAAAAGTCCAATAGCAATCAACCCTTAGATTGGTATTTTTCAGCTTAAGAGTATGCCAAATTTAGATTAGAATTGGAAAAGGAGATGAGAAGAACCTGGCATATAGTAGGCCTTCAAAAAACACCTACTGAATAAATAAATAAAACTCCCTATACCTAACCACTCTGTTTGGAACAAAAGTTAAATTTATCTCATAAATATTTATCAATTAGCTACTATATCCAAGATTCTGTTCCTAAGAATTAAAGCAATCAACAAGTTACACACTGCTATCTAACATGGTATTGAGTGACAAACTAACTTTTTCTCCAGGATTTATGTCATCACTTTGCTTGCATAAACAGTGATTGAAGAATCTCAATTCAGTGGGTGAAGACGTGCTTCTTGTATTCTTGTATTCAGTTGTATTATTTGCTATCACTTTCCTAATCATGCTATGCTGAATCCCTTCAGAGACCCCTAATAACATCTTGGGCAAAATCTGTAACCTTGCATTCACTTTTCATAATTAAAAATATCTCCAGAAATAGAAAATCTGAACAGGCCAATTACTAATAAAGAGGTTGAATCAGTAATTAAAAACCTCCCTACAAACAAAAATCCAGGACCAAACGACTTCACTGATAAGTTTACCAAATGCTCAAAGAATACCAATCCTTCTCAAACTCTTCAAAAATATAGAAGAGGAGGTAACACATCCAAACTTATTTTACAAGGCCAGCCCTACCCTGATAGTAAAAACCACACAAGGACACCAGAAAGAAAGAAAATTATAAGCCAATGATCCTGACAAACATAGATGCAAAGATTCTCCACAAAATATTATCAAACGAATTCAACAATACATCAAAAGGATTATAAACCAAGTGGAATCTATTCCAGAGATGCAAGGATGGTTCAACATCTGCAAATCAATCGGTGTGATACAGCACATTTACAAAATGAGGGATAAAAATCATATGATCATCTCAATAGACACAGAAAAAGCATTTGACAAAATTCACCATCCACTTAGGATAAAAACTCTCAACAAACTGGGTATAGAAGAAACATACTTCAACGTAATAAATCTACACACGACAAGCCCACTCAACTTACTTAACAATGAAAGCTAAAAGCTTTTCCTCAAGATCAGGAACAAGATAATGATGCCCACTCTTGCCACTTTTATTAAACATAGTATTGGAAATCCCAGCCAGAGTAATCAGGCAAGAAAGAAAGAAGCATTTGGCGAGAGAGAGAGAAAGAGAGAAAGAGAGAGAGAGAGAGAGAGAGAGAGAGAGAGAGAGAGAGAGAGAGAGGAAAGAAATTCATCCAAATTAGAAAAGAAGAAGCAAAACTGTCATTATTTGCAAATGACATTGATACTACAATATAGAAAGCCCTAGGGGCCACACAAAAATAATCCTGTTAATAAATAAATTCAGCAAAGTTGCAGGATACAAAGTCAGTATACAGAAATCTTGTATTTCTTTACATTAATAACAAACTCTCAGAAAGAGAAATTAAGAAAACAATCCCATGTATAATTGCATCAAAAAGAGTAAAATACCTAGGAATAAATTTAATCATGGAGGCAAAAGACCTACACACTAAAATTATAAGATACTGAAGAAAGAAATTAAAGAAGACACAAATAAATGGAAATATAATCTGTACTCATGGATTGGGAGAATTAATATTGTTAAAATATCCATACCGTCCAAAGCAATCTACAGATTCAATGCAATCCCTATCAAACTTCAAATGTCATTTTTTTTCCACAGAAATAGAACAAACCATCTTAAAATTTGTATGGAACTAAAAAAGACCTGGAAGTAGCCAAAGCAATCTTGAAAAAAGAAGAACAGAACTGGAGGCATCATGTTCCCTGATTTTAAACTATATTACAAGGCTAGAGTAATGAAAACAGTACGGTATTTGCATTAAAAAAACAGACACATAAATCACAGGGACAGAGTAAAGAGCCCAGAAATAAACTCAAAGCCATAAAACTCCTAGAAGAAAACATAGACAATAAGCTCCTTGACTTTGGTCTTGGTGATGATTTTTTGGACTTGACACCAAAGCATAGGCAACAAAAGCTAAAACAAACAAGTGGAATGACATCAAACTAAAAAGTTTCTGTACTGCAAAATCAACAAAATGGAAAGACTATCAACTGAATAGGAAAATACATTTGTAAATCATATATCAATAAGAGGTTAACAACCAAAATATGTAAAGAACTCATATTACTCATTGGCAAAAAACCCAGAAACAATCTGACTAAAAAAATTGGTGGAGGATCTGAATAGACATTTTTCCAGAGAAGACATACAGATGGCCCAAGTGTACGTAAAAAAAAATGCTCAGCATCACTAATCATAAGGAAAATGCAAATCAAAACCACACAACTGTTAGAATGGCTATTGTCAACTAGACAAGATATAAGTGTTGGCAGTGATGTGGAGAAAAGGGAACCCTTGTCCACTGGTGGTGGGAATAAAATTGGTGTAGCCACTGTGGAAACAGTATGGAGGTTCCTCAAAAAATTAAAACTAGAACTACCATATGATCCAGCAATTCTACTTTTGAGTATTTATCCCAAGAAAATAAAAACACTAACTCAAAAAAATATCTGCACCCTCACATTCATTGCAGCATTATTTACAATAGCCAAGATATGGAAACAACCTAAGTGTCCACTGACAGATGAATAAAGAAAATGTGTTGTTTATATATATGGAGTATTATTCAGCCATAAAAAGAATGAAATCTTGCCATTTGTGACAACATAAACATACCTTGAGGGCAGTTTGTTAAGTGAAATAAATTAAACAGAGAAATACAAATACCATAGGATCTTATTTATGTGTAATCTGAAAAACAAAACAAAACAAGAAATAAGCTCATAGATACAGAGAACAGATGGAGCACTTGCCAGTGGCAGGGTTTGGATTGGGGGCTTGGGGGTGGAGGAAGAGATGCAAGAAATGGGTAAAGGAAGTCAAAAGGTAAAACTTCCAGTTATAAAATATTTCATGAGTATTTCAGCATGACAGCTATATGTAATAATACTATATTGCATATTTTAAAGTTGCTAAGAGAGTAAATGTTACAAATTCTCATCACAAGACAAAAAATCTGTAATTATTGTGACAGATGTTAAGTAGACTTATTGTGGTGATCATTTTGCAGTATATGCAAATACTGAATCATTATACTGTATACTTGAAGCTAATATAATGTTGAAGCAGATACAAATTTCAGGTCCTATCTGGCACAGACTAAAGATGCAGCCTTGACCACTTAGAGCTCTCTATCATATTCTCCCCAACCTGAGGCTGAACTACTCTGGTGTGAGAGGCAGAGTGGTCTTAGGAAACTGGTTGTCAGCAGATGAAAAGCAGGTATACGTGGTCTAGCTCCAGTTCCATCTGCTGTGGCCCTCTGCAAATATGGTGGTCTCTGCATAGTTTAGATTTTGATAGATATGTTATTTCTAGAAAGGTATTCAAGCTTCACCCTCACTCTAAATGTTTCTGAAGATCCACTAAAAGATAATTATGTCGCTATTTATAACTCCACAAGTAGTCCGTGACCCCCTGCTTTCTGGATAGGCCAGTGCCTCAGTTGAGCCAATGTCTACCTGAGCAGCCTTGGGACACCTGACTATTCATGGGCCTTTACAGGAACTAAGGGACCTGCTGTGGCGGTTGTGTGTTTCCTCCATAGGCTACAGAAAGTTAGGATGGGGTAGAAAAGTTGTTCCCATCTTTTTCCTAGAAACATTCCTCCTTAGTAGCTGCTTGCCTTGCTACTAAAGGCCATTCTAAACGCCTCCCCCATCCCACCCTGCATTCAGAAATTTGCAAATGAGAAGCAAGCAGTGGTCTGTGCTAGTGTGTAATCAAACTCTACAGAGCGAGTAGGAAGTTCTCCTAAGATGCAGGTACTGTACCATGCTCCCCTCTGATAACAGAGCCTACCTAGCCTGCAGGTCTCAAAGCTCATCCAGCATCAAGCCGGGAAAAGAGATGCCAGCATCCTTTGTTGAAATCATCCCACTTGGAACTCTGAGCAACCTACCACATGATTTTCAGGGCAGTAGGAATAATCAAAAAGAGGAATAAGGGATGCCTCTCAGCACTCTTCATTCCAACTGTCCATCTTTCTCCTCAACAACTCTGCCCTTCACATAGTTTGGGAGCATGGAGGTGTGGTGCAATGTGGTGGGTCTGGTTCTGCCACTGCTTCTTAGTAAAATGAGTGTGGTATCTCTCACATATGGGTATTTCTCCAGAAATGTTGGCATCTTTTCTGTTTCGATCCTAGCTGTTCTTGTTCCAGGACAATATTAAAAGTCCCACTGAATGTTTGTTCCACTTTTTAATTTCAATTACATTATTGCAAACATAGTTCCATGAGAACAAGCTTCTAGGGGTTCATTCAGAATAGAAAATACTAACAGGTATTCTGGATGTCTGCATGAGAATCACTCCAAAAGATTCTAATGTAATTTCTTCTGATTTATTTTATCTTGACATATCTTATTTAATAACTTTTAAAGCAATCATCTTTGGTAAATGGAAGGGGATCATAGTTTACTGTTAAAGTAAACAGCACTCAACAGATAATTCTTAGTTCCAACAAATCTCTTGAAGAACTAGAAATAAATCTCGAAGATGAAAAAAGCTCTTGAGAACTACAGCTATTTCAAAACCTGTTAAAAAAGAGAAAAATTAGAGAGGCAGATGAATTTGCTCCTAGACTTATTTCACCTTGGAGCAAAGTATGCTGCTAGCCAAGCTAAACTGCCTAGCCCCCCACACACACAGGTTCAGAGAGTCAGGCTAAAACCTTATTGACTTTCAGAAGTTACCAAGGTCAATCCTATTCTTAAATAATAATGACGATCATGACAACACAACAAACCCACCAAAATATCAATGAAAAATATGAATGGCAGAGTACAGACTTACAATACTATAGTTCTGGGAAGTAGGAGTAATGGGAAAGGTTTAAGACTCGAGGGAAAATAAGTCTTCAGAACACATAACCAATGGTACAAAAAGGTTTGCTGCACATGGGATGGCAATTACAGTAGTGAAAGGACAATGGAATGAGGATCAAGAGTTTTAGGTGAAGTCTTGACTCCCATGAATTAGGCCCACCACTGGCCTGTGACTCAGCTTTCCCATTTCAACTGCTCATTGGTCAGGGGACACAACACAAAAATATGACTCCAACAATGCACTGCCCATCATAAAACATTAGTTTAATTAATTTATAAAACACTTTTAATATGAGCATATATTGTATTGCTCATACAATATATTGGTTGTATGAGCATATATACACTTTTCACCCCCACCTCACATATACACACTTGGAAAAAACAGACACAAAACATGGCCTCTGTCTCCTCCTGCTACACGTAAGCTTTCCCCTAAATGGGTGTTGCAGCTGCCCCTTCACTGTGAGAAAGATGGCCATTAGAAAGAAAGGAAGGTTTCTGTTGTTTTTAATTCATTGGAGAATCTACTGTACAGCCAGACTCAATGATATTGAAGAACACAACAAATAGCAGGTTTGTGCCCAAGGATTTATGGCGGATCCTTCCTACCAGTCTTCATCTCTTTAAAACCAGTGCTGTTATTGAGACTGTATCCTCTGCCACATCCATTTCTGGGATTAAAACACTGAAATACTTCTGTACTTACTGCGCTGAAATGCTGCTCACTCCATTCTTAGAATATGGCCAGTTTAGGATCTGTGCCCAAGAGCTATTTGCAAATTTACAGTAGTTATTTTTTTCAGTCAATTAGTTTGAGGAAGGATGTAGGAGCTAAGCAAGTAAATTAGATCATTAATTTGCCATAAATATAAATTAATTATGCTAATTCTAAGAGTTGAACCTATATACAAAATATGTACATATAATGAATTAGGAATATACATGAGGCTCTATTAGCAAAAGAAAGCCATCTTGACTGGTTGCGTTGTAGAAAATCCATATATATTCATTCAATAGATTTTAACAGTTTTGATATGTGTAGGAAAATATAGGATAAACATGAACTGCCTACTGATGTTCCAACAAATCTATTTTCATTCCAAATGGAAATTAGGATATATTTTGTATTATTTGAGTTAATTACATGACATTTCTTTGAATAATGATGTATTATTCCATTCATTACTTCTAATTATGTTCTGTTACAAGTGCATGGCTGGCAACAGCATGACCAGCCTTTTCCTATTCCTCACAATCTGATGACTTTCCTGGAAAGCAGGTCAAAACTATGCCAAGAATATAATGAAAAGAGTTTAGTAATTGTTAACCATGACATTTTAAAATTCTGAGGAAAGTTTCACATAGGAATAAATAGAAATGGGGAATGGCTTTCCATGTTATAGGATATTCATTTTTGCAATTAATATAAGAAATATTCCAAATGTTAGTTTAATACATGTAATTATCAGTCTAACATTCGCTAGAGCTGGAGCGAGAGCACGCCTAATATCATTCCCCTCCCTCCCCACACTCACACACATCCTAACAAAACTATATTCTGTATAGATCAGCAGACTGTAAAGGTATCTTTCTTTGGTTGTGAAAGTGATTCCATAGGCTTTGTGCAATTCTGAGAGAGTGTAGGAATACCGTAAAAACTCCGATCAAAAAGCCAGCTGGATTTCCCTCCAGGGTTAGGCCAGTCCATCTCAGCCCATTCACAGAAGGGCCTGAAGCTAGAAGGTAAATCCTACTATGGAGAAGAGGTCAAGGTCAAGGAAAAACAGTCAAAATGAAGTAAGAAGGCACGGGAGCCAAGTGAAGCACAAAGCTATCACATGCATATCCTCAGCTGCCAGCAGGCAGCGAGGAGCCAGGGAGAAAGAGCAGTTAGCAGGAAGTAGCCTACATGAGATGTAAAGACCACCATGCACATGGCTCAGGCACACTGTTTCATGGGTGAGTCACCTTTATTTGAAGGGGGCAAGGTAAAGTGGATAAAATCCACACATTTTTCCATCCAATTTCAAAGGCTCCTTGCACACATAGAAAGCATCTATTAATTCCTTCAGTGTCAGGTGCCAACAATCCATCAATCTGTCTATAATAAAAATAAAGATGCCAGTCTCAGCTCCAGAAACAAAAAACAAACTTGGGAGAATTGGAGCCTGGCAAGAAAGCCTCCCTTTTCTCCTTGGATACCCATGACAGTTACTGCCTGCGGACCCTGCACGCTGGCTCAGAAGCCTTCTCAACACTGTGAGCTCACTGCTAACAGAAGAGCTGGGGTTTGGGACAAAATGGATTTGCTCTCTGTGACAATTCCACAGATGACGAAGGACACACAGATTTGTCTTACAATGAGGGTTGGCAGGATCCTATGTGGCAGGTTTTAGACACTGATGAAAAGATGTCAATCAACGTAGTGAATGATAAAAGCATTCAAGAACTTCCTTAGTTCTTGCTGACTAATGCCATCAACAACTGGCTCTAGCTGGCTGCAATGTACTCTACTAACCCAAAGGTAGGTGCGCATTTACATGGAAACCTTTCCCATAGAAACAGGATAAGGAACAGGAACGTGCTAACTGAGCAATCATGGCTCCATGCAGATCTTTTGGATGCAATAATCTGCCAGGTAAAGTCAAGAAAAGTAGGACCGCAAGAAGACCTACTTGTCCCATTACAGCTCAGGACAAAGGGCAGCAAGCTCGTCTCTGAACATCTCTCCAAAAGTGTCGTAAGCTAGCGAATATACAACAGGCATGCACAGGGTGAAAAAAAACTGACGTGCGTAGGGAAATCTCAAGAGCAAAAAAACTATCTTTAGTAATAAAGATATTAAAAGAGTGCTTGCGCTCATTTTATTTGCACAGGAAGGCTTAAAAAGAAACTTGAGAACTGAAAAATCATCAAATCACTAATAACTGCTGTTTCCTGAACAATTAAAGAAATTCACAAGATTACAACCTACTCAGGAAATGACGAATATTTCTGATTTTTACGGAAGGATTAAAAGGGCACTTTTATCTACAGCATCTTACAGCATCTTACAGCATATAGCGCTTCTGTAAAAACCACTGTTAGTAATGAAGCTATTTTTATTCTTTGCTCATTTATTTCAGGAGGACTCAACATGGCAGAGGTCTGAAAAAAGAAAAAATAAATAAACATTGCTTGTTTGGGCAGGTAACGGTTTGTTTTTAAAAGCATTTACCAGAGTTTTCTTTTTTATCTATTGAAGTTGGACCTTAGAGCACAATTTCTAACGTACCAAACTTTTGTTTCTAATACATCAGCAGAAACGTCCTTTAAGTTACCCAGTCTAATTCTTCACAAATATACTTTGTAAGCCTTTCCTCAATGCATCATCCTAACATTGTTTGGCCGATAACATTCTGCGTGCAATGCTCCTGTTTGGAAAAATCTGCTCTTTTTAATAACTGATTCAATAAACTATTGACAAATGATTTGTATAATAAAGTATGGCTAGCCAGCAAGGTTGGTCTCTGTCATTACACACCACAGTCAACCCGTCCACAAATGTTGCCGCATGCCCCTTATGTTAGAGCTCCTTATGCCATTCTGAATAGCAACCCAAAGATCAATATACTGTCTGCTGAAAACAACAGGACATAACAAATGAATAATTTTATTTACAATAAAAGCCCCAGCCCCCAAATGGATTCCGCTAATGTTCAAATTCATTTTTCATACTCAACTCAAGATGAGAGGTAGACACAAACAAGGCAAGGGGAGGGGGTGGGCAGAGTTTTCACCATAATGGTTCAGATTTACTTAAGCCATAGACAATAGCTGGGCTGCCCTGAAGTACACGAAGGAAATGTTCACTGCAGAATTCTAAAGATGCAATCTCTGAAATGTTTCGGTTTTCTCACCAATACAGTTTGAAAAGCATTGCCCGGGAATGAGAAATTAATGGATTAAAGACATTTTGACATATTTTTCTAGAGTGTTGCACCACGGAGGCCAAAGCCTATTCAATTGGCTTGAAACACTGCAACGAAAAGAAGTGTTTGCTGTAGGTGGGGACAAGGAGGGGCTGAAGTGGCTCTTTGGAGAATGAAGCAAATAGTCTCACTTTAAAAAGCGTATCTTCGGCCCCTGATCTGACAGTTCATTTCCTCCTCTGGAAGGAAGGTATGAAAAACTCAATGAGCAAAGTCGTAAGAAAAAAAAAAAAAGGTTGACAGATGGGGAGCAAAATGTCAAGATAGGGTGCAAGGTCAGAGACAACATTTACAAGTCTCTCATGAATGACACTTTCCTCAAAGACCACCTAAATACTCTTTTTAAAAAGAAATCATCAAAAATATAAAACAAACTTCTCTGGTTCACATAAAGATGCCAATACAGACTTGCTTTAAGATGCTTTAAAATACAGACTTGTCCACCAACAAATTACCAATAAAATTTTAAAAAATCCCCAAACGAAAAATAATCTTTTCCCATCTGCCATCAATTCAGTCACTGCTTTAAGACTTAACTTGGTACACTCATAACACAGAAATGTAAACAGGATTGTAAAAGACAAAGCATGAAGGGAAGTTGGGAAAATGCAGCCTGAACATGCTACCAAAAGATCAGGAATAAAATGGTGACAAGACTAGGCTTTGTGTATGGGAATACTCAAAAGGCAGGATTTCAGCAGACCCTATTGCCCCATTTACTGCAAAGATCCATATATCCTGAAGTTTACAGATTCACTTTAAATTCAGTCAGCGAAGCACTTTTGGATGCTAAGGAAAAAAAGATGTGCAAGAGCAGGTCTTTCCCTCACTCCTTCCCAGAAACTAATGACTCGGGACCAAGATAAACAGGAATGCACATGGTTGTGACACGAAGCAGACTGGGGTAAATGATTGGCGTAGTGCATGGAGCAGAGTAGGCGCTCACTAAGAAATTATTGAAGGCATCGACATGTGACTAACTAGCCAAGTGTCACAAGAAGGACAGAGTATTTATTTCCTAAAAAGGCAGGACAGGTATCAAAGAACTTTAGTTGAAATGAAAAGGATGGAAAGGATTGCAAGTGAAGAGGCTTTAAATATTTTTGTATTTTTATTTTGCAGGGAAAGCATGGTAATGGAAACACAGCACCCATTTAGGGAAGAGCTGGGAAGGGTTGAGTCAAGACAATGAAACTTTTTTAAACTATGCTAAGGAGTTTGGACTTTATCTTCAAAAAAAAGAGAAAGATAGAGAGAGAAGAGAAGAGAAGAGAAGAGAAGAGAAGAGAAGAGAAGAGAAGAGAAGAGAAGAGAAGAGAAGAGAAAAAAGAGACGAGAAGAAAACAGAAAAGAAAGATTCATTGGTTTCATTAGTTGTTTGCAAGCAAAGGAATGAAAGAGGGATATGATCAGAGCTGTGGTTTAGAATGAGATGTAGGCTGGATTGGAGAAGTCCAGACACAGGGAGTGTGCAAAAAAATTAGATGACCTACCCAAAGGGCTAAATGAAGGCAGGCAGAATTGAACACTGGGGAAAGTCGAAAGCCAACTGCAAACATCTCACCATTTATTTTTATGAAATGTTAGTGGACAGAGTTATCCATAACTTCAATTCCCAAATCACAGGACAAAAGAATATCCCTTTCTGCAAGCAAATAAGTAACTTATTAAGATTCTTCTCACAGTTGTCAGTTAACAGAGTTTACAAAGATAAAGTAAAACAAAAAGTTACAAAATCATTATATAAAAAAGATTATATGAATACATTATCTACTAGCCCTGAGACCACGTTAAACACAGTAGACGTGAAACAGCCTTACAAAGTGTACTGATTATAAAAGTGTTCCGGTTTTCACTGTTCTCATCCTCAGAAAGGGCTAGGTCCCTCTTGCTACTTTCCAAACAAACTGAGGTTTGATAATTGTAATACAATGTTCCCTGTGTCCTTGGTATTCACTCAAAGATATGGTCACTGACCAGAACAAAGACGTGGAAATGACCAGAACTCATTTCCAAAATGGCAATTCCAGTGCCACCTGGAAGAAAGCTAGTCATCATTCACTACTTGCTCACTATTCAGTATAGACATTGCCCTAGAAGCAGACATCTCAAGTTTTCTTAAGTTCAAAAACATATATGATTCAGGTCTTATACCTCATACTTTCAGAGTTGGTTAAAAAGACAGTGAAAGCTCATGTTTCTTACTCTCAAGATCTAAGTAAAAAAATTCACAATGCAAAGTTCATTCTATTATTAACCATTAAAAAAGGAGTGCAACTCTACAATCTCACATTTTCTCAGTCCAAGGAATTAACACTTGTTCATCTAAATTCACATTTTTATCCCAGGTCCCCTGTGTTCCTTGATAGATGTCAATTAAAGCTGGCACCCAAAGAGAGATGGCATTTAAATTATGTTGTTTTGACACTGGGATTCTCAGACATTTCACTTAAGAAAAAAAAATCCTCAAAGGGAAAACACACCACAAATTTGCAGCAAAATGAAACGTTTCTGTTATTTCAAGAACTTCAGGTCTTGGAGAAGAATGCAATATTAAACTGGTATACAACTTAAAATTGTTCTATTTTATAGGCATTTCTAAATCATTCTATTTTTCATTTTTTTACTAAACAAAATAATAAACAAAAGAATAAAATTTTCTATATTGAGTATTTATAATTTAGGCTATTTTAAAAATTTTAAAGTTAAATATTATCAAGAAAAATTTACATATCATTTACTAGTTTATAGCTTTGAGCATTAGTTTTATTAACTTACAAAATTAATTTAGTTAGAATTTCAATTCAAGGAATTTGGGAATCAATCATAAAAATCACAATTATCTTTTGGTGTGTTTTCTTGTTTGTATTTTTTTTTTCAATGCACCAGTTATATGGCCAAGAAAGATTATTCATAAAATCCTCAAGCACTCTGAAAATTCCCACTGAAAAAAAATGTAACTTACTCTAAAAAAAAATTGACATATTTGTAGATTTAGAATTACTAGAAATGTATTTCAAAGTAAAATCATGTCTCAGTGTGGAAAATGGTTGTTATCTTAAAATATGAAATTTTATGCTTAGTTGCACTCTGCATAGTAAATTAAGCTGGGGGAAAGAGAAAAAAATTCTAAAGAGTCAGTACAAAAGTCATATGCACACAGTCATCCGTGATACTTTCAACCACATAAAAATTCTCTTCAGAGCATTTCACCGATTCTGCTATGCCCACTGCAAAGAATAAAGCTCCTACTGGAGTCAACAGAAAGAAAGACTACAACTCGATGATCAGAAGGAAATAAAACAACTCTACCCCAAACGACACTAGACAATGATCTAGAAGCTGGGATGTTTTCCAAGAGAAAATGCTATGTCAGACCCTAACATGAAAAAAATATTTTAAGCATATTTATGTATGTGAATTTAATTAAAAGTCCTAGCTTGAATCATCTCCAAGAGGTAAAGAAACCAAGTGAGTCTCAAATCTTCATGTAATCATGCCTTCATCACAAAAGTGCCACCCAATCTCTACCTTGCCATAATATTAAAATTCACAATTGATAAGTGAAAACAAAGTGCCCATAATTTTTATTGGGACCATGTTAGAAGCACCTATTTATTTACAGAGCTACCATGGTGAAAAGGTCAAGCAAAAACTCACCTCCTCAGCCACGGTTGCTAGGCAACTCTTTTCAGAAGTTCCGCATCACTGATCAAGCATATTTCTGGTGCCACCAACTGGATTCAGAATAAATGTAACAACTTACCTGGTTTCTCGAAAGAGGGAGAAAAGTGGATTCTTTGTTCACCTTTTGGGACAGACATTGGAGGCCAATCCTGTATTCATTGAGTCTTTTTATTTTTCTTCTTTAAAGCAAAAGGATACGTCCTGGTACCACAGGCTTCCTGTTCACGAGGGCAAAGGACAGCTCTGTCTTGAGAAACACCACAGAGGGCTTGATAAGATGTTGGCCGAATCTGAATGACATTTCCTCACAGGAGAAGTCTGAAAGAGAAGACGATTTAGGAAATGAGCATTTGTAAAATTCAAATGAGAAACTCAGACCATATATCACTTTAAAGAAAGCTAATTCCATTACTACAGATTCTTCGTTGAGAAGAAGACATCATTTCAGCTGTTTCCCATTTAAGGTCCACAGGATGCATACTGGGTAAGTCCTACTAAAATACTCCATTATCCCTACCAGGGTTGCCCTGATTGGACTTGGTGGTTTAAAGTCAAAGCTTACACACGGATAGCAAAACAGTCTTCTTAAATCCCTCTGCACTTCAGGTTACCACCTTAACCCAAATCTACTAGGTACTTTTATTTTTACCCATCCTTTTCATCATCTTTGCTAGGCTAAATTTTTTAATTGGTAAGCTTTAACTCTAAACCACCTAATTCTTAAATGCTTTTCTCAAAAGGTTTTATCTTTGTTCATACAAAAGCAATTTGGAAAATGTACACTCTTTGAACTTGCCTACAGAAATATATGAGCACTCCCAGAGAACTATTATAGTAAAATTTCTAAAATTAAAGAGAAAAAAAAGAGGGGGGGAAAAAAAGGAAGAGGCAAAATATAGGTCAAGATTAGAATAGTTAGTTCTTGGTTGGCAGACAGCCAGGATGCAGCAAGGTATATGAAGTGTTTCATATCCTCTTTTTTGGTGAAAGCCATGGCGGCAGGGCATGGGGGGAGGTAAAGCGAGATAGGCACCTGACGTCTAGGGTACTAAGGAACGATTTTCTGTCAGATGATTATATATGATGAAGTTACCTTCTGAATGACTAAGACATACCCTCCTTGGGAAACCACTTCATTTTTCTAATTCAGGAAGAACCCTACTACAAAACTGATGAAGACCAATCAACCCATGGGAAAACAGAAACAGGATTACGAAAAAGGATGACGTCAGAAAATGACTGACTATTTTATAAAGCACACCAATAAATGTGTTTAATGATTGTAATGTTCTCAGTGACACAAAAGATAGAAGCACCTGCGAAGCCAGAACCTAACACATGTCTAGTTCAAAGAAATAAGATGGTAGGTTTGCTTTGTATCTGCTACAACTACTAGTTTCTAGAACATTTATAACTATGTCATAAAAATAAAGGATGGTAAGGATGTTGAAAGTCATCCAACCCAGTGGTTCTCAAGGTGTTCCCCTGGACCCACAGCATCAGCACCACCTGGGAACTTATTACAAATGCAAATTACCACATCCTACTTCAGACCTACCAAACCAGAAACTGGGAGAAGTGCCCAGCAATCTATGCTTTAATGAGCTGTGCAGATGATTCAGAATCAACGACCAAGGCCACTATTCTCCCAACCCTTGGGTCCTTTTTTACAGAATGCTTGCCAAGTAGCTGGCTAGCCTGTTCTTGAATATACCCAGAGATAGAAAGTTCACTATCCATTCCTTCTAAGACAGTCGACTCCAGCAACTACATAGTTGCCCTTCATATAAAGTTCATCTATAGCGGATGCCAAAAAAATGTATACACATTTTAAGAAAGGAAAAAAAAAACTATTAAAATTGTAATACTCAATATATGTATACTGATAACAATAGATGAATACAAGTTACATGTGTACATTTTTTTTTTGGAACCCCCAGTATTTTTCACAGATTTACACCATGGGGCCACACAAAATAAGTTTAATGTGAGTGGCAGAGCTTCAGATCTTTGGAGTTAAACTTTAATCATTTTCCCTAGTTTTTTTTTTCTGGAATGAACATGGCAATTCATTGCAATTATTCTACAAAAAATTCTACAAATCAAGCATTGATTCAAGTCACTTGCAGCTATCTGTGGTTTTTTGACTCCCCGGCCTCTACTTTGTATAGTCTGGCCACACCAACCCTCCTGATTTTCCTTTGGGTAATACATCACCATATTCTATGTGTGTATGGGGGCGGGGGGGGGGTTGTTCCTACTACTGGTTCTAGGGATGGGAAAGTGACCCAGGCATTCTTAGTCCTCTGTCACATGATTGGTTCAGGAGTGGACACAGGACAAAATGTGAGCCATTCAAAGGGAGAAATATCCATGAGAGGGTCACGCTAATACTGTGGGGAAAGGGCTTTCTTTCTTTCTGCTAAGTGGCCAAACTGGTAGGACATCAACCTGAAACAGCTGGAAGTTACACTAAAAAGAGTCTGCCTGATATCAGAGCCAACACTGAGCACAGCAGAGCCACGGGAGAGACCCATGCCTGATGACACTGGATGAACACCCCATGCAGGAAGGAGCATTGTTCCTGCAGTTTGTTTCCTCTGAAGGATAACTGTACTGCCTTGCCATAAGCATCAGCTCTGCTTGATGGGCCACTATTACGTGTTCATGAGAGGCTCCTTTGGTTTTCGTTTTTCTTATCATCAATTACCCTTCATCCTCTATGCCCTCCCCCCACTCCTTCCTCTGCTCATACAGGGCTTCGCTTTTTCATGATTAATGTTGCATTTATAATCTTCATTGAGTTTTTATATGTATTTTATATGTTGAAAATATATAGGGATCTTGTATGTGATTTTGAAACCTACAGAAATTGTATCATGCTCTACATCTCATTCTGCCTTTTTCTCTCAACATCATTTTAGAGACATTCATTTTGCTATATACAGATGTAATTCACTCTTTCTCATGGCTTACTCTCTCTCACTGTACTCCTCTGTGATTTTTCCTTATCCTTCTAGAGCTAAAGAGCTACCTTGTCTCCAACCTTTTACCACAAATCATACTATGATGACCATCCATACATATATTTCTTTGAGTATCTATGCTAGAATCCCATTACTGGGTTTTAGGTTATACACACAAATTTTGTAACACATATGTACCAGTTTGCGTTCCCAGAGGAATACACACAGACGTCTGTTTCCCCACATCCTTGCCAGCACTTGAGAACATTTGATTTCCTGGCTTTTCCTGGTATGAGAGACAAGGAAAACAGCATCTCTTCATTGTAATTTCCTCGTCTCCACTGTGGTGTACATGTGCCTACATTCCCCTCTATAAATTGCCACTTAATATTTTGCCCTCTTTTGTATTCGTTTCCTTTCTTCTATTTTCTGATTTTTCCAAAGTCCCTTGTGTATTCTAAATACTGATCCCGGTCTATTAAACATGACAATTATATATTCACCATCTGTTACTTTTTCTATCATACCCTCCACGAAACAAAAGGCATCCATTTTGACGAATTCATCAATTTTCTTGTTATGGTTTGTGTTCTTTAAATCTTATAACAAACTCTCCTATACCATAAGGTTACAAAAATATGTTCTTCAATTTTCATCTATCAGATTTATATTTTCATTCTTAACTGCTAGATATTTAATCCACTTGGAGTTTTGTTTATGGTATCACATACAGAAATAATTTTGTTTTTCTCCTTTTGTGAACCAATTTTCCTAGCACCAGTTGCTGGGAATGATCAACAAAATTCCCATTTATACATAAGAGTTTATTATATGGAGTTTATTATATTCGGATTCTATGCCAGATGCTGGAGAACAGGAGCCACTAAATTTTTTCTCTGAAAGCACAGATTCAGTGGACCACTCAGTCTGCTGTAACTACCCAACTGTGTCATGGCAACATGAATGCAGCCATAGACAATACGTAAATTAATGATTGTGGCTATGTCCCAATAAAACTTTATTTGTAAGTACAGGCCACAATGTGGATTTGGCTTGTGGGCTATAGTTTGCTAAGTCGTGCTGTACAATTTTTATGCCTTGTAAAGAAAGAATCCTTTTTTTATTTATTCTCCTATATAAATTTTAGATTCAACTCTGTCCCTCAAAAAAATATATATCTTGCTTAGATGTTAATTGGAATTATACTCAATTTAAATTTTAATGGAAGAAATATGACATCTTCACAACATTCAATCAATCCGTTTATGAATGCTGCATTTACATTCTATAATACCTTAATAAAACTCTTGTAATAGGGTTTTAAATTTCCCTTATTTGTTTAATAAATTCTTTCTTAGATAGCTTTTAGTTAATGCCACTATTATAAGTGGTATCTTATTATCATCATAGTTTACAATTGGTTACTCCCAATACAGTGGAAAGCTATTGATTTTTATATGTTGCTCTTATAAGTTGGCAACCTAGCTGAACTCCTGTATAGCTGCTAATAGTGTCTGCTGATTCTCTTTGGTTTTCTCTATATAGTTGACCTTTGAACAACACAAGGGTTGGGTGTACTAATCCCCACACAGTCAAACATCATGAATAAGTTGGCTTTCCACATCTGCCTATTCCCAACCATGGATATGAAACCCAGGGGTACAGAAAGCCAACTGCATGTTTATTGAAAACAAAGTGTGTGTGAAGGTACATCTGTGCAGTTCAAACCTATGCTGTTCAAGGGTTGAACGTACATGATTTTACTTACAAATAGTGACAATACATTTCTCATTTCAATTCTCCTTTTGTTGGTTTCTTTTACTGCATTGGTCAGGGATCTGGTAATGTTGAAAAGTAACAGAAGCGTTCTTGTCTTGTTTCCACACTTAAAAGGAATGAGTTTAGTTTTTTGGCTTTTTTTTTTTCCATTAAAAATGATGTCTGACATAGGTTTTTAGTGGAAAGCCTTTATCAAGCTAAAAAATGTCCCTGTTCCAAGTTTGCTAAGGGTTCGTTCCACTTAAAAATCATTGTTAAATGCCTTTTCTTTATCATTGATTATACAATTTCTTCTTCTTTTCCATTAATGTAGTAGATTACAGTAACAATTTTTTTTAAACACTGAAAACATCCTTTCACTTTTATGATTCAACTTGGTCACAATGTATTATTTTGTAATACACTGCTAGATTTGAATTCTTAGTGTTTTTCAATGTCATAATAAAGTTGGCCAATATTTTTTTTCTCTGGTTTTTGTTTTCAAAATGAAACTTAATACATTGGCCTTTTTTCTCTGTTCTATAAGAAGTTTTATAAACAAGGATTTTTCTGTCTCTTGAGAGTTAAATAGAACTCATTTGTCAAACTGCTTGGTCCTCTTTTTATATTGCAGGGAGGATTAAGTTTTGATAATCATTACAATTTATTTAATAGTTCCTGAATAAAGCTTTTTTCTTGCATCAATTTTTTAGGCATATATCCCTTTCACCTAAATTTTCATCTTTATTGGTAAAAATTCATCATATTCTTTCAATAAATTAAAATGTAATCCATAATTATTTATTTTACCTATTTTATATTTTGTTTATCTTGTTATTTTATTATTAACGTGAATATATTTTTCTTCATCAGTCTTCCAAGATTTACAGGTAAGGGTAAAGAGGGTTAAATATATGGTAATGAAATGAGATGACTTTGGGTGGTGAGCACCAAATGCAATATCTAGATGATGTATTATAGAATTGTACACTTGAAACCTATATAATTTTATTAACCAATGTCACCCCAATAAATTTAATTTTTAAAGAAGAATTATATTTAACATAGTAAGCTACTCAAAGAACCATTTTTGGTTCTTTGCTTTTATTAATGATCTTTGTTGCTTATTTTCTGAACTTATATTTATTTCCCTCTATTACTGGAGTTTTAATTACTTGTTTTCTAATTACTTGAGTCAAACCTTGAGCTGATGGGGTTTCAGACTTTCTATTTTTCTCTTGGGTAACAAAAGCTACATACTGCCTTCAAAGCATTCCATTTAGCTCTCTTTCTCAAATTTTGACGTACTGTGCATTTATCAGTCAGCTTTAAAATTTTGCTATTCTTGTTATCATTTCCTGTTTAACCTAAGGGTTATTTCATAGTACGTCTTTTCATTTCAAACATAGGGAATGTTTTGCTATCTTTCTGTCAGTGATGACTGTTTTTAAAGCACTGTCGTTATAGAAAAGAACCTCTAAAGTGTTGATTTTTTTTTTTTTAGATTTTTAATCTTCCTTCCTGATCCATTAAAAGATGAAGTATGTGCATAATCCACATGCCCCCAAAATAAGATATATTCTGCATTTATTTTTGAGAAGTTCTGTATACCTGGTAAAGCAAATTCATTGTTATCCAAATCTTTCTCTGCCTGCTTTTAGTCTCGTGGTTGCATCAGCTTCTGAAAAGATGGTTAGATTTATAACTACAATTGCTTAATCAATGGCAAATGGCAAAAATTACGCTTTCTATACTATTGCATATATATACATTCCTGCTCATTTTACTCTCTTGATCTATTGTTCCCCCTTTTTTTTTGTTTGTGTCTGACAAGTAGAACTTTTTCCATCCCCTTATCTTCAACCTGTGTCCTTTTAAATGGTTTTCATAAACAACGTATCAGAGCATTTCATTTTCTATCTATTGAACAGTTTGTCTTGATTAACTTAATCCCCATACATTTATGCCAATTATTGTTTGAGCTTATTTTGAACATATTTCACCTTTTTGTTTCACTTTTTTCTCCTCTCTACTTCTACTGGCTAGATCAACTTTTTTCCTGGGGGCAAGAAATTACTCATTCTACTTTTATTTCAATAGTGGTTATTATCTTATTACAATCCATATTAATGCTCAATGTCCCCATCAATATCTAAAAACAAACCAATATCTATGTCTTTAGCATATTATTACCAACTTGAATCTCTTTCAGATCTCATCCCCCATCTCCCCTATCTAGTTTCTGATACGTTGAAACAATATTGTGTTATAATTTCAAATATAGATATCCCCGGCAGGGGGGGAGGTGTAGTTTTCTGTACACTGCTGTTTATTCCAGCAATCATATTTTTCATTTATCTTATTGAAAAAGGTCTACATACATGCCCCTCACACTAGGCATCAATGGGCTCGGCGTTACTTCTTTTGAATTTTAGCTTCTTTGTTGTTTGCTCCCCCCTCCTTTTTTCAAATCTCACCTATGCTTTTAAATGAATATTTGTATATTTAATACAGCATTTCAAATTATTTTTAGTGTACAATTTTCTGATTATCCACCTTTTCACACTTCTATAAACTAAAGTTGTCATTGCTTTTCTATACAAAAATCATTAAATTCTCTACTTGTTCTTATTTTCCACATTTCATTTCTTCTTCTGGGATTTTTTTGTTTTCTATAATGTGTTCTCTAATGTTACTTCCAGAGAGGGTCTATATATATGTGGCAAACTGAGATTTTATATGTGATATTTTTCTTTACCCTCCCACTTAAATATAGTAATAAAGTTCTAAGCTTAGGACTTTTTATAGACATAAAATCCTAAGCTTAAATCTGCTGTTGCAATACTTTGAAACTATTATTCCTTTGCCCTCTCACATCCTGGTGTTGCTATGGAAAAATGTCCAATGACAATCAGATTCCTGTTCGCTGGAGGATGTTCTAGTTCTTATCTCAAAATTGTTAGAGGGTCTATGCATTCGTTTCTGAGGGCTGCAGAAGCAAATTATTACAAACTGGCTGGCTTCAAGCAACAAATTTATTTTCTCACAGTTCTGGAGACCAGAAGACTGAAATCAAGGTGTTGGTGGGGCCATGCTCCCTCTGACAGCTCTGGGGCAGAATTCATCCTGGCCATTTCCTAGCTTCTCGTAGTTGACAGATATACTTGGCATTCCTCAGTTTATAGATGCACCATTCCAATCTCTGCCTCCATCTTGACATGACCATGTTCTTTGTGTGTCATCTCTTCTTATGAAGACACATATAATGGGACTTAGGACCCACTCTAATGCAGTATTACCTCATCTTAACTAATTACATCTGCAAAGATCCTATTTTTCAAATAAGGTTGAGTTCTGATGTTCCTTTTGGTGGGGACATTATTCAACACACTACAGCCTATTTTCCTGACTCCTCCTGCTTGGTGGCCCATGAACCTTTTTCATATGAGGTCTTCAGTTTTCATTGCATTCTTTCTATTCCTGGCCAGTATGTCTTCAAGTATTCCCTGGCCCCAGTTTACTACCCTGCCTTTCAGGGGTGCTATCTAACATTTCTATTAATTTTCTCTCTCTTAATTCTTTTCTTAGTCTTCTCATACTTTTATTTCTTTGAGATGCCTTTTGGGAAGATAGCCTCAATCCATCTAAATGCTGATTATATTCATTCTGATATTCATCCATCCACTACGCTAGTACTTAGTGTTACAATTTAGGTTTATTTCCCATTTCTCCTCTACCCAAGGCTACCCTTCTTCTCATTTCTCTCCTTCCCATATAATACTCTTGCCAATTAGCTCATGTAATTCTATTACATTTCTTCTCATGAGTTTGGCCTGCCAACAATGAGAAGTATTGATGGCCACCTGACCTGGTCATTATTCTTTCCTTTTGGATATGTCCACACAACTCACAAACCACCCCTTTGTTGAGAGGAAGCATGAAGAACTGAAATGGGAGTTCAAAGCATATGCATTTGAGTCTTGGCTCTGCCACTCCCTAATCTGCAGTGATTCTCTGAACTTCGCACTCTCAGATATCTCATCCGAAAACAGTGGATGATAGCATATGTAAAGCACATTTATGTTTGTCACATGACATTGGCACCCCAAAATGGCAATATTAGTATATGTCTTTGGTCAAATCCAATTTTGCTTCTTCTTTAACGGTAGTAAAATTCTGCCTATCTGTGCTGCCAGCAGATATACTTCCTCAAGTTTTAATTTCAATGGAGAAGCAAAATACTCCAGGAACTATATAGGGAACAAAAGGAGAGAAAAGTTTAAGAACCAGCATTGTGTGATGGCAGCAGCCCTGCATCTCCAGGATCTGAAACTGTCTGCCAGGCTGAGATAAATAAAAAATACTTTCCTCTCACATGAAAATGGCAAAAAGCAATTTTATTTTGAGCTAAAATAAAATGCTGAATCTTCTTTGCCAAACAAGAAGGCTGGGTGTACCAATATTCTTTTGAATTCTCAGAAAAAAAAAATTATCTCCTGGGATCCCTGTTTCTTAATAATCTGGAGGTGATGGCTTGTCACAGCCAAAGAACCACGTACTAGGTTAGCGACCTCAGTCTAAGGTTTAGGCCTTCAGACCTATTTATTAATGGGCCGTGGCTAAGACAGAAATCGAAGGAACTAGGTTCATTCCAGGAAGTGACTACGGTTCACATAGATCTCTTTATAACCAAACAACAGAACTTAAATATATTAATGAAAAGCAAAGTCTTACATTTTTAGCCAATTGATTATATTTGTGTGTGTTCCTTAATAATAACTTATTTTATTTTGAACTAAAAATATGTGACTTCAAGTTTCCATTTTCCACCTTGTCAGTTATGGAAATTATTTGTATAACCTCTCTCTACCTCTCTATATCCTGTAATTCTCACCAGCTAGTAGCATCATATTATTTTTAGAACTTTGTCTTCAAAATTTAGTGAACAGAAAGGAAGTAATAAAAAGATTTCCACTATCCACATTTAATTTTGTAACTCAGTGGATTTGATCAGTCATTTTTCTGGTAAGACTAGATGGGCAATCTAACTTGTAAAGGAATAAGGTTCAAGGGCCACAAAAACCAATGCCCCAAAATGTGTTACCCGACCACTGACAACAGGAGATGACAACAGCTCACTCCAGAGTGAATCAGGTTTCTTCCTGGTTTGTTTTCAAATGTTATTATCCACCTAACATAATAGCCATATGCTTCTACCCTTGTTCCCCAATGCACAAAAACAAAAACAAACAAACAAACAAACCTCTAGAATTTTTTTTTAGCAGAAAAGGACTTCAGAGATCCAGTCTTCTCATTTGAAAACTGTCGAGTATCTAGCAAGTCAAGTGACTTACTCAAATTCACTCTGCTCTTAGAGGGTGTCGTTTAGAAAATATTATTTACACGGGATACTATGTATGGATTTCTTAAAGTTGGGAATTTAAGATTTCAGGGACGCCACTCTGAGACACGTAATTAAAGATACCTGTCACTTTCGGGGATGTCTTGGTGCCCAAATCACATGATGGTACTCTGTTATCTGATGATCAACTGGTGTTTCAGAATATATGTGTATGTCAATTATTTCTAAAGCATTTCATCAAACGGAGAACACAAAACATAAACTCCTTTCTGAGAATGTGCGGACCCTTCAAAACCAACCAATTAAAGTTCAAGAAACTCAAAACTTCAGCAAATGCACCTAACAGGCCATACTCATGAGGCTGCGAAATCCTTAACCAACAGACATTCAGGAAACGTCTCCACCTTCTACAGCCAATGATTTCTTTGGGACAAAATGTCTGCATTATTTCCACAAGCAGCAGAGTAAGCCGGCCATTCAAAATGTGGTCTGCTGGTCATCAATGTCTACATTACCTGAGAGTTGTCGGAAATGCAGATTCCCACGCTCCAGCCCAAATCTACTGCATCAATCTGTATTTTAATAAGATCCCTTCTGTGTCAATAAGCACATGAAAGTTTAAGAAGTAAAACAAACAAACAAAACGTTTGAGCACTAGTTCCAATTAAAATCTTGGGAGCTTTCTAAGAGATTTAGAGCTCCATCCTAGCCTGATTCCAGCAGAACCTCTGAGATAATGAGGTTAAGAACACAGCTGTAGGATCAGCCTGCGAAATGGGTATTAACAGCCCTTTCTTTTCAAGGACACACATAAAGTCTTTGATGAGGCTAGTTCATCATATTATTATTACGATTTTACCCTGCCAAAAAGTAATGCCAGATTTTATTCAATAAACAATTGTCAATTGGCAGTTAACACAAGTTAATACTGGTAAGTTGTTTCAAATCATGCTTTTATATAAATGGTGTAGAATTCTTAGATAAAAAACAAGCAAAACCATATACTTGGCACTGCATTACCATTAGGTGATTGCTAATGCCTTCATATTAGAGGTGACTTCACAAATGGCGGTAATCTAGACCAACTCTAGAAGACATGACCCTCTTTGGGAGTCAGCAGAAGAAACTATACTGCAAATACAAACTCCAGATACTTCTACCAACTGGTAAATATGTTTCTATTTCAATTCACTTCATTTAAAAACTGGGTGCTCAAATGTTAATCAAAAATGTATATGAACTTGAAAAGCTGCTGGCTAATGGATCCCAACACTAACTAACCTTAACAGAAAAACATGACCTGTCATCTAACTGAGGAAACAATGTACTTTTAGCTGTCCAGGCTCTCAAAATTTGTACTGACGACTTCAAAAACAATCAAGGTACATAAATAGATAGCTGGAGACATACACACACTTACATCACAAACATTTAAGCTACAGAGTGTTCCGTTTTCAAATTTCATTTTTAAAAATGATCTTCACCATTGTAAAATCATCTCAGAAGCTTAAAAATATAAAAGTCCCTATGTCCCATATACTTTTTTCTAAGATTTTTTAAAAAAAATACAGTTTAAAGATACAATTTACATACTATAAAATTCACCCTTTTAAAATGTGTATTTCACTGGTTTTTAGTATATTCACAAAATTGTGCAATTATGACCACTACCGAAAATAAGACCTAGCCGGACCATCAGTTCTAATACATCTTTTGGAGCAAAAATTAATGTAAGACCCAGTATAATATAATAAATATGATATTATATGATTAATATAATATAATATAATATATAATATAATAAATATAATAATTAGGGTCTTATGTTAATTTTTGCTCCAAAAGACACATTAGAACTGATGGTCCGGCTAGGTCTTATTTTGGGGGAAACACGATACCTAATTCCAGAACATTTTTGTGATTGTAAAAAGAAACCCCATATCCATTAGCAGTTATTACACACTCCCCGCTCCTTGCAGCTCTGGCAATCATTAATCTATTTTCTGTCTCTGTGGATTTGCCTATTCTGGACATTTAATACAAATGGAATCATATAATATATGGCCTTTTGTATCTGTTTTCTTTCACTTAGCATAATGTTTCCAAGGTTCATTCATATTGTAGCAGGTATCAGTACCTCATTCCTTTTAAAGGCTGAATAATATCTCATTGTATGTATACATTTTTTTTATCCATTTATTCGTTGATGGACATTTGGGTTTTTTCCACTTTTTGGCTATTATGGATAGTGCTGCTATGAACATTCAGGTACAAGTTTCTGTGTGGACATATGTTTTCAGTTCTCTTGAGTCTAGGAACAGAATTGCTGGGTCACATGGAGACTCCATATTTAACTTTTTGAGGGACTACCAAACGATTTTCCTTAGCAAGTCTACCATTTTACATTCCCACCATCAATGAATGAAGGTTTAAATTTCTCAACATCCTTACCAACAGCACACTCCCAAATATTTTATTTTAATTGGTCCAACTGAGACTTGGGCCCAGGGTATTTTGGGGGCTTATATTTTTCTTTGCAGGAGTTCCCATGGTACTTCTAATGTGAGGTAAGGGCCAAGAACCCCTTTCTCCTGACTGCTCATGGACAACTTCCTGACAAGTATTTACGCCTACTTCCTGCATTGCACCAGACAGCTTTGGACCTATTACATTCTTGCCACCACACTACCCCCCAATAATGACATCTGCTTTGTAGCTGATGCATTCAACGAAAGAATGAAATACAGATAAGGAAAACATAACTTCATCATATACATCGACTTCTATTTACATAATTATAGTAAAAAGCCTTATATTTATATAATTATAACATGTATATCGCCCTATACGATGTAAATATGACAGCCATTTATTGTCAAAGAATAGTGAATCCACATATAAAACATTTTTAAATCATTTGTGTATGTACAGCTACTTAGAGGAAATCTGGGAATTAATGATCATTTTTTACTGAGAAAATAGGTTTGGAATCCATTCTATTGTCTTCTTTGCATACTTTTACTTTCTACCATGACCTATTTTCTACCAAGCTACATAAAATGATTATTTTTAAGTATCCTTGGGTAATGTGAACTGGCAACCCCCTTCTTCAAATGATCTACTGGAGACCTATTCTTTAAAAAGAGCCCGTGTGTGTGTGTGTGTGTGTGTGTGTGTGTGTGTGTGTCTGTATACTTACAGTCCTAAAATTCCGTTCATCTAGTAAAGAAAGATATAGGGAAAGAGTGACTGAGTTCTACGTGTTTTACACTTCAACCTGACCTTGAGTAGTACACATAGCACCCTATGTGCAAAAATGTAATTAAAATTACTTATCTCATTAAAAAAAATGTTTGCTGTCAAACCCAACCTCAAGTAGTAAAGATCTAAAACACCAGCATTAAAGCCTAGAGCCACTTCGAAAATCAAGTCTGTCTTTGTAGATAACCCACTCAGGTTGCAAAGACAGAAGGCTGAATAAAAAAATGAAGACTTCTAAACTGAAAGACAAAGCATGGCATTGACTTCTCAATCTATGGAGGCTGAGATTCATTGTAGCAGTAAAAATAACCCACACCATATCTTCAGATAGGCTGCAATAGCAGGGGGGAACTTACAGGTTATGATATTAAAACAATACTTAAGGAAGAGAATTACAGGTTGAAATATCATCCTAATATCATGTGTCCTTTTGTAGTAACCAAATTTTCTGCTACATTCCCAATTATACTACACTCTTTACAGAGCAATAAAAGATTCATAGGAGTTCATCTGCATGGGCTGCAGAGCTATGTGGGAACATCAACTCAGAACTGGTGCCAAAAGCTTGTACGGTACATCTAAATCAACTGTGGTCTTCCAGAAGTAGAAACCACATGGTAGCAACCCTTTCTCAGTGCTCTCTCAAGATTAAGATACACCAGAAACCTTTTACTTATATTTCTTATTGAAGGCATATGGTATGCTTTAAAAAAATGAAATCCCAAGCAAAATTACCCATAATGTGTTATATTTTAAACATTAACATTGAACAGATTAAAGCTCCCAACAAAAACGAATGCAAGACAATAAATATTACCTCTGCATACAAGAAAAATGACTCCACCATTTTTTTTGACTAATGTGAAACGTCTGCATTTTTTGTGGCAAAGCAATGCCACTCACAGATTTTTGCTAAAATGGAATAGTAAGGCTAATTACAGTGTCAATTGTAGCTACATGTCACTCATAATCTATAGATGGATGTACTTCTATTTTAAGTGTTCTAGTATATTCAGCAATTTCTAACTGTGCTATTGAGAAGATAATTACACGATGATAAAATCTGTTACTGCTAAATCTGCTACAGGTGGTAAGATCTAGTAAGGGTACAGGTTTAGAACTGTATGACAAAGATCTTTCTTCAATACTGTTCCATTGCATTTGGAAAACCCACTTGAAGATAACGTCTAAATTCAAGGCCTTGAATCCAAGACCACCCATCTGCTGACTTCTTCAATTAGGTTGGTGCAAAAGTAATTGTAGTTTTTGCAATTATTTTTAACCTTTTAAACCGCAATTACTTTTGCACCAATCTAATAGATCCTCAGAAAATGCTTGTTAAATGAAATCATAAGTCCAACTATAGCTTCTGCATTATATCCTCACTACAACCAACATACCATGTTTCCCTGAAAATAAGACCTAGCCGGACAATCAGCTCTAATGCATCTTTTGGAGCAAAAAATTAATATAAGACTGGGTCTTACAGTAAAATTATGATATTATATTATAAATATAATGTATATAAAAGGCACATTAGAGCTGATTGTCCGGCTAGGTCTTGTTTTCGGGGGAAACACGGTAGTCAGACCTTATTGCAACAGCAGATAATCAAGAGAGGTTCTTACTCATGGGGTGTCAAAACAATGCTCCTCCCACCTTACAACTGCTTCTGCAGATTTCACTAGCATGAAATATTAAATAAAATATAAATCTGAAGTCAGTCCAAGTCCTGACCCTTCTTCCCCTATCATGAATTTTGCAGCACAGTGCTATCCAGGGCTCCATCCACGGTAGTTGTGCTTTTCATGGCCTGATAAATGCCTTCCCATTTCCAGGCACCAGAGACAAATAGGTATTTCTCTGTATCTCTTGGCCTGACAATGGCATTTTTTTCATTTCCTCATGCTCTCACCATGATAGGCACGCATCAGGGGATCTCCATCCCCACCCATCTCATTACCTCTCATTCTATTTGTCACCATTTGGAAATTCAGAACTCTTAATTATTAGCTTACTCTTATGAACAGCAATGAGGCCCTGGCTGCCTACTGGGGAGCATCATCCAACACTAATGAGCATGCAGGCTGAGACCTGCACCTGAATCTCATCACGTGGCTCCATTGTTCGGGCCAGGTGGGACGTTTCTGTCTACAGGCAAGCTTCTGCCGGAGAGCTGGAGTTTGCAGGGTGGCTATTATGCATTCACTTTGGTCTCACGATTCTCTCTGACTCACAACAGCTTTCCTGTGTGGTCGTACTCATTTACATACTGGCTATTACCTCCCTTATAATAATACTGTACCGTTTCATCCCTCCTTGTCCTCCTCTTCACTTGTATAAGGACTTACTGGAGCTGAGAGTTCTCAAAAGGAAAACTAATTGCTTATTTTCTTACTGCTACTTTTGATCTCCTGACCTCGAAAGAAAAAACGGAGCTCTTACAACCGTCTGGGTGATCTGTCTGTATACAAACCTTCCCTGACGTCTCCCATAGTGTTCAGCATGTTGCCTCACATGGGAGAGGTGCTGTATAAATATTAATTAACATCTATGAAGCTTTCTGAGCACCTAGGTAAGACAGGCCCAGATCTATAGGAGACAGAAAAATAAAGGATGAAGAATGAGCTGGTCCCCCTGAATCTATGATGAGGACGTCTTTGTAGGTAATGAGGGAAGATGGGGCTGACCCCAAATCCATCTCTTCCTGGACTTCATATCCTTTTAAAGCAGCAAGAGCCTTGCCCCAATGACAACAAATGAGCACTGAATGAATGCTATGTGCCAGGGCCTACATTAGGCACTTGACCTGCATGAGCTCATTTAAAACCCAACAGCCTGTACAGTAGATGTTGAGACAACAAAATCCATAGCAGTCAGAGATCAAAGCTCTTCTCAGTAAATCCAACTGACTACCAAGCACTGCTCAGAGAAGGGGGAGGCAACATTAGAGCTTAGGGTAGGTTTTTGGGAATTGAAACACCCTGAAGGTGATGGAGGCTGGCATCAGAGGTGACGAGCCATGGCCTCACCCAGGTGTGAAACTCTACCTGTCTCCTGTGTAGCTGCTTCCTCATATCTACAATGAACACTGTTGTACACTGTCTAGGAATGACTATGCACAGGAATTAAGAATATTCTAGTTTTCACGCTTTAAAAGCTAAGAGAAGCCATTTCTGAAAATAGGAATTGAGGGTTATCATTTATACATATGATGCAGCGAGAGCACCTCTCATCGATGCCCATCATGCAGAGACACTTAGAAAACTTATGTAACTTATTTCAAATTTGCATTTGTGAACCATACTAATAATATGAGCTGATAGTCCCATAGCCCTTATTACAAATCAGGCCTCATGCTAACATCTCACTTAATTCTCTCAGTAGCCTTGTGAGGAATTTTCATCATTCTGATTTCACAGAAGAAAGCACTGAGAGTATAAGTCACTTGCCCAACTCCACACAGCAAGTAAAAGGTGGAACCAAGATTTGTATCCAGGGAAGCACACATTGACCTCCTCTTTACCTCCAGCAACTGTCAGATCTTCTGCCCACATTGCACCATCAGATGTCTCCATCTAGGTGGGTGAGAAGAGGAGTTCACAGGAGGAACATAGAAAAAGACACAATGTTCAGAAACGTAATAATTCTCAAGTGCACAATAGCTGCTGCCTACAAAGTCAGTCGGCCTCATTTTCCATGGGTGGAAACAGATGACAAAGAGTCCACAGCGTGGCCATGCCAGATCTCTAAGGACCAAACAGACATGCCCAGGGCACAATCAAGGTCTCTCTGACTCTCTACGTGGCTCTGCCTCATTTGTTCCCTTGGTTCACCCATGACATAAGAGAATCATCTAGAGTTAGGGGCAACCTACTTTGAGCATGTACCATTGCTAAGTGTAATATATGGCAACTTTCATTGTCAAATTGGCTGAGAAGCACAACACAATAAGTAAAAGGCTGACTAGCCATCACTAAGTGTATACATATTGTTGAATTGATTTTGAGTCGTAGAAAAATGACAATGAGTGTTCTCGCAGGGGACATCTCTGAGTTCTGTAGTCTTCAAGTCCCTTGCATTTAAAATAACATTGTAAATGCCAGCTATTAGTAACCTATTCATTTGAACCTTCGCTTAATGACAAATGTGAGGAAGGGCCATTGCTTTTCAAAACAGCAACAAATGAATTCTTTAAAATTTCTCTTGAAAAGTTTTATCCCAGCTTTAAGTGACTTTGTTTTGATGATCCCTATTCCAAGAGTCCTGCCAGGCAGAGGCTTTGTCGGCACAACCTAACTCTTATCTTTTAGCCCTTTCCTTTGCAGGCCATGGTGCATGCTGTTAAAAACTGTACCTGGAATCGCTGCTGACAACAGAGGGGTGTGCTCTAGGCCTTGCCCCAGCTCTTTTCTATAACAGGAAACAAACTCTGAACCACTCAGCCGCCTGTGATCTCCCTGACCTGCTTCCCTGTCTGGGACACACACATGGCCACATCAAACTGTTTCATGGCTCAGGTCAAACATGTACTCAGCATGCTCTGACAGTGCTGGGAAGGCATTCTGCTCCTCCTGCTGCAATGTCCAGGAGAAGCATTTTCTGCACTAAACAGATTCTCAAGAGCTCTGATCCCTGATGAATAGAATAAAAGGCTCTGGGTGAGCTCACTACCTGGTTTCACTGGTATTGAGAAGGGACCACACCTGGCACTCGTCCTGTGGCTTCTCCTGCTGCAGCAATGACAGACATCACTAATCAATTATGACCTGTTCTCCTGCAGGATCTTCACAGCACCCTCCAGATAGTCATTATTAATCGATCGCAGTTGCTGTATAACATGCAAAACCTATTTTTCATTCCAGTTTTAGACTTTAGTGATCCAGGGAAAACTTTCATGACAGCCCTGAGATGGTCCCACCCATTTTAGGCTAAGGATGCATTAACATGTATATTCCTCAGAATACCAACTCTTCGAAGTAAGAACATAAATAATAAACTTCTGGCACTGAAATAACATGTCCTATAATAATCCTCTGACTAATCACCTTGTTAATAAAAATCTCTAAAGACCACATTTTTCTCAGGGCTTCCAGCTTCCATGGGAACATTCCGATAGTGACAAAATTTTTAAATTAGTAGGTTTATTCATAGTTTTGTATTAGTAAATGTCAAGCTTCTAACTAATTAGCAAATTCCGTAAATTCACAGTAGTATTAATTTTCAACTGTATAGGGGATACGAGGAAAAAAGAAATAGAGACAATTAAAATTTCCCTAGAGGCATTTATTTCTATGAAATTCAGCACAAAGCAAGAACACATTAACCCATTTTGAGGGTGCATTTAGAAAAGATTACAAAAGATGTGCCACTGTCGCCCAGGAATGCAGTGCACATTTACTGTGAAGAACTCTCGGTTACAGTTAAATTCTCTGATGACATTTTCTAAGGTTGTTGCTGTTGAGATTTCCCTTCTTGCTTTTGATTTTGTTAAATGTGCTTTCCAAACATTGCATTTAATGATGTTTTATTATTTCTTTATTGATGTTTCCCCTCAAATGCTTGTATACTTTCCCTGGCTTTAAGAGGACAACGCACACAGTATAATGGTGGGATCTTGAAAAACTGCCCCCAAAGACGTGTCTTGCTCACTTGCTAATACCAATCTCACTTTCTGCACTAACTTGCTGAAAAAGTGGGAAACACACACATCTCTGGTGGCTGTTAGACCTCCCAGCTCCAGAACATGAGAGAAAGCATGGCCTTCCTATGAACACTTAAGGTTATTTCTTTACAAAGTCATGCTACAAACACTGTTAAACAAACCTGCTTGTTTTTCTGACTCTCCTGGACTTGCGTAAGCCTATTGCTAAGATGTTGGAGTCTTCCTGTGTTGATGGCTATGGAAACTACCAGGGTATATCATGGCATGAGGTCTTCCCTTTGCTTTTCTGGGAATGCCAGGCTGCTGGGACAGACCAGAGCCCTGTGTTTGGAGATGTCAAGTACAGATGTTTCCAGATGATAGCTCCCAAAGGTTTCAGATCTCAGTAAATACCAAAATTAAACTGGGACATGTTACGCTCTGCTGGGAAAAGTTTGTGAGTACACAAGCAAGACAACACACAGACATTTGTAGGCAGCATCCTTCCGCTATCTGGGATATCAACGACTCAATCTCTTGCAGAAGAGTGGCATCTTCACCCATTAGTGTAACACACATGGAAGGACCTGTCCAACCATTCCGTCTTATTTACAGCATCTGGGGCACACTCCTAATACAGCACCCCTCACACACACTGCAATTGTGTACTCAATTCTCCAGCTCACATTCTAGACCTTTCTCCTTGAGGGCAAGGAATGCTGCCTGAGGTCAGGGTTATCTACCAGTGCCCCTCCCCAAGCAGACGCAGAAGGAGACACAAACGGCTTTATAAATGGCTGGGCAGTTCCCAGCAGTCTCTGAATTCTATAAATAAACCTTAATTTACTTGGTTCAGGCCAGAAACCAAATAGGTCTTCCTGATTCTTCACCTCAGGACTCCAGTTCCTCAGTGCTCATCTGATCTGACCTTCTCCCCCTGTCCATAGTTGAAAATGGTAATTGGGAAGAATCAGGCAGGCCTCTCTGATGGACTGGAGACTGATGAGTACACCATTCACAGCTAGTGGCTCGCCCAAAGGATAAAGGACAGGGTGAAGCCCCTTTTCCACCTTTAGGCAATGAATATCCCCCCACTATCATGTAGGCCATAGCGCAGTAGATGCCAGCCTGTCACCTGGCAGGATAATTGTGACTTCCCCTAATGGAAAGAGTGAGTGTGAGTGTGAGTGTGAGTGTGTGTGTGTGTGTGTGTGTGTGTGTGTAAGATATCGATGGAGAGAAGGAAGGAGCCAGAGACGAGAGAGAAAAGTCTCTTTCTAAGAAAGAAATAAGATTTTAATTTAATATTCCCATATATATAGCAGCCAGCACAGTACCTGGCAAATGGTCGATACCCATTAAACATCAGTTGAATAATGGATTAATTCAATGTACTTTTCAATGTCTCTGTCTCTGTGTTTAACAGTTGTTTAATGTATCCTGTAAGAATCTACTGTTTTAAACCAAACCAAACTAATACATTATACTGCTCTAAACCACTGACGTATGTGTAGGAATTAGACATTAAAGTACCAATCAGATAAATGCCAAGGCAGGACCTATGTAACAGCCAATCCCTTTGAAAACAGAGAACAAAGCCAATAACCAAGGCCAAGCATTCTATATAACTATTCTTCCAAAGCACCTGGACCATAAGACACAAAAGAAATCTTACTTAAATTCCTTCTCTCCCTCTCCTTCTATGTTTAAGCCAGTTACAGCCAAGCTACAGAAGTGGAATCCTGACAACCTGTATTGACAGAATAAAAGCTAGTCAGAGAACGTCTGAGCCATTTTTCTTAACCTCAGATGATGATAAAATGGGGTGTGTGGGGGGGGACTCTCTATCAAGGCTGTTGAAATGAACAAATCTGCAGTAGCCATTTGGGCAGAGGACAGGTGAATAAGCCCAATTTTCTTAGAGATGAGAAAAAACTTCAGGTCATTATCCACTGTGACCTGAAAAGGCAACTCAGTGCCTGAACTTTGTGCTTCTGATATCATTCAAATAAAACTGAGTTGGAGAGAAAGGACTGCTGGCTCATTCTCTCTCAGGAATGCTTGTGCCTATGCTCAGAAGTGTTGGCTTCCTATCACATTGTATGGTCTTTGGCAGCCTCTGGAGAATAGGATAGACTCTGCTTCCCCCCAGTCCTTCCCCCCAAAAGGCCTGTTACAGCTACTCAGGCAACATTCTTAATATCAAAACACGCCCCACTGTTTATTGCCCTGACTACAGGATTCCGGAAATTAGTCTTAGAAAGAGAGAGAGAGAGAGAGAGAGAGAGAGAGAGAGAGAGAGAGAGAGAGAGAGAGAGAGAGAGAGAGAGAGAGAGAAAACGAACCTGGGAAAATATGGAGATGATTTCAACTGTCCAGAGGTAAAATTAACAACTGCAAGTTAGCTTGACCCACTAGTTATTACTCTAAAACATGCTTTCCCTAATTTTAACTTGAGTCCTCATTTACTTCTACATCTGCAATGTGCCATGTCCTGTGTTCGGTGCTGGAAATACAATGAGTAACAAGAAGGAAATGCCCCCATCGTTACGGAACTTATGGTCAGTCAATATCACTATGGATAGGGAGCCCTGCTCTTTATGGTGACGAGACTACAGCAGTGAACAAGACAGACAAGCTCCTTTCTTTGATTGGGAGAAAAGCAATAAACAAGTGAAATAAGATTTTCAGACTGTTATGAGAGGTGGAAAAGCCTAATAAAATGGGATAATAGGCTGAGAAGGAGGGGAAGTGGGATCACTGTGTGAGACCGGATGGTCAGGTGGCATCCCTCAGAGAAACTAAATTTCACTTGAGACCGGGGTGAGTTAAGAAGCCAGCCATCCAGGCACGATGTGAGAGTGGCTTGCTTTTGTCCACTCCTGAGTTTTAAGAGGAGCCTGGCAATGAATATTTCACAAGAGTAGGATATTTCGCCAATACCAGCGGGTCCCTTCATACTTGAAGTGGTCTGGGGAGGAACGGGGCCAGCATTGCTCTGGGGGGTTGGTAAAAATGTAAATTCTCTGTTCCACTCCAGATCTGCTTGCTTAGAATTTGCATTTAACCTGATCCCTAGGTAATCCGTATATATATATATTAAGACTGAGAATTCCTGAGCTAGCAACTTGGCTAAGATTCAAAGCCATGTCCACCAAGCCTGGTCTCTAGCAACCATTCCTTTGTTTCACAATTTATATCATAAATTTGGGGACCTGAGCAGGAAAGAGAGCTACTATTTATTTGGGGCCTCAAGACCTTCTAATTAAAGGGAAGAACAAGCAAGAAGGGTCTGGTGCAGGATGAATTGAACTATGAAAAAAATAAACATGGCTGGAGCCTGGTGAAGTAGGGGGATGTGATCCATGATGAAGACAGAAAGATCAGGCTGACACAGAACTTGCAGTGCCAGGCTAAGCCATTTAAATTTTATTCTGATTTAAATAGGTAGCCTTTGGAGGTTTTCAGGCAAGGGAGTTATATGATCTAATTTAAATTTTAAAGAGATCACTTAGGGTTCTGTGTGGAGAATGGATTATGACTAGGCAAGAATAAAATGGCCCAAACACTTAAGAAGCTATAGGTGAGCCAGAGGATAAATGGTGGGGGCCTGAAATAGTCAGGGTACAGTGACAGAGTGAGAAGTGATCATATTCTGGACATATATTGGACGAAGAGCTAATAGTACTTACCAATGGAAAGAAGTATAGAGGAGCAGTTAAGAAAATGGGGGGTCAAATTAGCCATGAGTGCCACTCTGAGCCAAGCAGGTCGACATAACACCCCGGCTGCCTGGGCCCTCACCCCTCACAGGCCACAAGTTGACTTGGTGACCATCAGCTGGGCTGATCCCAAAACGCAGAGTTAAAAGAATTCATACACAATACTACTTTTTCAGTTGAGCGAAAACTCCAGGACACCCAGCTCTTACTTCTACTCCTGACTATCAGATTCTAACAGGCATTCATTCTTCCTTGAAAAATATCAAAGCAATGGATTTCATTGATTTCAAAGAGGGAACTTAATATTATTTTTTAAAAAATCAAACACTAATTCAGGCAAATACTTTAGGCAAGTATAGACAAAGCCAGGTCTTAAAAATTAATCCTGAATATTAAAGATAACTTACTATCGTACAGTTGATATTTGACAATAAGAAATAGATTGCAAATTGCTAGACTACTCAACACTTTAGGAGATACCACGTTTCCCTCAAAATAAGACCAGGTCTTACATTAATTTTGCTCCAAAAGATGCATTAGGGCTTATGTTCAGGGGATATCCTCCTGAAAAATCATGCTAGGGCTTATTTTCTGGTTAGGTCTTATTTTGGGAAAAACATGGTAGTTGGCACTTAACTAGCAAAGCAAAATGAACTAAACTTGCCCCTGGAACTCAACCTTTAAGCCTCTAGAAAGGCCATTTTTAATGAGTTCACTTTCCATTCTGAGCTGAGCTCATCTTTTGAACTCGATTTTTATTCAAAAAAGGAGAATATCAGTAAGGCAGCAGCAGCTATGAAGAGGTCAGCAGTGATCACCTTTACATATCAGAAACAAAGCATTGCTCTCTGAATAGTCACCATGCTGAGCTCGGAACTTACACCTTCAGTCTTCGTTCTAGAAAACACATTTATGAAAATTCGCTATAATAGAGATTCATTCTTTCCTTTCAAAAGTATTCTCCCTGTTGTGTTTTTCTGAGACTGGTAAAAATAGGCCTTCCAATCAGGATTGCCTTCTTATTTCCGATCTGCACCAAAACCCAAACATTTCTCCTATTATAGTCAAACTATTTTTATGTGCATGTTGTACCCAAATTCAGTAGAGGGTTGATAAAGTGCAAGATAACATACCAGGCAATATCTTTTAAATAGAATTCTATTTTCAGGTTTAAGGATGTGGAACAGTTGGTTTTGAATTTATAACTTTGATACCAGCATGTCCCTCTTTAAATGCATTTCTGAGGATGCCTGCTGGCCACCAGAGGAGGCTGGCTCGGCTCGTTTCAGCACTGTGATAAAGTGGTTGAGAATTTTATTCTTAAGGGGGCTAATTCCTTTATCTTGTCCTAAAGCCAATTATTTTGCAAATGATATCTACTGCTTATATTATATTACATGACACATTGAAGGTGTATGGATAGATGGGCGCAATCTATTATGACTTCTCCAAGCACACACCTGTTGAGTCATGGGCTAGCAAATTCATCTTCATGTTTGAAGACAATAGGATGGTGTAGTTGATAAGAACATAAGCTCTAGTCTCAGACTACCTGGGATCTTATTCCACCCTGGCTGCTATGAGAGTTTGGGCAAGTTACTTGTTTTTCTCTAGGTCTCAGTTTCCCCATTTACTTTATAGCAGTGCTTCCCAAATTATTCACCTAGGATTTTTTTTAATGCAAAAGTTATATTGAGCTGTACATTACAAATAATATAACTCACCCTTTTAAAGTGTACAACTCATTAGAATGTGTGGTGACACAGAAGGAGATCCAAGATGGCAGAGAAGATAAATGTTGTGCTTACCTGTTCCCATGCCCATATTAAAATTACAACTAAATTACAGAATAATCAACTTGGAGAACAATCTAAAGTCTAGCTGAACAGAAGTTTTATAATTAAAGACATAAAAGGAGGATACATCAAGACTGATAGGAGGGCTGGAGATGTAGACGGGGCTGGACCTAACCCAGTGTGTGGTGGTTGAAAATCAGAACAAATATCTCAGCTGTGGAGGTTCCCCCACGCCAGACCACAGCCCAGAGTACTGGTACCAGGAAGAGAAGCCACTACAACAGCTGGCTTCAGAAAACAATAGGATGGAAGGCTGTGGGAAACCCAGACATCCTCTTAATGGGCCCGCAAACAGACTCACTCGAAGGCACTCATCCTGGGCTCCAGCAGAGGGACAGTGACTCGGGAGACATCAGAGACCTATGGGAAGAGACTGACTTGTTTGAGTTCAGGGCAAGGACTGGAGGGACAGTCACCATTTCCCCTGTGTAGAATCCTGCTTCAATGCAGTTGGCAGATGGGCACCATGGTTCCTGTGTTGAGCCCTTTACCCGCACAGCTAAATCTGAATCTGCACTGGCCTGGTGAACTCCATTTGCTCCCCCCTGGTGACCTCATGGGATCCTGCTCTCATTAACTTGCACAATGCCGGAAGCACTTTCTCAGTGAGTAGCCAGCCCTGCCTGCCTTGCACTCTTTCTTGAACAACTCTCAAGATCCACAGGCCCCAGGTAGGTGTCAGCTGGCCTCAGTGTGCTCTGCAACTTTTCCTGAATAGCTGTAGGATCAGCAATGGCACCAAACCAGAATTGACATTAAACTGGTGAATATAACTTGTCCCACCCTGATGAATCCCTGAGACTCACCCAACTAGCATACCACACAAAGTTCTATCAGTCCTGAGCCTTACAGGAGCTGGCAGGGGCAGGCAGCAGCAGACCTCAGGGTGCCCTAGGCGTTTTGCAGAGCTACCCGAAGCCCAGTACTGGTGGCAGCCATCATCGATTCCCTGCATGGCCTCTCACACTCGCCTCCAGGTACAGCAAAGGCAGCGACCAACCACGGGTCACTTTGTAGCTCCTACCAGATAGTCTCCAGCTGGTCATAGACAGTGGCTGACACAAACCTGTCCTGGAGCCCCTCCCAAGAGGCCCCAGATACAACATAACTGGAAGCCAGCTCAGAACACAGCAGAGCACCACTCAGCCCCACAAGCAGCACACCCAAAGAACAGTCTGAACCGGCATCAGAGCCCACTGTGGTAAACACTGCTACATGGAGTAAGCCCCCTATGCAGCAGCCCATAAACTGCGGATGTGGCCAAAGCACACAGCCAGTTAAACTGAGGGTCAGTCCCACCCACTGACATGCCAATAACAATCAAGGCTGAACTATAACAGGAGGGTACCCATCACCCACATATGGCACATTCCTGGAGCACTCACGCAGGTACCAGGGCCACACAAGGAACCTCCTACATAACGGCACCTGGCCAAGATTGAGAGACTAATCTGCCTAATACATAAAACAGATATACAGAGCCAGCCAAAATGAGGAAGCAAAGAAATATGTCCTAAATGAAAGAACAGGAGAAAAATCCAGAAAAAAGAACTAAGTGAAATGGAGGCAAGTAACTTACCAGATACATAGTTCAAAACAATGGTAATAAGAATGCTCAAGGAACTTAGTGAGAACTTCAATAAAGAGATAGCACGCATAAAAAAGATGTAGAAACCATAAAAAAAGAACGGTCATAAGTGAAGAACACAAAAACTGAAATGAAGAATGAACTAGATGGAATCACCAGCAGACGGCATGAAGCAGAGAATCAAATCAGCAATTTGGAAGACAAGCTAGCAGAAAACACCCAGTCATAACAACAAAAAGAATCCAAAAAAATGCGGATAGTTTTAGAGACCTCTGGGACAACATCAAGCATAACAACATTCACAATCATAGAGGTTCCAGAAAGAGAAGAGAGAAATAAAGGCATTGAGAACACATTTGAAGAAATAATGACAGAAAACTTTCTTAACCTGTTGAAGGAAATAGACATACATACCCAGGAAGTGCAGAGACGCCTGAACAAGATGAATCCAAACAGTCCCATAACAACACACATCATAATTAAAATGGCAAAAGTTAAAGACAAAGACAGAATCTTAAAAGCAGAAAGAGAAACGCAACGAGTTACTTACAAGGGAGCTCCCAGGAGATAGTCAGCTGACTTCTCAATAGAAATTTTGTAGGCCAGAAGGGATTGGCACAAAATATTCAAAGCAATGAAAAGCAAGGACCTACAACCAAGACTACTCTACCCAGCAAGATTATCATTTAAAATTGAAGGAGAGATAAAGAGCATCCCAGGCAAGAAAGAGCTAAAGGAGTTCATCACCACAAAACCAGAATTACAAGAACTGTTAAACGGACTTCATTAGGAAGAAGAAGGGGGTGGGGGAGAAGAACATAAAGATGAATAATAAAATGGCAATAATTATGTATCTATCAATAATCACTTTAAATGTAAACGGATTAAATGTTCCAGTCAAAAGACATAGGGTAGCTGAATGGAAAAGAAAACAAGATCCATGCATATGCTGTCTACACTTCATATTGAAAAATACACACAGACTGAGACTTACAAGATATAAAAAATATTTCATACAAATGGATGCAAAAACAAACAAACAACAACTGGAGTAGCAATACTTACATCAGACCAAACAGACTTTAAAACAAAGGCTATAATAAGAGACAAAGAGGGACATTACATAATGATAAAGGGATGGATCCAAGAAGAGGATATAACCCTTGTAAACATTTATGCACCCAACATAGGAGCACCTAAGTATATAAAGCAAAAATTGACTAACATAAAGGCAGAGATCGACAGTAATACAATTATAGTGGGAGACTTTAACACCCCAGTGACACCAATGGACAGATCTTCCAGACAGAAAATCAACAAGAAAACAGCTGACTTAAATAACACATTAGACCAGGTAGATTTAATTGATATTTTTACAGCACTTCACCCCAACGCAGCAGAATATACATTCTTTTCAAGTGCACATGGAACATTTTTCCAAGACAGAGCACATGTTAGGTCACAAAACAAAGCTCAATAAATTTAAGAAGATTGAAATATCAAGTGTCTTCTTTAACTACAATGACATGAAACTAGAAATGAATAACAAGAAGGAAAAAAAAAGCACTGAAAAAACATACAAGCACATGGAGGCTGAATACCATGCTACTAAATAATGAATGGGTCAACAACGAGATCAAGGGAGAAATCAAAAGATACCTTGGGACAAATGAAAATGAAAACACAACGATCCAAAATCTATGGACACAATGAAAACAGTCCTAAGAGAGAAATTAATAGCAATACAGGCTTACCTCAAGAAACAAGAAAAATCTCAAATAAACAATCTAACCCTACACTTAAAGGAACAAGAAGAAGAATAGAAAATAAAGCCCAAACTGAATAAAGGAATAAAATAATAAAGATCAGAACGGAAATAAACAAAATAGAGTCTAAAAAAAAAATTCAGTGAAATCACAAGCGGTTCTTTGAAACCATAAACAAAATTGATAAACCTTTAACCAGTCTCATCAAGCAAAAAAGAGAGAAGACCCAAATAGATAAAATCAGAAATGAAAGCAGAGACATGACAACTTACATCACAGAAACACAAAGGATTATGAAAAAGCATTATGAACAATCATATGCCAATGAATTAGAAAATCTGGAAGGAGTGGATAAATTCCTAGAAACATACAATCTTCCACGACTGAAATAAGAAGAAACAGAAAATTTGAACCAACTGATTACTACTAATGAAATTGAATCAGTAATAAAAACACTTGGAACTGTGGTCCGCAGACACTGATTCGCAGCCCAACTAATTCCGGCAAAGGGAAGGGAGCTGTGGAAGCAGGACTGGCTGTGGTGGTGGTCACCACCATTACTCTGGGTCATCTCTCACAACCCACCTTGCCCCTGTCCTCACCTATCTGAGCGGATCCCTGAAGGAGTAAACAGAACTGCTGAAACACACGGGCTCTGAATCTGATGCAGGAAGAGCTTTGGAACTTCAAAAGCTCTCCACATACAGACAGGGACGCGGTGCCCTATGACCCAGGCGAACTGTTAACAGAGGAGAAGCCCGAAATACTAAAGGAGGCCTTCCAAGGAATCCCCCCATTGTGTGAGAAGCTGGAATAGTGCAGAGAAAACGTAACACTACAGTGTGAGAGAGAAAAAAGGGCTGCAGTCAGAGAGAAAACAAAACATTCTACCAGCACATACTGGAAAACAAAAGAAAGACCTCTTCCTATCAACCTGTTGCAGAAGCCACTCCTGTAGATGTCTTGGAAGAGAAATAATAAATCACTAATTGCCATGAATAACCAAGGCAACAAGACAGCTCAGAAAGAAAATGAAAAGTCTCCAGAAAATGAACTAAAAGATATGGAAATATGTGACTTAAGTGACAGAGAATTCCAGATAGTTCTGAAAATCCTCAACGAGATGCAAGAAAACACAGAAAGGCAGTTTAATGAACTCAGAAACACAATCAAAGAACAACATAAACATTTTACCAAAGAGATTGAAATTTTCAAAAAGAACCAAATAGAATTTGTGGAGATTAAGAACTCAGTAGAAGAAATTAAGAATGAAATAACCAGCTTGGGTAGTAGAGTTGACCAGATGGAGGAAAGAATCAGTGACATCGAAGATAGAAACATGGAAATGACACAGGTGGAAGAAGAAAGAGACTTGAGACTTAAAGAAATGAAAGAACTCTACAAGAACTTTCTGACTCCATCAGAAAGAGCAATATAAGAATAATGGGCATACCAGAAAGGGAAGAAAGTGAGAAGGGAACAGAGAGTATATTCAAACAAATAATCAATGAGAACTTCCCAAATTTGTGGAAAGAACTGAATCCTCGAATCCAAGAAGCAAATAGAACACCTAATTACCTCAACCCCAACAGGCCTTCTCCAAGGCACATTGTATTGAAGCTGTCAAAAATCAACAACAAAGAAAGAATCCTCAAGGCTGCCAGGGAAAAGAAGATGGTAACCTACAAAGGAAATCCCATTAAATTATCATCAGATTTTTCAGCAGAAACTCTACAAGCCAGGAGGGAGTGGAATAAAATATTCAAACTATTGAAAGAGAGAAATTATGAGCCAAGAATAATATACCCAACAAAGATATCCTTTAGATATGAAGGAGGAATAAAGACCTTTCCAGACATTCAGAAGCTGAGGGAATTTTCTAATACACGACCTGCACTACAAGAAATACTAAAGGAGGCTATTCGACCACCATCAACAGGGACAATTTGTGGCAACATAAAAAGGGGGAGAGTAAAGGCCTGAAACAGAATATGGGAATGGAGAAAGTAAGCGTGCTGAAGAAAATGGAATACTCTAAATATCAAACTTTCTTTTACATAAACTTAAGGGTAACCACTCAAAAAAAAAATCCAGAACTAAAATATATACTGTAATAAAAGAAGAAATAGGGAAAAATCATAGAATACCACCACACAGAAATAATAGACAACAACAAAAAGGCAAAGAAACAATGGAGACACAGTCTTACCAGAAAACGAAAGACAGAATGAAAGGAAATCCCCATATATCAATAATCATTTTAAATGTAAATGGACTGAACTCACCAATAAAAAGGCACAGAGTAGCAGATTGGATCAAAAAAACAAAACCATCCATATGTTGTCTCCAAGAGACACATCTCAGCTACAAGGACAAGCATAGACTCAAAGTGAAAGGGTGGAAATTGACACTCTAAGCAAATGGTATCTAGAGAAAATCCAGATGAAACAGACTTCAGAGTGTAAAAGATAACAAGAGACAAAAATGGACACTTCATAATCGTAAAAGGGACTATACAACAAGAAGACATAACAGTCATCAATATTTATGCCCCCAATCAGGGAGCACCGAAATATACCAAGCAACTACTAACAGAACTAAAGGGAGAAATTGACCAAAACACAATTATACTAGGGGACTTAAATACATCATTGACCGCTATGTATAGATCATCCAAACAGAAAATAAATAATGAAATAGCAGTCCTAAATGACAAATTAGATGAAATGGACATAATTGACATTTATAGAGCACTTCATCTTAAAACATCAGACTATACATTTTTTTCTAGTGTACATGGAACATTCTCAAGGATAGACCATGTAATGGGACATAAAACTAGCCTCAGCAAATTTAAGAAGATTGAAATCATACCAAGCAAATTCTCTGATCACAAGGCTTTGAAATTGGATATCAACTGCAAAAAGAAAGCAGGAAAACCACAAATACATGGAGATTAAACAACATACTTTTGAAGAATGACCGGGTCAAAGAAGAAATTAGAGGAGAGATCAAAAGATACATAGAAACAAACGAAAATAAAAATATACCCTACCAAAATTTTGGGGATACAGCGAAAGCAATTTTAAAAGGGAAATTTATATCATTACAGGCCTATCTCAAGAAATGAGAAAAATCCCAGATAAATAACTTCACATAAAAGAACAAAAAACAAAACAAAAAGTCTCCACATTATATGGTCATTTATTTTATGACAAAGGAGGCAAGAACATACAGTGGGGTAAAGACAGTCTGTTCAATAAATGGTTTTGGAAAAACTGGACAGATACAAAAAGTAAAACTAGACCACCATCTTACACTATATACAAGAATAAACTCATAGCGGATTAAAAACTCAAATATAAGACACGAAACCATAAAATTCAAAGAATAAAACATAGGCAGTAAATTTTATGACACTGCTTTTATTGATATACATATATATATATATATATATACACACACATATATGTGTATATATATATATATATATATATATATATGCACACACCTCGGACAAGGGAAAGAAACATAAGAAAAAAATAAACAAATAGGACTATATCAAACTAAAAAGTTTTTGCACAGCAAAGGAAACCATCAACAAAATGAAAATACAGCCTGCTGAGTGGGAGAAAATATTCACCAATAATATATCTGTTAAGGTGTTAATATCCGAAATTTATAAAGAACTCATGAAACTCGACACCAAGAAAACAAACATCCAATTAAAAAATGGGCAGAGGACCTGAACAGACATTTATCCAAAGAGGACATACAGATGTCCAATAGACATAAAGATATTCAATGTCACTAATCATCAGAGAAATGCAAATTAAAACAACAATGAGATATCACTTCACTCCTGTCAGAATGGCTATCGTCAATAAATCAACAAACAGCAAACGTTGGTGACTATTCGGAGAAAAGAGGGCCCTTGTACATTGTTGGTGGGATTGTAAATTGCTGCGGCCACTATTGAGAACAGTTGGGAGGTTGTCAAAAAAATTAAAAACAGAAAGAACTACCTCATGACACAGCAATTTATCCAAAGAAATCCAAAATACTAAATCAAAAAGATATGTGCACCCTTATGTTTATTGCAGCACTATTTACAATGGTCAACATATGAAAGAAACCCAAGTGCCCATCAGTAGACAATTGGATAAAGAAGTGGTACATATTTACAATGAAATATTGGTTGTCCATAAAAATGAACGAAATCTTACTATTTGCGAAAACATGGATGGACTTAGAGGGTATCACACTAAGTGAAATACGTCAGACTGAGAAAGACAAATACCACATAATTTCACTTATATATGGAATTTAAAAAGCAAAAGAAACAAACAAACAAAATGGAAACAAATTTATAGAAACACAACAAATTGATGGTTGCCAGAGGGGAGGCAGGTTGGGAACTAGGTGAAAAGGAGAAGGGATTAAGAAATACAAGTTGGCAGTTACAAAACAGTTACAGAGATGTAAAGTACATTATAGGGAATATAGTCAATATTGTTGCAACAGCTATCTATACTGCCAGGTGGGTACTAGATTAATGGGGGGCAGGGGGAATCACTACATAAATTATGTAAATGTATAACCACTATGATGCATACATGAGACTAATAACATCCAAAACCCAGGCTATGTCCTAGACCAATTAAACCACAGTCTCCAGGGATAAGACAGAAGCATCAGTAGTTTGTGAAGCTCCCCAGGTGATTCCAATGACCAAGCTTTTTGGCCCTTTAAGAAGTTCCTGCTTAGCCTTCAGGACGCCATTAAAGTGCCACCCCTATGTGAAACCTGTTCCCACTGCATTTACTCCTATTTGTGCCTCAACACTGTGCACACCACATAACACAGCTCTTATCACAGTGACATGTTCATTTAGAAGCTGGTTTTCCTCACCAGAGGGTGAGCTCCTTCACAGGCAGCAATAATACATACAAATATATATATATATATATATATATATATATATATATATATATATATATATATATATATTTTTTTTTTTAAATCATCCCCAAAGCATAGCACATGTTTTGACACCAAGGATACAAATGTTTGTTGGATTGAACCACAATGAATTCATATCAAATACTCGTTCCAAAATTCTCAGAACACTTAGTGGCCCTGAAGCTCACAGATGACGGGCAAATAAGACCTGCAGTTTTGCTCCATAAGGCACATCCCGAGGGGCATTGTTTTGGGTGCTTAATAACTCCACGGAACAAATGGCACAACCACAAGCTGTTGTTAAGAGCACTGAATAATGTATTACCAACCCTGAGATCAAGAAAAAAATTGTCATTGAGAGGAAAAAGATTAATTAATATCAATTAATCTTCTTTTACAGTAATAGATTACCCAGACGTTTTTCAACTTCTGAGGAGAATTGGGGAAAATTTGAACAGTACACAGAAATTTGCATATACTCTGGGAGCAAAATGTGGGTCCCCAGATCAGTTACCTGGGGTTACGTTCAAGATGAAGAACAAAAGACAGTGGCATTTGTACAAGTGTAAAGTCATGGGGTGGGAATAAAAGGCAGGCAGGCTTTAGGGAACAGAGAAAGCTTATGGATTCAAAAGAGCTAAAATTATAATTGCAATAGCGTTTACGTGGTTACACAATAAGCAATACTATTAGGTACCCTCTCTGGAAAGAGAGTGTTCTTTGAAAACCAAAATGAAGAAAAGATCAGAGAAAGCGAATTAACAAAAGCTATTAGGTAAAGTCCATCAGAGAAAGAATTTCTTTTCATTAGCATCTTCCTACCAGTCCACAATAATGTTTAATTTGCAGCACAGGACTAGAATGCAAGAATTTTACCATATAGTAAACTTAGGCAAATCATCTCTTTGGCCTTTGCTTTTCTTTTTTAAAATGAAGGTGCGGGTCAAGATAGTGTTTCCCCAAGTTTGTTCTGGAAGATTTAACAGGCATTACTTGAAGAAAATGCTCCATGTTCAAATATTAGATTGGTGCAAAAGTAGTTGCGGTTTTTGCAACTTTTTTTTTTAACCTTTTAAACTGCAACTACTTTTGTACCAACCTAATAGATTTGGGGAAGCGTTGACTAATCCAACTACACACACTTCTTCCTTTTGGGGCTTGGCAGAAGGTTAACTTTATTAATGTTGGTTCCAAGCGGGGACTATAATTCCCCCAACCACATAATTCTTTGGGACAAACCTTATCAATTGATTAGTGTTTTACTAAACTCATCAAAAAATTCTGGATTATACAGATCTTGCAGGTCCCTTTCTGGGTTTAGAGTCTATGAACTCCCACAAATTATGGTCACTTGAAACCAACACCAGATAACCCATCAATAGCCAAGTTACGAAGATAACGATTAGTATTTGGGCAGAAATGAGATGCAAAACCTCTAATTGCAAATTAATACAAAGAAGCAGTAACTGGCATTCTTTGCACATGCATATTGAATTATTTGCTTTTATTTTAATTACTCCAAGCTGAGCATCAGTGGGATAGAGTCACTCTGTACTTTTAAATTAATATGTAGTCTATTTATTGGATATGTCCATCACATCCTAGCCTCTAGGCATGTTTACAAATAACAAGGGAGAAAACCAGATTGTTGATAGCATAATGGCTTAAAAGTCTCCAGACTACATTTCCAAAAAGACCACCCACCACATGCGTGACCGTACACATGCACCCTCCATCCTGCCATCTCTCTCTGCCCTGCTAGTACCCAACTGTAAAGGCCCTCAGGCTTCTCTGTGTTACCCATGCCCTGGCATTTCTCTTTCTACCCACCTGCTCAACTCCTACCATCCCCAGCCCTAGAATATGCAAACAACAACAACAACAAAACACACACACACACACACACACACACACACACAAAACCCATATTGGTCCACTGACAGAAAAGATAGAAGCCTTTAAATGGAAGACAAGAGTCAGATTTACAACATCTCCCTTGACCTGAGTCAAAAGTCTCTTCAACAACTTGGTGCAAAAAGAGCTGAATGCTGGCTCGGAAAATGTACAAAGGAAAAGGGGTAGTGGGAGCCGACATCTGGGACTAAGTGGTCAGCAGCTCACGGAGTTCTTTAAACCAACAACAATTTGCTTCCAGGTAGCATTGTATTTCATCCTCTTGGCATCCCTACAATGTAGCTCCTATTATTCTCTTTTTTGGTGGGTAAAACTGAGGCCCAGAAAAGTAAAATTAATTGCCCAAGTCCCACTGTTACTAGGTGGCAGACCCAGGAACTACACTCAGGTGTGTCCGAGGTCAAAGTACAAGCTCTTCCCTCAAAACTGCCTTGATTTGTGCCAGAAAAATGTGGATTTAAGGAGGTTAAGCCACTTGCATGGAGTTCCTAAGTGGTAGGTCCTGGGTGAACTCAAATCATGAGGCTACCAGGGCACACTGCCAGAAAGTATGACCATTCCCTCAGACGTTGCCCTTCCCTGAAGAAGTGCCCACTCCTTCTGGATTTAAATTTCTGCAGAAAAACAGGTATTTGCTTGGGAATGTCCCAGCCAATCCCAGTCCCATCTCCTGCTCTTTTTCTGCCTACCTCAGATCCCCGAACTAAATATTCGCAATGGGGATAGGAAGCCGGAGCCTGGAGTGCTGCAAAAATCTGCCGGAAAGACTTGTGCCCCTTCTGATAGCCTCCTGCATGGAATTTTGTTCCCCAGCAATCTGTACCTGCCCTTTCCAATCCTGGAACTGACCTGCAGGATCCAGAGCAGCTCTGGGAAGCAGAAGATACAACACACACCCGGCCCTCTCCATGGCTTTCCCAAAAGGGAAGCAAAGAGATGGGCAGCTGCCGCACTCCCCTGATGAAAGGCTGGAGGAGGGGCGGGGTCAAACAACTCTCATCACCTGTATTCTGACCTTTCTTCCTACAGAGAGAAAACTGAAGATGCTCCCAGTGACAAAACGCAGTGTGTGTTTGTTTACATTTTGCATACTTTTCAATCCCGTGTTCGCCTTCCCAATTAAAAATTGATCCCAGTAGCTGGCAGAGCTAGAAAAGACAGAAGTCTGGGAGCTATTCAAGAATTCCCAGATCTCTCTGTGTTTCTCCTGACTTCTGCTTCCTCACCTTCTGCCTTTCCTTGCAGAGCAACAAAGAAAGCAACTTCAACGATGCCACATACGCCTGCAATTTAGCTCACAAAATGTCAGCTGCACACTTGCGTCTCCTTCTCCGTCTCTCTACCTCAGATTTTTTTAAAAAAACTATAACTCTTCCTAGTGACTTTGAGCACAGCTCAGAGTAACACTAACCAGTGGTACGCTGGTTTCAAACAGTCTCACCTGTACATCATCTGGTAATGAGGCCTGGCTGAGAAAGGACTGAGCTCTCAGAAAAGCATTCAGCCATAGCTTTCAAAAGATGCATTGTGGAGCATGCGTGCATTCTTTACTCCCCTCCCAGAATCACAGCCCAGGAATGGAAGCAACTTCAGGATGGTGACGGGTCCACACTTGGACAACAATCTCTACCTTGACTAGACCAGGGTCCAATTGATCACTTTGGGAAAAAGGGCCTATTTCAGTGTGTGGCCCTGGACACCCCCTGCTCCTGAGTTAAGAGCAAAGCTCCATCACTGGACCCTTACTTACAGAGTAACCCTTGTCCATCACCTCCCATCCCTTCCACTGGCCAGGGTAAGAAAACTCAGGGCAGACATTCCCAGCCTTCTCTGTCCTCCCTCCTTCACTCTGAGAGAATGAGTTGCTGCTCCACTATGTTTGCTAATGGCCCTTTTCACACTGTGCCCCTTATTTATGTGCTTGTCTCCCCAGTTGACTGTGAGCTTCTTGAGGGTGGGAACATTATTTGTTTCATCCTGAGAGCCCCAAAAATAGAGGTGACAGACAAAAATGTCTGAAGGAGTGAAGAGTGATTAAAGAATATAGAATTCTTAATCTCTAAAGAATTTACTTTCTAGCAGGTAAGACAAGATAAGGCAGCAAGTGATAAATAGCAGAATAGAAAGAAAAGAGGAAAAGACCTCTGGACTTGGCTAAAAAGGTAGATGGCAAGCTAGTTAGGAACCTAAATATGAGTCGGATGTACACAGCAAGAAACAGGGATGAGAAGTTTGTCTTTGGGGGAAACGATGTCTAGGACCAGGGTCTGCTGAGATAAAGGAATCAGAAAGATCAGCTGAGATCCAGATGCCAAAAGACTTTCAATACCAAACAAGAGATTATATATATATGCATTAAAGAGGGTTTCACAAAGAATACTATCTGGTCATGCTGTCCAGGAAGATGCAGGGACTGGAAGTGGTGGCAGGGAGACTAATCAGATGTAGACACTGTAGCAACAGAGGAAACCCTTACCAGTTACCTATTTTAATTAAACAGGATTTCCATTTGAAAGAATAAAAAAGTTAAGACTGCATGTGCGCGCGTGCACGCGCGCGCACACACACACACACACACACACACACACACTAACATTAAAAGAGAACAACTGACACCAGAGACAGAATTCATGAATTCATGGGAACTTACAAATATAATTTCTAATTCAAATTCTCAGAAACATTCAAGAACATTCTGTACCTACAAGTTAACAATGAGTTACTTATCCATTCTAGAAACAGAATTCATTCCTGATGGTTCCTGTTAAGAGTCAAATATAAATGCGAGCAGTGTCAAAAAACAAACAAACAAATGACTGACGGGATGATGGGGCAATAGAGACGAACAGGGGGAGGCCTTCCCACCCCCGCTACTGAAGGGACCCTGTTACCCCAGGTCAACCAGCACTACACTACAGAGGCCAAGCTGCCCAGAGGAGCTGCAGTAACAGGACACAACTATGACCAGAGAAGAGCGCAAGGCAAAAGGCAGGAGATATGAAATACCCTACTTCATTGTCTGCTTAGCCTCCAAACTTCTGCTGATGCCTCCCATTGGGCAAAGCAGCTAGAAGTGCAATTGGATGCCCGACAGGGAAGAGTGGAAAATGAAACAAAGACTCTTGGTGAATCAAAGATTAACCAACACAAGATGTGAAGTGAAAGGAAAAATCTGAGTATAAGAGGCAAGAGGGTCATTGGAAATTAAGAATATGATTGGTAAAACCAACACACAGACACACACACATACTCAGAGTGTAGGCACATATAGAAAATTTCATAGTTTAAAAGATAAAGAAATGGAAAATATGAGAAAAAAAGTCAGGAAACATGGAAGAGGGTCCCAGAGAGAGCTCAGTGCGTACTAAATGCCAAGGGTATGGTGTCTGGCAATGCTCTGGGGAAAAACTCGAGCAAAGGGGAAGAAATGAAACCTGCTAATTCTTTAGGATTCAATAACATGTAATGATAAAACACTTCCTTCACCCCTGAGTCCTTGGAGGATAAAGAAATCTGGGACAATCTGTTCTCTGAACACATTAGAAAAGCAGCTTTTTGTTTCGAAAGGTCTGTAGTGAAACACAATTCTATGACGTTAATCAATTTATTTCAATTGAGAGTGAAACATAAATGAAAGGTCCCCATTTCGGAAAAGGCCATGAAAATGTGAAGACGTTATTATTTCCAAGCTGAGAGAAGAGGCGATATTCTCTGCCCGGCACATTTCAGAAAGGTTCAATCAGCCAGGGCAGGGGAATAGATTTAAAATAGAAAAGTAATGGGAAAAGGGCTTTCCACCTAACAGAGATGGTGACTGATGAAAAACCATCCCTCTGGAGCCAACTCTATTAATACCCGTTTTTCCAGGCAGTTTGGAAAAGTTTGAAAACCCAAATTTTCTCCTCATTTCCTACAGCTTTTAATAACATGTTTGTATTCATACATACATTCCTATGTATGTACATGTATATATATTGGTCTCACCCAGTGTTATAGATAATGGCAGATTCAACTTGTAGATCACCATCTTAAAATAAAGATCTAAATATGAAAATGAAATCCCTGTGCTCTTTTTCAAAGAAATAAAAAGGAGGATATTGGCCCAAAATTGTAATATCCAACTCATTGATTCATTCATTTTTTCAACAGGTATTTATTGGGCATTTTTCTTGTCACAAACCCAGGGCCTAGCTCTTCATGATTCTGGCCCTCTCATATGAACGCTGTGCCAGCTCGGGAAGCAAGCTCTCTTCTACCAGATTTTGGAGCTGAAGTTCCGCAGCAATTTGAAAAATCAAGTGCATCGGCTTTCCAAGCGTCTACCAGCTACCCACATTTCCCTCCCCTTAATTTATCCTGTTTCAGTTAGATACCCATGCCCTCTTTTGGGTCAAAAATAACAGGAACAATTTAATGCCTTCTGACTGCCCAGTAAATATCTAAATTCTAAGTCTTCAGATGGAAGCTGCAGTTGTATTTAATAAAAGCACACTAAATACAGCAGCTGGCAATAAATCTCTTAATGAAAATGTGGTCAATGGTGCATTTAATTTGATGGCAGAGTCCACTTTCAAACAATCCAAAAATTGGATTTGGTAAGAAAAAAAGATGCACAATCTACGTATTTCATGTTGTTCTTATAAAATGTATTTGCCCACTTAGAAGGCATCAATAAAAAGAGGCTTTCTTGCATATTTGAATTTGGTGCAAGGCTTTTGTCATGCGGGGCGTCCGGTGGGGTCTCTGCTCCCGCTCCCCACATAAGAACGCAGGACACGGTAAGGCCAGAAAGGAACATCCACGGAGCCATAGATGGGGGAGTCAAATCACTATATTCTCGCTGGCAGCTGGTCTGGAGATACAAGAAGCGGGATCTACATAATCTGCAACCCGCCGTCCTAACAGCAGTCCCTGCTTGCCAGCCACCATCTTCTTGCTAGCCCCCATTCTTTTTCTAGCGTAGCCACAGCCGTTATATTAGTCGCCAATGGCTTACGGGTTACAGCTGTCGGCCAATTAGCCACAGCTGCTGGCCATCTGATCACAGTTGATGGCCATTTACTACCCGAGCCAGCACCTTTCTATTGTGAGGCCGAGAGCCTGGAAACTGTTTTTTGAGGCTTTGTCCCCACAGCTTTATTTATTTCAACTAAATAAATATATATAGTTGTCCAGCTACCCCGGGACATGTATAAAAACAAGGTGCTCTGTGTTACTGAGGTTAGCTTTAGAGGGATATTTGAATCATTAGCTGCCTCATTAGCTGATAGGAAAACAGGCTTCAGTCTTTTGCTTTCCTTTTCCTAATATCAGTCGAGGATAATTCAATTGTTTCAATAACTCCAGGTGACTCGGATTTCATAGCAAGCTCTTCAAAAGGCTAAAGGGATCACTTTAAGTTCCTGAAGGCTTGAACTAAGTGTGTTTAAACCACTTTGTGTGGCTCCAGCCCAGCGTTATACACTAAAAGGAGGAGGACATGAAAAACGACCAATGTATTTTCCAAAACCTGCTTCTGAACACAGGAACAGACATTTAAATACAAAAGAAGGGATAGAGAACTATAGTCCTTTTAAGTATCTAGTTGATAAATACTTCTGCCCTTTGTTATTCAGCCTATAGTTTAAAATGGGGTGGGGGGGAGAGAGGACTATCTTATTCTTACAAAGTACCTGCATGATTTCATTTGCTGGAAATTAGTTTAATTTCTGTCATATGTAGAACACATTCTTTTCATGAGATGGACATTTTAAGAATTTAAAAGAAAACAAGTTGAAATTTTAATATAAAACAAAGTAGTTGGCTCCAAAGAGAAAATGGGTCTTCTTGATCCTTATGTTAATATTCTAAAATAAATGAACATTTTAACGAGCTGAGTCATACTTCATCATCACTGAAGAGAGTCACAAGAAATGTATATATATGTGCCTATTATTTGTATAGGCATGTTTCTAAATTTCCTTTTTGACTGTTGGGGAGAGCTAAATCCTAGAAAACATTTCTTAGATATATTTTATCTTATACCATGTCTGTGGCATGAAATTAATTCCAGGCAAAAAAATAAAATATTCAAAAAAGGAAAGGGGTTTTATGATCTGATCTTTAATGTTATTTCAAGAGGCTGTAATAGAGCCTCGGTTCTGGTTTCCATGCATCTGCAATTATGCTGCCACCAACTCTTGTGGCAGAGGGTCACACGTGCTTACATATGGGAGCTTCCAAGTCATAAAAATGAGGTGTTTATGACTAAGTTAATATACTGCAGAAAGAATTGTTGTTTCTTGGAAATTTTGAAGCCGATGGCTGTAGTTTGGTTAAAGTAAAACTATATATACATATACATATATGCATGCAGAGGGCGTCCACAAAATGTATACACATTTCAAGAAAGGAAAAAACTGTATTAAAATTACACTGATGGTAACCACTTTGAGCACCTCTCGTAATTGCAAAAGTCAAACATGACTTGTATTCATTTTTTGTTATCAGTACATATTGAGTATTACAATTTTGTAATAGTTTTTCCTTTCTTAAAATGTGTATACATTTTTTGGCACCCTCTGTGTGTGTGTGTGTGTGTGTGTGTGTGTGTATACACACAATGCACACATGTGTAACTCTACATATCTACACTACATATGTATATATACAGATATACATACAGAGGGTGCCAAAAAAATTCATACACATTTTAAGAAAGGAAAACTATTAAAATTGTAATACTCAATATATTCTGATACCAAAAGATGAATACAAGTCATATTTGACTTCTGCAGTTACAAGAGGTGCTCAAAGTGGTTACCATCAGCATCCAGACACGTCTGATGACGGGAAACTACTGCTTGAGCAACATTGATCAAAGTGTACATTTTTTGGCACCCCCGGTATATACACATACATATAGATATATAGTTTTTTTTTTAATTGACAGTCTGTCTTAATCACCTAAACTATTATTAGGATAAACTTGAAATGGGAAAATTGAGAATCCCTTGTTGCATTTTGAGAAGGAGACATTTTGGCATGTTCTCCAAATGGAGAAAGAGGCTTCTCCATGTTAGCCAGACTTTTCAGAGGGAAGTTAACATCTTGAAATGTCTAGCAAATGAACGGCCCAGGTGACAAAATGCAAAGAACTCTGGCCAGTCACTTACTCACCCTGTTGGATCTGGCCACTTCTCCATGTATTCTCACCATACTAAATGGAGCATGAGTCATTTGAGTAATGAGTCAGAAAATGTTTAGCAGCCTCTGTGCAATAGCAGACGTGATACTTAAGATAAATTTCAGAGGTATTAGGATGGTGCTTTCATTTCTGCTATAGGCAGACTATATCTCTTGGGGAGGAACAAATTCTTCCCTCCTTCCCAAAAGACAGAAGCTGGATCATATACTACTTCGAGGCTCATTCCAGCCCTAAGATATAAAATTTCAAGCAAAAACAATTGTAAGAGGTGAAGGCAGTGCATAAATGTCTTCAATTTGTGCCTTACTCAAAGTTAGTTTTGTGCAATACTGCTTAGTGGATTTAGTGGTCACATTAATGACAACTTCACCCACACATACTATAAGCACCCATTAAAAAGAAAATACTTATGGGGGGAAAAAGCTTAAATGAATTTTGGAATTCAGCGGAATTAACTGACCATCACAGATTTTTTTTCAATCACAATGTCTCTATTATCACAATAGGGATTGCCATTCGGCTTTGGGTTTTAATCACAGGAACATCATTTGCTGATTTTAACCTATTTCTTTTCAACTTCCATTTTACTATTAAATCCTATTTTATCTTTCTGGTTAATACTACTTTTCTTTTTTCACCTTCCAGTCGTAAATCAAAGCCAGCTATACAGTAGTTGTGTGTTGCTGAAGGACATCATGGAGGCAGTGTAAAATAACGTACAGCTGGTCTTCACATAACATTGATTCATTGATCGTTGTTTTGTTATAACATGATGAGAAAAAAATAAATCGATAAGACTGGGACCAGTCTGTGTGGAGGTCACAGGTTGTGCCCATGTCTGCATGGGTTTCTCTGGGTACTCCAGTTTCCTCCCACATCCCAAAGATGTGCCTGGGAAGGGAACTGACCTTTCTGAATTATCCCAGTCTGAGAGAGTGCGTGTGTGCCCTGTAATGGCAGGGCATCCTGTCCAGGCTGGCTCCCACCTTGGGCTGCTGGGAAAGGCTCCCACCACCTGCGACCTTGAACTGGAATAAGTGGGTGGGAAAAGCATTACCTTACTTATGTTTATTCATCTTTCTTCAGTGTATGTGTAGTTCATATTTATTTCAATATTTAATATTAGAAAGGTTTGGGGTCTTTATTTATAAGTTCTGTGACGTTTTTGTGACCAGACATCTGCTATAGGAGCTTTGCTCTTGTTTATATCAATTAACCTACGGTAAACTTGGTTTCGTCATAGGTCATCCCCTTCAAGTCACAGTTTCCAAGAACCTATCGATGATGATCAGAGAGGCCTTACTGGAGAGTTACTGGTTGGAGGTTTAAGAGCCCTGAGTGCGAGTATTACTTTGGGAATTCACCACCTTTCTAGCTCAGGCAAGTTACTACTTCCATGAAATAAATTTCTTTTGCTATCTGTTTCATCTTGCATGGCAATTCCTATCAACGAGTTGAGGCGTCTGGAGTGGTTAGGCGGGATGCTGGTGGGATGGGGTGCCATGCTTGATGAATGAGGCCTGCCAAGGGTGTACTATAGGGAGTGGTGGCAATTCTGCCTGGGTTTGCCATTCATTGACTAGAGCAATGCTGCTCAAATGTGCACACAAATCACCGAGGACCTTTTTAAAATGCAGATTCTGATTCAGTAAATCTGGAGAAGGGGCTGAAATCCCACATTGCCAATAGCATCCCTGGTGATGCAGCTGCTGCTAGTTCAGGGACCACACAAGAGGCAGGGTTAGAGCCCCTGTCCCTCTGATTGAGCACGTAATCTCCTCTCTCTCAGTCTCACTCACACCCACACCCACACACACTGTCTTCCTATTTTATATATTTGAAAAGATGCTTAACATATATCAGGACTAGTGACAAACACATTAAATACATGATTTCACTTATTCTCAACACCCCCCCCCCAACCCAAAAGGCAGCTAGAAGTTTCCAGGTAAAGAAATGAACATATAAAGAGGGGCAGTAACTTGATTCAGAGCTAACAGGCAGTCCAGATGAGGTTAAATCCAGGTACAAGGTAGACTAACACCAGCATCTTTGTTCTCGACCTCTATTATATGTTGTCTCAATGTAATAATAACATCGTATGCTTCCTGAGTGCCAGCCACTAGGTTGTTTTACATATACTATTGTCTCTTCCCTTTTTTTAACAACCCGAGGATGTGGGTAATATCATTATTTTTATTTTACAGATAACAAAATTAATTAACCTTCCTTCCACTGCCTCAAACTCAGCAAAACTATAGCAATTTTTAAGTAAAAGATTAAATCAATAAACTATAATAAACACAAGAAACAGAATATTAATGAGAAGAAAATGTAACAGCATGTGTAATGACCAGGCTAAAAAATGCATAAGACTATCGGCAAATATATACAAAATATTATCTTACAAATGCACGCAATGTAACTGCATTTTTGACAGGTGAGCTCAAATATCGTTGTAGAGGTCAGCCATGAGTTTATCAAAATCCTGATGATTATTGGCCCCACGCAGAACCCATCAGTGGGATTTATCATTGAAGAAGTAGTAAGGATTTATTTCTTATCACCCTCTTTTCTACCTAAAAGATTTTTCTTTATTAACAAGCTAATGAAATAAGATTGTATCAGTATATTTCCCTGGAGATGAGCCTCAATACAAGTAGTTGACAATGGAAGCTGCATTTATGCATGCTTAAGAAGAACAAACACCGCAGTAATAGGAGAGCAGGATTTTTGCTTTACTTTGTTTAAAAACAAGTTTGTTTAAAAACCTAAAAGTTTGAAGCAGGGATTATCAATCTTGGCTGCAGGATGTACTTCATTATCAAGTGTGGAGCGGACATTAAAAAAAATAGTGATGTCTAGATCCCACCGCCAGAGACTTTGATTTAATTGGACTGGCATCAGGGAAGTTTAAAGTTCGTTAGTTTTCTACTGTGCAACATAAGTTGATAATTACTTGATTAAAGCAATGCCTGTACCGCGAGGATGAGGGGATGGACAAATAGTTGTCAAAGGAATAAACGTCTAATTGATGAATGCCATCATCAAAGCAGAAAGTGGAAGAGGCATTGGGACAAAGGGGAGTCTTTCTACCCTGGAGGTGTGCTCAAATTTCATAAGCGCATATGTAGTGTAACAGAGAAGTTTATAAAATATTTGTGCAGTCTTTACTACCCAAATAATTTTCTCCCCTTACCAGAATTGTTTCCACTGGAAGACAGTCTCCTCTTGAGAAGAAATGAATGAGGACACTTAACCTCCTCATTAGACCAATGTTTTAAATACTGGCTGAGACTGCAACACTTGCAAGTGTTTCATTTCAATACAATTTACAGGAGATAAAGTATTTGGGGTGGAAAGAATTTGTATGATATGTCAAGACACTGCCAAAATAAATATTTATTTGTCTGCTAAAACATAAAGAATAAAAGCGTAAACCAAAAGATAAATATGGCCATGTATGAAAGGCCCTGAGGTGCACAAACATAACGATAAACAAAAGTAATATTTATTATATGAGGTGTAATCAAAAAATATGGTGAATGTTTAAATTAAAAAAATATATTACAGTAAAAGACATATTTCCATTAATCCTTCTCAAAATACTTCCCCCTCACTTCAAACACACTTACCCCATCATTCTTGCCACTTTCTGAAGCAGTTCTGGAAGTCCTCTTTCCTGAATGTCTTTAGTTGCGCTGTCATGGCTGCGCCTGAGACATTTTGACGTTGGGGAAGAGCCAGAAGTCGCACGGTGCCAGATACAGTGAATAAGGTGGATGAGGACATACCATAATGTTTTTATCTGACAGAAATTGCCATATACCAGAAGCGATGTGTGACACGGACCATTGTCATGATGGAGATGATTTACAGCACACTTTAAAACACACCTTCTCTCAACCATAGCTCACACCCCACTGACTGCACCAAACAAGTTGAAACTTGTCACACACTGTCACTAAGGTTTGACACATCACTTCCCATACTGAAGATCCCTGCCTTTCCATTGGATGGCACTGGGCAGCAGATTTCACGGTGTTTTGTGATCACAACAGAAAAGCTCTGTGTCACACATTGTTTCTGGTACAGCAATTTCTGTCAAAAACATTACGGTGTGTCCTCATGCCCCTTATTCACCGAATCTGGCACCATGTGGCTTCTGACTGTCTCCCAAGGTCAAAATGCCCATGAAAGGTAAACATTTTGAATTGATTCAGGACATTGAGGCAGCCACAACAGCACAACTGCTTCAGAAAGCAGAAAAAACACTGAGATAAGTGTGTTCAAAATAGAGGGGAGTATTTTGTGGAGGATTAATGGCAATGTGTCTTTTACTGCAACAATTTATTTATTTATTTAAATATTCACCATATTTTTGGAGCACACCTCGTATACTTACCATGTGTTTCAGATCCTGTGCTAAGCAATTTAAATACTTTACTTGATTCTCAGAATAAATTATACATTTTATAGGTGAGGAAACTGAAGATGAGAACTGTTCAAGAAACTTGCTCTAGACTATACATCAAACTTGAGCCCCACCTGTCTGCCCCCAAAGCCAGCTCTGTAACCACCAGCAACACCTTTTTGCTAACCTAGTCAGAAGTAGTCAGGGACCTGTGCATCAGGGTACCATCGAAGTCAGAACACACCAACCCAAGAAAGCTCTACAAGAAAATTGTCTTTATATTAGATTATTAAAGAAACTAAAAGGAGGTGATTTGGGCAAAGTGAGAAATTCCTTATGCTTCTTACTGTTTTTCACAGCTTAAGAATTTTCACAAGCTCTTTCTAGTTCTCTTCATTTCCTTATGCAACTCCTTTTCAATGTGGCTTTCCTATTGCTACGTATTCAGTCACTGTACAGAACCTTGAATAAGAGACTTATTGCCTAGATCAAGAGTTGGCAAACATTTTCTTTTGTAAAGAGCCAAACAGTAAATATTTAGGTTCTGCACGCCTCATGGTCTCTATTGCTACTACTCGACTCAGCTGGTAGAGCATGGAAGCAGCCAGAGATGATATGACGACATAGATGATAAGAACGAAAGGGCAAGCTATGTTCCTCTCGTATTTCACTTCTGATCACTGAAACTATCATTTTCATGTGTCACAAATTATTATTCCTGTCTTGATTTTTTTTCAACCATTCAAAAATATAAAAACTATCCTTCACTCATGAGACACACAAAAAGAGGGAGTGGGTTGGATTCAGCCGATGAGGCATGGTTTGCCAGTTCCTGGCAGGAACTGGCAGGGATCTCTAATATGGTAAGTCCCGGTGATAGGTGTCCTGCATTAAAGACATCTGCCATAACGCAAAGCTTTTGTCATCTTTGAAGACCTCATCTGGCAATGAATGGCTCCACGCTCAAAGAGCAAAGGTGTCCTCAGGTACCAGTGTGTCAGAATCACTTGCCTTCCCTAAAACAACTTTGTGGTAACCACACACAAATTTTCTCTGTATTCAAGTATGCCGGTTAAATCATCAGCTCTTTAGGAAATATTAGCAACAACAAATAATGTCAGTATCAACTTTAAAACAGTTCATCACACACAGTTACCATGTATTCTGTCTCATAAACACTTCTTGAGAAAGGATTATAGAATCTGGGATCCGAAAGAGATCTTAAAGGAAATAAAGGCCATTTTCCAAAGGCATTCTCCACCGCCTGCCGTACAGGTGTCTGCAGAAACCCTGCAAAATGAATAGGGGTTAAAATTCCAGCAGGAGTGTGCTAGAGAGCCAACTCCCACTGGCTCATTAGAACTGCTTGTTAAATTTTCAGGATTTTGTGAGCCGGCTGATGTCAGGTCGATAACCTGAAATTGGCCATGGTGGGAGCATTTACACCACAGAAATCCCCAAATCTGCCAATGCTGCATATCAAGGTATGTTGTTTTCCTGTGAGAGCCAGGTCTTAAAACATTTATCAGCACACCACTGCCCATTACCCTCTTCCAAAAAAGAACTCCTCTTAGATTTGTGTTACACAGACAAGCATGCACGCAAGCGCGCGCACAGGCACACACACACACACACACACACACACACACACACACACACACACACACGAACTAGGGAGACCATGTCAGTGACTCCAGAGGAAGTTACAGAATCAATCAAGGCATCCTTTAGTCACTGCTGCCTCTGAAATCCCAAAGGCACTCTTATTTTACATTAAATAAGGTCAGCTGGCAACTAAGGAATTCAAACATTTTGCCTAGGACCAAATATTTATTAGAATCTATTATTTTCTCTAATTATATGTGTTCATCTAACATGGGAAAAGAGAAAGAAATGACAAAGTACCGCACGCCATTGTACAGCTGTGATCCAAAACGTGCATTTCCACTTCCATGTAATGCTAATTATCCACACATCTCCAGCCCGTTTCCTTCTGCCTTTATTTTTACTGTTGCTGAATGAAGATCATTGCAGCCTAATATCTAGCCATGGCCTACTGTTCCTGGATTGTCTGTGGCTGTTTTTAGGCAAGAGGCTCTCTGCTGATTCCTGGTTCCTGGTTTCACACCACTGAAATACATGAACCCATAAACCTAATCGAAACAAATCATTGTGAATTTACTTTTCTCTGCATTGGCTGCCCTTCGTCTTAGTGTCACGTCACTTCAGATATCAACGAAACCATTTTACTACACCCCTTTCACTTGAACTCTGCAGGATTAGACAATAAAAAAGAACACTTACAGCTTCTAGTCGAGCTGGAATATCTAAAGAGGGATTATATTCCTATTTGTCAGTAAACCTGATAACAGTTCACATCAGAGGCGGCTGAAACTAATTTCTCTCCAAGCTTTAGAAAAGGACACCCAGAACTCAAATGTTCCTGAAACTTTGCAGCAGCCTATTCATGCATAATCAGAAATGTGTAGGCTCTAATAACTCTCCAATCTTCAGAAAGCAGTTGTTGAGCCAGACACAAGATGTATTTTGTCAGGGTTCTGTTGAAGCTCTTTCCACGATATGGTCATGGTGCTATTCACCCTGGGGTTATTCACACCCAACTTTAATTATTTATTTATTAACTCACATGGTGGTATTTTTCATTCATTAAACAAGATATTTAAAATGAAATTCTGAGACCCACAGAGTCTTGGAGTGAAAGCAAGGAAGAGCTATCAGTGCTCTGTGAGTCAACAGAGCGTACATCACAAATTAAACCGGGCTTGGTACTCAAGTGCACATCTCAACAGAAAGCTGACACTGCGTTACATACTCCACTTGCTTTTCTAGACTAACTTTCCTGCAACCTCAGGAGGCTCAGAGCCTTCGATATGCTGATGTGCATTGTGTCCAGTGTTTTCCACACATTTTAAACCAAAATTACTTTCTTCTCATGAAGCACCTCAAGAGACAAGTGTCCCATGAAACACACTTTAAAGAATTCTGGTTCATAAAACACAGCTGGAATTTAAAAATGAGAGAAGAGAATCGTCTGACATACGGCTCACACTGCACATTGGCAGCAATGAGATGAGTAGAGAATTGTGAGTCCTTTCTCACCCATTCCCAGATCACATCAAAAAAATAAAGGGGGCAGGGTGGGAGGTCAGCAATCCTGTAACATAACCTCTGCCCAACCTACTTGATAGTTCCCATGACTTAATATTTACTCATTAAAGTGGTCAGATACGCTCTAATTTCTCAAACTTCAAAATTAGGAATTAACAAAAAAAGAACTGAGCTCCACCTGCAACTAAGGGGACTCAACCCGAGACTCAGCATGCAAATACCCTGGCTAGGGTCAGATTTCGAGAAGACGTCCTTCCATCTAAGCTCTACACAAGAAAAGTAATTACCTGATATTCATTGGGAGAAAGAAAGGAATTTTAAGAAATGTTTTGTTTTGTCTCTAGAGTTTAAAGGTAAAACAGCAGTGGAGATGAAGACCATGTTTCCCCGAAAATAAGACCGGGTCTTATATTAGTTTTTGCTCCAAAAGATGCATTACGGCTTATGTTCAGGGGATGTCACCCTGAAAAATCATGCTAGGGCTCATTTTCCGGTTAGGTCTTATTTTGGGGGAAATACGGTACATCCTTAAAAACCATGTAGTTCAACATTCTCATTTCACAAATTGGAAAATTGAGGTTCAAGAAATTTAATGGTTTGATTAGGTCATGCAAGTCACAACTAATGGCAGATTTGGGACTGCTACTCAGATCCCTTGACTAATGGGCCCATTGCACTAAAGGTGGCTGACAAGCCCATGTGATTATCTCTATTTCTATTTCCTGTCCTTTATTAAAACAATTAGCCACCATTTATTGAGTTTTGATAAATTCCAGGCACTGTACTAAGCTGTTTACATGTATTTTCTCATTTTACCATCTGACTATGATCATGTGGTCAGTTTTATCCTTATTTAACAGCCCTGACTAAGAGAATGTCCAACATCACAGAGTTTGTGGGGCTTAGAAGGTCTATCAGGAGTCAAGCCTGCTTGACTTCTAAGCCCATGCACTTCACTTTCCCCCTTGTTTCCCATTCCACCCCCTCTTCTGCCTCTCCTTCTCCTTCCTATTTCCATTTAGAAGCAGTTGTGATTAAAATCAAAGGTCAGCGGCCCATAACTTAACTCAAATGTTCTTTCTTCCTTGCTTTTAGAGACAGAGAACTATCTTCCATCATCCACATGAATCAAGAAGGATTGATGCTGAGATGAGAATGCATAACATATTCTGAGTCTCATCACAAGTGGGGCACCTTGGAGGGGCCATTCTCTTAGCCCTGAAGAAAGATGAACTTGGTCATATTTCCTTTCTCTTCACATCTACTAAAGATCAATTGACATAGAATGAATGAAGCTGCTAGTAATTTACGACTGACTTCTTTACAATATGTGTCACCCGTAAAGGAGGCACACAGTTACGTGATTTTGGAGTCTAGGCTCAAAGTCTGAAAAACACCACTCTAAATTTCTCAGAAGAAAGGAAGGCAAAAGGGAGGGAGGGAAGGTGGGGTGTACATCATGGACATCAGACTCTCCTGGGGCTGGGCTTGCTGATCCCATCGCAGACTAAGTCCGAACCTCTGGGATGGGACCCAGGACTCTGCATTTAAAGAAGTTCCCCTGGTGATTAGAATAGACACCAGAGTCACCCTAACCTAAGAAGTGAGTTGCTTGTGGGATGTTTTCTGGGTTTCCTTCAAGAAACCAGAGTTCAGCTACAGGAAGAATTGGTCTAAAATTTAATGGTCTCACATACGGGAGACAATATCTGAGCAAGTCCAGGAAAGAGTGATGAAAACATTCTCCTGAGAGAGAGTGCTCTCTGGGGTGGATGAGATCTGTTTGCAAGTGACTCAGAAGGGAGGTCCTCAGGAACAATGTTGTGTAACAAGCCCACCTGTCTTTGTGCTAATTTTAAATCTAACTCAACAAGAAACTATTGGAATGTCACTTAAACTTTTTGTCATAGAAGACATAATACATGCAACCACAGAGTAATACATTCAAATAGATGCAAAGTATTTACAGTGAAAAATGAGTCTTCTACCCATCCCTGTTCTTCTAACCATGACTTGTTTCCTGCATTTCAAAAACACGCTTTGCAGAGTAACACGTGTATTTGTGTATTCCTTCTGTTAATGCAATGGGCAGAAGCCCATTATACACACACAGTTCTGTATCTTTCATGTTCCCCTCAATCACATATCATGGGGATTATTCTCCACGTTATAGATACACCTACATAATTCTGTTTAACAACATCACAGTTCTACATCATATAGGTATGCCATAAACCATCTGGCCAGTTCACTTTTCATAGATATTTAGAGTTCTTCCAATCCTTGAGTGACACTACCAGGAACACTCTTATTCATACGTCTCGTCCACATGAGGAAATTTATCTTTAGGATACATTTACAAAAGCAAAATTGCAAGGGCAAAGGGTACATGTATTTCTTCTTTATTTGAGATATTGTCAAATACTCCTTACAAAGAGATTGTAGCAATTTAAACTTCTAATAATCGCACATGATACTGCTTGTTTTCCCCATATCCTCACCATTACAGTGTATTTTTTATTATAAATTAATTTGCAACTGAGACTTCTTACTGGAGAAAATGCTGAGCAGATTACATGAATGTAATTTGGCAGTGGTCTTTCTCCAGGAGAATGAACACATAGGCATTCTAATTTATATTATTTTTATGAGTTAGGTAAGTATAAGTCAGGGGCCCCAACCCTTCTCAACTCTTGGTAAATGTACAAACTAGAGTTTCTGGACTGCAAGCCTAAGCAAACAGTGATGTAGCAACAAACTACACATTTACAACGCTGTTAGAAGGTGTACTCTTTTAACTTTGCTCTTTGTAAACTTAGAAATAAATTATAAAAATTGACTATGTCTTCTATTCAGTTAATCATTTTAAATGTATATAAACTCAAAAAATTTAAATGACTATGAACTTGCTCAGGTCTGCAAGAGAAGAACCATATTGGATGATTCAGACCAAACCTCCTTAACAGACAACAGGAATCTAATTTAAATAGAATCTACCCACAGATTCAATGCTCTGCTCCACGGATTCAAAAGTTAATCAGAATTCACACTGCAGATGTTGTCACTGATTGTTACAACAGGAAATCAGAAACCTTCCCTACCCATCACCTCGACACTCTACCTCCAGGGAATAACAGACAGTGTGCTGTTTCTTCCAGTAATTCTCAGAATGTTATCGATTTATTGTTTATTTTTCACTGACTCCAAGCACTTAGGAGGAAAAAGGGTGTAATACATATGATTTTCAGAGAACTGCTTTGATGATGTAAATAATATCCCAGACCAATAATAAGCCTTTCAGAGGTGCTGGCTTTGCAACAGAGAGTTACTTAAGTATTAGAAATCCAATCAACAAATATTTGTTTTGCAACTTCTATGCATTTATCTAAAATTTGTATTCCATAAGGAAATAATTCCTTCTAGAAAAATACATTAATTCAACACACATTTACTGAGCAATCACTACGTGCCACACACTGAGCTGGCACCATATTTCCCAAAGGGAACAAGGCAGAGTCCCTGCTCTCAGGGACACTTAAGCCAGATGGCGGAGGCAGCCAAGTGAACAGATGACTTAAAGCACAGGATATGTTAGGATCATAGGAAAGAGCTCCTAACCAAGCCTTGAGGGGATCAGGGAAAGCTTCCAGGAGGAGGCATCTAACTTGATTCCTAAGCAAGATTCAGCCAGGGGAGAGAACGAACAGAATCAGGGAAACATTATCGCTTAATCATAGAAGTTCACCTAAACCCTATGAAAAACAACAGTGGAACTGTATCCACCCAAGTTACCGTGAGCCAGGGATAGAATACATGCAGCCCTCATGACATCAAACAAAGCCCTAACAAGTTTTCTGACAGTCTGAGCCTCCCAATAAAATAAAAGCATAGCAACACACATACACACACACGAACACACGTGCATACACACACTCACTCTAAAACATATTCCCCATTACAAACATCATACGTTTTCACCAACTCTAAAAAATCAAACAGACATTTTACAGACTCTATAAGAGTCTGCTCGCTAAACATCCTATCTGCCCCCACCCCCATTTAACTCCAGAATGAACTTCCGGTTTTAGGCCCACCTTCTCTGTACGTAAAATGTTCAAAACCTAATTAGAGATAGTCATAGAGAAAGACGAGGGGCTTGATTGACTGAGACATATTTTCCGTCCCTGGTGTTTATGTTATTTTGACAGCCAGTCCTAAAGTGGGAACTGGTTCCAAGCAAACTCCCCAAAGAGTATACCAATAAGGAAAAAGCCACAGAGCTGTATCACTTGTTACAAATGCTCACACACACATAAAAACCAGCATGTGAAGTTTAATCCTTACAGGAAAACAATTCAAAATCCAGGTACACTCACGTGGCCCTCCTCCCTTCTTGGAGGACTCAAGTTAGTCTCTCTTTAATGTGCTATGCAAACACACTGAAAATGGCAAATGGGAAAACTAAATGAGCCTTCTGAGATTCCTTCTTTAGTCTGTTCATTCACACACACTGCAGAAGAGAGAGCTTTCCATAAAGAAATTTTTCAGTTTTGAACTTGTGCTATTTGAAGAAGAATTGCCTGGCTGTACTTAACAGAAGACATTTCTAAAAGCTCCGCACATTATGTGGTTTGGGGAGAAGAAAGAGTTTGGGGAAGTTGAAGAACAGGAACATTTACCGTTACCATATTGAAATGATTTAAGAGGAATCAATTGGGGTTGCTACAGTTATTCTGCTGACAAGATCTATGTGTCAATCGAAACAGTTTCCAATGTGTTCTTTCCAGAATTTAAGGGAGAAAGAAAAGAAAGGAAAATCAGATTGTAAACCTGCTGTTTAATGAAAGGCTGTTTAAGTGATTTATATTAAGTAAGTGACCTTCAAATAAGAAGTTGTATGTATTCTTATAACCTTTTTAATTCATATATCCTATCAAAATTAGATATCACAATATATGAATATATTAATAATATATTATATGTATTGTAGATAATATATAATCTTACAGATATGCTATGCATTTGTGACACAAAATTTATTGAGATGCTGAAAGAAATGCAAAGAAAAAATACACAGTCTATTAGTTAGAAATCAGGTATAACTATATAACTGTATAGACACACACACACACACACACACACACACACACACACACACACTAACAGGGTTTAAACAGACATGGTTTCATTCTCCCGTATAAGTCTGGGCATCAGTAGACCAGAGCGGGTCTGGCCGCTGGCTTTGCAATCATCCAAAACCGACTGCACTTCCAGACTTCTGTTCCCTGAGGGTACGGTCCTTATTCTCAAGGTCCAAGATGGCATTCCCACCCTCCCAGCCACTGCCGAGGCAGCAGGATGGAGGCAGAGCAGGCTTCCAAACTCGTAGGACGTGTTCCACTTGTTGCGCACATCACTTCTCCTCACTTCCATCGTCCAAAATGTAGTGATACAGCCACAGCTAAAAGCAAGGAGGGTTGGAAATGTAGTCTCTCTTCCAGGCAGTTAGGTAGGCTCATAGAAGCAATAGCACTGGTTTATTTATGAAGAGAAGGCATCACGTGTAGAAGGAGAGTGGCCTGAGTTTATGGAGAGAGAGTCAAGATTCCCTGAGGACGATCTTGTCCTCTTCTAACTCCCCCACTGACAGGCCTCAGAGTGGCCCGCAGCCCTGCCTGGGGCACAGCACTGCTTCATAGCCACTGCAATGGGCCGTGGCTGTGACGGGCATGAAGCAGCACATACAGCAGTAGCAACGCCTGACCTTGAATGAAGGCGCAGACCAAGACAATGAGCAGCTTCCCTGCCACCGGAGTGTCCTGAGGAGCAGAGTCCTTCCCAAGCTCAGGGATCCAGGTAAGCATTCATTAAGTAGACAGCGCCTGCTCTCTTTCATTGCGCCAGGAGGTACACTTTGAATCGTTTTCTAGTAGTTCTCTATAGTTGGTTAAACTTAGTTGTACTCTCTCGTGTTGCACCCTTGAGACCACAGACAAGTCTGTTTTTGATTAGAAATCCAAACAGGAGACTTTTTTTTTTTTTTTTTGTCCTTAGGATACCAACCAGCCCAAGGAAAGTATTATTTGGGACTGGTGTAATGTTACAGTATATAAACCAACACTAATCTGGGTGACATGATACTTCTCTATAACATTTTCCCTGGCACACTAATTTACACACGCACATGAATCACTGAAGTAAGGCATTTGGAGTTTCCGTGAATACAACAGACCTGGAAGCAGTGCCGATAAGCATCGTAGCCAGCATTTCACCCCTACCCCACTCCCACCCCCAGTCATCTATTGTACATCTCTACATTGGTAACTTTAAAATTTTTGCTGCTCAATGAAAATAATGAATAGCTTAGTGATTAAAAAAAATACCATTGGAGGAGTACATTGCAGCTCTGTGCTAATTGGAAACGACTGACTGCCACCACCAATTGTCTGCCTCCATGCTTGACTTTCTGTTACTCCATCCTATGGACAAAGAAGAGGGATATCCAAATATATCTCTTTTAGGAACACACTGTCCTTTTTGGAGATGACATCTCTAAAATTAAGAACTCAAAGTCAGCCAATGAGCACAACTCGTCTCCCAGTTTCACATTATTAGGTGGGTCAGAAAGTCAATCAAATTCTCCTCCACAAATAAAAGTCATTCCCATAACATGAGATAGGAGGTTGCATTAATATTTCTAAGATCAAATATTCTCCCTCAAGTAATATAAATGTATAGCTATGACTTTTCCCAATGCTCTATCGACGTTTTTATGGTATAGGAAAGTAATTAGCCTTCTCTGAAAGCCACAGCCGCATTGAGAACTATATTTGAGCAAACACAAAAGAAAAGCATTTTGAGTGTTACTTTTAGTGTTGCCATTAAAGTTAACATCCATAAAAATATTGTTTCCAGTTTTCTGTATGGAAGCCAGCCCCCTTAGTTACCGAAGGGAGACGTGTGGAAAGTCCAGGCAAACACAATGCACTGGCAAACTGCCACCTGGAACAGTGCAGAATTCTGTTATCATTCTGATCTGGCCAGGCCCCGAATCAAAGCATGCCCTGCAAGATACAGTACGCACATACAATGACAATGACCTCTGCAACTATAGTCCATGAGAGACCAAATATGTAAGGGACAATGGACAGACCGTATATAAAAATATAACTCTGACCCATAATCTGCAGCAACCAGTGTAGAAAGCCAAGCTTCTGTAGCAATGGGCCCCCAATGGTCAGTACTTAATCAATGATTGCCAGCTTCCCCAGTTTTCGTTCCACCTCTCCATGCCTCTTCCAACTTAGCACCAACCAGAGAAAGAGAAATAAACTCCTCCAACCAACCACACAGGACGTCCTGCTTCTAGTTGGCCCGGCTCCAGCTTCCGCATGTCAACAACCTCCAGTCAGGGCAACCTGAAGCCTACCCTTTTTCCCTCTGTAAAGCTTCCACTCCCATGCTTACCTGTGAGTCTCTGCCAAATACATACACATGATGGTGGCCGACCTCCTTGTATAACAAGCTCTGAATAAACAGCCTTTGCTTGTTCTCGTCTGGATGGTCTTCGTTTATTCCCATGCCCAGTTCTCCCGGTGTCTCTCTACCCTGCCTAGGCCGTGTGTTAGGAGCTCCCTCAGCTTTCACTTCGCCATTTTGTAGCATGTTCACTCTTCCCTACTTCATGGGGCTATCCTTCTAAAGATGAAGTGCTCCTCCTCTATTCTAGGCTGAGTATTCCAACTGCATTCCCTTTAAATATTTCTCCTCCTCCTTCCTGGACCTTTGGTTGCAATCTTTTGTGTCCTCTCTATGTCCCGCAGATGCCACCGGTATAACAGAGGAACAGTCACAGGACATCCACTGGGCTAAGGACAGTGTGTCTGCTGTGAGGACAGGATGTGAAAAATCAAGACCCCAGTCTCACCAAAAAAAGGGATCGTTACAGATTGATTCACCTGCACAAAATTTTGAGCCAAAACTGTGTGGCCAATATCTAGAAGCTATGAGAACAATGAAAAAAGCCAGGAGCCAATAGCAACCAATTGAGAGGTAAGAGGTGGCTGGCATCAAGAAAGTGGAGTACACAAAGGTAAACCAAGGGAAGAAGAATCAGAGGAAAGCGAAACCTCAGCAGGGAAAATGCAACTGTTCAGGAGTAAGCTGATGATATCATATTAACCACTGCATTCTTCATACTGGGCTTTGGCAAACTCAGTGAGCTATGTCTTAAAGCGAAAGCATGTAGAGTTATCACTAAGCATTTCTGTCCAAATCTTTGCCTTTGCAATACAGTCTATAGTTACACATTCAAATCCCACACAACATATGTTAAAACACTTCTCACCAACTTCCTCTTTTATCGATCAGAAAAACTAAGTGAGTTTTTCTTTCCATTTTGTCTTCAATCTCCCCCTTTCTATTGATTCCTCTATTAATTCAAATGTTTCCTCTTTCTTACACATAAAAATGTGTTCACTCATGCTAAACTCTTAAATTACTAACTTCTTTTTCTCCTGTCATGAACCACAACAGTTCTTGAAAGAATTTTCTGAACATCCAGTTTTCAGCCAAATACAACGTTGGCTTCTTGTCTCTGCCATTCAAATAGCATGCACTCCACTAATGACAGCCTCCGGCCCTAACCTCACACCTTCTTTCAGTCCTCACAGGCCACACACTCTTCTGGCCCACCTTGACTTTCTCCAAGCTTGGCTTTCCTAGCACCACACTCTCCTTCAGGACCACCTTTCTTCAGTGCACCTGTTGCTTATTTCTGCAGTCCTGCCCAGTCCCCCTTTCCCACCTCTCAGTCTCTTCTGCATGGAAATCTGAGCCAGGCTCCAAAATCTATGCCAATTGCCATTTCCTTCTGGCTCTCCAGAAAGACTAGACCGAGTCCTCCTTTGCTGTTCTCAGTGAATCACGCCTGCAGCAGTTCCCTAGGCAGCCTCATAGTAAGGTGATCTGCACCTCTGTTCTACTCTCCCTTAGTCTGTAAGTTTCTGGAAGATGAGACTAAATCTTATCTGTGTATGTCCAGGTTGAAAAATGGAACCAGACACATAAGAGGTATGGCCTCTGGAGTCTGGCCACCTATAGCATAAAGATAATAATAATTTCTACCTCATTGCATAATGCCCCGCGTGCTAACTTTTATCACCAAAAACAAGAGATGAGAGTTAAATTCTACTGAACCTAATAATGTGAAGACAGATGTCAATATTATCCCCCAATGAGGTTTCAGATATTTCCACTTAACAATGTCCTTAGAATTATCGAGAAGATAACAAAACTCAAATTTACTAGATATTTCCGGTGTTGTCAGTTTTGGAAAAAGACGCTGTTTCTTATATTTTCTACAGCATCTTTCTTATATTTTCTATAGCATCGTTTTCACCTCATTTCTTGTGCTCATGTGTTGCCTTACAGCTGCCAAACCGTCTGTTCCCCTGAGCCTTTCCCAGGGTATCACAAAGGAGTGCCTCAGCAAACTGAGATTCGATGGAAAGATATAGATAAAGCTCCCTTGAGGGGATAGCTCAGCAGACTGAGACCTGATGGAATAATATCAGCCCCTTCCCTTCAGTAGATGGGGATGCCATCCCCTCAGATTATGAGTGTGTGTGAAGGCACAGTACGTGCTGGAGCACAATGGGGGCTTTCGGGGAAACAGCCAGCAGGCACGAAACTCACAGACCTTGATATTAACAAGCTTTACTTCTTCATTTGTTAACTAATAAAAGCTATGCATTGGCCCGATTTGGGGCTCAGTCCTTGAGACTTGAGTCCCTAGGCCCCACTTGCACTCTATTCTTGGCTACTGTCTTTCTTAACCCTGCGCCAACCTTCTTGCTTCCCACAGCTCTTGTTGTGCAGGACGCGACTCTCTTGGAGAAGGGACGTCTACAGAACTATAGCTTGTCTATTTGTTCTGGAAGGAAAGGGGAAGAAATACTAAGATAGTGGGGGTAAAATCAGGGCAAGTACACATAAAACACTCAGAGTCAACTTCAGACAACATTGATATGGATAGAAACCATGGAGAAGATTTTTCTCACAATCCTGCATCCCAGAGGTCTAAACACTTTCAATGACCTCCAATAATGATAGTGAAAACTATTATAAAATCATTTGGATAGCAGCTAACAAGCACTAAATGTTTAATCACTAAAACATATGTAGGAGAGTGGTATTGTTATTTTATAGATAAGAAACTGGGGCTCATAGAGGACCAATCACTTGCTGAAAGTCTTATATCTAGAAAGCAGTGGAACCAGAACTTGAAGTCTGGTCTTTGAAACTTGTCGCGTCCAGCACGACAAGAGCAGTGGGAAGCAAGAAGGGTGGCACAAGGTCAAGAAAGGCAGTGGACCAGAGAGTAAGGGGGGTGGGGGAAGGGAGATGAGAGTAAGGGGAATCAAATATATGGTGATAGAAGGAGAACTGACTCTGGGTGGTGATCACACAGTGGGATTTATAGATGATGTAATACAGAATTGTACACCTGAAATCTATGTAATTTCACTAACAATTGTCACCCCAATAATTTTTTTTAAAAAAGAAAGAAAGGCAGTGGACGAGAGTAGAGTGCAAGCGGGGCCTAGGGACTCAAGTCTCAAGGACTGAGCCCCAAATCGGACCAAGGCATGGTTTTTATTAATTAGGCGTGGAAGTAAAAGAAATAAAGCCTGTCAATCTCAAGATCTGTGAATACTATACATTACAATAGGAAACTGATTTAAGACAATCACCCTTGCCTGCAGGCAGTGGAAGTCTAAGTCCCAGGATAAGTACTTCCCCAAGGGACAAAACCTTTATGCATATGAATAGATGGACAGTCACTTCCCCTGCAGGTTGTGGGAAGGCATGCAGCCACAGAGGCAGAGGCTCTCCTTAGCTGGGGGCAGGTGGGGGGCTGTGCCCACCTCTATTGACCCTATGAGTTCCCCAGATGGTCCCCACGTGGCTGTGTCTGGCTTGGGTTGCCCCCTCTGCCTCTCCCATGGGGAATCTTACCGTCATTGACTAGTCAGCCATCTTTTTGTGGCCAAACAGGGAGACATAAAGTGTAATCACAAAGGTGAAGCAAAGTCCCTGAAAGGATCCATCCCACAGACTCTCCTTTCTTTAGGGGCAGGTACAAGGAGACAGACGCGTAGGCTGATGGGTGGCAACAGAAACTCAAGAGCCCTTACCCACTTTTAATCATATCTACACCTCCTCTCCAAGAAAGTCACCATCCAAAGAAATTATCCAGTTCTTCCTCCATGACAAAAGAGGGGTTGGATAATATGTGGTTCAAAGTGAAGCATAAATCCTCAGTTTCCAACACCAAGAAGATTGATTAAGACCAATAACCGTTCACATTCAAAAGTGACTGGTAGGCCCCTCTGCTAATGAAGTTTGAATGGAAGATAACCAAACTCCTTAAAATCTATGTTACCGCCCTAATGAAGCTTCATTCTTATTGCTTTATCTGCACACTATCTCCAAGTTCCAATGATACACAATTTGTTTGTGAAGAAGCTAAAACAACCAATAAACACTGAGCCAGGAGCCCCAGTCTAGTAGGTGAGAGAAATCACAATAACTAGATTTTCAGATACAAAAAAAGGAAGAATACAGCAGAGGTACAAAATAGCGTTCACAGCGGTTGGTATAGGGAAGGACTCAGAGAAATTGGCATTAGAGCTAAGGATGTTTAGATCATATTCTTTCATCTTATAATTGTGAAAAGGTAGGGAAAGATATTCCATGATCAGCATCTACCATCTAAGTAATATAGTGGAAATCTAATTCCAGTCTTAAAATTACAGATCACACAGGGACTTAATATTCAGAACAATCAGATGTGGGCTTGCTTGTTTGTTTGTTTGTTTGTTTGTTTTTAACAATTTAAAGGGAGGACATTTTCAAGATTAATGGGTAGTAATTGAGTAAATGTGCATTTTGCTTAGAAATACCGGAAATAATTATTGACATGGAAGGTAAACATTAAGCAAAATGTCAACATTAAGTTGTGTTTTCTCCCCTCTCAGACTTATTAATAAACTTACCACATATTGGTTAAAATATTCATTCACAGGGAATATTAATTTTCCCAAAATGAATGGTTACAGTATTTAAAAATGTATTTCATCAACAGAAATTAATTTGGGTTGCGTTTTTGAGCTTAGATAATTCCACTGGGCAATGAAAGTTACTTAATCTTCCATCTTGTCACAAGAGCAAAGAAAAGCAACTGCATTTTAAATGTTTAATTAGAAGTAACATCAACTTTATATAATGATATACCACACTGCTTGCAAGTAATAAAGATAAACATTATCAACACCGAGAAATGCTATCAAATGTTGCTTTGCTTACAGATCGCAGAAAGAAACTTTTATGGTATTAAATGACTTTTTGAAGAATCAAACTTCTGAGTTTGATTCTTTTTTTAAGAACTTATGGTTGGGATAATTTGAGGCATTAGCGATTTGACAGTGACATTTCCTTGTAATGGAGAGAAGTTGGTGAGGTTCAGACATGACTGTGTTTGCCTTTAGCAAACACACTGTTCACATTTTGAGAAAAACTGCTGATGCAGTCTGATGAAACTGTTCCCACACTGCCAAATCACCGACAGATGTGCTTGTCTGCCAGGGGATTTCCCTAGAAATGTTCTAAAGTTCTCCTATCTGTTTAGAGAAAGTTCATTTAAAATCTGTTAAAGTGTATTAATGCACAGTGTTGCATTATATCTTGCTATGGGCATACTGGCAAAAGAGAAGTTATATAAGGATTGGCACTGGGATTTCCACCGAAAACTCACAGATCTGTCCAAACCAGAAACCTTCCCTGACTCCAGCCTTCTAGGAGATAGGGCTCATCCAGTCTGCCTAACTCGCGTTGCATAATTCCATAGTGTGAGCACAGAAAGGAGCTCATCTCTTCCTCCACACCCACTTGAAACTATGTCTGCTGTTGACACTGCAGTCTAGAGAGATTAAGTGACTTGTCCACAGTCACAAAGTTAGTTGTGCAGTGACAAACCACAGGGCCACCTGCAAAGATCAGTTGATTACGAAAACAAAAGTTAGTTCTTACCTGCTACTTTTACACAAAGGACATGAGGTTCAACGATAAGATCCTTTGAGTATGGACCTAAAATTTTTATTTATTACCAAATCAATGTTTTCTAGTTCTAATGGTGACCAAAATGTAGGAATCTAATTTCAAAACCCTCACTAGTGTTACAAACTTAACGACCATGACTTTATTATTATTATTATTAGTTTCAGGTGTACAAACAATGTAATAGACATTTATACCCCTCACAAAGTGATAATCTCCCAATCTACTACCCATCTGACATTGTATATAGCTGTTACATTTTCACTGACTCTATTCCTTATGTTCACCAAGACTTTCTTTAGTGAATTAAAATTGACTTTTGGGCATTGGTTCAGGGGTAGGACTGAACCAATGGCTACACTTCTAAAAAGTAAAATGTTTAATTCTTTGGTTTAAAAATATAAGCTTAAAAAAGGGGGAGAGAAAGCCAAGTACAGGCAGTGGCCATCTATGGATTGCTTTGTGGCTCATTCCAGGTGGCCCTGGGCAGGTCACCAGCTGTGGGGTCCCTCCCAGGAGGCCCTGGGACTGGCATGGTCAGTGGCCAGCTTTGGACCCAGCCAGAGCATAATTCAGCCATTCCCAGGTACAACACACACAAAGTGCACAATGAGCAGGCACTAAAGCCCTGCTAACGTGAATCCTGCTCCACAGGGTCAGCCCTTGCACAAAAGCTCCTCCACAGTAGTCACAGGCAGTCCCCACAATCAATCAACCTGAGACTCAATCCCTCCCACTTACATGCAAATAGCAACCAAGACTCACCTACAACAGGAGGGCACACACAACCCACACAAGAGACACACCTGAAGTACCAGTCAGGTGATCAGGAAGACTGTGCCACTGGGCCCCACAGGACACTTACTACATAAGGTCACTCTACTAAGACCAGGAGACAAAGCAGCCCTACTTAATGCATAGAAACAAGGACAAGGAGGCAGCCAAATTGGGGAGACAAAGAAACATGTCCCAAATTAAAGAACAGAACAAAGCTCTAGGGGAAAAAAGAAACACTAAACTAAATGGAGACAAGCAATCTACCAGATGTGGAGTCCCAAACACTGGTTATAAGGATGCTCAATGATCTCAGTGAGAACTTCAACAAAGAGATAGGAAACATAAAAATGGAGATAGAAGACATAAAAAAGAACCAGCCAGAAATGAAGAATACAATAACTGAAATGAAGAATACATTACAGGGAATCAACAGTAGATTCGATGAAGCCGAGGATCAAATCAGCAATTTAGAAGATAATGCAGCATAAAACACCCACTCAGAATAGCAAAAAAAAAAAAAAAGAATATAAAAAAAAATGAGAATAGCTTAAGGGGCCTCTGGAACAACATCAAGCACACCAACATTCACATCATACAGGTACCAGAAGGAGAAGAGAGAGTGCAAGGAATTGAAAACCTATTTAAAGAAATAATGACTGAAAACTTCCCCAAACTGGTGAAAGAAATGGACATACAAGCCCTGGAAATGCAGAGTCCCAAACAAGATGAACCCAAACAGACACATAACAAGACACATCATAATTAAAATGCCAAAGGTTAAAGAGAAAGAAAGAATTTTAAAAGCAGCAAGATAAAAGCAGTTAGTTACCTACAAGGGAGCTCCTATAAGACTATCAGCTGATTTCTCAACAGAAACTTTGCAGGCCAGAAGGGATTGGCAGTAAATATTCCAAGTAATGACAAGCAAGGACCTATAACCAAGACTATTCTACCCAGCGAAGCTATCATTCAGAATAAAAAAACAGAAAAGATGTGTCTCAGATGAGAAAAAGCTAACAAATTTTATCACCACTAAACCAGTATTACAAGGAATCTTAGAGAAACTTCAAGACAAAATAAAAAAACAAATTAAAAATATGAATAATAAAATGGCAGTAACTATATATCTACCAACAATTACTTTCAAAGTAAATGGATTAAGTGTTCCAATCCAAAGATACGGGAACTGAATGGATAAGAAAACAAGTCCCATACATATGCTGCCTTCAAGAGACCCCTTCACATCAAAAGACACACAGAGACTGAAAGTAAAGGGATGGGAGAAGATATTTTATGAAAATGGAAATGAACAAAAAAAAAAATCTGGGGTAGCAATACTTATACCAAACAAAATAGACTTTAAAACAAAGGCTATAGCAAGAGACCAAGAAGGACCTAGTAATCTCACTTCTGGGTATTTATCTGAAGAAACCCAAAACACTACTTCGAGGGGACCTGTGTATCCACATGTTCATTGCAGCATTGTTTACAATGGCCAGGGGTGTCTGTCGATGGCAGAGTGGATAAAGAAGAGGTGGTACATATATACAATGGAATATTGCTTGGCCATGGAAGTGAATGGGTTCTTGCCATCAGCAGTGGCATGGATGGACGTGGAAGGTATTGTGCTGAGGGGAGTAGGTCAGATAGAGAAAGACACATGCAATATGATTTTGCTTATATGTGGAATCTAAAGAACAAAATAAACAAAGAAATCAGAAAGAGACTCATAGGTACGCAGAACATTTTGATGGTTGCCAGATGGGAGAGGAGTTGGGAATGGGTGAAAAAGAGGAAAGGATTAAGAAGTACAAATTGGTTGTTACAAAGTAGTAATGGGAATACAGGCTATAGCATAAGGAATATAGTCAATAATACTGTAATAACTGTATATTGTGTCAGATGGGTACTAGATTTATCAGGATGATAGACGGGAGAGGGTTAGAGCCTGACTAAGAAAGGTAAAGGCATTAAGAGGTACATATTGGTAGTTACAAAATAGTCATGGAGATGTGAAGTAAACCAAAATGAAAAGTCAATGATATGGTAACAACTACGCATAGTGCCAGATGGGTACTAGACTAGTCAGGGGGATCACTTCTTACATTATATAAATGTCTAACCACTATGTTGTACACCTGAAATTAATATAAAATAATATTGAATATCAAATGTAACCGAAAAATTAAAAAGAGGGGGAAGGTGAAAAGGAATAAAAGGTCCAAAATCCAGGTATAAAATACTATATCAGTCATGAGGATGTAATATGCTCATATTGCATAGGAAATATAGTCAATAATATTGTGATAGAATGATACGGTATCAGATGGTTGCTGGACTTATCATGGTGATCACTTCTTTGGGTACATAAATGTTGAATAACTGTGGTGTACCCCTGAAACTAACATGATATTGTATGTTAGCTAGCTCTAGTTTAATAAAAATCATTAAAAGAGGGGGAAATGCAGTACCAAAGTATGAATAAAACCAGTGTACACACACACACTTATTCCTGGATAAATGTGAAGGCTCATTTGCCCACTGAAAAGTACGATGAACATGAAGGGCTACTATCTTGTCTATCAAAATTCCCTCTCTTTAGGAGAGAATTTCTCCACCTCAATCCTATTGACATTTTGTGTCAGCTAAGTCTTTCCTGTGGCACACTGCCCTGTGAATTTTAAGTTTTATGTCCTCAACCCACTAGATGCCAGTAGAATGATCTCTCCAGTTAGGACAACCAAAAATGCCTCGGGACATTGCCAATTGTCTCCAGGTGGTAGCTGCGGAGGGGACAAATCACTCCAGTTGGGAACCATTGCTTTAAAAGAACAGACCTTCCTTGTTACACTCATAGCGCTGCCATTCATGCCACATGCCCAGTAGGTACTTAGAGCTCAGTAATCCCTTGACCAGAGCCTTTCCAATGTCAACACATCTGTCCTCCTGAGGGTACCAGTTGTCAGCTCTTCTTCTCTAGGACATATTCTTTAATTCCATATACTACCCAGTATCCTCTCAAACCTCACTTTTTCTCCTGCCTAAGTTATTCAAAGTATACAACTGCTTACAACTAAGGAAATCCACCTGATAAAGAGCTAAGCAGAAAATAATTGTTTTCATTTGTGTTTGCAAAAAGAGTTTTTTTAATGCATTTGTTGTGTGTTGATAGTAGAGTGAGGCAGGGGCATAGAATCACACACGCTCAGTAACAAACTAACAAACAATCGTAAGGAAATGATAAGCATTTTTAAAGGCCAGAATTTTACCAGCATCTGTAAAACAAGCACAGTGGTATGTTAGAAATTTTTTAAACAGTAAGGTAAGAAAAGAGGTAAAGATTTTGGTGAAGTCAACCTCGTTAATTCTCCCTACACACAACCAGAAGCAGCACGAAAGAAAGAAAGGAAGTAGACAGAATCCTGAGAATTCTCAAAAATACCCTAGAATTTGTGAAGGTATGGACTGAGGGAAGGGGAGGATTAGACAAACCTGGACAAGTTCAAAGAATACAGCTTTCTTATAGAAGCTCCCACCTATCATTTTAAGACCTCTCAGGATTGCCAGTACCGATATGTTCCTTGTATGAAAGGTTTCCCCTCGGGCAGATCAATTAGAAAACAGTATCCCCTCCTCTGGGCTGATGCCCTGTACCCCGCACATTCTGTGAGCTGAGAGCAAACTGATTTTAGTCCCACTCAAGGCCCCTTGGCCAGGAGTCCTCCTGCAGGACAATGTGCAAGACAGTTCCTGGTGCCCTGCCAACAGAGGCGGGAAGGGCCACTAGAGTTTGCTGATTTCCCGAGTAACATGCCAAGTAACGTCCAAAGGAGTGCCACATTCCGGGTTGAGGAATGGACCCATTTGGACAGGTTTTTAATAGGATCTCAGAAGCCAGAGCAGGGCTCAGGTCCCCCAGCATGGTACACACTCTGCTGCATCAGTTTCCCAGTCCCACGTCTCCACAGTGTCTATTGCAGTGACTTTAACATTTTAAGATGCACCACAATCACCTGGGAAGCTTACGAAAACACAGATTGCTGAGCCCTGTCTCCAGAGTTCCTGAGTAAGGTTGAGATGGGGGAACCAATAATTTCCTTCATTAATTGATGCTGCTAGTCCCAGGACCACACTTTGCAAATCAGTCATTTCTAGAAAAATAGGTAGAAAGCAGCATCCAGGCCTCAAACTATGGCTCAGAAGGGGGAAGACAAACTAGTCCCAAATAACTTGAAAAGGGATCAAGGAAAATCCACTCACACTAGTTCAGAAGAAAAACAGAAACAGCCTTCTTAATAGTGAGCAGGATGAAAAGAGAAGCAAGACACGCCTAAAGTGGGGGGTGGAAAGGTGGAGAAAGGAGGGGAACATAAATGCCAAGAACAGATGAAAAACTCATTTGGAGTGAAATATAACCCAAGAAACAAAACAAATTCCCTATGAGTGCTTCCTAATACTAACAAACTTAATAAGAACATTCAGTAAGAGCTCAAAGCTGAAAAGATAAAAGGAAATCCTAAAGATAAGGAAACACTTGGAAAAACATTATGTAATACGGAAGAGCTAATAAATACATTGAAAACAGAAATAGAAAAACGTCAAAGCTAAAAACTGAATTAAAAGAATGATGGAGAAACTCAAAATAATTAAGATGAATACATAAGGAAAAGACAAAGGAACTTATTAAAGCAAACAGAAATTAGAGCGTTAATTTGGAACACAGATAGTGTAACCAAACAACAGGCTGTCCCCTGAAACAGTGGACCAGAAAAAGAAAAATTGAGTTACCACACAGAAACATTTCATTAGAAGAAAGAACAGAATCCATAGATGAAAATGATACATCATATTGAGAAGAAAATATGATTACATTTGCAATGTCATCTTAATTAATTGTTAATTAGCATTGACACCTTAATTAACCTATTACACATGAAGGATAAAACTAGTTATTCAGGCATCCAAAAAGAAGAAAGCAAGTCAACTCCAATAGGGAAAAAAGAATCTGTCTGGCCTTACACTTTTCCATAGTAACATCCAGTCTCTGAAAATCATATAGCAAGTCTGCAAGCTTTAGAAGGAAAAGAAAGGTGACCCAAGACTGTCATATCAGTCTACTTTTTATTCAAGAATAAAGGCAATAGGTAGCTATTCTCAAAAGTGAAACATCTCAGAAAATATAACCCTCATGAGGCTTTTTTGGGGAAAAAAAATTGATGATGAAAATTATCCAACCAGGAGATAAGTCAAAATAAATAATCCTGGAATGTATAAACCATGGCAAAGGACTAGTAATGAATGCTGGGTCCAAATGAAAATAGAACCAGAATCTAACAATTGGGAGAATTACATTTGCAAAACAGAATGAGGATGTTATAAACCTATCAGAATAAATATAATGCAAGCAGCAAAGTTGGAAGGTATTGAAAGAAGGGGTAGAAAGAAATACGAGAAACCCATCATGCAATCTTTCCTAGTAAATCATGTCTAAAATTGACGTAGTTCAAAATTCATAAGGACAGCAATTTTTTAATGATTTCGGATTTTTTCTTAACCTTGAGAAAGATCTTTTAGGAACAAATAGCTTTGTCTTTTAGGAACAAAAAACACGTATCTGAAGTTCAACAATTTCTTTTTATTTTTAACGTTATTAATATGTTATTTTAATTTTTCAATTATAGTTGACATACAATGTTACGTTAGTTTCAAAATAAACTGAATTGAAACTCAACAATTTCTTGAGTTTCAATTCAGTTTCTATTTCTTCTGTTAAATTCCATAAAATTACATTTAATGCCTCTATTTATAAAGCAATCCCATTCTCATAGGGTTAGTTCTTACTTTCTTTCTATCTTTCTATCTCCTCTCTGTACATGTGCATTAAGAGAGACATATAATGATGCTTTTCAACTGTTCACAGTGGATATTCTTGGGTGGTGGGATTTAGGGTGATGTGTTGCTTTCCTTTTATAATTTTCTGTATTGTTTACATTTTTAATGATGAGCATAAGTCACCTGTAAAAACATACCATTATCACTCCAAAATGAAAACATACAATATGATACTACCTTTCTGACTTAGTAACTGAGTGTGAATGAAATTTTTTTTAAATGACCAAACATCTTGAAGTACCTCTGGGTGAAGCCGCATTCTAAAAATGCATCCTCATTATAAAGCACACTAGTAGGAAGAAATAGTATATACAAATGAGCAGAATGGAGCCAAGGCAATTAGCCTGGAAGGTGCTGTGTTTTGTTTTATTAAATAAATCTCTGGCTTCTGCTCCTTCAATTAGCAGTATCTAATATTTATTGAGAACCTACAACGTGTCAGGCAATATGCTAACATATTTTACAGGCATTTTATTATTTCATCCTCAGAATAACTATAAGGTGATACTAATAATAATGATGATTATGAGAGTAGTAGCAGCTCAGGTTTACTGAGTACCTACTATGCGCTAAACACTGTTTCAAGTGATGTGCATGCAATAACACTTTCCAGTAAGAAGTCCTAATCACAGTGAGAGTCCATTGTGGAGTAGAAGAGAAAGCCATCAAGGTTAGCTCTTAGAAATACAGAATTCACATCAGTATATTTAGAGAAACTGCACAGTTGAGCCTGACCTTGTGTGAAGCGACAACACAAGGAGAGAAGGCTTGCCGAACCATGGAACTAATTGAATGCTGTGACCACAAAAGTGAGAAGAATCAAGGCTATAGTAGGACTCTGACCATTCAAACAGAAAGACCTTGGCCAACTTCTGGTTGTCCTGGAAACAGGATTCCAACCATTAAAAGGAGATACAATCACATGCTAATAAAGAGGACATTAATTAGAGTTGGGGTCACACACATAGCCCAACGTGATCTTGGGAGATCTTCTAGAGGTGCTTGAAATACATGTTGTTGTTGTTTTTTCTTTTTTTGCTACAAATAATTAAGTCCTGCAGAGGAAAGATTTGGTTTAAATATGAAAAGGTCAGTGTGAAATGGCATGTCCAAGAGCATTCCTATTCTGCAAGTTCTTCTCCTGGCAAGTCTGACCCAGTCAGCGCAGGTAGGGAAGCACCCAGCTGCACATGCCCAGATCCACTCAGCAGCCTCTCTCCACGCAGGAAGCAGCAAGGAGGTGCATGCTCTTGCTTCCTAGGTGATTAGCCATGGGCTTGAAGAGACCTCTGTTCACTGTCCCTCCCCTACTATGGCCCAGGAGGTGTTGACCCATGCAGGGTAGAGAGTAAACCAAGAACCAACAAATTCACTTAATCCTCACAACAACCCAGTGAATTGCATTCTGTTATTATCTTCCCCGTTTCACAGATTACACAGCCTACCAGGAGACGCAGTATTCAGAGGGTAAGTAACCTACCCACAGTTACTGGACAAAAGAGCTTTCTGACTTCAGTCAGATTTCCCCATGTGCTTGTCATTTCTATCTTCTCTAGAACATAGAAAGGTTTTCTATGCTTATGTATGTACCTGTGTTCATATCTACATTAAGGATTCTGCACGCACACGTGCACACACACACACACACACACACACTTACTCACATACTCACATACTACACAAGAAAGGAAGATGATTTCCCCCAATAGTAACATTCATAAATTGAAAGCTTAGGCTATAGCTTAATACAGTTTAGTCTAGTTCAGTTCCAGGAAGCTGGCTTTGTAAATTAAAAGTGTGATCTCTTGAAACCACTGTGATAAAAGTGATTTGAAATCATACTATCGACAGTCATAATAGAAACAAATGCCTACTTACGACTCACAGCTCAGCTCTGGTGAGAACAAATCAATACAATGAAATGCTTTCAGCTTCTCAGAGAAAGGTTCCACCTGACAGATACCAGGAGATCAAATATTCACACTGCTTAGGACCAAGGAGTATATGGATTAGGACATATTTAAGAAGGCACCAGTACAGAACCCAAATCTGAGAGGCCTCTGTTCACTATTCCTTTATTTTTCTTTCAGTTTGTTCATCTGTGTGTCTCTGTGCTGCATGTTAAAACTATAGCAAACAAAAGTTTCCTGCATCAAAGGGCTCTCAGTCCAGTGGTGGAAACAATTAACGTAATTATACAGTTTTGATCTATGTTCTGCTAGAGGTGTGCACAGGGGTGTTATAGGAACACAATCAATGGGTGCTTACTTTTGCCCAGGGGAGTTTTGAGGAGGTTGCCTGAAGCAGAGTTTAGATACTCACTATCCCAGGGTATGGCAGACGAAAAGAGAAAAACTGATGAGGAATTCCAAGCCTTTGGGCATGTGAGTTTTTATGTGATATAGCATTTGGTCCCTCTATCACAGACCTCCGCCAGGAACCCACTCCCAGCTAGCATCCTGAAACCAGAGGATGTTATTACCCAAGTTTACCTGGCTCTCTTTAAGAAGGTGTAAATCCTAATCTCTCAGGGAAGACACTCTTCTTGCCTATGAGTATGACTAAATCCAGAGGGAGTAAGTCTTTCTACATAATTTCCTGCTCAATAAAGAATCCTCCTCTATGATATTACAATGGATGATCAGGCAACTTCTGTGCTAAACAATGCTTGTTAATTTCTGGCTCCTGAGTGTCCTGATTCCCATTTGGAGAATCTCTCCCTGTTGTAGGCAGTCTTTGTAGTTAGTAAGTTGGGTGCCCTACCAATCCACTGCAGAATTTGAAGGGATCCCTGGAGACCTCTGATAAATGTTTCACTGTCCCCACAGTATATGGTCAAATCTTGAGAAAGCAACCTAAGCTCAGCCAATTGGCCTTTCTCTTCCAAGACTCTGAATCCTAAGTAGGGTGACACACCACTCAGTCACTCATTCCTTACTACAGTGGCGCCTCAGTAGCCAAGTACACTCCATCTTCATGCCTTTCTTGTTTCTAAGTCTGGTCCTCCTGCCTCCATCTTGATTCTATTAATTCCTTGAGAGTATTCTAATAAATTCTTTTTAAAATGTATGTTAGCCTAAGTTGGTCTCTGTTACTTGCTTCCAAAGCTCTTTAATTCTTCTTGAATCCTGCCACTCATGGGAACATCACTACTTTGCGGGGCTGATCATTCACCTGGCAGACCTCTGTATGTGCTGCAATCCAATTAATTGAAGTTAAAATCAGCTTCTCTTTTACTAGGGTCTGTCATCAGGAACCAGAAGGAATAAATTTTAGTCCCTCTTCTATCGTACAGCCACTTTAGTATCTGAGGACAGGAAGTAAACACCAATAAAACTGCACCACAAAAGCCAAGTCATTCCTTTCTCAAGTTGGAAACCACCGGCTTCTTTTCTAACATACTGTAAATTCCCAGACCACAGAAACACGAGATGTATATTGTTGATGGGCATTTTAATAATTTCCATGGGGTCCCACAGATGTAAGAAGGCACTTCCTAAGTGAGTCTCTGTGGAAGACAGCACTTTCATGTTTATTGTCCTCAAGGGTTGGTGAATGACAGAATTTCTTTATTTAGGATGCAGAAGGCCCTCTTACCAAATATCTACCAGACATCTCTGTATTTCTCTCTAGTCTGCCCCCAATTAAAAGTGTATTATCTTCTCTATTGAAGTTGGGATAATTGGTGGTTATTTTCAGAATAACTTATCAGGATGTCGGAGATTGATAATTTTTTTTAACTGAGGTAGTGAAGGTGTTGAACATTCACTGGACACTGAGTAAATGTTGCCAGGACTGCAATTTCCCAAACCACGTGTCTGATAAACATGATATCATGTCTGTAACCTTTGCAAGCAGTCCAAAGTCACCCCTCCCTCATTTAATTATTCCCTCTTCTTATTCTAGCATCCATTCTAACTATATGTGTATGATTACGTATCCATTTCACTAGTTTTATAAAAGCATTTGACTGTAAAAATATATCCATTCTTGAGCAGTAGTTCAGAAACCTGAGTTTCAGTGAAAATCACAGGAGAAAGAGAAAGGATGGACAGAGGAGCTACACTTCCAATCTCAGACTCAGGCAGCTTATTTGCCTCAACTTCAGGCTTCCCCTCGTCATGCCCCCTTTATACCTTCGGACAATGAGTGAGGATTAAGAGCAAATCGGTCCCCCATTTCAGAAATAAAGGGGCTCTATTTAGAATACTCTGCTTCCTTATGACAGCTTTCAGAGGTGCACAGTGTAACATCCATCTTCTCTCTTTTCTGCTCATGTAGCCTCATGAGAGGCTACGACTCTCACTCTTTCTCTCAATCTCTCTCTCCTCTTAGTTTCAGTGACCACCAGCCCTGAGCGTAATGGTCAGCCTGGGCAGGCCTGAGGTAAGCAGCCCGTACAAGCACCAGCCAGGTGTGAACATATTCTCTTGCTCTCTGGCTCCATTTCCTATAGTGCTAGAGGTGTTCTGAGCCGACCGCCCCTCCCACTGCTCAGGTGAGATCTCAGTTAGGGCAGGAGAGAAACAGACAGTCTCTTCTGGACCCAGGCCACTGAAGCTATTTTTATTAGATAAAACCATTCACCAAAGGTTCAATCCAATTCACCTGGGTTCAAAGATCCGAACAGCCAGCTAATAACAAAGAATGACTTCGTTTTCCTCTGACCTACTGTGTGTATATATGTGGGGATGGGGTTGGGCCAACTAGGAACTGGGCCCGTATCATCGTGACAATATCACAGGCTTACGCTCCATTCCAATGTCACTTACCAGATTTATATTTTTTTAGGCTAATGAAAAAATATTTATACAGATGGTGCCAAAATAATGTATACATTTTTAGACAGGAAGAAACTATTAAAATTGTAAGACTCACTATACACCAATAACAAAAAATGAATACAAGTCACATTTGACTTCTGCAATTACAAGAAGTGCTCAAAGTGGTTACCATCAGAGTCCAGACACTTCTGACTACGGCAAACTACTGCTTAAGCAACGTTGACCAAAGTGTCCACGTGTATACATTTTTTTGGCACCCCGGGTATAATACAAAAAAAAAATAAATCCTAAATGATGTACATCCTCATTTGTCTTTGCAATTCAGTCAGAATCACATAAATAGAAAAGACCACGGCCAAATATTTTAGTGACAAATGAATAGAGAAGACTCTAAAGGAATGGGACGATGCTAGAGTAGTAGAAACCATGACATGAAAGTTTGATTTTTAATTCTAAAATAACCATATGTCTTCACATTTTAATATTTCATAAATGAGGGTTCTTTTTAAACGATACGTATATTCAGTGCAGAGGTATTGTTGTTGTTTTTTTTTAATTCTCCAATAACTCTTATTACATTGTTGGTATAATTTATACTTCATATTATCTCGGAACTAATGAAATTTAGTAAATTCAACCATTTGACCTCTGGACCAGAGAACAGCATGGCTTAAATCCATCCAGGGAAGCCCCCACAGATTCAAATGATTTTTCCTGTTCCTGCTCAAATTTTGTTCCCAGTGGCTTTTGAAAGGTGTTCCTTATGCCCTGTGAGAGAAAGGAATGTCCTGACCATACAGTAGATAAAATATGTTGAAGTCTTTCATCTTAACTCTCTCCTTAAAAATTATTGGCCCATTCCTACTGGGTTTGAGCTTCTCTGGAGGAGAGAACAAAAGTGTGTCCCCTGGAGGCAGACTTGCTCTCAAGAGAGGAGAGGAAGAAAGGGGCAGGGAAACAGACTCCTGAATATCGACCCTCAGAATTAAACAGACTCACCCACCTACCAGTTCCGGCTCGGAGCAAGTATTTCCTTGTGTCTTCTTTAAAATATTCCTATGAGTTCACTAAGAGAAGGTGAAAACAAGATCTGATAAAACTAGTGAGGGTGGTTTTTAAACAGGAGGCCTGCTCTCCTACCACTAGCGCAGGGCTGGTCACGACGGTCAGTTGGTTCCTACGTGGGAGCACACACCACCCTGAACACACAGGAGAGGATGGTAGGCAGTACACAGAGGGGGTATTAAATAACACTGAGCTGTGCAATGAGAAATTTATTTCTGTTTGAATTCCTGTTCAATCCTTTTCAGTATATCAAGGAGAGAGTCTCCATGTGCTGTCACGTGTCTTCATTAGCTGTCTGGACTTGGGAAATCATCCTTATTAAGAAAGGAAGAATAGGCCTGAGGTTCAGAGCCATTATCGGGAAGCAGCACATACCTTGGATTAATTTATGATAATTTACTTTCACTGAGTATTTTTGTGTTTCCCTTCTCTTCATGGTAGGTGGCATGATTTCCCATTTAAAATGGTAATAGCGTTTTGTTTAAAAACACACTTATGTTGTAGAAGTGACTCAAAAGAATTAAATGTATTAAATATATGTTAGTAGGTGGGTGCAAAAGTAATTGTGATTTAAAAGGTTAAAAATAATTGCAAAAACTGCAATTACTTTTGCACCAACCTAATAATAAACCTAATAAACTTAATAAAAAGTCTTGCACCCAAGACTAAATATATTAATGACATATACAGGTCAAACACAGATATGGCAAAAGCTGAATAGGGGGCACTAGGATGCGTATCATGCCACTGTGGACCCTGACGCATGATTAGATCCTCTTGCTTCCAAATCTCCTCAAAAGAAAATAGCATTCTACCTGACAGGAGGGTGAACTCAAGCCTTCCCCCTTTAGGGGAGGCATTAACATGTCCATCACTGGTAATCCCCAAAATCCCCCAGCACTGTTTTTATGCCAGTACTGCCTATGGCTTCCTAGTGCCTTCTACATGGAGTTCAATCTTTTGCTTCTGATGGAAAAAGTAAGTATTGTTCAAGGTTCTGTCCACTCAACTCAGGCTGGTACCACGCTGCTTCACGTAGAGCACACCTATTCATTTCTACCTACAAGCCCTTCTTTATGCTGTACCCCCTTCTGGAATATGCTTCAAAGGTCTCATTTCTTAGGTGCCAAGCAGGGAAAACCTTCCAGCCCTCCTTTACATCAAGTCCAGAGTTCTCGCTGTCAGAACACGCTGCATATTCAAAGCACATGTATATAATAAAGAACTTTATTTCAAGACCTTGCTCGCAGAAGGAAAAGTAGACTGATTGAATACATTGTTCTACACTGATCTTAATTGTTGCTATAATCTGATCTGTGTCTAACCAGCTAATCAGTATTTAATCAGCTGCTTTAATTTTATTACGAAGCAGCTAGCATGCAGCTGTAGCTAGACACCACACAAGTAAATAAAATGCATTACTATTTTGATTATATTTATGCATATGAGTTTTATTCTACTTGCATCAAAACTATACTCCCTTCCACTCACCTAGTAATTTGTTTGTATTAAACCTTGTGCATCTGCATAGTAAGAATATTTAGAAGTGTCTATTTATTGCCAACTATAAGTTGTAGAATAAGTTTCTAGATGTACCCATCTTCATTTGCCAAATAATATTATGATTCATTCAAATATTTGTACAGTACTACAATTACTGACATTGTTCCTATTAATTAATGATACTGGGGTTTTGTTCCAAGAAATAAATACAGAAATAGAAACAGCGGAAGAAATTCATGCATACAAAAAGAATCTGACTTGATCGCCCTGAAATGCAATTCCATGCTACAGTTTCCACACAATTCCCTGAAGAATGAGGCATAGCCACGTTAATAAAATTCTAAATGTTTTAGCATGGACACAATAGGTTTCAAAGTCCTATGTAAGTATTTGAACAACTTGACCTTATTTCAGTTTCTTGAGAGAACTATTAGGGACAGCCACAGAATCAACATGAAAAATGATGAAGGACTCACACAGTGCCTGCCTGAGAGAGCTCAGATACCTACAGCAAACTTCAAAAAAATATTAATAATAAAACCAAAACACCTCCAGGGTACTCTTCTAGATTGCTTCATGTTTTTAAGAGGTAATTCACCAGCAGCAGCGCTTTGCTTTTCCCTCACTTCAGTTGAACAGATCACCCTGTTTCCCTCTCTCCCTCCTTCCCTCCCTCCCTCTCTTTCAGGTGCCAGCAGGTACAATGGTGAGAAGAACTGGCTTCACATCAGGGACACCCCGGCTGCAGTCCCAGCCTCTAACTACTTGCTGTGGGACTTCAGGCCACTTACATTCAGGCCACTCAATTCCCTCACCTGTACAACAGGATTCATAACAGCTGCTCTTACATTAGGGGGAGAATTAAATAAGATGACGCCACGAGGCTCTGGACAAGGGATCCAACTGCTCCTTTGGCTACTGGGATCTCTAAGGCTTCTGTAGCATTCAGTGCTGCCCACCTCGAGGCCTTCTCCTCACCCTGCTGAGGTTCATCGAGCACCTACAGTGGGTAGAGCTCTGGGCTAGGTAACTGAACACAACACTGAAGGTTCAGGTTGAAACACAAACTCCAGTTTGTGAAATGAGAAATAGGATGACTAGATGTGCCTTCAAACAAAACATGCCCGGGTAGATATTTATGTTTAAACCAAGCTGAAGACAAGCATCACTGAAATATACAACAAGACATTTAGGAAGGAATGGACCTTTAGTCCAAGCTTTTTCTTATACAAGTGAGGAAAGAAACCATTGTTTACTCATCAGTATCAGAGCAATACCTGTTATTTACATAGTATTTGGGCAGAAAGGACTTTCAGGTCCTTTCTACACTAGATCTACAGATCTGTCTGAATATCACTACCCCACCACTGAACAGTTGAGCCCATCTACCAGGGAGAAGACAGCTAACAAAAGATGTCTGAGGAGAATGGACTATCCAGTAGCTTGGTTTCAATCTTGTCCTGAATCTTTAAACTGGTGCTACCCACACACCACAAAGATGACAGTCAGTGAAAGCCACCTGTGTGCGTGCAGTGGGGGTAGAGAGCAGTCTGGCTCTGTGCTAGACAGTCACATGAGGCTCCCTTATTTTGCTCCCACACACCACCCTGATACCACCCTTGTTCCTCATCTGCCTGGTTCCAAAGCTCTTGGCGAGATGCCCCATTACTCACCTCGCCTTCACCGGTTCTACCTAATAACTCTAATCCACCATATGGGGCTCACAAATGACACCTGCCAACCATGGAGCCATGAGCAAACCTAGGGCGCCCTCTCTGACCAGCAGCCTGGGTGAGATCTCCATGGCATTCAGAGAAAAGCAGTCATAGAGAAGAGAAGTCAAAGAGAAAAGTCAATTATGGATGCAAAAGAAAGACGAGTTATGGACTAAATATAAAACCATGAATAAGTCACATAGTCTCTGATCTTCATTCTCCAAATTCTGTGAATTGAGATCTATCTAAATGGCCCTACAGCTCTGAGACTCCATGGAAATACATACATGCATCTTCACAGCAAAAATATGTCCGTTATAGAAGCCAAAGGAATCGTCTTACCTTCTCTAATTAGCACAGACTAGATTACTCCACAAAAAGATATTTGACCTTGCTGAAACAAACAAATAAAAACAAAACAACAAAAATACCCTCTTATACCATTGTCAGGAGTTGCATGCCTTCCATTTAGACAATAACCATTTGGTTATTGGATAATTTTTAATATGGGGGCAAAGGTATACATGTTCCTTATTAACATTTGTACGTTTCTTATAGCCAGGTTACGTGTACGAAAGCTAAAGAAAATAAATTCGGGTGGTGATGAGGATCACTGCATTCGCCACATTTCTGAAAGTAGGGATACCAATACTCTCTGGCTAACTAAATCTATAAATATCTATCTGTGAAGAATATCAAATGCTCTTACATTTTAAAACTAGATGAACAAATGCGTGGCACACGACCCACCACTCTCACATCCTCACGCTATAGCAGACATTATTAATCAACCACAGAACCCTTTCTAATGTGTCTGCACACAGTACCTTAAATGCCTCTCAATACAGTGGCTCAGGTAACTGCTGACAACACGTCATACTTGGCATGAATGATAAAGACTATTTGGAATCCTTGCTTTATCACCAACTCTATTACCCTCACTGCCATTTTGAGCATTAAGAGTTAAGAATATGAAAATGTCAGTGCTTACATGCGAATAGGAGGAGATCTTGCCTCCAGGAACATGGCTCTGAATATTGGGAGATTTCAACCCTGAAACTCTCCAGAGATTTCTTTCTTATCACACCAATGTCTGAGTTTTGCTCCCGCTGCCCCTCTCTTATAAAGTACAAAGGCCATTCCTAGATCAGAGGTGTCCTCAGATTGAGTTCTGGTCAATATCTGTAGCATCTGAGAGGCTCACACTTCACAGGACAAGTGTAATCTTCAGAGCTGGCTGTGAGTGCAGAGCAAGAGAGAGAAGCAAAGAGAGCCCACATCGCTGAGCTGGGAGAGATCTGGTGATAAGCCGGAAGGGTGGGGGGTGGCCCTGCAGTGGGAGAAGGGCTGGGGAGCAAGTAAGCAACAAAAGTGCCAGGAGAATGAAATCAAAAGCACATGGTACAAAGTGATTGAAGTTCGGGGTTTAGCAAATAAATGTGAAAACTCTAGATCTTGAGTGATGAGAGCCTTTTCATGGAGCCTGGAATTATTTTCCTGACTATAAATACATTTCCTCTCTCTACCCTCTAGCCCTTCTCTCCTTCCAGTATCCTCCCCTCTTTTCCCTTCATCTTCCCCCACTTCTCTGCCCATTCCCTCCTCTCTAACTTCCTTTTGGTCTCTTTCATCATTCCCTCTATACTCTCTCTCTCATTCTCCCTTGTCCAAGCTTTAGACAAGTCACCTACCAGCCCCAAAGCATTAAATTAAAGAACCACGACGGCAGCCCTCAGGGCTAAGGGGCTTCTAGCATACCCCCCTTATGCCCCACAGCACAGGGGGGCACTGAGGGACACAGGGCAGCCAGAGGCTTCTGGATGCTACACAGCAGAGGTGAGAGCTGGCCACCTGGGGGAAGGATGGAGTGAAGTAGAAAGCAGAGAGGGAGACAGGTGCGCAGGTCCACAAATAGGATCAACAAAGTCCTGGAACAGTGTCGCAAAAAGGTTGGCAGAAAACCAACAGAGCAGAAATCAGCATCGGGCAGAAAGTGATGCAGATTGGGAAAAGAGAGAAAGAAATATGAGGCAAGCGAGCAAAGCAGCACCATTAATAAGCCACCATAACTGGAAAGAGACCTGTGGGATGGATGTTAATAAGTAGGTACATACCAAACTAGGGGAAAGAAGCAAAAGTCGAAGTGATAAACTGTGGCTTTGGAACACTTACCACAAAGGAAAAGAGTTGTGCCGACTAAAGGGCGGTACCATGTGAGAAACTCAATAGATAGTTCTCAGTTTTATTTTAATTTTGTATGTTAATATCACTTTCGAAACACAAACGTTGTACTGAGACTTAAGAATAACCTCAATAAATTTAGGAGGCGAAAGAAAACCAAACGCCTATTCTATTCAGACTATAATGAGGACTGACAGCCAGAAATTCTTTGTTAAACCCACCCTATTGGACCTGAAGGTCAACTCTATCATAACGGGGTGCCTTACCAAGCCATTCTTCCTAACTAGTTATTGATTTGTAAAAAATCATAACAGTGTCCTATAGCAAATGACTATTGCTGAATTATCGCCTTGGATCAACAGAAAATAACTATTGGCATTTTCATATGGCAATCCGCTATTCGAGAATACTCTGGCCTTCCTGGATGGATGGAAATAAAGTACATAGCAGTCATTTATCAATCATATTATATTAAACACCAGTAATTTGCCATTCACTCCAGTGTTCTAGAATCATTAAAGGAGCCATTCAACTGCTGTCAGACACACCAGGTATGATCAGGTAGGAAATGCGATTCTACGAGCTGAATGCATCAAGTCTGCACTAATGTTTCATGACTCTACACTGAAAGTTAATGACCAATGCAGACCACCAGGCTACTATAGTAAAAAGGGCTAATAAATCAGAAATGTAAACGGCATATTCATTGTAGTCACAGTCATTATCAGAGCAAAATCATGGTCCAATTCACCTGGGCAGTGACTTACATTGATCATACCAGTATTTTAAGTAATATTATTCATTGATTAATTAAGAAAACATTTGATTAGTACCTACTGTGTGCATGACACTCTGTCAGATGCGTCAAGGTATAGTCAGACAGAAAAGAAATAATCTCTACCTTCAAGAGGCTTCTAACCCAATAGAGAAAAAAGACATTTTACAGAACTCTCATACAAAATGAAATGTGATTCTGTAACACAGAGGTATACAAAGAGAATTCTTCAAGACTATAGAAGGACTATAGGAGGAGAAGGGACATTTACCTCATGTTATAGGTGAATTCAGTTAAGGCTATATATGAAAAATCATTTGCACACGTATTTGGAAGTAGAGCAGTCTTTGGAGAAGTCAGTGTTACAGGGGAAGGACATCCCAGTTATAAAAAGAAGTAACATGCCTGTGCCGGATGATCTGAGTCACAAACACCTCAGCGATCTGAATTGCAAAGCAGAGAGCAGGGACACCATTTCTCAGAACACTCTTCCCTGAATGGTCTGCAGTGGAGTCTGGTAACAGAGAAGCATGAGAAGCTGAGGAAGGCAAAAGAGGTGGAGAAGCCGTCCTTCAGAAGTCAGAAAGGTGTGCACAAATGAGATCTTCCTCACTGTTGTGATTCTACGAGCTGAATGCATCAGGTCTGCTCTAATGTCACTACACTGCGTCAGGGAGAGCCGAGTGGTTATTTCAACATGGCCCTGCTTTCCGTATTGAAACTGCCATGTGTCTCTGAGTTACTAACACTCTTATCACTTATATTTCTCCTCACTGAATCATAATTATTGGCACTATCTTTGTCTAGAGAGTTCCGTTCTGGAGGGAATCAACCCTTTGATTGCAGAGTCAATGGAGTGTCCATTGTATAAAGAGAATAACCCTTTTCGTTTTTAAAAATGATTTTAGCCCTTAGGGCTTACACACAAGGTAGAGATAGTCCCTACAGTATTATCCCCATTTTAGAGGCAAGAAAGTTGAGGCTCAAGGAGGTTAAGTAACTTGCTCAAAACGACTTGATTGATTGGCAATGGAGCCAAAATTCATAACCCAGCTAAGCCTCCGAGTCTCATGGTACCACTTCAAAGTACCTTCTACAGGTAACAAGCACCCACTGGCCCTTTTCTCATAGCCCCAAATTCGCTGAAACGGCCATTTGCATCCAACAGGGATGGGACCATCTCTACATCTCACTCAGAAGCATGGCCCCATCAAATCTATCCCTCCCCTTAAAGTGAACCACATTTAATCACGTGGAGTTGTTAAAGGTAGAATTCTAGACAGTGTTTTTACACAATCTGCTGCTCAGTTGCTTAGGAAACTGTTTTTGTCATCAGGTAGGCAGGACTAACACACTGTTAAGTGAGAGAGAGGCAGAGGGGAATACATAGTAAATCCAGCGTTTATATGAATTTCATCCTCAGGGAATATAGCAAAGTAATCACAACTCAACAGAAAAAGGAGCTTTTTGAGTGGATTGTAAAATAAGCTACTAAGTCATGCAAATAAATCCAATGTCAGCACCACAGCCTGGGCTGATTGGACTCATGCCTTGGAACTCATACCTCAAGTGGATTTAAGGCCCCTGAGGTTCCCAGGGGGTTTTGTTAGTGTTTGTTTGGGTTTTCCATGTTTTGTTTTGTTTTGATTTGATTTCTTGGGTGGTAGGGGGGTCCTAAGGAAAGCATGCCTACTTTTAAGTGGGAAGTTCATGAGAAAGGGGAATCTGTGCTGCAAGGGTTGAAAAGACCATTATTCCAAGAACTTTTCCTTGGTGGTTTCAGCCTTTGCCACATTTCTGAGCTCTGTGCTCTAAAGAAGCATTCTCTCCTCTTCCATGTACCCTTTCCATTCAACTGCCCCATGAGGCACCTGTACCCAACCAGGCAGGGACCCAGTATTCAGATCATTCGGAGGGTGTCCCAGCCGTGACTTGGAGCGCTTGCTGCAGACAGCCATGTATGCTAACCTGTGTGTGGCTGCAAACAAAGCCAGCCTTTGGCCCCCAAAACCATCTTGGAGCGCTGTCACACTTTGCCTATCTTGTTCCAGGCCATGTCTGCAGTGCCTAGCCTACCACCTGCAATACTTAGGAGACACACAACAAATATTCACTAAGCTGTTAAATATTCACTAATCTGAAATGATCTTCTGTTATGTAATTGCATGGCTGGATCTATCTGATGTCAAAGTTTCACTTCCTCTAACCAATACACCATCCTTGTAGTCCCAGGGACAAGCTCAAGTCCTCCTGGCCCAAGGGCAATTAGGCTAAGTCATATGCTCTAAATGTTACATGCCATCTCATTTTATTTCCTGCAATACTTATGTAAATCTGTATACCCATTTCACAGATGAGACCCTAGGGCTTTAAAGAAATCAAGTAATCTAGCTACAGTCCCATAGCTAGTCAATGATAGAACCAGGATTTAGACCCCACTCTGTTTTAGCTGCAAAACGTGTGTCCTTTTCACCTGGGCTGGGCTACATTCTGTCCCAAAATTAAATACTGTGTATTGGCATCACTGGATTGCAGATGAGAATGGTTCAGTCCAGAACCTTACGACTTGTGAAGGGCTACTGTGTGGAAGACATTGGGTAACCCATAGACTCAGTTAACCCAGAACAGAAGGAACAAGCATGAGGATATAATATGGGTGAAATACGAATTGAATAACAATTAGAAATGGATTATCATGGAGGTAAAATCCTGGAAAGAGCAAGGAAGTCTTCCTACTGGCACGTCTTCAGGGTAACATTGGCTAGCTATCTGTACTACCCCATGTGGTCTTTAAATTGCCATCCAATGTCTCCCTCTCCACCTCTTCCTTCAATATCTTCTATGCACTAAGCTGCGGTACACAATAATGAGTGAGACACACTCATTACTTTAAAAAACAAATCCTACAATGCTTAAAGAAATTGTTATGACAAAACATGGTTAGTGTAATATTAGAGTAACAAAGAGGGAAACGGACTCAGCCGCAGCAGGGTAAGGACAGCTGTTTAGGTGATGCCTAAGTGAAGGCAAGGGGCTGAAAATTCAGGAATAAGATCATTCCAACGAGAGGGACTGGCATGGATAGTGGGGTGAAGGCAACAAGCAATATGGATGCAGAGAATTCCGTGCAGTTCAATGCTGCCAAAGCATAAAGCAGGACAAGGAGTGATGAGAGACGAGCGGGAAAGGTTGGCTCACTCTGCAAGTAAGCTGTTTGCAAGTGTGGGCTTCATCTTGACAGTGATGGATATATAGTTGGAGAGTTTGGGCAGAGGACTGACAAAGTTGGAGACAAAGTTTAGAAAAATCCCTACAGCTGCTGTAGATTTGAATGGAAGTGGACAGAAGGCCAGGAGGCCAAGGTAGAGAACTAATGCAGAATCTCAGAGAAACATAGGAACCTGAACAAGATCAGGGGTAACAAGAATGGAGAATGGGGATAGACTTGACAATGATTCACGTAGTAAAATATTTCAGAGGGATGGGAGAGGAGTTCATCAGGAGAAAAAGAACAAACTAGCAAAAAGGCAGAAGAAGAACAGAAGTGCAGAATATTAAGGGAATTACTGAGCGACGTTAATAAATTTCAGTATGCCTGTGGTAGATACTACTCGAGTTCTCTATTGTCCAATATGTGGTCTCTTTTGACTGGCTTCTTTCACTTAGCATAACATTTTCAAGGTTCATCCATGTTTTAGCATGTATTAGTACTTCATTTCTTTTTATTAACAAATAATATTCCATTGTATGGATATACCACATTTATGTATACATTCATCAGTTGATAGACATGTGAGGTATTTCCACTTTGGGGGAAGTATACTGCTATGAATATTCAGATACAAGTTTCTGTGTGGACGCATGTTTTCATATCTCTTGGGTATATATCTAGGAGTGGAATTCTTAAATGATATGATAACACTGTGTTTAACCTCTACCTCTTGAGTAACTTCCCAAAATGTCCCACCAGCACTGTATAAAAGTTCCAATTTCTCCACATCTTCCTTTTGATTATAGATACAATAGTGGGTGTGATATGGTATCACAATGTTGTTTTGATTGGCATTTCCCTAATGGCTAATGATTTTGAGCAACTTTCCATGGGCTTATTTGCTATTTGTATATCTTTTCTGGATAAACATCTATTCAGGTCATTTGCCTGTTTTTAATTGGGTTGCCTTTAAATTATTAAGTTGTATAAGATATATGTGTGTGTGTGTGTGTATATATATATATATATATATATATTTAGAGAGAGAGAGAGAGAGAGAGAGAGAGAGAGAGAGAGAGAGAGACAACTCCCTCATCAGATATATGATTTTTAAATAGTTTCTTCCATTTTTGGATAATCTTTCCACTTTCTTGATGGAATACTTTGAAGCACAAAAATTTTAATTCTCATATTCTCATTGTATCCAATGCATCTTGTTTTTCCTTTTGTTGCTTGGGCTTTTAACACATCTGAAAAAAAAATCCTAATTTAGATGCAAGATTTACACTTATGCTTTCCTCAAAGAGTTTTGTAGTGTTAGTTCTTTGATCAATTTTGAGGAAATTTTTGACCCTGGTGTCAAAAATTGTGTGAGGTAGGACTCCAACTTAATTTTTTTGCAAGTGGATATCCAGTTATCCCAAATCCCAAAGATTGTTCTTTGTCTATTGAATTATTTTGGCAGCGCTGTTGCAAATCATTGACAGTAAATGTGAGGGTTTATTTGTGGAATCTCAATCCTACTCCACTGAACCACATGTCTATACTTATGCCAATACCACATTATCTTGATTATTGTAGATTTGTAAGTTTTGAAATCAGGACACCCTCCAACTTTGTACCTCTTCTTCAAGATTATTTTGGCTATTGTGGATCTCCTGAATGTCCATACTGTAAAGAAGCCAGCTGGGATTTCGATAAGGAACGGCATTAACTCTGTCATTTTAGGGAGTATTGCCATCTTAACAATATTATGTCTTCTAATCCATGAATGCAAAAACATCTTTTTATATACTTACGTCTTTATTAATTTAATTTCTTTCAACAATGTTATGCACTTATTTTATTAAATTTGTTCCTAAGTAGTTTATTCTTTTTAATGCCACAGTAAATGGAATTCTTTTCTTGATTTCTTTTTCTGATTGTTCATTGCAAGAGTATAGAAATAAAATTGTCTGTTGCATATTAATTTTGTATACTGCAAACTTGCTGGATTTGTTTATTATTTCTAATAGTTTTTAGGGATACCTTAGGATTTATTACATACAAGATCACGTCGTCATCTGCAAATAGAGATAGCTCTTCTTCTTTATTCCAAATGCAATCTGGTTTTCTATTTCTTTTTCTTGCCAATTGCCCTGGCTATAACCTCCAGTACGATGCTGAATGGAGGCAATGAGAGCAGACATCTTTGTCTCCTTCCTAACCTTAGGTGAAAGGCATTCAGTCTTCCACTATTAAGTATGATATTAACTGCAGTTTGTTTTCTTTCTTTTTTTTTTAATTTGTTAACTGTGGGCTTTTAGTATATGCTCTTTATCATATTAAAGGGAGTTCCCTAGTACCCTAGTTTGTTGAGTGTCTTTATTATGAAGGCATGATTTTTTTCCGATTTTTTTTCTGCAGCTATTCAGATAATAATGTGGTTTTTGTCTTTTAGTCTATTGACATGGTATAGTAAATTAATTTTCAGATGTTTAACCAATCTTGCTTTCCTACAATAAATCCTACTTGGCCATGGTGTATAATTCATTTTACATATTGATGAATTTGATTTGCTAGTATTCTATTGAGGATTTTTGCATCTATATTCTTTTGATGTATTTGTCTATAGTTTATATTTGTTTTGATTACTTTGTCTGGTTTTGATATCAGGGTACTACTAGCTTCATAGAATGTAGGGACAGTGCTCGCTCCTAATTTTTGGAACAGTGTATGAAGAACTGGAATTAATGCTTCTTTAAATGTTTGTTATAGCCACCAGTGTGGAGCTACCTGCACCTAAGTATGTGTTGGCGAGCCATCTATGAATTACTAAATTACTAATTCAACCTCTTTACTTGTTATTGGTCTACTTAGATTTTACATTTCTTTTTAAGCAGTTTGTGTATTTCTAGTAATTTGTCCATTTCATCTAATTTGTTGCCACACATTAATTCATACTTTTTCTTATGCCCTTATTTCTTTCTGTAAGTTCAGTAGTAATCCCATCTTTTATTCCTGATTTTGTTATTTAAGTCTTCTTTCTTTTTTGCTTGGTCAGTCTAGCTAAAGGTTTGTTATTTTTGTTAAACCTTCTAAAGAAACAACTTTGCTTATGTTGATTTTCTCTATTGCTTTTCTTTATTTCATTAATTTCAGTTCTAGTCTTTATTTCTGTCCTTTCCATTGGGTTCATTTTACTCTTCTTTTTGCACTTTCATAAGGTGTGAGTATAGGCTACTGATGTAGAGCTATACATTTCCCTTAAGTATTCTTCTTAATTATGCTAATCCCACAAGTTTTGGTATGTTGTACCTTCATTTTCATTTATCACGAAGCTTTTTGTTTTGTTTTGTTTTGTTTAGCATTTCCCATGTGATTTCTTCTTTGGTCCATTGGATATTTAGGAGTATATTCTTTTCTCCCTACATATTTGTGAATTTCCCATTTTTCTCTATTGTTTTGTAACTCTGCACATTGAAGGCTGTGCATTCATGGTTCTCTTTGACTATCTCTTCGCTGATCTATATCGGCTGTCCTCATCATGCAGTACCTTATCCAGCTAGTAGGCTGCACTAATTTTGAGCTGATTGTTCTATTATTTTTGATAGTGCCCTGGAGGTATCAACTGCTCCAAAGTTTGAGCCAATTAAATTCAGGCTCCTTTGCAGGGGCAGTTTTTGAAACCAGTATATACATAAATATAAAAATAAATATATGCATTTACTCCAAGAGGACAGTTCTTCCCCGATGCTCTCCTAGACGAGGCGAGCTCTGGTTTAGCATATTGGTCTCCTAGATATACTAGCCTCCTCTTAGTTGCTTACCACAGCAATCTCCACCATTCTGAAGGGCACCCTTAGGCTTAAAATTGCCCACACTCTGTTTCAAATCGAGTGAGTTCTTTTGAGTAGAGCTTCAGAGCTCTCCGTTCTTATAGCCTTCCTCTCTCCCTAGCAAAATCTCTGAGACACCCTGGAACTGGGAGCTGGAGTGACACTCTTGCTTTGTGAAGAGGGAACTGGTTAGGAGGAGTAGCCCTTAGTCTTCTTTGCTTGCTTCTCTCGGGGTGGACTCTCTCTCCTTCCAGCGAGCTGAGCAAGGGTGACTGCACCTAGCACTCTCAGCCTGCTGCACCTGGAGTACAGCCTCCACCCTCTGGGTGAGGGCTGAGTGAAGCAAGGTGGCTTTTAACTTTTCAGTTACATTTTCCACGAATTTAGCTTCCAAAATGAAGGGCTGGAAGGGATGAAAAATACTGGTATCCTGCCCTACTCAATGAGATACCCCACCCCTTGACTAGGATCTGAGAGGAAAATGGCTTCCATCTTCTTGGCCACATCTGCCTAGAGTGAGCTTCCATCTATCTGGTCTCAGTGGAAAAGACTGTGGTGGTGATGGTGGTGATGGCAGGGGTGTTCAGGGTAGGAAGAGGAGGGTGGAGGCAGGTTGCGGCTCAAGTGCCACAGACTCTTGCTCTTACTAAAGTTTAGTAGATTTTAAGTATTTCTTCACTTGCTGTATACTGTTTGGACAACTCCAGAAACTTTAAGTAGTTGCATTTCTTTTTATCATTTTTACTAGTTGTGGTTGTTTTGCTGGGGAATGGGTCTATGGAGCTGTTTGTTCTGCCATTCCAGAAGAGGAACTCCAATAAGCCTCTCTTTAAACCTCTAAGACTTAGAGGTTCCTATTATTGCAGCAGAACCTAGCTTAGCATGACCAAAGCAACGTCTAATATTAAAGCAGAATGGAAATAAACTCAGGTGAAAAAATAAAAAAGCTAATGATTTGCCAACTCCATCTTTCTCCGCTCAGTTCTCTTCCCTGAAAGCTGAGTAGCCTTCACTGGTCAGTCTCTAGAATAACACCCTCCCTGTTTTTCCTTTGTTCTTTCTGTTGCCTGAACTGATTGCTGCAAGGTGTCTATTCATTTGCCTCCCTCTGATGGGCAGTCCCAAGTTACTTCAGTAAGCTTTAAGACACAGTACCCATTTCACGATGGCAATGTGAACATGCTGGGGGCAGGGATACTATGTATTTTATTCACTGCAGTAACCCCAGTTCCTAAAACAGTGCCTGTCTTGCCTAACACTTGGTATCTGCTCTCAAAACATATTTTTTGAATGAGTGATAACATCAGGAACTCATTCCCATTCATTTGTCATACTGGTTGCCCTATGGATGGATGTAATGAGAGGATAGCTTGTCTTATAGTATCTTTCGAATGTAACCTCCCAGAAGATGGATTGGTTCAAACTGGGACTCTACCCAACCCCTGTGTTCTAGGGTACTCTATGTATCAATAAAATACCCCAAGAGTCTTCTAACCAGGAAGTCTGGCCTCATTTTAAAGTTATCTTAGGAAATCCAAGGAGTATATTATGGTATCTGTAAGTGACTCCACGTAACGGAGTGTGGTGCCATCGCTTCTGTAGATGAAAAGCACATGGAGGAAGGTGACCCTAAAAGAAGATGCTACTGAAAAGAAGGCAAATAATTCTGAATAACCAGCCCACAGAAAGACCAAAATGTCTAGCAATACCCTGGAATATCACAGAGGACACAGGCTTATCCTCTTTCCTATTTAGATCTGAGAAAACTTGGCCTCTTCCCAAAGTCATCAGAGCCCTGCCCTAAAAAGAATAGGTCTAGAAGAACTAGAAAATTCTTGAAATAAGCATAAAAAGGTAGCCATGGAAAATAGTAACAAGTGTTGGAGAGGCTGTGGAGAAAAAGGAACCCTCATACACTGTTGGTGGGAATGCAGACTGGTGCAGCCGTTATGGAAGGCATTGTGGAGGTTCCTCAAAAATTACAAATAGAATTACCATATGACCCAGCAATCGTTCTCCTGGTTATCTACCCAAAAAATCTGAAAACATTTATACATAAAGACATGTGTGCTCCAATGTTCATTGCAGCTTTGTTTACGGTGGCCAACACACTGAAACAACCAAAATGTCCTTCGATAGATGAATGGATAAAGAAGTTGTGGTATATATACACAATAGAATACTATTCGGCATTAAGGAAAGATGATATAGGAACATTTGTGACAACATGGATGGATCTTGAGAGTATGATGCTAAGCAAAATAAGTCAGACAGAAAAAGCAGAGAACCCTATGTTTTCACTGATATGTGGTATATAAACCAAAAACAACAAAAGAACAAGACAAACAAATGAGAAACAAAAACTCATAGACACAGACAATAGTTTAGTGGTTACCAGTTACCAGTTACCAGTGGGGGGAGGGAGATGAGGGTAAGGGGGATCAAATATATGGTGATGGAAGGAGAACTGACTCTGGGTGGTGAACACACAGTGGGATTTATAGATGATGTAATACAGAATTGTACACCTGAAAGCTATGTAATTTCACTAACAATTGTCACCCCAATAAATTAAAAAACAAACAAAACAGTAGCCATGGAACCACCACAATGAGCCTCTCTGGGAACTAACTGCACTCTAGACCTAAGGTTTGGGCTCAGTGACCTCTTCCATGGAACCTTGGCACTGACGCCACGTACTCAGTGACCCTCGTGCCAGCTTTGCCTGCAGACTCTGCCAGGCCCCCTTCCCTCCCGCCCAGCATGGTCAGCTGAGCCTGGTCAGGAACTTCACCTCATCTAGATCTCTGGCTGTCTGATCCTCCCTGGCACCTAAGGCTTTCCTTGATTTTACTCTGCGTTAGACAGAGTAATTAATTCATTTGCTAATTGGTCAGTTCAATTAATGCATCCATCTCCTGCTTGAATCCCGGTTGGGATTATGGGATTCTGTGCCTTTAACCTTTTTGGAAACTAACCCCATCTCAGATTTCACCCTCACTTCTTCCCAGGTCATCTAATAAATAAATAAATAAATAAATAAATAAATAAATAAATAAATAAATAAAAATAAAAATAAAGGCATCCAGGGAAGAACTGGATTAAAAAACAGCTTTCAATCCTTGCCCTCTTGGTATCAGCTTGTAGACATCTAGCCAAGTACAGCCTGTGCTAAGTTTCAAAGAAAAGGCAGATAACTGAAGGTTTTATTGCTCAGGGGACAAAAGATAAAAGTCTCTATCAAGTTGTTATATGCTTAATGCTATTCGTGGTAGGGTGCTAGAGCCTCCCCTCCTCCTCTGCAGACCTCTAGAAAATTAGGTTTCCGAGCTTTAATTTGAGGAAATATTTACAGCTGTGAAGAAGCATAATATCATTTAGATTTGGGTTGTACTAGGCTGGAGAAGCCAGATTACATTTGTATGAAACTGTATTAGAAGATATGACTGAAACCACCAAAATCAAATACAGAGAAAATTTTCCAGAAAGCCTAAAAGTAGGGGCCTGTCTTTCAATGCCCGCACATTGTTTCACTATTATTCTGCTTTATACCAAGAGGATCCCACAGAAACACAGATGGCAAAAATGACCATGCCTGCCAGACCTGTCCATTCATCAGTCTGTCATCAACCTAATCCAGAGGACAGTTCCCTGGATAAAGAAAAAATAATAATAACCCTTAGAGAAGTGGGGAAGCTAGCGGGGGCGGGGGAAAGACCTCTTGAAAAATACCCTGCTTTCATCTCCTGGGGCAGTGTCTGATTCAGAGTCTCAGAGAAATCCATCAAATAGTCTCTGAAGTTTTGCTGGGCCTCCGTCCATCCACCATCACCATATGCTGCCAGGTGCGTGTGTCACATAGCATTCCCCAGATAATGACTTACACAGAGAGTGTGTCTGTCCTCCGCGATAACCTTAAAATCTCCTTATTTGCACAGCAAACAATACATCATTCTGGGTACCACAAAAGCCAGTTTCCTCTGAGATGAAGCAAGGAAAGAGTTAGCTGGTGCCTACGATTGTACTATACAGCTACACAGAACTGGACAGATCACCAGCACTTCTAGCGGGATTTAGAAATGGGTAAGTGGGACTCCATGGGTAGTACTCCTAAAATTGAAATGATTATGCCAAAGCCTCTGGCACAATACTCGTAAGTTGAAGCCTCTAGTTTCATCTGGAATGTGTTGTGTACGATTGGGGAAACTCACAAGAAGCAGGGCTGCTTTCTGTCATCAGAGGAGAACTGTTAACTTCCAACAATGGAGGAGAATCATGAGGACAGCCACAGACATCTCGAGAGGTTACCTAATTTTTAAACTGTTAGTTCCTCTAAGAGTGGTTAGTAGTCAAAGAGAAAAACGGTGTTTGAGGATGATTTTTCTGACTTCTGCCAGGAGTTCTGATCTCTCGATTACCATCCGGGATGGAAGGACCTCAGCACATGTTGTTTTTAGACACTCGCACATCCTCGCAGACAAATTAAATATAACAACTGTCTCAGCCCCAGAGTTAAAGTTGACATGGGCCCGTTACCAGGGAGCTCCCGTCTTTCGTTTTTGTAGTCACAGAGGAGCTGATACACCAGGACACAGAAGAGGTGTTGTAGGAAGGCGCCTCTTCTCCAAATGCAGAGCAAAAATATGATTTCCTTAGGGTCATAAAGACGTGACAAAGGCACAAAATAAAAGGTACTTCCTGACTTCAGGTCTGGTTCACCAATAAAACTAATCAGATACAAATACATCCCAAATCTCTCAGATTCTCAAAAGAACTCCTGGGACAGTTTGTAATATATTCTACAACAAGCTAATAGCCACAATTTCGCCCTAATTCCAAAAAACCATGAGAAGAACAATCTTAGTATCTTCATCTTATTCTCAATTAATAAATAAACCTTAACGTAAATAAGTCTTATTTCTAAAATTCAGTGTCATCTAGCAAAGACTTAAAAATGAAAGTTCTGTCTCTTGAGAATTGATTCATTTCCTTCACCACCTTCTCAGACAATATAACAGAGGTTCCCTCTGGCCCCTGAGAAGACAAAGAAGCACAGCTTCTTTAACCTTTGGTCACTAAGCAAGTTTTCAAAAACCCAAAACCTTGAAATGTGACATTGAACTCCTTCAGAAGTGGGTGCCTTTTATAGAATGGAGAACCTAGCCATGCTGCTGACATTTGACTTCTCTGGGCTTCAGTTTCCTCCTCTGGAAAATGCAATTGTAGATTAAGATAAGTCTGAAAGAAAAGTCAATCTCTAATTAAAAATAAATAAATAAAAGGGACTTTAAGTCACAGGAATTAAAATATGCTCAAAATCTCCTCATGGGTGGTGCATTAACCTGCAGAAGAAGGCAGCGTGGTATGGTGGTTAGGAAAGGGGATATAAGTATCACCACCAATTCCACATCCTCACGGCACCATTTACTACCTTTGTAATCTTGGGCAAATGACTTAACCTCTCTGAGGCTCAGCTGTTCTCTCTGTACAAGAGAAACTATAAAAGCTTCTATATGACAGGACTATTATGAGGATTAAATCAAATAATTCGCATAAAGCTGTTAGCATGATGCCCAGCCCCACAGTAAATGCATAATAAACATTACTTGTTACTATTAGAAGGATAATTAATAATAATTCTATATAAATATAAAAAGGTAATAGTTACACATTTGGAGTAGTACATGAGAATCCGTAAAATCAACAAACGTATAAGAGAGATGGCATTATGTGATGGTCTTTGGATTAATAAAAGTTACCAAATAAAGCAATCCAAATTTAGAAAACTCTTTTGAGTTTCTCTGCAGTGATTGTGCCTGGTGTCACTGGGGAAGGGGCCATGCATTCTGGATCGCTGTTCAGAAATGCAAGGTGAACCCAGATGAACCTTCAGCCTCCCAGGAACACAGTCACGCAGCTTAATTTGGGCCAACCAGGAGACAGCAAGGACCCACACTCAAGGACTGCCTGGTTTCCTTCTGCATGATTTCACCACCAGCCCCCGCTCGCTTCTGCAGACACCCAGCCCAGCTGGCAGGGAAAGGTTTCAGACACACAGAGGTGCCTCCACAATTTCCAGTTCAATGGAAAGCTGGGGAGCACCTGGCCACACAGCACATGATTTCCTCCTATTTCATCATTTTCCAGGCTTTAAACAAGTTTAACCTTCCTTCTCCGTGTACACAGAGACTGCTGTGCTCTAATTGGAAATCACCAGACTGAGTAGCCTGAGCCAGCTTCACATGCCCGGGTGGGCGTCCAGTTAGCATTGTGACCTTGGCCAAGGTCTAACTTCTCTGAACTTCACTTTCCTCACTTATAAAATGGGCAAACGCTAATTCCAGTGGGATCTGGGGAGATGTGCACCTTCCGCACAAATGCCTAGATACGGCTATTAATTTTTAAGGCTCTACTCATTTTTTGTCCTGAACTGAAACAAGTTGTCAATATTTAATTAAAAAAAAAAAGTTTCCAAAGCTAACAAAGTTAACAAGAAGAAGAAGAAAGAAAATTTGCCGCCACATAAATTGGCTAGGGGCAACGCGACAAGCCGCTTGGGTAGAGCAGATGGTGTGCCACAATTTATTCTTTAAGAACTTCTCCTGTAATATTTCTGGGGCACATCACAGGACACTAACAGGCCAGGGCTGGTAATCCCTCTCATATATAAAAAACTTTCATTACGGAATGTTGGAGGCATCACTCTGTCTGAGACATGGGAATCGATAGGAGTTGGCCTTTTTTTTTCCCTCCCTATTTTGGGAAATGGCACCGGCTTCTTCTCCCTGGTGATGCCGTGGTGTGTGGCCAGAGTTTCCTCTGATGGCTGCAGATGAGCAATAAGATGAGAAATCTCTGTGATAAATGAAAATGGAGGAAAGAACTTTCGGAGAACATGTCTCTGTGCCAGAGATCCAGAAAGCGTCCCATTCTAATCAGCCCGCAAAGCTGCTTGTAAACATTGGCTTGGATTGTGATCAAAGTCACTGGGACTTGTTTGGACTTGGTTATTTTTGATCTCCTATAGGTAAAACATGTTTATTTGAAAAATGTTTTTAATGTGCACCCCAACAACAGGATAATTTGGGGATACTGCAGCAGACCTTACTAACACAAACTAGAAGGGTCTTGGCAGCCATTAATTGCTTTTTTCCCCGTTATTTATAATTCAGCTATTAGAGTTACAAATATAAAATTCCCTACAGATTGTTTTATTCAGCCTAACTATGGGATTTATTCCTTTACAGGATCATTCTAGAGTCCTTAAAAAATCAGAGTCACCACATATTTTCCCTTCATTATGAACAGATAAAGGTCAAAGGCTACTCATAGCCTGCCCCTATTAAAGTCATCACCAAACCACATCTTGCCAAAGCCAGCAGCCAGTTCTTGGCCTCTCTTCACCTAACCACTCAGCAGTCTGACAGTTGGCCACCCCCTCCGTCTTGAACCAATTTTTTTATTTTTACACACAAACCCCCCTACCACACTACTCCTTCCCTCCACCACTGCACTGCTCTATTTATCTTCTCCATGGTTTTATCAGGATTTGAAACCATTTCATTTATTTTTGTGTATGTCATCTGACGTTATCCCTTGTGCCGAAGGAAGAAGTTCCTGGCACATCACAGACACTCCATAAATATCTGGTGTCTGACTGACTCTTAGTATTTCCTGTGACAGAAGAAAAGACTAAAGCTCAAAGGTGTAAAGCGACTTGCCTAAAATTGCGTAGTAAGTGGCCAAGCCAAGATTTGAACTTGAGATCTTCTAATGTTGATCCCATACTCAGGACCATTATATCACAGGAAGGAAGCCTCAGGGTAAAATTTCCAAGAGCAGGGCTGGTAAACTTTACTGTAAAAAGGCAGATAGCAAATATTTTTGGCATTGTGTTTTGGTCCTAGATCTCCATATAGATTCAATTAAGATTTGTGGAATGAATGAATTTTACCTCCCTCCTCTAGACAGTAAGATCCTTGAGGGTAAAAATAAGACATAGGCACCTCCGACAGCTAAACAGTCCATTTCTCACAATGGGGAGTTGGATTAATTACTATGGATTGGTAAATTTACCAAAAAGAGGCTGAAGCTGGGGCAATTCCAAATCAGGCAGAAAAAAGTAAACAAGAATCCGGAATGACAAGAAGATGAAAAGTCTACCTTACTCCCTTTCCAAGTAAGAGGCTTTCTCCACATGGAAAAAGTAAGCATCACCCAAAGTGTGAGAGAAAAATAACTGCTCTCCCTTTGCTGGCTCCCTCCTCTCCCGCCCTGCTGAGACAGTCTTTTGGCTCCTACACAAAGAGCAGAAAAACTGACTCCTTCACAGCATGACGATACCTTTAGCTGAAGGACAGGAGCAGATTTTCTCTTGGTCTTTTATCAGCCATTCACAGAAAGGGACATACTGTGACCTCATTTCACTCTGAAGTAAGAGAGAGAGTCAAGTGGTTTCCTGCCTCCAGGTTCTGTAGAAATGACCCCCACACATACACACACTCACACACACACTTTGACAGTACCTTTCTCCTTCTCTGATACCAAGTCACAGGGAAGGGCACTTTTCCATGTCCAGGACAGATAGATTTCCTTGGGAACTAGCTGCTTAGAGGGAATCAGAGCAGCAGCAGGGGAAAAGAGAGCAGAAGGATGGATGCCCCACTTTCAATCTTCTGAGCCACGGCAAAGTACCCCACTTTATTTAAAGTAATTCTTGTCAAGGGAAAGGTGCTTATGATGAAACTGTCGTGACTCAGCAGTGTAACTGGGGCACTTGGATAAAAAACATTTTAATATGGCCATTTTGTCAGCACCATTGTGAAGCTATTGTTTTGATGGTGGTATGTACTTACTTGGAATTTTAGTCCTTAACTTAGAGAAATACCTAAGTAACAATTTTGGATCAATAATAATAATAATAGTAATAATAATAAATATTTGCCAGGTTGCTTGATTTTTGTCTTTCTGCTTGAAGACAACCACTGTGCCTGTCTTGATTACCAATTGCATCTCTTGTGCCCACCACAGTACCTCACAGATTACAAGTACTCATCCAAAAAATAAATCCCTACTACTGCTATGAGGATTCTACTAGTAGTATCATTATTACTGCTGCCTATGCCAAGTGCTTATACACACACTACGTAATAATTTCTTGGAAAATGAACTGCTATCATCACTACCGCCATTACTGCTATATAACTAGTACTAGTACTACCACCACTGCTCCTATTGGCTCTCTATTAAAAAGGCAGTGGGGGAGGCACTACGCCTAGATTATTTCAATCACCATCCCCATGTCGTAGGTGAGAACACAGGCACAGAAAAATTAAGTAAGTATCCTAAGACAAACATACATGCGGTACAATTGGAATAATGATGTGCTTGTTATTACTCTTGGTCAAATCAACTGAGGAAATAAGGAACAGGCTCAGAGTTAAGAATAGGGTTGTACTTAGTGCCTCTGTTTTGGTCCCTTAAGCACTTATTTTCATTGAAAGGAACCAGGGATCCCTAAAGAAATGGCTGATTCCAGATCAGGGGCAGAAAATGGACACGATGAGCTAGTCAAGTTTGCCATAGGAAGCTATCCAAGCCAACTAAAGTCATGTCAAAAAGACTTGGAGCCGACTAGAAAGGAGCTCCCCCTGCCAGAGATGAATCAATTTCAATATCAAAAAGAACAATGAATATGATGGAATGAAAGAGATCTAAAGCATAAAACTTCATGAGTTGCATAATGGTATTTAAAAATATCACTGGTCACCTTCAAAAGCTGTTAGAACACCAACTCATAATTCAGAAAATATATACATAAAGGGAAACAATTAAGCATTTATCCTACTCTTCCTGTGTGGACTGCCTTTCAAGGTAACCAAACAAGAAATAAAAGTTCTTCTTTATAGAGGAATCACAGCTAATAAGAGCAGGAGGAATGACAGAATTAGAAAAATCATCATTTTGCAACTCTTAATAAAATAATGGATCTATGCAACCACCATCGATTGCTGCTAAAACACTGGTTTAATGCTTAATGGGGAACTTGATATTGAAGGGATCAGACTGACAACACCTGAATCTATAAATCAATCCTAACATAACTAAAAGTGAAATAACCAGACATTACATCAGTAGTTCCCAAACTTTACTGCACATTAGAATCCCCGGTGGTTGGGAGGAGGCTTTTAAAAATCCCAAAGTTCAGGTCACATCCCCTACCAATTAAATCACAACGTCTGAGGTAAGAAGCAAGCATAAGTATTGGTTTTAGCTTTTTAAAAGATTTCCCCAGATGATTCCAGTGCAAAGCAAATTTTAGGAACCTCTGCATTTTGTAGTTCATGATATGATATATTAATAGTGGAACACACACAAATACTCTCTGAGATATATTATTACCTAACCACCTGTAAATCTAACTAAATATCTACTAGCAAAATGGGGAGAAGAGAAACATGTTAAATAATGACACTACAAGGAAACAATGAGAAATCCAAAGTGTGAAGTATTTGAGGAAAAACAAGGGAAAATTGCCCATTTTTCAACAAACAAATGACATCTTTAAAAATGGTGGTGGGGGAGAACAACAGCATCTTTCTTGAAATATAGCTGAAGAGTTATGTTTCTGACTATGAAGAAGTGACTTGTATTAAACTAATCCTCCCACAGAAAATAATCATAATGCTATATAAAATAAAAAATGAGACTGTCTGTTTGAAAGCATTGTAGAACTACCAAAGCAGCCAGTATTCAAGCAGCCTAGATTCTGCAGAGCATGCAAGCCCATTGAGGTATGCCCTTATATTTACAGCAGCTGTTTGTCCTAAGATATTTATTAATTTGCAGTGTGGGGATGTACCTCAAATAGAAAGTAGCAACCTAGAATGTGCAGAAGTTTCTCTGAGTTGAAGAGATAAAACTTGAAGTTAAAGGCTATGGAATTAGTAGCTAGGACTTGAAGGGCTAAGATTCCTGAGGAAGAGGAGCCATTGAGAAGTGAGCCCAACAATCGCCATGCAATTCCTCCTCAAGGCACTTACAAATTCCTAAGCTACAAATGTGTGGAGTAAAAGGCCAAGAAATTGAGCAAAAATCAGTTGAAAAGAGATTTAAAAAGTAAGAAGCAATGCTGTCGATAAAGAGGATTGAGAGGAAAAAAGAGGGGGGGGGATTTAGGATCTACTAAGAATAAAGGGCCATGGTACATACCCCAGATGTTCAGGTGAGAAACCCTAAAGGCTTGAGTTGTTAGGACAAACAAAAAAATAGACCATGACACAACTTTGAAAAAGACCATTTCTTGATTAGATCAACATGACCTGCTTATATTGAATCCACCTGCCATATAGTAACATCTCTCTGAAAGAAGATAAAATTCACAAGAAATGAAATACTTAAAGGAGCTACAGGGAGTTATTTGGGAAGAAGAAAATATTCCCAGATGAAAACACAAAATGCAGGATCTAACAAAGAATACCACAGGAATGCTACCCACAGGAATCAGAGAAGAAAAATAAATGAAATGCATTCAAATTGGAAAGGAAGTAGTAAAGCTGTCAATATTTATACTACACATAAAGAATCTTAAAAATTCCACACAAAAAGACTGATTAGAATTAATAAATGAATTCAGTAAAGTAGCAAGATACAAAATTAATATTCAGAAATTGGTTGCATTTTTATACACCAATAATGAGCTATCAGAAAGATAAATTAAGGGAAAAAAATCCTATTTCAATTGCATCAAAAGAAATTAAAATCCCTAGGACTAAATTTAACCGAGGAGTTCAAAGACCTATACTTAGAAAACTATAAGACAATGAAGAGAGAAACTGAAAAAGATATAAATAAATGGAAGGTGATACCATGCTCATGGATAGGAAGAAAAAAACATCGTTAAAATGTCCATACTACCAAAAGCAATCTACAGATTCAATGCAATCCCTATCAAAATACCAGTGGCATTTTTCACAGACCTAGGACAAAAAAATCCTAAAACTTATATGGAACCACAAAAGACCATAAATAGACAAAGCCATATTGAGAAAAAATAACAAAGTTGGAGGTATCACTCTAAATGATATCAAACTATACTACAAGACTATAGTAATTAAAACAGAATTGTACTGGCATGAAAACAGACACATGTATCAATGGAACAGAATAGAGAGCCCCAAAATAAACCGATACCTATATGGTCAACTAATCTATGACAAAGGAGGCAGGAAGATACAGTGGTTAGGTAAAGATAGTCTGTTAAATAAATGGTATTGGGAAAATGGGACAGATACATTCAAAAAATGAAACTAGATCACTTTCTTACACCATGTACAAAAATAAGCTAAAAACAGATTAGAGTCTAAAATATAAGACTGAAAACCATAAAACTCCTAGAAGAAAACACAGACAATAAACTTTTGACATCACTCTTAGCGCTCTCTCTCTCTCTCTCTCTCTCTCTCTCTCTCTCTCTCTCTCTCTCTATATATATATATATATATATATATATATATATATATATAATTATTTTTATTTTTTTGATATGTCTCCCCAGGCGAGCAAAACAAAAGAAAAAATAAACTAATGAGACTACATCAAACTAAAAAGTTTTTGGCACAGCTAAGAAAATCAACAAAATGAAAAGACAACCTACTTAATGGGAGAAAATATTTGTCAATGATACATCTGATAAGAAGTTAATATTTAAAATTTATAAAGAATACATACAACTTAACACCAAAAAAACAAACAATCCAATTAAAAAATGGGCAGAGGACCTGAACAGACCTTTCTCCAAAGAGGACATAGAGATGGCCAATAGACATATGAAAAGATGTTCAATGTCATTAATCATCAGAGAAATTCAAATTAAAACCACAATGAGATATCATCTCACACCTGTCAGAATGGCTATCATCAATAAATCAACAAACAACAAGTGTTGGTGAGGATGTGGAGAAAAGGGAACCCTCACACACTGTTGGTGGGATTGCAAATTGTTGCAGCCACTGTGGAGAACGGTTTGGAGATTCCTCAAAAAATTGAAAATAAAACTACCTTATAACCCAGCAATTCCGCTTCTGAGTATTTATCCAAAGAACTCCAAAACACTACTTCAGAAAGATATATGCACCCCTATCTTCATTGCAGCCTTATTTACAACAGCCAAGATATGGAAATAACCCAAGTGCCCATCAATAGATGATTAGATAAAGAAACAATGGAACATATATACAATGGAATATTACTCTGCCATTAAAAAACATGAAACCTTACCATTTGCAACAACATGGATGGACCTACAGGGTATGATGCTAAGTGAAATAAGTCAGACTGAGAAAGACAAATACCATATGATTTCACTTATATGTGGAATCTAAAGAACAAATAAATAAACAAATAAAACAGAAACAGATTCACAGATACAGAGAACAAACTGGTGGTTGCCAAAGGGAAGGGGTTTCAGGGAGCTGGGTGAAAAAAGTGAAGGATTTAAGAAATACAAGTTGGCAGTTACAAAATAATTACAGGGATGTAAAGTATAGCATAGAGAAAATAGTCAATAATGTTGCAACAACTATGTATACTGCCAGGTGGGTACTAGACTAATTGGAGAGAATCACCACATAAATCATATAAATGTCTACCCATTATGCCATACACTTGAACTAATATAAAATAATACTGAATTTCAGTTGTAAATGAAATAAATAAATAATTAATTAACAAATAATCAATGCTATTTCTAATACCAGCAATGAACAATTGGAAAATGAAACTAAAAGTAGAATTTCATTTACTATGCCATCACAGAACATGAAATACGTGCAAGACCTTTGTACTGAATGCTACACTACATTGTAGAAAAAAACTGAAGAAAAACTAAAAAAAATGGAAAGATATAACATATTCATGGATTGGAATATTCAAAATTGCCAAAATGGCATTTCCCCAAAAAATGAATCTAAAGATTCAATGCAGTCCCACTCAAAATCCCAGCAGGACATTTTGTAGAAATCAACAAACTGATTCTAAAATATATACAAAATACAAGTGATCTAAAATAGCCAAGGCAATTTTAGTAGAGTTGGAGAACTCACACTACTTGATTTGAAAAGTGACTATAAAGCCACAGTAACCAAGACAATGTGTTGTTAGTGAAAGAATAGATTAAAGAATCAAGGGAACAGACAGGGAGTCCAGAAACAAACCCACACATAAATGGGCAATCGATTTTTGACAAAGACGCCAAGGCAATTCAGTGAGAGAACTGAGTCTTTTCGATAATACTACTCGAAAAACCACATATCCATATTGGGAGTAGAGGGGTAAATACTAACCCTTACTATCTATCATACACAAATGTTACCTCAAAGCATATCATAGACCAAACTTCTAGAAAAAAATCACAAGTATCTTTGCAATTTTGGAGTAGACAAAGATTTCCTAGAAAGGAATGAAAAGCATTAAAAAAATATTTTTTTAACTTCTGATTTTTGGAAGCCACTGTCATGCAACAGAAGAAAATATCTGCAACATACATATCTGGCAAAGGACTTGTATCCGGAGTGCATAAAGAACTCCTACAACTCAACAAGAAAGAAAAAAAAAAGCCAAAGATTTGAAGACACTTCACAAAAGAAATTATACAGGTGGCCAATCAGTACATGAAAAGGTGTTCAACATCATTAGTCATCAGGAAACACAAACTAAAATTTCAGTGAGATACCAGTATACACGCATTAGAACAACTACCAATTTTAAAAAAGCAGGGATGTAGAGCAACTAGAATGATCATACATTGATTGTGTGAACATAAAATGGCACTATCACTTTGGAAATCTGTTACACAGTTTCTTTAAAAATTTACATAGACACGTAATACACAAGTCAGACATTTCACTCTGTATTTGTTTACCTAAGAGAAATGAAAATGTGTCTACACAAAAATTTGTACACAGTGGCTTTATTCAATAATCCAAACCCGCAAACAACCCAACTGTAAACCAATATTGAATTAATACACAAAATGTGAAATGCCCACATAATAGAATTCTACTCAGCATTAAAAAGGAACACACTACCAATACGTGCAACCACATAGATGGATCTCCAAATTGTTCTGCTCCCTGAAGGAAACCAGATACAAAAGAGTATACAGAGGGTGTCCAAAAAACATATACACATTTTAAGAAAGGAAAAAACTGTATTAAAATGGTAATACTCAATATGTACTTATAACAAAACATGAATACAAGTCATGCACACACATTTTTTGGGGGCATCCCAGTATGCTATATGATTCCATTTATTAAAAATTCTAGAAAATGCTAATCTCTAGTGAGAGATGAACAATTAATGGTTGCCTGAATGCTGGGAGTGGTGGAAGGGAATGCCTATAATGTGACATGAGGAAATTTTTCACGGTAATAGATTATTCTCTATCTTGATTGTGGTGGTGGTTTCATGGGTGCCTACCTCTTAAAACTCACCGAACCATATACACTTTAAATGGGCACAGTTTATTACGTACAAATTAAACCTCAATAAGTTGATTTTTTAAAAATATAGTTGAATTCCCCCAAAAGAGCCAGACCAAAAAGATGACATGCTGTGGGATTCCATTTGCATAAAGTGAAAACTAAAATGGACAAAACCAATCTACGACAATAGAACAGGAGCTGTCTTGGCGGGCAGGCATACATGTAGTGATGGAGACTCCTGAAGTCCCACGATGGTCTTCATCTTTATCTGAGTAGCAATTATGTATTCATCTTGTAAGCATTCATTGAGCACTTAAAATTTGTGTAATTTTGCTGTATTTTGGTTCTATTTCAATAAAACATTAAAAGTGGGGGACTGTTAGATATTAAAAGAAATTTAAGAGACATAGCTACCAAGTGCAATAGGCAGACATTATATGGCTGTGATTTGAAAAACACAACTGAAAAGAATTTTTGAGGGAATGCAGGAAAATTGAATATGGACTACTTATTGGATATTCAAGAATCATTGATCATTTTATTGCATGTGCACTGTCCTTACTTTTAAATTCCTTATCTATTCAAGAAACATGTAAAAGTACTAAGTTGGACAATTAAGTTCACAAACTTTTTGCAACAATGTTGCTAACTTTTTTGATATCAGAGGGATTACTCATTATGAATTTGTACCCACTGGACAAACAGTTAACCAAGTTTACTATTTGCAAGTGCTGAAAAGGGTGCGTGAATAAGTTAGACGATCTGAACTTTTCGCCAACAATTCATGACTTTTGCATCACGACAATGCACCAGCTCACACGGCACTGTCTGTGAGAGAATTTTTAGGCAGTAAACAAATAACTGTATTGGAACACCCTCCCTACTCACCTGATATGGCCCCCAATAACTTCTTTCTTTACCCAAAGACAAAGGAAAGATTGAAAGAAAGACATTTTAATGGCATTCAGGACATCAAGGGTAATACGACGACAGCCCTGATGGCCATTCCAGAAAAAGAGTTCCAAAATTGCTTTGAAGGGTGGACTAGGTACTGGCGTCGGTGCATAGCTTCCCAAGGGGAGTACTTTGAAGGTGACCGTAGTGATATTCAGTAATGAGGTATGCAGCACTTTTTCTAGGATGAGTTCGCTAACTTAATTGTCTGCCCTTACATTTATAGGTGAAATGATATGATGAATAGGACTCACTTCAAAATATTACAGAAAAAATATGCATGTGTGCTAAAGCATAGGATACTGATCAAGATGGATGTTGGATGACAGGTTCGTGGGAGTCTATTATACTATTTCTTTCCCTTTATATATATAAGAATATTTTTTATTTTTTAAAATGTAAAAAAATATATTAAAGTGAGAAAGAGGTATAGAGATGGGACAGAGGTTCAGAGAGTGTGTGAAGATGTTAATTGGGCCTATGACCAAAATCTTATTCTTTGCACTCTGAAAATCAAAATATCCACAGCATGAAAATGTCCTGCTTCAGAGCACACATGGCCAGGAATTTCTTAAGGGCCCAAGAACATGACAAGCAAGAATAGAATGAAATTTAAGAGTCCAATTAGGTGCTGAATGACAGCTCGGTAGATATATGATGACAAACAGTGCCCTTCCTTCCTCCAGAGACTAATCTATTTTGAGCTCAAAGTGAGGAAAGTGAGCTCCTATTATCCAAGGGATTTCACCATCATTCTTCTGGTCCCCAGTTATCTCAATCTGATGTCTACCCAGGCATTGAAAGGGGGAGAATAAAATAGGCAAGAGAAAACAGATTCTGATAGTATCAGCTGGAATCCCAAGAGGAAGAAGTCACACTCATATGCAATTTTGCAGGGAATTAAATGGAGGAGCTACTTTCAGAAGTGCAGGTAAGGTTACAAATTAAGGATGCTGTAACCCTATACTTGGGACTACCTGCAGCAGGATGCCTTGATTACCCTGGGCCTACAAGAGCAAAGGCAGGGAGTGTGTTTATCAGAACCTGATGAGATAAGAGAAGGGTGGGCTACTGCTGTGAGTTGGAGCCATGGAGTGACATACACCTTGCAAGAAATAAGACGAGAAAGGCCAGCTGCTTAGAAATAAATTCCCTCCCATCTTCCTCCCCTCCCATTGCCCGATCTTTTTCCAGGATCTCCACTGACCAAACCAAACTGATAGCCACAGTCGTAGGAGCCCAGGTGTTGCAGTACATAGAGGTCAGTCTCCTGGGCCACCAAACAGGACAGAGAAGGTTGCCTAATAGATCAGGAGGGCTGGGGATGGAAAATCACCAGCACATTTCCTCAAGGGAGCTTTCACACCACAGGGGAATATATAAGGTATTCAAATCTGTAAAGAGAACAGATGGCTATTTGGTAAAATCTCTAATTCAGTTGGACCTCTGGTTTCAGATCCTCAGTTAAAATGCGACTGAATATTCTAAGCATTTCATAGGAGGCCTGAGAATAATGAGTGGTCAAATATTGTTTCACAATATATACACTGAGCATTGGGTTAAGTAGCCACTCCTGCTCGGACTTTTACTTGTAAAATAAAATACTTTCCTTCTATATTAAACATTTCTAAACTAAATGGACAGAAAAGTAGAGAAAGCGGGTTGCCTTTTCCCTGGGGCTCTAACCATCACTTTTTAAACAAAATTCAGGGCAAAGTCACCAAATGTAGAAACACAAGTCCAAGGAAAGACAGGAGGAGCACGCCTTATGAGGCTAACAGTGGAATCCTCACCCTGGCCGATTAGGCCCTTCTAGACTGGCCTTTCCCTGCCTTCTCACGGGCATCTCCACCACTCTCACCCCCACTCTCCAGGGACACGGAGCCCTGTCTTGGCTGGTGATGCCATCTCTGCTTCCTCCCTTGTTGGGCTTTGCGTCAGCTTCTGCCCTTAACATGCTGTTTTCCCTTCTACTCGTGTTAACTCCTCTTCCCATCTCAGCTCAACTCTCACTTCCCAAGAGACGCTTTTCCAACTTCTCTAATGAGGTCCCAGGCCTAAAGCACACTTCCAAAGCACCTGCAGCCTTTCCTTCCTGGAAGCACCCTCACATAGTCTGGTATGGCTGCTTGATAACGTCTGTCTACCTGGCTGAAGAGGTAGCTCCACGTGGCAAAAACCATGTGTGTCTTTGTGTTCCATTGCATTTCCAGGGCCTCATGTACTGTGGCTCATAGGAGGCACTCAATTATTATTGAATGAACAAGTCTTCACTACAAGATAACATTTTTGTCATTCAAGGGACAGTCTTAGTTTGTTTTGTTTTGTTTTTCTTTTAATATACAATACAATGTTGTGGTGTTTCTCTGAGAATTAAAGTAATGGGAACTCTCAGTTTCTGTTACACCCTTTTTTGTCTTATATCCCTTATAAGAAAATAATCTTTAACAGTGTTTTTAAATAATGTACAAATTATGCTTAGGATTCATATATGTCCAATTTAATCTCATAGTCCATGATTTATATACATGTGTCTCTAAGAAATTCCTTACAGGCATGTCAGGCAAGAAGGTATTAATGACACATTCTGGGTTCCATTTACTAATGCAGGAAGGTAACCGCATGATCCTTCAAGAGTTTTCAACAAGGATTTAAACCAAAGGGACTTTAGAAATCTTAATTATCAACAATGACTAACTGTATTCTGGTAAACTTAGGTTTTATTGGAACTCTAGCGCAGTTTGTTTTTTTATAATCGTCTTAATTTTTTTTTACATTTTTTTCTATTTTTTTTTATAAATTAAAGTTTATTGGGGTGACAATTGTTAGTGAAGTTACATAGGTTTCAAGTGTATAATTCTGATTCTCACGGTAAGCAACAAACCCTTCTATGAATCTCTTATCTGAACGCTTCAAAATCTTTTTATTACTAATAAAACTGGTCAAATTTCCACTTGTACTTGTCACATGTGTCAGGTGCCACATAAATGTACGTTCTGTCTCGTCCCTTGTTCATCTCTGAATCCCCGTTAAGTTTAGCAGGGTGGGCAGTACTTGGAAAGGGTTTGGTAAATGAATGACAGAAAAGTAGAAAAGGGAACTGACATTTATTGAACACTTAGTATACCATAGCTACTGTGCAAGGAGTTTTAATGGTAATAAGGACAATGAAAAACGTTTAGTAAGAGTTTTACGTCACAGGTGCTGTGCTAATGCACACGCTGTACATTTTCTCATGATCCTCTCAATAATCTAATGAGATGAGATAAAGTTTGCCCAAAGGCAGAGATTAAATAATTTATTGAAGGCTGCGTAGCCAGAGCTAGACTTGTTTCCCAGCTTTTAACAGTTGCCTTCTCCCCTGCTCTTCCTGATCTCATTTAATCCTGACAAACCAAGAAGAAGGGCAATGGTGTTCAAACCTTTATTTTCAGACATAAAACACCTAATATAAATGAAATGTTAAGTAAAGCCCAATATCAGGTAGCAAGAAGAGGAGCTGCTCTAAGCTTATCAGGGGTTGATGAACTTAGAATCCCATCCAACCCCTCTGAGTTCTAGTGTTGCATTTGAAGAAGTTCTAGCAATCTCTGCAGCAAAATTTGGGAAACGCTGTTATAAAGTAAGAAACTGGAGTTGAAACACCAAGAACATTGCCCAAGGTGAATAATCTAATAAATGATAAAGCAGTAATTTAAACATTGGTTAGCTTGATCCCTATGCTCAGTTACACACATGGACAGATAGATGTTGCCAGAATCGTTACTCTTTAAAGCATATTAAAACTTACCCAAAATTCCAGTTGTATTTGGACCGTTTTCCCACAAGGACAGATTTGGAAGTTCACACAATGTTTCTAAGTTACCCAAGATAAAATACACCAGATGGTAGCATTTGTTTATTAAATAAATGCTGAAGTGACAAACACTTGGCAAGATCATTATAACTGTGCCAAGCTAAATCCTAGATCTACAATCACAAATGCAAAAAAAAAAAAAGGTGTTTTCATAAAACCAAACTACTTGCATTCCTCTGTCCACGAATATGCTGTGCATATATAGCTCTGCACTCACTGTTTTTGGATATACCTATATCTTTCACAGCCACAAAACCAACAATGACCACCTCAGTCATTCAGCATCTTCATTCCAATATACTCATTCTATACATCAATGTTAATAGTATCTGCAATATGTCCTCCAAAGCAGAAAAGAACAAACTGACTAGCAGGATATATGTCCTTACCTCTATAAATTATCCTTTCTAATTATTGGATATCTTTAAGATTTAGAATCTATATTTTGTCTGCCTGTATTTGGGAGGGTAACTATCTGATTTGGAACAGTCCAGCAGGGTCCTGAAAGGTATGTTTCTAAAGTATTGCCCTCACCAAAACAATGTTGTGTGGTCAAACATGTTTGGACGATGCCATGTACTAGATACATGGAAATTCACAATGACACTAAAGAGTTTGAGAGTCCCAGGCAAGTACAGCTTGGTAAATAGACATGTATTTCCAAAACATATTTCACTAGAAACCAGGCTTATTTAAAATAATCCCTCTTACTTCTTAAGAATCCTGTTTTAGGAAATGCTATACCGGAGGAAAGATGGTCTAGAATACATATGTACTTCAAGATTGAAAAGGAAAAGTCAACATGCTTGCTCTCCAACAACCCCACTTTATCCATCCTTCTTTGCTTCATAGGCCTCAGCCTTCACCCAACAAATGTTTCTGTTTTATGATTACTTTAAACCTTAACACTGAGGAAATACGATGAGTAAAATAACCATACTGAGTAACAACCATGTACTAATCAAACTTCTGTGCTTGCCTTTGTGTTGAATCTCTCCCCTTCGTAGCCAGGCCCCACTTTAGACGAGAAGCCTCCAGTAGGATGATGGTCTCGGTAATTTTTCCCCTCGTCCTCCATACTGCGCTGTTGTCCCCTCATTTTACTAGCTAATGTTCTGACTCTCACAACATTGATGAAATTGAGGGATAGGAGAACTCTCCCTTGTGCTGTAACTCTCCCTTCTGTTACAGCTGGTTTTGTTCTCTCGGGGCCTGTACTGTAGGGGTATGTGTCTAGAACTTATGTCTAAGGGTATGAATGGGTATGTATCCCGGAGCCTGGCCAATAGTTAGAGCTGCTGATGAACTCTCTTGAGAGTTTTCATGGATTCTGCAGAGGTTCCTGCTGAGTCCTTCCTCAGACACTTCACTAGACCTGGATTCTTTCCTGAGTTATTCCTTATGACACCCTTTCTTAGTCCCAAGTCGTCTATAGTAATCTGCCTTGGACCCCATATGTTCCTGCTCCAAGACACCTTCAGTTACCATATTGGACTAGATTTAAAATGACTCCTCATTGGCTCTCTCCTCTGTACAGTCCAGAGCTGGTCCCCAGAAAACACTCACATATCTCATGTCCCGACAAACACTTGGAAAGAGGGCCAATTCCCAAGCATCAGCACACCCATCCTGCCATGCTTGCAGTTGGCTAGCCTAACTTTTCCTTGCCATCCAAATTTCCCAGAGTGAGTCAGATCCCCACACATGACCACTCTAAATTTCTCAAGCTGGATTCAGGCATCAGACCTCTGGGTCCTCCATCTACAAGAAACACAATTTAGAGCTCTCTGATTAGTCCTCTTGATGATCCCTCTCTGGGCTTGGACTTCCAAGACAGGACTCACCACTGTTTCTTCCCAGGGGGTGGTGAAAACTCACTGCATGATCACAGTTCTTTCCAAAGAAACTTCTTCTCCAATCCCCTCTCTACTCTTATATATCAAGAACCATGGAGCAGGCTCAGGACATTCTACCTAGGGGATAAGTTGGTCCTTTGATTGCTATATTACAGATGCCTCAGTGAAAACTAAGACATGAAGAGACCCATTCTAACATCCTGTTCCCTACATGCCACATGCATACATGTGTGCATATGATATTTCATAGGTACTTTCAATAACAACTTCTACTAGATACGAGTGATATAAAAGTCTTAGCACTCCCTAATTCAATAATAATCTCCAACTCTCACTGATCACTGCTAATTTGGGTGGTGGTCATCAACAGACTTTACAGCCAAAGCTTATCTTATGAGTTTTCCAATTCATATGTTCCCAGACTAAAATAAATAAAACCTAGTTGAAATATGAGCTTAAAATGGCCTTCCAACATACTTCTCACATGTTAAATTACTCTCAAATTACTAGGTATTGGTGATATTCCTGATAATGCCCTAAATTTTTCAACTTTTTAAGAGCCCAGATGGTCAAAAAGAACTTTACCAAATTTGTGTCATTTTTTTTAGTGGAATTATTTTAAATTTTCTTTTAATAATTGGCTCAGAGTTGTATTTAAAGACAGTGCTTACTAGTATTTGCAATTGAGAGAATGGATAATTACCAGAATAAAATAGCAAATTCCTAATGCTTATAACCTAAATTGAGAAATAAATTAGGGCCCCAAATGAAAAAAATCATATACATGTACTTTTATATTTTTTAATCACAAAATGAGAAAAGTAACATTAAATCTAATTACTTCTTTCTGTTTCTGTCCATCTGAGAGAATTTTGTAAATTGCCTAACTTAAAAAAAGAAATTCCCTAAAAGTTAAGTCAGGTGTCTAATCATCTTTTATCCTGGGCTGTCCCAAAATAAAACATTTTAGATCTATTCACAGTAAAATATAAAACACTTTCAGATTCACTTCCATGTAAGATTTTTAAATCTATTTATGCTCGAGGATCTACAACGACTAGATTAATCAGCAAAAAGCACGTTGTATGACGTCTCCAACTAACAGAACTAAAAAAATAAGAAGCTGGTTGTCTTTGGCGGGGTAGGGGAAATTTTCTTTAACCTAGAGGGAGTTGGGAAAAAAATGAAATCAGGAAAAACATTCAGTTCTTTTTTTTTTTTTTTGAGAGCCCACTGGCCCATGTGGGAATCGAACCGGCAGCCTTCGGAGTGAGGAACATGGAGCTCCAACCGCCTACGCCACCCGGCCGGCCCCAACATTCAGTTTTTTGAAAGGTAAAGAACCTCCCCTCACCTAGAAGGTGGGGGGATGAAATTACATAGTTACTCAGAGTAATTAAAGCTACAAGGATAAAGCTGGGGGGGGGGGGGGCGGAAAGTAAAATAACCAATTATTTCACTCTCTTCACTTGGCCTTGATTCAAATCAGAACACATTTCCCCCTGCATGACTCCAAACAATTTACCAGAAAAGGAAAACAATAGAGAAAAAGGTGTGCCTTTAAGTAACCCAGAGCATATATAGCAAAAACTGCAATGTTGTCACTCAGCAATTATGATGCTCTAGTTTATTTTCAAAATCGCTCACAATTGCATATGTTCATGGAGTGACCTTGGATGCAGCAAAAGCTCTTCGAGTAATGCAGTACCGAGTTTTCCCAACTGCTTCCCTCTGCCACCTCCCATCTTTCTTCCATAACCCAAAACAGTCTTCTGTAGAACTATCCCTTGAGTAGTGAACACCCAGGAAAACATCCCTGTGGAAAAGCATATAAAAGAGTCCACTATATTCACTTTCTGCAAAATGATGCAGAAAATATTTCTTTCGGGGTAGCCATCCAATACCGGAGCACTTTTAATGCTCTGGAGCAGGTAATTTAATTTGTTTTTAGGGAGGAGAGACTTAAAAGCAGCACTAACAGAGAAATAATGGGTCAGAAGCTAGAATTATCTCCAATGTTAGAGCCTTTGGACATAAACACCTCATACAGAAGGGCCTCAGAGTGCGAAAATCATGTTGCAAATGAGAGGGGTGAGATTCAGAGACATGAAGTGATTTTTCCAAAGCCTTCTAGAAGGAATGAGACTAAACTCCTGTTCTCTAGCCCCTCAGTTGATGGCTCTTTCCACTACTGGCTTTTTCCTTTGCCCTCTCCTTCTGCCCATTAATCTTCCTGACAAATGCTCAAAACCTCACTTAAAATAGTCCCCAATTCAAAATAACGAGGGCTTGTTAAGGGAAGAAGAAGTTTGAGATTCAGATTCTAATTGACTGCCTCTGATTGCTGGATCACACAATTCTTCCAGAAACTGATTCCAGTAGTATGTGTTATTTATTTATATTCAACTCTTGTTCCAAAATAACTGGATATGTTTTTTTCAGAAATATATAAAATGCAAACAGCTAAAAATAAATATTTTGGGGAAATTATCGCAAAGGGGGGGTGGGGAAGAAGAGAAAATGTGCCCAGGGGCAGCCAGATGGCTCAGTTGGTTAGAGCGCGAGCTCTCAACAACAAGGTTGCTGGTTCAATTCCCTCATGGGATGGTGGGCTGTGTCCCCCAGCAACTAAGATTGAAAATGGCGACTGGACCTGGAGCTGAGCTGGGCCCTGCACAACTAGATTGAAGGACTTGGAGCTGATGGGCCCTGGAGAAACACGCTGTTCCCCAATATTCCCCAATTAAAAATTAAAAAAAAAAAATGCCCCTGTCAGGATCTCATGGAAAGGGCAATGAAGTATCAATATTCCAAAAGGAATCTCCTGGAGAAACTGTCATAAACCAAGAAAGCAATTTATATAACTGGCGGCTTGAGAGCAAATATAAGCAATGTAATAATAGTGACTCGTCAGAAATATGCTGTGGATTGAAATGAAATGTTAACAAGTGTTTGTGGGGAGGGAAGAGGCATGAAATTTCCTCTATAATGTCTTAACATGTGGGGTTTGGATTTGTGAAGCAAGTCATTCCTATCCTTGCACGGCTTGGGAATGAAAAGAGAAAAACATGGGGAGAGGTAAAAGGAGAGAGTTGCACAACAGGGGGAAGCAGAGTGAACCACGAGAGGTTGATGTCAGTCTATGTACCATTTGTTAAAAAACTGAAAATAATTTATTGCATAATTGGAGACTCAAATTTACACATCACCTGGACTCAATCACACGTTTGCTATGTTATAATGCAATATAGTGTAAATCTATTGGCTCAGAATTTAAAAATTAGAGCCCAATTACCTGTATGAGGCAATCATAAATTGAACTTGTATTTCTCTAACAGGGTTAACAACTCATGATTCCAGCGTAAAAATTCAGGAAAATCAATTTTCCGGGCTTAAAAACAATTGTGCAGGGCATTTTATCACCCTGGTTTAGTGAACTCAGTCAAAAAGCAGGGAGGTAGTGGGGTGCAGTGTTTGAGGTAGGGTAGAAACCTAAAGCAAGACAAATAAACACAGAATATTTAATGTGCTCAAAACTCCCAACTATGTGCCCAATTAATCGGAATGGCGCCCCTGCTGTTTGGTGAAGGAGTAAAGGCAAACACTCCTACTGTTTTTCTTGTCCAGCAAAACCTCCCTACAGCTAACGAAGTGAGATGAAATGCTAAGTAAGGGGACAACTACTAATAGCGTACCAAAACTAGGCTTTCCTGAGTGAGGTCACATCTGCACTAAGCCATAGACCCCTTCTCAGGCACAGTGTGTGGACGGTCTCTTCAACTGGAAACCTCTTCAATGAGGAAGCACTCATTGAAGAGAGGGCATACGGAGGGATAAAGCTGTCGCAACAGCCAAGGAGGTGTAAACTGGCACGATGTTTATGAAGGACAGTTTAGCACTGCGTCTGCGTATGTGTGTGTAGTATACATACCCACACACTGGTACACATACACACTGTACGTTTTCAACAATGACATTCCATTTTCATAAAATGCTGCTAAAGAAACCATTGAATAAGGCTGCAAACATAGACATACTGGGTTCTTCATTGAAGTTTTGTTTCTAAGACCCAAAGTTGGAAGCCAACTAAATGTCTATCGAAGGGGATGATTTAGTCAAAGATGCAACTGTAGCTTCCCCTTTCTAGAGAACCTGAATATTTATTTAGCTAATGTTGACATAAATCAGACTTTAGAATCAGGTGTGGGGTATAGAGAGAAACCAAGCAAAAAGCAGCAAATCTAACAGAAGACACCAGTTAGCTTTTCCAGATGTATCTTAGAGATACTTTCAATAATGGAAAACACTTCATACACCAAGTAAACTATATTTCACCTATACAGAATAATACTATGCTAGAATTATAGGTGATGAATTAAAATTCTATGGACACAGCACACTGTAAGATAAAATAACAAAGAAGTACTACTGCATGTATCAGTTGGATGGGTGTGTGTGTGTGTGTGTGTGTGTGTGCGCGCACACAGGAGCATGGGTGAAAGTCTGAGAGAAAATACTGCCACACATTAATTCAGGTTATTGCTATGTGGCAGGATAAGTGCTACTAACTTTTATAAAACATTTGTTTCTGTGGTGTTGGATTTTTGAATTTTAATTTTATAAAATACACAGGTATTCCTTTTATAATTTGAAAAAAAAAGACAGCAATTTCTATTTTGGATCTTTTTTTTAAAGTAGGGAGAACAGGAGGGAGAGCAGTGATATATGGAAAAGCAGAAGCCCACTAGGCCCCAAGAGGTTTTCACGACACAAAGCATTAGCACCTGCCATGAAATGGTTTCGGTTCTTAAAGGAAATTGCACTAACCAGTACATTTTATCAAAGAGAAACAAATGCAGCAAAACCAATCATTTGTCTGCCTACCTTTATATTCTGTGGATCAAAAAACTCAGCCCATACTATGCTTCTAAGAGCCAATAATGTGCCTTTCAGACCTAAAATACAGCTAGAAACTGTGCCTTCAACACTGGGCTTGTTGGCACCTCTGTTTTCTCATCTTCCAAATGAACATGGTAAACAGTTACTTCACAAAGCCAGTGTTCTCTTTTAAAGCACCGAAATTGCCAAAGAGTCTACTATTAGAACACATGCTTCTCACGAGTCATTTATGGATCTTAGTTTCATCTGGTCTATGCCAGGGGACGACACTTACAAAGTCAAAGCAAAAGGCCTAGAAAGACCTTGGACATCATCCAAATCAATGCCCTGATTGTTCACTAAGAGAAAACCAAATGAGCCAGCCAGGACTAAAACAGAGGGTTTCTCTCTCAGTTCTGTGTCTCTAATTCCATTCAAAGTCAAAGATACAACTGTAGTTTCTCCTTTCTAGACAATCTGAATATTTCCTTAGCTAATGTAGACATAATCAGACTTTGGAATCAGGTATGAGACAGAGAGAGAAACAGAGAGCAAACAGCAGCCAGTCTAACATAAGAGACCAGATGCATCTAAGAGACACTTTCAATAATGGAAAATACTTCCTACTCCAATTTATGCAGTCCACTCTTGATTCTATAATAGAAAAGTTACAAAGTTCAGGGGAGAAAAAGCCATGTGAGTTATTTGGTGACATTTTTTAAAGGTTTACTGTCAGAAACATGCAATTTAAATATTTTTTTCTTTTTTTCCATCAAAATCAAGCATATTCACTAAAAACCATCTGGAAAATACAACAAAATATTAATAAGCAGAAAAAGAAAGCATTTCATACAGTTCAACCAACAAGAGGAAACCACAGGTAAACATTTTAGTATAGGTCCTTCTAGCTATTTTTCTTTTTGAATGATTAAGATCTTGATCCACACACCATTTCTAGATTTGCTTTTCACCTAAATTACACTTTTGCAGTTTAACAGTTCATTAAAAATATTGATAAACATCATTTTAATGTATGAACAGTATTTTACGGTATGGATGTACCAAATTTTTAACTTTTTTCTTCATGCATGTCATTTAGGGTTTTTCTGTTATACCAATGCTACAATAAACATTTTAAGAAATAAACCATTATCTTATTTTCTTAACTTCAATTCCTAAAATGGTAAATCTCTAGGTTTAGTATTATAAACATTTTAAAGTACCTGAAAGTTTGTTCCAATTTTGTTGTTCCTACCAAAAGTATATAAAACTATCCATCTTGTACTGCTTTTTCAGTAATTATCATGTTTTAAAATCTTTGTTAATTTTATAAGTGACATAGATACCAATTTTAACTTTAATCTTTCAGTAGCTGAATAGCATATATTCATTAGACACTGTGTTTCTCCTTGAGAACATCTGCTCTTGAGGTCTTTACCCATTTACCTACTGAGGAAGAAGGGAAACATTTTGATCAAGACATCCAATCATGCTTCTGTCAATAAATAAAATTAAACGAACTTTGCAACAAGTTAAGAAGCGTGCCAAAATCATTAAAGCTTAAGAAGACAAAAACTCCTGGCATGACAGTAAAGGGATGTAGATAAAAAAGCAGGATACACTTTTTTTCCTGAGTATTTGTTGTATGGGCTCCATTTCGTACTATGTCTGTGTCACTTTTTGTGACTGCTGATTCCAAGGGTCAGGTGAACAAACTGCTGACATTAAATGAAGACCTACCTGGTATTTTTCCACCATGTAGCACATGAAAATCACAACCTTCTTTATAAAAAGAATGTGTTCTGGTTCACATGGGTGGACTGAGCAAACTCTTTTACCTCCATTCCCACCCAAAGGACTTTCTAAATGATGCCAAACAAGTACAAAGCTGTAAGCCCACAATCACAAAGAGAATGGGAAGCTGTTACAAGATGAGTGATTTCAATACAAGTCTGTTGACTTATTAACCAGAGCAAAGGAAACCACAGCCTAAAAGAGGGTTTCAGCAAAGGAGAGTACAAACCTTCCTGTCAGTACCCCAGAAAGACTCAGGTCTCAGAAGGAGCAGGTACAATAGAGGGTGGAAGAGGTCTGCGGGGCGGAAAAGAGGGGCATGAATTACAGGTCAGTCTATGTAATGGACTGTCCTCCCTTGTGGCACTCCCTGTGGAGTGGCTTAGCACTAGGTTTAAGGCAATGAAAAGGTGTCTGGAGGTGGTGGGGATGCCGGGCAGTTATCATGAGTACTGAAACCTTATTCTGGCAAGTTGAAATCCACCTCCCCCATTCCCAAGCACTCCGTCTAAATTTCAACCCTTCAGCAGGCCATTTACAAGCCTCATCCACTTGTTGAAGGGCTGCCAATCAGCCCGTCTATTGCCTGTTTCCTTGACACACAACCACAGATCACCAGGAATCTAATATGCCAACAAAGGCCATCACAAAAAAGAAAGTGAACAAACCAAACAACAGAAAACATGACACTGAGGGAAACAAGACGATGTAAGGAACAGATACAAACTTTAAAAAAAATCTATTTAATATCCTCAAGGGTGATTTGATAACTGCAAAACAAAAGGAATTATATTCAAAAGGAACAATCAGATAGCAAGAACTATCTCTTTGGAACTATATGATTGCTTAAAAAAAAAATTCAATAGAAAGCTTGATGGCAAAGTTGGAGAAATCTTCCCGACTATTTACTAAATACACAATATGTGTGAAAAAATGAGAAAAACAGATGGTTAATCCAGGAAGACTAAGTGTGGACAATAGGAGTTTCAGATTGAGAAACAAGAAACTGGAGTGGTAGAAATTATCAAAGAAATTACATTAGAAAATTTCTCAGAGATAAAAGGAGACATGAATCTTTAAGTATAGGAATCTACTCAGTTCCAAGGAGAATGAACTGTGAGGTGTCAGAAGACCAAGGTTAAAGAGAAATTCCTAAAAGCCTACTAAAAAAGACCCAGAAAAGGGGGACTAACCTATAAAAAACTAAGGATCAAAGCAACATCAAATTTATCAGCAGTGATCTTGGATGCTAAATGACAGTAGTGAAAATGATTTTTTTTCTTTTTCTTTTTGAAATTAAAGTTGATTGGGGTGACAATTGTGAGTAAAGTTACATAGATTTCAGGTGTACAATTCTGTATTACATCATCTGTGTATCCCATTGTGTGTTCACCACCCAGAGTCACTTCTCTTTCCATCACCATATACTTGATTCCCTTTACTTTCATCTCCCTCCCCCCACCCCCCTTAGCCTCTGATAACCACTAAACTATTGTCTGTGTCTATGAGTTTTTGTTTCTTCATTTTTTAATACATTTTTGTTCTTGTTGTTGTTGTTGGGGAATATTGGGGAACAGTGTGTTCCTCCATGGTTCATCAGCTCCAAATCGTTGTCCTTTGATCTAGTTGTAGAGGGCGCAGCTCAGCTCCAAGTCCAGTCGCCCTTTTCAATCTTAGTTGCAGTGTAACCATCCTATGCGGGACTTGAACCGGCAACCTTGTTGTTAAGAGCTCACACTGTAACCAAATGAGCCATCCGGGTGCCTCTCTTCATTTGTTTGTCTTGTTCTTTTGTTGTTTTCAGTTTTATATACCACATATCAGTGAAATCATATGGTTCTTGACTTTTTCTGTCTGACTTATTTTGCTTAGCATAATAATGTCAAGATCCATCCACGATGTCGCAATGGCACTATTTTATCTTCTCTTATGGCAGAATAGTATTCCATTGTGTATATATACCACATCTTCTTTATCCAATCATCTATGGAAGGACACTTTGGTTTTTCCCATGTCTTGACCACCGTAAATAAAGCTGCAATGAACATCGGAGCACATACATCTTTACTGACAAATGTTTTCTGATCTTTCAGGTAGGTAGCCAGGAGAGGGATTCCTAGGTCAAATGGTAATTCTATTCTTAATTTTTGAAAATGGTTTTCAATACAAAGTCTATTCCCAAACTATCAATCGTGTTTGAGGGAAAACTGAAAAATCACAAAGTTGCAAGGATTTACCTCCCATTCACCCTTTCTTAGAAAGTTACTAGCTAAATTCGAAACCAAGTCAGAAAGAGAAATCCCATTTGGCCCAGGAAACAGTGAATCCAGTTCTGGAGAACAATGGAGAAATCTCAGGCTACTCCTATCTAGCAGGTCTAGAGAACAACCTGTCTAAGTAAGAGCAAAATGGGGGTCTACAAGAAAGATGGCGAACCAATAGAACAGAGTGCAATTATGAGCTTTGAAAAACTTAAAGACATGATTGAGGCACACTTTCAGGAAAGGCAAGAGGACATCATAAATTCCAGTAAAAAAAAAAAAAAAACACAAAAAGCTGTATGAGACATGAAATCTATATTACACACACTAAAAGATGGAAATGATTCTGACAAAATGACAAAGGGAGAGATTCCATTTGAACCTGACTCCAGGCACAATCTCCTTTGTGTATCACCGGAGTTGTGACACTGTAACCATAGAAACCACTTGGGTCTGCAGTAAATAATTTAGTAAAGTCCTAATTATGCAAATCCTTTTCATTATTTTCAACTTTGTAAAAATCACAAAGAAAGAGCACTCTGGTGATAGAGCAAATGTAAATTAAACTTGACAATGAAAAAATAATGCTATAGCTGACTGAAAATGGAAAGTGGAAGAGGGAGAAGAGTAAAGAAAAGGACCTGAGCCCTCATTATCTCATTGACAGTGAGGAGGGAAGAGACACTGACTAGATAAGTGGATCAATAAGGGGAGGTTTAAATGTGATTTAGAAGTAGCAAAACCAATAGAAGTTAAGAATAATGCTGTGTTATAGTGAAGAATGTGAAAAGGTGAGTAAGCTAAATCCTTCTCTTTCTTAGAAGAAAATTAGTAGCTAATGTATAAAGTGGATACAGTATTAACTATCAATATGCAGAGAAAATCAGGAATGGGTTGCAGAGGCTGCATTTGGGGAGTGCAACTAGAAGGGGGAAGAGCGGAGTTGGGAACTGTTACTTTTCATTAAGGTTTTCTAAACTATTTGCTTTGTAAACAATGGGTAGGTTATTGCTTTCATAAAAAAAACGAAAAAGAACGTTATGAAAAGAGCAAGTACATTGTGACAAGCTCTTTCACTAAAAACAATAAATAATTGAGCCTGGATGAAATATTATCTTCTGAGTCTCTGGACAACTCTGGAGGAAGAGTGATTTTCATATAACTGGATTTATTTATAATAAGGAGGGAGCAAATGCAGTGTACGGAAATGAAACACATCATTTTTGTCCCAACAGAACAATTAAGCTTTCATTAGGACTTAATGACAGGATGATATTCTGGGGTTTGGAGGGTAAGCACATCCCTTCCATTATCAAATCAAAGATGATCCCTTATCAAGAGAGACTCTTTTCTTTATCCTGGATTCTCCCTGCACACAATCCCCCTGCAAGCCCCTTCATGACCCTTGATAAAGATGGAAATTGAACAAAACATTACTTAGTGCTAATTGCACGCTCTCTCATTTCCTCTAGATAGCTGCCACCTAGCCGTTTCATATTAATATCCCCAAAAATGGACAGCAAGTGCACATTCAAATCCCTAGTGAGGTGCATTTCCCAGAATGTATTGTTGAATGGGTCTGTTGTTGGAAGGTTGGCAAGACACTAGTGATTCGGGGTGTGGGCTACCATGCCCAGCTGCGTTGCAGGCCTAGCATCCATGTTATTTAAAACGGCCTGGGTAAATGTGTGACTGCACCCTGTGTTCACAGAGAAGCTTGGTTCTGAGTTCAATTACAATCCCTAGCACTTTAAATGACAGCCGCTGCGCTATAATCTAAAATAAATCTCTTTTCTCAAGTAAGCTTTTACACTGCCACTTAGCAGCGCTGCTGATGTTATCTCATGTGAAATTCAAGCAGGGTACAAAAGCTGGACCTCTAAACCCGTTGTCACCTAGAAGAACATCCTTCTACACTTCTAAAGTTCTCTGTTGACCCTGAATTCCAATCCTGGAACTAGTTTCATGTTTCCTTTTTTTTTATGCAAGTCATCCTTTGTTTCATTTTTCTATGCAAGCCTCACACATTGCCTGAGCTCTTTTAAAAGAAAAGCTATACTGCTGGGTGCCAGATTTGTTCTCCCTGTTCTCACAGCTAAAACACTTATCTGCCACCATGGGCCAAAACAAGTGCGAAGACTTGGGCACCCAAATGAATCCAGTTTTCCCTGCAGCTCTCTGTTCAAATTTACCTCCTTCACCTCTCTCCAATGGAAAAGGAAGGAAATGTGGCCAGTGCTCAAAACCTGAAGTGGAAATTCTGCCTTTCCCCACCCCTTGCTTCTCCATGAGTTTTCCCCAAACGTCCCATGGGCTCAAGCTGACAGCTGTCTCCTCTGAGACCAATGCCTGGGCAGAAGCACAGCTGCCTCGGCATTTCTCCGATAGAGATGGCTTCTGATCCCTTGGATGCCTTTCCACAAAGGCAATTAGAAAGGTTCCCAATGTTCACTACATTCTTTCAGATTTAACAAGGCAACACAATTAACGCCGCTGTTTTTCTGCCAGACAACAAAAGAAAATTGCCCTTCCAAGAGATTTTTAACATTTACAAAAATAATCCATTAATACTTTCTCCCTTTCAGATGTTTTCCTTTCTACTGAGATTGAAAGGCATTGGTTTGGGGTGTGCTATACAGTATGTGCTCACCATCAGAAAGAACAGCCAGAACAAAAAATCAAAATGAACAATTTAGACCAAATCAGATTCAAACTTAGAGCCCCTGCAGAGGCAAGGAAGTCCTGTTTCTTTCTATTACTGGCGTGCAGCCATGCCAAGAGGGAAGATAGAATGTTCCTCTTGAATCCTGGGAAGAGACCAAGTGTACAGGTTCTCAACCAGGATCCTTAGGGGGCCTAGGAAATGAGGAGGAGGGTAACATTTCTTCAATGCCCCAGTAGTTGGGGGGAATACTGACACTGGGAGGACGTTCTAAATGGTGCTGGAAGTTTGCCATGTGTTATCTACACAAAGCAAAAAATTGTCCTGTCCAGAATGTCAACAGATCTCCTTTGGGAACGCTGATCTCAGTTGGGAGAAAGTCAATGCTGAAATAAAGTAAAATCAGCTCATTGCCCTAGGTTCCTCATTTTCTTAATCTGCAAACCCTGGACAGCCTGGAGATAGTGACTGAAGGAATCATCGAGTCATTTAAAGAAGTTAAGTCAGTCCTTGAGTCAACAAGTATGTAAGACGTTCCTCCTACGTACAGTGCAATCAATAATATGCATATGTCAGATCATAATCTCCCATTTAAGAAAGCTAAAAATGCCATTTTCTCTGTAAAAACCTTTCTAATGCCCTCTGCGATAAGCAATCTGTAGGTAAAGAGAGAGGACAGCCTAATAGTTTGAACTGTGAACACAGGAACCAAAAGTTCTTGGGTTCTAACCCAGGTTTTTCCACTTAACTAGGCTTCTGACCTTGGACCGGTTGCTTAATCTCTCTGCATCTTGATTTCCTTATTGGAAAATGGGGAAAATATTGCTGCCTACCTGATCAGGTTGTTTTGGGTATTAAACAGAGGCACTTATATATCATTAGAACAGTGCACGGCATATAGCAACTGCTCAAAAAGTTATATATATATATATATATATATATATATATATATATATATATATATAAAACCTGATATGTAATTATTTAAGTGCTTTCTACATATATACATGTATATGTGTATATATATGTACATATACATAAAATTGTAATTGAAATCACTATTGAGATAATTGTAGATTCTCATGCAATCATCAGAAACAATAGAGAGATGCCATGTATACTTTACCAGTCTCCCCTAGCGGTGACACTTTACAAAACCATAAAATAATAGCATAAACAGGATATTGACATTGATACAATACACCAATCTTATTCAGATTGCCCCCAAATCCCAGTTATATGTGTATTCATTTCAGTGTGTGTGCGTGTGTGTGTGTGTGTGTGTGTGTTAATTTCTATATGATTTTATAGGCTGTGTAGGTTTGTGTATCCACCACCACAGTCAAGATATTTAGCAGTTCCATCACCACAAGGATTCATCACATTGTGTCTTTGTTGCCACACCGCTGCATATCTGAAATCAAGTACATAACTCTTTTTACACATTGTTGGATTTAATTTGCTAATATTTTGTTGAGTATTTCTGTGTCAAATTTCACAAGAGATATTGGACTGTGATTTCCTTCCTTCCTTCCTTCTTTCTTTCCTCCTTCCTTCCCTCCCTCTCTTCTTTTCTTCCTTCCTTCCTTACTGCCTGCCTGCCTGCCTTCCTTTCCATGCTCTTTGTCTTGTTTTGGTATCAGGATAATACTAGCCTCATAAAATGAGTGAGAAGTGTTCTTTCCTCTTCTATTTTCTGGAAAAGATTATGTAAAGTTGGTGTTAATTCTTCTTTAAACATTTAGTAGACTTCTCCAGTGCAAACATGTGGCCCTGGAGAGTTTGTTTCCAGGAGACTTTTAAGTACGAATTCATTTTTTTTTTTAATGGCTATAGGGCTATACAGGCTGTCCGTTTCATCCTGGCTGAATTTAGGTAGTTTATGGTTTTTGAAAACTTGGTCAGTTTTTTCTAAGTAGTTGAATAGTATATGAACATGAAATTCTTCATAATACAAGTATATCCTTATCTTTTAATGACTGTAGAATCTGTATTTATATCCCACATTTCATTCTGGATATTGGCAATTTTGTTATTGTTAGCTTTGCTAGTCATTTATCAATTTTATCAATTTTTTTTAGAATAACCAGATTTTTGTTTCACTGACTTTATCATTTTTCTATTTTCAGTTTCATTGATTTCTGCTTTTGCCTTTATTATTTCCCTTATCTGAATGTTTTTCATTTATTTTTCTTTCCTTTTTCTATTTGCTTGAGGTAGGAAATTAGTTTATTAATTTGAGACCTTTCCTCATTTCTAATATAAGTATTTAGTGGTATAAATTTCCTTCTCAGCACTGCTTTCACAGCAGCCTGTATATTTTGATATACTGTGTTTGTTTTGTTTTTCATTCAATTCTATGTATTATTAAATTTCCTTTAAGACTTTCTCTTTGACCTTTGGATAATACAGAAGTACATGTTGCTTAACTTTTACATTTAGAGCTTTTTCTGTTGTCTTTTTATACCTGATTTCTAGTTAGACTTTATGATAATCAGAGAACATATCCTAAATGATTTCAACTTTTAAAGCTTTGTTAAGAGGATTTTGTAGCCCACAATATGATCTATTTTGGTGAATGTTACATGAGTGCTTGGCGAAAATGTGCATTCTGCTGTTGTTGGATGAACAGTTCAATATATGTCAACTGTTGGCTAACTGTGATGTTCGGATTGCTTATATTCCTGCTGCTTTTCTGCAGAATCGTTCTATCTATTATGGAAGGGGGCACTGGAGTCTCCAACTATAATTGTCAATTTCTCTATTTCTCCTTCAGTTAGTTTTTGTTTTATGTACTTTAGGACTCTATCGTTTGGTGTGTATACATTTAGGATCATTAAGTGTTTTTGGTGGGTGGATGCTTTTTTCATTATATAATGTCTCTTTGACTCTAGATATTTTCTTCGCTCTGAAATCTACTTTTACCACCTATTAATATAGCCACTCCACCATTTTAAGAAACTAATATTTGTTTGGTGTATCTTTTTTCCATCATTTTACTTTCAACATACCTAATTAATTACTTCGAAGTGAGTTTCTCATAGTAGCACATAGCCGTACTGTGTACTTTTATCCACTCTATCAGTTTCTATCTTTGGACAGGTAATTTAGATGATTAGCATTTAAAATCATTACTGATATATTAGCACTTCAGTTTACCATCGTAATGACTTGTTTTCTATTTCTTTCCTCTGGTTCTCATTCTTCTGTTTCTCCTTTCCTGCCTTCCTGTGAATTACCTGAACACCATTTATGGTTCCATCCTGATTTACAGTGGTTTGGCTTCACTTCTTTTTATAGTTTTTACAATGGTTGCTCTGGATGTTACAATCTAATATGTGACTTAGTACAAGTTATATTATCAACATTTTACTACTTTGAGTGAAGTGTGGAAACTTCACTTCCATTTAAGTCCCTTTACCTTTTCTATCTTTAAGTATCATTGACTTGAGTATCAGATGGTGTTATAATTTTTGTTTCAATCCTCAAATATGATTTATAAAACTCCTGATGAATAGTTTACTGTATGTATCCATAAATCTCTCTCCATTGTTCCTTCTTCCTTCCACATTCTCCAATATTTCATTTTTTTACCTTTTCCTTTCTGTTTGAAGAACTTCTTTTGCCAATCTTTAAGAGTAGGTCTGCTAACAACTTCTTTTAGTTTTCCTTCATCCAAGATTGTGTGTATTTCCCTTCAATTCCAGAAAGACAGTATTGCCAGATACGGAATTCACAGCTGACACTTTTTCAGTACTTGAAAAATATTGTGGCACCTCCTTCTGATCTCCATTGTATAGGTGAGATTTCTGCTGTCATTTGAATTGGTTTTCCTCTGTAGGTAACCTGTTATTTCTCTCTGACTGCTTTCAAGAATTTTTCCTCTTATGATTTCATTTTGTAAAGTTTAATTATGATATATCTTGGCATGGATTTCTTTGGGTTTACCACCTGGGGGACTCATTCAGCTTCTTGGGTCTATAGGTTTGTGTATTTCACCAAATTTGGGGAATTTTTCGGCTATTATTTCTTCAAATACTCTTTCAGCACTATTATCTTTCTCCTCTTCTTCTGGAGACTTTATTACTCCAATGTAATAAATGTTGGATCTTTTGTTATTGTCCAGATGTCCCTGAAGCATTGTTAAGTTTTTCAGTCTATTTTGTCTCTATTGTTCACACTGGGTAGATTCTATTGTTCTTTCCCCATGTTCAATAATTCTATCATCTCTCATCTCTGGTCTACTATTAAGAGTATCCAACAATGTTTTTATTTCTGTTATTGTGATTTTCAGTTCTTTAATTTCTATTTGGTTCTATTTCATAAATTCTCTTTATTTTCTGAGATTTTCTATTTTATATTTATGTCAGAAGAATTTCTAATTGATTGGTGAACCATTTATATGATAGCTGCTTTTAAATGCTTGTCAGATAATGCTATCATCTGATTCATCTTGGTGTTGCTGTCAGTTGATTTTGTTTTCTCATTCAATTTGTGATTTTTCTTGGTATTTAGTATTTAAAAATCATGATGGGTGATTTTTAAATTAAATCCTGGATATTTTGTCTGTTATGTTCAGACTCTGGGTTCTAATTAGATCTTCTATTTTAGCAGGTTGTCACCCTGTTAAATTAATCACATGGGTGTTGGATACTTTTATAGGTTGTGGTCCAATGGCACTCTAATTTCCACAGTCTTTGAGATGTTATTTTGGCATGCTTGATTTATCTGGAGTTACTTGGACTAGCACTAGTCCTTTCATCTATCACACTGCCTGAGGGGGTGGGAGAGGTTTCACCAGACTTGGCCTCAGGTGTCTTTTGGTAAGAGAGGGATGTGGTGAGAACCTCCTCTCAAGATTCCCAGCTGCCTCAGTGTCTCTGGGCAAGAGAGGAGAATTTCAAGCATATGGAGACAAAGAGCCTTACTGGAATGGGTCACTTATGTGGCTGCATCCTCCTCGATGGTTCTGCCTGCTTGCTGCAATGTCGTTGAGCAAGTGAGAAGCATCTGAGGCCTGCAGAGAAAAAGTGCCATCCTGGATTTGTCCATTTGCAGTAGCTGGGTCTCTTGCTGTTCTGCCTGCTAGCCTCATTATTTCTTGTTGGAAAGGAGAGTCTGAGACCCAATGAGGAAAGAGAGCACCTCCTTTGGCCAATTATTTTCACTGAAGTTTTGATCAACCCCCCTTGTTGGTGGTATCAAACTTGTCTGATATTGCCAGAGAGACTCCCATTCAATCAAAGAAAGAATCAACCTCCTTAGGTTTCCACCTGTCACTGGGTTAGGAGCTGGGAAGCACGAGGTCTGGGTGGCTTCTTCTTTTGGGGAGGAAGAATCTAGTCAACCTGCTAATATACAGCTTTTCTATTCCTGGAGTCTCAAACCAGCTCACCTTCTTCTTATCACATTTCAGAGTTCTCATTTAATTGTTTCTTGATTCATTTTCACAGTTTATAGTTGTGCTTAGATGGGAGAGCAGGGGAAAATGAGTCTACACCATCTTTTTTGAGCCAGAAGCCTCTGTTTACTATATTTTAATCATATATTAGCATTCGAGTTTTGTATGACATTTAACCCTTTTGACATTATACTTACCTGTGTACTGCCACAGCTGCTAAGATTTGAAACTTCTTGAAACTTTCTCTTTGTATATTTTACAGTGCCTTGAACACAGTAGGTTCTCCCTGAATTGCTCTTATGAATGAATGAATGAATGAATGAATGAATGAATGAATGAATGCTTGTGTATATTTTCTTTGGGCAAGACCTACCTGTTAAGAGGGTGGTTGCTGGCAGAATGTAAGCATGACTTGTAAGTGCCCACCCTGGTAAAGGGACACAGGAACAACAGTGAGAATCCTACTCAATGTGATTGACTGAAACTTGGCCCAGAACATGCCCTCACTTGGTCATAAGGTCCCTCCAGTCATCACACTCATTTTTCTGCTTCCAGAAGATCAGAAAATGTGGTAATGCTGGGGCAGACCTCCTCACTATCATTTCCTATATTGCTACCCTCTAACCTATATCCTTGAACAGAGAGAGAGACAGAGAGAGAGGGATTTCAAGCATTCAATTTTCGAAAGAAGATGGAAAGTCAAAAAGGGGAATGTCATTTTCTTTGTAGAAATAAAACCACTGCGTCTCCAATAAAAGATGAGTGTGAAACACCGATGCCTAATAACAACTGGCACAGAACGGTATCACTGGAAAACTCCAAGTTTTTAGAGTTCATAGAAACATCACTAAAGATTGCATTTAAGAGTTAGAGGGCCCCAAGCAGGGAATGCAATGGAATGAAAGGTCAGGTCCCTGCTGGGGCACAGAAGTAGGACTGATGGAATAGTGTGCAAGGAGAGACCCTGGGCAATTGAGTTCTCCCACTGAGCAGGATAGGATTAGAAATGAGGGCTTTGATATGGAAAACACTTGAATGCATGACCTCCCATTTAACTATTGGAATCCTGTGTTGTTATCAGTTGGTATGAGCTCTTGGTCTTCTAAGATTCCTAGACACTTGACCCTCATACTTACTGCACATGCTTATCTCCATTTTGGCTTTTGTTTTCTGACAAACGTAAGTTTTAACTGTTAATGGAGTAAAATCTATTACTCTTTTCTTGTATAATCCTTTCTTCTTCTTTTAAATTTATGAAGTCCTCTCTCACTGTAGTTGGGATAAATACTCATTCCTATTCTGGCTTTCAAATGGTTGATTTTATAAATGTATTGCTTTAATCCAGCTGGAATAAATTTTAGGGTAAGTGTGAGGGAGACCGTAATTCTTCCAACTGAAATGCATTCTTGGTAAGTTAAAAAAAAAATTAGGCTTCCAAGAGTAGAAAACTCAGCCTAGATACACAGTGCTCAGATTTCTGAGGTAGGAATGGAATGAATGAGGCACTTCTCTCAAACACCTAATAAACTCATACTATTTTTTTGGGAACTTAAGATTTTTTTTTTTTTATATCCCTTTTCTGTAGAGTAGGGATACAAATATCACTGTTTCCCCAAGGATAAGGCAATTTGTTAAGCTCATCAAGTCTCCTGAGCACATTCTGTGTAAAAGATTTCCCATTACTTTTTACACTGTGTGTATAGAGTCCTCCTGGAGAATGTGGCCAGGAAATAGAACTTCAGAAAACATGAAATAAGCTATCAAGGGCTTTCCTTTTAGGGATGGACTCAGAATAAATATAAATATATTTCTTGGTATTTAGAACATATTTGATGTTGGTTCTCAGACTCCAAAATTCTCTTCAAACTTTACGTGTTTAAAAGCAAGCAACACTTTGTGTTGGTATTTCTAAGTTGAGGGATATCAGGTAGTAAAAGTTGGATGAAACAGGAAGAATTTATGCCCTGTTCTAATTAAGAAATGGTCTTCAGAGATTCTGGAAGTAAAACAGTCCCATTATTAGTTGGTAATTTACAGCTGAAAGCCAGGGGAGAACTGTCTAATTCATACCATATTCCCATAGATGGGTCCAAAAAATACAGTATCATTTTCAGAACGAACAGTTTGCCTACTTGCATTCATCCTGTAAGATATACAGACTGCTTGCTGTGGGCCTGGACCTGAGGGGAATTCAAAATGATGGGTGTTTTCTCTCCTCACAAAAGCCACCCAAAGTGGGTTATACCCGCTCAATTATCAAGAGACACATTGTCTAATTTCTGGATTACACTAAAGTACATTGAGAGGATGGATTCTTCTCATAATGCCTTTGAATGAAAGCTGTCAAAATTTTTCTTTTAGTCACAAAATTATATCATCATGTAAAATCTAAACAGAAGCCCAACATATACAATAGAATAACAGACAAAAACATAAATTCTCTGGTCAAATGGGCAGCATTTCCCAGAGGACTTCTCCAAAACGCTCTCCCCACCCCCAACTCCCCCACACAGGAGCTTCTCAGAGCAGTTTCAAAGCCACTGCACTGATGAATTGATGGATAGAAAGAAGGAGGGACAGACAGACAGAAAAATGATAAAGCAAGCATAGTAGGATTTGGATGGTGAACTCCAAGTCGTGGCTACACAGGGATCTCATTGTACAATTCTTTCAGTTTTTCTATATGTTCACTTACTTTTGTATTATATAATGTTTGAGGGAAAAACCTACCCTTGCTTCCTGTATTTTGAGGCCCTGTTATTTGTTGTGTAAATATTTATGATTATTATATGTCCTTGATGAATTGATTCTTTTATCATTATGAAATGTCCCTCTTTATCTCTGGTAAACTCCCTTGTTTTGAAATCTACATTGTCTCATAGTGTTTGCATGGCATGTGTTTTTTTACTCCTTTCACTTTCAACTCTTTGTGTCTTCATATCTCAAGTACATATGGTGTAGTTAGCATATAGTTAAGTCTAATTTTTTTATTCATATTGACAATCTCTGACTTTTAATTGGGCTGTTAAGTCCATTAACATTTAGTGTAATGATATGGTTGGGTTTTGATTCTACCATTTCAATATTCATTTAATATTTGAGTCATCTACTTTTTCCCCTATACTTACGTGCCTTTCTCCTTTCTGTTAAGATGGGTATTTTTTTTAAAAGATTTTATTGGGGAAGGGGAACAGGACTTTATTGTTATTGGGGAACAGTGTAATTCCAGGATATTTTTCCAAGTCAAGTTGTTGTCCTTTCAATCTTAGTTGTGGAAGGTGCAGCTCAGCTCCAGGTCCAGTTACCGTTGCTAGTTGTAGGGGGCACAGACTACCATCCCTTGCAGGACTCGAGGAATTGAAGTGGCAACCTTGTGGTTGAGAGCCCACTGGCCCATGTTGGAATCGAACCGGCAGCCTTTGGAGTTAGGAGCATGGAGCGCTAACAGCCTGAGCCACAGGGCCAGCCCTAAGATGGGTATTTTTTTTTAGCGTACCATCTTATTAACACTGTTGGCTTTTAATTATAAATTTTTGTAATGCATGTATATATGTATTTGTGTGGGTGTGTGCACACATGTAGTCACATATGTGTGTTTGCTCTAAGACTAACAATATTCATCTTTATCAAAGTCTACCTAAATTTAATAAAATACCATATCATGTAAAATATAAGATTCTTACAACAATATTATTCCACTGTGCTATTGGTGACACATATTCTACTTCTATGAACGTTATAAACTCCATAGTACAATGTTATAACTTTAAACAGTAAGTTATCCTTTGAAAAAATAAGAGACGATAAAAACGTTTTCAAAAATATATATTAGTCCATATATTTACTGTTTTTAATGTTATTCCTTCCTTCCTATATATCCAAGTTTCCATTTTGTATCACTAGCTTAGAACTTCCTTTAGTATTTTGTATAATGAAGGTCAGCTAGCAGTACATTTTCTTAGATTTTGTTTACCTAAAAACATCTTCATTTAATGTTCATTTTTGAAGTAATTCTACATTCACTAGATATAGAAACCTAGGTTGACTTTTTTCTCTGCATTTCTCTCTGCATATCATTCCATAGTCTTCTGGCTTCTGTAGTTTTTGTTTGAAGTCTAGACTAATTCTTACTGTTGTTTCCTGTATCTATACTCCCCCACCTTCTGACAGCTTTTCCATTTGTAGTCTAACAGAATGACTTTCTTTGTATTTATTCTTTGATTTTCCAAACATATTAAATTTGTAGGTTGATATTTTTCAACATATTTAGGGAAATCTGAATCATTATGTCTTGAAATATTTTTTTTTTCTGCGTCATGCTCTACCTCCAAAATTTTTTGAGACTACAAATATATAAATATTAGACTGCTTGCTTTCATCCCACAGGTCACTAAAGCTTTATTTTTTTCCTATCTTTTTTTTTTTTATTCTGGTCTTCAAATTGGATAATTTCTATTAATCCATTGTAAAATTGTTTTTCAGGGTCTGCTTCTTCATATGTTCAGTAGTTTTTATTGTATACTAGACACTGAGTGATACATTTAGGGGATCCACATTGTATTGTCTTTCTTAAAGTGTACTGGGTTTTGTTCTGGCAGGCAATTGGATTATTAAGAGATCTTATTTATCCTTTGATTGTTAGGGCTGACCTATTTTTATTCTGTTTTCAGTCAAGAAACATGGCCTTACTCTAGAGCGTGGTTCTCACTCCTAAGGCTGGCCCTTTTGGGATCTCAGTTGAATGCCCATGTGCTCAACTAAAGTCTTTCTTCTCAGGCTAGCTCATAATTCAAACATGTCCCAGCTCCGGTCCCTTTGTCTGGCTCCACTAGGTCTCAAGAAGTGTTGCCTACTTATGCACATCAAGTCCTCAGACAACAACCTAAAAAGAATTTCCATGCACACACCTAGGTCCCCTCTCCCATACATCTCTCTTTTCTTCAGTACACTACTCTGCTCATTCTAGCAACCTCAAAACCTCAAACTACACACTCTGCCTCCTCAGTTCATCAAAACTGCCACCCAAAGCTTAATTCCACTGCCTTACTCTCATTTCTTAAGTTTATCAATCCATCTGCACATTAGTAGATTATAAATTCACCTCCAGTTTATTTTTACCATATGTATTTGACCATGTTTATCTTTCCATGTGTATTTGACAGTCCCTCAAATTTAAATGACCACTTTCCAAAGCAAAGGAACAAAGGCTGATACCTTGTGTGAGCAGAAACCTTGCAAAAGCAGCAATCTTGAGAAATTGATGGATGGATGGATGGAAGGATGAGACAACAAGTTAGGTTCATTCTTTATTTGTTCAACTTATTTTTGTTGAGTGATACCAGGGTAGGGTACAGAAGTGACCAAGTTGATAGCAGTCTCATTATGGAGCTTACAGTCCACTGGGGAGAGAATACACTCAAGATAGACAAAAATGTCTAATGTGTCACCTAAAGAATGTAACTAAAGAGAATGTAACTAAAATGAATAACCCAACAACTTCGCATGGCTGCTATCTGCTATTACATACATACCAGGTAACAGCACAGGCCAACAGTTTTTCTTGGACATACTTTGGACACAATATAGATTTTGGTCAAGACCATTTCCTGTAAATCCCTATCTATATGCTCCAAATGCAAGAGGGGACCAGGGAGTGTCACTATCACAAGTCTCCCAACAAGAACCCATTAATACCATTCAAACAGATAAAACTATCTTATGCTTGTTTTTGCCTTTTTGTTTGTTTGTTTGCTTGTTTTTAGTTGTTTAGAGAAGACCTAAATCAGATACAAATTCACTATATTTCCCTTCAAGGACACTTATCATAAAGCTAATATAGTACTTTTTTTTTTTTACATATAAAATTGCATTTGCTAATACTTCTGTCTTTCTTGGAGCACAATTCTATTTTCATCTAGCAACTGCATGCTACATATGAGTAGATGTGAATTTATTGGGCAAAAAAGTAAGAGAAAAGATAGATTTATTCCAGGATCACATGATATATTATATATTACCATTCAACGAAATGCAAATTTAGCAAGAATCAGCCCTGCAACTTGACTGACCATGTAATTGGCTCACTTTCCTGTAAAAAGTTCTCCAAAATACCATCAAACTCTAGAGTTTAAGTCGAAAAGATATATGCATCCTTATGTTCACAGAGGCACTATTTGCATTAGCCAAGATATGGAAGCAACCTAAGTGACTATCAATAGATGATTGGGGGGATGTCATAGGAATGGCGGCAGTAGGGCACACTTTTTGAGTTCTCCTCTGGATCTTATCACAAACGGGACATCTATAACCCATCAAAGGACTCTCTGCTCATCATGCAGAACAGCTAAGGGACTCGTGCAAGGATTACTTGAAGGTGGGCAAATTGGGCGAGCAGGGAAAGAGGGAAGGGAGTGGAGTGGAGACACAGCCCACATCTGCGGCTGTGGGGACGCGGCCCACACTTTCGGCGGTAGAAATGCGGCTGGCATCCGCAGCTGCAGAGATGCAGGGGATCCCAGGACAGAACAGAGACCACAAAAACCAGGAGGTGGGCTCTTTCCCTGTGCCTCACAGCTGATTTCTCCCACCGAGGGAGCAGCATATCCAGCATTTGAGGCAATAACCTCAGCTGAGACCTCCAGTTGGGCCCTAGGTCAGAAAAAGGACACAAACTCCATACCTGAACCCCTCCCCCCACTCTCCCAATCCTACCCCCACCCTTCCAGAGACTTAAACTGCCCCTGACTGAGTAGTGTCAGATTACAGAGGAGCCGTAGTGCTCAGGCTCTGGGAAGACTGACAGCAGCTCTGACCCAGGGAAGAGGCTGGGAAGAGTGTGATTTTTGCTGGGCTAGGAGAGAAGAGACTCCTCCACTCCCAGCCACCACCTTTTCTGGCCTGCGGAAAGAGTGTGACATGGCTGTGCTGGGAGACAGAAGACCCCTCCATCCCCAGCCCCTACCCTTTCTGGCCTGCCTAGGGCGGGGCAATTACAACTGCGAAGGGATCAGCAGTAGGCAGCAGACGCAGCTCTGGGCTTTCAGCAGCTCGGAAATCCCCGCCCACCACACACAAACACACACACACACACACACACACACACACACACACACACACACACACGGAAGAAGTGCCCGACACTGCACTGACTTTGTAGAAACTGCCATCCAGACCCCTCAGCCCCACGCATCTAAATCTGCAGTCCCAACATCACTCTGGGCACCACGTGATTGGCTCTGCCTGCACAATACACAGAGGACTCTTTGGTACAGCAGAGGACAACCTGGTGATTACTTGGTGGGCTTAAGCCAAGAATGGCGCTGATTTTTTGTTTTGTTTTGTTTTGTTTTCTCTTTATATCTTTGATATCTTTGCCTGTGTTGAGTGTGGGTTGTCGATTGTTTTTACATGTGAATGTATTTGATTTTTTCTTTGTTGTTGCTGTTGCTGTTGTGCTTGGTGATTTGCTTTGTTCTGAAATTGCCCTACTGGGGCCCAGCTTAAGAGGCACAAGATTCAACACACCCAGAGGCCAACTCCAGACCAAACCAGAGTACTACTGGGTTTGACCTACAAGTGACACACACAGCGGGAATTCTCTACAGGCACAACAGCCCATAGGGGCCAAACCACATTTAAGTGGTCAACCCTCACACAGCAGAACACTCTGTGGTGGACAGAGCCAAGTCTCACAACTAGTCAGCCTAGGAGTTAACCCCACCTACTCACAGGCTAAAAGCAATTAAAGATCAACTTTAACAGGACAATATACACAACACAAGAGTCACTGTTGGAGTATACGCAGAGGAGAAGAAGGAAGCAGTGCAAGTCAAATATAAAGGACACATACTACATAAGATAACCTAGCAAGAACTAAGAACCCTCAGCTAATCGCATAATTAACAATAAAAAACTGAAGCCCTTTGCTCTATGTTCAGAAACACGACAGGGCTGTCCCCTATCACCTCTGCTTTTCAACATAGTGTTGGAAGTCCTCCCCAGAGCAATCTGGCAAGAGAAAAAATAAAAGGCATCTAATTTGGGAATGAAGAAGTTAAATTGTCACTCTTTGCAGATGACATGATGCTATATATAGAAAACCCTAAAGACTCCACCAAAAAGCTATGAGGAACAATCAACAAATACAGTGAAGTTGCTGGCTACAAAATCAACATACAAAAGTCCACTGCATTCCTATATATCTCCAATGAAATCTCAGAAAAAGAAATAAAAAAAAAATTATTTTTGCAATTGCAGCAAAAAGAATAAAACACCTAGGAATAAAGTTAACCAAGGATGTGAAATTACAATTACTGTCATTTTTTTTGATACTGACAATAAAAATTATGTATGTTTTCTTTACACATGGTATTTTAACTAACTGAAATAAGGTAGCAAGTATTTCCAAATGGAGTTCAAAAGTGTGTTGCCTTAACTTTCTAGATTTGTATGGTTTTATGAAAATTTCCTTGGGGCCTGGTTTAAATGTCCAACTTTAGAGCTGAGCCCGCACAAGACTACCTGAAAAACCATCAAACACCCCTAATAATGAGGTCAATTTGACATGAAAAACTGGTAGTACAGAGCACTTTATACAACAGTAAAAAACCTATACCCCCTAGTATTATAGTGAAGCCCACAGATGTCCCATGAGAGTTGGGGAGGGGCACAGGAGATCCATGCAAGGTGGACTCTTCCCATTTGAAGTGGACATTGGTGTGAACCAGTGTTTCTAAGCTGTGTTTGGCAGAATGCTTGCTTCACAGAATCCTAATAGGAATGATGTTAAAAATAAATAAGAAGCGCTTTATGGTAAGATAAATTTCAGATTCTCTGAGCTCAACAAAGCCAAAAGGTTATCTTATTGTAGGAATTCTCAGTGGTTTCAATTTGCTAAACTGATTTGTAAATATCCGAGGGCAGAGAGAGAACATGGCACAGAACACTTCCCAAACTTTTCGGAACATGGAAAGTGTTTCTGAGAAACAGTTCAAGGCATTAGAGGTCTGGATTCCCCTTAGGAAGCCTCCTGTTTTGGTCCTGGGGGCATCATTGGAGGGGAAGTGTGGTGAGCAGGACAATGTGTGGCCCACAGGGTCATAGATCCTGTTGAAGCCTCAGTGGTCTAGGGCCCTCTGGACACCTGGGCTGGCACCTGAGGAAACCATTACTTTCCCCTTTGCTCATGGTGCTCCTTCATGAAGTTCAGACAACAATCCACGGTGATTAGACAGGAGAATGCACAAGCTGCAGCTCCAAAATATCTGGTTTATTTGCTCATGTTCTTTGAAGTTCTATTTCCCTTGAGAAATCAGAAAAACAATGCCAGATGTCTATTTACACTGTGAAAAGAGTAGTTAAGACCCATGCATTTGTCCCCAAGTAACTCTGAATCTGCTGGGCTTTGAATGGGATAGTCCCCTGGGATCCAAGAATGCTGGAAACCTGCGTTGCCAATCACCTTCTCACTGCCCTCCCTCAGAGGTTCTGGAGACTGTTATGTACCCAAGGAACAAGAACGTGCTTGATGCTATCGCTGTATTTACAGCTATTTGACTGTTGAGCTCTGGTAAAGACTTGAGGTCTAAGTGGAACTTCTAGCTCCGTTTTCTTTCACAGATTTATATCCCAGTATCTACCACTGTCCAGCCACCAGAAGAAGTTGGGTGGGGGGTGGGCAGTAGGATGGCTGGAAACTAAGGTTGGCTCAGTGTACTCACCAGATGCCAGCCTGGAGAAGCTGGAAAAGTAAGAAAGAAGGCTGACAGGTCAGCATTAAGCCTATAAGAAATAGTCCTGGCAACAAGCCCCATCCCATCTGATGTAATAACTAAGAGGCTGATTGTCTTAGTTCCTGTCGGCTCCTAGAACACAGTACCACACACTGGATAGCTTTAAACAGCAAACATTTCTTACGATTCTGGGTCCTGGAAGTCTGACATCAGGGAGCCAGAATGGTCAGGAACTCATAGGAACCCTCTTCTGGGGCACAGACTGCTGACTTCTTGCTGTGTCCTCACATGGTAGCAGAAAAAGGGAACTCTCTTGGGCCTCATTTATAAGGGCATTAATCTTATTTCACCATATTATGAAATTTTCACCATACTGTGAGTGTCCCCCAAAAAAGTTTCTTTAAATTTGTTAATCATTAGACTTATATGGAGACCTTTCTAAACATATTAAAGAACACATCTCTCTCTAGCCCTTCTACATCAGAATTATAGGGGCAGGGGTGGTTTATAGCTTGGGCAGGAATTACCATTCTTAAACAGGACAAATAAATTATTGGGATCTTTATGAAGTATGTACCCAGCATACAGTTCTCCCTTTCTCAGGGAATGGCACCTGATCTTCAGAGGTGGGTCCCTGGTATGTACGTTAGCATTAGCCTCATGGATGGACAGACTTCTGGTCCAAACAAGACCAGAGTATTTTTCCCAGAGTTTGGAGATGAAATTTAGGGATCAGAGATTACTCTCTGAATGTGAACAGAAGTATGACCTGGACAAAAGGGTGACACCAAATTATGACGTGAAGATAAAGAGTAGATAAAGATGGCCTTCAGAGAAGAAGTAGAATGAAGCAGATGCTCTCTGAGAGGTTCAAGAGATAAAAAGCAAGCATTCCGATGGCTGTCTAGGCAGTGGGTGAGTCCCTGCATTCCTGCCCTGGAGTTTCATGAAGTAGTCCATGTCCCATGTGATAGAAGTTCTCCTTTGGCCTAACCCAGCTAAAGGAGATTTTCATTAGCAACCACGAAAGGGACCTAACCAAATACAGAATTATCACCTGCACCGGAACACCTGATAAGCTCACAGCTTAGGTGTCCTGTCCCTGTTGACTCACTATGGAACGCTCTATTTTGCTTTCTTGAGAGGACACATGCTTTCTTGACTTCTAAATAGTATTTCATCAACAATTGACTACACAATATTAATACACTCCAAACTCTGAATGAGTACTGAATGGTCTTTCATGGAAAAATCTTTTCAATTCTTTCAATAGGGAAAAACAAAAACAAACAAACAAAAAAAAACCTCACTAATATTTACTAACTGATACATTCACTGAACAATCTGTAAAGTCAATACTATTATTGGCTCATTTTACATGTGAGGAAACTATGGCAAAGGGAAGGGAAATAAGTTTCCTTAGGTCACAGAATTCGTAAAAGTGAGGCTAAGATTTAGACCCACATGTGACTGTGCAGTCCAACATTTCAACCATTTTGCTATTTTGGGTTGAAACCAAAGCTCATTGATTGAAAGCAAAACTCTGGGCGCTACTTGAGAAGTAACATGTGAACATTGTTTCTTAACATGAGAGCACTCCAGTTAGGAATCTACAGGAAGAGCAAGTAAGGAAGGTTAGAGGGCTCTGGCAGTTTCCATAGAGAGTCAGGATGAATTATAGGGATGGAGGTGCCATCTTACCATAAATTTCCTCCTTTAAACAGATACCTGATTTTATTCCTATATGCATCCCTTCCCCGAGTGGTCCATGTTCTAGGGGAGGCTGGCCTCCATGAAAAGACCTTATCTGTCCAAATTCTATAGGGGCTACTGGTGACTGCGTTTGCTGTCCCCCTTCTTTGGTGGAAGACAAACAAGTTTCCGGAAAAAGTTCAAGCACCTCCTAGCAAACCGCCGCGGGCCCCGCTTGGTGTTATCAGGTTTTGGACTGCTGCTGGTGATGCTGGGGCTGGAGACAGAGACCCGAGGGTGACATTGGGAGACCGGGTTAACGATGGTGGTGCTGGAACCAGGAATGAGTTCGGCAGTGGCAGTCCTGGACCCTGGGCAGAGCTCGGGGGCGGTGTTCCTCGGGTCTGGGCCGAGCTCCGGGGCGGTGTTCCTCGGGTCTGGGCCGAGCTCCAGGGCAGTGTTCCTCGGGTCTGGGCCGAGCTCCGGGGCGGTGTTCCTCGGGTCTGGGCCGTGCTCCGGGGCGGTGTTCCTCGGGTCTGGGCCGTGCTCCGGAGGGGTGTTCCTCGGGTCTGGGCCGTGCTCGCGGGCGGTGTTCCTCGGGTCTGGGCCGTGCTCGGCGGTGGTGTTCCTCGGGTCTGGGCCGTGCTCCGGGGCGGTGTTCCTCGGGTCTGGGCCGAGCTCGGCGGTGGTGTTCCTCGGGTCTGGGCCGAGCTCCGGGGCGGTGTTCCTCGGGTCTGGGCCGAGCTCCGGGGCGGTGTTCCTCGGGTCTGGGCCGAGCTCCGGGGCGGTGTTCCTCGGGTCTGGGCCGTGCTCGGCGGCGGTGTTCCTCGGGTCTGGGCCGAGCTCCGGGGCGGTGTTCCTCGGGTCTGGGCCGAGCTCCGGGGCGGTGTTCCTCGGGTCTGGGCCGAGCTCCGGGGCGGTGTTCCTCGGGTCTGGGCCGTGCTCCGGGGCGGTGTTCCTCGGGTCTGGGCCGAGCTCGGCGGCGGTGTTCCACGGGTCTGGGCCGAGCTCCGGGGCGGTGTTCCTCGGGTCTGGGCCGAGCTCCGGGGCGGTGTTCCTCGGGTCTGGGCCGAGCTCGGCGGCGGTGTTCCACGGGTCTGGGCCGAGCTCCGGGGCGGTGTTCCTCGGGTCTGGGCCGAGCTCGGCGGCGGTGTTCCACGGGTCTGGGCCGAGCTCCGGGGCGGTGTTCCTCGGGTCTGGGCCGAGCTCCGGGGCGGTGTTCCTCGGGTCTGGGCCGAGCTCGGCGGCGGTGTTCCACGGGTCTGGGCCGTGCTCCGGGGCGGTGTTCCTCAGGTCTGGGCCGAGCTCCGGGGCGGTGTTCCTCGGGTCTGGGCCGAGCTCCGGGGCGGTGTTCCTCGGGTCTGGGCCGAGCTCGGCGGCGGTGTTCCACGGGTCTGGGCCGAGCTCCGGGGCGGTGTTCCTCGGGTCTGGGCCGAGCTCGGCGGCGGTGTTCCACGGGTCTGGGCCGAGCTCCGGGGCGGTGTTCCTCGGGTCTGGGCCGAGCTCGGCGGCGGTGTTCCACGGGTCTGGGCCGAGCTCCGGGGCGGTGTTCCTCGGGTCTGGGCCGAGCTCCGGGGCGGTGTTCCTCGGGTCTGGGCCGAGCTCGGCGGCGGTGTTCCTCGGGTCTGGGCCGAGCTCCGGGGCGGTGTTCCTCGGGTCTGGGCCGTGCTCGGCGGTGGTGTTCCTCGGGTCTGGGCCGAGCTCCGGAGGGGTGTTCCTCGGGTCTGGGCCGTGCTCGGCGGTGGTGTTCCTCGGGTCTGGGCCGAGCTCCGGGGCGGTGTTCCTCGGGTCTGGGCCGTGCTCCGGGTCGGTGTTCCTCGGGTCTGGGCCGTGGTCCGGGGCGGTGTTCCTCGGGTCTGGGCCGTGCTCGGCGGCGGTGTTCCTCGGGCCCGGGCCGTGCTCCGGAGCGGTGTTCCTCGGGTCTGGGCAGTGCTCCGGAGCGGTGTTCCTCGGGTCTGGGCCGTGCTCCGGACGGGTGTTCCTCGGGTCTGGGCCGTGCTCCGGAGGGGTGTTCCTCGGGTCTGGGCCGTGCTCGGCGGCGGTGTTCCTCGGGTCTGGGCCGTGCTCCGGAGGGGTGTTCCTCGGGTCTGGGCCGTGCTCGGGGGCGGTGTTCCTCGGGTCTGGGCCGTGCTCCGGGGCGGTGTTCCTCGGGTCTGGGCCGTGCTCCGGGGCGGTGTTCCTCGGGTCTGGGCCGTGCTCGGGGGCGGTGTTCCTCGGGTCTGGGCCGTGCTCCGGGGCGGTGTTCCTCGGGTCTGGGCCGTGCTCCGGGGCGGTGTTCCTCGGGTCTGGGCCGTGCTCCGGAGGGGTGTGCCTCGGGTCTGGGCCGTGCTCCGGGGCGGTGTTCCTCGGGTCTGGGCCGTGCTCCGGGGCGGTGTTCCTCGGGTCTGGGCCGAGCTCGGGGGCGGTGTTCCTCGGGTCTGGGCCGTGCTCCGGAGGGGGGTTCCTCGGGTCTGGGCCGTGCTCCGGGGCGGTGTTCCTCGGGTCTGGGCCGTTCTCCGGGGCGGTGTTCCTCGGGTCTGGGCCGTTCTCCGGGGCGGTGTTCCTCGGGTCTGGGCCGAGCTCCGGGTCGGTGTTCCTCGGGTCTGGGCCGTGGTCCGGGGCGGTGTTCCTCGGGTCTGGGCCGTGCTCGGCGGCGGTGTTCCTCGGGCCCGGGCCGTGCTCCGGAGCGGTGTTCCTCGGGTCTGGGCAGTGCTCCGGAGCGGTGTTCCTCGGGTCTGGGCCGTGCTCCGGAGGGGTGTTCCTCGGGTCTGGGCCGTGCTCCGGAGGGGTGTTCCTCGGGTCTGGGCCGTGCTCGGCGGCGGTGTTCCTCGGGTCTGGGCCGTGCTCCGGAGCGGTGTTCCTCGGGTCTGGGCCGTGCTCCGGAGGGGTGTTCCTCGGGTCTGGGCCGTGCTCGGGGGCGGTGTTCCTCGGGTCTGGGCCGTGCTCCGGGGCGGTGTTCCACGGGTCTGGGCCGTGCTCCGGGGCGGTGTTCCTCGGGTCTGGGCCGTGCTCGGGGGCGGTGTTCCTCGGGTCTGGGCCGTGCTCCGGGGCGGTGTTCCTCGGGTCTGGGCCGTGCTCCGGGGCGGTGTTCCTCGGGTCTGGGCCGTGCTCCGGAGGGGTGTGCCTCGGGTCTGGGCCGTGCTCCGGAGGGGTGTTCCTCGGGTCTGGGCCGTGCTCCGGAGGGTTGTTCCTCGGGTCTGGGCCGTGCTCGGGGGCGGTGTTCCTCGGGTCTGGGCGATGCTCTGGAGGGGTGTTCCTCGGGTCTGGGCCGTGCTCGGGGACGGTGTTCCTGGGGCCCTGGCCGTGCTCGGCGGCGGTGTTCCTGGGGCCTGGGCTGTGCTCGGCGGCGGTGTTACTCGGGCCCGGGCTGTGCTCGAGGGCGGTGTTCCTGGGGCCTGGGCTGTGCTCGGCAGCGGTGTTACTCGGGCCCGGGCTGTGCTCGAGGGCGGTGTGCCTGGGGCCTGGGCTGTGCTCGGCGGTGGTGTTCCTGGGGCCTGGGCTGTGCTCGGCGGCGGTGTTCCTGGGGCCTGGGCTGTGCTTGCGAGGGGAGGGTTCCGCAGTGATGGTCTTGGAGCCCCAGCAGTGCTTGCGAATGGAGGGCTCAAGAGAGGTGTTCCTGGAGCCCCAGTTGGCCTCTGAGGTGGCGGTCTTCGATCCCATGTTGGAAGGGGAGGTGTTTGTGCTAGATTTCAAAACGGTGGTACTGTACTTCAGGATGGCTCTAAGACCTGCACACTCTTGGGCCTTCTCCCCTGGCTCACGCATAGGCTGCTCTTCTGCCTGATGGAAAATGGAGCACTGTGATTGAACCTTCTGGGCTGGGGAGGGACTGCGGCTCTGGAACTCAGGAGGATGGCGTTTTGGTTTGTGGGTTTGTAGCATGCGGTATGTGGCGATGGTATTATTATTGTAGGTTTTACTTGACCATGTGGCGTAGATGTGTTCCCTGTGAATGCCCAGCTTCTCCATCTGTTGTATGACCCAGGGGTCTAGGGCCTCACTGGGTGGCTGGACGTAGGGTTTTAGTTCTTCTTCACCCATGTTGAGCCACGGATCTGGCATGATGGTCGTCAGGTTTTCTCTCTGCTGAGGGATGACAGTCAGCAGTTTTCTGATTAAGCGTTGCACCTCAATGGATAGATAACGAGGTGTAACATACCGCCCTCTGAGTACCTTCTTCTTCATCTTTTCCCACTTCTTTCCCTTGAAAGGCAGGGTGTCTGTAAGCATTTCATAAAGTAGCACTCCCAGGCTCCAGATGTCCGCAGCACAGCCATTGTACGGTTTGCCCAGGAACACTTCTGGGGCCATATAAGGGAGGGTGCCGCAAAACGTGCTGAGTTCACCCACGTTGAAAGACGCGCCTAGCCCAAAGTCTATAAGTTTGACGTTCAGGTGGGCGTCTATCAGCACGTTTTCCGGCTTCAGGTCCCTGTGAGCAACCCCCTTGCCATGGCAGTAGTTCACCGCTGACACGAGCTGCCGGAACACTCCACGGGCCGTGTCCTCCGACATGCGGCCATGGTCCTCGATGTAGTCCAGGATGTTCCCTCCGGTCACCAGCTCCATGACTATGAAGAGGTATTCCGGCGAGGTGACCACGTGGAATAGCTCGACGATGTTAGGATGGTGCAAGTCTGCCATGCAGAGGACTTCTTCCCGGAGAGATAGGTGCGTTCTGTCGGCGACCCGTTGCTCCAGGACTTTCACAGCCACCATCGTGTTCGTCAGGATGTGCTTGCCGAGCACGACCTGGCCATAGGAGCCCTCTCCGATGATTTCCTGGAGTTCGTAATGGGCACTGACGGGCTCCTGGTCGACAGGGATGTCTCTAAAGTCACGTGACATGGTGACTCGGTAACTAGCTCACTGATGATACTGTGCCCTCCAAGTGAGCTAGTAAGTAATAATAAGTATACTGACTGCGATGACTAAGTATACTATCAACAATATTACTGTGCTATTAAACAGTAATAACTACAGTAACTACTCTGATGTTATGTATTAACTGTCAATATTACAAACTGTGCTAATAAACAATAGCACGGTAAAAGGTCCAAGTCCAACAGGTCACCACAAATCAGCTTCCTGGGCTATAACGGACAGAAAGCTCAGCCCACCCAGGGCCCTATATAGCAGCTTTGGGTCATTCCCTCACACTGGTGCTTTATGAGGTCAGAGCCAGAAACTGACCATATATGGCTAAGGAGAAACTACACTGGTTTTCTCAGTGTGGGGTTTCAAGACCCCTTTACTCTGAAAAAAAGGGGGGTCCCAAAGAATTTTTTGTTTATGTGGCATATTAAAGACTGATATTTACTTTATTAGAATTGAAGGTCTGTAGGTTGCTTAAAAAAAAAAGGGGGGGGCGGGTGTGTATCAGAATGTTTTTCCAGGGGTGGATAGTGCTGCATTTTGAAAGCCCCTAAGATGATTTGTTTCCACTCCCTCAGCCCAGAAATGGTGCTGCCCCTTGAGAAGCATTACTTCGGTATATAATAAAGTAACTTATTATGTAAAATGCTCATTTAAAAGGTATCTACAAGCAATTGTTCTTATAACCACCTTGTGCTTATTAATACCTAGCTTAGCTGAGTAGTTCCCTGAGAAAATACTTTCATGTGTGTATTCATTTTCCATACCTTCAGGTTTTTTTGTTTGTTGGTTGGTTTTGTTTTTAAATAAATGGAACCTTGTTAAAAGTAAAAAATAAATTTTAAATAAATAAACAAATTCCTAGGATGTGGACACTGCTTTTTCATTGTCCTTTGGCTACTCTCCAGTAAGGCTGAGCTTTCTGTTTAATGATGCCTCTTCCACTAGCCATCCTGCCCATGGGATGACCAGCAGAACAACAAGTCAGGTGGGAGGTTAATAAGTGGGACAGGAAACAAGTTTCCCTATCCAAATAAGTGTAGGGAATTTCTTAACAGAATAGGTATTGCAGGACTTTCCAGAATCTTTCATATGGTAATATAAATTATGACTCTAAAAGAAGGGAGGCATAAAGACCACTCAGTGTCCTTACTATTGTGTGTGGGGGGGTCTTGTTTCCATGTTATATTATTTTAGCAACACTGAAGAGACCAATATAGCCACGGCCCACCAATGAAATAACTCAGACCTACTGGGCTATCAAAGGTCTCTGTCTGACCTTTAAAATTATATGGCGCTAATTTGCATGTTCCTCTGAACTAGAGTTGTGATGTATTTAAATGTTATGGTTTACATATATATATTCTACTTTTTCTTTGTTTTCTTCAGAGTTCTTACTGCTCCTTCCTTCCTTTCTTCCTGCCTTCTTTCCTCCTCTTCCTCCCTCCTACCATCCTTTTTTTCCTTCCTTCCTCTCTTCCTTCTCAGCCTTCACCTTCTCCCCCTTCTGTCTCCCTCCCTCTCTCTAGCACTCTCCCACCCTGCCTCCATATTTCTTTTTGTTAATTCATTTATTGTGGATCTCCCCCAACATACACACCATGAGAGAAGGAAGTTTATCTGTCCTTTTCACCATCAAAAGTCCAGGGCCTAGAACATCACCTAGTATAGAATTTAAGCCCTTGAAAGATATTTAGCAATAAAAGAAATGTCCCTTGTTGATTGTGCAAAATTTAAATAAATGAGGATCAGACGTCAGTCCGAAGTGATCTGTTTGTTGAGCTGACCCATTACTTGACTTTTTAAAGAAAATCACCTTGTCATTTAGAGACACAGCATACCGGTGGAGTAAATCTCCTATTGAAACACCAAATAATTCCTAGACCATTTATATTTGTGAAAATAGGGAAATCCGTGAGGCCATGCATGAGGATAAAGCACAAGCTCAGTGAAGTTAGGACCTTGGTAGATGAGCCAGCTGCTCATCTTGTACAGAGAAAGAGGTACCTTTGAATGGAGATGTAAAGCTATGATCACTGGGCCCATGAGCATCATGGGGAATTTCTATTTTGCTTGAATTCCTTTTTCAAGGTTCAAATTGCATTTTGGGGCTTCCTGTAAGATTCCAGACAAGAAATCCCCTATTTCTCCTGTTGGTAAGTCATTGAGTATTTGTATTTGTCATTATCACTTAGGACCAAAGACCTAGTCAATCAGTGGATGAAAACACAACATGTGATCGTGTTCATATTCCATCACGTTGCAATAAAACAGATAAGGTTTCAGGGACCGCTCCCCCTGCCCTTTCAAAAGACTTCTCCTAACCTGTGGCTGTAATTGACAGCATCTATTCTAGCATCTCAGGAAACTGGCCAAAGTAATTTCTTTTTCTGTCTCTTATTATAATGGCTTGAGTGGTCAGATGCTGAAACATATATGACTTAGATGAAAGAAAATGGCTGCGTTATACTGCAACGCTAGAGAAGCAATTACTGCATGCAAGGACATTTACTAAAAAATGCCTGTCTTAGAATGCACCTCGGCAGGAAAAATGATGTAAGACCTTCTGCCAGAGTCCACTTCTTTTTAAATATTACCAAAGCAGAGAAAGTTACTGGAGGTCACCAAGGAAGTGTATTTCTAAACAATATCTCCAGGAAATTTTTTCATTCACCTAATAATACATGTATTTTCACTTCTGGGCCTTTTAAGTTTTCTTAACCCTCCTGAATTCTTTAACTGGTACTGTATGGTGCAATTTCTATTGTCAGCACTTAACTCATGAGAACTGCAGGGGCGTTACCCGGAGAAGGCCAGCTGTGGCCATCAAGGTCAGTCCCCATCGGTCAGAAAATGGGGATGTTTGCTGCTTTGATTTAAAGTTTCATATACAGAAGGAAATTTTATTTCCTTATTTCTCAGTTATTTGGAGATGGGAAAGAATCCTACATACTAACATTTGGTACATTCAAAATCCATGTGTTCTAAACTATGCTCCAGTTTTTATTTAAAAGATTGCAAAAGAAAAAGTAATTTAGCCATTTGAAATTGAGGACTAATAGGACAGGAAAAACTCTGGAACCCAGGTGATACGCATCGCTGATCAGAAGCCTGATGTCTACTGGGTCATGATTTTCGTGAGACATGTCAGAACAAACGTGGCACTTCCTATATTCCCCCAATGCCTTAATGGTTATATTGAAGGTGCCTGCAGATGATTCTGAATTTTGTCTGTCTGATTAAATGAATGAGGGAATGAATGAGGGATGCAGCAAGATAGAAAATGAGGTGTCTTTAAGCTTGAAGGCGTCTACTTCTGTAGCCAGTACCTATCAACAATGAGGCATCATGGAATTGGAAAAAATGCCACTAAGTTATATGTTTGTTGAGAGGATTTTTCTCTACATCAAAGGGGTGAGTTCCATGAAATAAAGACCTATCTGTTTTGCTCACCATATTTTTCTAAAAGCTCAACATGATATTTTTGAATCCATACTTGGTTTTGATCCGTAGTATTCCATTATAAAATTATTCATTATTCAATAGTACCCCCCAATCCTCTACTTCTGAAAATGAACTGGTACCCATTGCAAACTCAGTCTGCTCCCAGGTACTTTGTTGGAATCATCAGCCTCACTTGAAGGAAAGTGATCTGCCATGTCCAGAGTTAGCAGGAATCTGTCAGGAATGAACACCCGTCTCAAATCTTATGGGCCTTATTGGGAAAGGGGGTTACGGAAGATTGTATAGACTTCTGAGGTGAAATTTGGCAATCAATATTTTCAATGACCTTACACGTCAATCCCAACTTTTGGTCTCTCAGATTCTATTTATCTTCAACTGCTCAGCGAAAGCAGACTGGGCAGCAAATGTGTCCACCCAGAAACTGATAAACACTGAGAACCTGAACGAAAGGCAACCATGCACATGAGATAGGAGGCATTGTGCCTCTACTCCAAGAGCTTCTGTCCGCTTGAGGAGACAGATTATTATTCAGACAAATAGGAAAAAAAGTGAAAATAATCACAGGGCAATCTATACATCAAAACGCAGTGTTGTCTTGAAATATTCTTATTATGATAAAACTAATACATGGGCGGCCAGATGCCTCAGTTCGTTAGAGCGTGAGCTCTTAACAATAGTATTGCCGGTTCGATTCCCACGTGGGCCAGTGAGCTGTGCCCTCCACAACTAGATTGAAGGCCACGAGCTGCCGCTGAGCTTTCGGAGGGGTGGCCGGATGGTTCAGCTAGTCAGAGCTGAGCTGTTAACAATAAGGTTGCCGGTTCAAACAATGGGATTGTGGACTGCGCCCCATGCAACTAAAGATTGAAAACATCAGCTGGACTTAGAGCTGAGCTGCGCCCTCCACAACTCGATTGAAGGACAACTACTTGGAGCTGAGGGGCCCTGGAGAAACACACTGTTCCCCAATAGTCCCCAATGAAATAAAAAGAAAAAAAAAGAAAAATGAAAGTTCACTTTGACATCAAATTACTTTTGCACACTTATGTAGTATTTAGAAGATGAAAAGAAACTATTAAAAAAAAAAGCTAATACAGAATGGCGACAGCAGGGTGGGCTTCTTGAGTTCTGCTCTACAGCTTACCACAAAGTGAACGTCTACAACCCATCAAAGGACTCTGCTCATCACACAGAACAGCTAAGAGACACATACGAGGATTACTTGAAGGTGGGCAAATTGGCGAGCAGGGGAAGAGGGAAGGGAGCAGAGTGGAGACAAGGCCACATCTGTGGCTTTGGAGATGCAGGGGAATCTCAGGACGGACCAGAGACCCCAAGAGCCAGGAGATGGGCTCTTTCCCTTCATCCTACAGCTGACCTCTCCCACGGAGAGCAGCATATTCAGCATTTGAGGCAGTAACCTCAGCTAAGCCCTCCAGCTGGGCCCTAGGTCGGACATAGGATGTAAACTCCATACCTGGGCCCGTTTCCCCCTCTCCCAATCCTACCCCTGCCCTTCCAGAAACTTAAGCTGGCCCCTGAACTGAGGAGTAGTGTCAGATTACACAGGAGCACTAGTGCTCAGGATCTTGGAAGAGCCGGAGGCAGCTCTGACCCAGGGAAGAGGCTGGGAAGAGTGTGATACTGCCGGGCTGGGGAGACAAGACCCCTCTACCCCCAACCCCCACATTTACTGGCCTGCCTAGGGCAGGGCAATTATAGCTTTGGAGACACTCCCAGGGATCACAGCAGGCAGCAGATGCAGCTCTGGGCTTTCAGCAGCTCAGAAATCTCCCGACAGACAGACACACACACACACACACATACACACACACACACACACGGAGGATGTGCCTTAACACTCAGGTGACCTGGGCACAGGGCTGGTTGTTACTCTCAGTGCACATATGTGCAGGCAAGGGCAGAAACTGCACTGACTTTGTAAAAACTACCATCCAGACACCATGGCCCCACTATCTAAATCTGCAGTCTCAAGGTCACTCTGGGCACCAGATGACCGGCTCTGCCTGCACAAAGTGCGGAGGACTCTTTGTACAGCAGAGGTGATTACTTGGTGGGCTTAAGCCAAGACTGGCACTGCTTTTCTTGTTTTGTTTTGTTTTTATATCTTTGATATTTTTGCCTGTGTTGAGTGTGGGTTATCAGTTGTGTTTACATGTGAATGTATTTCACTTTCTCTTTGTTGTTGTTGTTGTTGTGCTTGGTGATTTGCTTTGTTTTGAAATTGCCCTACACCAGAGCCCAGCTCAAGAGGCACAAGATTCACCACACCTAGAGGCCAACTCCAGACCAAACCAGAGCATTACCGAGTTTCACCTACAAGTGATACACCCAGAGGGATTTCTCTACAGGCACAAGAGCCCATAGAGGCCAAGCTTCATTTAAGCGGTCAACCCTCACGCAGCAGAACATCCTGCTGTGGGCAGAGCCAAGTCTCACAAAGAGTCAGCCTAGGAGTCAATCTCATCTACTCACAGGCTAAAAGAAATTAAAGATCAACTTTAACAGGACAATATACACAACACAAGAGTCACTGTTAGAGCACACGCAGAGGAGAAGAATGAAGTAGTGCAAGTCAAATATAAAGGACACATACTACATAAGATAACCCAGCGAGAACTAAGAACTCTAGGGGATCTACCTAATACATCAAAGCAAACACAGAGAGTCAGCCAGAATGGGGAAACAAAGAAACTTGTCCCAAATAAAAGAACAGAAGAAACCTCCAGAATTGGAACCAAATGAAACAGAGGTAACCAACCTATCAGAGACAGAGTTCAGAATGCTCTGATGATAAGCATGTTTAAGGAGCTTAGTGACAATATAAAGAAGGATAGAGAAATCGTAATGAACAACCAGTTAGAACGAAAGAACACAATTACTGAAATAAAGAACTCGCTTGAAGGAATTACCAGCAGGTTAGATGAAGCAGAGGATCGAATCAGCGACTTAGAAGACAAGTTAGCAGAGATCACCCAAACAGAACAACAGAAAGAAAAAAGAGTAAAAAACAATGAAGATGGTTTAGGAGACCTCTGGGATAACATCAAGTGCAACAACATGTGCATCATAGGAATACCAGAAGGTGAAGAGAGGGGGAAAGGGATAAAATATATATTTGAAGTAATAATGTCCAAAAACTTCTCTATCCTGGTGAAGAAAACCAACATACAAGCCCAGGAAGTGCAGAGAGTTCCAACCAGGATAAACCCAACCAGGTCCACACCAAGACACATTATAGTTAAAAAGGCAAAGGTTAAAGACAAAGAGAGAATCCTAAAAGCAGCAAGAGAAAGATAGCAGGTTACATACAAGGGAACTCCTATAAGATTATCAAATGACTTTTCTATAAAAACATTGCAGGCCATGAGGGACTGGCAGGAGATACTCAAAGTGATGGAAAACAAAGGCCTACAACCTAGATTGCTTTACCCAGCAAGGCTTCAATTAAAATTGAAGGAGAGATAAAGAGCTTCCCAGAAAAGAATAAGCTAAAGGAATTTATTACCACAAAGCCAGCATTGCAAGAAATATTAAAAGGGCTTCTGTACAGAGAAGAAATATGAAAACAATCTAACTGCAAATATTAAAAATAACAATAACTACGTACCTATCAATAATCACTTTAAATGTAAATGGATTAAATGTTCCTATCAAGAGACACAGGGTGGCTGATTGGATAAGAAAGCAAGACCCTTGTATATGCTGTATACAAGAGACTCACCTCAGATCAAAAGACACACACAGGCTGAAAATGAAGGGTTGGAATAAGATATTTCAGACAAATGGAAACGAGAAAAAAGCTGGAGTTGCAATACTTATAGCTGACAAAATAGACTTCAAAATGTAGAATATAGTAAAAGACAAAGATGGGCACTATATAATAATAAAGGGATCGATCCGACAAGAGGACATAACTCTAGTAAACATCTATGTACCCAACATAGGAGCACCTAAATATATAAAACAGATACTGACTGACATAAAGACAGAGATCAACAGTAACACTATCATAGTAGGGGACTTCAACACACCTCTGACAACAAGGGACAGATCTTTCAGACAGAAAATCAATATAGAAACAACAGCCTTAAATGACACCTTGGACCACTTGGATTTAATGTATATTTTCAGGGCATTTCACCCCAAAACTGCAGAATACACGTTCTTCTCAAGCACACATGGAACATTTTCCAAGATAGACTATATGTTATGCCACAAAACAAGTCTTGCTAAATTTAAGAAAATTGAAATCATACCAAGGGTCTTCTCTGACTACAGTGCTTTGAAAATAGAAATGAACTACAAGAAAAAAACTGGAAGACATACCAATTCATGGAGGCTGAATAACATGTTACTAAATAAGTAATGGGTCAACCATGAGATCAAGGAAGAAATCAAACGATATCTTGAGACAAACGAAAATGAAAACAAGACAACCCAAAATCTATGGGATGCCGTGAAAGAGCTCCTAAGAGGGAAATTCATAGCATTGCAGGCCTAACTAAATAAGCAAGAAACATCACTAATCAACAGTTTATCTTCACACTTACGGGATCTAGATAAAGAACAGCAAAATAAGCCCAAAGGGAGTACAAGGAAGGAGATAATAAAGATCAGAGTGGAAAAAATGAAATAGAAACCAGAAAAAAAATACAAAACATCAATGAATCCAAGAGTTGGTTCTTACAGAAGAAAAACAAAATCGACAAACCCTTAGCCAGACTCATTAAAAAAAAGAGAGAGAGGACCCAAATTAATAAAATGAGAAATGAAAGAGAAGTGACAACAGATACCACAGAAATACAAAATATTTTAAGAAATTACTATGAGCAACTATATGCCAACAAATTTGACAATCTGGAAGAAATGGACAATTTTCTAGAGGCATAAAACCTTCCAAGGCTAACTTAAGAAGAGACAGAAAACCTGAATAGACTGATTACCACCAGGGAAATTGAATCAGTAATCAACAATCTCCCAACAAACAAAAGCCCTGGACCAGATGGCATTACAGGTCAATTGTACAAAACGTTCAAAAAAGAATTATCACACATTCTACTCAAGCTCTTCCAAAAAATGCAGAAGGAGGGAAGGCTCCCAAACACTTTTTACAAACCCACTATCATCCTGATAACAAAATCAGACAAAGACACCACGCAAAAAAACAAACAAACAAAAAAAGTACAGGCTGATATCTCTAATGAACATAGATGCAAAAATCCTCAACAAAATATTACCAAACAGAATTCAGCAATACATTAAAAAGATCATACACCATGATCAAGTGGGATTCATCCCTTGTATGCAAGAGTGGTTCAACATCCGCAAATCAATTAATGTGATACATGACATTAACAGAATGAAAAATAAAAATCACATGATCATATCAATAGATGCAGAAACGCATTTGATAAAATCCAGCAGACATTTATGATAAACAAACCCTTAGGAAAGTGGGAATAGAGGGATCATATCTCAACATAATAAAGGTCATATATGATAAACCCACAGCTAACATCATACTCAATGGGGAAAAGCTAAAACCATTCCCCTTAAGATCAGGAACAAGGCAAGGTTGCCCACTTTTTCCACTTCTATTCAACATAGTGCTGGAAGTTCTAGCCACAGCAATCAGACAAGAAAAAGAAATAAAAGGCATCCAAGTCGGTAAGGAGGAAGTAAAATTATCATTATATGCAGAGGACATGATACTATATAGAGAGAACCTTAAAGACTCCACCAAGAACCTATTAGCGCTGATAGATGAATTTAGTAAAGTATTCAAAGAATTTAGTTTAGTAAAGCAGTATACAAAATTAATATTCAGAAATCAGTTGCATTTGTATATACCAATAATAAAATATCAGAAGGAGAACTTAAAAAAACAATCCCATTTACAATTGCTTCAAAGACTATAAAATATTTGGGAATAAATTTAACCAGAAAAGTAAATGATTTGGACTCAGAAAATTATAAGACACTGAAGGAAGAAATGAAAGAAGATATAAATAGATGGAAACACATACCATGTTCACGGATAGGAAGATTTAATACAGTTAAAATGTCCATATTACCTAATGCAATATACATATTCAACGCAATTCCTACCAAACTACCAATGACGTTTTTCACAGAAATAGAACATATAATCCTAAAATTTATATGGGACCATAAAAGACCTCGGATAGCCTCAGCAATCGTGCGAAATAAGAACAAAGTGGGACGTATAATGATACCTGACATCAAATTATACTACAAGGCTACAGTAATGAAAACAGCATGGTATTGGCATAAAAACAGACACATAGATCAATGGAAGAGAATAGAGAGTCCAAAAATAAATCCATGCCTCTATGGCCATTTAATCTACGATAGTGGAAGCAAAAATATGCAGTGTGGTGAAGATAGTCTATTCAATAAATGGTGCTAGGAAACCTGGACAGATACTTGCAAAAAAATGAAGCTGGACCACCTCCTTACACCATATACAAAAATAAATTAAAAATGGCTTAAAGACTTAAATGTAAAATCTGAAACCATAAAATTCCTAGAAGAAAATGTAGGAAGAAATTTCACAGACATTACCCGGAGTAAGATTTTTACTGATATATCCCCTCGCACAAGGGAAGTGAGAGAAAAAATAAACATGTGGCATTACATCAAACTAAAAAGTTTTTTCACAGCAAAGTAAACCATCAATAAAACAAAAAGGGATCCTACTGAATGGGAAAACATATTTGCCAATGATATATCTGATAAAGGATTAATATCACAAATTTATAAAAAGCTCACTCAACTCAACTCCAAAAAAACAAACAACCCAATTAAAAAATGGGCAGAGAACTTGAGGAGACATTTTTCTAAAAAACATACAGATGGCAAACAGACATATGAAAAAATGTTCAACCTCACTAACCATCAGAGAAATGCAAATAAACACCACAATGAGATACCACCTCACCCCAGTCAAAATGGCTATCATCAATAAATCAACAAACAACACTTGTTGACGAGGATGTGGAGAAAAGGGAATCCTTGTGCACTGTTGGTGGGATTGCAGATTGGTACAGCCACTATGGAAAACAGTATGGAGGTATCTCAAAAATCTGAACATGGAACTACCTTATGATCCAGTAATTCCACTCCTAGGTATCTATCCGGGGAAATCCAAAACTCTAATTCAAAATCTTTATGCACTCCTATGTTTATTGCAGCACTATACACAATAGCCTAGACATGGAAACAACCGAAATGCCCATCACTAGATGACTGGATTAAGAAACCGTGGTACATTTATAGAATGGAGTGTTATGCAGCCATAAAGAAGAAAGAAATCTTACTATTTGCAACAACATGGATTGACCTAGAGAACATTATGTTAAGTGAAATAAGTCAGACAGAGAAAGACAAATACCATATGATCTCACTTATATGTCAAATCTAAAGAAAAGAATAAGTGAATGAACTAATCAGATACAGTTTTGGACACAGAGGAAAAACTGAGGGTTGCTAGATGGGCAGGGGGGTGGGGATAAGGCGAAAGGTGAGGGGATTAGAAAACAGTCAGTAACCACAAGATGGCCACAGGGATTTGAAAATTCATTTGGGGAATGTAATCAATAATGTTGTAAAGATTTTGTAGGGTATCCGATGGACACGTGTTCCATTAGGGAGACCACCTCAGGGATGATGTAGATGCCTGATCACTGCACTGTACACCTGAAGCTGAACAATAATGAATGCCAACTATACTTTTATTTATATATATATATATGTATATACATATATGTATGTATATAATTACAAGAAGCGGAGTACAGCATTAGGAATAGACAGTGGAAATGTAATGGCTCTGTGCGATGTCAGAGGGATAGTGGATGGGGGGAGGGGGGTTCACACAGTGTGAGGGATATAAATAATAAACGTCTAAGTATTACTTTGTCTTGTGCACCTGAAACTAATTAAAAAATAGACGATTGGATAAAAAAAGTGGCACATATATACAATGGAATATTACTCGGCTATAAAAAGAATGAAATCTTACCATTTGTGACAGCATGGATGGACATAGAGGGTATTATGCTAAGTGAAATAAGTCAGACATAGAAAGACAAATATCATATGATTTCATTTATATGTAGGACCTAAAAAGCAAAATAAATGAATAAACAAAATGGAAACAAGCTCATAGATACAGAGAATAAATTAACGGTTTCCAGATGGGAGGGTGTTGCGAGGATGGGTGAAAAGGGGGAAGAGATTAAGGTGTACAAATGACCAGTTATAAAAACAGTCACAGGGATATAAAGTACAGCGCAGGGAATATAGTCAATAATATTTTAGTAACTATGTGGTATCACATGGGTACTAGACTTATTGGGGTGATCACTTCATAAGTTATGTAAATGTCTAATAACTATGTTGTACACTTGAAACTAATATAATATTGGATGTCAACCGTAATTGAAAATTTAGTTTTGTTTTTGTTTTTGTTTTTAATCTAGAGCTTAACAATTCTGAGGCCCTTATCCTGCCCTTTCTGCTGCAAGTAGCCCACATGAATCAGTTATCCACAAGAAAGCCCAAGGCTGGGGCAAGAAGAGTGATGAACAGATGACCCTAAGTTACAAAAGATTTACCATTTCCGTGTCCCTGCGTCTGCCTAAAGAGCTGCTCCAGCCTGTGCTTGACAGCTGTCCGTAATGGAGACAGATAGCTTTTTCTTTTTAAGAATAAGATTTACCATTTGTTTCTTCTGCTCTCCCCCCAAACTTTTCCTGTCTCAGACACATCAGTGACATGATAAATATCTTATTGTTTTCTATCTTTAGGACTTTCATACTCCTGGGTAAAATGGAAACCTGGGTTTGGTCCTAAAAAAGAAATGATTTGCAAACTTTCATCTGTAACATGAGATATAGCCATTACCAGACAAATAATGACAATGGTTGGATACTGACTTCTGCCAGTAATTGTGTTACGTTCTTTTCATTCATTATCTCACTGAATCTTCACAGTTCCCATATGACTTAGATTACCCTCTATGGCCCCTTGAAGCATTTTCACATAGAGTTCCACACTTCTACTTCAAGCATAGGCAGAAGTTGGCAATACAGGAACAGGCAAAGGGATAATATTCTATCCAGTTGGGAAAAAACAACCACAATCCTCATTAAGATCTACGCATTTTAGAAAGAGACCAATGAAGCTGTTAAATATGTTTAGGAAGCACTGTCTTCTCCCTGCACTCAATTTGAAAATTACAACAAAGAATTTTTAAAATCAGACATTATTCTATCACGCAGAGATAAACATTGATAATGTTGATAATGTTTTAATATTTTCCAGTCTTATTTATATGTCTGTCTTCACTTTTTTCTGTTTGTTGATTTTTTTAAACCCAAAGATAGATCATATATTAGTGCAATTTTGTATCCTTTTTCATTGAAAATTATATTGTATTTTCCCATGTCATTAAACATAATTTTTAAAAGATTTTTCAAATGCTACCTTATGTATCATAATTTATTCAACAATTCCCCAATTCACTGACAGATCATATAATAGAATATTTTATTATACAAATACTGTAATACACAACATAATATTTTTTTCTGCATCTCTATTCTCTTCTGAAAATTTTCTAGGATTGCGATTACTGGATCAAAAAATATAAAAGCTTCCTTTTTGTAAGGAGGCTGATCCTGTGCACAATTTCACCACAGAAGAATTTACCATCTCCAGGTCTAACTAGTAGTATCATTATATTTAACACTTGCCAAATAGGTGAAAATGATTTTGTTTTGTATGTCCTAGATTTTTATGTAATAGCATCAGATTGCATTCTTTTGCAACTTGTCTTTTGAAATTTTTTACTCTATAATATTTTTGAGATTTATCTCTGTTAATATATGTTGTTCTCATTCATTCCTTTTGCTGTTCAAAAATCACCCCTTGTATAATTCACTGTATACAGAGGGTGCCAAAAAATGTACACACATTTTAAGAAAGGAAAAACTAAAATTGTAATACTCAATATAACAAAAGATAAACACAAGTCACATTCGACTTCTGCAATGACAAGAGGTGCTCAAATTGGTTACCATCAGCGTCCAGACACTTCTGATGATGGCGAACTACTGCTTGAGCAACGTTGACCAAAGTGTTCACTTGTATACATTTTTTGGCACCCCGATATGTGTTCATTCGCCATTGGTATTTATATTTTCTTGAATAATGAAAAAAATGCTATTGTAAATATCTCATAGTCATCTCCTTGGGTGCATGAGTCATGGGCGATGAACACACCTTCCTTCACCTTTTCTGGATGATGCCGCACTGGATTCCCCAGGGGCTGTCCCAGTTTGCCCCATAAATGATAATCCCCATTGCTCCACAACCACATCATCCCTTTTTAATTTATTCTGCCACTTTATTTATATTGGATGGATGCAAAAAGTTATAATGATTTTAATTTACATTTCCTGGTTACTTTTTAGGTTGCACAGTCTTTCATTTATTAACTGGCCATTTCTTTTACTTGTTCAATTTATGTATGTTCAGAATCCTCCCCACTTTTCCATTCACTTTTTTCTGATTATTTGTATTAGCTCTTTGTATAGTTCATATTAGTTCCCCACATTCTACAAATATAGGCATAGTCTGCAGCGTGTTGCTATGATTATCATTTTCCTGGTAAGATGCCCCTTGGTTTTTTTAATCCAAATGTCATAATACACATGTTTTGCCAATGTTCATATAGCAAAAATTTAAATTTATGACACCAAAGCTCAAAATAAAAATGTCGACAAAATGATGTACAGGAAAATTCTCAAGTTACTCTCCAAGTACATTCAGTAGACTGTCAGAATCATATATAGATATGTTGAAAAGAATGCTGAATATCAACATAAAAGACATGCATTTCAGACACTGGTGGTGCTAAAAGGCTATCATAGCATCGACGTGAGCCACACTCTGCCACTGCGTGCTTGAACTGCAAACATACCCACAGTCCCTTTCACATTTAGCTCTTCTCTTTGCTTACCGTTAGAGTCCTCAGAGAATTGAGAAAATATTGAACATAATTACAGAGAAGGAAGCAAAGCAAGTGAAAAAAGTTATTGCATACAAAGCAAGTGCTTTTTAACAACCATATTAATTGTTAGTACATAAGGGATAAAAAAATTTTTTTAAGTATTTTAAATCCTTACATGATAGATTATTGTTCACCTATGGTCACTTTGCTGTGTTTACCTACATTTCGGGAAATTGGTTGGGAGGCTGGGTTGACAGATAACACATTATCATTTGTCTCCTTTAAAGTAATGGAAAACTGTCTCCTGGAAACCACCGTTAGGTGGAACATCTGATCATCAGGTATGAATGACTCATGTCAAACAAGGGATATCTGTATTTTTTTTCTACCATGTTCTTTATCTTCTGCTGTTTGCTTCCTTTTTGTCTTTTTTCTATATTTAAACATTTTCTCATTTAATCCTGGCAACAACACTACAAGGTAGCGAACATGACCGTATTTTTACAGATGAAGGCACCTAGGTGTTGGTGTAGCCCTGCTCCCTCCAGAAGCTCTAGAAGAGATTCCATTCCTTGCCTCTTCCACCTTTTGGCGTTTGCTGGTATTCCTTGGTTTGCGGCCTCATCACTCCAGTGCTCCAGCTTCTCATCACCTTCTCTTCTCAAAGCTCACTCTGTCCCTCTCTTTTAAGGATCCTTATGACAGCATTTAGAATTCCCTGGGTTGATGCAGGATGATGAGATCCTCATCTCAAGATCCTTCACTTAATCACATCTGAGACCCTTTTTCCCAATAAGGTCACTTTCACATGTTCCAGGAATTTGACATGAATACTTTTATAGAAACCATTCTTCAGCCTGATACACTGGCTCAAGGTCACACAGCAGGACATGGTGTAGACATTCAGGTGTGGAACTTGCAGACTACGATTAATATTCATTCCACTCCATGTGCTGTATTCCATCTGATTGTGTGACCTCTCATCTCTGCCCCTCCTCCCACCTCAGCTTTCCCTGTCTGTCCCACCTCCATATGAGGCCAATATTCTGCTCCCCCAGCTCTAGGGCCATTTCCAAGGAGAATCTTAAGAGGCTAAGCTGCCCACTAACAACTTTCTTCATGCATTCTGAGCTTCCTTTATCATTCCCAGTCAGCTTCCTGAGTCTAGTTCAAGAACCACACTAGATCACCAAAGCAAACTTGTTGGAAATAACTACATCTTCCTTATTCATACTGATTTTTTAAATGTCCCCATAAGTCTGTAGTATGACAGAAGAAAAAATGATAAATATCATCCTCTTTCTTTTTTCTGGACTTGCTATCTGCTGTTACTTAGGGAATGAAAATGGACAAGAGAAGGATACCATGCTATGTCTTCTAAACTGTTCTACAATGCTCAGTTTGAAGGTTAGTCAAAGACCAGTTGCTTTTGTCAAGAGATTGCTTGGTGTAGAGTCTAGAAAATGGGGATTTTTTTCCACCTGCCTAATGTGCGGGACAGTAAACATCTACAAAGTTCCATTCTGCACACATACTTCATCCTTTATTCTCAGAACCAGCATTTATATTTACACAGATTGCTTAGAATTCAATCTAACCTTCCTTTTCACAAGTTATCTGGAATTAATATGCATATTACACTATTTCACACAAAATGTAGAAAGCTCATAATTGAATAGCCTGTTTAAAAATCTTCCCATTCTAATTACATCTACATGCATCATAAATCCCATAAGACACTGTTATTATTTTTACTTAAATAGACATATGTGTATTTAAAAGCAATTAAGAGGGAGGAAATGAGTTTTTATATTTACCTTATTATCCATGATTTCTAATGTTCTTCTTTCTTACCCGAGGATCTGAGTTTTTATTTATTTTCATCCTGAAGAACTCCCTTTAGCATTTCTTGTAGTAAAGGTTGGTCTGCTGACAATAAATTTTCTGTTTTTCTTTATCTGAAAACGACCTCATTTTGCCTCCATTCTTGGAGTACAGTTTCATTGGACACGGAATTCTGGATTGATAGTTTCCTTTCCTTTCAGCCTGTTAAAAATATTGTTCCACTATCTTCTAGCTTTTACCGTTTTTGAAGATAGGTGGGCAGTATTTCAAAACGTAGTTCCTTTGTATATACTATGTTGGTTTTCTCCAGCTGCTTTCAAGATTGTGTCTTGGATATTCAGCAGGTTATGTTGTACCTCGACATTGTGAATATGCAAATATATCCCTTTTGCTAAATTTGAAAAGTTTGGGGCCACAATTTATTCAAAAACATTATGCTCCATTCTCTCTCTTCTTTCCTTCTGGAACACCAACTAATTACCTGTATATTAAAATGTTTGCTATTATCCCACAAGACCCTGAAACTCTGGTTCAGTTTTTGTTTTTTTTTTTTTAAATCTCTTTTACCCTCTGAACTTCATAGAGAAAATTTGTATTGCTCTAACTTCAAATTCACTGACTGCTTGTAGTCTGCCCTGTGTATATATGTCCCAAGGGTCAGGCAGTGTTTTGAGCAAAATTTACACTAAGAATTTGTGGTTCCATCTCCTTTCTGAGATTCCCCTTATTTTCTAGTAGCTATGGTCACCACAATCTGTTCTCTGGTTCTTCCAACCAGAAAAACTGTGGGTTTTCTACTGGAGTTTCAGTTACCCAATGTGGCACTAAATGTAACAGCTTGACCTCTGGGTGGGAAATTTAACCTGGGCCAATCCCCCGGTTAACCTGGGCCAATCTGCCAGGTGTCAATTTACCTTCAGAATCTGCCTGCTTTTGTTCACCCCACAAACCCTTCAGGGAGTTGTTTTTATTTTTTGTTGTTTTTTTCCCTGTATTTTGGCCAGAGTTTGTAGTTGTTATCTGTGGGACTTTACTGAGATATATGCGAAGCAGAAATCGTGATTCCTTCTTTTACCTTTGTTATTGTGTCTGCATCAGTCATAGTGAGTTTGGTAATGCTGCATGAAATGACAAACCCCAAAACTTATTAGCTTAAAAAAATAAAAAGGTTTATTTCCTGACTCATGACACCTGTTCGTTTCCCAGATTAACAAGGGCTCCTGTCATCCTCACTCAAGGACACAAGATGCTGATTTTCACTATCGACTTACCATTCTGGTGGGGGACCAGGGAGCATGGTGAATAATGCACCAGTGTTTAATGCTTTTGCCCAGGTCAACACATATCACTTCAGTTTACATTTCACATGGCCTTGCTTAAATTCAAGACAGTGAGAAAGTGTACCCATTCTATGTGTCCAAAAGGAAGAGAACTAAAATACTTATAAACAACCTGAATGGCCGCCAAAGTGTCCTTTGTTGTGTAGATTTTTTTCATTTTCACAAGGTCAAATCTGTCAGTCTTTTCCCTTATAATAGATGTGTATTGTGTCTTGTATAAAAAAAATCTACCCTTCCCAAGGTTATAACATGTCTCTTATACTTTCTTCTAATATGTTTGAACTTTTGCTATAAACTTGTGTTCTCTAGCATAACTAGAGCTGTGTTGGGGGAGTCAGGGGGTAATGTATCTAACATTTTTTCCTAAGTGGATAGCCAATTGCCCATTCAATGAAATCCCATCTTTCCCACCTACTAATTTAATGTTCTACACTTATTAATAAGTATAATTTTATGTATACAAGGATCTGTTTTTGCGCTCTTTATTCTAGCTAACATTGTATTTATCTGATATGTAGCCCCAATGCATAAATGTTTTAATTTTTTAGGCAAATACCCCATCATTGTTCTTCCTTTAAAATAAATCTACTCCGTGCATTTAAAAAAATCTATTCTAAAGTATTGTCTTTCTCTTTCAAAATCTAGAACATGCTTTGAAAGACCTTAAGAAATCCTGTTGGGATTTTAATTGTGATATTACAGATTTTAAACATATTTTGTCTTCCCACTAGGGAACATGGTATTTCTCTCTCATTTATTTAGGTTTGCTTTTAAACTGTTTGGTAGAATTTGACATTTTTTTTATATAGTTAGTGTTTAGTCCATTTTAGCTTACTTGTTAATCCTATGGTTTTGTGGTTCTTACAAATATACAAGAAATCTTTTGATTCTTTCATACCTTACTGAAGGCTATCAGTTTTGTTTTGTTTTGTTTTGTTTTGGAGAAGGAAGCCTTTATTTCCTTGTTTCACAAATAAACCTGGCTATGCTGTTTGCTGACCTCTATCGGTTTTCTTCCTACGTGATTTAATAACTATGTTTTCTTGAGTCTACATGCATACATCATTAATCTGATTAATCAGCAGAACACTCCCGTGAAAGAAACTGATTCAGCCCTCAGACATCTGGACATCTAGCAACCAGACTGCAATTTTCCATCAGGTGACACATAAATCACCCCTACAACTGGGTTCAAGATAACCATCATGGAACAAACTGGACTCCAAGAGACGTTCTCCTGGACATCCACGCTAAGGAATCACTTGACTAACTCCCTTTTTCCTTTGTTCTGCCTCTTCTTGTGTACCTATAAAATCCCTTGACCATTCTAAGAATTGAGAAGGTGACCTTTGTGACAGTAGTTTGCCATCTTCCCAGAATGCCAGCATTTTAAATAAACCTACTTTTTTCCCCACCAATCGTTGTTTCTCGATCATTGGCTCACGAGTGGCAAGCAGCCGAACCTGAGTTCAGTAACAATATCTTTTTAAATAGTACTGGCTCATCTCTTCTTTTCAAAGTTCTCCAGAAGAAGCTTTCAGTTTTTGTTGTTGGTATTGCTGTTTTCCAAATTGTTGAGCTTTGCATTTAAACTTTTGTTATTAGTTTCTAGTTTTATTTCATTGTATGCAGAGCATTTAGCCATGTAAACATTTTATCTTTCATAATATAATATGGTTTTCTTTGACATATAATATATGATCAAATTTTTTCTAAATGCTTCATGCTTCTTAAAAGAAAGGTGTTTTTTATTTGTAGAGAACAAAGTTCAATAAATATTTATTAAATCAGCTTTATTAGTTTATTAAAATACTCTTATATACTCTGTGTTTATCTGACCCATGAAAGCTCAATAAAAGTGCATTAAAGTCTCATACAACAATTCTATTTCTATCAAATTTTCCTTTTATTTCTAACAGCCTTTGTTTCGTGTATTTTGAGGCTGTTACCATATCAATGAAGATTCAAGACTGTCTTACCTTCATTGTGAAGTCTAACAATTTTAAAGAAAATATATCTCCTTGATCACATTTAATATTTCTATGGTCTTTGATTCTATTTTGTTTAATATTGCCAAGATTACTTTTTGCTTTATTTTGCTTTTGCTGATAAATCTTGCTCATCCATTTTTTATTTAATCTCAATGAGTCACTTTGTTTTAGGTATATCTCTTCTCAATAACACATGTTTAGATTTTGCTTTTTAGCTGACATGGAGAGTCTTTGTGTTTCAAAAGACTAGTTTAATGATTATTTTATAATGAGATTCAGCTTCACAAAATGCTTCCACGTTCACATTTGTTCTCCTCAACATGTAAGATGCACGGGAAATGTCATTCCTATTTCATATGTAAGAAAACTCAAAACCAAATAGGTTAAATATATTTCCCAAGATTATTCAGGTAAAATATGACAGTGATAAGACTTAACCAAAGGATTCTAATACTAAAATCATGGCTTTTTACAAATATATAATATACTCTTGCTGAGCATCAATATTCAGGTGGACTATTTGGTGCAATAGTCTCTTTTTCCAGTGGGGAGTTTACATTATTTATTTGTGTTTGTATAAATGATATTTTGGGCTGTACCTCAGTGATCTTACTTTATGCTTTATATAGTTTGTGTTTCACCATTAATTTGTTTGTTTCACATACTTTGTAATTTAGACCAGGTTGCACATTATTTTATCTCTCCATTGATTTGGAAGTCATACATCTTAATTTTATTTCTAATAGTGATAACTGGTATACCAAAGAGAATATTAATATTTGTTGAATAAATAAGTAAACTTTAAAACTTTTAAAGGAAACCAAAATTTTGCGACTTTGAAACGGTTCTGGGATAGTGATTTTAAGCTATTTATTAAGAGTCAAGCTTCAGAAAGAATCTTTGACCTGCCCCCTGTCCTGACCAAGAGGTTCAGACAGAAACCTGCTTCAGGAAGGATATCTTAGAATGCCTTAGCCTAATTTGAATTAAGTGTGGTAAATAAGAGGCCATCAGTAGGGTGCCTGTTGCCTAGATAACCCTGTGTCCCATTATTTCCGAATTGCCCAGCAGCAATATTCCTGCCATGTGTGCTCCCCTCTCACTCAACTACCTGTAAATCACCTATTCTCACTTCTGAACGTTAATACCCCTTCTCCAGCTTTCTCCTTTGTCCAAAAAGTTTTATATACCCAATGTTGTCTCACCTTCTTTGAAATTTTTGTGCTTACATGAATTTTCCATAGGCATGTACTAAAATTTAGATTTTCTCCTGGTAATCTGTCTTTGTTAATTTGACAGCCGAGCTAGAAGAATTTAGAAGGTGGGAGGAAAGGTATTCTTTTTTCTTTAAGCCCCCACACTTTCAAATACTTGGAATCATCAAATCTACCCTTAGAAAAATGAGGATTTTTCATGGTTTTATTTCTGTACTCGGTAAATATGATCTTGGGTTTTGTCATCACTTAGTATTAAATATAAAAATATTAAATACTTAATACTTATTAAAGCATGATTTTATATTACATATTTTGTCTTTCAAAAGTATATTTTTACATTTGCATTCAGTGTTATAATCAGTTACAACTGTTTAAATCTCACTTTACATTTAATTGATTTCATTATTAATGGTCAGTTTCTTAATACCATTTACTTCTCTGTTATAGAATTTTTAAAATTTGGTTATAAGTTACCTAAACCAGTGCTTTCTAAATCTTCTCCTACAAAGACTGTTAACACAGTCTATTGCTTCACTCCTTTCAGAGATTTTGTTTCAGGAGGGTGGGGGTGGACCTGAGAATCTGCACTCCTAACTAGTTTCCAGAGAATACTGATGTTACTGGAATCTAAACTTCCCTTTTGAGCAACACAGACCTCAGACTACATCCTCAAGTCATTTCCCTAGCAAAGAGGTGTTCTTTTCTTCTCTTGCATATTTGAGAATCTCTTTCTCACAAATGAAAGACAACTATATTTACCATTCTTGAGTACATTCTTCCAAACTGTTCCAAGCAAAGTTTGTAGATTTTATAGCATTTGCTTATATTATACAGTACGACAAATAAGTAAAAAGCCTGATTCTTGCTCTTTGGTAAGGTAAACTGATTTCTCTGCCTGTGTGTTTGAAGGATTTTTTTCTTTATTCTTTAGTTTTAAAAACAAATTGCCAAGTTGTGATACTATGGAACTCTTTTCATTAATGTTGTCTGGACTATGGAAAACAATTTCATTTGTATACTGAGGCTTTTTTGTTTTGTTTTCATTTTATTATTTTAATCTTTGATTACTACTTGTGTTCCAATTGTTTTCTGCCTCAAGAACATTGATGATTCTTAGACTGGTTCTAGGGTTTAAGTCTATGATCTCTGCCTTCTATATTTTTAATCTTCTCTATTTCAATAATTTAATTTGTATTATCCTTTTCTTCATTTTGACAAAACTTGTCACTATTTCTTCTATACTAGTGATTTTTTTAATGCTGATTACTTTTCAGCTTCTAACGTAAATTTTAATTCTATTATGGCATTCTCATTTTTTTTACCATGTTTTCTTGACTAATGGGTCTTCTTTTCCGACCCTTCTTACTTTCTTTTAGTCTAAGCTTATGCTCTCATTTCTGTTTCCTAAAGTTATTAAGGATGCTAAACTTCTACAGATTTTTTTCATCTTCCTGGGACAAATCATCCTGGGAGGTCAACTTTTACTCTGAGTCTCTGAGATACAATTTCCTTTTTCTTGTCCATCAGGATTATTTTTTTTATTTTTCAGCTTATCATGGAAGAGCCAATGTTTGCCAAAAACAGATAACTGTCCTTCCTTGTGTCTCACTTGAATCCCCTAAAGCTGGATCCTAAGTTGGCTTGCGGAATTTATATCCCAATTCCCAGCCTCATGCAGATTTTCCATCTAGTGGAGCTTCTTGGGTTGACAAAGAATCTCCTCCTAGTACCAGTGCCTAAATGTCCAACTGAGTATGAAAAACCACAATCCCCAGAGCCCCCTTTACCTTCAGCATAGCTTTGGTGCTTTAACTATGACAGATATTGACAAACATACTTCCAAAAATATTGTCCCATGCAGTAGGCAAAATAATGCCCCACCAAGTTGTCTACATCCTACTCCCTAGAAGCTGTGAGACAGGTTAGTTAGTATGATTGGTAGGTAGATAGGGGGGTCCCTGGTGGAATAAAGAAAAGAAAGCCATATCCTAAAACTTCAGGTTTTGAAATCACTCATTTTCTCCAGGGCATAATGTAGCAAGGTCTTGAGGTTAATCATAAAATTCATTTAGGCCTGACAAATGGAGCAGATATGGCAGATAAGAGTGAGTTACTTTGCTGATTCCTTTAGGATGGGCAAGCAGAACAAACCTGGTAGATGAATTTCATTAGAAGGCACCAGTTGCCTTCTTCAAACAGCTCCCCTTCCCAAGCAGGCAAGGGAAGGCATAAAAGAAAGAGCTTTTCCCATTTGGGACCCCCTTTCAGCTGGGGAGCTGCAACCTCTTCTCCTGCCTTAAAAAAACTATTCTCTTTTTAAAACTTTTTGCCTCTCCCTGGTCCGTGTTTCCGTTCTTCGGCTTTATGAGATACAATCCCGGCCCACACTCAGAAACTGCTGGCAGATCCAACATCACCTACATCACAATCCCTAAGTCCCCCTTTACCTTCAGCATAGCTTTGGCCCTTTAACTATGACAGATATTGACAAACATATTTCCAAAAATATTATTCCATGCAGTAGGTAAAATAATGCCACACCAAGTTGTCTACATCCTACTCTCTAGAACAAGCATGTCCCAACTGCGGCCCGCGGGCCAACTGCGGCTTGCAATCCATTGTTAATTGGCCCGCAGCAAATTCCAAAAATATATTTAGTTTACATAAATAAACCAGGTGAGGCAATAGGTACTTCACCTTGAGTGAGTGGCCCAGCTGTTTGTGTATTTTACCGCATATGGCCCTTAGTGAAAACCGTTGAAAAATGTTTGGACACCCCTGCTCTAGAAGCTGTGAATATTTTGGGTTACATAGCAAAAGACAATTAAAGTGGCAGATGGAATTGATCTGATCTTAAAATAGGGAGATTATCCTGGATTACTAAAGTGGGCCCAATATCATCACAAAAATTCTTAAATAGGAAGACACAGAGGTAGAAGAGTCAGAGTCAGAGTGATGTAATATGAGAAAGACTCGACTGGCCATTGCTGACTTTGAACATGGAAGAGGGCCGCAAGCCAAGGGAGGCAGGAAACTTCTGGAAGCTGAAAAAGGCAAGGAAACATTCCCCCCTAAAGACTTCAGAAAAACAACTGAGCTGGTCTGATACCTTGATGTTATCCCAAAGATAGCTATTTCAGACTTCTGACCTCCAGAACTTTAAAATAATAAATGTGTTGTTTGCAACCACAATGCTTGTGGTAATTTATTATAGCAGCCCTAGGAAACTAATACATGACCATTTCTTTGACCAACCACTATTTGCATTCTCCACATGAATGTAGAAAAAGAAGTCTTCTTTAAGTCGGTATTTCAAAAAAGTACTTACGAGGGGCGGCGGCCGTTGGCTGTCAGTGCGACGGTCTCGGCGGGCCTGAGCCCCACCCCGCACTTCCAGGGCCGGGGTGCCAACCACGGGGGGCTGGAACCCAGGCGGTGACACCGAGAGCCAGCCAATGGGCAGCGGGCAGGGCCAGGCCTGGCCACTGGAACGCGAAGGCCGGGAAAGGGCGGGAGGAAAGAGCCAGCAGTCCGTGGGAGGGTGTGTCAGCCCTGTCCTTGGGATCAGGTGGCCACCTTTCCAGGGCTCGGGTGGCCTGTGGCAAGCGGGAAACAGAACTAGTGGCTGTGGGTAGCTAGTGGGCACACCTCTTACCGTGTTTCCCCGAGGGTGGGACCTGGCCGGACCATCAGCTCTAATGTTCTAGTGCGTCTTTTGGAGCAAAAATTAAATATAAGCCTGGGTCTTGTGTTGGTTTTTGCTCCAAAAGACGCACTGGGGCCGATGGTCCAGCGAGGTCTCATTTTCCGGGAAACATGGTAGGTGTGGACAACCGGGAAAGTATGGGAGCTGAAGGCCTCCCAGGGTACAGCTTGTCAGGGAGAAAAGCAAAAGTGGAGGCTTTTGCACTGCAAAACACAAATTGCTGGGCAGAGTGGACAGATCCACAGCCCCATATTTACAGATGTGAAAAATATGTCCTTTCTTGAGCAATTGCTAATAAAAGCTTTATTTGAAGAAAAAAAAAAAGTACTTACGATGTAAAGGAATTTTTGCTTACTTCTGTAATTGGTCTCTGCATGTTTAAGAACCAAAAAAGATGGCAGTCAAAAAATTAAAGGTCTTTCCTCCTTCTAGCCATAGCACATGGGAACCATCAGTGGAAATTGTTCATTCTAGTTCCACCAAACTTCTAGTTGGCAGAATACTCTACAGGAATCTAGAATAGGTTGGCTATAAGAACTAGCTTTTTGTGGTATAGCTACTACCTAAACTGCCTAAAGCACAAAAACTAGTTCTTTATAGTCAACGTATTCTAGATTCCTATAACTACACACACACACACACACACACACACACACATCTTCTTGAGTATTTTTATAGGAAATTGGGAGCAGTTATATTAGAGGCTACTATGCAGACATCAATTTAATTTCATGTATCCTTCCTTGCGTGAGGTGCTAATCCTCCTAAGTCATTCCTTTGTGAGTAAATGCAAACTTAATAAGTTCTACCTTTACAAAGGAGGCATATTTTTCTGATTGTAAGAATTCTTCTTCCTTTAAATAGGTGAAGCAATGGCCTATCTATTTTAATTGTGTGTGTCACTAACTTTTTCTTGGGGGAGGAGTCAAAGATCACATTTTGAAATGTTTCTATCTGGATAGAAGGCTGGTAGAAACACGATTTCCATGTTCTGATTTGCCCAAGTAGGTATTTTTCTATGTACTAATCTCTGGAAATCTGTTTACCCAAGATTTAACTCAAGAGGCTAAAGTCATGGGTAAATATTAATAGAGAATTGAAAAAGGCATAATAAGTTGTAAGAATAAACTACACTTTCCTAAAAGAAACACATTATTACAAAGTTAAAACAGCATTCCCTCTATCTTGCCAGTACTGAAGGTCACATGGTAGCCAACACTCTTCACTTGACCTTGTCCTGCAAATTTTCTGCACAGCAGATAAAAGGCCAAAGCTCAACATGGTCTAATGAACAGCATAAACACACTCATCCATAAGTACTAGATCTTAGACCATCATGATTCTCACTGCTTATACCATAAGAATCATCTCATGCTTTCATGCTGGACACAACTCTTTTGGATGCACAATTCTAGTGAGACCAGCACTGAATAGGGAGAAGGGTCCTCTACTAGTAGTCTGTAATAGGATCTAACATTTCCACTATGAAAATCCTCAAATGGGATAAAGATTTCATATCTCCAGGATAATTAAGTCAAAAGATAGATAAATTGACCTAGGAGGAGAGTCTTTAGATCTTTGCCAGATAAGTATGATTACTTGGTGGCATTGCTAAGTAGAGCTGCAAAGAATACTGAAGGAATAAAGCAGGCTAATTTGGAAAGGACCAGAAGGGAAATTTGAGAACCACAAGGAAGACATGGGTAGAAAACATTAAGATGTGAATTTTCTCTGGGCATGATCCTGTCCTACTTGAGCAAATGCATTCCCTCCTGAGAATATAGATATTCTCTTGTCAGTTTTATCCAATGTAACCCAACATGAAAGCAATTAAAAACATTATAACTCTTTGAAAACAAACGAATGTTTTCATTTTTATGGAAGCCTATAAAACAAGGGATTAAGATCTTGGGCTCTGATGTCAAACTGTGAAGTTCAAATCTTGTCCTTGCCCCTCACAGGAATGCTACACAATTTCTATTTCCTCAATTCTTGTATCTGTAAGCTGTGAATAATACTGCTACCTCACTGGCTGTTTTGGAAGCATCAGTTATGATAATACCTGTAAAGTTCATAGCACAGTGTCTAACCATTACGAGAGAAGCAGCAAATCATTCTGTATACAAACAGGGACTCTGGAACAAAACCGTCCTGGGTCAGCCATTTAATAGCTGTGTGATCTTGAATAACTTATTTAACTTCTCTGTGCATCACTTGCCTCAACTATAAAATGAGGGAAATAAGGATAACCCTATCAGGGTTGTTCTGAGGATTAAATATATTGATATTTGTAAAATGTTCAGAAGAGTATCTGTCACATATGTGTTTGATAAATAAATCATTCACCTCTGCTCAGTTTTAAAACCGTGATCATGGAAAATCAAGGGCTCTCTAGTGGTACTATGTGGGGCGCAAGTGGTAGAGCAAAGACAAGGAAGGTACAGCCCAGCCCCACTCTTGATTCAGAATAACTCTATTTTACATACTGAGGTTTCAGATAAGTGTGACTTTAAGGGTCCCACTGTTTTAAAAGAAGCATAAAAGAAGGAAGGGAAGGAAAGAAGAAAACAAACCATGGTTCTATAACCAGGCGTTATATTAATGGTTATATATTAATGGTTATAATGCCCTCATATAAAATCTGTATGTCAGTTTATTTTTTTTCAGAACATTGAATGTTTTTTATATACATCATCTAGAGGATTTAACCATATCATTTTAAAGGTTCCTTCTAGACAGAAAATTATCTGCTTGTCTCCTAAAAAGCGAATTTCAGTAAATTCAAATTTTAAAGACACAACTTCCCAAACTTCTTTAGGGTACATAAAATCTCAATAATTCTAATTTAACATGCAAACCGTGAATATTCACCACAATCAAATGAATAACAAATCACCCTTGCGTTCAAATGCTTGCCATGCAAAATTGCCTATTTCCTAGAACATTCAGAAACCTGTTTTTAAGTTGCTTTTTATTCTTTTTGCTCTTGTGATGACTGCTCTTCAAAGCAACTTGGAGAATGTGCCATCTTCAGCATTTAGGAGATAAAGGAGAAATGAAGAAAGCAAAATATGGTGCATTAACACAAGGAGAGTCCAGCCCATGGATCAGAGGGCTGGGCTCTCAAAGACATTTTTTAAATGTCACCAGATAAAATTTATGATATTAAAGGAAATGTTCCTTAGTGGTTCTGAGTATTGTTATCTACATGAATAATAAATCATGTATGGCGGAACATTATGACCTTGTATAGGTTGTCCCTGGGACTTACTCCGCTGACATCAAAGACACAGAAATTCAGTGAAAATATCACTGGAATGGCCCCACCTTCTGGAAAACGGTGAGGCTTGGGAGAACAAACATTTTGAGGGGAGAGTATTAAAAAATACAAATAGTTTTGGCACCATGAAATCAGTGAACTCATTAAGATTTCTTTTAAACATTTTAAATGACTACCCTTCAGTCTTTGCTATGTGTATAAAAATCCCAAGTACATTCAAGCTTAATAGGGTTGTCTGATTCATAATTTGATGGAAGGACCACTAGTTTTGCCTTCAAATTGAATTGAATTATTAATATTTTAAGTTTACAAATATACACAGTATGATTCCATTTATATAAAATGTAAAATACATAAAACGTATAGTCATTAAAAGTGGACAGTGATGATAAAACTATGAAGTAATGCAAAGAAATGATTATTGCACAGGACACAATAGTGACTGCCTCCAATGTGGTTAGAGGATTACGATAGGGAGATTTTCAGGAGACTGTTGGCCAGTAAAAATACTATATGTCTTGACCTGAATAAACCTTGACACAGGTGTTCATTTATGATTCATTAGATTTCATATACATGTCTTCTGCACTTTTCCTATTGGAATTATATTTCACAATTTTATTTAATAGAATATGCTATTCTGAGGTGACTCTCTAGTCTATTACATGGTGCCCACTTATACTAAAAAATATGCATTGTTTATATGAAATTCAAATTTAACTGGACATCCTGAATTTTATATGACAACCTTACCCCAGTGAGCATAGTACAGTTAGATTACATATACTTGAGGAAAAAAAAAAGACAGAGAAATATAACCACAGATATAATGCATTCTTAGAAGTCTTAGTCATTGCTGTTTACGTTCAAATAAAAAGATAAATTAGTGATTCATGGTTTGTGACCCTCCCCTGGGGTTCTTGTACCCAGGGATTATAAACAAAAGTAGGCTACATAAATGCAAATTATAATTTGCTATAGGAAGGCAAAGAAACTGACCTCTATGAATACAGCCATGCCTAGGAAAGGAGAGCCTCAAGTCAAAAACAAATCTGAAATATTTGTTTTTTTTAATTTGCAGTCTTTTTTAAGCAGTGATTTGCCTTTTATTGCGTGCATTTGTTTGCACAGGGGACAAAAAAGAGGTACAATGAATGCTCTACCACTCCCAGATACATGAAGAATTACACATCTAACAATACTAACCACTCTGAAAGATAATTATGGATCAATGCTTTAAAAAATATCCTGAATTGCCTGCAGAAATGGCAAAGAGAATTCAATTAAATTATTTGTAAAAACCAGAGTCTTTTTTCCCATCCATCTGCTACTTGAAATGGGATGACCTTTCAAATAGTGCTTGGCGTTCTCGAAGCAAACTCTAAATAAAGAAGTGGAGTGTGGCTTTTTTTTTTTTTTTTTTATTCCCTCTGCACCAGGTTCAGCATAGAAAGAGCATCTGTACTGACATTCTACACCACTCCAAAAATGCAGATTTGGCTTCTGGAACATAAAAGAAGCATTTTAGGAATATCAATTAGGCTCTGTCCCATGCTTTCAGTCATGACATTTGCCTCCAATCAGAAAGGTGTGCTGCTTGGGAGATAACAGTTTGGGTACAAACTACAAGTAATTTACTCCTTGGAGAAAAGAGCAAACCCCACCTCCAACCAAATGAGAGACCGTAAACGTGTGAAGTGTGTGGAGAATCCCTTGTTAAGATGCCTATCCCGGGAGAGCTCATTCAAAAAGGTCAGATATTTAAGTAACAATAGATAAAAGACAGACCTTCCAGAGGCCTCTCAATAGGCCTTGCATTGCACACTAATCGCCTGGACTATAAGACTATTAATAATAATAAGCAGTGCTTTCTTGACGAAGTCTATGTATCTTTTCCCTTGTGTTACTTACTGTTTCCCTTTCCCTTCTTAATTTTTAAAACATTTCTAATTTGGTCTTTTGTGTCTTTTTTTGTAATCTCGGGTTTTTAAAAACTCAATGTGTTTTTCTTGAAACAAGTATTGCAAGCACATTTCTAAATGTTCAAAAAGTACAGAAAAATATAAAAGATAATCTATTATCACATCACCCAGAGAAGAGTGCTAAAAGGCCGCTGTGTATACTGTCATTCATTTTAATGTCAAAATAAATCACAAAATTGGGTCATACTATATAATAATTGGAATCGAATACACTGATCAATTGTTTCATGCATATCTTTGTATGCTCTAAATGGAAATCTACATCATCATACATAAATTTTCATTATAACCTTGCAACTTTGTACATGTATCTCTGTATATATTGTGATATAATTTGTAAGTGGATTCATTTAAATACTGAACTACTTATGAATATAGAGATTTATAGGTTTTTACATTATTAGAAACAAAGCTGTAATGATTGAACATCCATACACACATCTTTGCATGTAAAATAAGTCAACACCTTCTCCCAGCCCTATTGCCAATCCCATTTTTCCCATGGTAACCAAGAAAATACAGACACAAAAAATAGAAACAATCACTTGTTTATCCTTCCACATCTTTCTCTAGCTTCATACAAATATATAGAAACATAGCTGTGCATAGAGAACCATTCTTTCCTTTTTCATTTTAATAGGTGCATACTTTCCTAACTATCCAACCAAATGATTATTCACTTACTATATCAGGGACATGTTGAACATCACATAATTACTTTTATTCATTGCATAATATTCCACAGTATAGTTACTATATAAATATATTCAACATTTTTCCTTTTAATGAGCTATTTTTTGGTTAATGATCTTTTTCTTGTCTTGCATTATTTCTGTTTTGCCACTACAAACCATGCAGCAGATATCCTTGAATATACATTTGTATAGGATAGTTGATAGATTCCCAATAGTAGAGGTGCAGTGTTAAAGTGTAGTAGATATACCATTAATTTTGACAGATACTTCCATATTAATCAACGCATGAAAATTTTCTATTTCCTCATTATGATTTGAATTTGTATTTCCATGACTACTAGTGAGGTTGAGCAGATTTTTATATATCTATTGTTCATTTAAATTTTCCCTGTGTTGAATTGCCAAATAATATACTTAGCCATTTTTTCAAATATTATGTATAACTTTATCTCACCAGTGTATAAGAGTTCCTAGTTTTAGTATTTTTATTGCTTAATATTGTACATTTATATTTAACTTATCTATTTTTTTTTTATTTTATGGTGAGAAATAGAAGTCTAACATTTGTAACTTCCAGATAAAAAGCCAGTTTTTATAACATCATTTTTGTATAAACATACATTTTTCCCACTGAATTGAAAATCCACTTTTACTAAATATTTAGTTCATTATGACTTATTTGGATCTGATTCTGATTCTTTTTACTTATCTCTTGATCAATTTTTCTCATAGCTAATAACCTACTGTTTAAATAACTTTATATTAAGTTTTAATGTCCAGAAAGAAAAGTAAAAATAAATACCTTTTGCCATTCTGATTGGAATTCCATTAACATATATATCAAAAAAGAATGATATTTTATAATATCAGGAAATATTAGCATATTGGTATGACTATTCCTTTTCGTGTTAAGTTTAACACTGAGGATTTTATAATTTTTGTTTACATAAATGAATTTTTTTCTATTTCTATGTAACTGGCTACTGAAGGTATAAAAATGCTTTGAGTTTATTTCCAGAGGGTGCCAAAAAATATATACACATTTTAAGAAAGGAAAAAAAATGTATTAAAATTGCAATACTTGATATATACCAATAACAAAAGGTGAATACAAGTCATGTGTATACATTTTTTTGGTACCCTCTGTATTTACCTTATGGCCAACCAGCTTACATGTTTTATTAGTAATAGTCTCTAACATAGTCTTAAGTTTTCCAGGAATATAATGAAATCATCTTAAAATGAAACTAACACTGTTTGTTTGTTTTCCACTAATTATATTGCTTACTTTCATTGCTTAATTACACCATGCAGAATCCACAACACGGTGGTAAGTAACAGTGTGGACAACAAATGTCCCTCTGTATTTTTTCTGATCTTAATAGGAATGGCTTTTATATTTCACTGTTTAATGTAATGTTTGATGGTGGGTTTTTGTAAATATTCTTTATTATGTTTAATTAACTTCCTTCTGTGTCCATTTTATTTCTCAACAAACGTTATCAAATTCTTTTTTGGCATGTGTACTAGATTGAATAAAGTACCCCAAAAATTTAGGCCCACATGGAATCAGGTGACCTCATTTTGAAATGGGGTCTTTGCAGATGTAATTAGTTAAACTGAGGTCATACTGGATTATGATGGGTTGTAATCCAATGACTGGTATCCTCCTAAGAAGAGAAAATAGAGACACAGACAGACACCAAGGGAGAACTCCATGTGATGTGAAAGACAGAGATTAATTGGAGTGACATGTCTACATGCCAAAGACTGCCAGCAACCACTTGAAGCTAGGAAGAGGCAGGGAAGGATCATCCCTTGGAGACTTCAGAGAGAGCATGGTCCTGACATCCATTGATTTTGGACTCCTAGAATCCAGAACTGTGAGGTAATAAATAAATGTATGTTGTTTTAAACCATCCAGTTTGGTAATTTGTTACAGCAGCCCTAGGAAACTGATTATAGCATGCATTGATATAATCCTATCATTTTCTTTTAATTTGTTGATGTGACGAATGGTGTGCATAAATTTTCAATTCTGAAAAAGTTTGTAATTTTTCAAACATTTTAATTATATTTTCAGAAGCAGATGAATTTAAGTTGCCATTTTTTAAAAAAAATTATGTACTTCAATATACAAATATGAAATTGGTATAAAATATATTTTTAGAGCTATTTATATCAGGTTTTTAATATAAGGTTATGCTAGATATGCTAGATAATTACTTGAGGCCCTTTCCCCTTTCTCTACAGTCTTAAAATTGTTTAAAAGCCATAGGAAACATCCAGTTTTAAAGCCTATGTTTAATTTAGCTGTTAAACCATCTGTGCCTTGTGCCTTTTTTAGTGGTACATCTCTAACAATCTTCTACTTTCTTCTATGATTATTGGTATTATATATTTTTTTACTTTTCTTACATGAATATTGATAATGTGTACATTCCTGAATAATCATTTGTTCTAGATTTCCAAGTGAATGATTATAGACATTTTTTTTTTAAAAAATCTAGTTGTAACAATATTAATTGGTAGAGTTGTAAAGGAACTAGAAAGATACATAGCCATTTCCTCCCACACTACTGCATTTGGATTGAATTTAAAGAGGACAATTCTAAAATAAAGAGAAGAACCATTCTACACTCAAGGATACAGAAGTAGCTCTTATGCCTGGTTAGAACCCTAAATAAACCTATAGGGAATGTTTTCATCAGAATCATCAGGGCTGGGTCACAACAAAACTTAGATGATTGATCTTCAAGTCACTAGATAGTCTCCTGGAATCAGCAAAACTATGCAGAAAAATGCTTGACATTTCAATTGAGCTACAATAAAGCTCCCAGTTTTTTTGAAACACTTGAAAACATTTTAAAAAAGAATTTTTTCCTACCTCACACCTGCACACATTCTAAATATCTTCAACTTCTCTAAGAAACAATTTTATCTACAACTCTCCCAGACTGAATACTCATATCCTTTTATTCATAGCAGATGGAGGAAATTAAAGTAACATATTTGCTCTAAAATCATTAGTGTTGTATCAGCACTTCCAATCTAAATGGCATTTCAAGGGGTTATTGCTACATGGATCAAGAGTTTGCTCTAGGCACAAAAAGACATAAAAACAACTTTGAAACTTTTGTTTGCCGTTAGGTTATGCTTTTGTTTTTTTTTTTGTTTTTTTAAATTTCTTCAACATCATTCCAGTTAGATTTAAAATACAAGTGAAATGGGAGAACAGTGGTCTGATTTAGTCAGGGGTCATACTTTCTGCACTGAGGTCAGTCCTCTGACAAATCATTATAGCTGCTTCTTTAAAGCAATGTTCTCAAAACAGACCATCAACTGCTGGTTTGTTTAGCAGAACTGGGAATATATTCTTAATGCTCAGATTTCATTAGCCTGCCTGTTAGCCTCCTGAAATGCCTGAAAGTAAGCTCCACATGTAAGTGGTGAGTTTCAGATGACAGCCACTCTGTCCAAGAGCTAAACAGTTCCTGGCTTGAGAATGAACAGATCCACGAGTGTTTCTTTAGCATATACTATGACATGTACACTGTGGAATTGTTTTAAGTTTAAAATATTACACACCTGGAAAAATGCCATCTTGTGTGGACCTAAAAGCCGTCACAGAGAATGATACCACACAGCAACAGGTATACTTTATATTTCTATACTGCATTACAATGTTCAAACTACTTTCACGATACCTTTTTATTTTATCTTCATAGTAAATCTATAATGAACGCAGGATTGAAGAGAAAGGAAACATAAACACAGAACTCCAGAGATGAAAGTGACATGAAAGATCATCAATAACCTTTTACAGATAAGAATATAGAGACCAAAGGGAAATATGAGGACTTTTGCCATCTTGCACAGCTAGGCTGCAAGACTGCTAGGTGAAGGCTGATCACCACAAGAGTGATAAAATCAAATCACAAGAATAAGACAAGAAAGAGAAACAAGATGAGAGTGAAGAACACTGATTCTAATTTAATGTGTGTTTGTGTGTGTGTGTGTGTGTGTGTGTGTTTTTAAAGCAATTCTACTGAATTGAAGTTTAAAATTCAATGTTGTTCTCCAAGGACCACTTGGCTACAGTGGTGTCATACCTTTTACTAAATACCTAACAGAGAAATAAAATTTTAAAATTTATAATTTCCAGAAATAAGTGCAAGCCTGTAAAGAACACATTCATGTAGTTGTAATTGGTATACACTCATGCACATGAAAATTTCAAATTCACCGTATAACTATTGAAAGGAGCCTAAACATTCTTTAGTTTAATTAAGAATCTACCACGCATTTCCTACAAATCGACCCTTGATCTATCCTCTACTCTCCCACCCCAGCAAGTCCTAAGCTGATTATCTTAACATTGTGACCTCTCTATTATACAATATGGTTTGAAAATGATCTTTCCTTTAAATAAGAATATATTAGAAGTATATGTTTCCTGTTACAGCATTATCGAAAATATATTTCAACGATGCATAGGGCAGTGTCCTATTGACTTTTATTCAATAAACAATATCCATTTTCTATGACTCAGTAGAAAATTTCTATTTCTCAGTAGAAAATTTTTAAGATTATTTTTAAAAATCTGCATGTGAGATATCATCATAATTCTTATAAGAGACTACACTATAGAAAAGTAAAAAAAGAAAAACCTTAAAAGTAGAATCATTAAAAACAAGAAATTCAAAATGGTAGTAAATGATTGTATCAGGATTACAGGACAAATCTCCATTAGAATAAACAATTTATTGTCACAATGCACAATAATAACCTCATTTTAAAACTGCTTTTCATCCCCTTTTAAACGTATGGAGATAGAGAATGGAAAACACAGTGTCTGATGCACCATGGAAAGTTTTATAATTCTCAAAAAAAGGAAGAACAAATATCTCTATTTTCCATTTCAGATCTGCACAATATATTCTTGTATCCCATTTGCTCTGATTCATTTACATTTTGCTGAATTCTGTTTTTGTCCATTTTCATCATTCAAAAGATAAAAAAAATAATCAACAAAAAGCGCTCTAAAGATGCTTTCAGATGAAATTGCAAAGAAAATAAGTACATGAATTAGTGAAGAAACATTGGAGTCTATACAAATGTGGCAGTTACATCTTTTCTATCTTGTCCGAGAATTAATCGAGCTGCTGAAATTAGACACCAGCCTGCTCCATGCAGAGAGGAGCCCAAGCCGGAAGCAAACTCTCTGAATAACAATACTGCCTTCTGATTCTTTTCACATAGCTACATTTTTGACATTTCTTTCAATATTCTACCCAGTTGCAGTGTTACTATGAGAAAAAAATTATGTAGGCATGACTGGCACATCTGTGGTGAGTTGCAGGGAATAGAAACAGGCAACAAGTCCCTTTGGTGGCTCCAAAAAGCCCACAAGCATTCTGCAAATCTTTTGCATACGATATAAGGACACAAAAAATGGAAACTGTGATGACAATTTTAATCACTTGACAGACAATTCTGTGATCTACTATAACTTTACAACGGCAAAGCCTCTGACACACAGGAGACTGACAGGCACATATTCTCTCTCTGCCTCTCAATCTCCTTACATGTTTATATGAAGATTTGACACATGGATGGAGATGACCTTAACATAGTATTTATTTCATCTATCTAAGGACAAATTATAAATGGCTAGATTTGAGTACAAGGGGATTTTCTTGATTATTTTTAATTTGACTCAAATTACCTCTCTGAGCTCTAGAATTTTCTCCCAGACCCTGGGAGATGTCAGGTGTCAGTAATCAGATTACCTAATCAACAGTCAGTGCTACACTAAATTCTGCCTACAAGGTAGCAATTAGAGTCAAGTCTCTTCTGGAAATGCCAATTACTGCTCTTTGTCTTCCTTGTTGAATGTCTCCTTAATATAAGAATGAATATAATTTTTACCTGATCAAATGAGAAAATATTATTTAAAATAACACTCATAGTTGGCAGGAGTACAGGGAAAAAGCATGCAGAAAGATGCTGGTGGGAACGTAACCTGGAACAACCTTTCTAGAAAACACTGGGTCAACATATATCATGACGTTTTTATCCTACTATATTCACTGATATTATGTTAGGGACATTATTCCATATTTTTAAACAGTCTTAAAAATAGACTTTTTCATGTCTGTATATCGTGTTTCCCCGAAAATAAGACCTAGCTGGACCATCAGCTCAAATGCGTCTTTTGAGCAAAAATTAATCTAAGACCTGGTATCATTACATTATATTATATTACATTACATTATATTATATTATATTATACTCAGGCTGATATTAAAATAAGATCGGGTCTTATATTAGTTTTTGCTCCAAAAGACATATTAGAGCTGATGGTCCAACTAAGTCTTATTTTCGGGGAAACACGGTAGCATTTTTGTAAATATACCACAGTTTTTCATGGTTTCCACATGTGTTGACATTTTAGTTGTTTTCAACTTGGGTTATTATAAGTAATGCTATAGAGAACATCTCTATAAGTACATTTTTTAATTGTATTCTGTTTATTCCTTAGGCTAGATTCGTAGAAGTGGAAATACAGCAGCTAGCAAGGTTTACCTTCAAGTATAATTTTGTCCTAGCAACGAAGGAATTGCAATCAACAAACCCATTTCTAGACTAGAATTTTGGTGGATCATCATTTAGTAGGAGAAATATATGTGGTGATAAAACTGACCCTGCTTATTTACACACGCTTGATAATGGGAAATTCCTCTGAGGGAACTAAATCAGATAGCATATATGATTGAAAACCATTAACTCAAAAAGAACAAATCAGGTCCTACCAAAAAGATATTCATTCCAAGCCAAGGTACAGCCTTCTAATGAACTCACAGCTGAGTTCATTGCCTTCTATCCTAGAGGAAAGACCCTCTTCCCAAGTCCATTAATGTAAGTCCATTCATGTGAGACCCACGAACACATTCTTACCATCATTGCTTTACACTAGTTTGTCCTTTGAAGCCCAATAAACAACCCGAGCTTATAAAACTGAAAAGCCAGAAGGCAGTGCAACATTTTGGCTGTGCCAAACCTGACTGCCCTGGTGGCACAAGTACACAAGTTACTGTCTAGAGGCTGTTCTAAAGGAAAACAAGACTGACCCTTAAACTCCAGAGTTTAGAAAACAATGAATAATGACATACCATTGTTTAACCTATTGGAAAATATTGAAAATGGTAACACTTATTGTTGGCAAGGGAACAATATTTCCCGAAGCATATTCCATGGAAAAATATTTTCATGATCAAATGAGTTTAGAAACAATGAGAGCTGAATAAAGTCCAAGTTGAACCTTTAATTTGCTGTTACAAACTGTGACTCTCCATCTTTTTAATGTTTGGCTTAAGAGAAGACCAATAGATTCTCATATGTGCTTTCTGCACTGTGTCGTGATATATTGTTTTGGTTGAAGCATGTCAAAAAAAATCCAGGGGGAGTATTTTAATGGTCTTTCCACGTAAGTGTGAATATTTTTCTCAGATACTACAATAAAACTTGACAAATGGTATTTTCTTTAATAGTTAGTTGCCTTTTAAAATCTGAAACCTTTTAGTGCTCTATTATGTGAACATCCATAGTCTATGTTGCACATTGAATCGATTCTTTCCCATGCAAAATTTTGTAAAAGCATGCACTGCTCTGGTCAAAAATATTGGCTTACCGAAATATGCAGATCTTCCAAATGTTGACACATTTCATTATATGATATAAAAAAGAATCACACTCATTATTATCCCCATCGATCTCATCAGAAAAGTCTTTAAGTATTGGATAGCTGTCAAGCTCATGGTGGCAGATACAAGTTTTCCAAAATTCTAATTTTTGCTTGAAAGCTTGAATTTATCACTGGCCATAAATACTGTCCAATGGTTTCCTTAAAGTGACAGGCTCAGTTTATGCATGTTTGAGAAAATGTCCGTCAAATATAGAAGTCTGAATAACCCCATTTCATCTGACAATTGTTCTTGCAAGTAAGAAATGGTGTTCCACAGAAAATGGTATTTCAGCTCACAACTGAGACAGTGGCTTTTCTCACACAACCGTGAAACTTCAGTATGCAGCAGCAGCTCTCTGTGCCTGCTTCCTATTCCACACAAATACTAAAAACGAAAGATATGTACCGACAGGCAAAATTTAATTAAATTAATAATTTTTACTGTTTCATCAGGGATATTTGCCAATAAAATTGGCTTTCCTTTTTAAACTCGTGGTGGTAGAGAAGAAAAGACAGTTATGTGTCACTGCCTTGGTTCATTCTATAGAGCTCGATGCACGCCAGTTTTACCCACAATTGCTTTTGCACCATCAGTACAAATGTCAATACAGTAAAAAAAAAAAAAAAAAACCAAACACAAAACAAAACAAAAAAACTCAAGAAAAATAACAATTTCGTATTGTAATAATATAATTTTGACCTTGCAGACACCCTGAAAGTGTCTCCAAGATCTCCAGGGGTCCATGAACCATACTTTGCTGTTCTAGGCTCAAAATATGGGTCTGACAAAAAACAATTAGTTGGGGACAAAGAGGAAAGTTCTCAGTATCACTTTATAGCTCACCCCCTGGTCATGTTAATTTCACGGATATCAGGTGCCAGATCCACATCTTCCTGCAATGTTCACTATTTTGTCATTAGTATTGAAAGCCACTTGGTCCCCTCTTGGGATCACACTCGTGTGTGCAGCAGCAATGCCTCTTCCATAGAGGCAAGGCCAAAGAGAACCTATTTGACCAGCCCACAGGCAGAAATCCTGTGCTTCTCTTAGCTCCAGACCCAGCAGCAGCATGAGGCAAATGTAACTTTTTTACAGAAAAGATGTGCAGGAAGATATTTGGAAACTGGTCTGTCTGCAGCTTGGAAGGGGCCAAGCACGCATGGCCACACGGGATCTCTCTGGTAAGGAAGGCATGGCCAACCTAAATTAATCTGACTGGGTCTTAATCTGAATGGGTAGCCTATAGCCCCATTTAGTAGACCATCCATAGAACCTACCTACTTTGAATCACATTTCTGGAAGAATGATTCTCGAAATATAATTCTTGAATCACTTGAATCATAATCGTGTGGAGTGCTTGTTAAAATGCACACTCCTGAAACACACCATGGCCTACGAAAGCAGAACACCTGAGGGTGAGGCAGGGCCACCAGCCAGCAGTGCAGCTTGTGCACTGCCCATGTTACACAAAGCTATACTGTTGTTGAAGGAATCTGCTTGGAATTTGCATTTCTAACGAATTGCCTGTGTGAATCTTTGGTATACCAGAAATTGAGAGAGTACTAGAGCAGTTGTTCTCAAACTTTACCGTGCCTCAGAATTACCTGCGTTGGGAATGAAAATATGTGCCATGCTAGACCTGCGTAATCAGAATCTCTTGGGTAGAAGCCTGGGCATCCGTAATTTCAAAGAGTTTAAGAGCCAAATCTGCAGCCTTCCAAAATGTGAAGCCATTTCTCTAGACTCAGGATGTGATAGGGGTCTACAAGAAACCAGTCCTATGGAAACTGAAGACAACAGACACAGTAACTGCTTAGGAAACTACGGTTTCGTTTAGATAGTCTACTTGCTGGCTATAAATCCATCTTTTAAAATATCCAATAACTTTTCTTTTCATCCAACTTTCTATCCCCCTCTGTTATTACATTTGTTTTTTTTCTTAGCATGGTATTGGATCTCAATCTTGTATGTTATTCCACCAACATCTTAAAATTTATTTAGGTAGAGTTTTCTGCATATAAATGCAGCTATACATCATCTGATTATTTTTTTAAGAAAAGGATCATTAGACCCTCCAGGTGAAAGAACAAACTTTAAAATTACCAAATTAACTCAGATTTTTAAAAAACATTCAAGTTTCATATTACGTACTTAACAACAACAACAAAATATTTTTTTTTTCTTTTTTTTAAGTGTATTTTTCCCAGAACCGGCAACTTTGTTGTTAAGAGCACCGCGCTCTAACCAATTGAGCTAACTGGCCGCCCAACAAAAAAAAATTTTAAAGACTCAATGTAAATATTACGTCTGACGACGATCCTAGTCCTGGGATCTTCTACATTAAACAGAGTGGGAAGGAAGATTGTATGGCTGTCAAAATAGAATTAAATATGTGGAAACAAAGGCAAAACTCACTCCTTGCAGAAAACAGGGAAACATGCAGATAAATCAGTGATTTTCCTTCTAACCATTGAAGGAGAGACGTGTGGCTTTAACAGTTGTAAAAACCTCTAAGCTTAAGTAAAAGCAATGTAAAACCATTCTGCTGTTCTAGATGCCAAAATGCCAAATCTGCCAGTCACTCAAGAAAAGAACACAGGCCCAGGCAACCGAGATTTACCCATTCAAAAACCTTAATTATCTGTGAGTACAGACAAGCATTTCATAAACTCTACCAGACAGAACAACTGTTTAATGGAATGTCAAGAGTTGGAAGGGTAGCAAAGAGTTGGGAGTAATTCTAAGGTCAAATTAGTTTGGAAAACCACTTACTTATACCGAGTTCAAGAAAGTCTTTTACCATCCGGTTTCTCCGAGCCCTTATGTGCTGTTGCTCATCATATCTTTCCAAGAAGGAGATAAAGCATGCAACATTTTCCAAATGTTTGCCACTTTTTTATTTCATTTATTTTTATGTTAGGCTAGCAGTGCCTGGGACACATTCAGGAAACACTGATACAGAGAGATATAGCAGTTAAGGCGAATGTTCCGGCATGTACCTGAACTGTGGTAGAAGAATCTAGATGCCACAAAAGGGAAGAAGATATGCCCAGCAGTCAGCCCCACTAAGTCAAATCACAGTCTCTCCCCAACAGCTTCTTCAACTCTGAAAGATGATGGTTACTAGAAAAGTGCCTTGGGATGATTGGGCAGGAAACACTAAATAAGAGCCAATTATTGCCCTCATTACAGAGAAGATGATCTAATAAACCATCCCTATCACTGAGTTCAGAGCCTTATTTTTTTTTTTCTTTTTACTTTAACTGCAGTTCAATTTGACCTAAGAGATCTATACTAAAAAGAACAAACAAAAGGCTCATAGAAAATACACCCAGAAACTGGAATGTAAACTTTCTGATTAGACCCTTCTCTGCTTATACATTCCATTTTCAATGGTTACCAATTACCTGCAGGTAAAATCCCAATTTCTTAGCCTGGTTTACAACCTTCCCATGTTGTCTCCAACCGACTTTTTGGAGACTCCAACAGCTCCATCTTTCAGGAGCCATAGAGTGTATGATTAAGATCATGGGCTTTGGAGGTAGACAGACAGGGTTAAAATAGCAAGCTCCCCTTGAGCACGTTCTACGTAAGTTATTTCACTTCTCTAAGGCCTTGATTCTCCAAGTGCGGTCTGCGGACCAGGAGCTTATCAGGCAGAATCCCAGGCCCCATTGCAAACCTATCGAATCAGAATCTGTATTTTAACAACATCCTCAGGTGATCCCTACACACATTAAAACTTGAGAAGCACTACTGTAATTCTTATCAGCTCCTTTGAAAATTGTGGGTAATAATAGTAAACAATAGTAAAATTGGACGTGGCAGTCATTTTCTTCTCCTGCTCCTTTGACTTCAAATCTTGAGGATTTCCCATCAAAATATCATTCAAGTATGCCCACCTCTCTCTTTCCCTTCACTGCCTTCATTCAAGTCATTCTCATTTTTGTCCAGATCAAACGCAGTGCCCACCCAACTTGTCACAAGGCATCCACTCATTCTTGTTTCCTCTTATCTGTTTTCCTACTGCAAACAGAGAGATCTTCTAGGAAACACAAATGTGACCAGAGCTTCCATTTGGTTTCTAAATAAAGGCCAGATCCCTTAACCAGATTGACCACCTCTGCTAAGGTGGCCATGTTCCCCTCTGTGTCTTCTCTTCCATCATGCTTCCCAGCTCCCTCTGCTCCAGAAGCACTGATTTCCTTCAGTTCCCTGAGCTGGCCACCGTCCTTCCCAATACAGTACATTTGCAAAAGCCATCTTTCCCTCCCCTCTTTGCCTGGTTAACTCCTCCTCAGTTTCTAAATGTCATCTCAAATGTCATCCACCCTGAGAGTATTCTCGGATCCTCCTCTCCAACAACCCACACTGCCTGGCCCATTGCCTGCGCCCCATAAGTATTTGTTAAATAAATGAACGTGTCAATTAATGAATGTTCAATCATATGGTCATTGTGGCAATGGATTGATAGCTATAAAGGACTTGGCACAGTGCCTGGCAGAGAGCCAGAGCACAGTGCTGGGCCGAGTGCTCTGGGTTTTGAATATCAGCCCCTCTAAAAACTAGACCCAAAGCAGGCAGTTCCCAGTGTGGCTAACAACTGGAAACACTAGCAAAAGTTTACATCTCTCAGTGGCCAGGCTCTGCTCTAGACCAGTTAAATCAGGATTTTGGGGGTTGAACCCAGGTACATGATGATTTTGTAAATTCTACAGGGGGTTCTAATGTGCAGCCCAGGTAGAGAATGACTGCTGTATCCTTTTTCTCTCCATGCTCCGCAGCCTTCCAGAGGAGCTTATGCTGAGAGACGAGAAGACTCATTATTTATGGCCTGAGTCCACGGCCTCACTTCTCCCAGAGAAAGAGGTAACACGAGGAATCCATGTAGCAAAAGTCCAGCAATTCATTTCCCTTGGGCCCCGAGAGAGCAGCCAGGTGGTAGAAACTCTCTATGGATCCCAGAAGTCAAACTGAAACCTTTCTGGGGAAATCCAAGTTACCTGAACTACTGCTGGGAGGAGGTGCAGTAACACTAGAAGATGATTCCGGTCCTTAGGGTTAAGTGTTGATTGAACAAAACTCATCAGGATTCCATTACAAACTTGTCATAATTGTTTCATAGAAGCAATTGCTTTACGGGAGCAATTCATTTCAACTGCTAAAAAAAACGTTAGACATCCTGAGTGATCAGCCAGGCAACAAGAAATAGGTGAGCTGGGAACCGCATTAACTAACCGTCTGTCTCCTTCACTATTCAAGTATTTGGAGCTTCAAGAGACCACCTGTACTCTAACAGGCCTGCCTTCCTGATGACCAGCCTTCTGTGAGGGTACACAGATATTTAAGTACAGACATACTTAATATTGCACTATGTATTAGTATATATTGCACTATGTTTCTCACTCATTTTGAACTTTCCAAAACGTGATGCAGGCGATGAGTGGTATCCAAAGAACCTTTATCTCTTTTAAGGCCTTAAAGTGCACACGCACACTCACGCACGCACACACACACACACACACGCACACATGCACGCACGCACACACACACACACTGAACCAAAATGCCTTTGCCACACAAAGCAGAATATAGTTCTTAAACAATCTGAGCACCATTTAAAATGAAAACCTACCAAGTCCGATCTGATACTGAGCCAACTCAAAGGCTGCAGAATAGTTTTAAAAGGCACAGAATTGCTCTCTGGAGATAATATCCCAGTGGGCTAAATTCCCCTCTTCCTGTTTCTCCATGCTGGTAAATTGGGGGCGGGGGGCGGAGGGCGGAGTATTACTCATAAATATAAATTTTTCTTGACTTTTTAAATCATACACTGGTATATTCATCCTCGAACTTCAGCCAAATGAGAACACACAGATAATGACCATTTTACAATAAGCGGTTCCAGGATGCAGTCTTTTCAAGATCCTCAAATGAAAGGCATTATAAAAAACAGTATTATTATTACTATTATTATCATCGTCATCATCATCATTATTATTTCAAGCACCCAGAAAAACCACAATCAACGATTAGCCATAACAATTAAACTAACAATAATACATCTGGAATAAGCTCCATGGTAATATGTACTTCATGCTTAATAGTTCAAATTAATTAAATCTGGTGGCATTAGACATACCAGTTACGAGTTGGAGAGCACCAATATTCACATTAGTTTCCACTTTGAAAGATATTATGAAAAGAGAAGGAAGAAAACGAGGCTATAAACAGCAGTGGTAAATAGGCAGGGCTCGCAGGTGACATGGCCAGGAATCACTTAGCTACTCGGAATTCCACAATGAAAACATGAAGGCAGGTATTTCCATCTTCACCTTCCTTCAGAGCCAGTGACTGGGCTACCCATCTGAGGCAAAAGATCTGAACCCTAAAATCAGGTCATTATACAAAGAATGGGGTGCTTTTTTTCTCTCTGTCCATAAAGTCCTTTACCAGTAGATGTAGAATAGAGGAAGAATTTATCATTTTCAGGTCATAGACCTCAGGAAATTAAAAAATGGGGAGTGTGGGTTGGGGTGGGCATAAAAGGCAGGGAATTATTGCCTGATTGCTTCACTTATCTCACGCCACCCTATAGATTTATAGATAACCATCTTGGGCTCTGCTGGCCCCTGTGAATATTCTCTAAGGCAGAGTTTCTCAGCTTCGCCACTGTTGATGTTTGGCCCAGGTAACTGTTTGTTACGAAGGGCCATCCTGTGCATTGTAGGGTGTTTAGCAGCACAAGCCTCTTCAGTTGCGGTAACTGAAAATGTCTCCAGACATGGCCAAATGTCTCCCTGGGGGACGAAAATCACCCTGATTGAGAACTGTTAACTCTAAGGCTTTAATTCGAGTGTTTCTGCACAGCCAGGAAGAAAAATGAGTTAAGAACCGAGACCAACTTCTAGACCTTCTTCTCATTGGAGAGGAGCATGCATTGAGCTGCGAGCTGTGTGCAGGGCAACACTTTTCCCAGGACACACTGGTTCCTCTTCCTAATCCTTTCTGCACATAGAGGCTTGTAACAGATCATATGGAAACTTAGAACCTGGCACCCTTCTATTCACTGTGCAATAAAGAGCAAACACAGCACACCTGAGACAGCCTATGTAGAGGAAGGCCTGCTTGCAAGGTTGGCCCTTGGCTGACTTCTGGGAACTTGGGTTGGTAAACGGTTCCCTCCTTGGATATCAATTTTTCCCTAAATGATAGGCGTGGCCACTGGGCCTTCGTTGTACAAATAGTATGGTTTATGCCAAACACTGGCTTCCCTTCTGGGAATCTGAAATTTAGGATGTGCTAAGCAGATCAGCCCCCAGTAGAAACTTTATGCAGACTCTCTAATGAGCTTCCTTGCTAAATAACACTTGACATCTCAGCTCATTGCTGGAAGAAGGAAGTACATCCTGTGTGACTCTGCTGGAAGAGAACTCTTGGAAGCTTGCACCTGATTTTCTCCATACTTCATACCATGCTGATTTTCCCTATGCTGCTTTTGCTTTGTATCCTTTCACTGGAGTAAACCATAATCATGAATGTAACAACTTCTGAGTCCTGTGAGTTCTTCCAGAATACTGGGGAAACGGGGCTAGTATTGCGGTCCACCAACACAGTCCACTCAACAAATATATTTTATTGTGCGCTTCTGTTTCTAGATACGGTTTATCGCAGAAAATTAAACTAAGTCTCAGGCCTCACACAACCAAGTAGTAACCAGGAAAGCATTTATTGCAGCATCCTTCAAGCTTCTTCCACAGAAAACGAGCCCTGTGGCATCTTGTTTGCTTGTTTTTATAACAGCGTTTACTCAGATATAAAGCACACACCACACAATTCTAAAATGTATAATTCAATGGTTTTAGGGACAGTCACAGAGTTGTGCAACCATCACGACTAACAATTTTCAAACATTTCATCACCCATTAAGGAAGTTCACACCTGTTAGCAGTCACTATCCATTTCCTCCCAACCTCCCAGACCTAGACAAACACTAAGCTCTTTTCTGCCTCTATGGATTAGCCTATTTTGGACATTTCATATAAATGGAATCAGACAATATGTAGTCTTTTGTGACTGGCTTCTTTCACTTAGCATTACATTTCAAGATTCATCTATCGTGTAGCATGCTATCACTACTTCATTTCATTTTATTGCTGAATAATTTCTCATGGTACGGATATACCAAATTTTATTTATCCATTCATCAGTAGATGGCCATTTGGGTTGTTTACACTTTGGGGCTGCTATGAATAAGCTGCTGCAAACATTGTGTACAAGATTTTGTGTGCACATGTTTTCATTTCCCATGGATAGTTAAGAATGGGATTGTTGGATCACATTTATGTTAAACATTTTAAGAATTTTCCAAATGTTTTCCAGAGCAGTTGCGCCATTTTACATCCCACCAGCAGTGTATGAGTTCTAATTTCTACACATCCTCACTAACCTTGTTATTATTTGTCCTTTTGATTATTGCCATCCGAGTGCATGTGAGGTGGTCTCTCTCTGTGGTTTTGATTTGCATTTCCCTGATGGCTAATGATGCTGAGAATCTTTTCATTGGTTATTGTCCATTTGTATATCTTCTTGGATAAATGTCTATTCAGATCCTTTGCCCCTTTTATAATTGGACTCTTTGTCTTTTTGTTATTGAGATGTGAGAGTTCTTTATATATTTTGGATATAAGTCCCTTATCAGATATATGATTTGCAAAACATTTCTTCCATTATGTGAGTTGTCTTTTTATTCTCTTGATGGTATCATATGAAACATGAAAGTTTTACATTTTTATGTCCAATTTATCTATGCTTTTCTTATGTACTTTCATAAGCATCATATCTAAGAAACCATTGCCTAACCCAAGGCCATGAAGATTTATGCCTATGTTTTTAAGAGTTTTATAGTTTTAGCTCTTCCATTTAGGTCTTTGATCCATTTTGAATTAATTTTTGTATATGGTGTAAGATAGAAGTCCTACTTCATATTTTGTACGTGGATATCCAGATGCCCTGTGGCATCTTTGAGTCACTACTAGAGATACTTTCCTGTAATGTTTGGCTAAACAAGTTATTAAACAGGTACCTACCAGTATGTGGAATCTAGGCACATGACCAACAGCTTTTGTAAGCTTTTGCATTTGGTCTTTTTCTCCACTTTAGGTTAGAAATAGTCTTAATATTCTGCTATTTTAGGAAGCAACACTACGATTATTAGCTGATTAGTACTGCTATTATTAACCGATATGCTTCTATTAACAATAACCAGTAGGTACAAGTATTTAGTATTTAGTGGGTAGCAAGCACTCTGCTTGTATTTAGCATGCATTAACTTATAAACATTTCACATGCTTTGACTGATATCTTCCCACCAACATCACAAGACAAGCAGAACTCCATCCTGCAGATGATGATACTGAGGGTGAGGTTACCAATGCAATTTCCCTTAAGTCACAGAGCTACCAGAAAAAAAGGATCATACATTGAGGAAATGAGCAGCACTGGACAGTGTGGGCCAAGAAATGTCTGATAACAATTTCTGACACATAGTAGATAAGCATATATGCAAAATATCCAAAAATAAACAAGCCAAAACCTAGCGCTAGTCAATGACATTCTCATTTGTGGTGACGGAGCTGACAACAGAGGTTTGGTCTCCCTTTCAAACCCACCATAGGGTTAGAAATTTTATCACTCAAGATATCACTCAAATTGATCTGATGGCTGAAAAGATTTTGTCAACAGTCCAAAAATTGCATTAGTGACTAGGTGATTGATGAAGTGAGTCAATTAGAACTGGATTAGGAATCCAGATAGGAAGTCAATTACTTCCAATCTGAGAATTAGGAATTCATTAACCAATAGCATGATAGCAACAGTTTTCACAACTACCCTTTCTCTGTTTGTGTACAGGGCAAAATGCAAGTGAAAATAGCTTTGAGAAGTCTAAATCTGTAGAGCAACTTGCTCTTGGAAATATTTTTCCTGATGTCTGAAACTTTGGCTTTCACAAACTCCTGTTGTCTATTAGGGTTATTCTGGTGAGTTTTCAGTGGAGAAAATGGGAACAAAGAAGTGAGTTGACTTCCAAGTTAAAAATAGCTTTATAACAGATAATCTATGTTTCCTCAATTCAAGTCTAATTCTCTTTCCCTATACCAGCTGCGTCCTTAATAATAAATACAAGGATAGTAGCTGATATTTTTTGAGTCTTGCTTTATATTGTGCTCTATCTAAGCACCCCCCCAAAAATGGCAACTAATTTATGTAATCCAAAATGTATGAGGTAAGGACTACTATTAATACCATTTTGTATAGGAGAAAAAGGAGAGGCTAGGTTAACTGGCCTGCATAAGAAGTGAAGTGAGACCTTGAACCCTGCAGTCTGTCTCTGTCCTTTTAACAGTGTCTCTATAATGTTTCAGAATAGAAGCAACTAGAAGTATAAGGGTTAAACATGGCTAGACCAACTCCAAGTTGAGTCTTTTTTACACTAGGCAAACTGTCTCCAATATACTTATAATAACTTTATATACCAAATAACATTTTGAAGTTTATTTCCTCCCGACACAGAAACATCACTGCATTTCCCCTGGGATTTTCAGCACTGTCTGTTGCAGAACTGGTCTGGGCTTAGCAAGTATTGCTTTATCATTCTTAAATAAAAACCATTACAGAGAATGCAGAAAACAATTTCCCTTTCAGTTTCCTCACTTCTACACATATTGAGAAAGATGTATCCTTAAAGTGCTGAAGGAAATCTCACAATATAATAAAAACTCAGCATCAGAAATGTTCCAAGTCCCTCTACTCTCTCCCTGTATTTAGGAAACCACAATTTAATATAGGGCTCAGCCCTCCAGAGAATCCAGTGTATCGAACTGTTAATACATTTTTATATGTTTTAACTGAGATAAACAAGAAAGAGATAGAGAAGCCAGAGCAGCTATGCAAAGACATAATTATGATAAGACTAATTCAGCTCACCGCAATAGAGGCAGATAGCGACTCTACTGTGATGCTGTCATATAGTTTGTATGGTCAGAAAACTGTATCAATATAAAATGTGAACGAGGCAGGAGTCCCATTATGGGCAAGTAAAGATAACTTACTATGTGACTCCAGGAAAGAAAGTTCATCCAGGAGCTCAAAGAACATTATCCTATTACTAAAATATTATCCAAATTTATTTTGTAAATTAAAACCTGGATCAAATCATTTGATTAATGAAAAGTAATAAAAAGAAGCATACAATGTCCATATCCAAAGAGACAGGGAAACCTCAGTTTTCTTCGCTCTAACAGAGCTTAAACCCTGTGGCAAACCTTTAAAATTCTGTAGATAACTTAAAAATTCTCCTACCAGCTCTAAATTCATGGCTGTGCTATCAACCATGTCATAGTTCTCAGTCTTGACCCCAAAATATCTTGAGATACATATACATTGCTGAAATATACTATTTGTCAAACTTGACTATATCTTCTACTCCAGCAACCCTGACAAAAAAATGAAGATTGCTTTGATCACTTCCTTTCTGGCAAATCCACATTAACTCCTTTCTTCATGCTCGTTAATATTTCTATTAATAATACTTCTGACGCTAAATACCCACCCTTTCAGACAGGTCAAAACTAAGTTCTTCAGTTTGCCATTGAAGGGTTTCCCTCAGGTCTTTGCAGATAAAATATCATTAGAATAATGTTTTCTATTCAGCTAGATGGGAATTCTCTACCACTCTCTATACTCTTCTTGCCAAACTCTACCTGCTACTGTTTGCTTACTCCAGGAGGAATGCAAACTCACATGCCTATTGCACTGGGATATAATATAAATAAACAAGGCAATGTAGCGATAAGCAAAATAGACACCTGTACACTTAATTGTATACTCAACATACTATCTCCCTGTCCATTTTTTTTTTTTTTTGGAACAAAGACTTCTCAAAATTTATTTTTCATTTTCCAGTCTTTGATAGAGACACAGGAATAAAAAAACAGTCTCAATAGTGCAAGCATGACACTAGATGGCAATTGTGCTTGGACCTCAGCGTTAGAAGACTTCAAGAGGAGGTGGAGACTGTGGCAAACTGTCTCCTGTGGCACTTGCTACTCACTTCCAGGCATTTGTTGCACACTAGGAATTTAGACTCAATGTTGTAAGATCCAGTGTTTATAGGAAAATAAAAAAATCTGCATTTTATGTGAACTCTCCAGACTTTCTAGCATTTTCTAATTTTTGCATGAATTTTTTCATTTTTCCAATATAATCCACTTTTATTCTACTGTAGTGAACATCTGTTTTTTGTTCATTTGTTTTTTGCCAGTGACCTGATATATTGAGACCTCTGAGTTACGCCATCCTTCAGCGAATATTTTTTAGTCTTTTCACCACCAGCCCACCCCAATTGCCCATCCTTTCCACCAATCTATGCTCATCACTTCCTTTAAGACTTTGCTCAAGAAAAAACTTCCTCCACATAATCTTCCCGAGATCACTCTACAGTTCATCCCTCATTATCAAACTTCCATGCTCTATACAACCCTCACTAAATTCTACTTGCTACTTTTTATTAAATTATTATCAAATGATAATATTTTATTCCTTTAGCCTCTATACGTATACTTTGTGCTCCATTTTTGAGTCCTACAACCCCTTTTCTAATTACACTCAGACTACAAATCTCAAAAACTGAAGGACCATGTCTCCTACAGCCTTTACCACTCTCCCCCAAGGATTTAGCATAGTGTTATACGCCTTGCAGGCATTAGATGTATACTTTGGGGAAATATACAGTCTATTCGCTTAATCTTGCTAGGCTAGCGGTTGTTATTGTATATTTGGTAGACTTCTGGATCAAAATAGAAAGTCTAAGTCAGGTCTCTACAGTTGAGGCAATATTGAGGTTTCAAACACGAGCAGTACAAGCAAGGCAAAGAGTTTATCGGGGCAATGAAAGAAGAACCATCTGTTGACCTGAATCATCTAGGCAACTGTCCCAATCCTGCAAACATTCAGTGTTGAAACTTAGTTACAAGTTGTAAGCAGCAGAAAACATATGACACAAGTGCCATCTCTTTCTTGTCCTGGGCCTATGACAGACATCGTTAGTGATCACAGCATTTTGTTCTGCTAATCCTCAGTGCAACTTTCGAAAATTTTGAAATAGTACTCTAGATGGATCTTGTCTAAGGAACAGAGTTGATATGTGATATCCCTATGATATCCCTATCATGTGGATAAGATAAACATCAATTTTACGGGCCAGAAAAGAGAAAATATAATAAATATATTCTGCTGCTTCTCAACTTCTTTATATTTTAGAAGCTAGATAACTTAAAATGGGGAAAGTTAGATATTTAAAGTTGAAGAATTTAGGAAGAGCTAAGAAGGAAAAATATTTTTACTTTAATAACGATGCCAGATTTACCTTCCCCGTTAAATTTTAATTGTGTGAAAGATTTACTATACTATGAGGTGACTTTTGTTGTGCCTTATAAAACATACTGAAATATGTAAATGGTAAATAAATTTACAGGCAATGCTAACTGAAATAAATAAATGAACAGCTATATTTATACTTTTTTTCAAGGGGCTGTTTCATTTCTCAAACACTGAACCAAAGCAATTTGGAACAACTCAGACAAAAAATGACCAGCATCAAGAATTACTATGAAAGATTTCCAGTCAAGATGGCAGAGTAGAGAAAGCCTGTGCTTGCCTCTCTCAGGACCACATCAAAACTACAACTAAACTACAGAACAACCATCACTGAGAATTGCTAGATGTCTAGCTATACCAAAGTCCTACAAGTAAAGACGTACAGAAGAAGCTACCCTGAGACTGGTAGGAGGGTCAGAGACACAGAACAGGCTGGCCCCATACCCACATGTGATCATTAAAAATCAGGAGGGATATCTTGGCTGCAGAGGTTCCCCTTGAGGAGTGAGGGGTCCCAGTCCCTACCCAGCCCAGGGTTTCAGCACCAGAAAGAGAAATCCCCATAATTTCTAGTTGGGAAAAACAGCAGATATTGTGACTGAGTGAAACGAGAGCAGCTGCAGCCCCAGGTGCTCCTCTTAAAGGACCCACAAACATAGACTTACCTGCTGACAGACTTGCTCATTCTAAGCACAGCATTGGAGCAACAGCTTAAAAGGCACCGGGGACATATAGGGAAGAACTAAATTGTCTGACTTCACAGCAAGGCCTGGAGGTGCAGCTTTTTCTTGAATGGAGGAGTTGGAGGAAGCCATAGTTTCTTTGTGAAGCCCTCTTCCCTTTAGGTATGCAAACCCAGGCAGCCACCCGAGTGTCCATCAACCTGGCTAAGACTATTTTGTCACCCTGATTCCCAGAGACCCCACCCCATCCAACTTGTGAGGTCACTCAGCCTGCTCTCAGTGACTTTTCCATACAAATGCCCTGTCTTGGATCACGCTACAGACTTTCCTAAAATCCCTGTAAGATTCACAAAACCTAAACAAGCAGTATCTGGTTTAGGCATGTCCTGTACATCTTGCTGACCAGGCCCAAGCCCAGCACTAGTGACAGCCAGCCTTGATTTGCTGCTTGGCCTCTTGGGGCACCTCCAAGCCCAACGCAGGTGGTGACCACCTGTGGGTTGCTTTGTGGCTCATGTCAGGTGGCCCTGGGCTAGGCACAGGCTGCAGTTGGACTTGGCCTGCAATGGGGCCGCTCCATGGAAACTGTGAGGTCAGTATGCCCAATGGCCAGCTTCCAACAGAGCTGGAGCATCAAATAGTTGCCTCCAAGGATGAGACACCCAAAGAGCAGACTGAGCAGGCACCACAGGCCCACTAAAGTGAATCGTGATCCATAGGGTCCGCCCCTTCACAACAGCTCCTTCACTGTAGTCACAGCCAGTTCTCATAACCAATGAACCTGAGGGTCAATCCCTTCTACTTATGTCCAAACAGCAACCAAGGCTCAACTATAGCAGGAGAGAACATACCACCCACACAAGGCACACAAAGGACACATATGGAGCACTCAACTCTGGTGACAAGGGAGATTGTGCCACTGAGCCCTACAGGACACCTATTAGATGAGGCCACTCTACTAACACCAGGAGACATAGTAGCCATTCCTAATACATAGAAACAAACACAGGGAGGCAACCAACAAGGGGAGACAAAGAAACATGTCCCACATAGAAAAACAGAACAAAGTTCCAGAAAAAGAACTGAAAAAATGGTGACAAGCAATTTACCAGACACAGATTTCAAAACACTGGTTATAAGGATGTTTAATGATCTCAGGAGGAACTTCAACAAAGAAATAGGAAACACAAAAATAGACATAAAAAACATAAAAAAGGGTAAGTCAGAAACGAATACAAAAACTGAAATGAAGAATACATTAGAGGGAATCAACAGTCAATTAGATGAAGCAGAGGTCTGAATCATTGGTTTAGAATAAGAAAATACCCAATCAGAACAGCAAAATGGAAAGAAGAATACAAAAAATTGAGGATACTTTAAGGAGCCTCTGGGACAAAAAAGTGTACCAACATTCACATCATAGGGGTACCAGAAGGAGAAGAGAGAGAACAAAGAATTAAAAACCTATTTGAATAAAGAATGACTGAAAATTTTCCTAACCTAGTGAAGGAAATAAATATATAAGACCAGGAAGCACAGACAGTCCCAAACAAGATGAACCCGGAGGCCCACACCAAGACACATTAAAATTAAAATGCCAAAGGTTAAAGACAAACAGATAATCTTAAAAGCAGCAAGAGAACAACTGTTAGTTGCCTACATGGGAGCTCCCATAAGACTATCAGCAGGTTTTTCAGCTGAAACTTTACAGGCCATTGGCAAGAAATATTCAAAGTGATGAAAAGCAAAGACCTACAACCAAGCTTACTCTACCCAGCAAAGCTATTACTTGGAATCAAAGGGCAGATAAAGAGCTTCTCAGACAAAAAAAAAAAGAAGAAAAAAAAGTTAACAAAGTTCATTACCACCAAACCAGTATCATAAAGAATTTTAGAGGGACTTCTTTCAGATAAATAAATAAATAAATAAATAAATAAATAAATAAATAAGTAAATAGATAATAAAATAGTAATAACTACATATCTGTCAACAATTAATTTCAATGCAAATGGATCCAATCAAAATATACAGTGCCTGAATGGATAAGAAAACAAGACCCTTACATATGCTGCCTACAAGAGACCCAATTCAGATTGAAAGACACACACAGACTGAAAATAAAGGAATGGAAAAAGATATTTCATGAAAATGTACACACACACACAAAAAATAAGTTGGGGTAGCAATACTGATAACAGACAAAATAGACTTTAAAACAAACACTATAACAAAAGACAAAGAAGGACCCAGTAATCCCACTTCTCGGTACCGTGTTTCCCCCAAAATAAGACCAAGTCAAACCATTAGTTCTAAAGTGTCTCTTGGAGCAAAAGTTAATATAAGACCCAGGCTTATTTTACTATAATAGTATAATAAATAACATTTATTATAATATAATACTGGGTCTGATATTAATTTTTGCTCCAAAAGACGCATTACAGCTAATGGTCCGGCTAGGTCTTATTTTCAGGGAAACACAGTATTTATCCAAAGAAACACAAAACACTATTTTGAGGGTACGTGTGTATCCATATGTTCATTGCAGCATTGTTTACAATATCCAAGATATGGAGAGAGCCTTGGTGTCTGTTGATGGATGAATAAATAAAGAATAGGTGGTACATATATACAAAGGAATATTGCTCAGCCATGGAAGTGAATGGGTTTTTGCCATCTCCAAGGGCTTGTTGTGCTGAGTGGAATATGTTACACAGTGAAAGACAGATGCAATGTGATTTCACTTACATGTGGAATCTAAAGAACAAAATAAACAAACAAACGAAACAAACTCGTAGACATAGAGCACATTTTGATGGTTGCCGGATGGGAGGGGGGTTGTGGGGTTGGGTGAAAAAGAGGAAGAGATTAAGAAGTACAAATTGGTTGTTACACAGAAGTCATGGGCATGTAGGGTACAGCATAAAAAATACAGCCAATAATATTATAATAACTATTTATAGTGTTAGATGGATACTTGATTTATTGGGTGGTAGATGGGAGGGGGTTTGGGAAGCAGGGTGAAAAAGGTGAAGGGATTGAGAAGTACAAATTGGTAGTTATAAAATAACCATGGTGATGTAAAGTAAAGCATAGGGAATATAGCCAATGATCTGGCAATAGCTATGTATGGTGCTATGGGGGGTACTAGACTAGTCGGGAAGATCACTTCTTAAATTATATAAATGTCTAACCACTATGCATGCTATACACCTGAAATTAAAATAAAATAATATTAAATATCAACTGTAATTGAAAATTTTAAAAAAGGAGGGGGGGAATGTGATCGGGAATAAGAGGCTCAAATTTCTAGGTATAAAACAATAAGTCATGGGGATGCAGTGTACAGCATGGGGAATATAGTCAATGATATTGTGATAACGTGATACGGTGTCAGATGGTTTCTGGACTTATCATGGTGATCACTTCTTTAAGTATATAGATGTTGAATAACTATGGTGTACACCTAAAACTAATAAAATTGTATGTTAGCTACATTTTAATAAAAATCTGTTTTATAAAAGAATTACTATGAAAAGCTAATTACCTTTAACTACAAGCAACTTTATTAGCATTTATTATAACAAACAATCTCTCATTACTAGAGGAAAAAATGTGGATTGGTTAATTGATCCTTCACTAATGAGATATCAAAAATTACTTTTTAGAAACTCTCTGCCCTTTAGGCCAAATGCACAGACAATAAGGAACCAGTAAATGATAAATCCAGGCCCAAGGAAAAGACTAACACACTTAGCATCTATGAGTTTTGCTTGCCCTAGCATGCATTCCTCATTATGCTGCTATTGGCATTCTGACTCTCCTCTGGAGAACCTCCTCCTTCTAACTCTCAGGCCAGATAACATGGAGGAACTAACTCCACACCCCACCACCAAGAGCAGGCAAGTGACCAATCTGTATATTTAATTTGATGAAAGATTCTGGAAGCAAATCATTAATTAAAGTCAGTTTAATATTACTCAATCCTGAAATTTGGGCTGGAACTATTGAGAATGAAATGTATTTTTTAAAAATCCTGCTGGCAGGCTGAGCTGGTAAGATATAAACTTTGAGCTTCTGGTGGCTACCACAGAGACACATCTTATGCTCAATACCAACCTGATGGAAGCAGAACTAAGAGATGAGAGAAACAGATTTCTGATGTATCTTTAAGCAACAATTAGAGCCATTCCAGCTCTAATCTTTTCAGATAGGTAAGCCAAAACCCCCTTACTTTCATTAAGCCACAGTTAAAGCTGAGATTCTGTCACTTGCAAATAAAAGTGTTATAAGTATATGCACATAGCTTATAGGTTATTTCATTATAAGTTGCTGAATCACTCAGCTTTTGCATCAGTAAGTAAGAAAGCTTAAAACCCAGTACCGATGGGCTACTACTTCATGTAGTGACTCTGATAAGTCTCATTTCTTCTGCATCTTTGTTTTTTCATTTATAAAATAGAGATTACAAATGGTAGCCCACAAAAGAGATATACAAATGGCCAATAAGCACATGAAAAGATGTTCAACATTATTATTCAATAGGGGAATGCAAATCTACAATGAGCTACCTACTACTGCACACCCACTAGGATGGTTATAATCCAAAACGTAGACAATAACGAGTATTTCCTAAGAGGTGAAGATATTTGAAGCCTCCCACACTGTTGACGGGAATGTAAAATGGTGCTTTGGAAAATAGCCTGGCTGTTCCTCAAATGTTAAACACAGAGTTACCATATAACCCAGCAATTCTACTCCTAGGTATATTCCCCAGAGGTAAAAATAAAGCTATAAGTGCACACAAATTTTATATAAAAATGTTCCTAGCAGCATATAATAGCCAAAATGTGGAAACAACCTAAATATCCATCTACTGGTGAATAAACAAAATGTAGTGTATCCATATAATGTAAGGATTAAATAATTCCTTTGTTTTAAGCAATAATTTATCCATGCTACTACATGGATAAACCTTGAAAATATTACTGTAAGTGAAAGAAACCAGTCACAGGACACCACATATTGCATCATTCCATTTATATGAAATTTCCAGAATAGACAAAGCCATAGAGACAGAAAGTAGATTAGTCACTGCCAGGAGCCAGGAGAAGGGGAGGAGGGGTAACAATTGCTATGAGTACAGGGTTTCCTTTGAGGATGATGAAAATATTCCAGAACTAGAAAGCTGTGATGGTTGCGCAACTTTGTGAATATGCTAAAACCGCTGAATTGTATACTTTAATAGGATGAATATTATGGTACGCGAATTATAGCTCAATAAAAAATACTGTAGTGGAAAAAATGGTAGCCTATTCTGATTCTCACAAGGGCCATGATAAGAAATTCATAATGGTAATTATAAAAATGACCACTCTTGGGCAAAATTAAGAAAAATATCCACAAATGCAAACAGAGGCCTACTGTTTTTGAATGTTTTTAACACCTCAGCAAGTGTTAAGAGAAGGGCAAAACAAAATCACCAAATAGATTTTCTGAGGTCACCTGACTTCCTTTGTATCAAGATATGACCAACAAATACATAGCAGGCACACATAAAAGCTATTTGGAGACCTCTTGAGGTGAAAAGCACGCAACATATGGCTACTGCACCAGCCTGGCCAGGAATATTACTCATGCCACCCTTTCACAGTTGTATCGGTCGCCCATTAAACACTCAGAGCCTCCTTGTTCATAAACTACATTATGAGTTGGATGCATTGTCTGAATAAATTGCATTGTCCAAAATGCTGCCCCATTGTTACAAAAAAAAATGCAGAATGTAATTAGTTTTCCTCTTTGCATAAGCCACAGATTCCAAAAATGGTGCCACATTATAAGGCCTTAATTAATAAACAAGAGTTGGGCCATAACCGGTTACACTTATCTGAATTTTATATTGTGAAGAAAGGCCACTGTGTTCTAATTCCGTTTACAAATATCTAAATTCTGGTTAGCCTACATGAAGACAATCTAAACAGAAAGCCTGAGAATTCTGTGTTGCTAATAGCATTGTGATCGTACACCAACAATAGCAAACGATTAACTGCTGGGACGTAAACCACCCTGAGAAATGCTCAGAGTGGGATGCTGATAACATTGTATTTCAACTGTATTATATGCGGCAATTCTTCTGTTTGTTCATATGTATATTCCATTTAATGGATGGAGGAGCCAGGGTGGCTTTTCATATCACTGTGAAGCCCTGAATATGACAGAAGGGAAAAAAAAAATAGTGAGCTGGGGGCAAAAAAAAAAGATAAGTGTGAGATGGTACTGGGTGGGAACAGGGGTACATCATGAGGGAGTATGTGTACACAGTTCCTTTCTGCATTTCCAGCTGCTTGCTGTTGACTTTCCCTTAACCTAACCCCAAAGGAAAGCCATGTATGAAACCCATAAGCATTGCAGTAATATTTGGGACCATAACATTCAGTAGCCCAGTTTATGAGCCTCTGGTAAAGGAGAATCTGCATTAAATTGCAATCACCTGATTAAAATCCAGCAACTCTACCATCTTTAGAATTATACAGCACCCGCTACTCTTGGCTGCAGGTTCTCTGCACATGGAGACAGACCATAATCAGAGGGAAGCAAGGAGTCAGACCAAGAGAGGACAGGGAGAGGGAAAGCATGTGATGTGTGCTGAAAAGCAGATTACATTAAAGACCGCCAGTGCTGAAATCTGAAAGAGTCCTAAGCCTCCTGCAAATACAGAGCTGTGTGAACATGATAATTCTTTCAACAAAGTCTGTAATATGGCTTCTAGGGGTGCTGTGAAAACAGTGTAGCTCAGATGGTGTTACAGTTCAGTGAAGAGGGACTGGCCCTGCAGTGGAGTGCGGCACACATAGCAAGCCTGGAAAATGCTTCTCTGCCTCCGTAGAATCAGCAAGAGCACTTGGAGCCCAAACCCAGATGCTTTCAGCAGCCTGAACAAGCCATCTTAGATCATGGCCCTTTCCACAGACCCAAGCACCAGGCATAGACTCAGCGTCCTATTGGTCCTGGGAGGACCTGCTCACCATGACCACAAAGAGGGCATTTGAATCAGTAACCAGCTGGAAAAGTCCACCTTCATTCATGTTAAGGACTCTCCCTGATACCTGGTTCACATGTGTGAAATGAACGTATGAGCGAACCAATGTCTGAGAGAGTGAATAGTGAATATAACCTCTAAAGCAGAGTTTATCCACCCCAGCAGCATTGCCATTTTGAGCCCGATAATTCTTTGTTCTGGGAGCTGTCCTATGTATTGTAGAATGTATAGGGGAGGAAAATTTTCCCTTATAAGCCTTATAGGTTCTGTGGCTGGTCTAAGAATTAAACTGACATAAAACAGATTAACAGGTAAAAAAAAAAAAATGTTTACTTAACCTATAGAAACTCCACAGAGTTAAGAAACTCAAAAGGCAGTCCAACCATTAAGGCTTACATACCGCCCAGAGTTAAGGAAAGGGATAAGGGTCTGGGGCTTCAAAGTGGGCAAGGCCATTCACAGGATAGGAACTATTTGGTAAACAAAGGTTACCAGGTCATGCAGATAATCTCTTGGGTGAAAGAGTTCATTCTGGTAATTTCTGTCTTCCTGATACAGGCCCCCTACCTAATGTAAATGTCCTGTACAAAAGGGTAACTTCCACTCTGTTTTTAGAGTTTCTCCTGTGTCTGCAGTTTCTCCAAATAATCAGCTCAAAATAATCTTTCCACCAGAGCAGCATATTTTGGTGTGGCATTTTCTGCCAACCTTCAGATGTTTCCAGCATCCCTGCCCTCTACTGACTGGATGGGAGTAGCATATCTCTTCTCAGTTAGGACAACAGAAAAAAAAAGGTCTCTAGACTTTGCAAATGTTCCCTGGGGGTAAAATCACTCCTGCTTGAGACAGGCCTCTAATGTATCTTCCAGAACTTAGGTTCCAGGAGATAAATGAACGCACCATGCAGCGATATAGTACTCCGTAACTATTAGGAAAACTTACACTGACACCTTCAACATCACTGGAAGTTCATTTTGACAAAAATGTTATTGAGTGCCTGTTATGTGCCATGTAGAAAGATGAATGGTCAATAGAAGAAGATCTCTGCAGGTGATACATCCAATAATGGGTTAATATTTAAAATATATAGAATTCATACAAGTTCACATCAAAAGAAGATAATCTAATCTGATTTTTAAAAATGGGCAGAGGACCTGACTGGACGTTTCTCCAGAGGACGTACACATGGCCAATAAGCACAAGAAGAGATGCTCAACGTCACTAATAATCAGAGAAATGCAAATCAAAACCACAATGAGTTATCACCTCACATCTGTCAAAATGCCCGTTGTCCAAAAAAGTCTACAAATAACAAGTGTCAGCGAAGATGTGAAGGAAAGGGAAACCTCACACGCTGTTGGTGGGATTGTAAGCTGGTGCAGCCATTATGGAAAACAGTATACAGTTTCTTCAAAAAATTAAAACTAGAACTACCATATGACCTAACAATTTATCTTCTGAAAATTTTTCCAAAGAAAATGAAAAACTAATTCAAAAAGATATGTGCACCCTTATGTCAATTGTAGCATTATTTGTAATAGCCAAGTTATGGAAGCAACATAAGTGCCCATCAATCGACAACTGGATAAATAAGATGTGGTGATATATACAATAGAATATTACTCAGGCATAAAAAAGAAGGAAATCTTGCCACTTGTGACAACATGGATGGACCTAGAGGGTAAGTGAAATAAAGAGAGACAAAGAAAGACAAATACCGTACGAGTTCACTTACTTGAGGATTATACACTTGATTTTAGCCAAAAGGCCGAGAAGCAATTACTACTGGAGGATTCTAAAAAACAAACAAACAAATAAACAAACACAACAGAAACAGACTCTTAGACACAGAGAACAAACTGATGGTTGCCAGAGGGAAACAGCATGGGTGATGGATGGCAAAGATTAAAGGGATTAAGATTTACAAACAAACTTCCAGTTATAAAATAAGTAATTCACGGGGAGGTAATACATAGCATAGGGAATATTGTCAATAATATTGTAAGAATTTTGTACGATGACAAATGGGTACTAAACTTGTGATGATCAGTGTGTAAGGTATATAAATGTCGAATCATTATGGTGTACATCTGAAACTAATATAATATTGTATATCAACTACACTTTCATTTTTTAAAGAAAGATGAATGGGAAGAGACTGTCTCTGCCGCTGAGGAGCTCCCAGTCTAAGAGAAAAGTGGTATTGTCACAGTCCTATGTCAAAGAGAAGGGGAATCGTTCGCTAACTATCCTTCCAGGGAGTAGTAAAGCATCCTTGTGTGTGATCAGACAGTTAAACTGTAAGGCCAGAAGTGAGAGCATACCTCTTCTTTGCTGTTAAAAGATTAGTGCGTCTGTCAGTTGCTTTCATTTGATATGGTGAATTTTTTGGTCACTGTGACTCATTTTAGTTGTTTGCTGCTGTTGTTCATTGGTAGATGGGGGAGTCTCAGACTGAAAGGGCTGACTTATGAGCTGGTTAGCCTGAGCATAAGCCAAGATAAAGAACTCTGGGATGAGACTGCCAGTTACTTGCTGCACAAGCCTTGGCCATTCATTAAGCCCTCCAATCCTCAATTCCTTTTTACTGAAGAGTGGGTAATCATTATAAAGTGCTTAGCGTTATGCCTGCCACAAAGCAAAACCTAGGAAAATAGTAGCTATTATCATTTATTAATATCGTTGCCTCTCTATTTTAATTTGGACTGATTGTTCTTTTTATTATGGTAAAATACACAGAACAGAGAATTCACTATTTTAACCATTTTTATGTATACAGTTTAGGGGCATTAGGTACATTCACACTGCTGTACAACCATCACCACCATCCATCTATAAAACTTTCTTCATCTTCCCAAACTGAAAGCCCCATTCCTTCCTTTCCAGTGATTTTTTTCCCCTTAAGCCTGTTCTTATGACGAAGACTCTCTCCTTGATTAAAGTTAAGTCAGGTTCCTCTTAACATGTCGAGGCTTCTACCTTGGCTTCTATCCTTGTGAGCTCTGCGGGGCCCAGTCATAGCAAGAATCTTGCTAAATCAGTTTAGGGGGAAAGAAAAAAACACTCATCCTGAACATCTGATCAAATTCCTTTTCCCTCCCCTAGGTATCTGATCACCTTGACCTACATTCAGTAAGAATCGTCTCAGGACAGTTTACTAAGAATTACCCTATCCTCTTAGTAATTGCCCTTCCACTGACCCCTGGTCAGCTCCTTGACTCTCCATCCCCACATTCAGAATTGAACCCAATTTTATACTGTGGTTTCTTTTCCCCTATTGTATCGTTCCATAATAAAAATCTGTTTTTACCTCTTTACTGTCAGGCTCTAGCTTTCTTTAACATGTAAATAGAACAAAAGGCAATTCAAACCCACACTACCCTGGACAATGAATGCAAACAGTGCTTAAAATGGCCATTTGGGGTTGTGTTGATGATGTTAGCATTCCGTCAACCACCTCCTAAGAATAACAGTCAAGTGACTCTTTGTACCTGGAGGAAAAGAAGAGAGGATTCCAAACAATTGGCACAGTGGCTCCTGACTGGGGCCCGCCTATCACATCACGTCATGAAAACACTCACTGCACCCCCCACTGCAGTTCAGACTGGAGCATGTAATCAATATTACTCCTTGGACATATTTATTTGGTAGCCTGCAATTGGTGGCAAAAGACTAGCTGTTAGGTCTAAACTACCCAAGGCACTTACTTTTCCACAGAAAGTGAACAGACCTGCTTGGTCAAGAATTCACACACTTTTACAGAAGTATTCTAGGGGGAAAACTTCTGGTTTATAGCCAACTCCCCAAAATAGTTAAAGAGATCCTAATGTCACCTCACACTTCTGCTTTAGCACCTACTGTGTTCTAGCACATTATTTTCCATCCACTGTCATCTCCGATCCTATCCCAATTGTCATAGATGGGAACCCTCCCTGAGCTGGCAGCACCTTGCCTGATCATCTGGCCGCAAGTGGTCAGGCGGAAACACACAGCTCAGGGTGCCCCGGAGCTAAATGCTGAGGAAACTGGCCAATAAGATGAAGTCTGTGCTCCACAGCTTAAGCCAAGTCTGCTGTTTTGCCATTGGGACCTCCCGGGACAGTTTCCACTTGGACTCAGCTGATAACAGATTTGGTCCATCTGTCACCATCTGTCCTCATGTATTGACCTTGTGCCATTCCCCAGGCACTTCAATCAAGTGGCAGCTCTGTTACTTCTACCTGTGGACCACCTTGACTTGACTTGATACCCTTTCTGTCCCCCTTCTTCTCCATTCATTAGGACCTAGCAAACTGTTACCTCCTTTGAGAAGCCTTTCCTGTAGACCCCAAGGCAAAAGTGAAGATGTTTGTGTCAAAACAGAAAAAACAAACAAAAAAACCACCCACAGACATCTCCAAATGGAATTAGTACTTTGATTTATTTCAAAAGATGTGGTGTGATGTATGATGTAAATGTATGGCAATTTTTCCAAGTCTTAAAGATACGAGGTGTGATCAAATAAGACAGTGAATGTTTAAATAAAAAAAATTATTACAGTAAAAGACACATTGCCATTAATCCCCCTCAAAATACGCCGCCCCCCCCTTTGCTTTGAACACGGTTATTGCAGCATTCTTGCCACTTTCTGAAGCAATTCTGGAAGTCCTCTTTCGTGAGTGTCTTTACGAGCATTTAAGAAATGATGTGCGTAGAAAACAACGTGAGAAATGGGCAAACGGTTTCATCCTCCATCATGACAATGCTCCGTGTCACACATCACTTCTGGTATACGCAATTTCTGTCAAATAAAAACATTACAGTGTGTTCTCATCCACCTTATTCACTGGATCTGGCTCCGGGCTACTTCTGGCTCTTCCCCAAAGTCAAAATGATTCAGGACATCGAGGCAGCCATGACAACACAACTAAAGACACTCACAGAAGAGGACTTCCAGAACTGCTTCAGAAAGTAACAAGAATGAAGGGATAAGTATGTCTGAAGTGAGGGGGAGTATTTTGAGGGGGATTAATGGCAATGTGTGTTATACTGTAACAATATTTTTATTTAGACATTCACCGTATTTTTCAATCACACCGTCTATATCATAATGACCTAGGGAACTTTAAAAAATACAGATCACCAGGCTTTTCCTTTGTTGAGACAGGCCACAAGCTAATGAGAAGTTGTATTGTTGAAAAGCTTCCCAAATTACTCTGATGTACAAAGGGTATTAGAAACAATAGCTAGGCATTGCTCCTGTATACCTTCAGGCAAGTCACTTGGCTTCTCTGAGACTATTTTCTCATTCTGTAAGATTAAGGATAAGAATGCCCATCTCACAAGGTTTTTGGAAAGACCAAGAGGGGATGAGTACAAAGTCCTTAAATGATGCCTCAGGAAGTGGAGCTATGAAAACAATTACTATGGATTTCCTTAAAAAGCTGCCTTTCACTTCTCAAAACCAACAGTCCAGTTTGCAAAACTTTCCTCTATTAGAGAACAATTTACCAAAGAGTAAGAGGGTGTCAACCCAGGATGAGAGCCTGAAAAAAATCAAAAGGGACATTACGAAGCAGCTCCTGTAGAAATCAGGGCATGAGTGTGTAATTAGGTTTTTCTGAAGGCCTATCTTCTTCATTCCCATTGCCCATTTCTCCTGATTAAAAGAATTCCCCAGTAGCTAAAAGCATTAACATATGTAAGTCCATCAAAAGGTAACTATTGTGGAGAGCTACCCCACTTTGTCAAATGAGGCTTTTGTGTCTCTCATAGACTAATGCATTAACATTTCAATACCTGTAATAAAGTATTTGCACCACAAGAAAAATGTGTTTGGTGACCAGCAGACTACAACACAGTGCTCTGCTTTTAGGAGCCATGGGTTTAATTAGACCCTAAAAGGATGGTGAGTCACCACTCTTGCTTTTAGTTAAGGAAGCCAAACAATGACTCTGTGAACCTCAGTTCAGAGTACACCTGAGTCCTAGAAAAATGCCCAATATAGAATGTTTCATATCACTTAAGGATACCAAACAATCGAATACCATGACAACCACAACTTATCAAAGTCCCCTACAGAGTAATTTCCCATAAAGAGATGGTGATGGGAAACTAGGAACAGCTCCACAACTCAGAGCCCACCTAGCATATCCACTCTTTCAAATGTCTGCCCTGGAAGCTAAACAAGGGAGACAGACAATACATCAGGCTTGGCATCTCCCCTTTGGGAGGGCTAACCCATGGAGGGCTCATCCTGGCTCCCTCCAGCCAGAAACCAGCAGAGCGGATTTCTAGGCACTAAGATTGCACTCACTGGCTTTGGAGGCAGTTCAACCTGAATCGGGACCCACTCATTAGCTAAGCAACTGGCTTGGGTCGCCTTTTTTTTAAGGCTCTGAGCTTCTCTTCTGTCTCTGTTTGCAAAGTGGGAATAATAAAAATAGGCGGCTTCTAAGGTTAGGCGCAGATTAAATTTTATGGAAAGCACTTAACATGTGCTTCATAAAAAGTAGTTGATACAATTATTATTATTATTATTATTATTATTATTGCTGTATTTTATTATTATTAATATCAAGGGACTATCAGCAAGTATGAGTATCCTACGGATGTCAGTCAAGAGTTACTGAGTTTCTATTATGTGGCCAGCACTGTGCTAGCTGCTGGGGATACAGTCGCAAGCAGGGCAGATACAATCTGCACTATGAAGATTGTAAACTTCACTCTATGATGTTTATGGTCTAGCTCAGAGGCAAGGAAGTGCATGTGTGTGTGTGCGCGTGTGTGTTTGTGTGTCTGTCTTTTGGCCGACCTGTTGTTTATAAACAAAACAAAACATGCAGAGAACATTTTAAAATTGGGTGACTTCACACAGAAGTCCAGAATTCTGGCTTCTCTTTGAAAACATCAAAAAATCTAGGAGGAAGTGAGATCTCTCTCCACAGGCCGACCTGTTCCTGTTGAGCCTTCTCAAATCCTAAAACACAGCTGCCTTCCGCCTGAGAGTGGCCCACTGGCTTCTCCAATGAAAACTCCCTCTGGCTACGCATGATGAGGGGTCTGGGGTGTGAGGAGAGACAAGGAAGCCCAGGACACAGACTGAGAGGACCAGAACTGAAGCAGGAAGGGGACTTGGCATCCCCTCTTCCACAGGGTGTATTTGTCTGTCAGTTCAGCTCGCTTTGTTTGGCTGGACACAGAAAATCCTAGAGGGGAACTCTGATTCCAACTGGCTCTTTGCACAGCTAATTATTTGGGGCTTCTGAGGTTGGAGAGAACAATGACTTCCCCAGCAGTTGCAGTTTAGTTCCATTTGTATGCTCCAGGGGTCAGAACCCAGGGAAGAGGAGCTATTTGTTTTGGTCTTAAACCAAATCTTCCCCCGAGGAACAGGCAGATGTTTCCAACCTGAGACCAAAAAAGTTCGCCTCAGAATTCTCCTCCCTTGCCTTCCCTGGCAGCCCACAGACTCAAAACATGCATTTTCCCTGTTAAAACTGTTTACTTGTCTCCTTTGCAAAGAGGAAATAATATTCAGGAAAAAAAACACCAACAAATACTCTATATGCCCAGGAATTGCATCTCGTTTCCCCAGTGAGATATTTCATGTTTCTTAGGACAAGTAGGGGAGCTAATTGGGATGGATCAGTGAAACAACCAAAACTCCTCTGTATACAACTTGCTACGTAGTAACAATCTACACCTTCATTCTAATAGGAGTACATGACAAGTCCCTTAAAAACAGGGAACAGGAGAGAAAAATATATGTTCCACAAGGTGAACCTGATAACAGAGCAGAATAACTTTCCAGCAGCCCCAGAGAGACTATGTTCTATGTCAACCCAAAACTATTGTCATCGGTGGGGTCCCATTTTACACGGAATGAAAAGGATGTAGTTGGCTGCTCCAGGGTGCTTCTAGCCTTCCTGCATCTGAGTAGTACATCTTCACTCTGGGCTGCTCCAGCAACGAGAGATCCATTTGGATTTCTTGTCAACTAGGTACATCCCTCAAAGACAAGATACGACCCATTTCCTGATTAACTTTATTCTCAGTTTCATGTATTCATCCAATCATGCAATACATATTTATTGAGCACCTCTTAGAGCCAGGCACTGTGTTACGCACTGGAGATATTAAGGTAAATCAAAACAAAGACAGGCGCTGCCAGAGGACAGGGAAGCTATTAATCAAAAGACTCACACATATAAAACAGACCCTCTGAAATGTGTATAAGGACAGGTATTTGGTACCAGGAGGGTCTATAAGAAAGAGATAGCCCAGCTAGGGAGTGTAGAGGCAAGGAAAGCATCTCAGAAGAAGTAACACTTGAGCCGACGTGTATAGGCTGTGAGAACCGCATGTGCAATGCCCTGTGAGACCAAGCAGAGTGAATACAGGGATTGAATAAAAGTCCGTGTGATTGGAAAATCCAAGGATGGAGTGTTAGTAGGAACCATGCAAGGCCTTTGGGGCCGTTTCAAGGATTTTGAGCAATGGGAAGCCATTTTGAGGTTTTTAAGTAGGGTGGAGTGGTAGCAGTTGATATGATCATATTTATCCTTTGAAGAAAAACAGTGGGGAGGTAGAATGGGTCCAGGTAGACCAGTTAGTCTAGACCTCCTAGGTTACAAAAGTCTATGAAGGATGGTAATTTGAACTCAGGTAGTACAGTATTAGTTGTAATGGAAGGAAGGTGACACATTCTAACATTTTCTATGGACCAACCTAATGTGCCAGAGGTATCTCAGTGGCCTAAAACTGACACTAACGGTAATTCCTGGTTCTGAGAAGCTGAGTAAAGACATGTAGAAAGATCAAAGCAAAGAGAACCTCATCCCCAGCAGCAGAGTCCCACTATACTCTAAGTCATCGTAGCTCTGTATCTCAATTGATAAATTCTGAGAAAGACACCACAGGAAAACCAATTAAACAGGCAGGGAAGAAAACACTCACCACTGAACCCTTAAAAGAAAGATGATAACAAATATCTTTTCAGTGGAAGTTGGTGAAATGTTAAATTTCCATTCTAGTGTCATTAACACTGCTCCCTATTTTTTTTTTTGTTTGTTTTAAAACTATTTTGGTTAATGAAAAGTATAGGTCAATCAACCGGTCTATAATGACAGCTCTATGGTCATAAATCTTTGCTATCGCCTGCAGCTGACATGGTGTCCGTCCACGAGAGAGTAAGCAACAAAAGACAAATGTTTTTCTTCATTCCCCCAAAGGGAGTTAAGTAATGAGCAATAAAAGGATATAAATTATCCACAATGCTTTCTAGAAGTTTATGATTCAAGGTTTGGGAGAAATAATGAGGGGAGGGGAAAGGGAGGAGATGGAAAGCAGAATCCTGAAATGACCAAATTCCTTTTGAGAGTGAAAGGATAAGTTTCTGAGGTAGATCCAACTCAAAACACACAGGGCTTTGGGATTCAGAGCAGTGACCTCTGGTTCTTACACAGAATGCTTCCTCTTTACCTGTGTTTGGACAGTCATTCTCAGCCTGTGGTCACCTGTGAAAGGTCCATATTCTGCAATCAATTTCCCTGGACTTTTGTGGAAATAGAGAGAGTCAGCAAGGAGGGTTGCGGAAAGGTTTAATCTGGCTGCATAATAATGTTCTGAGGGAATTTGAGAAGAGGAAGAGACAAAAGTGTGTCTACTGGCAGAGGACAGAGAACATTTGTTTTGGTTTATTTTTAGGAAATAAAAAAAGAGACATCCGCGTACTGAAATATAGGGAAGTGGATAGGAGGGGAAGGGTTGTTTGTTTATTTATAAGCGTGGCCTGGATTAGATACATGGCTTGCCCCCATAGTTTCTAGGAAATACAAGTAAAGAATTTCAGCAATTTTGAAACTGTGTTCTTCTGCTGAGCTGGGTTCCTTCCCTTTAGTTCGGAGACTAAATCATGTGCATCTACTCTTTATAAAGAATACAAATACATATATTGAACCTATTGGATGTAGGCACTGTACCAGGTACTACAGTGGTGGAAACAATTGAAAAACCCTTCATGATCCAGCCTTGGCTTACCTTCCTAGTGTGATCTTCTAGTTCTCCTTCAAAACCCAGATCACAGCCGTTGTGTTCTTACAATTCAAAAAGATTGTGTTCTGCTGCCCTTCTGTGTATACCCTTCTGTATGACAATGTGGCCTTCTCATCTGTCCTGTGTTGGGTGTCATGTGTTTGGCCATCCCCATAACCCTACAGTGGAACTCTCTCCCTTACCAACCAGATAAATGGAAGGGGATTAAAACAACAGAAGTGTTCCCTGTGGAAGTTACACGGGTAGAAATGCTTCGGTTTAATGGTTATTGGCTTTACTACAAGTGAAGAAATCTGAGAAATGAATGACTACTCTTTTCATTCATATTTTATTCAGTGTAATACAGGAGGAAACGTAGGGACAGAGATGTTAGATGGTTACCTAAGGTTACACAGTGGGAAACTCTTCTTTCACTTTAATGCTGTATTCTTTTCCAATTCTATCTTGAAAAAACTCCTGCCCAGATGATATATAAGAATCTCATATACCCAGAGTTTAAAAAAAGCTATTGCAAGCAATAAAAAGGAAAAAAGCTTAACAGAGAAATAGGCAACAATATGAATAGGTAATTCCCAAAAGAAGAACTAGAAATGGCCAATAATGGTGAAATGTTCAATCTCATTAGTAATCAAAGAAATTCAAACAAAAATCACAATGAACTGCTTTTTTGTATCTTTCAGGTTGAGACTGATTAAGGAGGTTTACATTACCCAGTGTTGGTGATGTTATAAGGAATTGGAGACTCGTATATGCAAGTGGGATGAGTAGAAATTGGTATCTTTCTGAAAGGCAGGGAGGGCAGCAACTTTCCTAAAAATTTTAATCTTATATTTTATGGAACAATTTCTAGTATTATATCTCAAGGAAACAACCTGCCAGGTCCATACAGATGTATGTATGAGGATGCTTTTCCTATTGTTCTTTGTAATATTGAAAAACCAGAAACAATGTCCATCAAGAGGGGATTGGCTAAGTAAATGTGATATGCCTATAAAATGGAAGACTATGCAGTGTTTTAAAATGATCATGTAGATTAGTATTTATCAACATAGAAATGATATTGGGTTACAAAGCTGCATGTGGAATATTAAATAAAATGTTGTATGTTTCCAAATTCATAGTAAGACATTTGGAAAAAAATTACAAAATTTAATATCTTCAAGTGTTCAAATTTGGAAAACAATTTCCTAAAATTTAAATATCTTCACATGTTCAAATTTCAGGTGACTTTTACTCTCTAGTTTATCCCAAAGGCACATATCAATAATCAAGGGGAAAATAAGCATTTTCATTTTAGGGGAAAAAGAAAACCCACAATGAGTGATGAATATTTCCCCTTCAAAAAGAAAAGGCATACTTCAGGGAGAAATTACACAAAGTTTGTATTTTCATTTTGTAATTATATTTGTTTCCCAACAGATAAGTGTAAAATCCGGGAGAGAAGGGGATCTCAGCCATGCAACAATTTCTCACAGGAAGTACACTGAACCAAGGAATCTGTACCCCCAGCAGGAGGACACATACGGGGTAAGAACCAGGAGACTGAATCCCACAGATGCTGGGCACGACTCTCTGATTGAAAAGGACACCTTAGGGGTGACCGGTGAGACTTCCACTCCAGGTTCTCCACATTGTTTAATTTTCTTTTGCCTTTGATCTTGCAAAGTATTCAAAACCACGGCTCACGATAAGGTCAACTCTTGGAGCTTTCACCTCCCGACAACATCCCATTTGTGCGTTTGCTGCTAGAAAGCTTTGAGTGAGGCACATGTGACCTATGAAATATGTTTCTCAAAACTGACCTCTCTGAGAAATCAGTTACTGGTTTATCTCCTAATTCTATCACCCAGAAGAGGGCAAAAGGTAACAAAACAGAGTCCACAGAGAGTTTAATTCAGAAAGTCGGACACTTAATTTAGTTATTCTGAAAAATTACAAACTTTACTGTGTCACTTTTGAAAATTCAAAATAGAGATCTCTGTATCACCCATTAGGCCTCTGTCATGCTCCCATAATATTACTTGTGACAGCTTTAAGAGAAACAATATACATTGGCCTCCTAGGTCTTTAAGAATGTAAAATGTCATCCACCTACACATACAGTGTTTTCCGAAAATAGACCTAGCTGGACCATCAGATCTAATGCATCTTTTGAAGCAAAAAATAATGTAAGACCAGGTCCTATTTTACTATAAGACCAGGTATAATATAATATAATATAATATCTATAATATAATATAATATCTATAATATAATATCTATAATATAATATCTATAATATGTATAATATAATATATATAATATAATATAATACCGGGTCTTATACAACTGACTGTTTTGCTAAGTTTTATTTTCAGGGAAACACAGTAGTTACATCGTTACATTGTTAAGCACAGGGTTATTTATAATAGAACGAATTCAAACACAAAGTCTGGGACACTTCCAGAATGGTAGAGACGAGGATACCATTACAATTACAAGCAGTCACACAACCTAGCCTTGTCCTTTAAGCGTTTGTATGAGGCAGAGCCAAAAGCCGGCAAACTCTCCTTCACCACAGAGGAAATCTAGGCTAAAAAGGGAAATAAGAAGTTTACGAGCTATTTAAAAGAAGTAAAGCTGCAGAGTTGGGGAGTTATGGATCAAGTTCCGATCCATTAATTCTTTTATTCCCTGACTTTGAGCTGGCTGAAGATGTGCAGCCCTCTGGTGGGTGACAGAAACACTCCCACGCAGAATGCACAGAAAGGAGAGAGACATGGCTGACAGGGTATGTGGGGAGACCCATTCGTTCGGGTGTTAATTTATACAGGAACCTGGAATTCAATAATCTGACATCCCCCAGGTAAGGGAAAGATCTGCTCCCCAGTTTCACTTGGGAGTTCTGTTTCATTAAGCAATATTCTGCTGGGCCAGACACGCCATTCTCCTCTTGAAGGAAATTAATTTCATGATTCTTCCAGCTAATACAATCCCAATTCAGTGCTTAAACTTTTCTCAGGGCACTACTAGATGAAATAAAGTCTAAAGTACCTCTTGTGAGAACTCACCAGATACAGAGGGAAGGAAACAGAGGAAAGGCAAGCTAAAGACTCAGGGTGAGGCGGGGTATTGGGCAGACCTCCCCTCACAGGCATCTGATTTGTCAACATTGTTCTCCATGCTGCACTCTGAAAGCTAGCGCTGTTTTATGCTATCCATGGGAAATTGATTTTTAAGCATGGAAGGCCCCTGAACAGGATAAATAAAAGATTATAAGAAAAAGAAACACGGTGATTTCTGGTTGTTTAAAAGGCAACTCAACAAGCTTTTACCAGCAAAAGGGAAAGGTCAGGATCAATAAAAGGGCCTTCTGATGTGAAGGACCTATATGCTGAAAACTATAAGACATTTTTAAAAGAAATTAAAGAAGACACAAAGAAATGGAAAGACATTCCGTGCTCATGGATTGGAAGAATCAACATAGTTAAAATGGCCATCTTACCCGAAGCAATATACAGATTTAATGCAATCCCCATCAAAATCCCAATGGCATTTTTTAAAGAAATAGAACAAAAAATTATCAGATTTGTTTGGAACCACAAAAGACCCTGAATAGCCAAAGCAATCTTAAGAAAAAAGAACAATACTAGAGGTATCGCACTCCCTGACTTTAGCTTCTACTATAGGGCTACAATAATCAAAAAAGCATGGTATTGGCAGAAAAACAGACATGTAGACCAATGGAATAGAATTGAGAACCCAGAAATAAAACCACACAAATATGGACAGATAATTTTTGACAAAGAAGCAAAAAACATACAATGGAGAAAAGACAGCCTCTTCAATAAATGGTGCTGGGAGAATTGGATAGCCACGTGCAAAAGAATGAAACTAGACTGCTATCTGTCACCACGTACCAAAATTAATTCAAAATGGATCCAAGACTTAAGCATAAGACCTGACACAATAAACTGCATAGAAGAAAACATAGGTACGAAACTTATGGACCTTGGGTTCAAAGAGCATTTTATGAATTTGACTCCAAAGGCAAGGGTAGTAAAAACTAAAAAAAATGAATGGGACTATATGAAACTTAAAAGTTTCTGCACAGCAAAAGAAACCATCGACAAAATAAAGAGGCATCCAACTGAATAGGAGAAGATTTTTGCAAACAGTGCCTCCAATAAGGGGCTAATATCCAAAATATACAAAGAACTCATGCAACTCAACAATAAAGAAACAAACAACCCAATTGAAAAATGGGCAGACGACCTGAAGAGACATTTCTCCAAAGAGGACATACAAATGGCAAATACATATGAAAAAATGCTCAACATCACTAATCATCAGAGAAATGCAAATAAAAACCACAATGAGATATCACCTCACCCCAGTCAGAATGACTATCGTCAACAAGACAAATAGTAACAAGTGTTGGAGAGGCTGTGGAGAAAAAGGAACCCTCATACACTGTTGGTGGGAATGCAGACTGGTGCAGCCGCCATGGAAGGCAGTGTGGAGGTTCCTCAAAAATATTACGAATAGAATTACCATATAACCCAGCAATCCCTCTCCTGGGTATCTACCCAAAAAATCTGAAAACATTTATCCATAAAGACACATGTGCTCTATGTTCTTTGCAGCTTTGTTTATGGTGGCCAAGACATGGAAACAACCAAAATGTCCTTCGATAGATGAATGAATAAAAAAGTTGTGGTATACATACACAATGGAATACTATTGGGTGGTAAGAAAAGATGAAATAGGACCATTTGTGACAACATGGATGGATCTTGAGAATATAATGCTAAGTGAAATAAGTCAGACAGAAAAAGCAGAGAACCCTATGATTTCACTGATATGTGGTATATAAATCAAAAACAACAAAAGAACATGACAAACAAATGAGAAACAAAAACTCAGACACAGACAAGAGTTTAGTGGTTACCAGAGGGTAAGGTGGAAGATGAGGGTAAGGGGGATCAAATATATGGTGATGGAAGGAGAACTGACTCTGGGTGGTGAACACACAGTGGGATTTATAGATGATGTAATACAGAATTGTACACCTGAAATCTATGCAATTTTACTAACAATTGTCACAACAATAAATTAAAAAAAAAAAAAAGGCCTTTCCTTTGGAAGGAGATCTGTTTTCACTTTAACATAGATACACCCTTCTGGCACGCATTCTGAAGTCCAAGGAAATATCAGAACTATACAATGAATCTTGCCTTGCCAGGAAAATAAAATTTCTCCATTCAAAATCCCCCAACAACATCCAACGTAACAAAACAAAGCTTACCCACGCTGCCCCCTTCGTCCACCCTCTGCCAGTCAGGCCGCGTCTAGCTGCCATGAAAAACAGCAATGACTCCTCAGATATAAAAAGATGTTACTACTCATAGATGCAATTTTATTCTAAAAGAGGCTTTTTGGAGACGTCATCTTAAGTGTGATGTTAACAGGAAATCCTACATAGAAGGAGAGTCTGGTTTGGAAAATACTGCAGGACACTGAGCATCTCTGACAAAACACCTACCGTTGATGTTGTGTTGGTCAGACTCACCAGGTCTCACTCTTCTAACAGGCCCAGGTCCCTTTGTGAAGCGCTGGCTGAACTACTATGAAGAGAAGCTTCTACTAGCTTTTGGGAGCTATACAATGAATGGCATTTTTTTCTCGGCCTTATTTTGTTTGACAAATCTTAATGCTTGCTTCAGTGGTATAGTTGTTCTGAACATTTCGCCCTTCTACACACACACACCCCACATACACACCCCTGCACAACACACCACACCACACACACACCACTCCACACACATACATACCACACACTCAATTTTAATTGATGAATTCATAAACCGGAATTCATAAGCCCGTGGCTACAATCTTAGCTATGTCCGTTTGCAAGCTCTTACTAGCTATAACTTCCCTTTTTCCTTCCTCTCAAGAAAGCATATCAAATTACACGTTTGCAAAAGGAATAAAAATCTTAACCTTCGATTTGCTCTCCTTTATAAGAAAAAAAGTAAGTCTGCATCCTTAAGCAATTTAAACGCTATTAGAGAAACACTAGTGGGGAAACTAGTGGGGATGCATCTCACCATTACACCCACGAGTGGGATTTGTTAGGTCAGCTAGGGGCATGGTCAAAGCGGCCGGGAGCCAGTCAGACCCCTCTGCCAAGTCAGACCCTTCCTCGCATGACGAAAACTGGGGCCCCTGGCGTTTCCCTGAAGAGGCAGCGGACCTTTAGTGCAATAAACAACTCCCAGATGCAGCCACTGGCGCCGGATCTGCGCTGGGGGGGCCTGCCCAACTGCACCTCACTCAGCCAACCCCCACCCCAAAAATCGCATATATGCCTTCCTCGCTCTGCCCTGGGCACAACTTCACCGACCCTGACTGCGGACCTGTGAACCTCGCCCGGAAGCGCAGAATAAAACAGTCACCTTTCTCAACCTGCCTGACTCTTAGCTTCATCATCTCACCGCAAGCCTTATAGAATTCAGCATCAAAGTTAGTCTCCTGCATGGAATGACCTCCCCCATGTCCTCCTCCCACTTCTTCAACTGCATACATCCTACTGGTATCTCCAGGTCCATCTACTCTATAGATGAAAATCCTCCCCTTCAACCTCCCCTCTGTGGACTCCACCAGAACTCACAAACCCAAGTTGTCTGAGAGCCAGGGAGGTTATTTGCATGATGGAAGCCAATTTTCAGACATACGCTGCATGCATTCACTCCTGAGCAGTGGGGACCTGGCCACGTCTGAAGGGGGCAGCAGCCAGTCTGCTGCCACAGCAGGCCCACTGCAACCAGATCTTACAGTGCTTTAAGAGAAGACCGAAATCTGCATTTTATGTGAAAAACCCGAATTTCAAATGTTGGCTCAATTAAGTAGGTTAAGAATGATAACAGTGTGATCTGCACTGGTCCCATGGAACTGATTTGCAATCTCCAGTCCCTGCCAAGAGCATACAGCTTGACAACAACTGGCACCCATGTTACAGAGGGGTGGTTTATGTGTATGTCTTATATTACCATTTAGACCAGCATGTCTCAGAGAGATATATATAAGTTTATAGGTTATATGTACCTTGAACATAAAGCAGAACTTTGTCTAGTTATCCAATTGTATCTTATTTTAAGTTCCAAATACTGTGTAAGGAGGGCCTGAGATATTTGTGTTTAGAACAGAAGAACACTGGTCAAAAAGTTAAGGAGCACTGAGCCTGACAGCACAACCCCAGGGGGCAGACACTACACCCTCACCTATTGTATTCAGAACGCATCAAGAATACTAATTACATAGGTTTGAATGGAACTGATTTGAATCTATTAAGGAACCAGACTCCAGAGAACTGGTTCATGTGTTAGAAATTTAAATTTTCCTTAGAGTACCAATAAATTTCCAAACTGTAAGCCAAGTATCTCATTCTTTCGTCAGATCTTAGTAAAGCTGCCTACACCAAAATACTTTTACTTTGTAATCGTAATAGTTCTAAATTCATCTAAAAGAGTAAAGAAAAATACCTGGCTCAGAGAATGCATTCAAAGCATATTACTGGTAGTTAAAGTTAACTAAAAAGAAATAAGCAAAAGACAAAACTTCCTCACATCTTGTCTCTGTACAGAGTGCCCTGTGGCTTGGGCTTCTTTTACCGAAAGCACACCCATACCTTTTTGTCAGATAAACTTATTTGGTTTTCCTTGTGTAATGGGGTGAGTATTGTACAAGGTTTCATTGCCTTTTTTTCCCAACTTAAATGGTCCCTTAGAGGCTCAAAGTACTAACAAAGTGCTTCGCTGCATGAAAGTGCTGTCGACATTTGTCTGGCAAATATGTTGCCAACCGCAAAGCCTGGTGGGCCTGCAATTTGTCACGAGCACAATCGAGCTCCAGGCTGCTTCCACCAGAAAGTGAATTCAACGTGATAAAGAGAAGCATGTACAGGAGAGCCTTCTAGTAAGATTCCCAATAGCCAGAATATGGACAAGTAGCCAGAATATGAACAAGAGACTCAAAGACGAATAAAACATAGACTGAGGAGAAGGTATTGAAGAAGCATCAGCCACAGAGAGAAGAGGGAGGATTTGAAGGGAAAGTGGTGGGCATAGAGAAAACAGGAAGGTCTGTGTTATCAGTAATCCTATAAGGATGACAAGAATTAGGCCATGTTATCCTTGTTTCTGCAGATTTGGAAACTGAGGCTCAGAAAGGCTGAGTCATTTGTCCATAGTCTTACCAGGCCAGTTAGCGGCTTAACTGGAGTTTGGCCAGATCTTTCTGGATCTAAAGCTCAATCCTCGTCACTACGTAATGCCCGGTTCTATTAAGTCACCCAGTCAACTGCACTCAGTTAGCTAAGTTGTGAAACTACAGACTGGGGAGAGGGTACTGTCCATTTTTTAAGTTTCATTTTGTGAAAGAAAGAATAGACCAACCATAAAGAAATAATCTGCCAAGCTATAGAAAGTCAGCCCTGTTGCAATTAAATGTATTCTATTTGAATTTATATTAGCACTTACTATATTTGAGATACTCTAAGTGCTAGAGAGATAAAAATTCAAGTACATTCAAGATATGCTCAAAGGTAACTTTCTTTTTTTCTATCGTTGCATAAATGGAAAGATATTTTCATTGAAAAGAATGTTCGTTCACTCAATCACCAAATCCTTATTGAGGAACCACCTGGGCCAGAAATTGTTCTGGACTCTGAGGATGGTCAAGTGAAGAAGAATGAGAAGGCCGGTACTTGGAAGAAACTTGCTTTGCTTTGTTTAGAATTAGATCAAACAGAACAAAGGAGGGAGAGAGAGAAGAGCCACTTACGGTTGTGATAAATGTTGTAAAGCAAATATGGGGGCACTGTGATAAGAGAACAAATGGAAGGTATCTTTTAGACAGTGAGGGCAGGAAAGGCTTCCCTGAGGTGACAATGCTTAAATAAGATTTAAATCATGAGAAAGAATTGACCACATAAAGGGTTGAGGAAAGGGTGTCCCAACCAGAGGGTCATGAACGTGCAGAGAGCCAGTGGGGACAAGAAGCTTAACTAATCCTGGGAAGTGATGGCCAGCCACAGTGAGTGGGTGCAGCGAGCCAGGGTGAGGTGTGTGGTATGAGCTGAGCAGGAGAGCTAGGTAGGAGCCAGTGAGACCGTCATGGCTCCTCTACACCTCTCGAGTGGGCATGGACTTTATTCCAAGCTCAGTGGAAAGTTGTTGAATGATTTGGTCTTAAACAAGAAACCAACATGAACACGTTATTGATTTTATTTTAGCTGTCGCGTGAAGAATGGATGAAATGGGAACTAGTGTGGAAGGCAGAGAGCAGGCTGTAGTGTGGGAAGTAGCACTTGGATGGTTTGCTGCATGCCTGCCATTCGCCCTCCAGATTTACTCTCTACCCTTTCCTATCCCGTCGTCTACCTCAGAGGTCGGCTTAGATAGATTGTAGCCAAGGGTTTTCTTGCCTTCTGACTTCCAGGTAGGTTCAGCTGGTGGGAAGCCCCAGCTGGAGTTTAGAGGAAAGGAGGAGAGAGAAGTTGAGATGTTTATTCCCTCAGCTCCCTGCCATCCCCTGGGTTTATCACAGACTAGCTCTCCTTCAGGATGCCAGTACCCCTCCCTGTCCATGACCTTACCCCTTCCCTCCTTGGGTGACACCAGAAAAGGCTGCTATAAGCCTCAGGGCACTGCACTTGAGGGCCTTGTGATTTGAAAATGACACCTCATTAAACTCTAGTCAACTCACCCAATTGGTGCATGCCATTGGTTTCCTGCTTGGTCCCTTACTGATGATACAGGAAGAGGGAGGCAAGATTTGATTTTGAAAAGTTTGGTTATTGCAATTTTTGCCTAATATTCTCTTCCGCTGATGCTTCGTGTTTGTGATGTAAGGGTTGCAAACCCACAAAGATTAGCAAGAAACCATACACCTCTTTACTTCTTTAGGAGAACCAACACCATAAATTGGCCACAGAGATAAAATACCAAAATCACGGGTGTGAGGGTTCAGAAAACAAAACAAGAATTCATGGTCACGAATATTTGATTTCAGGCCGATGACCAAGAGCTCTTGCTTAAATATTTGATTTCTATTTCTTGTTCAATTTTTTCATTTCTTTAATCAGTGTTTATTGGGTGCCTACGACTTGTAAGGCACTATTTTAGGAACCATGTATAGAAATACAGACCAAATCAAAGTACCTCCTTTTCTGGAGCTCATACACCAGAGAAGAGTCAGAAAATAAAGAAATCAACAATATCATAGGGGCTAACAAAACACAGTTAAGGAGGATACAGAGTGGGAGTTTTATATGAAACTGTTAGCCTTTTTTAAAAGGTAATGGTTGAGTGGAGACCTAAAAAAGGGTTGAAGCAAGGATGATGATGTCCAGTGGAAGTGTGACGTAGAAGATAAAACTTCTAAGGCCGAGGCAGGAAATAGTGGGCACTGAGTAACAGTGAGTGGCCAGTGTGGCGGGAGAAGAGGGCCAGGGACAGCTGGCAGGCTATGCAATCAGGGGGACAAGCCCGACAAGGCCACCAGCCCTTTCGAGAACTCTGGCTTCTATTTTGAGATGCAGCCATTAGGGTCTTGAGCAGAGTAGTGACAGAAAACGACTTATTTTTAGGAGGATCATTCTAGCTGCTGTGTTGCAAAGAAGCTGACAAAGGTAGAAAGAGGAAAAACAGTAAAAGTCCAGGGCAGAGATGCTGGATGCTGGACCAGGGTGGCAGCATCTATGTTTGACAAGCCTTTAAATATCCAAGTGGAGATGAATAGGCACTGAATGTACAATTGAAGTCTTGAGTTCAGAGAAGAGGCCTGACCTGGAGACAGAGATTTGAAAAACATCAGTATATACCCATAAGCCTGAATGAGACCACCTAGGTAGTGAAGAGAGGGAAAAGAGACAAGTTCTAAAGATGGAATCCTGAGGTACTATAGGATAAAAAATCAGAAAGAGGAGGAGGAACCAGCAAAGGAGACTGAAAACGAGTGGCCAATAGGGCAGAGAAAAAGCCAGGAGAGCATGTGTCCCCAAAGCCAACTGAGAAAAGCATTTCAAGAAGGAGGGAGTGATCAACTTGTATTGTGTTATTGATGAATTAAGTGAGAATAGAACACGCAGTAGAATAATGAATTTGGCAAAGAGGGGGCATCTAGTGAATCAGTGTTTTAAGAAGTAGTGGAGTGGAAGGTCTGATGGAGAAAATGTGTATTCTTCTGATGTTCTTTGTTGTTGATGGGGAGCATAGAAATGGTAGCCAGAAGGAGTTAAGCAGGTTCTTTTGTTTAAATTACATTTGAAGATGAATAGGATCTTTGAATGCTACTGGGAATTATCTAGTAGTGAGAAGAAACCAAAAGATGCAGGAAAGAGCAGATAATTGCAGGAGCAAGAGGGGATGAGGCCACTGCACCAGGAAGGCCGTAGGTGGGAGACAAGCAGTTCGTTCTCTGTAACAAAGCACATGGTCGTGTTGCAGGCAGGCTGGTGACAGCACGTGGAGATTTCCTCTTTACCGAGCTTTCTCAGTAAAATAGGAAGTGAGGTCGTCCACACGGCAGGAGGCGCAGTGAGGAGCCAGTAGAGAGGTCTGAGACAGAAGAGAGTTTGCCATAGTCACCCAGGGCCAGTGGGTACAAGAAGGACAGGTATGGCTGCTGGGCGGTGTGCTGGGTTCTAAACTGCCTTTGGTGTGAATCCGTAATCCCATGAATATTAATGAAAACATTCATAGTAGCCTAAGGGAGAAAAAAAAAAGTAAGACCTCATGTGAGGAAAAAACAGATGACACGGCAATCTTAGGTTTTGAGAATTCCGAATGGCATATATGGTGGTGTTCTCCTCATACCACAGGAGGTACTCATTCCGACCTGGGGAGGGAGAAGGTGTAGGGGAGTCGCTGTGACTGAAAGTGAAGTACACCTACAGGGAATGTGGGGTTCCCACTTTCCCCAACAGATGTCAGCAAGTCAACCAACACAACGTTCAACTATATGGAAATGATCTTTTTTTAAGTGCTCTCTCATGTAGCCTTTCATGTTCTGAGAACGTGAAAAATAAATCTGAAACTCTACTTTTAAAAGCTTTCTTGCAAATTATCATTGATATGTAAAAGCCCAACTCATAGATATAAAAAAAAAAGAAGAAAGAAAAACAGACTAATGACACCTGACATTAGAATTTAAAATGTCCTGCATGCAAATCCACTTTTCCTCCACTCTTTTGTAATGCAATAATAACCAGTGAGAATTAGAATTGCAAAAATCTAAAAGGGCTACATGGAAATTACACAACAAAGTAGCTCCACAGTAATATTGAGAAAGGAATATGAAATGAATACAAGATAACAGAGACAGAATCTGGTGCTATGTATGTATAAGTGTGTGTGCGTGTGCGCACGCGTGCACATGGCTGTCTGAGAGCAAGATAAAAAATTTCTTTCTTTGATTTGTTCTCCCTGAACAAAATTTACAATATACACATTGCTTTGGTCACATTTTAGCAATGTTCCGAATGATTTTTCACTAAATGATTTTTGAAATATTTACTTGTAAATAAATATAAAGGAAATCCTTCTGAATATCTGATTTAAAAATAACAAAATCAAGCAATTATCAAGACAGATTTTCCAATACTCTCTGATACTGTTTTCTTCCAATTATTATTTCTTACATTCTTAGGCACCACAGAAGTCCAATGCCACATACGTTTCTCTCTGGGCTTCAAACACTTGAACTGGGACAACGGCAGTGAGTTAGACTGTTTCATGCCCTATATCCAGAATATATTAAATAATGCAAACAAGTTTTGAAAAATCATTTGGCCCATATGATATATCAGCTGCACAGACATTTGCTAATGCCTGCCCCACCACCGCCCTTCATCCCTCATCCTAATTTTCCTTTTTGTGTCCCTCCCATCCACATAACGAAAGAAAGAGAAGTTTCTCTACTTGGCCCATGAAGAGATAGAAAAGAAAAGCCAATGTCTAATCATTTCTCCTTACTTTTCTCCTGGATTCCATCAAATCGAATGTAATTTCATACACATCCTGGGCTTACATATCCAAAAGGAACTCAGTGATTAATTCAAAGGCAGTGCATTCAAGGGTAGACACCTCCACCTGTGTAAGGTGAGCAATGTGGTGTAGCATAAAGTGTAAACAATGTGGCATCGAAACACCTGGTGTGGATAATATCACCACTTACCTATTCAATATCGCTTCTCCCCTTCATTGTAGTCTACAAACCCTGATTTTTTTGGGGGGTGGGGGGGAGGGGCATGTAGTGGCTTAGATAAAAATACTCAGTTTCCAGAATTCCTTGTATCTAGGAGTGATCCAAATGATATTAATTAAACAATAAGATCAATAGGAAGTTGCTAAGTGGGGCTTCCAGGAGAGTTTCTTGAAAAGGGAAGATTCAGATCAATTAAAGTTAGTTAGCTTTTGCTTTTTGCCCATTGCTCTTCCCTCTCTCTCCTGCCTGTGATGGCCAAAGATGGAGCAGCCACTTCATAACCATGAGGACAAAAGTCCCATGACAAGACATAACTGAGAAGAAAGACAGAGGGAGGTGTGTCCTGAATTTGAAGCATCATGGAAAAAGCAAATCCCTCCTTGGTCAAAACACTTGTGATGTTTAAATTTATGTGTCAACTTGGGTTGGCCACGATACCCAGATATTTGGTCAAGCATATCTGGATATTGCTGTAAAGGTATGTATTTTTTAAGGTAAGATTAACCTTTAAATTGGTAGACTTTGAGTAAAGCACATTACCCATAATGTGGGTGGATCTCATCCAATCAGTTGAAGGCCTTAAGAAAAAGACTAACCTCCCCTGAAGAAGAGGAAATTCTACCAGTAGACTACCTTTAGACTTAAACATCAGCTCTTCCCTGAGTCTCCACCCTGTCATCCTACCCTGCAGATTTTAGACAGTCTCCACCACAATCATGTGAGCTAATTCCTAACCTCTCTCTCTCTGTCTCTCTCTCTCTCTCTCATCGATGATAGATAGAAGATATAGAGATAGAGATAGAGATATATAGATAGAGATATATAGATAGATAGATATAGATATAGATATAGATATAGATATAGATATAGATATAGATATAGATATCTTTCCCATTGGTTCTGTTTCTCAGTAGAATCTGACTACTACACCACTAAAATGGGTGTCTGTTCATTGCCGCTGAATGCAACCCTCTCTGACACATCTGAGATCTACCCCTTCATGAGCTGTGTAACTGTGTACATGTCTTTGTGACCCTCAGTCTCCTGACCTGTAGAATGAGAATGTGAATAGTAATGACTCCATAGCCTGGTTGTAAGAGCTGCATGAGTATATGTACAAGTGCTGTGTAAGTTATAGAGTCCAATGGAAATGTTAGGAAACATTGTCATGGCAGGCTCAATGTGTCAATTCACAACAGTAATTCTTCTTCATTCATGGTTGAAGTCATTTAAAATAACAATTACCTTTATAATAATGACCATTGGAAAGTCATTATATTCTATGTCAATTATACCTCAATAAAACTGGGGAGGAAGCCATTGCAGAACATTTAGAAGTTCAAAAAAGCACAAGGTAGAAAATACTCAACCATCTCCAACCCTTAGCTACTGTTATCTACTAATAACTAGCATTTACTGAGCTCATATTATGTATCAGACAGTATGGGAAGTATTTCAATGATTATCTCTATCCTATGGAGGTAAGCACTATTTTGGTGCCTGTTTTATACATGACAAAACTAAGGATTAGAGTGAGTAAATAACTTGTCCCAGAACTCACAGCTAGTAAGTGACAAAACCAGGATTCAAACCCAGGTCTGAATGATGCCAAAGCCCCTGCACTTCATCACCAGGTCACAGGGTAGGTGATGGGCTGTGTTTTTTAATAATGTATTGGCTAATACAGAATCAGAACGTGATTGGGTAGCCCTTAGCAAGTAACAACAGTATATGTACATTGCTCAGCATATACACAAATCAAGATTCGGATATTACAGGGTTGCTAGCTTTCTTGCCCAGGATAGCATTTTAATGTGAAATGAAGCAGAAAACTCTTCCATATTAGCTACTCGTGCTAATACTGCCTTTTACTTCAGATAAAGATGTTCCTTCTGTCAGGCACCCTGAAGTTTATCTGTAGAATGCTGGGCTTTTCCATTTCAAACTGCCTACATATCCACGATCTCATTTTATGTTCCCTATAGCCCTCTGAGTCAGGAAGGGTAGGTGTTATTAAATGTATTATTCTGGTGAAAAAACTGACCCATGAAAAGGTTAAGTGAGTTGTCCAAGGTCACATAGCAAATTGGTGGTACAAGCAGGATTGGAAGCCTATCTCCTAACATCCAGCCCAGTGCACTTTCCATTATGCTGTGTTCCCCCCACCTGTCACTTCCACCATTTCTGAGGGGCTTAGGGCTGATGGGGCATGCTATCAATTCCTTGGGTAAAACCATCCTATCTTAGAGGGAAAATGCACACACATATACACACACACATAAATACACTGTAGTTGCATCTGACAAAATGGTTTTATAACAGTCCAGTCACGGATACAGAAAACTCTCAGGCTGCTTTTCAGAAACAGAGCACAGAGGGTCAATGTCATCATGAAACAAGATATCCTCAGTTGTGGGTAGATGTGTGGACAGGAAAGTGGATCGACTGCATTAACAATGGAACAGTAGACTGCAGGGTAAAAGCTCTTTTAACTTTCATTGCTATTAAGCAGTGACAGTGCAAACTGGACTGGGAAAGAGTCATGCCCAGGAAAGAATATGGAGAAAAGTTTCATTTTAAACCTTCTGTGACTTTCTATTACTAAACTGCAGGGTATTAAACACAGTTCTTTGGAAATAACAAATGAATATTTTCACTCATTATATTTGTAAAAAGGAAAGAGCAAGGGAGTATTGATTAAGAAAAAACAAAAGAGAGATCCAAGATGGCAAACTAGATAAACAATATGCCTGCTTCTACTGTAACACATTAAAATTACAACTAAATTATAAAACAATCAACCAGGAGAATCATCTGAAGTCTAGCAGAACAGAAGCTTTGTAATGAAGGATATAAAGAAGAAGCCACATTGAGACTGGTCGGAGAGGCAGAGACGTGAAACGGGCCCCAAACTTCCATGTGGTGATTGAGAATGAGGAAGAAAACTTTGGTTGTGCAGGTTTCCCCCAGAGGAGCAACAGACCTGAGCTTCTAACCAGTCTTCCCAGTCTGGAGTACTGGTGCCAGGAAGAGGAAGCCCCACACATCTGGATGTGGAAAACAGTAGGGGTTCCGACAATCCTGGTGGGATGAAAGGTTGCAGGAAAGCCAGATGTCCTTTTAAATGACTCGTGCACAGACTCATTCGCAGGCACTGACCTTGCACTCTGCTGAGGGACAGTAACTTGGAGGGTGTCAGAGATACACAGGGGGCAGACTTAGGTGTGTGGCTTTGTAGTGAGTGCTGGAGGACAGTCGCCATTTTCCCTGTGTGAGGTCCTTTGCCCATGCAGCTGGCAGGTAGATGCCATGTTTCCTATGCTGAGCCCTCTGCCATGGGCCAAATCTCAATCTCATTGGTCTGGTGAGCACACCACTGCTTCACCCTGCTGACTCAGTGGGACCCCACCCCTTCTAACTCACCCAATTCTGGAGACACTTTCTCCAAGAACAGCTACCTATGCCCAAATTATACTCTTCCTTCAAAAACTATCCAAGTCTACGAGCCCCAGCAGGTGGCAACTGGCCTCGCTGTGCTCTGAGACTTTTGCTGAGTAGCGCCAGGCTCAGCACTACCACCAAACCAGAGTTGACATTAACCTGTTGACCACAATTTTTCCCACTCTAGTGACTCCCTGAGACCTGCTTCACCCAACTCCTGTACTGCATGCGGCTTTATCAGTGGCTGAAACTTAAAGGAGCCAGCATATGGCAGCAGACCTCATGGTGTCGATGGCATTTTGCAGAGCTACCCCAGGCCTGGTACTGCTAACAGACCTCCCTCGTCAGCAGCGTGGCCTCTCCATGTGCCTCCAGGGTTAGCACAGACAACAAACAAGTATGGATCACTTCATAGCTCCTACCACGTGGTCCTGGCCAGTCACAGGCAGTGGGTTACCTGGGTCTGCACTGGAGCCCCTCCCAAGATGCCACAGAACCAACATACTTGGAGGCTGGCTCAGACCACAGCAGAGCACTGCCCAATTAGCCCCACAAGCTGCATACACAAAGAGTGGTCTCAACAGGCACCAGAGCTTAGGGTAAATCCCACTCAGTGGAATAAGCCTCCCACACAGCAGCCTAAAAGCCATAGATGTGGCCAAACCCCACAGCCAATCAGTCTGAGGGTCGATCCCACCCACTAACATGCCAATAGCAATCACGGCTCAACTATAACAGGACAGCACATGAAGCTCACACAAAGGACACTCCTGTAGCCCAGAGCAGGTGACCAGAGAGACTGTGCCAGGGTCTCACAGGACACCTATTACATAAGGCCAAGACTGGGAGACATAGCAGATCTATCTAATACATAGAAACAAACAGAGAGGCAGCCAAAATGAGGAAACAATGAAGTACGTCCCAAATGAAGAACAGGAGAAAACTCCAAAAACAGAACTAAGTGAAATCTACCAGAGAAGGTTCAATCTACCAGAGACAGAGTTCAAAATACTGTTTTATAAGGATACACGAGAAACTTGGTGAGAACTTCAACAGAGAGATAGCAAGCATTAAAGAGGACACAGAAATCGTAAAAAAAAAAAAAAAAAAAAAACAGTCAGAAGTGAAAAATACAATAACCAAAATGAAGAATGCAGTGGAAGGAATCACCAGCAGACTGGATGAAGCAGAGGATCAAATCAGTGATTTGGAAGACAAGGTAACAGAACACACCCCATCGGAACAGCAAAAAGAAAAGAGAATCCAAAAAAATGAGGATAGTTTAAGAGACCTCTGGGACAATATCAAGCATAACAACATTTGCATCGAAGGGGTGTCAGAAGGAGAAGAGAGAGAGCAAGGGATTGAGAACCTATCTGAACAAATAATGACTGGAAACTTCCCTAACCTGGTGAAGGAAATAGACATACAAGTTCAGGAAGCACAGAGTCCCAAACAAGATGTCCCAAAATAGGTCCACACCAAGACACATTACAATTAGAAAGGCAAAGGTTAAAGACAAAGAGAAAATCCTAAAGCGGTAAGAGAAAGGCAACTAGTAACTTATAAGGGAGCTCTCATAAGATTGTCAGGTGATTTCTCAACAGAATCTTTGCAGGAAAGGCCAGAAAGGATTGGCAGGAAATATTCAAAGTGATGAAAAGAGAGGACCTACAACAAAGATTATTCAGCAAAGGGCCGGCCCGGTGGCTCAGGCAGTTGGAGCTCCATGCTCCTAACTCTGAAGACTGCTGGTTCGATTCCCACATGGGCCAGTGGGCTCTCAACCACAAGGGTGCCAGTTCAACTCCTCAAGTCCTGCAAGGGATGGTGGGCTGTGCCCCCTGCAACTAAGATTGAACACAGAACCTTGAGCTAAGCTGCCACTGAGTTCCTGGATGGCTCAGTTGGTTGGAGCGCAACCTCTCAACGACAAGGTTGCCGGTTAAACTCCCCCAAGGGATGGTGGGCTGCGCCCCCTGCAACTAGCAATGGCAACTGGACCTGAAGTTGAGCTGCACCCTCCACAGCTAAGACTGAAAGGACAACAACTTGACTTGGAAAAAAGGCCTGGAAGTACACACTGTTCCCCAATAAAGTCCTGTTCCCCTTCCCCAATAAAATCTTTAAAAAAAAAAAAAGATTATTCAGCGAAGCTATCATTTAGAATCAATAGACAGATAAAGAGCTTCCCAGAGAAGAAAAAGCTAAAGGAGTTCATAACCATCAAATCAGTATTGGAAGAAATGTTAGAGGGATTCCTTTAAGATGGGGTGAGGGGGAAGATCAAAATTATTAATAATAAAATGGTAATAGCTACATATCTGTCAATAATTACTTTCAATGTAAATGAATAAAATGCTCCACTCAAAAGACATAGAAGGGCAAAATGGATAAGCAAACAAAACCCTTACATATGCTGCCTACAAGAGACTCACTTCAGATTGAAAGACACACACAGATGGAAGGTACAGGGATTGGCAAAAGATATTTCATGAAAATGGAAACAACTAAAATAAGTTGAAGTAGCAATAATTACACCAGACAAAACAGCCTTTAAAACAAAGGCTATAAAAAGAGACAAAGAAAGACCTAGTAATCCAATTTCTGGGTATTTATCTGAAAAAACCCAAAACACTACTTCAAGGGGATGTGTGCATTCATATGTTCAATGCAGCATTGTTTACAATGGCCAAGATGTGGAGGCAGCCTGCGTGTCTGTCGATGGAAGAATAGGATAAAGAGGAGGTAATATATATACAATGGGATATTGCTTGGCCATGGAAGGGAATAGGTCTTGCCATCTGTGGTGACATGGATGGACCTGGAGGGTATTGTGCTGAGTGGAGTGTCAGACAGAGAGAGACAGATGCAATGTGATGTCACTTATATGTGGAATCTAAAGAACAAAATAAACAAACAAAACAGAAACAAACTCATAGATACAGAGAACATTTTGATGGTTGCCAGATGGGAAGGAGGTTGGGGTTGAGTGAAGAAATTAAGAAGTACAAATTGGTTGTTACACAGTAGTCATGGGGATGTAGGATATCGCCTAAAGAATATAGTCAATAATGTTGTAATAACTATGTATGGTATCATTTTGATACTAGATTTGTTGGGCTGATAAATGGGAAGCAGTAGGAGGGAAGGTTGAAAAAAGTGAAGGAGTTAAGTATAAACTGGTAGTTACAAAATAGTCATGGGGATGCAAAGTAAAGCACAGGGAATATAGTCAACGATATGGTAATAACTATGTAAAAGCGCTAGGTGGGGACTAGACTAGTCAGGGGGATCACTTCTTAAATTATACCAATGTCTAACCACCATGCCGTGCACCTGAAATTCATATAAAATAATGTCAACTGTAATTGAAAAAATAAAAAATGGGGGAAAAAGAGAAGGGGAATAAGAGGTGCAAATTACCAGGTATAAAACAAATCAGTCATGGGGGATGTAATGTATAGGGAATAGAGGCAATAATACCATGATAGCGTGGTACCATGTTAGGTGGTTCCTGAACTTATCAAGGTGATCACTTCTTTAGATATAGAAATGTTGAATAACTATGGTATATACCTGAAACTAATATAATATTGTATGTTAGCTATATTTTAGTAAAAATAAAAAAACAAAAAAAAAAAAGAAGAAAAGAAATCCCAGGATGAGATTATGGTTGTATTCAGTCTTGCCTGAAACCTAAGAAAGTACAAGTGGAAGTAATATACTGATTGTAAATTTAGCTTCAAGGCCAGGATTTCCAGATGGAAACGTTTCCTTTTCACAAGCTAGGTAAGCAGTCAGATATTTGCCTCAATGGCACTGGCCACACAGCCAAGAGAAGATAACTTCTCTTCTCCCGGCGCTTAGATGAATGGACATCAGAAGGCAAAAAGAGGAACTGCAAGATTTAAAGCTCAAAGACAAAAGACTGGCGCTGGGGATGGAAGTTCCTAGGAAACTGAAACAGGAAGGCTTCTAAACATGCTGTCAAACCCGTGCCAGTGACCTCTCATCAAGTGAGGAGCAGCCCTAAAAGCTACACTGCCTAGAGTCATGTTACCTTGAAAATCAGCTGAAAACCTCAAAAGTCTTTTTTTTCTGCTACATTAGCAAGAGGAAGTTTAGATACCAGGAGACTGGTCATCTTCGAATGTGCCACAAACTCACAGATGTTCAAAGTGTGGACCAAGTTTCCTTTCAAACAAAACTTAATATCAGTGTGTAAAACTGAAAGGCAAAGTTCATCTAAAATAACTTGAAGCCCACCGATTTTGGCTGGGGAGTCAGGGTATTGCAGGAAAAACCAGGGAAAGAAGTGAACCAAATATGCTTTCAATAATCCCGAGATCCATGTGATAGCATGTCACAGAGAGAGAAATGCAATCTGGGATCCAGAAAGTTCTTCACATTTTTACTTAGATACATGACAAAATGTAGAAAGAGGGAGTCCATTCTTCTTGCTTAGAGAACACTAAAATTCTTTTCCTCTCATTACTGCCTTTCTCAAGACTTCCTGTGGTTAACAGCTGGCTCGTGAACACTTCCCGCCTGGCCCTTTCCCAAATACTCTCATCCAGTCTGGGCAACCTGTCCTGCTCACTTTCTTTATCTTTCAACTCTTTATTATGTAGTTCAACACAATCTCTCAACTTCTTTAGTTTGCTTCCACTTTCTTTAGTTTTGAGAAGACCTGGGAGCTTGCTAGAGGAGCGTGCATTCTCCCTGTATAAAAGCTAGGAAACAAGGTGAAGATCGTGAATATCCACATATTAATAATTTTATCCTGTAACACATTGCATTTTGTCCCTTAGAATTCCCTTGTCTCAAACAAACTCAAAATCTAGCTCTTTAACAGGGGAGCCATTTCAAATGGTTGATGAGAAGCTCAAGAGTCCAAGAGATGCAAGGGGCTGTAGGCTGACTCTACAGATCATGGCCTCCATAGAACAACCAAGATAACAACAGGAACTGGGGTGGCAAGAGATCTTTCTCCCACATCATGCTCATCAAGTCAATAAATGTTCCTATTTGCCAGGAACTGGGCGAGGTTGTAGAAACAGAGGTGAGTAAGTCAAGACCCTTCTCCTCAAAGAGGTCACAGTCTAATGCAGTGTTTCTCCAACTGTAGTCCTTAGGACAGACGTGTCCTTTGTATACAGGGTTCCATGGCCCAGATACTTTTGGAAAGGAGGCATACTTTTTTGATATTTTTTTCATGCCATCCTAATCCTACATTAAAGAAAACTCGTTTCTTTGCTCCAGCATTTCTCAAGTCTAAATCATCACTGACCCATTTGCCTTTGCAAAATAAATATCTTGAGATGAGCTTACAAATGTTAACATAGAAAGATTCTACTCTTAGCTTAAACAAATAGATCAATAATTGGCATTTTTAATATAAAGATAATGAAAGCATTTTCATATAAAGCACATGTATTTCGACCCAAAAGGTAAGTGAATCTAAATGTTGTCCAAACTGGAAGTGCCTCTACTCGCTGAAATGAGAAAGTGAGCAATGAGAAAAATTATGTTGGTGTGGGTTCCTATTTTGTTTGTATAGAATGTGAGAGAGGTATCCAGCTTTGAGGGCTATTAGGAAAAATTGTAGTAAAATCAAATCCTTGGTATTCAGAGGGTTACAGTCAGGAAAACTGCCTGGTGTCCAGCAAGGGGATGGTGACGGGTCTTACTACATCCATCAATTCTACCGTGTGGTTCCACAGCCAGCTGCGGTATCAATGGCTGTGTTCTCACCAGCCCCATTCTGCAGTATGGTTTTGGGAACTGCTCCTGGAAGCTTAGTCTCAAGCCTGTTTCTCTGTGACTCCCAGTGATGCTTTGAAATATCTCACATCCTTCAATACATTTCTCTTCTTCTTAAACTAGCCAGAGCAGATTCTGGTGTTTGAAACTAATACCCCTGACCATATTTTCCTTCTCCCACTTCTAGTATCCAGGCAAATAATTGTTTTAGCCATTTACAACCTAACATTTCCTCTCAAGAAACTAATCTGACAATATTTCCTTTGGAATCTCCACTGCCCTCCTTTACCTCCAAGCCATAAGGAGTCAATGAGATGGACTCCTAGTTCAAGAATCCCATCTGCATTCCCGTTCCAATTCAGTCTTCTTTCCCAGCCCAGGGCTAGCTTATTTATTGTAGGAAATCTACTTTTCTGTCAGTCAACATGGCAACATCTTTGGCTAAGTCAAAAGCCTAGCTCTTCATTCTAGTTATAAGTACATCTCTGGCCAGACCAATGCTTTGAACCCACTATTTAATATTATCTCTTCATCTATCTCATTCCTCCACAATCACTTTGACTGCTTTTTTTGGTTACACTTGAATAGCTCTTCCAAAGTGTTAAGAATTCTGTCAGAGTAATCTCAAAACAGGAGCTGAAAGCTCTGTGTGTGAAAACAGGCAATAATGCCAGGAATTGTGTCATTTGTCAGCTTGGTGAGAGACTATATAACTCGGGCAAATTGTAGGGACATCCACAGCACACACCCCTCCCACTCCCCAGGAAGGTCTCAGCGCCTTCTCAGGCTTCTAGGTGAAGAGCACAGGACCAAGCTCAACCACCGAAGAAGGTTGCTTAAAAAGTGCTAGAGGAAAATGTTTAAATAGTCACCTTATGGAAGGAGATAAAGCACATTTCTTAATGCAGTAATTAAAAACAGATTTAGATGCGGTGTACGAATTCCCATAGAATCCTACTTAGCCCCCTTCTCTATGTCAAAGCAAACTTAGTTTCACGTCACTGGTGCTTCTCATTTATCTTAATGCTAAGGATTTGTTTCTTATGCAAAATTGTTCATTTTTACCAGCCTGGAACTTTAAAAAAAAAATCACATTCTCTTCTTCAAGAATTTTCATTAAGCCAAAGTGTCATGAAGCTGAAAATCTGCAGACACAATTCTGGCTTTCCTCTGCAGGAAACTCAGAGGAGAGCCCAATCCAGGCAACAGCAGATTACCAGGCACTGCTGACAGATTCTTAACAGCATTGGGAAGAGAAAAACATAGGTAGTATAGAAAGATTTACAAAGATTGTGACTCTAACCTAAAGTTGAACCAATAAGTTTGTCCAGATTGTCCCATGACTGTCTGTGGCCTAGAAACTGCATTCTTAAAAAAAAAAAAAAAAAAGTTACAGTTGAAACTCAGTGGTTTTGTCCCCATGATGTGGACACAGGACCTACGTTAATAATAATCTGGTATCTGGAAGCATGCAGATTATCACCGAGATAAAAATTCAACGCATAGGCAATAGACCATGTGGACTGCTCACATCTCATCTGTATTTAGTTATTTAGGCACACAGAGTCATCATGTAAGGAGGAAAAGTCACCAACCAGAACAAAATTATCACATTACCCGTGGAATGTCATGGGAAAAAAATGAGACAATTTTAAGGGGAAAAAAAATCAAACATCTCAGGCAAAAAGATAGACATTAACAGTTATGATCTGCCCAGCAATAGTCAAATCAAAGAAATATCAAAACAGTCAAAACCCAACAATTAACCCAAGGTCAAAACCCAGAAGAGAGATTTATTAGTGTACGCTCTAGATCTGTGTCCAATTAAACCCAAACGTCTCCTTCAATTTAATCCCCTGATTATATGGGTGTCTAATACCTTTCAATGTAATTTCTTGATCGCTAAGGAAACACTCCTTGCTCACTCTATTAGTCTTTATAATCACTACATTAAGGCATTTTCCCTAGTGATTTCACCCAGCTAACACTTGTGTGTCATTAAAGCATTTTTGTTTTCCTTGAGTCTCAGCCCTCAGATGTCAGTGGCAATTTGGTAATTTTTTCTGTTTTCTCATAAATTAAACCACAGCAGCATCTTGCAAAAGACCTGGCTATTGCTTTAAGAATTTAGCTCTAACTTGAACTTCCTACCAAGCTAATTAAGCGAAAATATCATTGCTCCTCTGGTTTACAAGATAATCATCTAATTCCCCTTTGTTAAACTATTCGGCCTTTGGCCTTATGGTTTATTCACTTGGGAACTAGATTACAGCTTCCCAGACTAAAGCTACAGTGGAATTATTGTGACTTGTCACAAGTTTAATTAATGCCAAACAATGCCAGCCCAATTTCTGGCTTAATGCCATCTCCTTTCATATAGCTGTACCCTCATTTTGCCTTCAATAACCTTCTTGATTAGTGTTTTTCCAAGTGCATCTAAATTCAGTCCTCCTGTTGAATTAAAACATTCCTACTGGAATGTGCCTGCTCAATTTTAAGACTAAAATTTTCAGTCTGGGTTTGCAGTTGCATGGTTAGGAGATGCGCCTAAGAAAGATACGAAAATGGTAAAATTATCTTCATGATGACATCATAACTGACAGAACAAAGTACATTTTATAAAACTCTTTCACATACCTTATTTTATTTGATCCGTAAGAGGACTCCTGCAGCTGGGCAGAGTAGATATTACTATGTCTATTTTATTGATCATTGGTTTCCAAACTGTGTCAATGTGTATCAAGCCCATGATATTGTTGAAAACAACACAGTTCCTTTTCTATAATTTTATTTTTTTTAACAATCTAAATATGACCATCACTTGAACAAAGGGTATGCTGGCTTTTAAATAAGGGCAGTTTGAAAGCTTCTGTTTTAAAGGAAGGAATCGAAGCTCAGCACAGAAATGTTTACCAAAGTCAAACAGTGAAAAATGGAAAAAGCATGGAAAACAACAGGTTTCCTGCCTCCAAGCACCAATACTTGTTTCCAGTACACTAATAGTCCCTTGCAGGAAGAACAACAAAAGAAAAGGGAATGCATCTGTGAGCCCATGTTCATCAGCTCCACATATTTTTAGTGTTCTTGTTGCTAGTCAAGCTTCAGGGTCTACCCAAGCTGGGTACCCCTCACTGATTCACTGTGTCATTCCTTAACCAGCAAGCTGAGCCCAAGCCAGTTACTATACTACGCTGAGAACCGAAAGGCACACAGAGCTGGAAGACTGTTTCTACACCAGTCAAAAAGCACACCAGTCAGACATCCATAAAAGAACTAAAGACTCAGAGAAAAATCATTGAAAGTTTAGAGCAAATGGCAAAGAAATATCATGTCCTGAAGAAAGATTAACAAGGAGGTTAATACTAAAAGAGAAGAAAGAAACAAGGGGAAATGAATCACAGGAAATAAGACCCATCAACATGCAGTTCTTCACTACTTTTCAAATTAAAAGGAGACAAATTTATATCTACTTGACCTCTCCAAGACCCACTCTCCTCATGTGCAAAGTTCATATGCTATTGCTAGTTCTCTCTAGTTTGCAAACTCTATGGTGAAAATACCACAAGGTAAAATACTTTGATGGCTCTAGAAAATTAGAAGGTCTTCTACAAACAAAGCAAGAGGAAAGGGCGCCGCTTGGCTGAATGATGGAAGATGTAAGTAATTAACGTAGTAAACCACTTGTATAACTTTGTCCAGAAATTGTTTTATGATATTTTAAAGACCTCATCATTTTTAAAAACTAAGAATACTCAGATAAACCCAATTGCAAGAAATAGTCCCAAAGTTGAATAACTTGGTCAATGGAAAACCTTAGGATTCTATGCAAAGGGATTCCATCACTGGTTCCAGCCCTCAATCCCAGGGAAAATTAAGTTTAATCACTCATGATATGTTAAGTGAGGAACTATTGTATGTCATGTTTTATTCTAAGTCCTGGGGAGAGGTAACAAGCAGGAGAGGTAGCAAGCAGGTAGCAATACCCTTCACAGAAGGTAATTCTACTGGTGGGGAGTGAAGGAAGGGGATAGGGGGATACCAATAAACAATAAAATAAATGTGTGAAAAAGATCATTTTGGTATGTATCAGTATGAAGTCCATAAAATGATGATGTCATAGATAGTGACTTACAAGGGATGAAGGAGAATGGTAGTCCTTTAGCTCTGGTGATTAGGAAAGACCTTTCAGGGGTGGTAGCATATGAACAGAGACTGGAATGACGCAAGGGAGCCAGGAAAAGGCAAACCCTGGGCCACGGCTAGTGCAAGGGAAACCCCACTACAAGGCTGAGAGGCAGGGACCAGATGCAGAACTGACTTGCTCGATAAAGACATTAGGGAAACACTATCACAGTGAGATAATGCACCCTATCCTGATGGAGACAAACCAGTGACGAGCTTGATGCTAACCTACTTTAGTACCAAGTTCATCTTTGTGCTTTGTGCTTTGGCAACTTAAGTCCAGAAGAGGAAATTTGGATCCAAAGTAAAGGGGAGAACACAGAAGCACTAGTCACATTTTATCCTTGTGGGGGTCAACAGGTCATTAGAAGGTCAAGGAGCGCCAACATGGCTTTATCTGCTGAGCAGTCACAAGTTAGTAGATAATTAATGTGGTCTATAGTCCAAAGTGTTCAGAGGACTAAGACTTTCGAGGCCAAAGATGTTTGTTCTGGCGAGGGAAAGCCCTGGCGATGAGAGCTCAAATAACTGCAGGATTGGGACCACCCTACAAGAGAGACCTGGGCTAGCAATGACCATTCACTGAAAGTTACTGCATGCTCTCAGGTGTCCTGCTCTACCCAGTTCTCTCCTTCTAGGTTCTTGTAATCGCTTTTTCCCCTCGTCCCTTCTGGCCTGGGGTGTAAGAACCCCCACTAGTACCAGGGTAAAGTACTCCTCCTTGTGCTTCTGCTTGGATAATGGAGACATGAACAAAGGCCAGAGATAAAGTTGGAGTAGACTCTTGGATGTCCTCCACACAGAGAAGATTGCTGAAACTGGAATTCTGGTTTCCAGAAAACACATCATCAAGAGACAAGAGCAGAAAATTCATGAGTAAACTTTGGAGGTGCCCCAAGTGAGGAAATAGGAAGGAAGACCGAAAAACAGGGCAGAGAAATAACAGTTGAAAAGGTAAGAAGTAGGAAAGTGTATTTTCCAGAAGCCAAAAGGAGAATCTGAAGAAGGAGGAGTAGGTCAGAGCGTGACAACCGAGAAGAGCCCTTGGATGTGGTGACAGATCGTTGGTGGCAAGGGAGAGAAGATAAGGACAGGAGTGGCCTGCTGTGAAGATGGGCTCCATAGGCCAGTGGAAGCCCGTGAGCCCATTTCCTCCTGCGCCGCCAGCAGAGAGCGGACTCTGAGACCCCACAGAGGGAATGGCCTCCTTGATTCATTCTGCCAGCAGTCACTGTACTGATACGAGTCGAGGACTGGCAGAGTCTGTCCACTACAGCAGCTTTGCTCTCTGCTGCGTCTGAAAGCTGACCTTGGTGTCCTCTGAGTTTCATCCCAGAGAAAAGCACAGCAATTGAGCAATTCCCCAGGCACAGGGGGACAGAATTTGAGAATGACAGAAAAACAGGATTCTCTCCCTTCTTTGGGCCTCTGGGTCGTGATGCTGCATCCTAAAGTTGCAAAAGGGGTATGTATGATGGGCAGTAGGTGATTTCAATTCAATTTAAAGCAACAAGTATTTGCTGAAAATTTATAATATGCTTAGTAAGGAGACAGGAGCTGTGGGAGAAAGAACTAAATGATTTTTTCCCTTCCTTCCAGGAGTAAACAGCTTCATGCTAGAAAGAAAACCAACACACAAAAACAAACAGGAAAAAACCAACAACACACAAAGCACTTTTCACAATTAGTGATAAAGTATGGCATGGGACAGACAGAGAAGAATTCAACATTTTCTTTTTGTTGCTATTGCATGTGTTTTCTAACATTTTTCCATTTGGCATGAACTAGTATTAAAATCGGGGGTGTGGGGGGAAGCACTATATATATATATGTAAAATGGAGTTTAAAAAAAGACGATTGTGGGCTGAATCTTAGGCATGCTTCTTTCTAACAACTTGACCTTTGGCAAGTTCCTTAATCGCTCATACCAAAATTTTCTCATCTATAAAATCCTTAGATAAGGCAGAGACAGCAGGTGTTTTCTGTTAAGAAAGCAAGAAACAAGACCATAACCCTCAAGTAACTTATGGGAATAAAAATAACTCTTTAAATTGTATGAGCTTACTTTAGTTAGCATCTTAAACTAAAACTCCTAAAGTTACTGTTATTCATAAGGATTTCAGGAAGAAATATAGTGTAATATGTTTAAGAATAGAAATGGTTTGATCTCTAGCGCTGCTTTTTACCAATAACTGACCTCAAATAAGTGATTTCACCTCCCTGAGTCCAGTCACTTCATCTATTAAATGCGGATAATAATAGAACCCACCTCATAGGGTCACTGTGAAGATAATGCAGGTCAAATGCTATCACAGTACCTGGCACGGAATAAGTCCCTAATAAATGTTTATACACAATTACAATTACTATCTGAAAAGGCTGGTGTGTCAGACAAATGTGAGAAGACAGGCATGAAGAGGTACCTATCCTTGTCATCTTGATATCATCAGTGTTTTGCACAGGGCCTGTCACAGAGTAGAGGTTTGATAAATACTTTTGAATAAACAATGAATAAGTGAATTAATGGACTCGTTTTTCCACTGCAACAAGGGCCATGGCTACATAATGCTACATTGGCCTACCGAGACAAAAAAAAAAAAAAAAAAAAAAAAAAAAAAAAAAAAGATGCATTTTTGGGTGTTTGAATTCAATCCAACAAATTTAAAAATCAATCCAGTTCAGCAAGTTCTCTGAGTTTATTCAGTAAGATTGCTACAGTTTAAAAACACTTCCTGGTTATTCAACTTGAAGTGAAAAGTTTACCCCATTGGGAAGAATCAGAGGGTTCCTTTCATCTGTAAGAATTCTGGTAATAATCTTTAAAAGAAAAGTCAGTTTGTACACTTGAAACTAATATAATTTTGTATGTTAGCTATATTTTTAATAAAAATCTTTAAAAAAAGAATTTAGAAACTCTAAAGGAAGGAAGGAAGGAAGGAAGGAAGGAAGGAAGGAAGGAAGGAAGGAAGGAAGGAAGGAAGGAAGGAAGAAAGAAAGAAAGAAAGAAAGAAAGAAAGAAAGAAAGAAAGAAAGAAAGAAAGAAAGAAAGAAAGAAAGAAAGAAAGAAAGAAAGAAAGAAAGAAAGAAAGAAAAAACAGAGAAAGAAAGAAAGAAAAAACAGAGAAAGAAAGAAAGAAAAGGGAGGGAGTGAGGGAGGGAGGGAGGGAAGGACAGAAAGGCACTAGGACTGTGACCACACCCAGAAAGAACATACCAAAGGATGATGGGAGTCCCCAGGCAGCATCACAGGGAAGAGCAGCGGGAACAGCATGTGCAAAGGCAAAGAAACTAATGAGAATGCTATGTAAGAAGAATCACAGCAATCCTGCCTTACTGAAGCTTAGAGTGAAGGAAAGGAGCAGCCAGAGATAAGGCAAAAAGGACAGGCTGAGGCCAGTTGTAACCTTTGCATGATGTGCTAACTATCCTTGTGGCTACAGCGGTTCCAAGTCTCAGATTCATGCTGATTGATTCTAATTGGAAAAGATTTCATTTTACACGAAACAGTTCTGAGGCCAGGCAAATATAATGGACTGGTTGACTTCAACCAACTGTGTCCATCCCTGCAGATGGGAGAGGGGCCAACACCAACCAACAATTAGAAGGAGACAAAAGGGAATGGATTCTAAGGTAGCAGGCAGATAATGGCCCTTACAGATTCCATCATCCAATTACCATCATTTGTTTCAGTAGCTTCTACCAATGGTCCTTTAGCTGGTTTCCAATATTTTGTCATTATAAATAATGCCATAACTAAGATCCTCACAAATACATCTACAGGATATCTGGACGAAAAAATCCTGGAAGTGGAACTTTGAATCAAAGGATGTCTGTTCTTATAACTCTGACAGACATGACCATATTGCCCTTCAGAAGGGCAGCACCCATTCATACCCACAGCATCTCTGAGATTGCTCACTTCCATACATCATTGCCTGTGTATTGTCAACTTTCTTAGACCTGTACTTTCAAAGTTCAGTTTGACAACAAACTGATGGTTGATGGATAGGAGGGGCAATAAGAGCGGAGGTAGGAAAAGTAGTTATGTAATTACAATAATAAAAGGGACAGATGATGAGGATCTGAACTATGGCAGCTGCCATGCATTTGAAAAATAGAGGTGGAATCAAAATATGCATGTTCTCAACACCAGGTGGCAAAGAAAAATGTAGTCATTTTGCTGAAGATTTTGCAGTGAGAAGGCTTCATTTTGACCAAAAATAAAAGAAGAAAAAGATTCTGTTATTAAGAATTTTCTCAACCTAAGTGTCCATCAACAGATAATTGGATAAAGAAGATGTGGTACATATATACAATGAAATACTACCAGCAATCACAAATGATGAAATATTGCCATTTGCAACAACATGGATGGATCTTGAGAGTATCATGCTAAGTGAAGAAATAAGTCAGACAGAAAAAGACAAGAACCATACCATTTCACGCATGTGTGGGATATAAAGCAGAAAACAACAAACAAACTCATAACACAGACAATAGGATGGTGGTTACCAGAAGGGGAGAGGGTGGGAGATGAAGAGGGTAAAGGGGGTCAAATATATGGTGATGGAATGAGATTAGACTTTGGTTGGTGAGCACACAATGAAATATACAGATGATGTATTATAAAATTGCACACTTGAAACATATGTTATTAGCCAGTGTTACCCCAATAAATTTAAATAAATAGATAGATAGATAGATAGATAGATAGATAGATAGATAGATAGATAAATGTCAGTTTAAAAATAAAGTAGGGATGAAATGCAGGAGGAGAGAAGGAAACAAGACAAAAAAGGAAAAATAGAAGAGGGAGAAGAGGAAGGTCTCCTCATCCTAGAGACATATTTTACCACACTCCCTCCCCCACCACGTGTGTGATGTACTATTCCGTCAGCATCTTCTAACTACAGTTCCTAACCAAGGGATAAAGAACAGGAGCTTCCAAGTAATGACCCATGTGGGTGAAATCTTTTCCCAGATACAAAAGCAAATGCTTTCTTATATTGCAAAATATATATTTATATAAATGCCACCAACTCTAACTAAAAGAGTAAAGTATCAGGAAATGTGAATTGGCATAAAACCCCTACCACAGCTTATGACACATGAGAACATTTTCTTGCATATTGATCCATCCTCCTGAGCATTGCTCAAATGTTCCTTCCTTAAAGAAGCCCTCCTTCACTCTTCAGCCTGGGTTGGTTAATTTGTTACACACGCTAATAGCATCTGGTACCACATTTGCAATTGGGTAATTATTTGGACAGTTGTTTAATATCTGTGCGCCTTGCCAGGGTGAATGCCAGTTCTGAGGGTGGTGTTTCTGCCTGTCTGTTCAACTTGACACCACCCACACTTGGACATGCCTTGCATGAAATGGATAAGTGAATATATGCATATACAGTTGATCCTCATTATTTGATCATTCTGGATTCGTGAATTTGCAAACTTGCTAAAATTTACTGGTACCCCCAAAATCAACACTTATGGCACTTTGCAACCATTTGTGAACATGGGCAGAGTGGTAAAAAAAGTTGTTGACAGACGTGCACATTCCAGGCTGAGGTCAAAAAAGATGACACTCTGCCTTCCTGTTCCAGTTCCCACACTGCAAAGAAGGGCCCTTCGTGTGGCCTATTTAGTGCATGTTTTTCACATTTTGGTGCTTTTTGTCGGTGATTTTGATGTTTCAAACGGCCCTCAAGTGTAATGCTGAAGTGTTGTCTAATAAGTGCAAGAAGGTGCTGTGTGCCTTTCGGAGAAAATACCAGTGTCTGATAGGATTCATTCAGGCGCGAGTTTACTGCGTTGTTGGCCTTGAGTTCAGGGTTAGTAAACCAACAATACATATTAAGCAACGTGTCTTTAAACAAAAACAAACATAAAACAAAGTAATATATTGACCAGTTAAGAAAAATGTTACGGCCAGAGGCTCTCAGGAACCTAACCCTGTATTTCCCCTAAGAGCAATGGCTTAGTATTCACTAATTCAATTTTTGGGGAGACGTTATAGAGAACACGACTGTGAAAACTGAGAATCAGCTGCATGTATGTTGAACATATGTATGTATATTTAGTAACTTTGTGTGCGTACGCATATTTATATGTTTAGACCATGGTAGAGTTATAAAACCTGGTTTAAAATTTAGAAAGACATGGATAGTGGGGCATAAGGGGCCGGCTGAGGGGAGGTATGCACTTATACAGGGCGAGGCTGCATGACTCCAGGGTAGGGCTGGGGTGCTGGGACTCACAGCACAGTCAAGGGGGTGTTCTCACCCCAAAGAGTTGTTCGATGTGGTGACACTTCATACAAATACACACACACACACACACACACACACACACACACACACACACATTTGAGTATGATTCTGGGCATCCATGGACCTCAAGTTACAACCCTAACAGATAGAGACATCAACATCAAGAAAGTAGAACAGATAGACAAATAAATGTAAATCACACAGGGCACATTCAGTTTCACTTCAAATGGTTTGCATTGAATAAGATTTAAATCATTTGCCTTTCACCCACTAATAACCCTAGACAATTCCATATTATATGTATCCCCAGAAGAAAAATAATTTGTTATGAAACACCAACTTAAGACATTCCCTAAGGTAAAGTAAACACAGGCCAAAAGCCAAAAGTTAAATCATATACATATGTGTGTGTATTATATATACACACACATATGTATATGTATATATGTGTCATATATACACACATATATGTGTATATATATCATATATACATATATACACACATATATGTATATATATGTGTATGTACCAGAGGTGCGAAAAAAAAACATATACACATTTTAAGAGATGTTATCTATGCTCAAGCAGTAGTTTGCCATAATCAGAAGTGTCTGGACGCTGATGGGAACCACTTTGACCATCTCTGTAATTGCAGAAGTCAATCAGTGTATATTGAGTATTACAATTTTAACAGTTTTTTCCTTTCTTTAATGTGCACATTTTTTGGCACCCTCTGTGTATATGTTTATGTGTATGTGTGTGTCTGCATATATATATACATATACATATATATATACACATATACATATATATGTATACACAAAGATTGATGGTAACTTGTCCCATTCGTTCAGTGAGCAGTAAAATAAATTTAAGCTTCCTTGACATCTAAGCACCTGACTGAATAACAATCCTTCGAATAACAGAATAACAGACAATATTTCTTAGTAAAGCTTCTAATTAGATTTGCTCATTGAGAATGAAAACAGAAAGAAGAAAAAAAAGTCCCTGTAAATGGTTCTGTGGAAATTCTGATAGTAACTAGAACAATTACACCATTAATAATTCAATGGTGGCTGAAAACTATACAATTTTGAGTGATTTATACAGACTAAACTTGGCATATATTGTACCACAGGTAGATGTGAGGTCACCAAGAAACCACTTCACAGTTTTCCCAGAAGTGTAGAGTCAAAAAGGTCACTTGTGGTAGAAGATCTTTTGGATTAGTCTTTTAAATCAATGCATAAATTAAAGATAATTTACATATAAATAGGCTAATACTCTGACTTTGAAATTAAATGAATTTTTAAAAGATTTAAGTAACTGCAGAAAAGGTCAGTTAGGCATTAACTACACATAATGTGATTTTTGAAAACTACTTGTCTTGTTGGTTTATTAATATTTTATATTCATTGTCAGTGTTGTTCTAAAAATTACGTGCATAATTAGCAATGCACCAAAGTCAAAGACAGGTTCCAAAAGTAAAAAAAGTAACGTATTTTACAAGTCAGTATTTGGAAGGACAGCTTTGGAATCTGGACATGAAAATACTCAAAATTAACCTTTGCCCACATTTAGTACACATTAGATTCAAACACTTCACAACATATTCTAAATAAGCATTGCGCTGTTCCAGTGAAATTTACTTTGACATTTAGCTTCACTGATAAGTTATAGCTTTTCCAAAATACAAAAGCTGTGGGTGGTCTAACAGAGTTAATAGTGGGGGACCATTACCATAATCTGTAATCCCAATTTGCCTCTTTGGAGTATAAATCTAGAGTTTTTTCCAACTGTGATGAAGGGATAGAACAGAACTTCTCTAGTTTCAAACCACCACTCCTCTTATGAACATTAGTGTACCTTAAAAAATGTTGGATCCCAGGATAGAAAGGTGGAGCACAGAGCATTTTTAGGGCAGCAAAACTATTCTGTTTGGTAGTGCAATGGTAGACACATGCCAGCATGCATTTGTGAAATCACCTGCTACTAAAGAACACAAACAGCAATCCTAATATAAACTAGCAGCTTCAGTTAACAATAATGTTAACTAAATTGTAACAAGTGGTTCACGAATTGTAACGTATGTACACCAATATGAGATGTTAATAATAGGAGAAGTTGTGGGCAGGGTGAGAGCGGATATACGGGAACTCTGTATTTTCTGCTTAACTTTAGTGTAAACTTAAAACTGTTCTAGAAAATAAAGTCTATTTTTTTAAATGGTGGGCCAAATGTAACAATACATTCAAAGACACTTTCTTAAGACAAATAGTCCACAAACTATACTCAGAAGACCCCTATCAGCCCCAGGTGATGATTCACAGATCACTTGGTTTGGGGATGTTTGGGGAAATAGAGCAGGAGGGAAAAGGGAGAAACGGAAAGGAGGCCCTCAATTTCCACTCCTGTTTCAGAGTACAGCTCCCCATTCATCTGTGGTACATACTGTTTTTCCAAAATGGGGTCCATCAAAGAAAGGGTTCCTCAGCTAAAGAAAACAAAGGCATGAAAAGCACTGACAAGTACAACAAAATACCAAACTAAAATCCCAATATTCTGAGCTACCAAATAAATAAATAAACATTTAACTCAAACTTCACATCTGACGATTATTACAACCTATGATTCAGCTAAGCAGAAGCTAAATGAATACCTTGGAAGAAGCCCAACTGGTCAGTACTTACTAAACATCAACCAGGCACCCAGTACTGTGTTAGGCTATGCAACAAATTTTGGAGGTACAAGCATAGTTCCAGCCCTCAAGAAGCTGATGATCTTTTTTTTTTAATTTATTGAGGTGACAATTGTTCATGAAATTACATAGATTTCAGGTGTACAATTCTGTATCACATCATCTATAAATCCCACTGTGTGTTCACCACCCAGAGTCAGTTCTCCTTCCATCACCATATATTTGATCCCCCTTACCCTCATGTCCCTCCCCCCACCCCCCTTACCTTCTCGTAACCACTAAACTATTGTCTGTGTCTATGAGTTCTTGTTTTTCATAAGAAGCTGATGATCTTATAGCAGAGATAAAACTAATATTCATCGCAAAATCTGAATACAATAGAATATGTCTAAGGCACCTAATATCCAACTTAATGAGCTAAAAATAGACTTCAGGTCTGCCAAGTATCACCAGATTAACAAGCCTGAATGATGTGAGAGTGTGAATGAGAACATTCTAGTGCCTAATTAAGTCTCATTTTTCTAAATCCCTATCACCCATTAAAAAGGCAAAGTGAACGGGAGCAGTACAAGGATCAGCAATGGGGAGTGTCCTTGTTAAAGACACACGTAAGAAGGAAAAGCAGCAGTACGTAAGCAGTGCTTCACTGTTTCTCAAAATTGGTGTTTCCTCTGCACCAGTATTCACTAATGAGTCACTTGCCAGATCTTGCACATGGTGGGTTGGTTCCAAACAAAGGCACAGGGGGTCAGAGGTTTAATGACCTCCCTCGGGGCTGTTGGAAAATGTCCTGACAGCAGAAGCAGCCGCTTCTGGTCAGGGTGACTTCCCACTTAAGATCTCCTCAGACTACTTCTGCAGAAATGACCACCTTAGATGGAGTTTTTCCCTGTGATACCCAGCACTACACTAAAGAGAAACCACTCAGCTGTTTATTACGGGCAAGAGAACCTTTTAAAGCATGTATGTGCATTATGCTATAAATTACCCTGTTTGTGGGTATCAGAATAAATATCATGCATATAGATGTGTACGTACACACACACACACACACACACACACACACACACACACACACACACGGTGATTTACAGTTAAAACCATGCTGTCAGCCCAAATCCAAAGAAATGTACGGTTTTAAATAGAGGCACACATTCAGGATAAACACAGGAGGATTATGAAAACTTTGACAATTACCAGAATAAATAAAGTGCCTGAGGAGCATAAACATTCGCAACGTAGCCTGGATAAATGACACTGATGACGAGCAGATCTGTTGCAAATGATAGACCGGGAGATCAAACATGATTACAAATGCAAAGATGCTGCACCCAAATGACATGCTCGATTTGACAATGACCTCTGGACGCAAAGGCACCAACGCAATCTACAAGCAACGCGCTTTGTGGTAATACACTTCCCACTGAGGCCCACTACGAAGGAATCATAACACAGGATCCTCTTCAAGTTGACAAAGTCCCTTCCTGCTATTCGCAATTCCATCTGAGACTAGCCTTCAATGGCACAATCTCCTTTATTTGCTTTTTCACTGAGAACTGATAATTTGTGCTTTACCAAGATGAGACCCAGAAGTTGCTAGGACCTTGCATAATAATACATTAGTTATGAGCATCTGAAAGTATGTACAGGAAAATGAATGGCTGTGCTGAACTTGGTGAGCAGGTGCTCTTTTACTAAACCTGGGAGAGCAGAAGCTGAAGTCCAGTTTTAAAGAAAAAAAATTAAAAGTAAAGATTCTAGTGTCTATAAGACACAAGAAGTCCCAATGGAAGGAAGCAAGTACTCCTTTCCTTGCTGTCTCAATATAATTTGATTCTATTGTATATTATTTCTTGTATATACAAACATACACACATCTACATAGGACATTGAAAGATTTTTCTTTCTGAAAACATATACATTCAAAGTAGAACACAAATGTGATAGGTCTCAGAGTCAGATACTAAGAAGAGGATTCATGATTTATTAAGTGGTTTAGGAAGAGCTCCGAAAAGAAACTGCTGAGGGAATGGCAAGAAACAAGACTGGAGAAGGCAAGAAGCAAGGGTAGGAATTGGGGTACAGTCCTATGAAGGGAGTGTCCCCCCCTGGTCAAGGGACCTGGCCTTCCACACCTGCTCCCCAATCACTCATTGCCTAAGGGCTGCACTTCCAGTTCTCAGCAGGCCTACTGAGGCCAGTAACTCCAGGTGGTCCTGCAAAGATCTTTGCAGGTGCAGCCATTGGAAGGCAAGTATACAGAAGCTGGGGTGCGGCTCACCAAAATGGTGGGTACCTGAGGGGGATCTGGGTGGTTCTCTTCTACTACAACAAAGCAACCAATAGCCCATATTTCCATGCCATGGAAACTCTTGCTGATTTTTAGAAATAAAAGTGAGGGTAGAAGCTAATATTCTTTTAATAATACAATGAATCACATTTACTAACTTTTAATGTAAGTTTTCCTAATGAACCCATCTATGCGATTGATTTACAGTTTTCTGTTTTGTGGTGTCTTTGTCAAACTTTGGTATCTGTGTGATGTTTGCTTCATAAAAACATGTCAGCAGTTCCCCTTCCCTGTTTGTGCTATAGACAATTGTGCTAATTTTTATCATTCTTTGACAATGTAGTATATGTACATACTATCACAATCAAAAAGTACCAAAGGGCATAAATTTAAAAGTATCTGCCTCCTACCTGTCTTCCAGCTACCTAGTTTCCTTCCCCAGAGGCAATTTTCATTATCAGTTGCTTTTATAGTTCTTTACAGATATTACAAATGTACACACACACACTCACACTCACTTGCCCAAATGGTTGTATAACAGACACAGTTCTCTGCCTCTTGCCTTTTTCCCCCTGAACACATTTTGGAAATTGTCCCACTGCCATACACAGAACCTCTGTATCCTAGCTAATGACTGCACGTTATTCCATTTTGCAGATATAAAATTAATCTTACCAGTTCCTGTTTTAAATAGTATTATCATTATCTGTTCCTTAAAAGTTCAAAATAATTTGCCTCTGAAAGCATAAAGACCTGGGGAGTTCTCAGGTCTTGGATAATTTCCTCAGATTTTTCCAATGTTATTCAAGTTTTTCTCATTCTTCTTGGATAAGTTTGGATAACTTATTTACCTATAAAAAATGCATTCCATCAAGATTATCAAAGTTGTATGCCACTTTACAAAGGTTCTCATTTGATTCTTTTCATTTCTTCCTTAGCAGCGGTTCCTTTTCCCCTTTCACTTGTAATTTTGTGTTTTCATGCTCCCTACCTTTTCTTTGATTACGCTAGTAATTGGATTATTTCGGTGTTTAACATTATTTTCAAAGAAACAGCACTTGGGTTTATTCATGATACTTACTGGATCTGTTTTTAAATAAGAAAGCTTTATTTTTGACTTTTTCCTTGTTATTTGGTTCTTTCTGCATTCTTTCCCCTCATTTTGCTGTTCTTTTCTTAAGTCAGATGTTTAATTCCTTATTCAGTCCTTACGGACTGAATGTCTCCTCCAAAATCCACATGTTGAAACCTAATCCCCAATGCGACAGCGTTTGGAGGTGGAACCTTTGGGGGTGATTGCATCATGAGAGTGGAGCCTCCTGAGTGGGATTGGTGTCCTTATAAGAGACCCCAGAGAGATCCCTCACCCTTTCCTCCAAGTGAGCAAACTGCAAGAAGATCTCCTCCACGGACACGGAAGCAGGTCCTCACCAGATGCTGAATCTGCCGGCACTTTGAACTTGGATGTCCCAGCCTCTAGAACTATGAGAAATAAATATTTGCTGTTCATGCCACCCAGTCTATAGGACTTTGTCTTAGCAGACTGAATGGACTGACACTTTATTTTTGTTCTTTTTGTTGTTGTTATTCAGGTGTTTAAGGCTATACATTTTCTTCTAAGCACAGCTTTAGCTATAGCCGTTAAGTTCACATGGGTTATATTTTCATTATCAATAGCATCTCGAGATATTTTTCAATGTTTCTTTGAACTAAGAGTTGCTTACCAAAGTATTTTAAAATGTCCAGAATATAAGATTTGATAATAAATTTCCAGATTATTGCATTGCAATCAGGTGATGGGGACTTTAATATTTCAACCTCCTTGAAAGTTCCTATAATTTCTCTGTAACCTATAAAGGATATGTATTACAAATTTTCCAAATGCCCATGAAAAGAAGATATATTCTCGATTATTAGGTTCTAAATTTAGACAATCTTATCTAGTTCATCTTTATCAATTATTTTTTACCTATTTGATTTTCCATAGAGTCAGAGGTTAAAATCCTCTATTATTATGTTTACTTCTCCTTGAGTTTCTATAGTTTGCATATTATATATTGTGTTACTCTATCATTTGATATGACCGAAACCCACACTTTAAAGTGCACTCCAGTCACAAACATATCCCCACCAAAAATGTTCAGAAAAACACATCAGGGCCTCTGTTGCCTGGGATTTGGTGTGTGGCTCTTATACAACACAACCAGGAACTTCTATTCTCGGTCCTAATGTCACCTATGCCCTGGGAAAATGCTTCTCTACCGCTCTTGCTCAATGCCACTGAAGAAAAGGTGACAGAGTCAATGTCAGCAAGAGTTGTGGGTCGGGGGCAGTGCAACTGCCAAACTGCAGACAACAGAGATGCACATTGCTCTGTGGTGTGAGTAGTGGAAGGGCTTAAATGAGAGAAAGACAAATTAATTGGTCAGACAGCGTGAGTGCATAAAAAATCTCTGTTCCCCGTAGTGCTGTACATCTAGTTTCTTTCATCAGAATCTTCTCGTGCCACTTTATAGTTTCAGAGGTCTCACAAAATCCAGTAGCATTTACAACTGTCACACATAGTGGCTTAGGCACATTTTGCAATATTTAATAATGCACACTCACCTAAAATTTGAATACATATGGGTCACAACATAACCTGCATGACAATGGTAGTAAAATTACATAGGTTTAAAGTGTACAATTCTGTAATACATCATCTATATGTTACACTATGTGTTCCATTTGTACTCTTGTCCTGGGCCCCACAGACCTCAGGTGTAGGTCTGGATACAACAGTGATGAAGAGATTAAGTCCCTGCTGTCTTGAATTACATTCTAGTAAATTCTAGCTCACATCCTTTGACCCTGCTCTAGACCAGTCAGTCGATCATCATTTTTCATATGGACTATTGCAATAGCCTTTTTATTGTCTTTCCCAACATTTATTCTTGTCTCTCCTCCACAACCTATTTTCTACACAACAGAGTAATATTTTAGATACATAAATTGGAAACTACCACTTCTGCTCTTAAAGCCTGTCAATTGCTTTCCATTCCATTCCATTCAAGATATAATATTATATTATATTCAGGATAAAATACCGTTCAATGCCCTTTAAAATCCTGCCCATTCCTACCTTTCAACTTTATCTTGTGCACTCCCTTCCTCACCCACTACTATATAGTCACACTGGTCTTCTATGTACCTCTTGCCACAAGACTTTTGCATATGCCATCACTCTGGCTGGGTTGCTCCTCCTTGCCCCCTCCACAGAGCTGACTTCTTTCCATCCTTTAGAGCTTTGCTTAAGCATCATCTTCTCAGAGAAGACTTCTCAGTCTATGTGATCTAACATATATGATCCTTGTTATTTTCTGTCACTGCACCTTCCTCATTTCCTTCAGAGCCTTAGGACCAAAAAAAAAAACCCTGTAATTATATGTGTTTATCTGTTTACTTGTATATTTATTATCCTGCAGGTCCTTTGAGAGCAGGGACAATTTCTATTTTATCACTTCCAATGCCTACCATAACGCCTGGAAGCAGTAGTTCATGAAATGATATTTGTGGAATAAGTGAATGAAAGCACATTCTGGTCATATCCAACCCCTTCAGCATGAAGCCTATGTTCCCACAGAGGTGGCAACATCAGGGTCCCTTGACCTAGTGATTTTTAAGAGCACTCAGAGCCTTTATTCCTGCTGTTTCTCCAAGCTGAATTTCCTTCCACCACCTCTCTTTGCCTTCCAAATATTTCTCTCCTGAATTCAAGTACACTTCCTCTATAAAGTCTTTGATACCTCTTTTAGGCTCATATAATAGGTCTCTTTCTCAGCCTCGATATTTATTGACTGAATCGTTTGCTTTTATATAATCTTATGGAACCTAATTCTTTCTAAATCTAAGTTCCCTCAATAAGGCACTTAGCAGGGACCACATGCACTTAATCCTGTGGGCAGCACAGGGTAGTGCCTCAAAACATATCAATATCATTCATTGCAGTGGGCTGGGTTCCCCGTCCAACTCCAACACCTGACCCTGGAAAGCAGAGCTTAAGGCATGGCTTACAAGCAGGGATTTTATTTTGGGAAATAACCTAGATTATAGGACTAGGAAAAGGGAGAGGAAGAAGTAGAATGAGAGAGAGAAAAGGAGAGGAAGGGAGTAAGGGATGGAGGGAGAGAGAGACAGACAGACAGAGAGAGAAGAGGGTATCTTAAATCAGACATTCTACAGATAGAGCACATGATGGGCATTGTTCTGCAAGTGACTGACTGAAGGAGTACATCAGGAGAAAGCTGTGAAGTAATGAGGGAGCAGGGTGGGCCAGAGAAAAAGCCAGGAAAATCTGTGTCTTCAGGTGAAGTCTAGTCTCAACCTGAGGAGCTCTGGAATATGAATAGCACCACAGCGTCTTCCCACCTTGAGGAGCTTCATCAGTCACTGACCATGGATTGCCTTTGGTCAAGAGAAGGGGAATCTTGGCAATGATCAAGACGATGGAGTAGGTAAACACTGTGCTTGCCTCTTCTCACAACTACATCAAAATTACAAGTAAACCACAGAACAACCATCATCGCGAATTGCCTAAAGTCTAGCTACAACTAAGGACATAGAGAAGAAGCCACCTTGAGACTGATAGGAGTGGCAGAGACACAGAATGGCCTGGTGCCACACCAACATGTGGTGGTTAAAAGTCGAGAGAAATATCTTGGCTGTGGAGGACAGTCTTGAGGAGCGGGCAGTCCCAGCCCCATACCAGGCTCCCCAGACCAGGGTTTCAATGCTGAGACATCCCCAAAACTTCCAGCTGTGAAAGCCAGTGGAGAATGTGGCTGAATGAGACAGAGAGAGGGCAGCTGCAGTCCCAGGCATTCCTCTTCAAGAGCCCACACAAGGACTTACTGACGGACTCACTCACTCTGAGCTCCAGTGCTGGGGTAGCAGCTCAAAAGGTGCCAGGGACATAAGGGAAGAACTGAATTGTCTTGCTTTAGGGCAACGGTTGGAGGAACACCTTTCTCACAGATAGAGTGGTGGCAGAACCCATTATTTCTTTGTTGAACTCTCCCTCTCCCATCTCCCAGTGTGCAGATGCAAGTGGGCACCGTATCTGCATCTCCATCAACCTGGTTAACACTTTGTGCCCTGCCCTGGTGATTCCATGAGACCCTGTCCCACCCAAATTGAAGCCCACTCAAGCTGGCTTTTCCAATGGCTTTTCCATACAAATGGACTGCAGCTCATGCTGCAGACTTTCCTAAAATCTCCCAAAAGTTCACAAACCCCAAACAAGCAGCATCTGCCCTCAGTGTGCCCTGTACTTGTTGCAGAGCAGCCCCAAGCCTGGCACTAGTGATAGTCAGCATCAGTTCATGCTTTGGCCTCTCAAGCATGGGTGGGTGCAATCTGTGGAGTGCTTTATGACTCATGCCATGTGGCCTCAGGCAGGGCACAGGCTGCAGCTGAATCTGGACAGAGCCAGAGCACCACCCAGCTACTTCTGCTGACAACACATCCAAAGGGCAGACTGGGCAAGCACCAGAGCCCTGCTAAAGTAAATCCTGTTTTGTAGGGTCAGCCTCTGAACAAAGCTCCTCCACTGTAGCCATGGTCAGTCCTCACAACCAATCAGCCCGAGGCTCCTTCCCTCCCACTGACATGCAAACAGGAACCAAAGCTCAACTATAACAGGAGGGCACACACAACCCGCCCAAGGGACACACCTGGAGCACTCAGCTCAGTTGAACAGAGAGACTGTGCCACTGAACCCCACAGGACACCTACTACATACGGCAACTCTACAAAGACCAGGAGACATAGCAGCTCTACCTAATATATAGAACAAACACAGGGAGGCAGCCAAAATGGGGAGACAAAAAAATATGTCCAAAATAAAAGAACAGAAACAAATCTCCAAAAAAAGAACTAAGCACAAGGAGACAAGCAATCTAGCAGATGCAGAGTTCAAAACACTGGTTATAAGGATGAGCAATGATATCAGTGAGAACTTCAACAAAAAGATAAAAAACATAAAAATGGAGACAGAAAATATAAAAAAGAACCAGTCAGAAATAAGCAATACAATAACTGAAATGAAGAATACATTATAGGGAATCAACAGATTAGATGAAGCAGAGGACTGAATCAGCAATGTAGAAGTTAAGGTAGCAGAAAATACCCAATCAGAACAACAAAAGGAAGAACAAATCCACACACACACAAAAAAATGAGGATACTTTAAGTGGCTTCTGGGACAACATCAAATGTACCAACATTCACATCATAAGGGTACCAGAAGGAGAAGAGAGAGACAGCAAGGAATTGAAGACCTATTTAAATAAATAATGACTGGAAACTTCCCTAACCTAGCAAAAGAAATAGACATACAAGCCCTGAAATGCAGTCCCAAACAAGATGAAACCAAAAAGGCCCACACCAAGATATATCATAGTAAAATGCCAAAGTTTAAAGACGGAGAGAATCTTAAAAGTAGCAAGAGAAAAGGAGTTAGTTATCTACAAGGGAGCTCCTATGAGACTGTCAGTTGACTTCTCAACAGAAACTTTGCAGGCCAGAAGGGATTGGCATGAAATATTCAAAGTGATGAAAAGCAAGGACCTACGAGCATATAACCAAGATTATTCTACCCAGCAAAGCTGTCATTTAGAATTGAAGAACAGATCAAGAGCTTCCCAGATAAGAAAAAGCTAAAAAAGTTCAACAACACCAAACTAGAATTACAAGGAATCTTAGAGGGACTTCTTTAAGATGAAAAAAATTAAAATTAAAAAGATGAAAAAGATAAATAATAAAATGTCAATAACCACATATTTATCAATAGTTACTTTACAGGTAAATGGATTAAATGCTCTAATCAAAAGATAGCGTGGCTCAATGGATAAGAAAACAAGACCCTTACATATGCTGTCTACAAGAGACCCAATTCAGATCAAAAGACACACACAGACTGAAAGTAAAAGGATGGAGAAAGATATTTTATAATAATGGATTTTTTTAAAAAAACTGGCGTAGCAATACTTATACCAGACAAAATAGACTTTAAAACAAGAGAGAAACACCCAGTAATGCCATTTATGAGTATTATTCTGAAGAAACCCAAAACACTACTTCGAAGGGACATGTGCATTCACATGTTCATTGCAGCATTATTTACAATGGCCAAGATCTGGATGTGACCTGGGTGTCCATCAATGAATTAATGGATAAAGTAGAGGCAGTACATATATAATATGGAATATTACTTCTATAAAAAAGAATGAAATCTTGCCATCTGAACAACATGGATGGACCTAGAGGGTTTTGTGCTGAGTGGAGTAAGTCAGACAGAGAAAGACAAATGCCATTTGGTTTCACTTATATGTGGACCTAAAGAAGAAAATAAACAAAACAGAAAAACTCATAGATACAGAGAACATATTGGTAGTTGTCAGCAGGGGTGGGGTGGTTATGTTGTGGGTGAAAAAGGGGAAAGGATGAAGAAGTACCAATTGATAGTTACGAAATAGACACGGGGATGAAAAGTATAGTATAAGTAATATAGTGAATAATAATTATGTATGGTGTAAGACGGTTACTAGATTCATGAGTTATATAAATATCTAATCACTATGTTGTATGCTAAAAACTAATATAGTATTGTATGTCAACTGTAATTGAAAAAAATATTTAAAAAGAGAAAAAAGAAATTAGAGGATATGGAAACATCTGTGAAAGGAAAGAAATTTAAATTGCGCCTTATATTTGGAAGGTGTAATCTACCAAGTAAAAATAAGCAGCAAGAATAGAAAAAGAAAATAATATGTTAAATAAAAAAATGAGAGGGGGAATCTCACAAGCATTTCTGGGGAAGGTGGCTCCCTTCAGGGGAGAGTAATTCTCTTGGTAACTGTTCATCTGTGAGACCTTAACATCCAACACTCAGCAGCTGGGGCATGGGTGTGCTGACCCAGTAAAACTGATCTTGGTGAGGCACCAATAGCTTCCTCTATGGAGGGAAATCCAATATAAGGATGTATTCTCAAGCTGATCACCACTGTGGGCAACTGGGGCTCATTCTTGCTGGAACTCTCTGAGGAACCTTATGTGCTTCAGATGTATATGCAGAACGTGCTTCAGAATCATTTGAACAAGACATGGATGAAGAGAACACTTATTCACCAGTTCCTATGCCCTACTAGTCAGGGGTTATTCCATGGTTTAGAACTCTCTTGAACTTTCAGGCTTCCAATCCCACACCAAGGTGTCAGAGAAGCTCTAGGGCAGAAAATGGGGATACCTAATGCATCTTAGCAAGAGGGTTAGGGTCACACCTGCCCTAAGCTGGTTCCACAGCAGTGGCCCAAGTAAAACGTGAGACCAGAGAATATGAGGTGGGCCAAAGAAGTGTTCAATACATTGATTAGTTTTTCCAGATCTTTGGAGAATATGACTAATTCTGTCCTACTCTTGTGTAAATGTCCTACCAAGAATTCTCACAGAGCTATAGCCATCCTTTCCACTGATCCTCTTATATATTTTGGACTATCTGCCTGATATGCATTTTCAGTTATGCTGGTCATGATATGCATTTTCAGTTATGCAGGCCTTACAGATCAATATTAGGTAAAAGAAAAATGATAATTAATTTATCAATCCCATGGCAGTATCAGGTTCGCTCTGTTTTTCTCAGGGTCACTGGCATTGATGATATTATAACATTCATTGGTGATAATTACACGTGTAATGTTTCATTAAAAATTCAAATATTGTCCATAATGAAAGCAAAGATGAATTCTAATGAGCTGTAAATATTGGTGATGACCATAAAGGGTGCATATCACAAAGTGGTCCCTGAATATCTTTTTTAATGGCAAACAGGGATTCCTTCCCCCAACAAATGAAACAAAAATGAGAGGCTCTCACACTGAAACAAATCTGCAAGATAGCACATTTCCTTCAATTCACACTATCATTAAGAAGTACTGTGCGTGCGGGTTAGAAATGTATAATACCAGACCTCCTGTATAACAGAGCCCAGAAAGGATGCAAACACAGTTCATTATTGTCATTATGAAAGAATCTCTGCCAACAAGTTATAGTCAGGTTACTATCATTCAATCTTGTCGCTAATAGAAATAATTTCATGGTAATTGGTGTATTCTAGACAAGAGAAGACCATAAATGCTGCTGGAATCATTAATGATTTGTGCTGACTTGCGTGGTAAAAATGCAGATATTGCATTTACCAGATATTGGATCAAGCCATGGGCCATTCCTACCTAGGAGGGTGTCCTCTGAATGATTCCAGAACAAATTCCAGCTGGTTTATTTTCGGCTTGCAGAAATAATTGCATGGGTCCCATATCAGATCCCCCACAATGTTGTCAGATATATCATAAACTGAAGGTTCCATGGGCTCACTATCAGCTTTTATTCTTAAAAGCAACACATTGTGCTGCCGAGACCCCAAATATTAAATGGACATTTAAAGAAACTGCAAAATGCATTATCTTGAAAAAATAAAATCCCCCTTAAAATTACGTACAGTACTGAAGTATTCAGTGTCCTTCATTGTCAATTTTGCCTCAAAGTTTGAAAACAAAAACAATTTGCTGGCCAATCAGGAAGGCTTTCAGGCTGAGTCTCTTCAGAACGGGGTGTCGGTTTATTTGTGAACCTAAGATGCTGCATTCAGAAGAACAGAGACACCAGCATCAAATAAAGAGGTTAAAAAAAAAAAACTCACTCCAGGAAATTTAATGTACACTACATTAGTAACCAGGACGACTCGCATTTCTCAGCAATTTGCTGCAAAAACACATTTGTATGAGAAAACGCTTCCATCTTTCCTGGATCTTAAGAACAAATGTAAAGCTTATTTAAATTCCTTTTCGGTCTTGTCTATGTAGGAGGCTCCTGTCCCAATACTGAGCAATTCTATTTGAAGACAAAGGGCTGTTTGCAAAAGAAAACCGAAATAAATAAACAAATAAATAAGTTACAGCACAGTTCCTGTTTTCACTGTTGATTACGTCACTGTTGTCCATACTCATGATCGGAGTATTATCCACCCGGAAAGTGTAAGAAAACAAATCTTCCAATTAGCTCTTATTGGATAAAATGCTGAGTTTCAAGAGTCAAAACCTTGAGGAGCGGGATGGCGCTGAACGAGAAGGAAACCAGGACCCCTTTGTGCACTATTACCACGAGTTGTGTGTGTGACACGACCCCCCGCAATGATCGCCTATATGTACAGTAATTGTTAATTAGCGCGTGTGTGGCCAGCCGCCGCCAGAAACAGGATGGCAGTCTTCCACCGCGATTGGGAGTTTTGTGAGCATTCTGGGGTGGGGGCCATTTTCTCACTGACCATACTTCCGCCCTATTCACGCTCATTCAGCTCTTTCTAGGGGGAGTTAAAAGCTGCAGTGATAATCCCTTAAGTACGACTTGGAAGAGTATAAAAGGTGCAGTGTATGAGCCATTGGAAGAGGAAGCCTTTTATGTTGGAAGTCACTGAATGGGTGGCTGAGGACAGTGTGAGTGGGGAAAGAGAGGGGTGGACTTTCCTTTCTAAGGTGGTGAAAGAAGCGGGAATACCAAGGCAGTTCAAGTCCCTTTAACCACCCGAAGACTGTGTGGTCCCTGCCCCTTGTTTCACCTTGTTTCTCAGTGCCAACCAGCTTCTTGCTGCCATTTTGCTCTCAAAGGGCTAGGGGAGGGGCAGGAATGTGATTTTTGGTAGGGACCCAGTTTCTCGCTGAATGCCAACTAAGCCAGCTGGCACCTAACAGGCCAAGCCTTCTTCAGAGAGGGTTAGCAAAACGCAAATTAGCATGCTCCATTTTAAAAACTTGCTTTTATTTAAAGACTAATTCATGACAAACAGTGGCTCCCCCACTGAGGTTTGGCGCCGCAGGGGCTGGCACCCAACCAAACACATGCAACTAATTGCCACCCTGGGATGACACGCAACTAACAAGCTCCATTTTGAGGCAGTAGACTCACTAAGAATGTAACCCCGGAAGACAGCGGATGCAGAAAAGATCCTTTCATAACCCTGTCCTAGGCTAACCATGACAGCAAAGTGCCTGAAAAACACTTTTGTTTCCCTGTACCGAGGATTTATCTCCACAAATGGCTGCAAACATGGCTAACTTAGAGGAAAGTGGCAAGGGCACAGCGATCCCCCTCATGGCTGTGGGAGGCAGAGGCCCTGCCCTCCTCTTTGCTCAAGGAAATAGGACAAGTTGCCCACTGTCTCCAAGCTCTGCTCCTAGCCCCATTTGCAAATCTATTAACACCCAGTACTTCCATTCATACTTCAGTTTAGATGTTCAGACGTCGTTTCTATAAGCAAGGGCTCTGGAGCCAGAATGCCAAGGTTCAAATCCTAGGCCCACTGTTTATTAGTGATGGGCAAGTAATTTAACCTTCCCATGCCTCAGTTTCCCCATTTATAAATTGGGATAATATTAGCACCTACCTTGTAGGCTTATTATGATTACGGATGAGTAATGTAATGATGCACATAAAATAGTACTCAGGTATCACCACTCTTATGAAAGAAGCCCTTTGAGTCTGAAATAGCTCAGCTTTTTGAAGTGAAATTTCCCGTTGTATACTCTCTATTTCAGTCAAAGTGCACATCTCCCCATTAAACTTCCCAGGGTTTCTACCTCTAAACCTTTGCTCATTATTGCTTCCCTTCTTCAACTCTCCTTCCACCAATGCCCGACCCTGCATGACCTAATTCCATCCTTCACTGCCACCTCTGCCAGGTATCTTCCCTGTCGTTCTAGTTGCAATGAGACCCTTTCCCCTTGGCACACCATTGGCATTTCCATAAACAAATGACAGCATTTTATGTGCCTGTTATATTTCCTCTTCTAGACAGACAGCTCCTTCAGAGCATAATCTGTGAGTAACTGTCACATAGTATGAACTCAGGGAATATGTGTTGAATGAGTATATGGCTGAGTGAAAAAAACTGCTCTGCATAAACGAGTAGCTTTATACTATGGTTATTCTGGCCACCAATTAATGGGAAGGACAGGAGAATAATTTCTTAAGGACATTCATAGTTTCTTTGGCCCAAATTAAGAGTTCAACTTAACTTGCCATTGACTTAGGCTCACAATTCAAACCCACCAGGAGGGATTTGTCAATAACTTTTAGTCCTCTAGGGCCGCCATAACAAAATACCACAGACTATAAACAACAGAAACTATTCTCAGTAGTTCTAAGGGTTGAAAGTCCAACATCAAAATGTCAGCAGATTTGGTTTCCCCTGAGATCTCTCACTGTCCTTGGCTTTCAGAAAGCCCCATTCTTGCTGTGCACATGGGCTTTCCTCTGTATGCCTGCATCCCATCTTTTCCTCTGTTTATAAGGAACCAGTCTTATTGGCTTAGGGCTCCACCCTTACGTCCTCATTCAACCTTAAGTACCTCTATGAAAACCTTACCTCCAGATACTGTCTCATTAGGGGTTAGGTTTCAACATATGAATTTTGGAGGGACAAAATTCAGTCCATATGACATATACGATTACTCAAAACATAAACATTCAGGAAGTTACTTAAGTCCACAGGAGAAGGGGGTCAAGGGAGGAAAGCATGTCTAATCCTTTGCTCCTTGAGGTGAGGTCCTTCAGACCCGGATTATATTAGGAAAAATTCAGCCAGTGGAAGCAGATCTGGCACTAAACACACAACCGTTTTATTTAGATGAAAAACCTCTTTTCAGAATGTATGAATTTCAGTTAGGGTGCTCAGCCACTCTTCCCTGAGAAGTAGAAAAACATCAGCACCTCCAGCAGTAGCCATGATAACACTGGCTCCTTTTAAAGCCACGACCTCTCAAGAACAAGCAGACGTGTGCAGCTAAACCCCTGTATGCTCCCAGAATGAGGCTCACTTTAGTCCTAAGAGATAATTTATCTGAGTCCACCTTTCTGAGTACAGACCTGGAGTTTGATGTCGTCCTGGAAATTAGAGCCAGGTTCTCATGCTAGCATTCCTTTCTTAGCAATTTTCTAATTCGAATTGCTATTACCAGCATATGCCGTTTAGATTAAATAGTTTGACTTTTTCACATTGCTTCAAATCACTAATTTCCAATCAGGCATTTCCTTCACTTTAATCCATTAGCTAGGAGCTCGCACGGAATATCTTCATATCCCTTTCTTCAGATACTTAGCACTTTTTACCTGGTAGAATAATGATTTATAGGCATACATGTTTCTCTTGCCAGATTTTTTAATGACTTAAGGTTAGCATTGTGTTGGATCCACTGTCTTATCTGCACCGGTGTCTAATGTGATGTGGCACACAGCAGAGTCACAGTACGAGTTTCCTGTCGTTCACACAGACGTTGTTAGGACCGTAGGAGCAGTGCTAAGCCTCAGAGACAACGCATCACAGTCATCCAGCTCCATCAGGGCTGAGGTCAACACCTTAGGAAGATCAAATGTGTCCCCCCCCCCATTTTTAATCCAAAGCTTCGAGCCAGTTGACCCAGAAACATCCCACACCTCCACCGTGACTTACCAATTTGTCTGACATAATAAAGAGGAAAACGAGATGCTATTAGCTCTACTTCCATTCTCCAGTCAATCATCATTCTAAATTACTAATCAGCTGAAGTATTGCCAAGAAATTTTCAGGCGTCTCTCCGAAAGTATAAAGCAGTTATTTTCAAGTGAACAATTAACCATTTTATTCATCTATAAGTCTCAGTATTTCTAGAAAAGCTAATTTTAGGGAATTTTTTTTTTTTTTTGGCTTTTGTGTACTGGGGGAGGTAAGAAAAGTCTAGGTGAAACTTGAATGTTGCTTCTCTCCCATCACTCATTTATTACTGACTTAGAGTTATAGAATCCTACATTTAAAAAACATGTTCTAAAATATTTCCTGACCAGCTAAGTATTTGTCACATTGTTCTTAATAGGGTGATACTCCCAACTGATCATTTCTGTCAAGGACACAGTGATCAATTGTCATCCTTTCTTCCCCATGATTGATCTGATGATCATGGAGAAGTGCAACCATAATTCATGCTTTCATGGGGATTACATTCTAGAGTCAAAAAGGAAAGTAAACCAGCAAAGAAATAAAATAGCTGTGGTAAGTTTTACCAAAAAGGGGAGGGGGGTACTAAAGTAAAGGGGATGTACCTTAAGTAAAATGTTAGTAGCAGGAATTGTAATCTATGGATCAGAAGAATCCTGAAACTGGGAACCTTACATGCAATCAAATCTAAAGTATGAATACGGCATGGAGAACTTTAAAAAGATATATTTAGTTCTAGTTATCAGCTGACCTCCAAATTTCCAGTAATATCTACTTCTCTGTCTTTCATTTCAGTCATGTGTTGTTTCACTACTATTATTGCAATTTCTTAGATGTAATTTTCTGAGTAGGAAGCATAGTGTATAATTTGCCTTGTCAGTCTCATCTCATGCTCATTAACAGTCCCAACTTTTATGTGATGTACTTTTAAAGGTGGTGCGATATGTAGCTAAAAATATTAATTTTTCTTTTTCTTCTACCTTTTTGACTTTTTTTTTTAGAGGAGGGAAGGTTAGCAATAATGTTAAGTTTAGCTTAATGGAATGTTTGGAAGTTTTGTTTAGGCATATTTTGATAGCCTAAGACAACAAGATATCCTTTAATTTTGAAGTATATACTGTTTTATATATATATATATATAAATATTTATATATATATATTTATATATATACATACATATATATATAAATGTCTATAAAGTTTCTTTAAATGTTGACTTTTTTATAATTGCTAAATAAATGTATACACACACACACACACACACACACACACACACACACGACCTTGCTAGTTCCAAGGCATATTTTATTTGTGAGACTCAACTCCATGTTATATCAGGTAAATGATACTAAACAACTGTCAGAGGTGAGATCGTTGAAAATATTTTTGTACTTTTACATTTGAAATTATTTGGTTACATAGAATTTGGTTTAATTGTAAAATTGGCTAAAATTTTCGGCAATCACATGCATTTTAAGACATTCTTAAAATGAGAAAAGTTAACTCATAAAATGTCTCTAAATGTTGACTTTTTATAATTGCTAAATTTAGTCATTAATAGAAAAGTATAATGTTCCATTTCTTGCATTTCACTAAATATCTAATTTTTCTCTGATTCTATAATTTCTCCATACACTGAAACCAAAATAATTTCTTTCTCTTTTAGTTCTCAATATTTTTCAAGGCTCTTAAAACACATATTGGCCCTAGTTATTAGACGGGAGTACCTAAAAGTTAAAGAAGGTATGAGACATATATGCATTCCTGGGTCTCGTATGGTAATAGACAGTATGTGCGTGGAGGGTTCCTCACCCCCCACCAAAAAGCTGATGCTATTATAATCACGTGTGATCCCAGTTAGCCCAAATGAATGTACCAAAATCCCTACTATTAAAAAGAAAGCCTGCTCTTATTTTACTGATTTGTGCAATTTTCTCTTAAATTCTACTCAACTTCACTTACAAAGATCATTTTGCTTTTTAAGCAAATTTTCAAACCTTAGTGCATAAGAATTACCTAGAGCTCTAGTTAAAAATAGACACTCATGGGCCCCCATCTCCAAAGAATCTCATTTAATAGATCTATGTGGAGCCCAGAAAGCAGAATTTTAACCATCTGGAACCCTAAAGGACTTATAACCCTTCAGGAAACATTGGTTGATGGGGTATGGCTGATGATAACAGCTGCTGAATTTGTCTTGCCTTGAAATCCTGGACAACCTGAGTCAATTCAGGCCAGTCTCTCTCAACCCTGGCTCACATTAGAATCAATTAGCTTGTAAAACAATTACCCCCAAAGATTCTGATTTATTTGGTCTGGGGTGGAGTTTGGACATTGGTATTTTTTAAGGCTACCATATAAATAAGCCAAGTAAAACAGCCTAAGGATGATAGTTCTCAAAAAGGCGATAAGGCCTAAACTGCCTAAACTGAAAACACTGCAGCAGAGATTTAGCAAAACTAAAACTCATTCTGATCCTTTATTCCCAGTCTGTTTCAGTCCCAACACACCCAAATGGGCCTCATAGTTACAGCACAAAAAACTGAGCCCTTCCCTTTGGTTTTCATCTGCTGGCAGGATGATTTAGTAGCTCTATTATAAAAGCAACTCCATTATAATTACAGTGTTTGAGGTATAAACAAAACTAAAAAAGATGCAGAATGGCTCCTTAATCAAAACTGTAAAATGAAACAATTTCTGGCTGCAGTTAAAAGCAAACTCCAAAATATTAAGAGTAAGCTCTCCAGCCCTTTGATTTCTGCCTCTTTCCCATAAGAACAACACTAGATATTTTTTCAATTAAGCAGTTTGACAACCTGAAGAAACCCGCAGTGCATGATTTAATGAGCACATACTATGTGCATGGTGATCAGCAGGCTGACAGTTTGCTCATTTCAAACTGACAAGAGAGCACCACACATTAGTAAAAAGGTTTTCTGGGTCTCTTTTCATTAAATAAGCTTTCCAGTTGAGGAACATTCCAACTGTATTGGCAAAGCTGTCACTGATGGTCCCGGGATGGCCTTACTCTCTGTCATTCTCCAAGTCCACAAGTCTTGACAAGGAAATTGCTTTTTAAAAACAGAGCACGAACACAAAATATAGATATTTAAAGGTTCTCTGATGCTGTCAGGGGTTATGTGGAGGCTTCTGAGTCATGAGAGATTTTACATTCCACAAACTCTAACCCACTATATGCCAATTCTAACAATCACCGCTTTATTAACAGGAATAATTCTTGGAAAGCAGGCCAAAATTGTTAAAGTATTCAATATTTTAGAAGAGTGTAGCATGCAAGAAAAAACATGAGCTTTGGTGACAGAGAGACAACAGTTCAAATTCTGACTAAAACCATTCTATGGCTTTGGCCAGGTGACAACACGTCTCTGGAGTTGAGTTTCCTAATTGATAAAATGTGGACTCGAACATGTACTTTGCACGGAGCAGATTGAAAAATGCTTCTCACAGTTGCTGACAACATAGGGGTACTTCAACAAGCTGACCCACAGAAGTTCAGAGTAGGGAGTTTTAACAAAGTCTGATTCTCCTGAGATTTCTACCGCGTACTTTTCTTGGGATTATATCAGAAAGAAAACATTAAAACTAACATTTCTGCACCAATGTGGTCTCATTTAAACCTATCAGGATGTTGAGAGATAGGTTATCCCACTTTTATAAAATCTGAAAAGCAGGAAGGGATCGTAGAGATCTTATGAACATTTCTGACATGAAACTTCCTGTGTTTCCCTCTGCTTTGTCTACAGGAAAACTCAGTGAATTTTTGTGCTCAGTGTGTGTTTGAATCTCTATTAGCAGTAGTGGTAAGATAATTTGTTTTCAGATTTTCTATGTATACTTTATTAATCTTATTTTAAATTGACTCTAAGCCACCACAAATGAAATGGAGATTTCTTAGCTAGCTAGTAAGGGAGCAATGACCAGGATTCGTGTCACCTGAGTCCAGGGTAGGGACCCTCACAAATGTTATGCAAATTACATAGTGGTTCTCACAAGCACAAAAGTGAAGCCACAAAAGTGAAACTATTTGCTTAGGTTGTATGTCATGGAGAGGAGCAAACATATCAGCCTTTTATTTAAAAGGAGAAAATATGCAAGGTTCCGTGTCCTTATTTCTAAAGCGGGATAATATCTATTTCTTAACATTGTTGTGAAGATGCAGAGAGAATATTTACAAAAGCATTCAGTATAGTATTTGATACACAGTAACATTGAAAAGTCTGAAATATTGATCCTTTAAGACAGGGGTGTCCAAACTTTTTTCAACGTTTTTTACCAAGGGTGATATGCAGTAAAATACACAAACAGCCGGGCCACTCACTCGAGGTGAAGTATGTATTGCCTCACCTGATTTATTTAAGTAAACTAAATATATTTTTGGAATTTGCTGCGGGCCAATTAACAATGGATTGCGGGCCGCAGTTTGGACACCCCTGCTTTAAGATAACGCAGTTCTATTAATCAGAAGTAGTAAAACTAAAATGCATGACTCTTAAACATCACCTAGAAATCACTTATCCTCTGAACTCCATGCACTGATACAATATTCTGTTGCAGACAGAGCCAAGATCCACACTTGCTGCCCTTCTTTCATGTCACAGGACACATGGAAATCTGGGAAAGCTGTCAACAATCTCTAAATTCTTACTGTAAATATGTGTACCAAAAATACATAAATCTATCAAGACCTAACACAAACATGAAGTTTTCAGGTTCATAATTCATACACTAGAGTACCCAGAAAACAGGGCCAAAACCATGGATTTATCTCTCTGTACAATAGCAAGCTTCCCCATATTTCATAGCCATTGACTGGATCCAAAAATGTAGCCAGATATACCATTAAAGTGTTCACTTGTCCTCAGGGGAGTCCAGGAATGGGAACTGCAGATTCTCATCCCGTACCCTAATAAATGTGACAGTCTTCGTTCCTTCTTAAAGATGTAAGCTTCCATCTGATGTTATCTCACTTGCTCTTCAACAACTTCCTTCAGCATTTCTTGGCGTGTAGATCTACTGACAATGAATTTTCTTAGTTTTATCTGAAAATGTTTTTAATTTGCCTTCATTGGCAAAAGGTATTTGCACTACACATAGATTTCTGGTTAACAGGTTTTTAAAAATCTGTGCTTTAAAAATTGTTTCACTTTTTCTGGCCTCTGTAGTTTCTGCTGAGAAGTCAATGCTCATTTACAGCAATGCTCCCTGGAAGGTAATGTGCTATTTTTCTCTGGCTACTATCAAGATTTCTTCTTTGTTGGTGGTGTGCAGTAATTTAATGCTGTGCCTAGGCATGGTTTTTTTCAAATTTATCGTGTTTGGGGTTTGTTGAGTTTCTTGATCTATAAACTTATGTATTTCACCAAATTTGAAAATTTGTATCCATTATTTTTTCACATTTTTTCTGTCCCATTCTCTTTCTGCTCTCCTTCTGAGACTCTAATTACACACATGTTAATACATTTTCATTTTTATCACACAGGTCCCTGAGACTCTGTTCATTTTTTTTTTCTGTTTAATATTTAAAATTTTTTTTTTCTTTCTCTTCTTCAGAAAAAAAATTTCTATTGATCTAACTCCAAGTTCACTGACACCTTTCTCTGTTACTTTTAACTGATGTTAAGTCCACTCGGTGAATTTTTATTTCAAATATTGTATTTTTCAGTTCTAGAACTTCCATTTGGTTTTTTGTGTATGTGTGTTTCTATTTACTATGTTTTTATTCATTGTGAGTGCATTTTTCTGTCTTTCATTGAGTATGGTTATAACAGCTTTAAAATCTTTGCGAATTCATACATTTGGGTGATCTTCAAATTGGTCTCAGATGATTGCCTTTTCACGTCAGAAGGGGTTACATTTTCTTGGTTCTTCATGTTACATAATTTTGGGTTGTATCATGTGAATGTGTAAATATGAATACTATGGTGTGAATGACACCAGTTAGAGTTCTTTATTTGTTTTATTTGTTTTATTTGTTTTAGCAGGGAATTAACTTGGTTACAAGGAAACTGAAAACGATCTCTTGGGTAGCAGCTCAACTCTCAGTTCAGTTCTTTGATCTTTAACGGTGCTAGCTGGGGTCTGCTCCATGCACAGGTGGTTCACGGATCGGTCAAAAATTTGGGCAGTGCTTATACACAGAATTGGCAGTTTCTCTTGTCTGCCCCTCTCTTTTCCAGGATTCTAGTTTCATTTTCCAGTGACTGTGGCTGCTCTGAATACTGTTCTTTGTGTCTTCAAACCAAAAGACTGTGCATTTTCTACTGGAGTTAGCCACCCCAAGTCATATTAACTAACGTCAGCCAGCCTTTAGTCTAAAACTTGTAAAATGGGGGACTCACTGTACATTGGTTCCTGCTTCCAAGTTTTGAATTTCAATTCTGCTCTAGAATCTGCCTGCTTATTTTTCCTCTTTAGTACCTTCAGGTAATTTCCCACCGTCCTTTATAGCTGTTATCTGTGAGAATGTCAGCTTCAGTAGAGCTTACTTAATAGAAACAAAGACATTTAAGAAACATTCCTTTGCGTTTTCTAGTTCCTCTCCCCAAAATACTTAACCTTGACCCATAACCTCAGCTAGTGATATTTGGTTTGGGTTTTAAGTAGAAATATAAGTCAGACTCAGTGCTTCGTGGATCATCTTGCCAAGTACACAAGAAGATTTGGAATGAAAGCACAGCATAAAGTTAAATTATAAAATGATACTTCACCCATCATATCTGGCCCTGAGAAGGGGAAGCATTTACCCTCAAAGCCATGAGGCTTGTATAGGATCCTGAATACCGAAAATTAGCTACGTAGTACATTGTCATGTTATTTATTTTCCCTTTTTATTTTGGTCTCAGATATCTCTATATCCTGCCTCATTGAAAACTTCAATAGATAACATCCTAAGAGAAATAGAAGACTGAAAACAATGTTCTTAAAAACCACCACAGAGTTGGTAAGTACACATTTCCTTTAAACAATAATCCTCCCCATGGCCACCATTTCTTGAGAGGTTCTAATCATTTTACACAAATTGTCACTTAATCCTTCATAACCATTCTACGAGGCAGTTCTTATAATTAGCCTTATTTTATGAAAGGTGAAATCAGAGTTCTGAGAGGGTAAGTGAGTTAATTGAGATCACACAGCAAATAGCAGAAATCCAAATCAGTCTTCTTAAAGATGATAACTACACAGAGTATATATCTGGAGTCATAAAGCACATGTCTTTTCCTTTAGGAGAAAACAAAAGTCTTTCTAACAACAGAGGAATACGTGAGGATGGTAAAAGTTGAAGTGATATTGTACTTCAACTTAGATATTCCTCTTTCTAGTAATTACTGATATTAAAATGCCCCTCTTTCGGATGTATTTTTATATGGAAAGTTTGCCTGTGAAAAGCAAAAGCCTTGCTTCAGGACTTAAAAACACTAACCAGAACAATAAGACAAGGATCAAATAACTCCATGCAAAGAGGCACATAATACCAGTGCTCCATGTCGCCTCATTTATTGACTGTCCTTAAACTTTCTCTGTACTCCAGATAAACTATCTGGAGTAACAGGCAGGCGATTCACCAGAGAGACACCTGGCACATAAAGAAGTGAAGATGCCTGCATTTGGTGAGTACTTTGAGAAGACGCAGCAATATTTCACAGTCTTACACATTTTAGGGGCAATCCTGCCAGACTTCGTAAACTTTGCATAAACTGGTGGGTTTCAAGTGAGTATAAGAGGAAGGAAGGCACGGTCCAATGGCCAGTAAGCAGACAACGGAAAGTGGAAACAGGAGATTAGGTCTTGACTGGGAGAGAGAAAAGGAATACAGTATCTTTGTGTTCTGGCAAATAGGGCAATTAAATACTTATATTTATCCCATGTGCTAAATTGTTTGCTGAGCCCTCAGAATGAGAAATATTGTTAAGGGAGTAAAGACGAGGAGGGGTGATAGAAAAGGAGCATTAACACATGCATTTTAGGGAAGGGTTAAGTGAACACAGTCCACTTCAAACATGCTGGGGAAATTGTACCCCATGAGCTCATTTCTCTCACTTTGTTGCTATTTTTTGAAATGCATTCTCAAGTTATTCAGTCAAATCATTCAAAGACATATGAAGACAAGTGATTCTTTTGCCCTGTCTTCAAGTCTTTTTATCAGATGTATCCTTCATTGGTCCTAACGTATGCCACTAGGACTCATCCTGACCAATAACAATCCCATGTCATTTTAAGATACATTTTGTATCAGAACCATCCTCCTGCTGCTACTAATGTCATGTCAATTGCACGATCATTCTCAAAGCCATGCAAAGCATAATGACTTGAATTTGTATCTGCTTCACCTTACTTTTTGCACTTAAAAATGATTAAGTATGTGTAACTGTTTGGGGGGGGAGAATAATATAATAGCATGTCAATCAGGTAACAGTTAAGCTACACTTCGTGGAAAGGAAGGTAATGGTTTCTTCAGAAAGTGAAGTCATCACTCCTTTATTTAACTGACATAATATTTATACCCCAATTTAAAAATGGCAGCTACAAATAGAAGTTGAGAGAGGGTAAATTCTCGAAGGGAATCGAGCCCTGAAGTTTCACCATTTTAAAAGTTCTACTTTATATGTACATAGCAACGTTGCTGCTGTTAGTAAAATGTGGTTGTAGGTCAGTTATCACAAAGTCTATTAAAAAATGTAAAATTAAGTCAACTCTACCTCTCCGATGACTGCTTCCTCCAGAGAGCGGTCAGTGGCAAGACGCACAGAGCTCTTGCAGAGGGTCCGGGCAGGCAGCTGGTCCTGGGTACCTACACCATGAAAAGGGAATTCGGTGATTCGGGCAGTCAGCTGCATGGCTTCTAGGTACAACTTCCTTAGGGACATTCGTCACGAATACCAAGTTAGATGACTGCACTGGTACTGCTACGAGGACAGACTAAACACACACGTCTCATTTCTGTAGGGAGTATCATCACTCTGCACAGGAGAGACCGAGGCCCAAGACTGGCTTAAGAGACTCAGACAAGATCACATGAAGGAAGTGGCAGGATGGCGCCGTGACATTCCATCTTCTTTCGGGTGGTGCAAAAGTAATCGCGGCTTTTGCAATTCTTTTTAACCTTTTAATTCCTGCTCTCAGACTGTCCTGGCTACATTATCCGACACCCTTCAGGAGCTGACCCTTCCTGGCACTGGGGCTTTCTGTTTTGCAAAAAGAGGCCAATCCACAAGTCTGGCAGGAAGAGTACTTTTCCAGTTCTGCAGTGGTCTGTGCCCAATCATCTGGCTGAAGAGTAGTTGGTGGCTCACTTTAGTTCCTTTTCTTTGAAACCCCGGTGTCCACAAGACTCTGAAGGAATCTGACATTGGAAGGAACATGGGTTTCTCATCCAACTGGCCTGAGTTTGAGTCCTAGTAACACATTTACTATCTCTGTGTCTTACAGAGCTGCTCAAATTCACTGAGCCTCACCTTCCACCTCTGTTAAATGGGCACAGTAGTATCTGAGGGGTATCTATCAAGAGGGTGTTTTTTCTTAATGAGGATAAGGCACCAAGCACAGTTCCTGGCACATGCTAGGTGCTCAGGCAAAGTGAGAACCCTGTGCCCCACCTTACCTCCAGGGATAACTCCAAGGCAGGGAAGTGACAAGTTGGCCAGAGAGACCTCACTGCCCACAAATCACTCAGTGACGGTGCTCTAAGCCTCCAGCTGGTCGGCTTCTCTCTGCTCTGACCTCTACCTCTGCTTGTCCTTCACTTGACCTTCTTTGAAATACGAGTATCATAATTATAAATACCTATTCATTTCCTAGGATTTTGTTTAAAGGTAATTATTTTCTCTCTTTATCTAACAGTTTTGGTCCATAGCACGCTGTAGGATCCGCTCAGTGCAGTAACTGAACACCGATAATCATTCATTCAGCAAATATTTACTGAGTTCTGACTCAGATGTCAGGACTGTTCTCTACAGCAGTAAACGTAATAGCCCTGATCCTGCCTTCGTGATGCTTTCACTCTGGTTGGGAAGACAGACAACAGACATAATAAAAATGCAAAATACATAGTTGGTTAAATAATGCCACGCACTCTGGCAAAACCTAGGGTGGGAAAGGGGATGATGAGTGTTGAGTTATGGCCTTCCCCCACACCCCCAAAAAAAGACACGATGGAGTCCTAATCACAGTACCTCAGAATGTGACCTTATTTAGAAATAGGACCACAACAGATACAGTTAGTTAAGGCGAGGTCATACTGGAGAAGAATGGGTTCCTACTCCAATATGACCGGTGTCCTTATAAGAAGATGGCCATATGAAGACAGAGACACACAGGGAGAGCGCCATGTGATGATGAAAGCAGAGATTGGGGTTATGCAGCTACAAGCCGAGGAATGCCAAGCTTTGCCAGCAATCCACCAGAAGTCAGGAAGAGGCAAAGAAGGACTCCCCTCCAGGTTCAGAGGGCACATAGCCCTGGTGATACTAATGTTTCAGACGTATAGCCTCCAGAACAGTGAGACAATGCATTTCTGTTGTCTTAAGCCATCCAGTTTGCGGTACATTGTTATGGCAGCCCTGGGAAACTAATATAGTGAGTTTGGGGAAATTGTTGCATTTTAAGCATAAAGATCTCACTGAGAGGGTAACATTTAAGGAGAGGGCTCAGTGAGGTGTAGAGATGGCTCTGGATGAAGAAAGTTCCAGGCAGAGGGAACAGGAAGTGCAAATGTCCAAGGCAGGAGAATGCTTGGTGTGTTAGAGCAGCACAGCTCAGAGGTCAGTGTGGCTGGAGCAGGGAGGAGAAAGTGGTAGGAGACAAGGGCAGAGCCACAGCAAGAAGATGGAGGGAAAAGGAAGGAAGGAAAGAAGGAAGGCGGGGGAGGGAAGGAGGAAGGGAGGAAGGAAGGAAGTCTATCACCAGTTCTTGAGTACATTTAAACTGGTGACAGATGGTTGGTTTTTTTAAGGTTGAAACTGAAAACTATGTTTTAATAATCAGTGAGACCATCAGGTCATTCCTTCCAGGTTGGCTCAGCTGGGAGGACTGAATTTAAGTTCAACCAGTAGAGGGAACCACCTGTCATTTGGAGCACTGAGCCCTGGGCCAGGAGAAAACCAGACCACCAGTTGCATCATCTTCAGCACGTACCAGCCCCTCTGGAACCACAGGAAAGAGGGTACACACACAGACAAAGCAAACTGAGAGCGTGCCACGGATAGTTTTCCAACTTTGCTAAAAGCTTCATTGTAATTTTCTAGAATCAAGGGAACAATACGCTTGATTAGTTCTTCAGCAGACTCATCAATTTTGCTTCTATATTTCTCTCCTTGACGCAAGTTTGCCATTAACCTTATATGTTCTAGGGATTCAGATTTTTTCCCCTCCAAAATTAATTTTTTGCTTTTAAAAAAAGTTAGCTTTATGATAATTAATTTTTGCCACTAATAATCAAAAGATCCTCTTTGACACAAGGAGGTCATTCTTAAAGATGCTAGATGTCTAAAAGAATGTTCCTTCTCTTCCTGGAGCAAGAATGTGTGGAGGAAAAAAGCTTGTAGGAAAATTCAGTAATTATAAAGTGAAAGCCCAAAAGATGTTTCCCCCTGCGTCAATATTGTGTGTTTAAAAATGCCCTATATGTATAATTACTTGAGAGACCTTACAGCCTTGAAGAAGCAGTTAGCCAAACCCATAAAAAAAAATCTGGGAAACCCCACATCTTTACATAACTCAGCTGGGAGGAAGAAGGCACCAATTCGATGCTGGATCTGCCTCAATTGCTTCACCCATCACAGCCCTAATATTTAAATATACCCCTTTGTGTGTACTATCCTACAGATGGGGTTTGAGTTGGTTTCTATCAATAAAACAAACAAAGTAGAAAGGGAATGTTATGAATAAGTTACCAATGTAAATGTGCTATTTTATGCCTTTGAATTTGGGTGATGATAAACATGATTCCACACATGGAAATTAGACTTTTCAGAGCTACTACACTGAATCATTTAATTTGTCTGAGTAAGTACTTATAATAATATGGCTGCTCTGCACTGCAATAAACATTGGCTTTTCAAATGAACAAATGAAGTATGTGATCACTCCTTGTAAATGGAACTGCAGCAAAGGGCTGTGCACCAAGGAAGATGGGTGAAAAAAACAAGCCATTCCAATCCCCCGAAAATGAAAACAAATCATCATATGGCCTCTGGTTCCACAGTTTCTGCTCTTGGCTGGAAACATGGCTGATGCCTTACAATGAAATGATGACAGACTACAGCTATTTTGCATTGTCAAAAGGTAACTTATCACACTATTCAGAACACTATCTTTTCATTCCCCCATATCATATATTGAAGATAATTTAACAAAATAGCATAAGAGACAATTTTGCATAGTGGTTAAGCATGTGCATTTGAATCTTGGGCTCTACCAACCAAATAAGTGTATGACTATCTAAATCATCAATCTTCTTCGTGCTCATTTTCCTCATTGGTAAAAGGGAGATAATAACTTTGCCTTCCTCATAAAGTTATGAGAGGGCAATTTATGTAAAGGGCCTGGAACATGGTTAGAATTCAAGAGTAGTTATCATCACTTCTTTTTTATCATCATCGTCATCATCGTTATTATCATGTTTAACAGTATCCTCATTTTCATCCATTATCCTCATTTTCATCCATTATCCTCATTTTCACAGTAAAGGAAACCATCAACAAAATGAAAAGGCAACCTACTGAATGGCAGAAAATAATTGCAAATCATATATCTGATAAGGAGCTAATATCCAAATATACAAAGAACTCATACAACTCAATACCAAAACAACAAACAATCTGATTAAAAAATGGGCAGAGGACCTGAACAGACATTTCTCTAAAGAGGACATACAGATGGGCAATAGACTTATGAAAAGATGTTCAACATCGCTAATCATCAGGGAAATGCAAATCAAAACCTCAGACCTGTCAGAATGGCTATTGTCAAAACGTCTACAAATCACAAGCGTGGAAGAAGATGAGGAGAAAAGGGAATCCTCATGCACTGTTGGTGGGATTGTAAATGGTGCAGCAGCTATGGAAAACAGTATGGAGTTTCCTCAAAAAATTAAAACTAGAACGACCATCCAACAATTCCACCTCTGGGTATTTATCCAAAGAAAATAAAAACATTAATTCAAGAAGATATATGCACTTTTATGTTCATTACAGCATTATTTACAATAGCGAAGATATGGAATCAACCTGGATATCCATCACTAGATGAAGGGATAGAGAAGACATGATACACACACGTGTGTGCAAATATTATTCAGCCATAAAAAAGAATGAAATCTTGCCATTTTCAACAATGTGGATGGACCTTGAGGGCATTATGCTAAGTGAAGTAAGTCAGAGAAGGAAAAGTAGTGTATGATTCCTGCCATATGAGGAATGTACAAAAACAAAAGCAAGCTCGTAGATACAGAGAACAGATTGGTGGGTGCAAGCGGTATGGGTGATGGGAGAAAATGGGTTAATTTTTTTTTTAACTTTACATAAATTGAATTAAAAACATTTTTTAAAGCACAACTCACCACATTGTTTTGGTAATTAATTACTTTCATTTATTTAAAGTATTTATTGAGTATCTAATAAGTGTCTGGCACTATATTAGGGGCTGGGGTCCTAAGATGATCAAAATCAAACATGACCTCTACCTCCTGGAAGTTATTAAAGGAGACGGACATGAGTCAAAGACTCCCATGAGGAGTGTATCTTTTCCATCTAAGGGAAGAGCTCTAAAGGGGAAGGAGTAGATCATTCTAGGAGATACTAAAACAAAGGAACTTGAATTAAACTGAAGACCTACAGGGTGAGAAGGAAGTGAACTAAGGGTTTTCTAAGGGGAAAGAACACAACGTTCAAAGGCGTGGAGCATAGAGTGTGTCTTCATTGTTACTAAAAGTCAGTGCAAAATTGTCTATTGAATAGTTCAATTTAATTGAACAACTGTATACCAAATACCTGCTATGATCCAGGCACTGTGCTGAGCCCTAGGTCACAACAGTAAGCAAGATTGACCCTTGCCCTCACCCTTACCTCCCAATACCTACCTATTCCTCTGTTTGAAAAATGCACTGAAGTCAATATTGAGTTTGTAACCAATAAATTCCACCTTTAGCTTTTATCCCGAAGAAATTCCATCTGCATGGAAAAATTGTAATGCTTTCTATGCTAGGACAAGAAATGCTGCATAACCTAAGTAATTCCCTTTCTGCTTTGGGGGCCAGCAAATCTACAACCATTCAGTTCATTCCATGGGCCTACCAACTTACACTACCGTGTTTCCCCGAAAATAAGATCTAGATGGACCATCAGCTCTAATGTATCTTTTGGAGCAAAAATTAGTATAAGACCCGGTCTTATTTTACTATAATATAAGACTGGATCTTATATTAATTTTTGCTCCAAAAGATGCATTAGAGCTGATGGTCCGGCTAGGTCTTATCTTTGGAGAAACACGGTAGTAAAGATGGCCAATTGTTAACTGTTCTATTACTTGCATACTACCTTTAATTTAGTAAGCGGCCTCAAATTCTTTGGGGGAATTGGTACAAGAGGGGAAAGAAGGGAAAGGAAAAGAGGAACAGGAGGGCAAGTTTATTGAGGCCTGGGCATTGTCCAATGCACGTTTTGCAGTTTTCATGGTAGCAAACATGGGGCTGAATGAAAAGCAGTTAATAACTTCTAATTGGTAAATGGATAAATGAAGAATACAAAGATTCCTGGACCAACTTGGATCCAATGATGGAAGAGAAAAAGTGAAACTTGTCTCTAATTTCCATTTGAGAGCAAAAGCTCAACAAAAGGAGCTGAAAAGTTCAGCGTAATTGTCACTTTAAAGCGGCTCAATAACCAAACAGAAAAACCAGGGAGACCACGAGGAGAGAGTGCTAAGAGATCTTCAAGGTATTATTAGAGATTTGTTCCAGGGCACACGGTCCTTATAACAGAACATTGCTCTTTCTTACTCCAGTGCTAGCCAAAACAAGAGAAATGTTGCAGTTTTAACTGACGTCTAAGTAATGGAGAAAGTGTTAATGTTCTTTATGACGAAAAGGAAATATAAGTCTATTTTGTAATGTTGTCTCAGTTATTTTGAGAGGGGGGAAGACTGTTAGTCCTTTTCTTTCAAAATTCCATATTGGGAAAATGAAATTATAATATAATCTATCTGGTTAACTATCAGGAAGTGGGGGAACAATTAGAAGTTTGGAAGATACCTACTGTATCAGTATTAGAGAACTGCAGAGTTATGTCTTATTCGTGGTCAAATCCGCCCAATTCACAAGAAAACAACAAAGGTTACATTTAAGATGGTCTTAAAACATCTCAACCTTGTTGTTATTAGCTCAGCATATTAATGAGATTTTAAAAATTAATCTTCAATCATGAACTGTGTTGATATCACAGCATAAGTAGTGTAGGTCTTGCTGCAAGCAGCTGGCTAGGACCAATTTCATGATGCTTCCATTCTTGTGGCAGGTAGAAAATTAAATCATTTCTGTATTCTCCTAAGACTAAATCATTTCTGTATTCCTAAAAAATTCTTCAGTGCTAATGAGTACACCACTTCCCCGACTAGTGGATAAACTGAAAAGAAAATGATATTAAGTGATGGTATTTGAGGAAACAGTTAAAAGGAGAAACTCAGAAAAATAAGACTGTGAAGACATATAATGAGATTCTCACAACGGCATGGGGATGGAAGGAGGGAGTCACAGCTGAATAACGTGCATTTTTAAAAGGTAAGTTATTCCTTAAAGCAATTATCAAAATGTGAGAGTTCCTCTCACGGTTCTCAACCTTATACTCTGAAAGGGAACTTCTTATAATTCAAGACTAAGAGAGCCAATTACTTCAGCACCACGCTACATCCTAAATCTCGGGACTTGGCAGTTCAAAAAAACTCTTAGAAAGGGTTCTTATAGAATCTTCACTAACAACTCTGACTTTATAAATGTAGACTCTAAAAGGACATACGAAACTAACCAATTAGACAGCAGAGGGGAGGACAGAGAGTGCTGAATAAAAGACCTACCACGTTCCGTAGTACCTCCAGTGCTAACTAGTTCTGAGGCTTAGGTCACATTTATAATAAAAATCATAATCATAAAAATTAATAATTACACAGCACTTAGTGTGTCAAGGATTTTCTATTAGGTACTGTATCGACTGTAATCTTTAGAGGAATTATCATAATGCCATGTTGGAGAAATGAGTTGAGGAGCTTGTCCAAGACCACCTGACCCTGAGTGGTGGGGTCAGGATTCTGAGGGGAGCAGAGTTTGCCACCCTAAAATATGCCTTTTGGGATCTTGAGTATTTTAAGCTGGTTATTTTTAAGAAACAAAGACTGCAAAAGACACTTTGAACTTGCCCCTAACTACTAAAAAGAAATTTAGATACAGGGCCTGCTTCAGGAAGGGAAATACCATCGATAACTATAGTGTAACATGAACTATAGGGAGGAGCCTAGCAAGGCCCATTGGATCCATGTTCTCTAAAACTTATGAGGCAAGACAGAATAATGGAAAAACCTCAGGTTTTAATGTGACTTTGTAGCCCAGGAGAGCAGCTTCTTCTCTAAGCCACAGATTCTCAGAAAACACAATTTGCTTACAGGCTGTCACAAGGATTTGAGATAATACTAGAGCCACTGGCTTGCAGTAAAAATAATGCTAACTCACATTTACATAATGCTTACTAAGTGTCATGCAATAAACATTTTCACATGATAAATCATTCAATCTTCACCATGACCTTAAGAATACTATAATTTTTATTCCCATTTCATAGATGAACAAACAGAGGCAGAGTGACTTGACTTAAATCACAGTGACTAACTGCAGATCTGGGATTCCAATCCAGACAGACTGACTCACTCAACAAACTGATATGCGAATGAATGACGTCTGCTATCCCTTAAAGTCTATGTCAGTCTCACCCAGACTTAAGATAAACTCAGGAGGCTGAAACAATCCACAAGTATACCCAGAGCCCTGCCTACTTCCAGCATTCAGCAACTGCAATAGGAACTAGCTACAGAGAGACGCGTCACATACATCACACACCCAGTATGTGGTTAGGACTTGCTCTTTTCTGCTCCCTGGCTGATGGCTCCCTTCATGTGAATATCATGTTGATTTAGGTTTACTAATGAGAAGAGAGGCTCCATAAACGTTGTTTTTCCCGCTTTCAATGTGGAAGCAATTTAATCGTATTCATTTAAAAAAGTCGTTTGAATAATTTTTTATTTAACCCAATATCTAAAAATATTATTTCAACATATAAAACAAATTAATATTTTAGCTTTCTTATATGAAGCAGTCAAAATTCCAAGTGTGTTTTACATTCACTGACCATCTCCAATTACAATAACCACATTCCAAAACCCAGTAGCCACAGGCTGCTGGTGGCTACCATATTGAACAAGGCAGCATAGAATGATGGCTTGAGCAAAGTCCTGGTTGTTGATATTTCTAGGTCTCTTTTCTAGGACTGGTGAAATTCCTCAGAAAAGTGTCTTCCAATCTCCTGCCTCAGGTGTATAAGCCTTGCTGCCACTGTTTTGGGATTTAAGTGTGAGAAAAAGTGGGAGCCCCATTAAGTGCACTTTCACTAAAACACCCTGTTTTCATCCTCGTACCCATCCGCGGCTATGCCTGGTGACTTCATTCACACACCCTGTCGTTCACCAGCTTCAGCCTTCCTCCTGTGGGGGCCAGATGGAGGGAGGGTGAGAGAGGCATTTCCCAGGCTATGAAGGCTATGTAAGCATTCGGAGGATATAATAGTCACTCATTTTTTTCAGCATATATTTAATATTCCTTCACTCCCACAATCATGGATGTACGATGCCTGACCTCTTCTGGAATCACCAATGTTTGACGCTTTCTGGAATCTCAATTTAGATTTCATCTTTTTTTCTCCATCCACATCAGTTTCTGAACTTTTAAGGCAGCTTCTACAATTATGTTTGTTATCTTCTCCCCTATTCTTTTGGTTGATATTCTCCCCGTTTTAATTATTTTTTAATTGACATAACTGTAGATTGACAAGCAAATTCTTAGAAGAAATACAGAGAGATTCCATGTACACTTTACCTAGTTTCTCCCAATGGTAACATCTTGCAAATCTATAGCACAATAATAACAAACCCAGGATAGTGACATTGATACAATCAAGATCCAGAATATTCCCATCACCACAGAATCCGTGTTGTCCTTTTGTAGCCACAACCATTCCCCCCCCCCCGCCCCATGCTTCCTTGTTAGCTCTGACAACCACACATCAGTTCTCCATTTATACGATTGTGTCATTTCAAAAATGCTATATAAATGGAATCATACAGTATGTAATGCTTTGGGATTGGCTTTCCCCCCCCTCAGCCTAAATCTCTGAAGATTCAGGCAAGTACCTGCGTGTATCAGTGATTCACTGCTGAGTGGTGCCCCATAGCATGAATGTACCACTTTGTGACGACCCATTCACACAATAAAGGGTGTCTGGGTTGTTTCCAGTTTGGGGCCATTACAAATAACGCTTCTGTGAACACTGATGTACATTTCTTTTCTTTCTTTGAGCTAACTTTTCATTTCTTTGTGCTAAATGCCCAGGAGTATGGTAAGGTACATGTTTAGTTTTATAAGAAACTGTGAAACTATTTTCCAGAGTAGCTGTACCATTTTACATTCCCACCAGCAATCTATGAGCAATCTAATTTCTCTGCATCCTAGTTTGAATTTTAGCCAGTCTGATAGGTAGATAGCCATATATCACTGTGGCTTTAATTTGCATTTCCCTGATATCTAATAATGTTGAACATTTTATTTTTGTTTGCTTTCTTTTTGTTCTCTCTGGTTTGTGCTTTTCCATTTTCTTTATCCTGCCTGCTTGTAGGCAATTTGAACATTTTTTTGAATTACACTTTGATTTATCTCACGTGTTTCTGAGTCCATCTCTTTGTATAACTTCTTTAATGGTTGCTCTAGGTATTACCTTATATATTCATAAATTATCACAACCTATTTGTGTATTTTACAAGTTCTAGTGAAGTATGAAAACCTTACCTCCTCTTATGTACCTTTAGCATGTCCTGTTTATAGCATAATTATCGTAAACATTTCCATCCTTTGTATCCATAGCAGAGTATTGTAATTTTTGTTTCAGTCTTCAAACATAATTTAGAAATCTCAAGAAGAACAGATAAATCTATTGCATTTATCAAGATTTTTGTTTACTGTGCTTTTTCTTCTTCCCTGGTGTTCCAGGTTTCCATTTTTTAAAAAGTATTTCCTTTCTGTTATCACTTCTTTTGAGTAGGTCTGCTAGTGACAAACTCTGTTAGTTTTGCTTCATCTGAGAATATTTCGACTTCCCTTTCACTCCTGAAGAGTATGTTCACTCGTTATAGGATTCTGGGTTGACTGTGGGTTGACTGTTACTTTCATTCAGTACTTGAGAGCTTGAAGTTCCTGAGTCTCAGCAGAAACTCAAAAATAAGACATGTATGGAGAGCTAAAAATACATATATAATAAACTGGATCCTACTGAGTTGAAATGTCACCAGGCTACATGGAACTCTGATTCTGCCAGGAGAAACAGACTTGTAAAAAATAATTACAATTACATGTGAGAAGTGCAAAAAATACAGGCTGTGGTGCTGACACAGAAAGAGTGGCACTGTTTGGGAGAATCCGCAGAAGTTTCTCAGAGGATGTGTGCGAGCTGGATTTTGAAGGTTAGGTAGTAAAAGCAGTTGCCAAGCAGAGGGGGAAACATATTGCAAAACCCTGAGGGAGGAAGTAAAGGTAGCACATCTGGGAAATGATACAATAATGGCTGGCTGAAGTACAGGACATCGATAGAAGCAAGGAAGGTGACGTGGGAAGACAGGTAAGGGACGGATGCTGAAGGCCGTCATCCTCCACCAAGGAGTTTAGACCTTATCCTACGTGCCACAGGAAGCTGCCAAATGGATGCAACTAGGGAATATTCATAGCAATGATTGCTACTATTCCACCTTTTTAAAGTAGCTGATCACTGAATTATGAATGTTATCTTTATCTTCATATGTACCAAAATTTAGTTTCTGTACTGGTAGGATGTGTTAGTGGCTAACAGAAACAGAAGACTCAGCTGAGTCCTTGCCTTCCATACTCCATTTTAACACGCTCCACCCTGCCTGGCGAATGATTTCAGTGTCTCTGTGATCAATGAATGAAGCAGCATGGAATGAGATCATGGCTAGATGGCAGCACACTAAGGGAAGTATTTCAGCTTTCCTGGAGCTTTGAATTTCCTGGCTTTTGTCAGTTTTTGTCAAAACATTAACATTACTTAATGTATATTTTACGTTATTTACTAAATGAAAATTTTCCAATGCCAGCAGCTGAGAAAAAATAGCAGATTTATGCACCGCCTGTCAAGTTCACTCTCAGAACTGCAGAAATGCCCAAGGGACCTTCTGAGACAGGCTCCACTGCCCCATGCTCATGTATGATGACCCTTTGCCCAGCCACATACCCTCCTCACCCACTATGAACATCTACGTGCATTCTAGAATGGAGATGAAATTCTTGTCTGGCTTCGCATAGGTGGGTACCACTGGTTATAACGACTGTCGTACTTCTCGTGGAAAATGATTTCAGAAAGGGTAGAAACAAATAAAGAGGAGAATAAAAGATCTTCCTATGAAAACATAAGTGCTTTAACCACGGCCTTATTTCCTTTTCATGCCAATAATTAAGAAACGTCATATTGAATGCCACCGAAGTATATACTTAAAAATGGTAAAAGTGGCAGGCTTTATGTTATATATGCTTTTCCACACACACACACAAATATTGTCAAAGGAAACAAAGACAAAAGAAAGAAAAGGCATGAAAAAAGTGCCATATGCACGCTGCCTCTCAGAGGCAGACATCAGCTCTGCCTAGGACAGGAGAAAGGCAAGACACACGTGCGTACTTAACCTATGTTAGACCTGATGGTGCAGGCGCTTCTGGTGGGTTAGGAGCTCTCTAGCACTCAGTGTTCTTTGAAGAAAAACTATTCTTCAGAGCCTGATGGCCTTGAAAGAAATGTCATTTTTTTAAAAAAAAGAAAGAGAAAGTATGAGCATTTCCATGGAAAATGAAGACATGATCTGGAAAGTTAACAGACAGGAAGTAAAAAGCCAAAAAATCATCCCCTGTTTAGGTGGATGTACCTCAGAAGGGAAGAACTTTGCTTGCATTCCTTTGCCATTCAAGATAATTTTCTCAGCCTCTTCAATAAATGGTGCTGGCAGAATTGGATAGCTACGTGCAAAAGAATGAAACTGGACTGCTATCTGTCACCATGTACCAAAATTAATTCAAAATGGATCAAAGACTTAAGCATAAGACCTGACACAATAAACTGCATTGAAGAAAACATGGGTACTAAACTTATGGACCTTGGGTTCAAAGGGCATTTTATGAATTTGACTCCAAAGGCAATGGAAGTAAAAACTAAAATAAACAAATGGGATTATATGAAACTGAAAAGCTTCTGCACAGCAAAAGAAACTATTAACAAAATAAGGAGGCAACCAACTGAATGGGAGAAGATTTTCGCAAACAGTTCCTCTGATAAGGGGCTAATATCCAAAATATACAAGGAACTCATGAAACTCAACAACAAAAAAACAAACAACCCAATTGAAAAATGGACAGAGGACCTGAAGAGACATTTCTCCAAAGAGGATATACAAATGGCAAATAGACATATGAAAAAATGCTCAACATCGCTAATCATCAGAGAAATGCAAATGAAAACCACAATGAGATATCACCTCACCCCAGTCAGAATGGCTTTCATCAACAAAACAAATAGTAACAAGTGTTGGAGAGGCTGTGGAGAAAAAGGAACTCTCATACACTGTTGGTGGGAATGCAGACTGGTGCAGCCGCTATGGAAGGCAGTGTGGAGGTTCCTCAAGAAATTACGAATAGAATTACCATATGACCCAGCAATCGCTCTCCTGGGTATCTACCCCAAAAATATAAAAGCATTTCTCTATAGAGACACGTGTATGCCAATGTTCATTGCAGCTTTGTTTACGGTGGCCAAGACATGGAAACAACCAAAATGTCCTTCGATAGATGAATGGATAAAGAAGTTGTGGTACATATACACAATGGAATACTATTCGGCGTTAAGGAAAGATGATATAGGAACATTTGTGACAACATGGATGGATCTCGAGAGAATAATGCTAAGTGAAACAAGTCAGACAGAAAAAGCAGAGAACCCTATGATTTCACTGATATGTGGTATATAAACCAAAAAGAACAAGACAAACAAATGAGAAACAAAAACTCATAGACACAGACAATAATTTAGTGGTTACCAGAGGGTAAGGGGGTGGGGGGTGGGTGATGAGGGTAAGGGGGATCAAATATATGGTGATGGAAGGAGAACTGACTCTGGGTGGTGAACACACAATGGGATTTATAGACGATGTAATACAGAATTGTACACCTGAAATCTATGTAAATTTACTAACAATTGTCACCCCAATAAAATTAATTAAAAAAAAAAAAAAAGATAATTTTCTTTAAATTCCCATTTCTGTTATGGTGCATCCATCGTTTTCTGTTTGGCCCTATGGCTGCTGTTCTAAAATAAGTTAATTTTATGAATATAAACCAGAATCTATATATGTTCTAATTCCATGATCTTTGGTAAACTTGGCAATTTGAACGGATCAATCCTTTCCACAAAGTTCCCTACTTGTGAGAAAGTGTCCCTTGAGAAAACACTCTCCAGTGTTGATTAGTACTGAAATCCCATCCTACCTGAAGCTTGTTAATTAAATTTCAAAGGTTATTAAATCAAGGGAGAAGAACACAAACCAACCTGGGAATCTGCTTTTCTGAAATATGTATAGTAGCCATATTTATTTAGAATTGATCTGTACTCTTCCCTCTATTCTCCACGTAGCTTTTCATGTCTCCTCATACCCTTCTTAACATCTTTTTCCACACTGCCTTGAGTCCTCTTTCATACAGTTATGCTACAAACTGTACCTGAATTATGTTCAACTAAGCAGAGACTGGCATTTTCTGTAGAAAACCTAAGACCTATCAGAAGTGATCTCCCGAATTTTTGCCACTAACATGACATGACTTTACTGAGGAAACCATCTCATACATGCAATATTCAATATGTGGTCTAATCGATTTGTGTAAGACGCCTAAAATTAAACAAACACAATTATATGAGTTAGTATGATAGTATCATGCATACATACTACACTAGATAAAAAGAAAAAGAAAGAAAATTTCATTGTCTTCATTGCAACAGTCTGTTACTGATTTTCACTTTAGATTCTACAGGTCTTTACCCTCTTTTGTTTTGGATCTTTTTTCTATCTAAAACCCCAAAACCCTTTCTTCTTCCATATGTACTAAGGGGAACCTTAGACTCTCTTAAGGATCCAACAGACTTGTGGATACTTAATTATCGTGTTATAAATGGTCTCGTTTAGAAGAAATGAAAGTTAAGATTGCAGCAGTAAAGGGCAAGCTGTCAATCTATTATACAAATTCCTGTTGAAAAGTAACTACATGCATCGAGTATTAACATAATTTATTAGGACAATTAGAACGCATCCTTGTTGTTTTTTAATTAGATTATTCCCTGTTCTGGTAATTACACCAGACAAGGGAGAATAATAGTTTCAGGATTTTAAGATCATCTGTAGCCTATGTGGAAAGAGAATGATCAATAATGCTAACCTACTGGAACACTTCAATTCCCAGAAAGAGATCTTTTATCATGAGCAATCCTTTGTGTAATCAGCATTATTTCTCAATGTCTATGCTCATCTTTCCCAAAGTTGAAAAGTAAAGATGCTGACCAATAGCAGACATGCATTATTCCACTGCTAGCAACCTGGTCAGGTTGAGTCACCTCTGGCCTTTAGTGGCTCAGACATCGCTTCACTCCTTTGCAAAATGCCAACGAAGAACCGCAAATGAAGGATTTAAGATTCCATGCAGAGCAGCAAAACTGGCGTCTGAATGTCTAACAGGAAGAAGACAAGATTTTGAAGTTTTGCTCCTAGGTGAGGAATCATAAACGTCCTCAATTTAAAAATATATTTGAATAGATGACAATTTTCTTATAAATGAGAATACAATTGAATATTTAAAAATTGATAACTGGCGACATTTCTATACTTGAAGATATTATTTGCAGAAATTAACTGTATGACAGGGAAGCAGCTGGCTTTCAGGAATGGGCTGGGGCCTTTACATGTATGTTGAGTTACTGTCTCTGGTTTTATGTTTTAGAAACCACAGGGAATTCAAATGCTCCAAGGCCTCTCCCATGCCCTATGCAACCATCATCAAGCATGCTAAGAAATCCTAAACAGCAGGTCCCAGGACTCCCAGGATTCAGAATCTCTAAAAAGTCATGAGTTGACATATTCTTCAAGGACCACCCCACGGTTGAGTGGAGTGGTGCTAGGATAGAGTTGACACCAGTGAATCTGAAGTTCTCTGCAGCAACAGGCAACATAAATTCCCCACCAGGAGCCCAGATTACGGGAACCTCTGCCTCATTGTTGACGTGTCTGCCTCAGTCAATGCAAAGTCGTAATGAGACCATGTCTAGACAGTATTGATCTCCCACCAGAAAAAAAAAAAAATCAGAGTGTGACTTCTTTTCTAGCTTAGTCCAAATGACGCCCAAATCAGGATCATTTATTTACACATTCTAGCACTCTCCCTAACCAGAGATATTTTATCACCTAGGCACCCAAGGGCACACATAGTTTTCTTTTCAAGGTATGTATGAAATTTTTGATAGTCAAATAGCAAAAAATAAAGTTACTTATGCCTATTAAATAATACAGAGAAATTAGATGAGTTTTTATGTATCTTTTTTTACCTTGCTAGGCAAAGAAGACAGACCTTTAAAAAAAGAGAGAGCCACATATGCTGAAAGGATGAAAACTCAAGGTGACGTGGACAAAATGTCTAAAGGAGAAATCCTCAGCTTAAGCCTTCTGAAAGATTTTCCATGCAGCCGGGTGGTTTAGGAGCAGAGGCATCCCGACAACTTTGCTCTCCATTCCAGGGGGCAAGACGTGGTTCTCCATAGAAGCACCTGTTTAAATTGTCTAGGGGTGCTGTTAGGAACTTAGAGCTCCCCGCTACTCTGGTCTCAAACTGGTAGATTCATGAGGCAGATAGAATACTATGCTAGAGGCATCAAAGATCTGCATTTGAGAGCCCTGTAGTCAGGCATTCCAAAGCCAGGCTGAGAAAGGGATATGCCCCCGGAAAATCAGGAGGAAAGTAATATGGAGGGGGTGGCCGGTTAGCTCAGTTGGCTAGAACATGGTGCTAATGCCGTGTGTCCCCAAAAATAAGACTGGGTTTTATATTAATTTTTGTTCCAAAAGATGCATTAGGGCTTATGTTCAGGAGATGTCATCCTGAAAAATCACGCTAGGGTTTATTTTCCAGTTAGGCCTTATTTTCGGGGAAACGTGGTAACACCAAAGATGACAGTTCGATCCCTGCATGGGCCACTGTGAGCGGCGCCCTCCTCAAAAAAATAATGAAACAAAGAAAATACATGTAGGGAGTTAAAAAGCTCCCCCGGATATGTGATGGTGAGCTAGGAATGGAAACCTCAACCTGCAATGGGGAACCAGAGAATTCCCTCTCACTCTGGGGCTGAAATGAAGCAGTGATGCTGAGGCATCCGGGTGGTTCCCGAGGATGGAAAGTCTTATGAGGCAGATTTTTGTGAGTCACTGAAGAAAAATGAAACAACCACCTTATCATGTTGGAACAGTATCAAGGTACAAATCTATCCTTGGAAGAATATTAAATAGAAACACAATCCTGAGAGAGACTGCCACCACTATAAATAGTTCCTTTAAAATGCTACGTAGAGACAAAATTATCATTTCTGTGCTGCTAACCAAAATAGTTTTACAAGTCTTGGAAATATGTTGCCCTCTAAAGCAACCAGAAGAAAGTTCCCTCAGTCTACTAGGAGTTCTTACCGTGCTGGATTTTGAGCTTTTTGAGCATTCACTCCCCAAACTAAAATTCAAAAGGCTAACATAGTGATACCTGGATCATAGAAACCTTACCTATTGATAGCACAAGCTACTTCCCCACATGGACTGTGCATAATTTCTTGCAAGCTTAGTAAAAATCCAATCATCATCTGAAAGGAAATGAAGGGAAGTCAATCATGAATTTCCTTTTCCCTGTGTACATGAAAGAAATAGGAGAATGACGCCATGTTCGTCCTTCTCACTCAAGGAAGGTAGCAAGACGACGGTTCTGGGTGGCAGGACACAATTGTGGCACTTTTCCAGGACAAAGGTTAATTTGCAGGCTGCCTCAGTCCTAACACACTGAGGTTAAGCAAGTACAGTACGTATGTATACCTTCCTAGTTATCAAGAGGGAGAGAGAGAGGTAAGAAATAAAACTTGGACATTTATTTAAAAGATGTGCAGCTTATTTCAAAATAAGCCAACAGCGGTAGTGATTTCAGATAATTTTGTTGGAGAAACTTAACTCTCTAGGAAAGTATGGAGTCGGCGAATAGCTTACAAATAACAGAAAGGTATTCTATAGCATTTGGTAGAATCTTACTCAACCATTTTGATTTGGCCAAATGTTAAATTAGCCAGATATATTGGGAGAAAAAATGTCTCTATTGATCAGGTGATTGATTTAAAATATTCATGAACTTAACAGAAGCATAAGGAGTAAGTTCCAGAAACAAGACATACATCATATCTATCCACAGAAAGGAATGAAGGCATTTTGTACAAACTGGCAGTTATAAAAACAGTCACGGGGATGGAAAGTACAGAGCAGAGAACATAGTCAGTAATGTTGTAATAATTATGTATGGTGGGGGGGGTCACTTACCAGGGGGATCACTTTGTCAGTTATGTAAACGTCTAATCACTATGTTGTACATCTGAAACTAATATAATAGTGAATGTCAACCATAATTGAAAACTAAAAAGAAAAAAATCTTGGAGAACAGAGTTTTTTAGGTATTCTATAAATCATTAAATCTGGGGCAGGAAAAACCCTATACACATAAACCCACAGCACTCTTATTCCTGCTTCCATAGTTATAACAGTCTAAAGATGGAACCTATTTCTTAAGACTTCCCAGAATGTGACTCAACACAATGTCTATTTTTAAAAAAAAACTGGTTTCTGATGTTTAATGTCAAGTGCTAATTTTTTTCCCAATGACTAACCAAGTATGTCTCACTATTATATAAAGCAGTACTTTCTCAATGCTGCAAGAGAAGACAGCTAGCTATTAGTAGCCATGCTTCCTTATAAAAATCAGACTTCAGCTTTTTCTTTTCAAATGTCATTAGTCATTTCTGCGACTGTCTTCCAAACTTAGTTGAAATTTTCCTGAATCTTTCAAAACCAGTGCAAGAGCAAGATGTCTTTCCAGGATTAACATAAGGGGTAGAAAGTTTTAGCGTTTTCTTTTAATTTATTTCTGAATGCAGTTTGGTCTTCATTAGTGCTACATAGCTGCCTTATTATTCAATGTCCTCTGTGACCCCTAGATCATTTTTCCCTAAGGGTACATATTTGTTCAGTAACTATATTACAATTTTGTAATCTGCTGAATTTTATGATATTCTATTCTACATTTGTCCTAAATTAATGAATTCCATTTTTTCGGCTTCAATGTCCCCTATTTATTAAATTCACTCTGAACATGATGTTTATGTTCAAAGGAATTTGTAATTCTTTATTCCTGGCTTAATGTTAACAATGAATTTAATAAGCATTGTATTTAATCAATATTTTTATGTTTACTTAAAAAAAAATTTGATTAAAATGTTAGTGTTCCAAGCCTTCCTTCCCCACTTATTGTGCTTGGCCTTTCTCCTCACTCACTTTCTAAAGGAAGTCTCATTTTGTTGTGATGTAGAATTATGTGAATGATAAGAAAAACACAACTGGAAAATTGGGATGAAAATCAGAGGGAAAAAAGTCGAAGTCTGCAGCCTTAATACAAATCATATATCGATTTAAGAGTGAAGGGGTAAAGGACAGAGAAGCTGGCTCCTGAGCAGTGCAAAGTGAAAGATCACTGGATAGAGAGAAAGGATAGAAGGGGATTTTAAGAGTTGCCATGTGTAATGAGTACAATGATTTTCAAAGTTCTTGCAGAGACATGAGTAAAATTGAGACTTGCTTTTCCACTAGTTCATGTACTAAACTGTCTTCTGACTGAGCCACACGAGGCCCCAGCCCTTATTTAGGTCACACAAATATCCTCCAATGCTGATATTTATTCATTTATACCTGGACTTTGGGTTCCTTTTTTTAAAATTAAAGTTTATTGGGGTGACAATTGTTAATAAGTTACATGGGTTTCAAGTGTACAATTCTGTAATACATCATCTATATATCATGTTGTGTGATCACCACCCAGAGTCAGTTCTCCTTTTATCACCATATATTTTATCCTTTCATTTCCTTTAAATGTCATAAACACACTACAGAATCAAACGTGATCATCCCAGAAATTTTTAAAAGCCCTCACTCCGCTTTAAATGAAGTTCTATCACTTAATTCACATATCGATGTCTGGGTCAATCTAATAACTACATGACTAATTAATAAATTTATATGAAAACATACTGAAAATCAAGTTCTATCTGTTAGTGTCAAGTACATAAAAGACACATTGTTACTAATGCAGTTTTATACTATTAGCAACGTATCTAAAACAAAAGTTTAAGAAGACAATTAAGGAAAAACCTTGTAATTTATGTTATAGGTCCCTTATAAGATTACTAAGGAAGTGATAAGCCCGTACGGTTTTATTGCTTTGCCATGCAGATCACACAGCAAAATGTGGATATAACCTCAACTGGAACATGTGAGCTCTGCATGCCTTTTTATTAGTTGAGTCATATTATTAAAAATCTATGTGACACAACATAGTATTTATTATTCTTAAGGAAGTACATAAAGTAAAAGAAGAACCCGAAGCTAAATTAAAAGTTTATCACCCTTCAGACAAATCTGCAAATTAAACCTGGCACCAAATAAAGATATACCACATAGCAGGGGTATGCGTTGGAGAATGGAGGATTCAGAAACATACATAAACACATATGCATTAAATGAAAACTCCAAGGCACTCCCAAGGATCTAAGCAGCATATACACAAATGCAGTGAGGTCCTCTCTTAAGGGAGGGGAGGTGCGTTCTAAAGCCAGAGTCTAAGGCAAATGTTGCATAAAGTCCAACTTAACATTGAAGACTATTTAATCACCTGTCGTGTGCAAATTACATTGCTTTGTGGACTCAAGCTTCACAGTAAATATTGAGAGCACACAATTGAGCTAGGCTACAGAAAGGAAGCAAAGAAAAGTCCACCCAGATATCTGGGTATTCAAACCACCTTGTATTTAAAAAGGAGGGTGGAATCTAAAGAAAAGACTATGTGAATGAACTAATCAGAGTCAGTTTTGGGGACGCAGAGAAAAAACCGAGAGTGGTTAGATGGGTGTGTGGGAGGGGGTTGGGGATAAGGGGAAAGGTGAAGGGATTTGGAAGCAGCTGGTAACCACAAGATGGCCTCAGGGTTTTTCTTTTGAAAATTAATTTGGGGAAGGTATTCTATAATGTTGTAAAGATTTTGTTGGGTATCCGATGGACATGCGTCCTATTTGGGAGACCACCTCAGGGATACTGTGGATACCTGATCATGGCATTGTACATCAGAAGCTAAACATTAATGAATGCCAACTATAATTTTATATATATAATGTGATGGTTCAGTGTGAGGTCGGAGGGATAGTGGATGGGGGGAGGGGGGTTCACAGTATGAGGGATATAAATGATGAACGTCTAAGTATTACCTTGTTTTGTACACCTGAAACTAATAAATAAATTAATTAATAAAAAAAAAAAAAAAAAAAAAAAAAAAAAAAGGAGCTATCAAATCTCCACCACTGAGTCTTTACAGAGTAGGCAATGAAGTATAAATTTGTTTACCCGCAGGGCTTATTCCACTGTCTTAATATGAAAGTTTTATAACTTTAATATATGAATAGATATATTTGTCATCGTCAAGCTTACATAAGGTAACAGATACAAAAGGACTGGCACAGAGCAGGCATCAATAAACACGCTGGGTTTCCATCTCAGTCTTGTGTTAGTTGACCTACAAACACACTGCTCTTTGACACCTCGTAGAGAAGAACACAGTATCTGCTCTTTTCCAAGTCAGCCTTTCCAGTTGGGGCCCCATACACAGCTGTCTGTGCACATTTCAGGCGTGGAGTGGAGCAGATCTTATGCTGGCAGGGTTCTGAGTGGGCATACCCAGTGTGACTCCCTGCACACGGGAAGCACATCTCTATTTTTGGGTCTCATCTCAGCAGATTGGCTCCCTGATTGGGCATGTTCTTTCCAAAGCCACAACACAGCGTGTTTGGCTCAAGCTACAAGGCTATCAAACGAGGGTCCATTTCTTTTCCAAAAAAGCATTCCTAGCAACTCCACCAAAAATGCACATGGACCCATAAAATCCATTTATTCTTTTCTTAGGTAATATGTCCATCCATGAGTTTCTTTTACTGATGCTTACTTACTACCGGACACCACAAAAATCTGGATGCTGGGGTTCTTTTTCCTTCCTTCTCCTTCCTCCCTTCTTTCTTTGCTTCCTTCGAATGTGTGCCTACAGTAAAACCACAGCAAGAAGGGAAGTCAAGTGGATTTGCCTATTAGTCGACACTTCTGTGCTATATACTCATTTTTGGTCCTCACCATGAACTCCCTCCAGGGTGCTCCTTTATGGAAATAAGGTATGCCAAACGAAACAGAGAACTGGAGGCACGATTGTACCCTTGACATGTGAAGAGAGAATATTTTCTCTCCGGGAATTATGGTGTAATGTAGCTCAGACACTTTCTTTTCCTTTTCCCTGGTTTGTACTTCCTACTTACTGTCACACACCATCCTCGCCATCAGCAAGAGTTTATAAGGCGCCTCTGGCTGCAGCCTCTCTGGGTAGCTCCCAAATCACCTAACCCAGATATTATTGGCTTCAGCTCCCCTTGGTATGAGTCTATTTTCCATTCCTCTTCCATGTGAAATCTGCTTCTGATTATTTTTCATATGATGGTTTAGCTTTCTTTTCTTTCTCTTAAGTTGAATTTCTTATTTCTCCCTCTCACTTTTATGCCCTCCTGCGCCTAAGCACGGTTCCTCTACATTTACATGGATTTAAATCTCTAATCTTAGAAATTCTTGAGAACTTTGTTATCACATTGCCTTTTCTCCAGTAATTTTTAGCAGTTACCTAAAAAGAAAACCTTGAAATTCCAGGGTTCCTGGTCTCAGCTCTCAGCTCTAACTTTTATCACGTTGTAAGATTGATGAGTCGAGTTAAAGCACATTCTTTCATCCCGGGCCAAACTCTCCAGAGGTAGTCACTCTTCATCCCCCTAAGATTCCAGTTGGGCTTCTTTGGGAGATTTGAAGTACAGGCTTTGGAGTTAGACAGGGGTTCAAATCTTGCCTGTGGCACCTAATTTGAGTACAATCTTGAGCTTCAATTTCCTTGGCTGGAAATTGAGAATACAAATATCTACCTAATAAGATAGTTATGAAGATAAAATGAGGTAATCTTTGTAAAATACACACAACGTCTGGCACGTGGTAAGCATTCAAAAACTTGGTAGCTATTATTTTTATTCCTATAAGTTAAAATATTGGATGGAATGAATTTCTCTTCAAGGAAGCTCACAAAGCTGACCTTAGATTAAACATTACTATATTGTTTAGTAGACACCAGTCCCAAATACCATTCAGTTCAGTATGTTCACACTTGGGAAGTCAATAAATATTTTAAGTTGAAATTAAGGACAAACAGAGAGTTAAGATTTGGAACTAAAGGAACAGATAAATAGTCTCATAGATTTGGACATATCATTAAGAGCTTCTATTCTCAGAAAGTATGTATCTTTTAAAATACATTTACTACAGGTACCCATGGAGATGGATTATTTTTATCGTCAGTTGCAAAACTGTCCCATGAAAGGGAAAAGTGTATAATTATAACTAGAGCAGACCTCACTTGTTAACCTTTTACATAAAGGAAAAACAGAAAGTAGACATTCAACAAGAGCCTGGGAAAAAGGGGGAGAGAAGAAAAGAGAGAGAGAAAAAAGAAAGAGAGAATGAGAATGGAAACCTAAGGCTTTGACGATGAATACCATTTGGCTTTTGGCCCTTGTACCTACCAGCACAGGTAGGGTGATCACACCATTTATGATTGCTGCCAGTTCTCTCCATGGAAAATGAACAATGGGACATCTGCCATCTCTCAACACAAAGAGGGTAAAATTGTCATGTATATATATGAAATTTATACACACACACACACACACACTGACACTACATATATACGTATATAACATAAATATATATATATAGTATATCCATCCATACATATATATCATTATGAGCAAAAAACAAAGCTAAATAGCTCAAGTCAATGATGAAATTAATTGGGTCCAATCCACCAAAGTGAGTTTTTTACTCTGGGAGATGCATAAATTCCTTTAAGGCTCAAGAATGAAAAATTCATTGATTGATTCTGATCTTTAAAAAAAGCAGTCTGATCCGCTTCTGTATCAAACAGACCTGCGACTAATGCTATTTCTGCCACTTGCCTGTTGCGCAAGTTACTCATCCTTTACTTGCTTGACTTCCTCCTACCTGAAATAGATACGAAAATATCTGTAAGGATGAGGGTACGAGGCCTGCCAATCTTTTTCACTCTCCCTTCGCCCCCACATCCTCCCAAGGAGCAATTCCTAATCTGATTGGCCAACTTTCAGCATATTGAGTCTTACTAAAAGGCACGATCTCTGAACAACACAGGTTCCTCCCTCCATTTCCACCTCCTCTCCTCGAACTTAGGTCATGATGTCTTTGTGTTACACATCAAAAGATGCTAGCCCTACAAAACTTTATCCTGTCACGGGGGTTCCATTTGTCCACTTCAGGCACAAAAGATGTAAACAGATATCACACTCAGGAAAGGTCCTAAAGAAATCCCCTTACAGGTATAATTTAAAAAACAAACAAGCATACCTGTACCTTTCTATGGTAGAGTTAATCTCACAATATTTTATACATATCTTTTTGGGAAGTAAGCTTGATATAAATCCCAAGAAAAAGAGTAAAACCAGTATTCCATCAGTATTGTGACGATTAATTTTATGTGTCAACTTGACTGGGCCATAGGTCATCCAGATTTTGGTCAAACATTATTCTGGGTATGTCTGTGAGGGTAGTTTGGATGAGTTTAACATCTAGATTGACAGGCTGAGTAAAGGAGATTGCCCTCCCCAATATGGGTGGGCCTCATCCAATCAGTTTAAGGCCTGAATAGAACAAAAGGCTGACCCTCTCCTAAATAAGAGAAGTTCCTCTTCCTAGCTGCCTTCAAGTTGGAATATTGATTTTTTTTCCCCTGCCTGAAACTGAAACAATGGCTTTTCCTGGGTCTTGAGCCTGCCCATGTCTGGACTAGAACTATATCCATTTCAGCTTTCTCAGGCCTTTGGACTCAGACTAGAACTATATCATTGACACTCTTGGGTCTCCAGCTTGCTTCCTGCAGACTGTGGGACTTGTCAGCCTCCATAATTATGCAATCCAATTCCATATGTGTGTGTATATATATATATATATATATATATATATATATATATATATATCCTACTGGTTCTGCTTCTCTGGCGAACCCTGACGAATACAAGTGTTCAACTCAAACCCAAACATGAATACATTTCTTTATCAGTTTAGCACCTAAACAGTTCTTTCAGAACTATAAATTTTTTTCACAAGCTAGCATAGGGCACTCCATCAATTACTCTAGAACTCTCTATAGGTGCATAAAACTTGTTATGTTATATTAAAATATAAACGATCAAAGAAGAATGTAGTTAGACTACATTGGAAAGAGTAGTTAGTAAGCCAAATATAAAGCAATCTTAAACATAAAGAAATATTCCATTTTCTCAATGAAAAGATTAAAAATATTCCAAAGGGAGGAGGACCACCTTATACATATAAATAAAGGGATATAGAAAAAACAACAGGTCAAATGTCTATTTATACTTTTTATTTCATTAAACTAAATGGATGTTTAAAAACACACATTTTATTCAAACTCTGGCATACAAGAGCGGCACTTTCATTCCTCCAGCAGATTATGCCAGAACACATCTTCTTCTCGTGGTTTGAGACACATCACTCCTTGAATGAATCATGTGTGATGTTGTCTCTGGAAGTTGTCTCTAAAGACACAAGTGCCCATTTATCTAAGCAGCTTTTTCTTTTAAATAATAATTTATCCTCCTCCAGACATATATTTTGATGTCCATGGCATACCCATCTCTTATATTGCTTTTTAAAATGATTTTCAGAATGTCTGTTTAGAACAACATCCAATACTTGTGATTGTGAAATCACAGCCCTCCGAATCATGACTAACTCTGTTATTAGATTTCTTTGCTCCTTTTTTATTGATCCCAGCAGATGACCTTCACAAGCACCCAGAGCAAACATTGGGTGAGACCATTTCAGCCCATTTTGACTTCCCAAAGCAGCATTTAAAAGGACCCACATGTAAAGCACAGCCATCTCTTCTAAGGATAATAAATTTGGGGGGAAAGCAAATGTCACCTGTATTTGAGCATATGGGGTATATTTTAGTGCAACTCTTCCTAAATGCCAGTTGATTTAATGATACTTTTGATACCCTGCTTCATTTCATCTTTTATCTATTTATCCGCTAGTTAGTCAACCTGAACTTCCTGAAAGACAGAGACGTACCTTTTATTGGCATTGCAAACATCAAAAATAAAGGCTTCTTTCTGCCTTAATGTTTACCTGTAATGTATTTATCTGCTCCATATATAAACAAGGGCCTGATTTCCACACACACACCCCAAAAATTGTTAAACATCATCTATTCAATGTCCTTAATAACACAGCAAAAACATCTTTATGTAAAACTTATTTTGGTGTCTTATTACCTTAGTGAATAACCGTAAACACTAAATAAAAGCAAACACAATATTCAAATATCTAAAAAAAAATAATAACACCAAGGTTAAAGGAAGTATAAATGAAATGTAAACTTCTTGTGATATGATTTCTGTAAATCATCTGGCCACTGAAGTATCATATTCCCACAAAGCAAATGGTGATACTAATAGAATGACTAAGCTCAAAGTGTAAGAACACTGGGACATTTCATAATCATGTCAGGCCGTTTATATTTTTCACTTCTCTTTCTCTAACTTTTCTCATACAAAGTTGTTTAGATTTTCCTTGGCAGTTAGTCACTAACTGATGTGTTTTCACTCTTGTTCTGTTCTTCTAGATTGGGAGGGGTATCAACAAGGATTGCTTTGGCTGCATGTAATTGCAACCTGACCAACAGCCCAACAGTGATTTAAACCCAGACAGCTTTCTTTTCTACCTTTTTCTTTTTTTCATGTAACAAGATGGCTGAAAGTAAGCAGTCCTGCACTGAGACAGTGTCATGAACGTCCCAGGCTCCTTCTCTCTTTGGGCTCTGCTGTCCTTAGGCAGGCCTAGCATCCACGCTCCAGACAGGAAGGAGGGAAAGGGCAAAGGGCACAGCACAAAGGGAGGACGCCAGCTGAGTCATCTGTCTCTGGAAGCTGTCCAAGAAGTTACTTTCAATGACTTCTGCGTACACCTCTCTGGCCAGAAGTGGATCACACTGTCTCCCCTAACTGTCAGGGAGTGTGGGAATCTGGGCATTTAAGCTGGGCATTGACACTCCAAACAAAATCAGATTTCGGCTTGGAAGGCATGGAAAGGGGATCTTATGAAGGGAACTACCAACCTCTGGCACACACAGAATATGGAATGAGTAGAAAAGGCTACATGCCTTTTCACATCTGGGAGGGTTAAGTGAATTTCTCCAGATTACTTCTGTGCCAGGGAGCTCGGGAGATAATCACCTCATTTGCTTCCATTTCCTCATCTCTGAAAATTCCTGCTGCAGTCATCCTCTTAGACCCGAATTTAATAGCTTTCTGAATATCATTTTTAATTCAAATTTAACAAAACATGTTTTCCTTCTTTGGTAACAGAACGCAAATGTTTATGGACAGCAACGTGCCCAGCTTTACATAATGGACAACGATTTGTCTGCGCCAATCACGGCAATGTTGCTTCCTTTTGCCATTGATTGATATTCAGTAGTAAACATGTGACCTAGTTCTAACCAATCAGTGGAAATAGACTGGGGTTTCCATGAAAGAGTTTCACTTTTAATAAAAAGCCAGAGTTGCATGGGGAGAAAGCCTTTTTTTTTTTTCCATCTGCATCTTCTTTTCCTGTTTTGGACACTGTCATATAAAAACGTTGTGCTTAGAGCTGTGACCGCCATCTTTTGACCATGAGGCAACAGCCAAAAGGTGAAAGATCCTGAAGATAAAAGACACTGGGTCCTCATCACATCACTGAGCTACCAAACCAACCCTGGGACCTTCTACCTTTAGTGTTCTTGTAAATAAATAAATATCCATATGGGTTAAGTCAACAGTACTTGAGTTTTCTGTTATTTATAGCTGACAGCATTAATAATGCATACGCCACCCTGACACCAACCTCCAAAAGTACCTTTAGAAAGTTCTGGTACAGAATAGTGTATATTCCACAGCCTAGAAGGCTATATGTTCCTTCTCTGCAGGCTTAAAAGCCCTAAGGAACTCTTCGGTTAAAACAAGATGAGTGAGCAAGAATTAAGGTGGAACCAATCCAAAAGAAATGAAAGCAAGCAAGAAAAGCAAAGAATCATGTAAACATCCATGCTAGGTAATGTGAAGGTATAAGCATAAAGTCCCTGATTATTTTAAGGGGAAGGTGCATCACCTCTGCTTAGATGAATAAAATTAAGTTGCAATCATAAGGATGTGTCAATTAAAGTATTTGAGGAAGAGGAAAAGAAAATGTGCTCAACACTTAATTTGGCAAAGGATATGGGTGTGGACAGGGGGACACTGTGATGAAAAAGTTTCAGAGACCATCAACTGAAATAGTAATGCATTCCAGGAAGATAAATTTGCTTCTGATTTGACAGAGATGGCACTCGCGGTGGTATAGTCGATGCCTTCCAAATTACAAAAGGTACAGATACGGAGAAACAAGGGCTGATTCACCAAATCCAAGAATAGCAGAATTACAATAACCCTCGCCCAAGATGTCAAACTTATCTGTCAGCTTCCCGTTTTCCTCAATTGAACCCCTTATTTATACAGCAGCCACAGTAATCTTCTAAAAATTCAAATATTTCATGTCCCTCCTCTGCCTAAAGATCTTAACAGCTCATCACTGCTTCTGTGAAAAAACCCAAAGCCTTATCACAATGCACAAAGCATTTCATGATATGCCCCTGCGTGCCTCACTGTTTCATCTCCTAACACACTGTCCTCTCTCTGCTGCCACCGACCATATTCTTTCAGAGCACAGATCCCACCATAGTCTCTCAGTGACATTCTCGTCACTGATCTGATGTCTTCTCACACTTGGCTTCTGAGATTACCTTCACTTTTACAGTCCTGACCATGATGCACTCCAAAATCAATGGTGTCCTTCCCATAGCATTCTCTTTTTCCCCCTTTATAACACCCATCACACTTGTGATTCACTGGTTAATGACTGTCTTCTCTAAATTGTAAGGTCCATGAAAGCAAGGACCACGTCTGTCTCTTTCACCCAATTCCTGGCACATAGTAAGCTTCAGTGCACATACAATGAACGACTAGTTGTCACTTACCATTATCTGACACCATCGTGGGAGGGAGAGCTTTTAACAGTTCAAAGACATATGAAAAACAGACCCACGATAAATTGATAAGAACAGAAACAATTATTAAGGATGGCTTTAATGACAGGATGTACCTTTAACTATTTTATGAGACATCAAGGAAAAATCAGTGTCCTTCCCAGCACGCTGCACACTTCTGTACGACTGAGCTGAGAGCACAAATTAAGGAGTCAGACAGCCCTGGGTTTGTATCCCAGCTTTTATACTTATCAATTGTGTTATTTGACATAAATCTCTAATCCCTCAGGGCCTTAATTCCTCATCTGTAAAATTAGAATAATGACAAAACCTTTCCAACAGTAGTTTACAGGGACTAAATGAGAGAACACATGGAAAGCACTTACCCCAGTGCTTGCCTCAAAGTGAGCACGCAATAAATGTTAGTGGACATTCTTTGATGTTCTGGACTTCAAAGACACGGAATATAAACTTGACTGGATCAAACCTGCAAGAGCTTCCTAAATGTTAGATAATACCGCCAGGGATGCCGTTATAATATTAGCAGGAAGTACTAGTGCATACCTCAGCACATGGCTTCCTTGAAGTTAGGTGGGTCCATGTTTGTCGTGGTCACTTCCCTGGTCCGATGCCCAGCACAGGGCTTAACACGTGATATGATGCAATAAACACTTTATGAATGGGTAACTGACTCGAAGGCCTAATCAGTATGAAAATGAAGGTACTCTTGAAAGAAAACAGAAGGAGAAAGGCAGTGTTCAGCAGAGGAAGAGCTACGACAAGAACAGGGTTTTTTAAAATCATGAAAGCTTTTAAGCAATAAGATTAGAAGTTCAATTTTAATGGTGCAAAATAGAGAACTCGTTGAGAATTTTGTGCTACGACATGGCCAGAAAAGAAGCTGATAATAAAGGCAGCAGTATTCAGAACCATCTCATCTATGACCAGCTTTCAGACCCTGAAAAGTCGAATAGAACATTCCAGGAAACGGCTGCAGTTTCATTCTAAAGGAAGATTCTGAACTCTGTTCACATCGCTTTCTCACTCATATTGCTCTGTCTACCAGCGTGGCCTTTATGAAGTGAGGGCTTCTGTTCTCTCTTCCATCTTGCTCCATGACAATAAAACCCAAAGTGCCTTCCACCCGTAAAAGGAAGCTTTGACGAGTGCCTTATTATAACTATTACTGGTGACACAAGGCCTGCCATTAATATGAGATAGCTAAGAATAAATTACCCAAATAGGACAGAAATAGCCATTTACTTCAAGAAAGGCCCACTTTCTTGAAACTCTGCGTCACTGAAACCATTTCGAGTTCACTGTCAGGATTCCTAGCAGTTCTCATTACCTCGGCCCACAGTCCCTCTGGACTACTGAAGACTTATATGAAATCTATATAATCATGGGCTGCGATGCCTAAGTGCAACAGGATGATTTAAAAGCACTACAATAGCCTTTACCCACGATATTCATCTCTTCCTGTCTGTTCTTTTGTGATCTAGTTAAATGCTAGAAATGCAATCTGTATATTGATATTCCTTAAAAAGAATTTCAGCAGCTCTTTAGGAAAGATTATTTAAGCCGGTTTGGAAGCCTTGAACATTCTGCATTTATGGTGCTTATTGGCATAATTTCTATTTCAGAAAAAGTAAGCCCCACTGAGTGCAGTATTCCATTCCTGCCCCACCTAGAGGGGAGAGTAGAGGGTAAGCACATGTACTTTGGAATGAGATAGACCTACCAGGGTTCACCTCTCAGCTCCCCATAGAACTCTGCATGAATTGGACAAGGTAGTCAATCCTTCTGAGCCTCAGGGAGAGAGGAACACCATTGGACAAATTCTATTTTGCATGCCTGGCATGGAAAAGTTAATAAATGTTAGATGTCATCGGTATTCATGTTGTTATTGCTGCTGTTGTTATTTTTTCTGGCAGATACAATGAGTGTTCACTCAGGCACACAGCTAGACTACATTTCCCAGGTCTGATACAGGTGGGCGGGTCCAATCGACTGAGTCCTGATCAATGGAATATGGCAGAAGTGATGTCACCTCTTCCTGGATGGACCCACAGAAATCATCCAGCTTCTATCCCTTACTCTTTCCTTTTCCTTTCGCAATAACCATGAAGACTTGTTGGGAAAATTAGAACTCTAAAATGGAAGGAACCTGGATCCTACCCAAGAGCCTCCTGGAAGAACCACTCTTCTGAAATATTTGTTATGGGTTCTGAATGAGTAAGAAATATATATAAAACTTAACAGAATATATGTATATATATTCTGTATACATATTCAGAATATATGTATATACACACATATATATGTATATATATATATGCATATATATATATATGCATATATATTCTGTTAAGTTACTGAGATTTGGTGTCACTCATTACAGGAGTTAGCGTACCTCAGGATTTCTTACTCTGGGCACTATGAATATTTTGGACTACATAACTATTTGTTATGAAGGGCTATCCTGGGCATTGTAGGATGGTTAGCAATATGCCTAGCCTCTATCAACCAGAGACCAGTAGTACTCCCCACCCCAATTGTGACAACCAAAACTGTTAACTCCAGACATTGCCAAATATCACCTGTGGACAAAATCACCCTGAAAACAGATGGCCTACCTTGACCAAAACTTCATCATCACTGCTGTCCTCACCCTCATCATTACTGAGAGTCAAATTCCTCATGACCCCCTTATAACCACAGCCCCAAAATTCCAAATATAGGACCATAGGACCAGTGTATTTTTTAGGAGAAAAACTTAAATGAAATCAAACCTGAAAAGTAGGTAAGAGTTCAAGTGATAAACCCAGAGTTACAAGGGACCAAAGAACAAAGACAAAATGAAAACAAATACAACAATTAAAAACAAAAAAAACACAGGTTTTAATCATTTTGGTAACCTACAACAAAATGATCTTTTTTAAAACAGAAAACTAAACATCTGGGTCTAGGAAGTTCAATGTGTTTAACAAGTACTTGTAAATACAAGTACTCACTATTAGATAGGCACAGTGCTGAACATACACTGGTGAATAAAACACATATAATCTCTGCCCTCATTGAGATGAAAGGTAAACAAAATGTAATGGCTTTTTCTAACAGCTTAAAAGTAGCTGTCAATTAACCAGTGTGAAAAGCAGAATTTTAAATATGTCCCTGCAAGATTCATATCTCCCAATTATCCTAATCTAGGTGCTGCTGTGAAGGGCCTTGGAAGATGTAATTAACATTACTAGTCAAGTGACTTTAACACTGAGAGATTATCCTGGATGATGTGGGTCTGTCCAATGTCATCACATCGGGCCTGAAGAGCCTGAGTGGAAAGTGGAAGACTCTGTCAGAGAAGGGCAGCAGAAGAGATGCAGCAGATGGGAAGTCAGAGGGATTCCAAGCATGAGAAATCAGGCGTTCTGTGAACAGTTCTGAGATACAGAGGCTACATGGAAGGACTATAGAGAGGTTGGTTGGAGCTCAGGGCAGCCCCCAGCTGCCAGCCAGCAAGGAAACAAGGACTTCAGTCCGACAACCACAAAGAACTGAATTCTGCCAACAACCTGCATTTGGAGGTGGATTCCTCCCCAGCGCCTCCAGAAAGGAGCACAGCCCTGCTGACATCTTGATTTGAGCCCAATAGGACCTGTGTTGGGCTTCCGGTCTATAGAAACTGAGATAGTAAATGCATGTTGGTTTAGGCCACTAAGTTCACAGACTTTCTTATGGCAGCAACAGCAGACTAATATACCCAGTATGCCTCAAACATCACAGAAGAGATGGGTCAAAGAAAATGGATTGAAATTATGCTTCATCTTTCATCAGTCTCAGGTTTGCTAAATGTGTGACAGGTGCTCCTTTGTGGAATAAATTAATTTTTCATGTATTCATTCATTTAAAATATATATATTGAGCACCTCTTCCTTGTTGGGGTGACAACAGTGAAAAAGATAATGTCTTTTACTTCTAATTGCTCATAATGGAAGTGGAGGATGGAAACATGTATATCCCATAATAGTGCAGAGAATGTAATAAAAGCCTTAACACAAGCTCGATATAAATATGAATCAAAATATGAATAAAGATCACTGGTTTATCATAAAAGGATGTAACCCAGGAAGAGCCAGATGGAAGAGGTGCACAGGGCAAGGGAGATGGCAAAGGGCATGGAGCTTCTGTGCCCTCTTCAGCTGTGCCATTCTCCCGACATCTCCACTGCTCACTCACCTGCAAATTCCTACTTGAATATTCTTATCCACGATCTTTTCAAATGACTGTATAATAGGATGCAGTCACATATCCTGCAATGCTTCTAAAATTGATTTGCAAAGCAAGAGTTAGATAATAATTAATAGTAACAGGACAGAGTATTTTCTTTTTAAAATGTTTACATGAGTATTAGTCCAATGTCAAAACAAATATACAGAGGATAGTAACGACTAATCAAACACCTTTAACAAAAAAAATAATCTGTTTTTTCATTAAATTTATTGGGGTGACAATGGTTAGTAAAATTATATAGGCTTCAATTGTACAATTCTATAATATATCATCTATATATCACATTGTGTGTTCATCACCCAGAGTCAGTTCTCCTTCTATCACCATATATTTGACCCCCTTTTCCGTCTTCTACCATCCCCCGCCCCTTTACCCTCTGATAACCATTGAACTGTTGTCTGCATCTATGAGTTTTTGTTTGTTTTGTTTGTTTACTGTTTTCAGTTTTATATTCCACATATGAATGAAATCATATAGTTCTCAAATTTTTCTGTCTGAGCTATTTTACTTAGCATGATAATCTCAGGGTCAATCCATGTTTTCATAAATGACTGTATTTCATCTTTTCTTATGGCCAAGTAATATTCCGCTGTGTATATATACCACATCTACTTTATCCAATCAGCTATTGAAGGACACTTCCGTTGCTTCCACATCTTGGCCACCATGAATAATGCTGAAATGAACATAGGGGTATATACATCTTTATGGTTAAACGTTTTCAGATTTTTTTGGTAGATACTCAGAAGAGGGATTGCTGGGTCATATGGTAATTCTATTTGTAATTTTTTGAAACAGTATGGAACTTCCATACTGTTTTCCATAGTGGCTGCACCAATTTACATTTTACTAGCAGTATATGACGGTTCCTTTTTCTCCACAACGTCTCCAACACTTGTTATTAGTTGTCTTGTTGATAATAGCCATTCTAACAGGTATGAATGACTGGGTCAAAGAAGATATAAAAGGACTGATCAAAAGATACACAGAAACAAATAAGAATGAAAATACACATATCAAAATTAGTGGGATGCAGTGAAAGCAGTAATGAGAGGGAAATTTATATCATTACAGGCCTATCTCAAGAAACAAGAAAAATCCCAAATAAACAACCTAGCATTACATCTTAAAGAACTAGAGAAAGAAGAACAAATGAAACAAAAGTCAGCAGAAAGAAGGAAATAATAAAAATTAAAGCAGAATTAAATAAAATAGAGGATAAAAGGACAATAGAAAAGAAAATAATGCAACAAAGAGCTGGTTCTTTGAAAAGATTGATAAAATTGACAAATCACTGGCTAGGCCCACCAAGGAAAAAAAAAGAAAAGACGCAAATAAAATCAGAAATGAAAGAGAAAAAGTTACAATGGATACCACAGAAATACAAAAGGTCATACAAGAATACTATAAAAGACTATATGCCACCAAATTCAATAACCTATAAGAAATGGACAAATTTTAGAAATATACAATCTTTCCTAGATTGAATCATGAAGAACTGGAAAATCTAAACATACTGATCAACAGTAAGGAAATTGCAACAATCATCCAAAACCTTCCCAAAAGGAAAAGTCCAGGACCAGATGCCTTCACTAGTGAATTCTCCCAAACAAAGATGATTTAATACTTGTCCTTTTTAAAAATATATATATATATTGACTTACAGTATCTGGTCAGTTAATAACTTTTGTTGGAAATTTGTTAAACTCTTTGCTAACATCTTAGATTGTAACCAGACAATACATTGTCAAAACAAGTCCTTAAATTTTTTCATCAGGAAAGAATATCCATATGTTTACTGGATCATATACATACAGAATATGTAATGGAGTCAGTGAATATTTTACTACTCAAGGATTGTATTCGAATTGCATAGGAATAGAGTTACTGAAAATTTATTTAAATTATGTACAATGAATTTTACCAAGACCTTCATTTGAACATATAACATTCCAATTTATCATTAATCTTTTTTTCTGAATTAACCCTTGAAAAATTAATTTTCAGAATATTCCTATATAATTTTAAGAAAATCTTGATAAAAAGAATTGGAGAACAACAACATAGATCATTGCTTAAAATGTAGTGGCTTTTACTTTGAAACGAAATAGACAAACATGTTGCTCAAGTTAAATTTGCATACAAAGTCATAGTGATTTAAAGAGGGGAATTAACAAATTATGTATCTCCTATTTTCTCTGGGTCTCAAATTGATATTTTAAAAAACCAAATTAGGAGTAACAATGAAATACAAGATATATCCTTCACTGCCATTTAATCAAGAATCAACTCACCTTGGTTTTTCTAAGATTTAGCAAGAAGTACAAAAACTGGCACTAAGAGCTACCCAAGGTTGTGAAAATGTTATCAAAATATCAGAGTGAATATATAACAAGAAATATATGAACAAAGTACAGGGAGCGCAAAACTAAAATTGTAACTAACATTCATTGAGGATTTATCTCACTCATCTTTATAACAACAAGCCTATAAGGTAGAAAGAACCATGATCCTTCCCATTTTGCAGATAAGGAAGCTGAGGCACAGGCAGGTGAAGAAACCAGCACAAAATCATAGTAAGTGGTGGAGCGGGGATTTTAGATGTAGTCTAACTCTAGAGCCCATGGTTTTATACACTTCACTGTGTTTCCTCTCAATGCGGAAGAGTGAGGAAGCTTCAGAGAGGAACTGAGATTTGGGATGGGTAACTTTATAAAGGAGAGAAATGGGGTAGAAGAAATACCATCAGGAAAACCAGAGATTCAGGAAGTAGGCGTATGGTAGAGCATATTCAGGGAACAAAGGAGGGCCCTGTATCAGGATGAGGGAGGACTGATGGCAGATGAGGTTGAAGCATAAGTTGTCCTAATTTGGAGGTCTTGGACCAATCAGCTGTTTTATTTCATTCTGAAGCTATCAAAAGAAGCTATTCAAGAGCATGATAAGGCAAATAATTTCCAACAACTTGTATATGATTTTTAACATTGGTTCAGGGGATATTAGTGGATACCCTCAGGTATCCAATATGTAGCTGGCAAGTATAATGGTATTTATTAATATAACTTGGGGAAAAAAACCTTTGAAAATATAGGAAAACCCTAAAAGATTCTTTTGACTTCAAGGAAATTGGGATAAAGAATCCCAGTTGCATGCAAGAATCCAGCTCCATCCTCCACCTATAAAACTCTTCACATCTAAATCCCCACAGATACTGCTGAACTTCCGAATCATCTTAGTGCACAGAAAATAAGTGATAAATCTAAATGTTGGCTTTGAGAAAAATTTCTCGATAACAACAAACCAACTGCTCAAATCAGTACTACCCAAAATAAACAGATAAATATGGTATATAGAAACAGAGGCATTTGTTGATCCAAAAATTCAAAAATTCTTCTTTTTTTTTTTTTTTTTTTGCCTGGTGTAGAAAGAGTCATTGCATGCATTAGGCATTTTAATCTCTGCTGCTTAATATGGTAGCCACCAATCATACATGACTACTTAAATGTAAACAAATTAAAATTAAATAAAATTCCATTCCTTAGTCTCACTAGCCTTATTTTAAGCGCTCAATTGCCATCTGACACTAGTGGCCACTGTACTGGTCAGCATCCATATAACATACTTATATAGTTGCAGAAATTTCCATGAGAAAAAAGATCAGGTACTTCTTTAGATAAAAGTTGTGATTTATTAGACATGCCTTATACAATTCGGTTTATTTCCAATTTATATGATTAAATTCCCCTATTGTGAGGTCTTATGAGGTTCTGAATTGTTGTTTTAATCATTCATATGTATTCCATTCCTCAGGAGAGTCTATATCAAGAGACTCTCTATGGAATCAAGAGCAAGCATTTGTTAGGCACCAGCTGTTTCAAGCTATGCTTTATGCATTTCACATCCATATGTCACTAAAGATTCCATGACTCCCTGGGAGACAGGCATGGTTATTCCCATTTTACAGATGAGAAGGCTGACGCAAAGAGAGGGTACCACATATTTTCCCAGACAACACCTAAGACATATTTATTTCTTCCCAAATAACTCCACTGATCCTGGGAGAATTAGAGTACATAGACTGAACAGCTAAGTTTTCCACAGATGAGGTTCACTTGGAGGAAAATCAGAGTTCTCTTTCAAACAATTGTAGATATTTTAAATTGTCCAAAACACCCTGTTCTGGCAGTGGCTAAGAAGTGACTCAGAAAACTACAAAGTGAGGAGGCAAGAGGAAGTCTGCGCAGTTGGAAGCACTGAGTCAGACATGCATAGCCTCAGTCCCCGAAGACTGCATACTGCTTCCACGAATATACCCAAAGTTACTTTTTTATAACTTCTCTCCAGTCTCTGGGAGGAATGTACTTGACATTTATTTTTTAATCTGATTCTGTCTTCCGAGAAGGGTGGAGGGTGTGACAGCCAGCCTCTAAGATGAATCTGGATGATTCTTGCCTCCAGGTACTCATCTCCCATATGGAATAGGGCTGACTTGCATAACAAGTAGGATATTGCAGAAATGATGGTGTATTATTTGGCTTGGTCATAAGACGCAGAAAGCTTTTACCTTGTTATCTCTCTGGGGGAAGTTAGTCATGATAGAATGAAGATACTCAAGCAGCTAGGGGGAGGATCCAACAACTACCACCAACCTGCAGGCGTGTGAGTGAAACACTTTAAAAGTGGATCCTCCGGCCCCAGTCAAGCCTTCAGATGACTGGAGACCCAGCCAACATATACAAGACCCAGAAACAAAACCAATCAGCTAAGTCTGTCCCTAATTCCTAACCGACAAAAATAGCATAAGATAATAAATGTTACTGTGGTTTTAAACTACTGTGTTTCAGCATAACTTGTGAGGCAGCAATAACATTTCACGGAGGGTTTCTCAAGCTTTGTCTGGTGGCAACTCTACAGACGAAATATCTCGCATGCTGCTGTATACATAGCTTTCTCTCCACAATTATGTCTTATCTTAGCACCAGGCTGTAAGCTCTTTGTGCAGCTAAGGACTCACTACTGTGCAGTGTTGTCTTCTCCCTTCTCATGCTTGTTGAGTAACTGGGCTCCTGTGATTTTCCTCCTTCCTCTTTGACTATCAAAATCATTTTCCTCAACTCTCAGGGCCCTCATCTTTGGATTTCCTCCTGTTTTTCCATCCTAGCTGAGTGAAAGCCAGAAAAACTGAAAGTGTTCCATCACAAAGTGTGCATGAGTTTCTACAACAGGAGACCACAACAGTCTTTGCAAAAGTCTTTGCTTTGATTAATTTGTTATGAACACCTCCTCCCATAAGGAAGCTGCTAGACATGGTGGAATAAATTAAATAAAATTAGCAAATTTGCTTATTATCCATTTCCCATCCTTTGAACACATGTCTCACGCACAAACTGCCTTTATTCCACACTTATTGGACATGTAAGCCACTATGGGTGATGCAAAAACTAACCATATAGTACCTGTTTTCAAGGAGCTCATAAACAAATATAGGAGACTTGTCCTAAAGATGCAAGCAAGTATTTACTCATTCACATATATGCATAAGTAGTACATTTACATATCAAAGAGAGTAAAAGCCAACGGCCAAATAAATGATATACACAAGCATTAACATCTTCAAAGGAAGGGGTTATCACTGTGAGCTGAATTAATCAGGGCAAGCTTTTTGGAGAAACAAAGCCTTAAGAAAGCTTAACTGTGACAGATGTTATTATAGATACTGTAAGTTTCACTCAGTTTTCCTTTGGCACTGGGCATAGAGAAGCCTGTATGCACATCTCAGTTTTGTGGTTGGGTGACTAGCTCTACACATCTGGGAGTAAGAAAAAGTTATATATTTCATTTCAGGGTTAAGTCAGGGAAAAACCCATCTTTAGTTCTCCAGACTCTCTTCTCTAAGAAGGTAATATACAGAGGGTGCCAAACAATGTATACACATTTTAAGAAAGGAAAAAACTATTAAAATTGTAATAATATACACTGATAACAAAGATGAATACAAGTCACGTTTGACTTCTGCAATTACAAGAGGTGCTCAAAGTCATTACCATCAGCATCCAGACACTTCTGATTATGGTGAACTACTGCTTGAGCAACGTTGACCATCTCTTAAAATGTATACATTTTTTTTGGCAACCCCAGGAATTCAGCTGGTATAGCCTCAGGATGTGGGTGGTTCCATCAGCTTGGGTCCCTGAATGACTACAATAAGCAGGGCCCCCTGAAAACCTGTGTTGGACATGTACTGTGAGCAAGAAATTAACTGTCCTTTATGGTATGCCACTGGGATTTGAGGATTAATTTGTTATTGCAGCATAACCTAGCTTGCCCTAACTAAAACAGAAAGATTCCTAAAGGTGGAGAAATGCAGAGAATGGTAGAGGTAGCTTATAAGTCACATGTTAAATGACCTTTCTCAATTACAAATCTATGTGCATACCAGGACATAGCTTCCTGTGACATGGTTTAATAGAATTGAAGTTTTTAAATAAAAATGTAAGAGGGATAGAGAGGCAGCAGGAGAATGAGCTACTGCCCTTGTGCAATGATTACAGCTCTCACAGTAATAGGATTATTGATGCCTTGGCTAAAACCATTCCTTTTTCTTCGCTTTCTTTTTTCTTTGAGATTACAAGCCATATATTTCCATTTGGAAAACAGTATTTAATAACCTCTAAACCTAACATGAGTTCTGTGAAACCCTAGTCTACAGTTGAATGGCCAAAACTAAAGACTTGGAATCCTTCAAAGCTATCCCATTTTAGACAGCAACACTTTCTCTCTCTACCAAGAAAGTGTTCTTGCGTGATGGATTCCCCTCTCTCGCTGTATATTACACTTACTGCTCTATGCCTGTCACTCCCTATTCTCTTCCTAGTTGTTTGTGCCTTATTAAATTCAACACTTTGAAACAACCAATAAGAAACAGAGAGTCTCAGGCAGCCTGTTCTCTTACAATCAGAGCTCCTTTTTTTTTCTAAGAACAAATGACATTTTCCAGTCAATTCATGGCTGGGATTCATTGACAACTTATAACACATTGTTTCTTCTTGAGTAGGAAATGGTCTTCGATGAGGATATAGTGACAAATTTTGGCTAAACTTTCTCATAGGCAAATTATCTCCCAGGTTATCTCCTCTAACCAAGCCTCTTTGAAATTGATGTACATATAGAATTTAAGAGTTTAAAAATACAATTAAATAGCCTAGCTATTCCTGTCTATTATTCCTAAAGCAAAGCTACAGGCCATCTTAGGATATGCATTACAACATCAAGTAGAAATTCAAAGCTTTTAATATCTTTGAATATTTCTGTATTTGGGGGTGGAGGTGGGTAAGGGAAGCAAGAGAAGAGAAAAAGGTACTTCTGAGTAACTTACGTTAATTCTGTCTATTTTAGAGTATCTCAGTCTTTGGTCTTTAAACACTGTGCTACAATGCAGCTTTTGTCATTTTAAAAGGATTTCCCAGGTTAACCAAGTCCCAGGGAACTCACCTCAGATTGATCCTTCATCTAAGTAAAGGTTCTAGCAACTCACCAGAAAGGATTTGAAAAGTTTTATTAGAGATTCAAAAATACCCTTAAAACACCAAATTTGAAGATGACCTAACTCACCTAAATCCTATAACCCTCCATAAAATGTCAATTCTTCTAATTTTTGAGTATTATTTTTGTGCCATTGATTTGCAGTGGAGAATGTATCAGTAAGTCTTTTGGGTTCTATGTAACAAAAACTGAGTCAGACACGATAAAACTGAGGGGGGAGTTATTAGATGGGCACAAGAGTATCCCAAAGACTCAGAGGCCAAGATGCAGCCAGTTCCCCCAATGCCAGGAAGTAGAAGGCAGGCATGAACCCAGGGAATACCAGTCTCCTTTCTCTGCTCCTCAATTCTTGCAGAAAAATATGACCACCTACAGATCTCAGGTTTACCTGTCATACTTCCAGCCACACAGAGAGAATTGACTCTCTAGTTCTGAATCCCAAATTCCAGAAAGAAACATCATGAGAGGCCAAGTTTGGAATAGGTATTCAACTCTGATCAAAATAACTTTTGCCGGGGAACCATGTGGAAATCAATAATAGTTGCTAAGGCCAAATGGACCACTCTCACAAAGAGGGAAGATAATTCTATAGAAAGAAGAGATGATTTTAGACTCCACAGCCATCCCAGAAATGCCAGTGTAGATAAATGGGAACCAGAGCTTAACTAAGGGCCACCATGACTGCAAGTTGTCCCATCCTCTTTCCCCTACTACAGGAGTTCACATGACTGTGAATACTTACAGTTGACACCAATAAAGAAGAATGGTCATTTCTGATATCTTTCCCTTGGCTCTCAGGGCGCCCTCAATATCTTTTCCTATGATTGAGTATGGGCTCTCACAAAAAACAAATGAAGCAACTTTGATTTTTTTTTTAATAAAGGTTTACAGTAAATATCATAGGCACCTGGAAATAATCCACCACAGTGCACACATTCTCTATTGACTTAACTCAGTCCCCATTTTTCTAGTTGGTCTGACATTTAAATTCACCTGTTTCATCAACTCCATCACCTGCTGTTTTCAATATATGTAAAGTGCATGCTCACAAAAACTTTAGAAATGAGAGCATTAATATTGCTCTGTTATATACATAATGAATAAATACAGATATTTAATCACTTGAAAGAAAACAGGTCAGCAGAACTTGACTTTCAACTGGTATGAGACAGTAACATATTTAATGGGGGGAAAACGGTCAGCCGTGGAAAAATAGACAAAAAATAACTACAGAGACAGATATTGGCAGTAGTCATTTAAGATTCCTTTTAAGAGAAGTCCTTCACTAATGGTCATTTGGTATTCTTATGTAAGGAGATGGGCACCCCTAATCTGGAAAGAAATGCAGGAGGCTGTAGGCAGCTGAGGCCTTAGAGCTCAAGTTCCATGGAAAGGGCCACTGAAAGGTAGCAGAGTATGTCACCTCTAAATATGCCAATTTGATATGTTGATTATTTGGAACTGTGGGCACTTGAAAAACACCAAATGCAGGGAAAGGCTTTCTCTGCACTCCCTTATCTGCCGAAAGCAAATCCTTGAAAAGAAACTAAATTGTCACAGTTCCCTCCCAGGAGTTTCATCAACCAGGACGGACTGACTATCGTCACAGGAGAGGAGACTAGAAGTACTGGAATTCGACATCACACCCATACAAACTCCATCACAAACTATCTTACTTCTCATCTGTTCTTCTAAGGGCCCAGTCATCTTTCCTAAAAGTCATTTACTCTCCCCTAAGAGGTCTACATCCTGTCCTTCCCTTCCCCTACTGAGACCAGTATTTAAGTCTGAATTCTAAGCCATCTCAAGGAATTACTCATTTTTCCCTGGGTATCTCCCATGTATACATGATGTATACATATTAATAAACTTGCTTGTTTTTCTCTTGTTAATCTATCTTTTATTACACCTAAGAACTCAGATGGGTAGAAGGAAAATAATTTTCCCTCTCCTACACCATGCGCGTTGTAAGACTCCAATATCAGACTATCTACAGCCTAATAGAGTTGGGGTGGAAAAATTTCTCCTCTGCCATTCTGGATGGCTTAAGAATTAACTCGACATGAGATAGAGTAACAGGAGAAAAGCAAATTTAATTGCATACATATGAGGCCTGCAGACAGACAGGCAATTGGGACTTCTATGCCATCCAGAGCCTAGGAGAATAGGGACAGTGGTCTGGGACTTCAACATGGAATAAAACAATTCACAGGAAGATGGGAAAAACAAATGTTTGATAAACAAATGTTTGCTGGGCCATACAGAAACAACATGACAAAGAGAGGAATTTTAACACAGAAACTTTGCTAGGTTCCTCCCTGTCTACCATACAGTTTGTATTATACTGTAGTTAGCCGTGGTGATAGCTCCCTTCGGGACCAGATTTTGTATCTAAATTCTCTTAGGCAGTTAGGGGGAAGGTCAAAGGTTCTTCCTGAGTCTTTTGGGCTTTGATGATCTTCAGCTCGAAATAATCCTCATGCCATACATGTGCCGGCTTGCTCTTATGTAATTTTCCAAAAAGATGGTGTAACAGCAACATGAATAACATGCTTTTTAAAAAGGAATAGAGTCCCATGTAAATCTGTTTCCATTTATGATTCTTACCTTCCTACCCTTGTCCAATAAGCTTATGTGTGCCTATCTGCAAATCTTGCCATTCCATTTTGTATCTTCTTTTTCCACATTATATCAGAACTGTTTTACTAAATTATATCAGAACCATTTTGCATGTTTTACCACTGCTTTCACAATGAAATTATGGACAGCATTATAAGGCCACTATAATGCATGTTCTGTTCAGCTTCAGTTACATTACTACCTTAGGAAAAGTTCCCTAGAATTCCTATCTCGGAGGATTGTGAGCAAAAAAGGGTTCTATGGAAAGTAGCCGCACAGGGTGATCTGATCCTATATTCCTAACTGGGCAGTCGTGGTGGGTAGTCCGCCCCAGGCCTATAACTTCTTTAGTAAAAAGGCTTATCTTTGCCTTAAACAAGCCCTGTTCATTGTTCCTGCGTATCTAGGTTAATACACTTTGGAAACGCCCCCATTCACACCCCTCCTTCAAAGCGTGATCACCCACCGGCAAGAGAGGACATAACCTTAAGTCTCCTGTAATCCCATCCCAGCCTGGCTTTCTCCCACCGCCACATCATCTTTCTTCCATTCCTCCTTAATCTCCAATGCACAAAAGAAACTGCAAACTGTTCTTTTCTGAAGTATTTTTCTCAGTCTGTTGAGAGCTTGCTTCCAGGTATATCCTCTGTATGAATCAAATTCATTTTTATAAAAATTTTCCACAGGTTTGGACGTTCTTACATCGACAGGATCATCTCTCCTGATCAGGCCCTATGCTATCAGCAAGCTGTTCAGCAAAAAGAATATAGGAATTCATTTATCCATGAGGCAGCAGTGCAACGGCAAAACTGTGGCACCACTGTGTTCTCAGCACTGAACATGATCATTTTTTTAAATAGGGAAATTTTTAGATCACAGTGCTACTTTCTAATCGCCATTCTGATTTTAAAGGGCTCTATATAAATTAGGACCATAACCAGGAATGGTGATGCATTTAACTGGTAATTCCGGAAGCTATGTATCCTGTGTTTTTTAAAGTATTATGCTGAGGCAAATACAAATGGAGTTGCTAGGACTGGTGAAAACCTCCTTTGTAATATAAACAAGTCAACAGATTTTTGCAAAACCATGCTGAACGGAGCTGTATGTCTTACCTGCTGTGTGTCCCTAAGGGTGACACACTCCTGAAAGGGACTTTCGTTGGCCATAACGGCCTGCTTTATTTTGTATGTTGTATGAATTCCCTGCTATAAGGAAATGCTTTCAGTTGTTTATCTCACAAACTGCTGAGAAAGAAAATTATAAAAAGTAAAAAACTCCCCACACATACTAAAAACTTGTAATTTTCTAACATGAATTGTCCAGCGTAGGGGACTATACTCCTGTAATTAATTCAGTGTAATATCACTTCATTTTGACGCCAATAATAACACACTTCCTGTGAGATACTTTGGGAAAAGGGCAATCAGATATTTCCCATGTGGATGAAGAGAATCAAAATTTTGCCACCCTGAAGCTGACTTTTGGGATATTGATTTTAAGCTGGTTAAAATCAATTAAAAAACAAAAGACTCAGAAAGAACCTTTGACTCTCACCCCTTTCCTGCCCAAGAGATTCAGAGGGAAGAACGATCTTCATCGAGAAGGTAATCTCAGTATGTTCCCTTCAACCATGATCCCTTTAGCCTGAACAGCCTAATTTGAATTAAATATGGTAAATAAAAGGGCTTCAGGCAGGTGCCTGTGAGCTAGATACACCCCCCACTACCCCAATCCCGTGTCCCATTGTTTCTGAGGTGCCCAGCAAGAATTCTCCTGCCACATGTATTACGCTCTTCCTCAATTCCCTGTAAATTTCCCATTCTCGCTTCTGAAATCTCATCCCCCACCCACCCCTTTTCTCCTTTGTTCAAAATGTCTTACACACCCAATGTTGTCTCACTGTCTGGAATTTTCATGCTTATGTGAATCTCCCAGGCGCATATATTAAAAACCTGATTTTCTCCTGTTAATCTGTCTCTGTTAACTTGATTATTAGTCCAGCTAGAAGAATTTAGAAGGTGGGAGGACCAGCATTAAGTTTTTTTTAGCCGCCATAGGTATATTTCTCCTTTTGCACCCACTACCTCCTTTCCTTCTTTTTCTCTTTAATTTTTCTACCCAGAAAAATTCTCAAGAAGCAAAACTATATCCCTCTCTGCATTTGTCAGGTTGTGTAGCTTCCAGGTTTCCGACGTTTTGGAACAGAGAAAATTATGCCTCACAAATAACCCCATGTTATACTCAAAAAACATCTTCTTTAGTCATTAGCCCATAATACCAATCTTCCTTTTGAAAACTAATGAAAGATAATGATCATTTTTGGAAACAAACCCTCACGTCGAATGATTCAAAAAGAATACAAATTTAATGATCACCCTGAGAGACCAAGTAATATATCCCAGGAAATAATAATAAAATTTATGATGGCCTTAAAATTGTTAAACTCCTTTCAGGAATTTCTGAATTATAGGCTAGTAATATAACCAAGGACTGACAACAACTCACAAAAGTCCAGAAGAGTTTTACCTTTGAATTTGTAGTCTAAGATGCTTAAATTGATCCTTTTTGAAAAATAAAGATTATTTATTATTTACCTTCCTGGGCATTGGACATTTCTGCAACATACTCTATATAACTCTTGTTTTCTTAGGTTTGAGCTTCCAGGTCTCTGAATGCATGGAAAAACCATCTTGTTTATTGTTTTGTTTTGTTTTGGAGGGGGAGAAAAGGAGATAGAGAGGGACTCCTTAACAGCTTCATAAAGAAATATGCACGTAAGAACTGTAAGAACTGCGGTAGATGAATCAGAATGCAGAAGGATGCAGTTTTCCCTCTAGATGATTATAGGAGGATGAAGAAAGATTTCAAAGTACTGAATGCTTTTTTCTGAAAGCCACCTATTGCTCTCTCCAAAGAGACACAAATAAAGTTGGGCCAGTTGTTTTCTGTCCAGTCAAGAAAATATTTAGTAACAGCCTTGTAAAAATAAGCACTCACAGCTGCCCAGGGGAGCTGTACATTTGCCCTGTAGTGTTGTTTCTTTCGACAGGTTGCTTTGAGGCTTTGTGTGTACTCCCACAAAGACCTGGACCTCTACAAAGGAATGTACCATTCTCTCCACTTGAAGACTGTCTGGAAGCACACAGACCATCCGAGCTGTGTCTATCTGTGGGTCCTGGCACGTGCAGAGTCCTAATTGTGACCTGCTGGGCTGGAATGGAGAAATTCAAATTGTTTGACCCAACAGGGGTGTTATGAAGCTTAGCTGGCTGGTAGCTGTAAAGTCCTTTGAAAGAAAAAGCACTGCTTGAAATGCTAAGTATTAATTTTATAATTTGCTAACAAAAAGAAGCATTACGTGGCTAACGAGAACTTCCTGTTTCAGAAAGTATTTTTTTCCTGCAATCCCTTTGCAAAACGTAGATAAACTGTTATGTACAGGAAGTTCAACAGAAAGCTAAGCTGCATGGCTTGCTGCTATGGAATTTTAAAAGTATGGTGAATGACATTTGTCACCTCCTACAAGTGCCTACAATAAAAACCTAATATCATGGTTTATTTATATGGTATGTGTTAAACACTGTCCTCACCTCTCAACTACACTAGATTTAAGAACTCATATTTTTAAGTTATGAAATTATTGAATTTATGAAGCACATCCCCACTTACTAGCTCTGTAACCTTGAGCATGTGATGGAACTCTGAGTCATTTACTCATCTACCTAAACAAGGCTAATATCTACCTTATAGGGCTGTTGTGAAACTTAAAAAATTAAGTGCGTAAAATGGAGGCTGGTATTTACTAACGTCTAAATAAATGTCTGTTGCCATCAGTAGCAGCACCACCTTGTGATAATGCCAGCACTCCTCTAAGGAAACACTTCCAAAAAGCTCTGCATCCTCAGTCTAAAGATCTTCTGGGTCTAAAGATTCTCCTAGGCTAGTGACTAAATCCTTGATTAGCTTCCAGAGCTCTGCGAGCCCTCTGAAATTGAATGGGGAATGGTCTGACTATGGGACTATGGACACCTTTCTAGGAAACCTCTTCATACATTTCATCACATTCAGAGGTTAAGAATCAGTGCTATAAGTCACCTAGTTTAACTTTCTCTTACTTCCATTTTAATGGAGAACCAGAGTCAATTTAGGGCAAAATGAGCAGATCAAGGACACAGAAAGGGGGCTATGCTTACTTAGGCTGTTGCTTAGGCTTCACCCCATACCACCTTCTGCAACTTCCTCTCCCAAAAGCTGTGATGCTAGTCCTAGCTCTCTTCTGCTTGACCCAGCCTCATCCCAGGACTAATCAGGACACATGGCAGGAGAGATTTAAGAATACCTAGGTTAGTGCTCTGCGTCAAGCTCTAGTCACTTCTGTGGCTGTGTGCTGTCACGAAAAGATCACGACCTTTGAAACAAGAACGCTTGTGTTTAATTCTGTTCCACCCCTTACTGGATGTCTGACCTTAGAAATGCTTGCTTAGTCACTCCTCTGTTGTGTATAAAATACAAGCAGTGAGATTTACTTCTTAAGTCTATCTGGAGAGCAATGAGATAATGTAGAGAACACAGAAAAATGGCAGCATATGACACGCAATAGTAGGTAATTAACAATATCTGTTCCTCATCCCTGGGCTTCCACCTGGCTCCTTTGGTCACCTGCCTGGGCCCCAAATCCCTCCAGGAATGAGGCCTTGCCCTAGCCGACTCCTTTATCCTTCTTCCTACCTACACACTTGAAAGTACTCTGAGCAATAGACCCTACTGCAGTAACTTGGGAAGCTTTCTGATGCTCACTACTTGCCTGACATTTGTCTTTCTGTAGCACGTTTGTGGCTTCTGAATCTCCTCCCATAGACTTCACCCAGCCTTAGGGTCACCCTCCTAGAACATGTTAGACTGACCATTCTCCTCATACTTCCCACACTGACCATTTACTTGAATTGCTGTCCATCAGCATACTCTTGATTGTTAGTTCCTCCGGACTCACCCCGCACATGCATGCCATCCTGAATCCCTCCACCACAGCGATAACCAGTTCACTGTGCTCGTTAGGCACAAAGGGTCCTTTGATTTAATGAGCCTCTGGCATTCTTCACATATCATGAAATTTACCAAATCCACATGAATCGAGTATGAAAGGTCCATCATTATAGGAGGGCAAAACTTGAAAATTGTATAACTGACAATGACAAATAAAACCTTTTGGAGTTCTTAGTGTATGCCAGGCACTGTCCTAAGCACTTTAAATACATGCTTGCATATGATCTTCATAACAATTATATGCAGTAGGTGTGATCATTATCTCTATTTTATAGAAGAGGAAAGCGAGACTTAGAGAAGTTGAACAAATTGCCCAAAGTCACACAGGTAGTAAAGTAACACAGACATGGGGTTGACAAGAGAATGTCCATACTAAATAAGGATGAAAAATGTTTCAGAGTATCCATTTATAGCTAAGGAAAAATATTTCTTACGTATAGTTCATCAGGGCTCATCTCAATCAGAGCTCTCTGAAGTGATGATATTGGTTATAAATTATTGACTCTAATTTTATATGGAAACATAACCTCAGGTTACCAGGAATCCTAACTTCCACATGAGATGATACCACTCTTTCTTTAGTAGGTAAGGGATTTTTGAACCCTGGGACAGGTACGAATTAAATAGAGATCATACATTCAATGAACCCCATTGTATTCACACTTTTTGGTTAACTTAGGCACTAGAACAATCTGAGTGGTTAGGTCAAGTGTTTGTAATTTTTAAGAGTATTTATCATAATTAAGAATCTGATAGATTAACCTTGTGATTCTAGTCTTAAATATGTGATTTACTGATTTTTGACTTCTGATTTGAGACAGAAAGTTTTAAGAGAATTTGACTATAAGTTGTATGGGGATGTCGAAGATAATTAGATTTACTATGTTTATGAGTTTAGTATATTTGATTCAAAATATGGTTTAAAAGCTTGGAAAGATTTTGCCTCTTATGGTTGTGAGCTTGCCCTTACAAGAGTTTGAAGTGTTTACAAAGAAAGTAAAAGTGCTAAATTTATAAATGTACTTTAAAATACTCATGGAAAAATTTAACAAAGTAACTGCAAAAGATTATTTAAGAAGAGTTTATTCTTTTATGACATCCGTAAATTGTACAAAAATATTTTGAATTTAAATGCTTTAAAAACTTGTTTAAAACATATGATTTAAATAAATTAAACACTAATTAAAAACCCAAATTATAATAAACAGATCTTTCTGCATACAAAAGTGCTCCTTTATCCACTAAAAAACTCATTAACAGAAAGTATTCTAAAATATAAATCTGATCATGTCACGCCTTGGCCTAAAATTCCCCTTTGGCCATCCATTACACTTATGAGAAATTCCAAACTCCTAACCAAGGCCTATGAGGCCTTGCAAAATTGATCCATGCTCATTTCTCCTCCCTCATCTTCAATTATCCTCCTCCTTCCCCAACACACTCAACTGTATCCAGTCATATGGCCTTTTCTCTCTCCCTGGTGCATCCCAAGTTCATTAATGCAACAAGATCTTTATATTTTCTGTTCTTTCTACCTTGAATACTTTTCCCAAAATCTTTTGCATGACTGGCCTGCTTAACATTTAATTCTCTACTAAATGTCACCTCCTCCAAAGGTCTCCCCTCATTGTCCCTTCCTCTAACAATCTCTGACAGATTACTATAGTTTAAAGTTATAGAAGTAACCTTGATGTCTGAAGTGTCTTGGTCATTTATGGGTTCACACATTTACTTTTACTCTTCCCCAAATAAAGTTCAATAAGAGTAAAATCTTGTCTTTTTGAAAACATTCCTTAATACCTATTAGGTGCTCAATAAATATCTGTTGCCTAATGAATACATTTAAATAAATAAAATACATCTTTGTCATAATATAAGATTATTTTAAAAACATATCCCTGCATACCACTGAGTCCATAAGAGCCAAGTATCCGGGGTTTATTTGACAAATTTGATTATATTATTTTGGGGTTAATGTCCATGAATTCTGAAAATAGGCCAAATGCCAAGCAGAGCATAAAGCCAATATGATCCCTCCCCAGGACATTTGCTATCCAAATTATAAAGTCTTGGCAAGATGCCTACGCTAATGAGAAATTGACTCAATATTCATGAGAATTTGAGGAGCCATTATTTTCGCTTGAAATTATCTTGGCTTTTCCATAATTAATATGTCATTATCATCAGAAAACTAAGAGATCAAGGATAGTAAAAGCATTGTTTCATACAACAACACTCATAGGGACAATAGTATTTAGCAAAATATCACAGTGACTTTTGATAAAAGAATATAATCCAAAATCTGAGCTTAATGCATGCGAGCAACCTGTTAAACAGAAAAAGATAGAGCAACTGGCATCAAGTCAGAAAAGAAGGGTATTTAAGCTAATCTAGAAATGGAAAATATGTTCTGGAAATGCCTGGAAGGAGACTAACTCCAAGTACTCAGGGCTGTTGAAAATAGTACGACTGGGGTCTAGCGTCTTTAGTGAATCGTCTTTAATGGTTCTCACTTGATTAAATCAGGAAGAAACTGATCTTGAATGCCTGCTGATCCAGTCCTCTCCTCAACATTCTCTTCCTATATCAAATTACTTCGCAAAAAAGGCAGATGTCATCTATACTACAATACATTGAGTCTAGATTGTCTGTAACAACTTGCTCCTCCCTCCTTCCTCCCCCCTTGACCCTGATGTACACATATGTTTAGATTTTTGTTGTTCTTTTTTGCATGTCTTTTCTAATGAGTTGGTTCAAATTTGCTTTGCAAGTGATTTTGATAAAAACAATGAATAATTTAGTAAAATTTAAAACTCTCTTTTACCAAAAAAGTTACGTATTGGGTTTTCACAAGATTGTAATAAATGTCCAGAAAGAACTCACCCCTGAAGTATCACCAGAGAATTGGGGAAGAGAAGAGCAAAGAATATTCAAAAACAAGAACTTCCAGCCTATATTAAGAGTACTGTTTTCTCTAAAAACATAAGAGGAAAATTCCCCTATAAACATTGATTGATATAAGTGCATGTCTATGTGGAAATTAACTGAATATATGAAATAAAAAGAATCTCAGAGATATCTAATCCGATCAAATTGAATAGGTCTAGGGAAAGTCTAAATCCATAATATCCATTTAAACAATAGATATTAAATGACTTTTCCAAAGAAACAGGAAGTTGGTAAGTCAATCATGCCTGGAATGTGGGTCTCCTGCTTTCCAGACTGAGTTTCCTAATACGGGAGAAACTATGAACATTAAAGGGAAGGTTTATAGTCTGACTTTTAATTCCTAAGGACATGCTCTATGCTCTACAGAGCCCAGGAAGATTGCACATCACCAGTTAAAACACACTGCAGCACCTTCTTTTACTCCAACTCCATTAAATTTATGAATTTTATTTATTTTAGGTAAACTACATTTACTGAATGTTTCAAATGAAATCAAGGAGGTAAGGGTACATTGAAAAGCTGATTCACATTCAATATAGGATTTCAAAGACTATAACTGAATTTGCACAGATCAAATTCCAATCCTATTGAATTTTTGTTGGAACCAACATCAGCATCTCCCAATTCCTCCTGCAGACTTCCCAAGCTTCAGATACCTTTTTAATTTTTTTCAAGAAAAAATGTATAGGTTTATTCATTTACAAAGTTCAGGGGGTAGTTTGTTAAGAGTAATTAATAACTGGAACAATAAACAAAACTGATAATCTATAAATTCATTTTGTAAGCTTGCCAGTTTAGATGTATACATTTACTGGCTGACTGCAATCCTCCCCGAAACCAAGGGAGCTGGTGTCTATACCCGCCACTGCTCCCTCCAGCTTATTCCAATGGTAAAACCAGGTTGCAAGTATCTCTCTGGAAGGAGCTGGTACACAAGTTTGGCATCTGAAGTTTTTGTTGCTGCCACCAAGAGGCTAGCACCCAAATCACATAGCTCTGATAGCCAAAGGGGGTAGAGTCACAATATAGTACACAAAAAAGCAGTTTTCAAACAGAGGCAGGTGTAACCCCCACCCCTAGGCTATATACCTGCGCTTAATACAGAAGAAGCAGGCAAAAATGCTCATTTCCCAGCTTCTCCACGAAAAGGGTTTAACTTCATACTTTCCCAGCTACTACCTGAAGGTCTGGCTTCTAATCAGCCTGCATGTAGGTGCTAACTGTGATCTTCCCCTTTAAGACACTGACAGGTTATGGCAAACTCTCAAGTACTAGGAGCCACTAAGAGCAAAGACAATGGCTTGGACACCACAAAGGTTTGAGCAGCAACCAGGAGCTTGGCTCAGGCTGACTGATGAGCTTCATCTCTTACAGAAGACCTGTGTGTCAGGACTAAGAGATGTGGCTGTTTTATCTAATGCACAGAAACCAACAATAGTCAATAAAAATGAATACATAAGGGAATATGCTCCAAACAAAAGAACAAAATAAATTTCCAGAAACAAACTTAATGAAATGGAGATAAGTGATTTACCCAATAGAGATTTCAAAATCATCATAAAGATGCTCCCCAAGATCAGGAAAGCAATGCATGAACAAAGTGAAAATTTCAACAAAAAGATAGAAAATATTAAAAGTACCGAACAGAAATCATAGAGCAAAAAGAACACAATAACTAAAGAAATAATTCAATACAGGAGTTCAGTTGCAGTCTAGATCAAGCAAAGAAAGAATCAGCAAGTTTTAATACAGACAGGAGAGTAGAATTCACTCAATCAGAGGAGCAAAAAGTAAAAAAGAATGAGAAAGAATGAAAATCACTTAAGAGACTTATTTGACGCAATTAAGCAGACAAATGCATGAATTATAGAAATCTTAGAAGGAGAAGAGAGAAAGGGGCAGAAAACTATTCGAAGAAATAATGGCTAAAAACTTCTCTAACCTAGGGGAAAAAAGAGAAATCCAGATCCAGGAAGCCAAAAATATTCCAAGATAGATAAATCTAAAGAGATCCACAAGTTGCTTAAAGTAACAAACTTCCAACCAAGAATACCCTATAAAGTAGCTTAAAGAAACAAACTTCAGAATTGAAGGAGAGGTACAGTTTTCCAGACAAATAACAGCTGAAGGAATTGATAATTACTAGACTTTCCTTAGAACAAACACTAAAGGGAATTTTCAAACTGAAACAAAAGGGTCCTCATTAGTTATATGAAAACATATGAAAGTATAAAACTCACTGGTAAAGGTAAACATAGAGTTAATTTCAGAATATTATTATGGTGGTATGTAAATCAATTATAAATGCAGTATAAAAGTTAAAAGACAAAAGTATTAAAATAACTATAACTACAATAATTTATTAATGGATACACAATATAAAAAGATGTAAACTGTGACATCAGAAACACAAAATGTAAGAAGGAAAGTAAAATTGTAAAGCTTTTGTACGTGCTTAAAGTTATCAGCTTAATGTATACGATTATTAATATAAGATGCTTTATGTAAGCTTCATGACAACCACAAAGCAAACACTTATAATAGATACTCAAAAGATAAACAGAAAGTAATCAAAGAATATCACTACAGAAAGTCATCAAATCACAAAGGAATAGAGCAAGAGAGAGCAAAAGGAAAAAAGGAATTACAAAATAGCCACAAATCAGCTTAAAATATAAATATGGAAGTTCAGACTATCAATAACTACTTTAAATGTAAATGGAATAAATTCTCCAACTGAAAAAAAAAAAAAGAGTAGATGAATGAGTAAAAAAACAAAACCCAATTATATACTGCCAACAAGAGACTCACTTCACCTTTAAGGACACACACCGACTGAAAGTGAAGAGATGGAAAAAGATATTCCATGCAAATGGAAATAAAAAGAAAGCAGAGGCAGGTACACGTATATGGGATAAAACAGACTTTAAGTCAAAGGCTATAACAAGAGGCAAATAAAGTTATATAATGATATAGAAATATATTCAGCATGAGGATATAACAATTGTAATTATTTATGTACCCAACATTGGAGCAAGTAAGTAAATAAAGCAAATATTAACGGATCTAAAGAGGGCTATAAACAGATATACAATAATAGTAGGGAATTTCAATACCCCACTTATAATGGGGTATTGTCCAGACAGAAAATCAATAAGAAAACATTGGACTTAAACTACCATGCATGATCAGAAAGACCTAATAGATATATAAAGAACATTCCATCAAACAGTAGCAAACATCCATTCTTCTCAAGCACACATGGAACATTCTCCAGGACATATCATATGTTAGGCCACAAAACAAATCAATAAATTTAAGAAGATTAAAATCATATCAAGCATCTTTTCTAACCACAATGGTACGAAACTAGAAATCAATTACAAAAAAAAAGCTAGAAAATTTACAATATGTGGAGATTAAACAACACGCTCCTGAACAACCAATGGGCCAAAAAAGAAATCAAATGGAAAACTAAAAATATCTCGAGACAAATGAAAATGGAAATACAAGATAGCCAAACTTCACTTTATCTTAGCCAAAAGACTGAGAAGCGATGAGATAGCCAAACGTATGGAATACAGCAAAAGCAGTTTTAAGAGACAAGTTTATAATAATAAATACATACATTAAAAAAAGAAAAACAAGAAAAGTCTCAAATAAGCAACCTAACATTATACCTCAAGGAATGAGAAAAATAACCAACTAATCCCAAAGTTAAAAGAAGGAAGGAAATAACAAATATAAGAGTAGAAATAAATGAAATGGAGACTAAAAAGACAACAGAAAAGATTAATGAAACTAAGAGCTTTTCTCAAAAAAGATAAAGTTGACAAATTTTATCTAGAGTAACAGAAAAAGAAACAAGTAAGTAAAATCAGAAATGAAAGAGGAGATATTACATCTCTTAACACAGAATTACTAAGGATTATAACAAACAACTATGAACAATTCTATTACAACAAATTAGACAACCTAGAATAAATGGATAAATTCCTATAAACATACCACCTACTAAGACTGAGTCATGAAGAAACAGAAAATCTAAGCAGACTAATAACTAGTAAGGACACGGCACCACACTTAAAAAAAAACCTACCTCCCAACAAAGAAAAGTCCAGGTAGATGGCTTCACTGTTAAATTCAACCCAACATTTAAAGAATAATTAATATCAATTCTTCATAAATTCTTCCAAAACGTAGAAGAGAAGGAAACACTTTGAAACTCATTTTATGAGGGCAGCAATATCCTGGTACCACAGGCAGACAAGGACATTGCAAGAAAAGAAAATTACAGGCTAATATCCCCGATGAACACTGATGCAAAAATTCTTAAAATACTGGCAAACCAAATTCAACAGTACATTAAGGAACATATTCCATACTCAAATAGAATTTATTGTTGGGATACAAGGATGGTTTAATATCTGCAAATCAATCAATGTGACACACTACATTAATAAAATGAAGGATAAAAATCATATAATCATCTTAATAGATGCAGAAAAAATATTTGACAAATTTGAATATTACTTCATGATCAAAACTCTCAACAAACTGCATATAGAAGGAATGTACCTCAACATAATAAAGGCAATATATGACAAGGCCACAGCTAACTTCATACTCAGTGGTGAAAGATTGAAACATTTTCTGTTAAGATCAGGAAAAACAAGGAAACCCAATCTCACCACTTTTATTCAACATAGTACTGGAAGTCCTAGCCAAAACAATTAGGCAAAAACATTAGGTAAAAAAAAAAAGAAAGAAAGAAAGAAAGAAAGAAACAGAAGAAGAAGAAGGAAAAGGAGGAGGAGGAGGGGGAGGGGGAGGGGGAGGGGGAGGGGGAGGGGGAGGGGGAGGGGGAGGGGGAGGAGGAGGAGGAGGTGGAGAAGGAGAAGGAGAAGAAGAAGAAGAAGAAGAAGAAGAAGAAGAAGAAGAGGAAGAAATAAAAGGCATTCATATCGGAGAGGAAGAAGTAAAATTGTCTCTGTTTGCAGATGGCATGATATTATATGTAGGAAATCTTAAAGACTACATCAAAAAATGTTAAAACTAATAAGCACATTCAGTAAGGTTGCAGGATACAAAATCAACATACAAAAATCAGTTGTTTTAGTATACTAACAATGAACTGTCAGAAAGAGAAATTAAGAAAACAATCCCATTTACAAAAGCATCAGAAAGAATAAAATACTTAGAAATAAATTTAACCAAGGAACTGAAAGATTTGTACACTGAACACTATAAAAAATGAGAAAAGAAACTGAAGAAAATGCAAATAAATAGAAAGACATTCCATGTTCATGAATTTGAAAAATTAATATTGTTAAAATGTCCATTCCATCCAAAGTGATCAACAGATTCAATGCAATCCCCTTTCAAAATTCCTATGGCATTTTTAACAGAAAAAAAAAAAATGACTAAGATGCAAAAAACCCGGAATAGCCAAAGCAATCTTGAGGAAAAAAAGAACAAAGCTTGAAGCATCACAATTTCCAATTTCCAACTATTTTACAAAGCTTCAGTAATCAAAATAGTATGGTAGTGCAATAAAAACAGACACATAGATCAATGGAACAGAATAGAGAGCCCAGAAATAAACCCACACATATGTTGCCACTTAATTTTGGGGAAAGGTACCAAAAGTATACAATGGGGAAAGGACAGTGTCTTCATTAAATGGTGCTGGTATTATAGATTCGAACAGCCATAGGCAAAAGACTAAAACAAGGCCCTGTCTTACATTATACACAAAAATCCACTCAAAATGGATTAAAGACTTGAATGTAAGACTCAATAATGTAAAACTCCTAGAAGGAAACAGGTAGCAAGCTCCTTGACATTGATCGTCACAATGTCTTTTTTATTTTGGGAACAAAAGCAAAAATAAATAATTGGGACTACATCAAACTAAAAAGCATCTGCACAGCAAAGGAAACCACAAACAAAATAAAAAGGCAATCTATGGCACTGAAGAAATTATTTGTAAACCACATATCTGATAAGCAGTTAATATCTAAAATATACATGGAACTCAGATAATTCAATAGCAAAAAAACAAATAATCCAATTAAAAATTAGGCAAAGGACCTGAATAGATATTTTTTTAAGGAAGACATACAAATGGCCAATGGGTACATGAAAAGATGCTCAACATCATTATTCATCAAGGAAATGCAAATCAAAACCACAATGAGATATCGTCTCACCTGTTAGGATGTCTATTATCAAAAAGATAAGAGATAACAAATGCTGGCCAAAAAATGTGGAGAAAAGGGAACCTTTGTGCACTGCTGATGGGAATGTAAAATGATACTGCTGTTATGAGCAACAGGGTGGAAGTTCCTCAAGAAATTAAAAACAGACATACCATATGATCCAGCATCCCATTTCTGAGTACACATCCAAAGGAAAGGAAATAACTGTCGTGAAGATATAGCTGCACTTTGTATTCATTGCAGCATTATTTACAATAGCCAAGGTATGGAAACAACCTAAGTGTCCATTGACGATGTCATACACACACACACACACACACACATACACACACACACACACACACACATCTCCTATATATATATATATATATATACATATAAAACACACATATATATAACCTATATATATATATAACCTATATAGATAGATGATAGATAGATAGATAGATAGATAGATAGATAGATAGATAGATAGATAGATAGATAGATAACCTATATTATTTAGCCTTAAAAAAGAAATTCTACATTTGTGACAACATGAATGAACCTCAAGGGCATTAAGCTAAGTGAAATAAGCCAGATGAAAACAGACAAATACTGCATGTATCACTTATATGTGGGATCTTTAAATAAAAAAAGTCAAACTCATAAAAACAGTACAGAATTGTGGTTGCCAGGGTCGGGGATAGGGTAGATAGGGAGAGGCTGGTAAAAGAGTACAGACTTTCAGTTATATGATCAGTAAGGTGTGAGGATCTGATGTATGACATGGTGACTACAACTGATAATACTGTATTGTATAATTGTAGCTTGCTAAGAGAGTAGAACTTATGTTCGCATCAAAAAAAAAAAAGGTAACTGTGAGGTGATGGATGTGTTAATTAACTTGATAATGGGAACCCTTTCACAATGTATACATACATCAAATCATCATATTGTACATGTTAAATATATTACAATATATAGTGAAAAAAATAAACTTGTTAGTACAATAATTAAACATTTTCCAAATACGTAGTCATTATATGACTAGAACGTGTGGGATGCCTAGAAGCAGCTTTTCCAAATGAATTCATCAATAAACATGAAACAATGAACTGCTCTAGTTTTCCCATAGACCCTACCCAGGACAGACTGCCCTAGGATAGATGATTAAGTAGTTTGGGTCCAATTCAGGACTGCATAATATGGAGCAATGACTTAGGCTATGTCCCCACAGGCAACGCGGAACATTCCAGGGTCAAAGAATCTCTGCCAAAACCCAAAATCAATAGGGCCATTTAAATGATGACATCTCCAGTGGGTAGATATTTGACTCCACACATCAATGGCATGAGCTACTGTCCTGGGCATTCATCAATAGGTCCAAGATCCCATTAAAGCTTTTTAATTTCTGCTTAGTGGTATTTGGATTTAATTGATGCCACTTACAATGAAGTGGTGGCAGTCAGTAGAAAATGTCTTACACATAGGCCTTCCCAAATATGCCAGACAATTCTACTGGCCTCAATTACAGGCTTGGTAGCCTTCATCTACTTTACAGTAGGTCTTTGTTGTTCGAATTTCCTGTCATCCATCTCCCCATCTTCTTCTACCAGTAACCAAATTTTCCCTTAAGAAATGACTCCACTCCTATTCTTAGTCCACGTTCAGGAAGAACTGATTCCACCCACAGGTTCAGGGATGGGCACAAACCCAGATCTGTTCAGTCACCTTGGGCAGTGCCAATGAGATCCAAACTTTGAACATTAACTAGAACTATTAGAAATGAGAAACTCTACCGTTTCCCACTGGGACTGCTAAATTGGTAGGATGGAATGGGTATATATTACCGTGTTTCCCGGAAAATAAAACCTAGCCAGACAATCAGCTCTAATGTGTCTTATGGAGCAAAAAGACCCAGTATTATATTATATTATATTATATTATATTATATTATATTATATTATATTATATTATATTATACCCAGTATTACATTATATTATATTACATTACATTATACTATACTATACTATACTATACTATACTATACTATATTACATTACATTATTAGTATCCTATATTATATTATTATACCTGGTCTTATATTATAGTAAAATAAGAATGGGTCTTACATTAATTTTTGCTCCAAAAGATACATTAGAGCTGATTGTCCAGTTAGGTCTTATTTTCGGGGAAACATGGCACTAGAATCTCTCTTGCTATTAGAAAGAGATACTCCCTCAGAACAAACAATGGATAGATCATTCGGTCTTCTGGATCCAGCAGTTCTAGAAGTCAGGTGTTCACGTTTTGTTCAGTATGTAAGCCAATAAAATACCTTTTTCATTTAGTCCATTTTGAGTTGTATTTGTTATTTCGTAATCATTCTCAGAAACTGCAAAAAGATGGGCTACTGCACAAACTACAGGTTGATGGAATGCCATTTGTTTTCTGAGACTGCAGAATTTATTACACTCCTTTTCTGAGCCTTAGATCAAAAAGCGCCAGGGCATTTAGATAACAGCACTTCTACAAACAATATCATACTTGATCATCATAAAGTTAAGTCGGCCAGTAAGAAAAGTGAAATATTCATACGCCATATGGCTCAAAAGACATCCATCAAGTCAAACATGGCATTAAGATTGGAACCTGACTCTTTACTAAAGACAATGCTTCTTCAGCTTGAATCAATGGACATTACAGATCATTTGGTCTTATGGCCCCCAAAGGACATTCCATGGACTGGAATCCGTAGCCAGAGTGTGGCCAAGCATCAACAGTCCACAGAGTAATGAGAAAAATAAAGACTTTCTAATAGGTTTTAATGGAGCTATTTCGTTTTTGAATTCTGGAATTTCATCCTTCCAGGTTTTCTGGTGTTAACATGTTCTCTTCTGTGAAAGAAAAGCAACAGTAGATGTAAATAAACTTTTCTGATGAAATATAAAGCATGCAAGGCCACCCTACTCCCCAGTCACCCTAGTTTGCTCTCACTCTCAGCTTTAATATTGAAAGCTGCACTTGCTTTCTTCCTCACTTATATTCTGTCCCGCCCACACCTCCAACCATCTTTCTCAGTACACCTCTACTGGCTGCTCCCCACCTCTGGAGTTTTAACTCTGGGGAATTCCTTTGTGTTTTGTAATGTAGATTAAAGCAGCCTTTCTCTGCGTCCCCAAGTCTGAATCTTCTCTATTACTCTGCTCAGCACTTCTTTAGGCCTGATGCCAAAAGAAACCATAGTCACTCTTGAGAAGATGGAAAAAGGGAAAATTATAAATATTTATAAATATTTGTTGATCCCAAACAAGCAAATTTATAAATATTGATACCAACATTACTTAAAGCACCAAAGCATCGAAATGATCCTTAGTGCCCTTCAATAAAGAAACGATTAAATTCCTCTATATGGGAGAATTATGTACAGTTATTAAAATTATGAAGACTTTGTAATAATATGGGGAAATGTTTATAATATAAGGCTAAGTTAAAAGATATGTAACTATGAATATAAAAGTATATTAAAATAATCCATGCATGGTAAGCTATCACATTGCCCACACAGATTTAACTGTACAGTGGGGTTATGGGTAATACCTGTTTCTGCCTTTGGAGAAGTTTCTGTTATTCAGATTTTCCACAGTGGGAATGTATAACTTTTAAATGTAGAAAAATATACTCATTAAATTTAGTTTCACTTATTTATGCAGCCAATATCTACTGATTACCTATTCTGCAGAGTCCAAGAAAGATACTCTTCCCTGATAGTAAGACAAGACTTGCCAAGAATGTAGGCAATATTGCCATTATTATTTTCTTGCCAGCAAGAATAAGTTGTGCTAAGCCAGGCAGCCACCTCTTTCAATGCCATCATTAATGTCTAACGACAAACAGTGTACACAAACTAGCTTCCTTCCGAAACACAACTGGACCCTTCCCTGTTTGGCCCATCTGGGGAGCCATACTGGACAGGTACCTTCCAACTAAACTGAGGTCAAGAATCCCAGCCACAATTGCTAGACTAGCACAAATGAAGACAGAGAAATCGAGGAGCCACATCGGAGTTAGCCCAAGAAACCAAAGTCAGGTAGAAATCCTAGCAGGTAGTATACAATTTATATTTCCCTAGTGAGGCCCATTCTAGAATAATAGGAAAGCTTCACTGTTGTCAAAATGTCACAACTGAATTCTCTTTGAGTACCGGGCTTCCCTGAAATCAACACTTAGGTTCTGACAACTTCCTAATTCATCCTCATCGATTGCATCAAACATACAGCATGCTTTTTTGGGGGTGGTTTTATCTGGCATCTGAAACTCAAGATAGTAAAAGATGATATCGATTCTTAATCCCTATGTAATTAACCAAATCAGAAAAGGCTATAGCTAGATGCAATGAAACATCAATATACACTATTCCAAATGATTTTATTTCAGATGGACATGATCAGACACTTTCCCCCTTGTTCCAAAATGGTACACATGGCTTATTTCAGTAGAGAACCCATTTTTTCCAAATAAAAGAAAGGTACTCAATTCTGCCTCAGGGACAAGAACCATTATAGTATCTACAGGAGGGAAGTAGTTCAGGAATTCTGTTACTTGTTGACCCCAGGACTCAATTTCACAGGAATGTGTGGAACAATTTTGTTAGTCAAGAGATAATGTGAGATGCGCTGGGTACCTCTGATTGTCATTTGGGTGAGAGAGTTAAAGAGAGCGAAATGAATAGTTTCTGAACTATCTTGAAATGGAGAGGAAATGCAATCACTACATCTTCAAAGTCAGGATCCCTGATATTCAAAGCTCTGTGTCCTGGAGAAAATTTCAAAGACTGAAGGCTTTGGGACTTTTAGTATTTTTTTACACTCTTTATTTTGGAATAAAAAAAACACATTCAAAACAATAGAAAACTTGTAAGAATCATATCATGAACTTCCATATACCTTTCCCTAGACTCATAAATTGCTACTACTTTGTCATATTTATTTTATCTCTTCATCCCATCGACTCCCTCTCCCTCAAACAAAAAGTGGGGAAAAAGATTTTTGCTAAACGATTTGCATGTTAGGGTTGAAGGGTACCAGAATATGGTCCCAGAATATCACTCCAAAATGATATCTTTGGCACCCACTTTCACAGGATTATTTTGAAATAAGGTAACTGAAAACCAAGACACATGAAAAGCTCTCTACCTCCCTCTAACTGTCATAAATTAAAGAGTAAATTTCATCTTTTGTAAAGAAAATTTTCATTTATAAAGGAAATTTCCATTGTAAAGATATATCCTTACTAAGAAGAGAGCTACTCCTGGAGACCGCTGTTACCACTGGAGAGGCTTTTCTCTGCATAACAAGATTTATATTTACCATATATTTCCTTTTTTCACTTTCCCACAACTTGCCTCCATACTTTTGCCCAGGAGCCCCAAACCTCCTTTTCCCTTGTTTAGCCTAAGGTGGTATATAAACCTCAATCATCCGGCTACCTCCTGAGCCACATTTCCCTTTGTAAACTCTGGTGCATGCATACATAAGCAATTGAAACTGTTTTTACTCCTGTTAATCTGCCTTATATCAGTTTGATATGTGGGCCCCAGCAATTAAACCTAGGAAGGTAAAGAGGGAAACAGATATTTCTTCCCCTATAGTGTGATGTCAAAGTCTTCTAAGAAGAAGGACAATCTCTCACATAACCACAGTAAAATAATTAAATTCAGGGACTGTAACATTTTAAAAATACTGTCTTAAGAGGTCTGCTCAAGATGGTGTAGTAGGTAAACACTGCGCTTACCTCCTGTCACGACCACATCAAAACAACTACAGAACAATCACTGAGAATCACCTGACGTCCAGCTGAACCAAAGCCCTACAACAAAGGACATACAGAAGAAGCCACTTGGAGACTGGTAAGAGGGATGGAGCGGAACGGAGACACGGGACACGTTGGTCCCATACCTTCTTACCTTCCCTTGTTCCATATTTGTATTACTCTTCTTCCACAGTGATACCCCTGGTTCCCTCCCTCAACAAAATATATTTACTCAATCCTACAATACATAAAGAATAATTTCAGAATTCTTCTATCAATACCACTTTCACAGCAAATGGATAAAGTTCGAGATTTCATTCCAGTTATTTTGTCTGTAGACTGAACACACGAGTATATAGTCAAGGTGCTACGTTCAGAACAACTTGAATTAGTAGTTTTTCACATGTGTGGGTTCATTTCATCCTCTTGATATACAGTTGGGTTCATTTACCTCTGTTTTTATTGAATCCCCCATCTTGTAATTTAATTTTATTTTTTGAATATACAAAATATTAACATGGTTGCAAATTCTAAGCTATAAAAAAAAAAAGGTATAGTCAGAGTGGTATCACTCCCTTCCCCAAATTTTCTAATCCCACTCCCACCCTGTAGGTTACCAATTTCATTTCTTCCAGTTTATTCTTCCTGTGTTCCCTTTTCCAATAACAATCAGATAGAAAGTAGATCAGACAGATAATAGTTAGATAGATAGATAGATAGATAGATAGATAGATAGATAGATAGATAGATAGATAGATAGGGCTTCTTTTTTACACAAAATGCAGTGAAGCAGGGCCCGGTTGGCACCCTCAGAGTAGAGGCCTCCGAGTGTCCTCCAAGTGTCCCGGCCTGACTTTTCCTCGACCTATAGCTTAACAATAGATCACCCCCCTGCGGCTTGAGCCCAGAACGTCCCCTGTCATTGTTCCCTGCTTCAGAAAATTACCCTGAAATTTATGATTAATACCCTTATGCTTATTGATTACAATATCTATGGTCTAGTATTCTTTCCCACCTACTCCCATCATTATTCCTGGGTTGCTGATGTCACCAGAGAGCCACACTGCCAGAGGGTAGGCTCCATGCAGGCCCCCGGAACCATCATGTAGCCTCTGGAACAACGCCCAGATTTTCCCTTAAATACCCCCAGCTGGTCTGAGAACGGTAAGGCAGTTTTGGGAGGTGTTAACCCGCTGCCTTCGCAGACCACCGGTGCTCTGACAATAAACACTTATCCTACAGCCCAATTCCGAGTCGGTCTATTGGCTGAGCAACGCAGGCAGCACGAGCCCCGGACTCAGCTGCCCTCCAGTTTCAGTAGCATCTACACTTGCTCTTCTGCACTTTGCTTTCCTCATTAACAATATGTTTAGCAATCACTCCATGCCAATTCATAAGAATTGTCCTCATTCTGTTTTACAGCACACACTGTATGGGTTGTACCATGACTCATTCAAATAACATCCCATAATAGGCATTTAGGATGTTTCTAATATTTCAGAAGTACGAATAAGATGCATATAGCTCTTATTGTGAATAAAGCTGACCACACTTTCATATGCTTAAGGACCGTTTTTATGTCATTTTTGTGTGAACTCTCTAGGTCTTTTGCAAATTTTCTATTACATTTTTGGCCCCTTTTTTTCTCTTCAACTGGTAATAACATGTTAGAAATGTTAGCACTTTATCAGTAATATATCTTGCAAATATTTTCTACCAGCTTATGACTTGTGCTTTAACTATATGTTTCTGCCGTGCAAAAAGAATTTTTAATTTTTTTTAAATTTTACACAATGAAGTTTTATTACATCTGGACTTTGAATTATAAGAGACCTTCCTTGCACCCAGATGATAAAGGAATTCCCATTAATGGTTAAATATCAGTGTCCCTTGCTATACTATACATGGGCATGTGTGTAGGAATAAAATACCATTTGCCTACTGACCTCTGGGCAATTTCAAAGATGCATAAAATTTAATTCTTGCAGGCTCTTCATCTCCTAACAGCGTAGCTTTCATTTTCCCTAACCCCAGGTTCCCTCAGCAGGCCAGACCTAAATTTCTAAATAAGACACTACTCACTCAAAACCACAGGAAACTTTCTCTAAAGCAAATAATAATTTGTAGTGCAAATCTGTTTTATAATCACATACATTTTTAAAGCAAGAATTACCTGTATTGTATTTTATTGTCTATCATAGATGGGTGCAGTTTCTCTTATTATTTTTATTATCAAGTAATCGATGCTTATTTTGGGGGAAAAAACACAAACTATAGTTAAGTAAAAAAAATTCTGGAACTATTAACATTTTAGAACATATTAATATATCAATATGTACCTATTAAAAAACTTCATTGAAAAATTATCCTTACTATACTTCCTATTTTGTAATCTGTTTCCTTCTTCACTTAACCTAAAAATCTTTTCACGTTATTGAGTTATCTATAACAGCATTTTAAAAAGTCATATACTATTCCACTGTATAAAGAAAAAAGTCATATATATTCCACTGTTTAACCAAGTATTGTGTACTTAGGATATTTGTTTTTTCTTTTTAATATGATAAACAGCTTTGTGATAAAATGACTTAAAAACACACACCTTTGTGAACTTGTCCAAATATTTCTTTAGGGTAAATATGTAGACACAGAATTGTTGGATCAAATAGTTTACAATATTTTTTTATATACACAGCTAAGTTGCGACCAGTAGTGTCTGGAAATAACTGCTCCCCCTTCATCCACACCCCCCACCTCCCAGTTGATGTTATTTTTCCTAACCCATTTTTTATTTCTTGATTTATTAACACAAGATTACTCAGTAGTGTGACAAGCTCTATAAAAGCACAAAAGGCAAGCAAATTTAGAACAAAACATTATTGATGTGTGTCTATAAACATTGTAAAATTCTTCCCAGACTCTAAACAATCTATTGAAACTTCTGAGAAATTATTTTATTCAAAAAGAACGTTCTTTTGACTATTCTTACAAAGCTCATTCTTTAAGACCTTAAAATCTTGTGCAACTTCCTCCATTTAGTAGGAACTCAAGCTTGGCTCTGGTTATAAATAAATAGAAAGGTTCCTAGACAAGAAATATAGACCTAAGGTAGTTGTAGGAATAAACTTATGTGAAAGCTTCTCCCATCAGAGCTGTACTAATTAAAACTCCATGATAATTCTCCCTTGTCAGTTACTGATTGAATGAATTTGCCTTAGAAATTTTTACTTCAGGTTCTAGTCTAATGGCCCACACTTCCAAATTACACTTTTAATTGAAAAACAACATGGAATTTTTTTCAGAACCATCTGTGCTTTCCTAAGAACATGTGACTGCCTACTGATAAATCCAATACTTTGCACACCCCAATCTTCCTGTTTAGGGTTCAAAAAGCTTAAGAAAATAATGTTGTTCCATAAAAACAGTACGTGATCAGAAACACTTCCTTTAAAATTTGATGTTTGGTGTGTGAAGCTTCTTAACAAGTGTTTATTAAACTGCATAATTTCAAAGCTTGAAGTGGTATATTGCAATGTTTTCCTGGGAGTTGATCACATTTGCATATCCTTTTACACTTCCTGTGAAATTAATATTGCCTTTTGTATCTTGAACTTAGCTAATATAACTTGCCATTTTTACTTCTCATTGCTAGGAGTAATATAGAGTGAATCCCCAAAGGGACCCCTGCAATGCCTATATAAGTTTTATTCTCTCGCTATTGCATTTTTCCATATGAATACTTTAAATCAGGATTAATAAAACTGCAAAATCTACTGGTCTTGCAAAATGGCAAGATTCATAATGGTAAAGATTGCCCAGCTAACAAAGAAAATGTGTTCCTAAAACTGGAGCCAAAGGCCAGGGTTCACAGAGCTCCTGACATATCTAATAGCATGCCAGACAGAGGTCCTTCACCAAGTAGGAAACATTTCAACAATTGCTCAATGTCTATAACCCAGCTAGTGATAATTTGACTACTTTTTCTCAAGGATACATCTTTGTCAGATGTTAAAATTCAACCATGACTCCAGGATTTTTAAAATTCCAGTTGGGGGACATGGGGTTAGAAATAGGATAATAATCAAAGAAAAAGGGTGGTAGGAAGTGAGAAGAGAGGAACATCAGAAGTAGCTGAAAAGCTCCAAGAAGGAAATCAAATGCAGAAACGGAAATCTCTGGAAATAACCACATGCCACACTAGACTAAGGTTGATGGAGGCCTCAAATCATCATCCCCCATTCACCTGCCCAGTAGAGGAGGAAAAATAATTTTCTCTCCCCCCTTCTGAGTTCAGCTGAGACCACCCCACCCCATCCCCCACAGCACCCCCGGTAATTAAAGGAGAGTAAAGGGAGACAAAAAATATTATATTATGTATGTACATGTGTATGGGAACCCCACAAAGTATGAGGCTCAAAAGGTAACAAGAGGATTTGGGTTTATATAACATCCTGAGCTAAGGAAAGAGATAAGGGACTGTGGCTTCAAAGTGGGGAAAGCAATTCACAGGAAAGTGAGAAGAGATGTTTGATAAACAAAGATTGCCCAGCCAGGCAAATAAGACTCTCAGGTGAAAAAGTTTCTCTGGTAATAGCTGTCTACCTCTTACAGGGCCCTTTGTAATGTAAATTTCCTTTACAAATGTAGATTTTCCCTACAAACACATGGATCTCCAAATATACATTTCCCTAACTTCTACTCTGTTTTCAGAGCTTTTCCTGTGTTGCAGTTTCTTAAAAATAATCAGCTCAAATAACCCTTATGCCAAAAAGGTGTGGTTTGGAGTGGTCCAATCTATTCCCCTGCATCACTCAGCTGCTGTTCTGCCTAACTGACAATCTGATCAAAGCCTGAAAACCTAAATTGTAATCCAAAGGAAAAGTTGGGGGCAACTGGTCACTGAGCTAAATACCCCATAACCTGTCAGAAAGCGCTTGCACTCTACAATGCCTTGTACTGCTCTCATTTATTCTCCTACTTCAAGTTCATCTCCAATTTGGTCAGTAAGCAGGGCAACTGGGTTCAGAACCAGAATTAGGGTGAGGAAAGTGAGAAACTAGCCTCAGGTGCAAAAGTTAAGGAGTGCTGAAACAACAACAACAACAAAAACTTCAAAAATCAAGGTAATATTTTAATGGAATATTTTTAAAAATCAAAATTAATGCAAAAATTCATGGTGAACAAAATATCAAAATTTTAAGTGAAGATTAATACCGTCAAACCACATTTGAGCTTGTATATCTATACTCCTATCTACAAGTTTTTATGTATATTTTAGAAAGTTGAGTTTTTTAAAGGACATTAAAGTAGTTGAAAAATATTGGAAAATTGAAAAGCAACTATATTAAAACTCACAACATTATTTTAAGTATAAACACTTTACTTGTCATGAAATCAGAATTTATTATAATTTCAATATTCTAGCGTTAATGGGTACAAGGTCAATAATATTTTCAATATTTACCTCTTTCTTTATCTTGATGTTAATGGGAAAATTGACATGGTTGACATTTTCTCATCAGCAAGTGTCAATCTTAAATAATTTTAAATTAACTTACTTACTGAATTTAATTAACTCATTTTCTTTTATGTTAGGGTCCAATATGGCGCAGCACTGTACTGGTCTTTACTTAAAATGTTTATATTTTCTTCTTCACAGATTTTTTTTGCATTTATTTCATTAAGAAAAAGATTGAATTAAAATATTTTTTCTTGATTACTGAGTATTTGTCACTCTCTTAAACTGTGTTTGTCTGTTCCATAAAGTCAAAGTTGAAGCTATTGCCACTTTAGACATATAACATAACAATAAAAATAACTCTAATGTAGGTAGGAGCACATATGTTAAGTGAAAAAAGTATGTTGCAGGATAATATGTAAGTATAGGCTCACTTGTGCTTAAAAATGTTTTTAATTAAGTTCAAGTCATTATACATAAAATATACGTGGATGGTAAAAGATGCAGAATATAGTCACTAAGACAAGAAGCTTTCAATTGCGAAGCTACAAAATAATACACTGGGTGCCCAAGTAACATGTCATTACAGCTGAAGTAATTACAACTAAAGTATTATTGTTTGATATGTTTGATATCTGTGAAAGGTTATCCCCCACAATAATGTGATTCTTACTCACTTGTAGCTAGGTACATCTTTTTTAATTTGAGAGAAAGTTGGTGGGGTTTTAGCATGTGTACTGGGAATTATGAGCAACTACTGTAAGTTCAAGGGAGATTGTGAGCACTCAACAACAGTATGTGTAATGGTGAAAAACAAAATGAGAACCTCATATCCAGGCAGTAATGAGTTATATAAGCCAGGAATATGCAAGCACTGTTTCTTATTTTGCTTTGAGTTTCTTGGGTACCTGCTCAATATTCCCTCTTTTCTATAACAGCAATTTTTTATTTGCTTTAACTGTTAGCCAAGCTTATGGAGGTATAATTCAAAAACAGTAAAGTTTTCCCTGTTTAGTATACATTTCTATGAATTTTGAAAAATGTGTATAGATATAACCAACACCACAATCAAGATATAGAACACTTCCACGATCCCAAAATGTTTCCTTGTACATTGCTGTATTCAAGCCTTCACCTTACTCTCCAGCCCCTGGCAAGCACTGATTTATTTCTGGTCCCTCTTACCTAAAAACATCGTATAAATGAAATTACAAGCCTTTTGTGTCTGGCTTCTATCACTTAGTGTAGAACATTTGGAATTCATCCACTTGTTGCGTGTATCAGTAATTTATTCCTTTTTATTGCTGAGTATCATTCTATTGTATGGATGTACCACAGTTTATTTATCCATGGTAATAAGATTTTGATTTGCCAAATCACCCATACCCAACTCCCAGGTCATGTGATTCGGAGAAGTCTGACCCAACCCTACTTCCAGGGGTATCCATTCCCAGACCTGATCCACCAGTATATTCCATCATCCTGACCAAAGGGATGAGTTCAGAGGTGGCCACATGGCCCAGTTTAATTGACTGATATTCAATGTGAGACAGCTGAGAAAACTGTTGGTAACAAGAAGATACTGAACTGATACAATGAAAAGAGATGTTGAGCTGGTATCTCTGGTAACCATTCTGGCACTACAAGGGAGTTCCCAGCCTGAGGATAAGGCCAATGGGAACAAAGTACAGCCAAGTGGATGAGACGAATTCCTTCACCGAGTGTGAGCACAGGGATCCAGTCCTGCCTAAAGACCCACCCCTAGACTTCTCAGTTGTACAAGCCAATAAAATTCCTTCTACCTCTAGTCAATCTAAGTTCTATTCCTGACTTTTAAAACTAAAATCTCATGATGCTACAGCCTAGAAATAAATTTTCATATTCCATACATCAAGGAAGTTACAAGAAAGTTTTGGAAATAAGACACAATAAGTGGATTTCTCATCACACATCCCATCTTTACCAGTTTACCATTTTGTAAGTACATGGTCTCGAGGATTTTGTTTACTCCTATAAACCTTTATTTCCTCATTTCCAAACCAGAGGAAATAATTTCTTATTCATTCTACAATATTCCTTTGAATATCCAAAATGATTATGTTAGTTGAAATGCAAAAGAAAATAAAAGTTATTCTTTTTACTATCCATACAAAATAATTTGGACACAAGCATGAAGTACAGTCATGTACCACATAATGACGTTTCAGTCAATGACAGACTGCCTATATAAGGGTGGTCCCATAAGATTATAATAGAGCTGAAAAATTCCTATCGCCTAGTGACGTCATAGCCATCATAAAATCATACTACAATGTGTTACCCACGTGTCTGTGGTGATGCCAATGCAAACAAATCTAGTGCACTGTCAGTCATATACAAAAATACAGCACACAATTATGTACAATACACGATAATTGATAGTGACAAAAAGTGACTATTTACTAGTTTATGTATTTACTGTACTATACTTGTTATCATTATTTTAGAGTGTACTTTTTCTACTTATGAAAAAATGTTTGCTATGAAACAGTATTCCGTGTTACTCCAGGAGAGAGCTGCCTCATACATCCCATACATGGTGTTTACCCTGTTTCTTGGTTACATCATTTTCTCTTGTGTTTGAATCTTGTGTTGTTTTGTAAGTAACATGCTAGACTTGTAGCTGAGGAGTAACAGGCTACACACCATGTAGCCCAGGTGTGTAGTAGGCTGTACCATCTGGATTTGTGTAAGTACATGCTATGCTGTTCACATGCAACAAAATCGCTTAAGGACACATTTCTCAGAATGTATCACTGACATTAAATGGTGCATGACTGTAGTAATGATAGAAATAAGAGAATTAACAGGCATTATAAGGATCCGTGTACAATAACCATACTAGTGACATTTACTGAGTGCATGCTCTGTGTTAAGTACCTCATACATATTATCTCATTTAACATTCCCAATAAGACTAAGGGAACTTTGAAAACCTATTTTTAGATGAGACTTAGAGAACATAAAATACTTTTAAGTTAAAATTGCAACTGGTAGAGGCAGAACAAAATCCCCGATCTGGGCCACTAAAGCCAATGCACATCTCTAAGTGAGACGAAAGGCATAAAGCAAACACTCTGTAGATTACAATTCAATTATAAACACCATCATCATGCAATTAATTCCGCAATTCCATTGCTTTATATATAACTGTGCATAGTGTATCTAACTTATGAAGATGTAGAAAGTTTAGTCCTATGATATTATCACATGGTAATAAAGTTGTACTATATTTCTAAACATCTGGATTACTAAGCCAAGTTTACACATTTAAATCAGCTATTTGGTATCAAAAACACACAAGAAAATCCACAGGGAAAAAAATTGTATTTCTGGCACCAATATGGCTGTAAGATTTTGATTTTTAATGAGGAAGTCAGATTTTTCTATCCTATCTCCTCTAGGGGATAAATACCCCAAATAGAACTGTTCCCAAAGTAACTATGAGCAAGAAAGGAGACTCCACGGAAAAAAAAGGAATGAATAAGAGATGCCCAACCCTTTTCAAAAGCTAAGCCTTCCCTCAGGATACAAGGAACCTATAGTTTCTTACACCTGACAACTTGGCCTAGAAGCCAGAAAGAGTGTCATTTGTTTGTTCTTTCATTTCTTGTTTTCTAGCTTTGGTGCTCATCAGATTCTCCAGAGAGAGCCTAATTTTTAAGTCACTCATTATTCCTATCTAGAACTTCGTTTGCTCATTCATTCCTTCAGTTATTCAAAGATGACTTCTATTTGCAGAGCCCTGGGCTGGAGAATCCAAAATCCCAAACCTCCCTACCTAAGAGACTAGGACAAGTAAGGAATCTGGCTTCTCCATCTTCCCCCTTTCCTCCAGCCACCAGCTTCTACTGGAATTAATCCTTTGAGTTATGGTAGACTTTGGGATTGAACAGGATTAACTAACTGTAAAACCAAGGGCAACTCTTAAGGTAAAAAATGAAATAAGTATTATAAAGAAACATAGGTGAACTCCTTTACAACCTGGATGTGGGAAAAACCTTTCTAACTTTGACTCAAATGAAAATGCTTAAAAACAGAAAAAGGAAAAGGAAAAGATTAAAATATCCAACTATATGAAAAATTTTAAAATTCTTTTGCACGGGAAGAAAAACTTAAGCAAAGTCAAACACATGCATACTAAAAACAAACATTTACAATATAAAGCACAGATTAGGCACCAATCACCCATATATATATATACATTTTTTTTTTTAATTCTTAAAAGTTGAAGGAAAACAATGAGTTAAAAAACCTAGTTTTTAGTGTGAGTAAAATAAAAGAACAAGCAGATCACAGAAAAGTATATAAAAATGGCCTTAAACATGAAAATATGCTTCACTTCCTTATAATAAGAGAAAAGCAAATGAAAACCATAGTGGGAATTATGCTAACTACATCAATGAAAGAGGTTATAGTAGATACTGGGGTGTGGAATACATGGAAACCCTTTGTACTATCTTCATAACTTTTCTATAAATCTAAAACTATTCTACAATAAAAAGGTTATTTAAAAAAACTATAGTGAGATACTATTTCTTGCCTACCAGACTGGCAAATGTTCATAACCTTGATGACAAGGGTGTGGAGAAACAGTCCTTCTCATGCATTGCCAGTGAGAGAGCAAAAGGGTATAACCTGTATACAGGGAAATCTGGTATTAAGAAAACTGTGTATCTATTAACCTTTATATTGATCCATCTACCCATCTATATGTTTACATAAAGCAATACCAGTTATAGCAATTCACCCTGAACATACACATACCTTCAAACATACCAAAAAACATGGACACAAAGTTATTCACTGCGACATTATTACTAGTAACAAAATACAATTGTACCTCGGTTTTGGAACGTTTCAGAACTCGAACGGTCTTCCAGAATGGATTACATTTGAAAACCGAGGTACCACTGTACCGGAAACAACCTAAAGCATCCACAGGAACACCCTTGGTCTATCAATAAAGAAATACTAGACAGTAGTAATAAGGAATGAGGAGGATCTTATAAAGTGATACAGAATGATTGCCAGGATAAAAGCACAGTGAAAAGAGTTATGTGTAGCACGCTTACTTCCGCGTCAGAAAGAACAGAAAAGAAGCATATGAATGTATTTGCTGGTGTTTGTACTAAACACATGAAAAATAAACCAGAAATTACTGCAGATGTTTGCTATAGAGGGTGGGTAAGAATGGGGTGGGGGGGGTGAGGATGGAGTAGGACTTCCTTGAACAACTTTTTATCAAGTTTTGACTTTGGAACCATGTGAAGTTTTACATATTCAAAACAGAGAATAGAAAAAGATTTTAAAAACATAATCTAAACTTGCATATAAACAAAAAAAAATGAATGGTATATTATATTGATAAAAATAACCACAGAAGATAAAAAATGAACTCAAATAACTTTTGAATCCGTACTCTGAATCCACAGTGGAATATTAGCACAAAAAGAAATGCAAATAAATCTTGAACTTTCCTCAGTAGATGGATTATCGGGACTATTGATGTAGTAATTCTGAAACTATTTTCTGTGTATTATAGGACAGAGCAAATGAATCAATCTATTTGGCTGTCACTGTAGAATAAAGGAGATACAGCTGCGTAATGAGGGAAGGTGAAAGAATCCTGCAAGGTTGGATTTGAACTGTAGGTTATTACTTACATGCTATGCACATACATACATATACATACACACATACATATATCCTAGAAGCAATGATACTCAAGTAGCAATGAGCCCACTGAGTAGTCGTAGCCCAATCTTTGTTTCTCAATTCCATTCCCCACTAAAAGGAGGCTGGGCTCTGAAGAAATGACTTATTCTTGATCACACATAGGTAAAATACAAAGAAACTTAAAAGACCTTCTTTTGCATAAGCATACTCACAGACTGATGGAAACGTGTCAAAAGGGCATAGCTTAAAGGGGATCCCACTAGCTAAACTGGAGACAATTTGAGCCTTACTAAATAAGGAGTCATTTATATAGTTATAATTATTTTGTGAAACTTCCTTGAGGTAAATACCTATGATTTGTGTATTTTTCTGTAGGTTTGCTGTACTTCAATACAAAGTTTTTGGGTAGTGACTATTTTTCTTTAAAAAGCTCTGATGTAAGCAGCAGAGAAAACACATATTTTATTTTAGCTGAAAGAAGAACCATACTTTATGAGCAAATTCTTCCAGCTATAATGATAATTATCCAATCTTACTATGGATATGGGGAGGGGAAGCTCTTTTGATACCAAAGAATATCAGCTAATAAGTGTATAAGGATAACACAATTCGAAAAACACCATCAGGCAAGATTTATCAATGAATGATAAAACTGACATTTGAAAGGTTCTTGGGAAACAGGATATTCACCGAGTCTCAAAATATTACCCTATAGATTACTAATTACAAAGCAAAAGAATAAATGTCAAAAAACCCCACAACTTCCCAAAATGGAAGGATCTGGAGAATATTACCTTAATCACGAGATCAAATAGCATCACCAAGAATGGCACAAACAAATTATGTAGTCCAATATGATGCAAGGTGAGTAACAGTATCATCAGCATTACTCAAGACACTGGCTCAGAATCTTAATATCAACTCATGAAAGACAAATAAAAGGCAAGGGACTATTCTAGATTAAAAGACTTCTCAGAGATACAGAAAGTAAATGAAATGTGTAATCTTTGATTGGTTTGAAAAATAGAAAGAAGAGGGACATTACAAGTTACAAGGGATTTTAATGGGGATATTTGAATATATTTGATAACATATTAATGTTAAATTTCTTGGGTATGATAATGGTATAATGGTTACATATTGACCTTAAGAGACACAAGGTTATAAAAGTCAGAAGGAAATATGTCTACAGCTGAACTGCAAATGGCTTTTAAATGTATATACGCATAAATGAGAAAACGAAAGCAAAGGAACACTTGTGACAAAATGTTTGTAACTGAATTCTTGTGAGTGGTATTTGGGTCATTTTTATTTTCTTCTCTCAACTTTTCTTAAGTTTCAATATTTTCAAAATAAAAAGTTGGGGAGTGGGGGAAATAATTGGGATAGCCTCCAAAAAATAAATAAATCAAGTATAACTAGAGTTTTTAAATTCTCACTCTGTGTCAGGACCTATTCAGAGGGGTTTTCAATAATAACTCATTTAATCCTCATAATTCTATGTGCTTGATACTAATAATATCTCCATTGTACAGACAGGAAATTGAGTCCTATAGAGATAAAATAACTTGCCTAAGCTTATAATCAGAATAGTTAGGATTTCAACCTAAGAAATTTATATTCAGAGTGCATTATGATATAGCCACAAAATGTTCCTGTCCTTCAAATAAATAATAAACCAGATTATTGAAACATACTTGTCAAATAATATGAAATAATCTGATTAGTAGACCAAACACATTAATCACATCAGCTTAATGATTATATACATCTGATATCTCCTAATTGCCCAACTAAGAATTCTGGGAAGTTCAACTGGTTCTTAATAGTTTCCTTTCTTATGCTGGAAAACAAGATCAGCAGTATCTGGAGGTCAAATAAGAGCCTGGGGTCCGGAGGGGGTTGACCTTATAAGCATAGCATCTAAAAATAGTATGTTCAGTTATGGGTATTATTTTAAAAATAGAGAATATAGGAAAAGTCAAAGGATTAATATTTTATCTAGTACATTAAATAAATCAAAGAAAAAGGAACAAAAGTATAGGTGCTCTGAGGTTTACGTGATGTTAAAAATGCCATCATAAAGTGCTCCATTTCCTCAGCCACCAGAGACCCTGGCACAGTAGAAATTACATCATTAGTCAATTAATCAGTTTCCCCTCACAATGGCACAGTGGGGTGCCCTTTTTAACTCATTAGAGTAACCAGCTCACCAAAGTATCTAATAAAGAGGAAAGTCACAGAACGAAAAAAATAGACACAAAAAGCAATGGAGAAGAGAGACTGAGACAGACAAAGGCAGTTGTACTATAAAAGAAAATGAGAAATGGAAAGGGAAATGCCACGTATCAAAGGTTAAAAGAGAAAGTATCAGGATTAAAAAAAAAGACATAGAAGACTCTTATGAAAAGAATAGGGACCTGTGAGAAGCTAGAAATCATGACTGGCAGCATTGAAGCCTGAAAACACAAGGCAGCAGTCAAAGAGAAGGGGTGACACAAAGCTGTTCCTTCAATCACTCATTTCCTCATTCCTTTAACACCTGCAAAGTAGACGGTACTTTGTGGAACTTTGAGGGATTCCCAAAGGAGAAAGCAGGGACCCTTGCCCTCAAAGAGACCAGGGGCTGAAAACATTCTCATTTTTTGCATGTTCCTTTTTTTTTCAATGTAATTTAAATTATTGTTGCCACATCTCAGTTAATTGTGATAGTTAATTTTATGTGTCAACTTGACTGGGACATGAAGTGCCCAGATTAAACATTATTTCTGGATATGTCTAGAAGGATGTTTCCAAATGAGATTAGCATTTGAATGGTGGGCTGGGAAAAGCAGATTTCCCTCCCCAAGGGGGTAGGCCTCGTCCAATCCCTTGAGAGCCTGAATAGAACAAAAAGATGGGGAATTCATGCTGTCCTCTGACTTTCTGAGCTGGGAAATCAGTCTTCTCCCGCCCTGAACAGTGACTTAGACCATCAGTTCTGATTGTTATACCTTCTAGTTCTTAGAACAATTCCACTGGTTTTCTGAGTCTCTCTCTGGCTTGCAGAAGGCAGTTCATTCAACCTCTCAGACTCCAAATCATGTGAACCAATTCCTCATAACAAACAAACAAATAAATAAAATATAATATAATAAGTCATATATAAATGATTTATTACAAACAGAACCAATAGAATATACATATATACATGATATATATGATATATATTAGGTTGGCGCAAAAATAATTGTGATATTTGCAATTATTTTTAACCTTTTCAACCACAATTACTTTTGCACCTACCTAATATATATTATATAGATATATAGATACATAGATATAGATATATATATAATTATTAGTCAAGATTCTCCAGAAAAATAGAACCAATAGGATATATATAATATAGAACATGATATGATCTATACTATACACTTATATTCTCATACTCAATACATACTTCTAAAAATTATACCAGTTACATCATCTATAAAAAAACAGTACTTTTTTCAATTTTATTTTTTCTTCAATTGCAGTTGATATGCAATACTATATTAGTTTTACGTGTACAGCATAGTGGTTAGACATTTATATAACCTATGCAATGATTCGCCCCAATAAGTCTAGTACCCACCTGGCACTAAACATAATTATTACATTATTGACTATATTCTATATGTTGTATTTTATATCCCATGACTGTTTTGTAACTGCCAATTTGCACTTCTTAATCCCTGCCCCTTTTCCACCCATGCCTCTAAACCCCTTCTAATCTGGTAACCCTCAGTTTGTTTTCTGTATCTATGACTGTTTCTATTTTGTTTGTTCATTTATTTTATTTTTTTAGATTCCACATAGAAGTGAAATCACATGGTATTTGTCTTTCTGACTTATTTCACTTAGCATAATACCCTCTAGGTCCACCTATGTTGTTGAAACAGTAAGATTTCATTCTTTTTTTTATGGCCGAGTAACATTCCTGGATAAATATACCACATCTTCTTTATCCAGTAGTCTATTGACGGACACTCAAGTTGCTTCCATATATCGGCCATTATAAATAATGCTGCAATGAACATAGGGATGCATTTATCTTTTTGAATTAGTGTTTCGGATTAAAGAGGGTACTTCTTAATTGCGCTGCTATGCTAAATTCATTAAAGAAAGGAGATGTGTTTATATTTCTGAAATGCTTATACGCTGTTTCCCAGAAAATAAGATCTAGCCGGACAATCAGCTCTGATGCATCTTTTAGAGCAAAATTTAATAAATGACCCTGTCTTATATTATATGATACAAGACCTTGTTTTGTATTATAGTAAAATGAGACCGGTAGTATACAAAGAAGTATCATTAAGTGGTCTATGTCTACATGGATACTTCCAACTTTAGATACAGCACAGTTCCACATCATCCCATTTTCTTTCCAACATTCCAATCCAGAGAGGTGAACAATAGCAAAGGATAAGGAAATCTAAAGAAAGTAGAAACATAAATAAGGAGTTTAAGGACCAGGTTGTCATTTCCTTTGTAATTTCCCACAGGGCTTCCATGACCAAAAGCAGTACTAACCAATGGAATCAGTATTTGTCATATAGTATCTGAGAGTGGATTCTGGGTAAAGGAAACTACAACAAGGAGAGGCTTCCAACCAGATATCCTCACACTTAAAAGACAACCTAAATGACATATAACTGGGAAAAGCCAGAAAGTGACCTCCCAGCATGTCTTTGTATAAGCTCTCTGCTATCACTAAGGTCAGCTTACTCCCTAAAAAAGAGCTGAAAATTTAAGTTTAAATGGGGGTTTCATACATCCAATTTAGAATACTGCTTCCTTCCCCCTCCTCACCTATAAGGTTTGGAAGTAAATGCCCATTATTTTGACCACTCAACATCTGATTCGTTTAGGACACTGCTCCTCCCCAACTCATTGTGGTTCTTCTGGGATCTCAAAGGGCCTCATCTGCCTGACCAAAGGTAGAAATATGACTCAAGCTAACCAATCTGAGTCTTTGGGGAGATTTATATGAATCAGCTGGAAGAGAAATGGGTTTTGGTGATCCTACGTAGGTAAACTCACATAAGTCTGAACTTGCTTAGGGACCATTTTTCTCACCACAAGGACTGAGACTGAAGGAACCACTAAGACCACGAGGAGAAGAAAAGGGGGATAGAGTGGAGGCAAATTTACATGACGCTATTACAACTGAAGTTTACAGGTCCTTTTCCATCAATGTGTCCACTGTAATCTTTTTATAAAGAAGGCTCTCTAAGCTGTATGAAGTTCAGGCCACACAAAACCTAGGTACGCCCCTGGGAGAGACAGTTTTAAATATACAGTGAAGCACTAATAGCCATCTATGACAAAAGCCAGTTTCACCCCATTGGACCCTGCAATTATGTGAGCAGATATTCACTCCTTATTTTATCTTAGGATAATATGAATTTAGTTCTACTCACTTGCAACTGAAGGGTATCAGAATATGCCACCCCCAAATATGCCTCTTTAGCACAAGGATTATTTTGAGCTAATTATTTTTAAGAAACCGCAGACACGAGAGAAGCTATAAAAACATAGTAGAAGATACCCTTCTGTAAACGGCAATATACATTTGTAAAAAGAATCTCTATTTGTGTCTCCCTCTGTACGCCAGGAAGAAGAAGATGACTCTAAATCACAAGAGAATCTTATCGCTGGAGATGGCATTACATCTACAAAACAAACCTTCCCCTGTTTACCTTGCTTTTTCTGGTAACCTCTCTAAACTATAGCCTACCCTCACCATCACCTTTCTTTGTTTGTCTTTGACTGAAGATGACATTTAAGGTGGTGACTTGGGCCATCTCAGAGAGTTTTACTGTTTTCCTAGATATCTCCCAGGTATACATGAGGCATACATGTTAGTAAATGTCTGTTTGTTTGTCTCTTGTTAATCTGTCTTTTATCACAGGAGGTCTCAGCCAAAAACTCAGAAGGAGAGAGGAAAAATTATATCCCCCCTACACAACCAAAAGATTCTCAAGATTTTAAGAAAAAATAAAATAATGGATCTGAACTTCCTGGCAGGATATAAAGGGGAATCAATGCAATTTTCAACTTTCAGACTATCTATTATAAGCTACCGTGTTTCCCCAAAAATAAGACCTAGCTGGACCATGAGCTCTAATGCATTATTTGGAGCAAAAATTAATATAACACCCAGTCTTATTTTAACATATTAATTAATATAATATGATATGATACGATACGATATAATACTGTGTCTTATATTAATTTTTGCTCCAAAAGACGCATTAGAGCTAATGGTTCGGCTAGGTCTTATTTTCAGGGAAACAGGGTATTATTTCATTATTGTTCACATTTTGAGTTGTGGTTTACAGTAAATTTCAACACTGAATTTGCAACCAATTTTAACAAAACAAACCATGGAACCGCCTTTACACATTTTTTAAAACATATTTTTTTCCTTTAGTTGGCTTATAAATGAGAAAAGAAGAATTATGTTGACACCACAAAAAGTCTCACTTACTGATATCCTTTTGTGTGCTATTCATTTACAGAACGCGTATGTTTATTCTCCATTGCATAGGGCACTTACTTATTTTCTACTGAGAGTTGCACTTAAATTCCCCTCTGTCTGCCAGTCTACATGAGTGCTAAGGAATCCATTCCCAATACTGTGATCTCTGTCAAATGAGCAGTCCACCGACATCCATTGTCTCCTCTGGACAAATTACACTAGACATTTAAGATACTTGGAAACCTGCAAAAGAAAAGCAGCTTTGGAAATGTTTCATGTAAGCAAGACTGCTTTCCTGGGATTTCTCATTGAGGGAGGTAATTTAGAAAGTGATAAAAGTTCACAGAGGATATTACATGCTTTTCTAATCAGAAACATGCAAACTAATAAGAATCCAGAAATGTTCTTGCATTTGGACCCACACATGTATGCCTCAAGAATACAAGGAAAATGAAAAAGTTTCTTACTAAATAGTTCTCAAAAGCTAGTTACAATATTACATATGTTATAAGTCCTTAGATAGTTATCCCAGAAGAAACACAGAATATTTCTTGTACGAAAGATCAGGAAATCAATCAAAATGGAACATTTGTCTTGCAAATGATTCATTCAGAATGACAAAGGAAATCGCTGTTTTACCAGGAAGTGACCAGATCTTGTTTTGAAGAACAGCAGGCAGTGGGAGAAAAATGGATTTTGTGATTTTGAAAAATCACTGTGAATTCTAAGCAATGATTTAAGTCCTAATCAGGTCCTGCCACCAGTACCATATATAATACCTTGCCCCCCACCCTAAAAAGACAATAAAAATTGTACAGACCCTATCAAAAAGTGTGAGCCAAATGATCTTGCCTTAAAGAACTCTCCACACACACACACACACACTCACACACACACACTCATACACACTCACACACACACACACACACCCCACCTCCACTGCTAACAATAGCACCATTATCATCACTTTGGAGAACAGTCTCCTCTGCAAAAAAGAAGTCTGACAGCTAAGTAAAGCCTCCTGGCCAGACGTCCTGGTGTCTTGGTTTAAACCCAGGTCGCTCATGGGGTGGGTTTCCTGCAGGGCGCAGGCTTTGGCGCCACAGAGCCACTGCCATTTCCAACACTGACAGTTTCTTTAACCTTCAATAGAACACAGAAGTGGCACTCAAACCGACAAGTAAAGAGATGTCCTGGCAGTCTAATTTCAAAGTAGGTTTCATATCAGAGTCTTTTTTATGATTTTTAAAAGAAGCATTTTATGCTACTCTGATGGAAATCTTCAAGAGTAGTAGCTTCTGTCTGATAAATGTCATAGAGAGTGAAACAATAAGTCTGAAGCAGAGGGAAAGGGGCAAAAGTATTTTGTTGCAAGAGGTATCACACCGTGAAAACAAGAGACGATTGAAGTTTAAAAGAATAATCTATATTTATCCTGGTAAAAACTTTCCTCAGGTCAGCACTTTAAATACCACTGGAAAATGCTGACAATAATTATGTGAATGTTGCTATAAAAATGAAATCTCCCAACTAATGGGTTTCACAGGTGTTTCCACTTCTGCCTTAACACACACACGCGCAGGAATAGTTCAGGTACCTCTGTCAGGACCTCCCAAAGTCAGCAGGGAGGGAAAATAACTACACTACTATGAAGAAACAAGTAAGACAAGAAAAGATGTGAGCTGTAGTACATAACCTGAGGCCTGACGCTCACGTGAGCTGGGTTTCTGGCTGGGCAGCAGTGCGGAAGAGCAGTCAGCAGCCCGGACTGTGGAGAGCGACCGCACTTGACATTCAATCCTGGTTTGCTCATTGGGTGACCAGGGCTCGTCACTGAGCCTCCCTGAACTCCAGTGTCCTCATCGGTACAATGGTGACTGTCATGTGTGCTATAGGGTATAAATGAGGAAAGATGTATAAAGCACTCAGGGCCGACCCTGGCTTACAACAGAGCATTGGTATGTAGAAGAGACTGCTATTATTCTTGATGTGGGTGATGTTGGATCTGCCGGCAGTTTCTGAGTGTGGGCCGGGATCCTGTCTCGTGAGATCCTTCGATGGAAACACAGACCAGGGAGAGGCAAAAAGTTTTTAAAAGAGGATAGTTTATTAGCGGCAGGAGAAGAGGTTGCAGCTCCCCAGCGGGAGGGGGGGTCCCGAATCGGGGGTGCCTCATGACTGAGGCAAAAGCTCTTACTTTTATACCTTCCCTTTGCCTGCTTAGGGAAGAGGAGCTGTTTGAAGAAGGGAACTTGTTTGAAGAAGAGAACTGGTGCCTTCTAATGAAATTCGTCTACCACGTTTGTTCTGCTTGCCCATCCTAAAGGAATTAGCAAAATAACCCACTCTTGTCTATCAGATCTGCTCCATTTGTCAGGCTGAAAGGAATTTTATGATTAACCTCAAGGCCTTGTTACATTATGTCCTGGAGCGAAGGAGTGATTTCAAAACCTGAAGTTTTAGGATATGACTGTCTTTGTTTATTCCACCAGGGACCTCCCTGTCTACCTAGGGACATGCTAACGCTCCTGTGTCATTATTACCTTATTACCATTATTAATGATTGCCACAGTGCAGCCATTTTGGTTAAACAGACACCAATCCTGGGGCATAAAGGCAGTCTGAGGATAGTTAGACTTGAAGGAAACACAACTAGCCCAGTACCTTAGTCAAAGCATACCTTTGTCTGACTTTACATTATTGGAATTAAATGTCTGTTGCACAGATGATAGGCCCAGTACAGGACTTGGGAGTTTCAACACAACAGCAAGGATAATCGTCCTGGTTGTAATAAGCAACTTGCTCATCTTTGAGTGGACAGTCTTCCCTGCTTTGACCTTTGCTCCTCAAAATGTGGCCTATAGACCAGAGCATCAGGAACATCTGGGAAATTCCTGAAAATGCAGAATCTCAGGCGCCATATCTAACCTACTGAATCAGAATTTTAACAAGATCTCGAGGTGATTTTACCCACATTCAAGTTTGAAAAGTGCTGGTGTAGACCACAACCTTTAAGGTACAGATTATCCCATTTGGAGTATGTTTCTGTGATCTTTGCTGCATAATACTTAGAATCACAGGAAAAACAACCATGTATTTGCCCTACTTCAAAGTGGGCAGGACGAGTGGGGCTCCTCTCTGCTCCACATGTGTAGGTTGGGGCAGCTCAGATCTGGGACTGCAAGACCCAAGTTGGCCTCTCTTCACTAACGTGGCCCTTGGCTGGCGCAACTGGGCCAGTGGGGGCTGGCTGGGTCTCTTACCTCGTCTTAGTATTCCTTCCGAACCTCTCTCCTAGGGGCCTCTCCCTTACACCATAAGCAGACTTCTTTATGTGATGGCACAGGGTTCCAAGGCAGTGGTATCTCCAGCTATCTTAAAGCCTAGACCCAGAACTGGCACAGTGTCATTTCTACCATTTTCTGTTGGTCAAAGCAAGCCAAAGGTCAACGAAAACTCAAGGGGAGGGAAAAAGGACTTCATCTCTTGATGGGAGAAGAGGCACCGACAGGAATGGAAGGCTTTGTTGGAAACAGTCCTCACAGACCAGCTACCACAGTGTGTCTGTTACTTTTTCCTTTTCTTCCTCTCCCTGTTCTCATGACTGGTAAAACATTCACTTTGTTTCAATTACAAAACTAGATACAAGTCCCATTGGAAGCAAAAAGAATTTTAGGGCATGATATCGCCCCTCGAGGACCTTGTTATAAGAAAATTGGTAAAACAAGGCATACAAACCTTGAAATTTTAATAACAATAAAATACTGTAATAATAAAATATTTAAATAGTAGTGCAGGATATAATAGAAATGACGTTCTAAGGCTATGAACCATCCATTTGATTAATTTTGCACACCATAAACACCCTTAGTGTTCAGATGTAAGAGTAGGGAGGTGCGGCCTGAGTAAGATTTGCACAGAAAGGGTAAGATGGATTTTTAAAAAGACCCAGTGAAATAACTTTGAAGAATAACAGAACCACAGAGCCAAGGGAACAGGGTCATGGGGATACAAGACCATGAAAGCGTCTCTGCATTTTCTTTGGTGATGATTATAAAGTCAATGTGCCAGAAAGAATCTCCTGCCTGATAACGTCCATCTTTACTTCTCCCCTTAGATATGTTCATAAGTCATTTGTGGAATCCCCACCAGCAATATAACCTTGTATTAATAATGAAGGCTTTCTACTAACCTGATACATTTTACTAGACCTTGTGGGAGGGGGGAGGACAAACAAACAGAAATGCAGGCATTGTCAAATGGCAACTTGTAAGCTTCACTATTCATTGTATAGAAACTAGCACTTTTCATATTGTTAAGCAGCAACTTGTAAATTCCACTCTTCCCTAGAAAATAAAAATGGAATAAAAGGGGCCGCTTAGAAGAAAAATATAAATTTCAATCTCCACTCCAGGAAAATAAGCTCTGATTACAGAACATAGTTCATACACCTCAATGTGCCAAACACTTGTTTTATTATACATTCATGTTTAATGAGTTGGTTTTCCAACAACAGAGAATGAAATCTATAAGCTGTCATTTAACTTCTTTAGGAAGGTATTTTTCTTCCTTTTCTTTTTTCCTCCTCCTCCCCCCCAAACATAATATAAGCAATGGGGGGTTCTGAACAGTCTCACCCATTAATTCCTTCTATAATAATGTTTAAAACAATTTTAAACATTGTTCTCGGGGCTTCATTGTACCACATAGAATAGCAGAGAATGACACAGTATCGGGCCATATATTTCTAACAATTGCTCTTTAACTTGTTGGGGGTAAAGAGGGCTTTTAAAAAGTTGATAATAAGCATCATTCCTTGTGTTTAATTTCTATTTGTTATTGAAAAACACCAGGCTATGATGCAAGACTCTCCCTAGCATTTTTATAAATGTGCCCTTAGAAATTCAGATCCAGTGGATTTGAATGATTTTGCCATTTATTCAAACAAGTTTCTAAATAGTCATCCAGGACAGGAAGGCTAGGAATGTTGGAAGAAAGTGGTAAGAGCCATATTCTACAGTCATGGCAAGAAATAAAGAAGGGGAGTTGCTACCTCAATACTAAAAGTGTCAGTGCAATAATATCCTAATAAAATATGTTCTAATAGAAGTTATAAAATCCCACACCAAGAAACACTCTCAAATCAGAAGTCAGGTGTAATACAGCCCAGAATCAACCAAAGAATCTTTATGTCAGGGAGTATAACGATGCCAATATACCACCTCTAAAATTTTCCTAATTTATAATTTTTGAATAGATGATATATACACAAAGTGAAAATTGAGACAATACCAAAGTTCAGAGAAAAATAAGTCTTCCCATCCATGCTGTTAACAATCTCTTGTGCAGTGTTCCACATATGCATATACAAATATGGATACATATATTATAAATGTCTATGCACCATACCATAGCACATTCTAAACATTTTTTTTCACTTAGCAATATCATAGATATTTTTCTATATAGATATATTCTTTGTAATGCCTTCATTGTATTACAAAGTATAGATATTTCCTAATCTATTATCTAATCCCCTATTGCACAGACATTTAAGCTATTTTGAATCAAACAAAATGCCATGATGAATACTTTTGTATGGAGATGTTTGTGTACCTACATAAACATATTTCTAAGGTGAATTACTAGAAATGAAACTATTGAGTCAATGGGTTGTGTGCATTTTATTTTGATGGTATGGATACACAGATTCCCAAAGACAAGGTACCAATTTATACTTCCATTCATGATACCTATATATCTTGTATTGAAGGAATTCCAAAATTACCAAAAATTTCTCATCATTCTTCTGCCAACTGTTCCTTTTCCTCTTCTAAGGAGGTTGGGGATAACTATCATCTATTTTTGCTTATAAGTATAGGCAGGATAGAAGTATTATTGTGCAAGATTCAAAGCCATTTCATTACCCACTACACTACTCTGTCCTAACTGTACTGTAATTCTAACTGGTCAGATAGAGCTTTAATTTGCAGACCTCCTCGGAATACAGATTATCTGCATTCTGCAGACATCTGCAAAAAGCCATCCGCAAGTGCATATTTCATAGCTGAATATTTTTACATAACATCAGCTGGAGCCCATCGTCCCAGTATTCTCGCCAAGTGTCACAACCTGCTCTATTATAACAATAAGCAGTTTCAATTAGTCATTTTCTCCCCACGGTGAAGACAGCTATAATAGCAAGCAGTAGTCTGATGAAGTTTGTAATACAAAGTAGAGATGGGGAGATTAAAAGGAAGAGGATACAAAATTAGAAGAGCATAAAAAAATTCCACCTCTGAAATAGTCATTTGGGGAAATGATAACATTTGTGAAACAGTATTCAAGAATGAATACAAAATTGCAATTACTTCTGAAAAAGATGGATAAATAAATTCACCATGGGAACACATTCTTGCCCCAGATAGAACTTTGGTTTTCTGGGCCTAATTAGTCATTAAGTGTCATCTCAAAAATGGCTATAAATAAAAGAATACCTGGTAAAAAACAAAAACAAAAACAAAAACAAACAAACAAACAAACAAAAAAACACCTTACATCTTAAATAGAATTGTAAGATGAAAATAAATGCCAACAGAGAATGATACTTGGAAAACACTGTAGTGTAGTAAATAAATTAGAAGGCCTGACATGGTCGGCTTTACCCTCAAAACTCACTCCTAATTCTAACACTTTTCAATTCATCCACTGGGGCCATAGGACATGGGGACATGTTCACCTCACCTGGCATACCGCCATAGCCCCCTAACTGACTGCCTGCCTCCCTTCTTGTCCCCTCTGCCTCTTTTATCTACAGCAACTAAAGTGATTTTTTTAAAAAATATAAATCAGATCATGTCATTTCCTTCTTTCAGCCCTCCAGTGGTTTCCCTCACAATAAAAATCTAAACTCCTGACCATGGCTGAAAAGGCCCTCCATAATCCAGTCCTGCCACCTCTCCAATGACGTGTCCCATTGCTCCCTTCTGCTCCCCATACTGGCCTCCACCAAGCACAGTCCCAACTCAGGTCTTGCTGTTACTTCTGGCGGGGATGCTTGTCCCCCAAATATTCACACACATCCCCCCTTCATTTCATTCACCTTTGTCCTCAGATGTCACCTCATCAAACAGGGACTCTTTGATGATCACCCAGTCTAAAACGCAACCCAAAGCTCTATCAATACATCCTGATTAACTTTCCTTGTAATGCTTCCTCCACTTGACATTGTATCAATTTATTATCTCTATCCCTGCTAGAATGTAATTTTTATAAAGGCAAGAAGAATCAAAAATACAAATTGTGAATCCCAACCAGACCCTAAATCATACTGTGATTATGAACTACACCCAGAATTGAGAAAACCTAATCTAACTTACTTTGGATCAAATTCATTCAACTCAGCAAATATTTAATGAACTAATAATTCTATGGGCTATTATATATTACATATATATGTATATATACATATATATGTAAATTAACATTTAATTACATTTGTGGTCCCAGACACATAGATCCCAATGTCTATTACTGGAGAGAGAAACTTACACATAGTTTGGGGGACAAGACACAAAATATGAACTACTTAATAACAATCACAATATGAACAATCAGAAGCCAACAGGAGTAGGGCAGACAATAAGTATCAGGAAGTTCTAAGAAGAGATCTGTATAGACTAAAAGCCTGAAAAAAAGTTTCAAAAAGAAAGAGAGGATCTGGAAAAGGAAACCAGGAGGAGGAAGGCGTTCTGGGTGAGCACACAGCATGAGCAAAAACACTGAATAGCCCAGTATTCTCTAAACTTCAGGGCATGGGAACCTGGTGCTATGTGGTCTACTGAGAGGATAAAGCACAACAAACGAATGAATGAATGAATAAAGAAATACATTTATAAGAAATAAAGTTATATCCCTTTCAATTCTATTTTAATCTTTCTAATTCATTCAAAGAGAAAGTATTGATTAGTGCTAATCTGATAAAAACACCTTTCTAACACTTGGTAATCTAAACAGCATCATTTCAGTTTTGTTGTATTTCTCTTTAAAATGTTATCCATCTGTTTATGGTAAGGGATTTTATTTTCCATTGATGGAATAATATATGAGTTTCTTTATAGAGAAACTTATTTAAGTAAATAAAGTGAGTGGTTTTAAAGCCAAATTTTAAGTCAGGCACAGACCAGGTAGCTGGGACACTACCAGCTCAGACACAGAGCAGAGCCCATCTTTAAAATAAGCAAAAGGGAATCAGCAGAGAAGAGTAGAAAGGTAAACTTTTGTCAAAATGCAAGGGGCCTCATTTTGGTACAAATTTTGGAAACTATTCTGTAGGACTGTAATTTTCCAACTTCTTACAAAGTCAAATTCCTTGGAAACATGCCCTTCGTGAGTATGGTATGCCTCTTATTTTCTTTTTTCTTTTATTTTAAAGTTTATTGGGGTGGCAATGGTTAGTACAGTTACATAGGTTTCAGGTGTACAATTCTGTAATACATCATCTATATCTCACATTGTGTGTTCACCACCCAGAGTCAGTTCTTCTTCCATCACCATGTATTTGATCCCTTTTACCTACCACCCCTTATTTTCAAGACATCATGAAATATGACAAACTTCATTCCACTATACAAATCAAAGGCAACATAGAAAAAAACAAATACAACTTCATACTGTATGCAAAATACAAAAGCACAACCATAACTACGATTTTAATGAAAACAAAAAAGCTGTCACTATCAATTAGGATCTGTACAAGAAACAAATGAAACACTCAACTGGGGTAATCTACAGAAACCAAGGGTTAATGCAATATCTACCAGGGGATAAGGGAGGGGCCCATTTATTAAGTCCACAGAGGAGAACCTCAGAGGCACAGGGCAGAGCAGAAAGCGGATATAAAGGGATAAACAGAAGATATCCAGCACACAAACAAGGCTGTTTTCAAATATTTTCAAACACTTGCTGGGTCTTTATTTACCACTGTCTATCATAGCTTTGGGCTATAGAGAATAAGAGTGCAGAGAACTTGGACTTAAACCTCAGCTTGCCATGTACTAGTTGTGTGAGTTTCTTATGCTCACTGAATATAGGTGGTTTATTTTTTCTCAATAAAATGGGGGATAACAACAGTAATCACTATAAGGCATGTGTGAGAAGCCAATGAGTAAATGCACATCAAGCATTTAGCATAGCACTTGCCTGCAAGAAATGTGTGTGCTGGGGTAAGGGGATGGGGATGGGGAGAGGGTCATGTCAGCCACCAAAATGTTCAAGAGAAACTTATGCAAGAAAGTCTTAAAATTGTGGAAATGATCGATTTAAATTACAGTAACAATATTTCATATGAATTAGCTCCAAACCCACATTTGTCTATTTGATAGATAAAATATTTTACGGGCATACAAAGAAGGAAAATTATCTTGATGAGCAAAAGTGTGTGGGGTGACGGTTGTGGTGACTGGTGGTAGTGGAATGGGAAGTACAGATCTCCAGGAGGAGGTGATATTTCAAATAAGACCAACCTGAAGCATAATAGGAGTTAGTTATGGAAAGAGGTGGGCGAAAAGTACTTCCACATGCCACGGCCCTGAGGAAGAGGAAACATCATGGCTTCAAACAAGACATGAAAGAGAATAGGGGGCTTGGGAAGAGCTGTGGCTGGAGAGGTAGAACTCAGCCATGTGTAAAGAGTTTGGATAACTTTTTTTCCCGAGGACAATGAGAAGCCCTTGAAGGATTTTAAGCAGGGAAAAAAACATGATCCCATGATCAGATTGTCATAATTTTAAAAACTGTTTAAGGAAATGGGAGCCATTGAAGAGTTTTGAGTCAAGGACTGAACAAAGAAAACAGTGTTTCAAACTTAATTGTTTATCATTTTACTAAATGTCTAAAACTAGTTTTTATTAAAATGGCTTATAAAATGTCACAATTTTTCCTTGGGTTAACTGCATATGTGTGTCTTCATTCAATAAGTCAATCATTCTTTAAGATAGTTATTGAACAGCTAATATATATTTAGATAGGGACAGGAGACAATAACTCACAAATAAGCAGTGTAAAAAGTGCTAAGACATCAAAGGCAAAAAACATGTCTGAGAGTGAAACTAAGGCTCCTTATGATTTTGATTAAATTTAGTTTTAAATCCTAGCTCTAGAAATCATCTCTCCATCTCTCTATGCCCCTCAGAGCCCTAGCCTTTCCCCCAGATAATTAGCACCCCTCTCCCGCCCCGAGGCAGCAGAGGACCGTAGTCTGGACCTGACTAATGGTCACACGGTCCAGACCTCCAGCAGCTAAAAGTAACATCTTGAACTAAATTATGGTTCAGCTCCCCAGCCCTAAGGTGGAATGACCCCCTGGCTACTTTCCTATGAGACTGGACAGAGGCACTCCAGAAAAGACCTCAGAACTGTCCTCTAGACCTGAAGAAATAATTCATTATCTCTACCTCACCTCTGACCAATCAGTTCCCAATACGACCCACAGTGTCTTGTGATTTTGCCTCATACAATTTATAACCTACATGCCATCTAAAGCCAGCTCACCTGTGAGCTTTGAGTGCTAGCTCACCTGTGTCTCCAGGCTTGGCACTATTTTCTTAAATAAACCTCTACTTTCTTTGCTGCAAACTGCTGTTCGTGTCTCCTTTGGCTTTGATGCATGCAGGCAAAACGAACCCCTTGAGTTTGATAACAAGCTGTGGGTAAATTCCAGAAGTGGGAGCTACCAGAGTATACATGATGAAATACATTCCAGAATGGCTAGAACATTAAATGCATGGACAGTGTGAGCCACCCATCAATAAAAATTTACTGTGCACCTACTATGTACTAGCATTGTGCAGGAATTAGTGATACAGTGATGAATGAGAAAATACTTAAAATATGACAACTACAGAGCAGATAACGCTAGGTTGATTACAGGAGTGTGTGAAAAAAAAGCAAAGAGCAATGGCTTAATTTAAGGAGGCTTGGAGTAGCAATAAAATATTTTTTAATTAAAACTTTTCTGCTGAAAATAGACACTTTGAAAGCTTGCATAAACTGTAAATGAATTATATGCAAATATATTATTGACTTTATAGCTCTTAAAATGTCAAATAGAGGAGACCCAAGATGGCAGGTTAGATAAACACTGTGCCTGCTTCCTTCCATGGACACATCAAAACTACAACAAAATTGTAGAACAATCAACCTGGAGAATCATCTGAAATCTAGCCGACCAGATGTCCTATAACTAAGGATATAAAGAAGAAGCCACATCAAAACTCATAGGTCAGGAAGAGACACAAAACGGGCCCACACTCCTATGTGTGGCAGTTTAGAATCAGGAGGGCTATCTCAGCCATGGTGGTTCCCCCCAAGAGGAGCAAAGGACCCAGCTGCAAACCAGTCTCCCCAGCCCAGAGTACTGGTGCCACCACAACACCTGGCTGTGAAAAACAGTGGGGATTCCAACCATCTGGGAGGGACAGAAGGCTGCGGGAAAACCAGACGTCCTTTTAAACAGCCCACACACAGACTCACTGGCTCACAGGCACTCACCTTGGGCTCAAGCAAATGGACGGTGACTAGTGGTACGTCAGAAGCATACGGGAGCAGACTGAGATATGTGGCTTTGTGGAAAGAGCTGAAGGACAGTTGGCATTCTCCCTGTGAGGGTCCTATTCCTGTGCAGCCAACAGGCTGGCAGGCGGACACCATCTTTAATGTGTTGAGCCCGCCCCCTCTACGCTTACGGCCAAATCTGAATCTGATTGGTTTGGTGAGTTCCAGTTGCTCCATCTTGCTTAATCATTGGGACCTCACCCTAGCCAGTATCCCCAGCACTGGAGGCACTTTCTCCTGAGCAGCCAGTCCTCCTCCCCCACATTGCACTCTTTCTTAGAAAATTATCAGAGTCCCCGGGCCCCAAGTGGGCAGCAACTGACGTCGGTGTGCTCTGAGACTTTTGCTGAGTAGCTCCAGGCTAGGCACTGGCACCTAACCAGAGTCTACATTAACCTGGTGACCACAACTCTTCCTATTCTAGTGACTCCCTCAGACCCTGCCTCACCCAACTTGTGTACTGCCTGAGGCTCTATCAGAGGCTGAACCTGAAGGGAGCTAGCAGGTGACAGCAGACTTTGGGGTGTCCTGGCTTTTTGTGGAGGTACCCCTGGCCCGGTACTGGTGGTAGCCACCCTCAGTTCACAGAGTGGCCTCTCTCATGCGTCTCCAGGTTTAGCACAAGCAGCAAAAAATCATGGATTGCTTTGTAGCTTCTACCAGGAACAGTCCCCGGCTGGCCATAGGCAGTGGCTGACCTGAGCCTGCATGGGAGGCCCCACCAAGAGGCCCCAGAACCAACATACTTGGAGGATGGCTTCAGAACACAGCAGAACACTTCCCAATTAGACCCATAAGTGGCGCACATAAAGGGCAGTCTCAACAGGGACCAGAGCCAACTGGGGTAAATCACACTCAGTAGGATAACCTGCCCCTCCCGCACTATGCACAGCAGCCTGTAAGCTGTGGACATGGCCAAATCCCACAGCCAATCAGCCTGAGCGTCAATTCCATCTAATGACATGCCAATAGCAATTAAGGCTCAACTATAACAGGAGGGCACAAACAGCCCACACTAGGGACACTCCTGGAGCACCAGGCTCAGGTGACCAGGGAGACTGTGCCAGGGCCCCACAAGGAACCTACTCTATAAGGCCACTGGGCCAAGACTGGGAGATGTAGCAGATCTACCTAATACATAAAAAGAAACACAGAGAGGCAGCCAAAATGAGGAAACAAAGAAATATGTCCCAAAGGAAAGAATAGGAGAAAACTCCAAAAACAGAACTAAATGAAATGAAGGCAAGCAACCAACCAGACACAGAGTTCAAAATACTGTTTATAAGGGTGCTCAAGGAACTTAGTGAGAACTTCCAAAGAGAGAGTAAGCATAAAAAAGGACACAAAAACCATAAAAAAGAACCAGTCAGAAGTGAAGAATACAATAACCAAAATGAAGAATGCACTAGAAGGAATCACCAGCAGACTAGATGAAGCAAGGTATCGAATCAGCGATTTGGAAGACAAGGCAGCAGAACACACCCCATCAGAAGAGTAAAAAGAAAAAAGAATCTCTCCCCCCCAAAATGAGGATAGTTTAAAACACCTTTGGGTCGCTTCTCGACCTTTTGGCTAAGATCAAGTGTAAAACACCTCTGGGACAACATTAACAGTAACAACATTCACATTATAGGGGTACCAGAAGGAGAAAAGAGAAAGGAATTGAAAACCTATTTGAAGAAATAATGACTGAAAACTTCCCTAAATTGGTGAAGGAAATAGACATACAGGCCCAGAAAGCACAGAGATTCCCAAACAAGATGAACCCAAACATGCCCACACCATGACACGACATAATTAAAATGCCAAAGGTTATAGACAAAGAGAGAATCCTAAAAGCAGCAAGAGAAAGGCAACTAGTAACTTATAAGAGAGTCCCCAAAAGATTGTCAGCTGATTGCTCAACAGAAACTCTGCAGGCCAGAAGGGATTGGCACAAAATATTCAATGTGATGAGAAAGAAGGATCTACAATGAAGAGTATCTAGCAAAGCTATCATTTAGAATCAAATAGCAGATAAAGGGCCTCCCAGACAAGAAAAAACTAAAGGAATTCATCACCACCAAACCAGTATTACAAGGAACTTAGAGGGACTTCTTTAATATGAGAAAAAAATCAAAATTATGAATAATAAAATGGCAATAGCTCCACAGCTATCAACAATTACTTTCCATGTAAATGGATTAAATCCTCCAATCAAAAGACATATGAGAGCTGCATGGATAAGAAAACAAAACACTCACATATGCTGCCTACAAAAGAATCACTTCAGATTGAAAGACACACACAGATGGAAAGTAACGGGATGGAAAAAGATATTTCATGAAAATGTAAATAAAAAAAGGAAAAACATCTGGGGTAGCAATACTTGTACCAAACAAATTACACTTTAAAACAAAGCCTAGGGCGGCCGGTTGGCTCAGTTGGTTAGAGCGCGAGCTCTCAACAACAAGGTTGCCGGTTCAATTCTCACATGGGATGGTGGACTGCGCCCCTTGCAACTAAAGATTGAAAACAGCGACTGGACTTGGAGCTGAGCTGCGCCCTCCACAACTAGATTGAAGGACTTGGAGTTGATGGGCCCTGGAGAAACACACTGTTCACCAATATTCCCCCAACAAAATTTATTAAAAAAAAAATTTAAAAAATGCCTATAACAAGAGACAAAGGAGGACCCAGTAATCCCACTTCAGGGTATTTATTCGAAGAAATCCAAAATGCTACATGGAGGGGAGGGGATGTGTGCACCCATATGTTCATTGCAGCGTTGTTTACAATGGCCAAGGTGTGGAGGCAGCCTGGGTGTCTGACCATAGGAGAATGGATAAAGAGGAGGTGGCACATATATACAACGGGATATTGCTCGGCCATGGAAGGGATGGGTTCTTGCCAGCTGAGGCAGCATGGATGGACCTGGAGGGTGTTGTGCTGAGTGGAGTGTCAGACAGAGAGAGACAGATGCAATGCGGTTTCACTTATATACAGAATCTAAAGAACAAAATAAACAAACAAAACAGAAACAGACTCATAGATACAAAGAACATTTTGATGGTTGCCAGATACAAGGGGGGTTGGGGTATGGGAGAAAAAAGGGGAAGGGATTAAGAAGTGCAAACTGGTAGTTACAGGATTGTCCTGGGGATATAAAGCACAGGGAATATAGTCAATAAGATGGTAATAACTACGCATAGGTGGGTACTAGTCAGGGGGATCATTTCTTAAATTATATGAATGTCTAACCACTATGCTGTACACCTCAAATTAATATGGAATGGTATTGAATGTCAACTGTAATTGAAAAATTTTTAAAGTGGAAAAAGATCAAGGAAGAAGAGGTCCAAATTTCCAGGTATAAATGAAACAAGTCATGGGGATATAATGTAGTCAATAATATTATGATAGCGTGGTATGGTGTCAGATGGTTGCTGGGCTTATCATGGTGATCACTTCTTTAAGTATATAAATGTTGAAAACTATGGTGTATCCTTGAAACTAATATTGTATGTTAGCTATATTTTTAATAAAAATTAAAAAAATAAAATAAAATGTCAAATAACTTTGAATGTCAAATGCTGCACCCTCCCACCCCCCAAATTACTATCATGAATTGTTTATCTGATCCTAAATCAAAGCAACCTACTAAAAAGTGAAATGCCCATTCCTTACACTGAGTGGGAGAAATGTCTCAAATACAGTCAGATCTTCCCTTTGTCTTCATAGAATCTTGGTGCTGATACAGATCCAGCCAATCAGCTAAGTCCATTTGGGGCAGCTGGAGAAAGGGAGAAAATATGTTTCCCGCCCAACAGCAACTTTTCCAACTCAGCCCCTAATCATGCCAAGACATCATAGTGTAATAATGATAATTTAATAATGTACTCATCCAGGCTCTGCCCACATTAGAAAGCTCAGGAAAATAAATGAGGCTCGCAAGCCAAACAGAGGGAAGCTTCTCCAGGCAGTGCCTGCAGCAGGGAGATACCTGGTAATGAAACACCCGCTGTCTCCATTCATTATGCAGGCGGAGTCTGGAAAGGTGAAGCTCTCAAAATGGAAATAAATACATAAGCTCACCGGCCATGGCCATGGTGGGATCTCTGAAAATGACTCCTTAGATCTGCCCAGAGATTTTCAATGGGGATGTGGTAAGGTTTCATTAGATGGCGAGGGAGGTAATTATGTGCTTGGGCACATTTGCTGGATAAATGGGCCTCCTCACCTTCATCCTCCCATGTGGGCACCAGATACAGAAACTGTGTTTAAACTCCACAGTGTTCTCTTTGGCTTTTACCATTAAAAAAAAAATAAAAATGTGTCCTGGGTGCTTGGCAAACCAGTCCAATGTTAGATGGGGACCCATTATCTTTGACCTTTGCATTTTTGCCTCTCCTGACTCAGAAAATCCTCAGAAACTCTTTCAGGTAAAGATATATGATGTCTGAGAGGTACTCAAATTCAGGAGAAAGATATTGGTTTTTGCAATATAAAAATTGCAGTTGAAGTAAGGAATTTCTGTATTTTTTATTTCAATTGGTCTTTTACTTGGATCAAATTTTTTAAATGTACCTAAAATGATGGAAGCTTTGTTTACCAACCATGTTATTAACATGTTAAGCTAACAGCCATTTCCCTTCTTTCTCTGCCTTTCCAATTACCAAGACAACGCTAACATTTCTCTATCTTAGCTTCTTATAGAAAAAATCTGACATGTAAGTGTCTGCCATCCTCTCTCACTTATAAAACCAGTAATGAAATGTCAGAGGAGGAACAGTTAATTAAAGTTGTGGAATCCTTATGCTCACTTCGGCAGCACATATACTAAAATCGTGGGATCCACTTTTCATCCCTTCACAGTTAATAAAAGTGCAATTAAGGATACCTTTCAACACATAATGTAACTAACATAAGTCACATTTTAACATGACATTTGGCTGCCAGACATAAAAAATCATTCATGTGAACCAAATATTTGATAAACATCTTGCTTCACTGGCCATGAAACACCTTTAGCTCAACTAGTACAATAGATTTGAGATCCATTAAGAAGGTATTTTCTAGTAATAAACCAAGAACATGTATATAATCTGCAAGTAATTATGGGAATAAAAACTGTACCCGAATATCCCACATAGGCTTACCTGAGTTGCCATCTTTAACAAAACTTCCTCACACTCTCATTAATCATAACCTCTCAGTTACTCCACAATCATTTAAGTAAGAAATGGCATAGAGCAGTAGTTGAGAGTTCAGACTCCGGAGTCAAATGCTGTGTGTTTCAACTCTGCCTCTGCTAGTACTCACTAAACTGTAATCACTTGGCTTCATTTCTTACAACCTCAGTTTCCTCATCGGCAAACTGAAGAAAACACTATCTACTCATAGGGCTGCTGTAAGGATTAAATGAGATAATATACATGTAGCATTTGAAAGAGTGGCTAGGACTTGTAAAAGTTGACTAAATATAAATTGTTGCTCTTAATTGATACCTTAATCATTTAATCATTATATTCCCTAAAAGGGCCTGGTAATATAAGATCATTCATACACTGGAAATATATTCATTTGTTTTGCACTATTGCACTATTCATTTTTCTACATAAAAATTAGGGAGATGATATTTCAGAGTCCCTTAGCTCCGAATGCTGGTCATTTTTAGGACAGATCTCCCTTAAACAAAGGCGAATGAAGGGGTCAAATCACCTCAGAAACTACCAGCTTCCACCCTTGCTTGTAAATTAACTCCATATGAGTCAAACTATGCACCCCAGGGAACACTTGTGAAAGTCCCCAATTTACAGAAGTATTTACTTTGGTGTTTGGGGGTTGTTTTTTCAGGTTTATCTCTGGGAGAGCTTGCTAAAGCTAACAGTCCAGCAATTTTATTAAACTCTGTTCAATTTCAGCATTTTTTAAAGAGCATATAGAAACCACACTGGCAGTGGCTATTTAAACTTCCCAGTGGATGCCAAAAATAATAAAAGGACACTTAAATGACCATTTTTGAGCAGAGCCAACAGCATGTGGCCTAATTTTCCAAGTACATGAAAAATTCTATGTATTTTTACAAGAATATAAGGGTTTGATATGCACGATTCAGAATGCAAACGGCCACTTCGCTGGGGTGTGTCGCACTCTTGAAATTTAAACATAAGGGCCATGTCTGTCAGGGTAAGTTTTCCCAATGCTTCCCTTCCAATAAATGCATAAGAAATGATAAGCGGACAAGACAATGAAAAAAGGAAATAGCTACGCCACTGATGAATCCACACAAAGAAAACATCGCAGTGCTAGTGATTTCCATTACAATCTTCTGAGGTAGGTATTATTTTGCACACTTTATAAATGAAGAAACCAAAGCTCAGAAAGGGTAAGTGCCTCACCCTGGAGAGGAGGAATGAGAGTTGGTGGCCTGGTTTTCCTCCATCTGTGCCTTTGGATCCTCTCGCTGTGCTGCCGGTGGCCTTCCCTCCGCAGCCTCTGCAGACTTAGTCTTGTGCCCTCCGGCTTCTGTTGGGCTACGGCAATGGTGGGGAGCATCAGAGGACAAGAAGGTGGGAGAAAGAGTGCGGGGATTTTGTTCCCTCCTTCCCCACTACTGTACAGCTGTAAGTTTTGAACCGTGCCCATGACCTCTCGCTAGGGCTCCACTTCCTGTAGGAAGTCCACCTTCCCCAGTAAAAGGCACTTACTGGGGTCTGGCAACTCTGTTCTCTCCCTTTGCCCCTTCAGACTTTCCACAGACACTTTACCTTCTTTTCTGGTGCCTGAGTCTATCACACCTCTGTCAATAGTCCCTCCATTAAACTCTCCTCTAATCCCTCTGGTGGAGCATGTCATCCATTTTCTGCCAGAGAAAGGAGGATGGCTCCTAGCAGTTAATACATCTCTCTCTCTCTCTAGCTTTCCCCTCTATTACCCATCCGAAATCAGCCACGCGACCCCTTCCACGTAGCCAATTTCACCACCTGAGACAAGACACACTTCACTCCCCACGTGGTCCACGCACATACACACACAGGCAGAGCCAGGCCAGACAGGGCTGCCATTGTTCCTACTAGGCTCTCTCATTCCCCACATTCATACTTTTTACTCCAACAATGACAATATTTCTGAATACATTCAGGCCTATCTCCCCTTCCTCGCTGCTATTTTCATTACTGCCTACATGTTTTATTTATGGACGGCCTACTACAAAAAAAGCCTTCCCTAATTGCCCCTATCTTAAAATCATCGCTCCTTCATTTTGTTTTCTTCCTCACTTACTATCATTCACTTATTTATGAATTCATTCAACACTATTTACTGAGAATCCACCATATACCAGGCACTGTTTAGGTGCTTGGAATATTGCAGCAAGTGTGACCCACAGGGCCCAGGTCCTATTTATATTCTCTTCTTTTCGTTTCCAACTTAAATATTCAATTCAAGGGATTTCCAGAAGTCAGATACCATGTCTTCTACAAGTCACTAGGAAGTGCTGGACATATTATGGGTGCTAAATAATTGATGAATGAAAGAAAGTCATCTGAAGCATGTTTAGGACCAGTAAAGAAGCTAAGACTTTTTAAATAATTTGCTGAGCAAATCCATCACAATGTTGCTCATTCAAATGAGAATTAAGAACAATGATGTTAGCTGGTGTTGCTAAAGGTAAGGTGAAATGAGCATTCTCATAAAGTGCTAGAGTGAGTGTGAATCAGTGTTCTTTTTCTGTATGACAATTTGCGTAAACACCAAAAGGAAATTTAGGATTGAACTGATTGCCTTCCAGAAACAAACCCTAGGAGCATAATTAAGGATGAGCCCAAAGATACAGTTACAAGTATGTTTATGGACAATTTGTGATTTTAAAAATGGTAATAACTTAAGTGTTCAACAGCAGGGATTGGATTAATCAATTAAGGCATACCTTATAATGAAATATTGCAAACGATTAAAGATAATGCCATATCATATATTTCATAACATGAACATATTCACAATATATTATAAACTAAAAAAAAGAAAATACAAAGTTACGTGTAGAATAACCCAGTTTTTCCTATTAAAATGTTTTGGTGTACACAAAGAAAAAGATCTTAAATAGCACTGCCCGATAGAAATATAATACAAGACACATATCCAATTGTAATGTGTCTAGTAGTCACATTAAAAAAGTAAAAAGAATTAGGTGAAATTCACTTAATGACATTATTTTACTTAACCCAAAACACACAAAATAATAAAGCAGGTGTGGAGAGTAGAAATTGTATTATGATTTTTACTTTCTTCTTTTTTTCCTCCTTTGTTTTTTTACAATTACCATTTATAATTTTACTATTGACATATCCTACTTCTATAATATTAAAAATAAAGTTGTGTTCAAATATTAAGAACATAGGGTTTTTGTTCTGTCTCTGGCATACTTTTTAGCTCACTGTCTCTGCAGTTCAGATTATATGCTTCCTAGAACTAGAAAAACACCCTCCTTTCTTCCCTCCCTTTATATATATTTTGAATAGCTACCTAGCTAAAGCCCTCGGGCATGTGAACAAGGATCAAATTTGTTGTTCTTCAGTCATTGCTAAGCCAGCCCTAGCTTTCCAGTGGTGCAACCCGGAATCTATGAGGACTCCAGGCACTGTTTTAGCAGCTCTCCTGGGCTTGTGGAAAAGCATGGAATGGAACCAAAAACTGCTTAATTTGAGGTTAATTAAATAGTGATGACAAGCCTCCAACTTGTCATCAGATTGTACACACTGATTGCAGCTGGAGCAATCAGCAATAAACCTATTGAGAGAAATCTTGACCAGAATGGAATGAGTATGTTGGTTACCCACACGAAGCTGAGAGGCAAGATCGAAGAAATTCAGGCCCTTGTAATACCAGGAGAAATGGAGACCCAAAAGAGAGAAATTAGAGGAGAATGTGTCAAATCTGATTCTTGTACTGTCCTAGCTAAAAAAAAAAAAAATCAAAAAAAAAGAAAAAAAAGAAAAATCACTGGATCTCATGCACCCAGAGGCTGAAAGAAACAAAGTCAAAGATGTAAATCCACTGGACTGAGGATTTGGAAGACATTGAAAAAACTCTTCCTCTACTAACCACAGATGAGGTTTCCATGGAAATATGCCTGAGCTACTGTGTGTGGCTCTGGACAGAGGCTTATACCACCACAAGTGAGCTGCAGCAGGAGTTCACAGGGGGCCAAGTATAATAGTTGTGGTGTGTTAGGTACCATCACATGTAATTTATCTGATAATTCTCACTGTGATTTTATAAGGTGAATATGACTATTTTGTCCATTTTAAAGAAGACAATGCTAAATCTCAGCGAATTACCCCACCTTGTCAAAGGCTGTGCAAAACATGGGTTGAACCCAGATTTGAACACTGACTGTCTAACTCCCTCATGTAAGCTCTAAACCCCAGGCTGCTCTGCCTCAAGCATTGATGCAGTGCTGAGGAAGTGATAAAGGTGGAAAATAGTTACATTCATGAAGAAGAGGGACAGAGAAACAGAACAGATGCCCCCAAGAGGATCTGGCTAGGAACTCAGATGGCCGCGTCAAAAACCTGCGAGGTGGGTGAACATTTTGATACCACTGTTCTGAGTGTACCCGAAAATGCGCCCTTCCAGGCTTCACCAACAAGAACAACACTTTCTCATTCTTTAAGAACTAGTGCAGGGATCATTTGTACCTCTTCTGTGGAGCCTTCCCCAAACTCCCCGGTGAGACTGGCACTTTTTTTATATTAACAAAATGGGGTGCATTGGGAGGGAGATGACTTTGGTGTGAGGGTCTGGACACCACGTCATATGTAAAGAAAATTAAAAGAAGTGAGAATCATAACCTAAGGATGAAAAAAAAAGAGGGAGTAGGGAAAGAACCATGAACGTTGTCAAATAGCTAATGGACTAATATGTAAGGTTTGAATCCATGTTATTTTTCTCTAATGCTTTTTGGAACAAGACAAAACATTCATTCCCTAGCACTGTGATGGTGCTAAGAAAATAACAGTGAGCAACACCAGACACAATTCAGCTGTCAGGGTACACACATATAACAGGGATAACAGTCATAATAAAAGATCGCACAGATAAATGGAAAATTGAGATAAGTGCCCCAAATAATGGGGTAAGTGAGATTTTATGATTTTGTCCAAGATACAAAACTGGAACCAATAAAAAGAATATGCAGAGGAACAAGCTTGTTCATTATGTGGAAGAACTTTCGAACAATCCACTCTCAGCAGAAATGACCCCACGGATAAGCACACTTTCCTCTGGGTATTGGATGTGTCTGGCTGAGGCCTGGAACACAAGGGGGCAGCCCCTGAACGAGTTCTCAAGTCTTTTCCAGCTCGAAGAAACCGCGACTCCGTCACTCTAAACAAAATATTTTTTCAGATGGCAATTAGAATTTGCTAGATTGAATTTCCAGGAAACTTAGGAAGTTTATTAAGAGAAGAATCATTTTCTGTGTACAGCAGAGTCAAGCAAGACTGAGTCTCCTAAACTGCTCAGTAGCACTTCCCTGCATAAATACACTTCTGCTTTACTTTACTCACTACTCTGGAAGGTTCATGAGGACCAGGGCTGACCGTCTTGTTTATCATGGAATCTTCTGTGCATGGCACACAACACATATTAAATATTTGTTAAAATGAAAGAATAAATACAGTGCTAAAATGTACTAGTGCAACACGTGTATATAAGTGTAGACCACTAAATAAAAACATTCTTCTACTGTTACGGACCTCATAATTGAAATTTCTTGAATAATTAATGAACACAAAAGTCAGTCAATCACTTGCCTCCTGATTAATAGCTAGGGTCCCTTGTCCAAGCAGACACTTAGTTCCATTAAAAATTAATAATTTTCTACAGAATAAATATATTCTATACATAGTACATCAAGGGTCCCACATTTAATAAGCAATTAAGTAATGCAGAAAGACTAAGAATCTATTAGCAGAAAGACTAAGTATCTATTAACTAAGTGAGAACCCCATGAACTTGCCCTTCAAATCATCATTCATTTCCTACCCATGTCTCTTCTAAACGTTAAAATTATTTAGTCAGGAAAAAAAGTAGTTCTGAAAACTACTAATATTAATAGACTGCCATATTTTGGTTAACATTTGCAGACTGACACAATGTGTTTTTGTTAAAGATTTAAGATATGCTATTCCTTCTGTGAAATGAAGAATGCATTAGAGAAGATCAATACAAAACTGAGGCATTATATGTAAAATGTTAAGGGTCTTTCATTGAAAAATTATGAACCATGCTATAGAGAACTCAGCCAGGTCAGAGCTAAATTAAATTATTGATCTACATTCATTTTTCTCCTTTCTGTGTGACTATCTCCTGATTTTTTATAACATACATTATTGCCTATATAGTAAATGAATCAACTTATTCTAGGCCGAACATGACTGCTGACTGACAATTTTCTAAAATTAATTGATATTTCGGTAGCATTCAGATTTATAAAATGAGCTCCCCTCACATAAACATCTAAATGTTTAATATAAAATTTATAAGCTTCTGTAGCATGAACTCAAAGGGAAAGAGGGAAATTTTCATGTTTTCCAATGCAAAGAAAAATGCAATGTTATGTTTCTTAACATCATTTCACTCCTTTATGGTTCTTGATACATTTCATTGATGGGCCCAAAATGTATTCACTTGGCTTTTAAAAATACTTAACTGTATTGCTAAGCAAAGTGATGCAAGCAACAGTTTGTGATTTGAAATCTTTTAAATTTTCAGACCTAAATCTTCTTCAAGATGTGTAATCTCGAATTCTATCAGCAGTTTAACCCACTGCTTTAGGGATTTCTTTAAATACAAAGAACTCTCATCCCCAATCAGCCTCCAAAGTGACAAAAGAAATGTCTCTTGAATGAGGATTTTCTCTCACCTGCTGAAAAGGGAAAATGGGTAAATACTTTGTAGGAAATGTAAATTCCACAGACCCACGTTAATTCATGAAAAAGGAAGCTTATATAAAAGTTTTCGGTGGAAATGCTCTTTGATTTGGGGCTGTATTTAGGCAGTGACTTTTGCCTACGGGGAAAATATTTTCTCTTTAACGAAGTAGTGTCAGATACCAAGGCCTCTTCATTTTCTCTAATGGAGATACAATCATACTGACTTGTGCTCCAAATGAAGCAGACATTATCCGTAATGTGTAATTTGAACATTTGTGTCAAAACACAGTTAAATGTGGTTTCAGAGTCTGATGGGAAAAACATGTGAGCTCACAAAATGTCTGCCTCCCTCAGGTGGAGAAATGGTTTTTCTTCACACTGCTTTTTCTTCACACTGTCACTGCCAGTAGCTCCAGGCCTTAGGCGCATGTCCCACAGTTTCACACAAAGGCCAATCCCTGTCGCTGGGACAAGGTGATTCCAGCCTCACAGCAGGCCTTGAGGGACTCTTTCTCTACAGGTTGGCTCCAAAGCTGAGTACCCTTTGCACTAGAAATCAATATCATCCAACAAAAACTCCAGGAGAAAGTTAAATACCAGCATCAAAAATGTCTCTTGTGTACCAGTCTCTTCCCACTGTGCTCCTGCCAGGTGACAAGAAGCAATGAGGAAAATGAAGCAAGTAAAGGCTGAAAAGAGAAAATTCAAAGAATTGTAGAACTTGAGAGCTGGAAAGGGGAAAAGTCTCCAATAGGAAAAGAATCAGGGGTACTGCTGTGCAGAAATGTGAAATGCTGTCTAGGAAAGGGCAGCAGTCTCCCTACCTACAGGCCCAACTTAAAGGTCATCGATACCTTAGGAAGTTCTCTCACCAGTTCTTGTACCCTGGGCCTTGGAGTTCTCAACACACAGTACAGAATCCACTCCTCAGGAGTTGGACTTCGTTAAATAAGCTCACAAGACCAACGCATATTCACAAGACCAACGCATAAAATCAGGATATCAAAAAGAAGTCTTCAATCTGCAATATAACTGTCACACAGATGTCAGAACAACCGTACATTCTCTTCCTGAGGATTTTCTCCATACAAAGCCAAATCCTAATCAGACAGCAATTTAATGAGTAAGGAATCTGAACATGAGGAATTCGTTGGATGAATTGATGTTAAACAGCATGGGGTGGGAGGGAATTGAGTCACCCGGGGGAGAAGGCACAGTGTGCGCTGGCTGCAGCCCTTCGATCCACTGCAATCACAGGAACGGTTTTGCCAATAGGAAAACAATGCTCCAAGGTCCTCACAGGAGGCCCAAAGAGGACTTTGTGTGCATGCCTTCATCTGCAGTTCCATCGTTGAGTAATCACTATCTGTATGGCAAAGTCTTTCCTTTGTCCCAAAATACCTGCATTATTTTTCTCATTGCGAATTAAAATATGTGCATTGTAACAAATGAATACATGAAAGTGAGTAGAAAAAAAGTTATTCTATTTCTTCCACCCAGAAAATTACAAGTAGATAATCTTTCAGCCTCTATGTACACATCTCAGGTTGACCATATAAAACTTCCCTTTTGCAAGTAAAAAAAACAGACAATTATCAGTAATTCCGTATGTGCCAAACTAACGTACATGCACACATTACATCAAAGTAGGATCATACCTTAAATTCTGCTTTGTTCCTTTTCTTTTAATTAACCAAGATTCATAAGCAGCTTTCCATGCCATGAAGTAATACCATAAGGGATATTCTTGTACACACTTCTTTGCCAAAACCTCTGATTATTTCCTTAGGGACTATTCCTAGATAGAGAATTATTGGATCAAAAGGAATACACACACCCATTCATTTATATATTGCCTAAGGCTGCTTTCACCCAATAACACCAGAGTTGAGTAGTTGAAACAGAGAGCCAAAGGCCTACAATATTTAGTCTGTGAAATTTTATAGAAAAACTTTGCCAACCTAGCGTCTACAGTTAGCTAGAGACAGAACAGTCACGACAGGACACACCCACAATAGAACAGCTATTCCACAATAGGATACAGACTCCATTTTTATATAATTCACCAAGATGACACGAAATCTCTATCATTTGAAATATTTTCTACCTTTTAGCATTTTTCATCAGTCAAATGTTCTACGTGTCATAATTTCATTTATCATTAGAATGGTATTAAAAAATACTACTAGAGAACTACAGCTGCATTATTTTTAACTACAGAAATTATTTTAACCTACAATACCAATGGGAACCAAATAAAACAAAATGACATGTTCTAAAAATTCATTTCTTGTATAATAACCTATAATAAATATAAATACACTTGTTTTTAAACATTTAATACAAAAATTGATTATTAAATAAAAAGACTAAAAGAGATTTCATTTCTTGGGCTTTTATTTAAAACAGCTAAGACTTTTTGATTGGATTTCCTTTACTCATGAGTAAGATGTAGAAACTTGGCTAAGGAAAAAACACATTGAACTTTGTATTGAAAGAGAATCATGCAGACCACATCTGACTTTTTATAAATTCCTTGTTAATTATATTTTAATCTACATGACTATACCATACGCTAGAAAACCATCCAAATAAAAACCCTATGAGACGGTTTTACTGCCATTACTTTAAGAGCCATTTAAAAGATTTTCTATGGGATAAAGATTGGGTAATTTATCATGGTTTTATGCTCCTTTAATCTGCTCCATCTTCCCTTTGTAAAATAAATATTGGTTTTAAAATAAATGGTTCTGCCCAGGTTTTGATGAGAAAAATTGCCCTGTAAATCACAAGCTCACTTGTGCCAAATTCTAAGTCCAATGTTAAGTCTAGCCCATTCTGATGAAAAATAAGTCAATTTTATAGAACAAAACCTAAGGAAGACAATTACTTAAGTGTATTATCAATGCTGCAATGTAACTAATTTGAGATATCAGCTTCTCCACCCTCCGTTTTTTCATTCTCAAAATAACCACTAGCTGATACCACACTGATCCTTCAATTAAACTCTTTTACAATGTATTCTTCATCATAGTTTTTATTATATTCTCTTCAACTCCAATATACACGTTACATAACTGAAAATAAATACATGCAAATCTGAAGGTTATGTAACATCTTTATCAGTCACTTTTTTCATACTCGGAGGACCAAATCAATTTAACACTCACTTTCTTAGAATATTTCACAGAGCTCTGAGAAATAGACAACAAACCTATTTTCCTAGAGTAAGCACAGTGGCTAAAACACTTTGGAAGAGATGAAAGGCTTAAAGCAGTGCTTTGTAAACTATGGAATAGTTGACGGTATTTTTCGTTTCCAATGTCGTGGGTTGATGATACAATTGCCAAATACAATAAAAAATGAACTTGGATATTGTGGCAATGCCAAATTGCTATAAAGTTTCTAAACCAGCACTGTCCAATACAACTATAACACGAGCCACGTGTGTAACTTTAAACTTTTTAGTAGCCACATAAAGACTATAAAAAGAAACAGATGAAATTAAGTTTAATAATATTGTATGTAACCCAATATATCCCCAATCTTATTATTTCAACATGTAATCAATATAAAAATGTTACTGAGATATTTTACTGTGTTTTTTTTTTAATACTGTCTTCGAAATCTGGTGTGTATGCTACACATACATCACATTTCAATTCAGACTGGCTGCACTTCAAGCACTCAATAGCCACCTGTAAGCTAGTGGCTATTGAGTTGGACAGTGCAGTTCTAAACACTCTCAATTCCGCCACCTCCCTTTTCACATTTGAGTCATTCTGTCTAAACCACTGCTCCCTGCAGAATGGCATCTCTAAGTTTCTCTTCCCTAATTTTCTGCCTGATGTTTTATAACTGAAGGGTCCATTCTAGATAAGGCCAACACTTACATAAAGAAATCAGCAAACTCGTGTTGTGGCCAACTTGATACTTACTTTCAGGAAGGGAATGGCCATCAACAAGGGACAGATACAAAAGCATCACTGTTCTGAATGAAGTTGCTTGATTTTCTTCCCATCCATATGTTAATACTTTGTCGACAGATTCTATTTCTAAGCATTTATGTAAAGCTATTGATGAGGTAAAATATGTTTCCACTTTACAGAGATGTGTGAATTTAATGTATTCGGTTTATAAAATCCTTATCTTGCAACTGCAGAAACTAAATCTCACACCTTTCTACCCTCTGACTCTATGATCTATGTCTTTGGACTCCGTCCCACCCTCTACCCTGGGTAATTCTTACTCATTATTTAGGTCACAGCTTAAATGTCACTTCAGGAAACCTTTGTTAATCAGCCCTTTGCCCTAATAAGATTCTATTCCCTGTTTAATGTTCTAACCTTCCCAATGCTGCACTTAACACGATTGTAAATATCTATTTTTGTAATGATTTGTTTAATGTCTGTCTCTCTCATGAAAATACAAGCTAGCACCAGCACAATTCCAGATGTACATAAGTATTTGTTGTATTAATGATTAATTTTCCATTCCAGGAATCCAGACTCCTGCTCCACTCAGCTAGACATCATGTTTCAGTCTCTCGTGACATGAGCTTGCAGTGTGTATATCATAAGCACATTGGCCAATCTTATTAGAATGTATATTGTCAAACATTTTTACCATAAAGTTATTCATAGGATATTCTTTTGGCCTTTTACTCTATAGTGTATCTATATTTAGTCCCCCTTTCATTTCTAATAGTATCTGTGTTCTTTTTTTCTCTCTGCCTCTGTCCCTGATCAAGTTTGTTAGATATTTATGTGTTTGGCTAGTCGTTCAAAGAATCATCTTTTGCTCTGTTGATCTTCTCTACTATCCTTTTGTATTCCATTTCATTTGTTTTTATAATATTTTGTATTATCCCTTCCCTTTATTTTGATTTACTGTGCTATTCTACTTACACCTTTTTTGGTTGAATGTTTAACTCACTGATAATCATCCTTCCTTCATTTCTAATATATGCATTTGCAAGTCTATAAATTTCCCTCTATGTACCTCTTTAATTGTGTCCCACAAGATTTAAAATAAAGTATCTAATAAATTCTATCATCACTTTTCTTTGACTCAAGAATTATTTTAGAAATATGATTTTGACTTTCCAAATATATGGAATTTTTGATGTTTATTGGTTTTTGGCTTCCTAATTCTTTTTCTCTGAGATAAAAAATATAGTTGATATAATTTTTATTCATCAATGGTAAGGCTTTCCATGTATGTATGTTCTCTGCTAGTGGAGTTCAAAGTTCTACATATGTCGATTCAATCAAGCTGCTTAGTTACATTATTTAAATCTTCTGTTTCCTTTCTAATTTGTTTAGTTTATTTGACTTAACAGTGTCTGAGAGAGGTTTTGAAACTTCCTGCTTATGATTAGCCATGTTCTCAATTTCTTATGGTGAGTCTGTCAATTTTTACTTTATATGTTTTTGAAATGATTCTACTATGTCATGTAAGTTCAGGATTAATATATCTGCCTGGTGAATTGTTATTTGTCACTAAATAATAACTCTGTATCTGCAATCATACTTTTTATAAGTACATTTTGTTTTATATTAATACAGTGTCACCAGCTTTCTTTTGGAAGATATTTACATGGTATATTATATTAATTTCCATCTATTTTCTTTCATTCTTCCCATGCCATTATCCTCAACAGGTGTGTCCCTTTAAACAGTTTGTAAAAAGAATATAGCTGTTTCCCCTTTCTCATCCAACTTAAGAATCTTTGTCTATTGGCAGATAAAATTAATCATTTTTACATTTGACGTGATTCCTGGTATACGTAGCCTTATTTCAATCACCATATTGATGTACAATTTCCCAAAAGTCATGATTATCTAAATGTACCCAATACGACACAGCACAGCAAGCATTGCTGTATCTGGCTTAGACTCATACTTCAGCTATTCTCAATAAATTATTTACACACATTAGCCAAATATGTTCTCTTAAAAATATAAGGTAATAAATCCTCATACAAATGACACATACAAACAAATCCCAAAGTAGGGTGGCCAATCCACTATTTCTTTATCTCTAACATGATCATAAAAGAATTCATTTGTCATCTACCTCTGATGTTTCTATACTTCCGTCTCCCTATTATTTATTTTCTTCTTTCTTCCTGATGCAGCTCTCAGTCTGCCTTTTCCTGTCCTACATTTCTTCTTCCCTACCCCACCCTCTCATATTTTACCTAGACAACTGCATTAGTGTTTTTTCTCTCCCTGGTTTCATTTTACTACGTTCCACGCCAATTCACCCTCCAATTAAATGAGGACCTAGCATTATAAGCTAAGATGTTTGCACTTTACCTTGCAAACCAATGTTTCTCAAACTGCAAATGGAAGCCAAAGTCTCATACCTCCAAACATTCTGTGAGAATCTTTTTTTTTTTTAATTTGTGGCTTTATCCAATTAACATTCTAAAGGATCTAAATGACAACCTGATAATTGAGCTGTGCTTTCCAATGGTACTGCCTGAGTTTGTCTGTCTTTCCCCTATCAACTTCGTTCTGTTCTCAGTGTAGCTGGGACCAAATGATTACCTCAAGTGACAGCTTTTAACTTTCAATGTGTCAGTAAGCACATCTGGCTGTTAGGTTGTCATGTACTAATGCTGAAACTGTCCCACGTTTGCCACCATGCTCTTCAGTGGAGATGATTTGCAATTGAAAGACACTGTCATCAAATAAGGCTTTAATTTATTAAGATATTTAATTAATGGAGACTTTGATATGACATCATAAAAACTCACAGTGTGGCAGAGTAATGATCTATTTTAATTGTTATAGGCTAATGAGGAAAGAACAAAGGCAGAATTAATATGCAAATGGTGTGTTTATATCAAAGGAAAGCTAAATGATATTATGGAACATTGTACAAAAGAAGGTTTGCCAATCTTCCAAAGAAAGAAAAGTGGTGGGAGAACTCATCATATGGCACAGAGTGGTAAAAAACATGGCAAATTGAAAGAGCCTTTGCCACAGTAGTATAGTATACTTTATTTATTCATTATTCATTTATCAAAAATGTGCTCAATGCTTAATCAATAAATAGCAAGTGCGAAACACTTTTCTAGGCACTGAGGATATGGAAGCAAACAATACAGGCAAAATCCTTACCCTCACGGAAGTTATATTCAGACAATAAACATACGAACACAAATGTATAATATGATGTCGGATAGTGACAAGTCCTGTGAAGAAAAACAAAGCAGGGAAAGGAGACAGAGAATGACGGGGAGGAGGACAGCTATTACAGGCAGAGTAGTCCAGGAAGAATTATCTGAGGAGATGACATCTGAGTAGCAGAAACCTGAGTGTGACGAGGAATACGGCCTAGAAATATCTAGAGGAAACGACTTCCAGATAAACACGACAGCAAACACAGAGAGGATGAGGTGGGAATAATCCTGACACCTGTGAAGAGCAGCAAGCAAAGCAGTGTGACCAGACCTTGGGGGAAAAGCAGGAGAGTGATATGGGACGAGGTGAGGAAGAAAAGCATGAGCCAAATCTTGCAGGGCCGTGAGGCCATAGCATAGAAATTAGGTTCACTTCTGAGACAGATGGAAGGTACTACGGGGTTTTATACAGTTCATGCAGAGTACCAGAAAGGGAGACAGGGACAGTGGGTACGGAAACAGGTAGGAATATAGATTTGCTGGAGAGATGAGATAGTTTGCTCTGACGGTTTCCATTACCTCGGTGAAATATGAAGTGAGGGAATTGGCTGAGTGGGGAACTGGGGATGGGAGGTGAACACTTGAGGTAGAGGGGAAGGTTTGAAATAGTTGTCTCAGAGAGCAGAAATATTAGGTAAATGATACAGGATTACAGAGTAGAGCAGAGGATCCACTTGAAATTTGTGGGCGTACATTTAAAGCAGGGCCGTTTAGCATAGTTTTGTGTTCTTCTCCATTCATCCACACTCTGGACAGAACACTAAGTGAGGTTTAGAGTTTTGCCAGTTAAGGACGATAGAGAGAAGAGGAGCAAGGAGAGATTAACCATAGCACCTAAGCAGGGCTAGGAAGGACGTGAGGGCCTAAGAAGGAAGGTGAATAATGCATAAAAGCAGTAGGTCATGAGATTGGAATAGGAGTGTTAGCGTCACAGGAATTGGCCTTCCTGCAAAGACAGCAGGTGGTGGGAGGAGAGGAATGCTTTGAAACACATTTTGAAGGTTAGCGCAGTTTTCTAACAAGGCACTACTGTGGCATTTAGGATGAAACAATTCTTTGTCGTGGAGAACTGTCTCAGGTACTGAATGATATGGAGCATCCTTAGCTCCTGCCCTCTACAGGCCAGTAGCACTCCTGACATGCGGCACTTTTCTAGATGGAGAGCCACTGGCCTGGAGCATGACCAGGAGATAGAGAAAGACAGTTGTACGTGAGAAACTCAAAGAACTGAGAGGCCAGATACAGGCTTTCTACGTAGATGTTTTTACCAAGAACAATGGCAGCAGAGCGATGGGCCTTAGAGAGTATGTGAAGGGCTGAAAATCTTCAATAAATACACAGGAGTGGGCAATAGGATAGTCTGATGGCACGTGCTTTGAAAGTGCTTCTGTGCATGATGAGAAAAGAAGCTCTCTGGAAGTCACGATGAGGATGAAAGAGGACACTGACTTCACTCCAGACACTGAGAAAAAAACAGCCACCACCTGAGAAGGTGACAGGGAAGCAGTAACAGGGCCAAGAGTGTGGGAGCAGTGCTGTCCAATAGAAGGTTCTTTGAGGACGGAATGCTATATATCGATGCTGCCCAATAAGCCAATAGCCGCAAGTGCCTTGAAACGAGGCTAGTGTGACTCAGGAAATGAATTTTTACTGTTTAATTTTAATTCATCTAAATGTAACTAGTCACATGTGGCTAGTGGTTACCATGTATGGTGCAGACGAGTAAAGGCAGCATTCAGAAACGAGTTGAAAGACACAGAAAATTCTTCTTAATCTCTGAGTCTTAAAAAAAAGAGGCAAGCATAAGGGTGCATCTAGGTAAGCTTGTGGGTCTGAAGCAGGAAGGTGAGAGAAGTTATGCTTGCATTTTCAATAAACACAACTCCAAAAATTCATTTTAATTTATCTCTGTGTCTTCCCAGACCAACTTCTGACCATAGTGTTATGCAAGACACTTGAAAAAAACCTCCTTCAAAAGTATGAAATGTCACCAGCTTAAAAATAACCAGTTTAAAATCATCAATAACTCAAAAAGGCATATTTTGAGGTGGAAAACTCCGCTCCGCCTCAGCACTTAAGGGAACGATTCTGCCTTAGGACCAAGACAAATGCAAGAACTATTCCTTCTCATGAGCAGCATCTGGTATTGACAGATTGTGACTATTGCCTGCTTTTTCTGGGACCTAAGTGTCCCCTCCCCAAAGACTGGCTTTCTATCTCTAACAAAGGAAGAAAAATTAACTTCTGAAAATTCCGTTAAAAGATGCTGCTGTTTAGAAATCATGTTTCTTGCTTTTTTCAAATATAAAGAAAATTGTTCTTTATTATGCAAAATGAGGGAAAAGTGTTCTAATTGGATGCAGCCACAAGCCTACAGTTTATGCCTTAACAAAATTAATAAAAATGGATCATGTACCCCCACGTTCACCCCACTACACACACACAAACTTCCAGTACCACCTCACGGTCATGCCCCTGGAGGCCTAGCGGCAAACCTACCAGCAACAACTTTGTCAATCTGACCTCATCAACCGAATGTGCAACACCAATCTAGGGTCCTGGATTACTCACCCGATGGAGGAATCCCAGGGTCAGGTAAGCGACAGGCCAAGTGCTGGTAAGATCTGGATATTGCTTGACACTGTATTTGATTGGGAACAAAGGAACAGTGACATACTTTTGATTAGTTTCTGTCTCTTAGTGTCCCCAATTTCCATTTAATTGCAATCAAAACATCAAAATATTATTTGTCCCCAGAGACAGGACACAGTCCCTTCTTTAATAGACCATAAAATACATGATTAAGAAACATCTGTGGGGCTAATCAGCATAGCACTATAACTTCAGATTTCCTAGTGCACAAAGGTCAGTTTCTGTTGGTCCTAAGGCAGAAGCTTTCCCTTCAGTGTTGAGGAGGAGCAGAGTTTTCCACCCCAAAATATGGCTTTTTGGGATATTGATCATTTTAAGCTGGTTATTTTTAAGAAAACAAAAGCCTCAAGAAGATCCTTTGCTTCCCTCCTATCTACCTAAAGGAATTTAGATATAAAAATTTGCTTGAACGGAGCTACCATCTTAATGTAATATGAACTAAGTGTGGAAGACAGGGAGGAATTAGCAAAGTCTGTTTCTTTGACTCCCTTCTGTGTCCCATTGTTTCTGGGAGGCCTAGCAAGATTTTGTTCACCAAATGTTTGTGCCTTCTCATCTACCTGTGAATTGCCATCCCTTTGAAATCGAAACCACAATCCCCACCACTTTCTTCTTAGCTCAATATGGCAGATAAGTTTCATCTGCCTGATTTATCTTTGGGTCCCCTAGTCTCACAGAATCCTGTCTGTACACACGTAATAAATTTGGTTATTATCTCCTGTTAACCTGCCTCATGTCAATTTGGTTATTAGACCAGCCAGAAGAACTTAGAAGGGTAGAAGGAAAATTATTTTCCTCCCCCACAGTATCCTCACCTAGACCAAATGCCAGAACTGGTACCTTCTGCCTCTATATCTTAGGCTGATTTAGCCCTAAGGGGACTTTCTAGCCCTTACTTGACAGTTAACTAAGAGGCTATTTTGCCTTTCCTTTTGGTTTCCCCTGATGAGACTTTGATCAACATGAAAGCCAAAAAGTATCTCGGTGCTCGACCACTAATACTAGTTAACTATTCTATTCTGTCCACTGCCAAAGGCAGTGAGTCATCTTGTAACTTCATTTCATTGGGAACAAGAAAATTCAAAGGAGAGCATGTGAATGGAATGCTTAAAGTCAATCTCGGCTACTGAGAAGAAACCTTACAAGTCACAATAAAGAGCAGCAAAAAGCAACTGAATTATTAATTCCCACTGCCTCTCTCTGTCCACAGCCCCCTCTGGTGGAAGAACTAATACGTAATGAAATAGCTATACTAACAACAATAAACAAAGTTTTAAGGAAAGAAAGAGAGAGAGAGAGAGAGAGAGAGAGAGAGAGAGAGAGAGAGAGAGAGAGAGAGAGAAAGGGAAAGAAAGAAAGAAAGAAAGAAAGAAAGAAAGAAAGAAAGAAAGAAAGAAAGAAAGAAAGAAAGAAAGAAAGAAAGAAAGAAAGAAAGAAAGGAAGGAAGGAAAGAAGGAAGGATGGAAGGAAGGAAGGAAGGAAGGAAGGAAGGAAGGAAGGAAGGAAGGAAGGAAGGAAGGAAAGGAAAGGAAAGGAAAGGAAAGGAAAGGAAAGGAAAGGAAGGAAGGAAGGAAGGAAGGAAGGAAGGAAGGAAAGAAAGAAAGAAAGAAAGAAAGAAAGAAAGAAAGAAAGAAAGAAAGAAAGAAAGAAAGAAGGAAACAAGGAAACAAGGAAAGAAGGAAAGGAAAGGAAAGGAAAGGTAGGAAGGATGAGCAATCCACAACCAAACAATTCCAAACAATTGGAAGTCAAATGTAGTGATTAGCAACTATGAGCTGCAATTGGAAAACCACTTGCAGGTGAAGCAATATGACAATGATTTACCAAAAGGTTAACAATGCTCTTTTATCTTCACCACCCATCAGTTTCCATTGCCCTCCATTTGTCTGGCACGTAATGGAAAGCAGGCCATAAAATATTCACCATTAAAATGAACCTTATTTTGCAACATTAAAAAAAGAAACATATCACTGGATATAGTTTAAGCATATGGGCCAACTTCTCAATTAGAATTCCTCATATATAGTATTAGAAAAGGCATTGACATTTAAAACCCTGTTATAAGAGGTAATGTACTCAAAAGTTTTAGAACTCTGCCCTACGCTTGGCATTGCTGTTTCATAGGTCTCAAACAAGGGAAAGTGCCATTACGCCCCCCACCCCGAACTCCAAAGACCACTGCAGTGATAGCAGGAGTGGGGCAGGTGTCAGCATCTTACTCTCATTTACTCCCCTGGAAACCAAATCTCAGCAGCCTCTGCTTTGATCTGGTGTGAATGCCAGGTTTTCAGCCTCAACATGCCTGTGACACATTCTGACAAATGAGCTGTGACATGAACTACCTTCTCATGTGACCATCTTTATATAGAAAGATACACAATGCCAGAAAAAAATACATTTTCAGGCAGGAGGGATTCTGAAAATTAACATATCTGCATATTGCTGGATCCCTTTAACCAGACCTGCAAAAGACATTTAGCCATTTTAACTGAATCGATTAAATTGATTCCATCAGAAAAATAGCTCTCATTCCTCCTCCTTATCCTGTCTCTGAATTTACCAAATGCTTCTCTGATTCTGCCAAATCAATAAGATGTTTTGCGTCTTGTAGTTATAATCTGTTATCTGAGAATTCCTCCCCCCCACTCTATTTAAAGAAAGTAACTATCCAGTTATTTATTTATATCATTGTTATTTGCAGAATTTTTTAAAAATGGAGAATCAAAATAAAAGAAAAAAGGTCAAATAATTCTGAAAAAGATATAACTATAAGGATGTTCACCACTGCACTATTTATGGGAGTAAAACCTAGAAATCTTAACTTTCAAATGAAAGAAGATTGTTCAAATTAATTATGGTACAGATATAAAGTATACTATGTAGACATCAAAAATTATGTAATGGAATATTCAATAACATGAAATAAATTGTGGCATTATTTAGAAGGAAAAACACATTGCAAAAATAGTAGGTAGAGTATTATCACATTTATTGAGAATGGTTATATTTAGATAATAAGATGAAATGTTTGGCAAACATCAACTGGTCAACCCAGCCTCCATTTACAACCCCTTCTCTCCACAGCACCATAACAACTAAGGGTAAGTCTATAAAATGAGACATAAGCAGAAGTCTACTGGGTGGCACTATCTTTGTCCTGATTAAAAGAAGCAGACTGGTCTAATAGGTCCTTTTGTGTTGTCTATATATACCACAATGAATCAGCCGATTGACCCATGACCATAGATTGTAATCTCAGCCAACCATGACAGTGGGGAAAAGAAGACAAGACCTTGCAATCAGCTGTTAGATACCTCAAGGAACAATTGCAACTTGACCTTTTTATTCATATTTTAGCCATTTGTTTTGGTGTCTATGTGGACATAATCAAAGAATAGTCCCTAGGAATCTATGGAGTTTTACTGAAATTAAGTTAAGTCTTTGGGTTGTGTGCAGAACAATAAGTACCATTCCAAGAGCAGGGCAGCCCTTTTGCCTCTCCATCACCAAAACACATGGTAGTCAGTCATCTGGAAAGCTGACAGTTCACTCTTCATATACCTTGGTAATAGTAAGTATAGGTACGTTTCTCAGCTTCTAGGGCCCAAATAAATAAGTAAAGGATAATATAAATAAGTTCCAAACAACAACACTACCTGAGTCTACGCATATCTCTTATTAGAACATTTATCATTTTACACTGTGGCAATCTTTTGCGTATATGTCTTCCCACTAGACTATAAAGTCTCTAAAGGCAAAGCCCATTTCCTTCATCCCTGCTAAGGATGCCCAAGCCTTCTTCCTCCCAAGGACTCAGAACCAAACTTAGATTCCAACTACAAACACCTATAAAACAGGACACTAAGTCCTTGATTCTAAGTCCTTGACTCTAAGTCCTTGATTCTAAGTAATCCTACGTTTTAAAAAAGTCAACAACTTTTTAACATGTCCGAAATATTCTGAAGGGAGGGAAAAAACCATACATTAAATTCTGTCAAGTAACATTTACCTCCTCAAGCCCTGATTAATCAGAAATGACTGAACTTGGCAGCTTCTTTTACGCATATCACTTGGTCTATAAGTTAAATTCAGCTCCTGTTGAAAAATGCCAACATCCCTTCCCATCACCTACAGTACCTCATCCTGCCAGTCACTCTACAATATGGCAATCTGGTGTGACTACTCACCATCAGATCAGGTAGAAATTAAAAACCAAGTTTACAGGGTCCAAGTAGCCACATTCCAGAAGAGCAGTGGTGAAGGTGAAAGAGGTCAGAAGGGTGCCAGATTTATTGCTATTGATTCCCTGCTGGCAATTTCATGGAAAGATATCCACTGCAGTTACATAAAAAGCATCTGGCTCATTTCCAAGTCTTTTGTGTTCGTTCTTTGAAAAAAATCAGCTAAGAAGGATGAGAAACTAGAAATTGGTGGATGAGGCCCAAAGGTTTTCTCCAGAATAAGATGCCTTCATCACTACACCCTAATTATGCAAATGTGCTCCCACAGAGTCCAATACATTTATTTATTAAACCTTACCACTGCCATCCTGGTAATCCAGAGAAGAAACCAATCTGTAATGACTCAAGCCACATTTCACAATAGACTACAAAGGACACATGACGTCATTTGCTAAAATGACTCAATCCAGATGGAAAGCATTTTAACCTATACATAATTGACTGACCTTTGTTATGCTTTTCTGGTTATTTATATACTATCATATGCATGAATGTATATCAGTGGTATTTACACTTGGCAGCTACTTTTGAGAATGCATTATTCAATTGGGATTTGAAGCTTTTTACAACCATTTCCTGACCAAACATTCATAAAAGAAGGACAAGAAAAGATGTTATCTTAAAAATAACGTTTAATAGGCTCTGGAAAGTCCACAGAAGCTCTCTTACTCTAATTGTTTTACTTTACAGGGGATCAGAGGTATCTATGGAAAACCGAGTTCAAAACCCTGAAACTGAGGCTACTAAAAGGGCATTTTATCTATTTTCCAGTTTGGGGCTCAATAATGATGGCAAAATATCCCTTACCAGATTAGTGGTATATTTTGGATACTTGTAAGAAAAGCATCCTGTGGGAAGGTAATTAGAAACCATAATAAATGACCAGAGAAAAGAGCACATTATATGATGCTCTTTGACTTTTTAACTTAATTATGAATTTGGCCTTCCAAAAGGCGTAAGCTACAAATTTTAAAAAAAGCATTCCAATGATCAAGATGGTATCAAGATAATCATAGAAGGAGGGGCAGATGTGGACACTAGTTTATGGAGGACAAGAATGTAGTATGTATGTCTTTATTCCCACTATGCATGCCCAGAACAAACAAACATCAGTAACTTATCACTGAATTCTTAACTAAAGAGCCCTGATGTGGTCTTAGGACACTTTTCCAATAACACCCCAGGACAACACTATCAATGAAATTCACTTGGAACATGAAGTGAAATATATTTGCCATTGCTGAACTAAATAATTATATAGTTCATTTCAGATCCCGATACATATTAAATATCAAAAACACTAATACCATTATAAAATCTTCATAATTCAGGACACCTCAGTGTACTTGTCTAAAGTAAATTTCCTCTGATCTGAAGGTGGATTCACTGGCACATTTTGCTCTTTTGTCCTAATAATGTTATTAAGTAGAGAAGGTTATGCCTTATATAATGATCAAATTAACTCTATATTTCATTGCCCTATACTCCGAGATCCAATCTAAAATTAAACAAATATTTAAAACCAAAATTTAAAAGTACCTCTGAATCCTAGAGAATCATTAAATCAAATTCAGCAGTTTTCCGTAAGTCGTGGTAGGCTGGTTTAATCCCAAGTGTAAATGAAAAGCAAAGGGATCTAAACAGAATAAGATGGAAGTGCTTGTATATTCACACAGAAGTATTACTCAGCATTTAAAAGGAATGACTACATGCGTCTACAGAGATAAATCTTAAAAAGAGAAAACTCAAGGAGAAACAGCATGTGCAGAAGACTACATACAGTAGAGCTTTCCAAGTACTGTGCCTCAGTGACCGGGTTAACCACATCCTAACATACTGATCTCCTTAGTTCTGGGGGTGCATAGAAGCTGGCGTGGCCAGAGTCTTACTATGGTGAGACACAGATAACCTTTATCTGAAGGCATCACACAATATTTTCAAGTTCAACATATGCTATGATGTGAAGAAGTTGGGAAGCACTGAAATCTGGTAGAAAGCCATTTTTATAATGCACAAAAACTAAAATACGTCTTGTTCAGGAATATATGTGATAAAATGATTTTATATCAGAAAAGCAAAGGAAGCATGAGTGGAAAATTCATCCAGTACATCCATTCCTTCAGTATAATAGTTACTGTTAGAATGGAGAGGCAGGGAAGGAACCCATGACAGATGACAATGTTATAGTTCCTAAATTAGATTGTGGGTTCAGTGTTTAATTATACTCCAAATATATTGTTTTATAAATATGAAACATTATAGTACACTTTTTAAAAAACATCAAGAGTAACAAGCCAGGCAACCTTTTAGATTATTCAGAATTATAGTACAATCTCAATGTCAAGTTAAGAATAGATATGAGGTTTTAGGGAAGTCTTGAAGCCAGAAGTTTCTAATGGTCAAAATGCTACTCAACAATGCCACGATTTCGTTCTGCTAATCAGCAGAGTAGTCCAGAGGTGTCTAACTCAGTGATTACAAGATTTTGTTTTAATCCAAGTACAGCATTCATGACAAATTAATGGAAACCTAAAGTTCCATTTCCCCATTCAAACAAAAATATAAAAACCATGTGGAAGTCTCTTAATTAGGATTCATTTAGTTACAAAAAAGCAAAAATCGACTTGAGGAGCTCAAGTAAAATGAGTTCCTGGATGAGGAAGGAGGGGTGTCCCACAGCCGTAGGACAGGAAGTGTCACCAGACCTCCTGAGGACCAGAGCCAGGAAGCAGGAAGTCATTCAGATGCAACCGCAACACTCACACTTTCTCTGGGGCTCCAGGTTCTCGAGTAGCTACTTGCCAAAATATTTACCCCATTGCCTCTATCTTTAAACGTGCTTTCTTTCTCCGCAGTTTAAGTGAAAACGAAGAAGTGTCCGAAGAAACCACTTCAAAATAACCAAAGAGAAAATCCAATTAACCCAACTGACGTCAAGATCAGTCCACACGAGATCTAATCACAACTGTGCATCAGGAGTTACCAATTCAAACACCTACAGGGGCCAGGCAGATAATTAAAGTTGTGAAGCTGACCAGGTGTGAAACAGAAGTTACCATGTTTCCCTGAAAATAAGACCGGGTCTTATTTTTAATTTTTGCTCCAAAAGATGCATTAGGGCTTATGTTCAGGGGATGTCATCCTGAAAAATCATGCTAGGGCTTATCTTCCAGTTAGGTCGTATTTTCGGGGAAACATGGTAGAAGAAAAGGGGCTGCGACAAGTAGAGCTCATGTTATTTGTCAACTTGGGCTGCTTAAAACAGAAAGCCAGATTTTCACCGAAATTTTTCAATTCTAAAAACATATCTGCAAGCTCTATGAGGCCATGGGTCTCTGCTGTCCGTGTTCCTCAAAGAATGAACTGTGGATATTCCAGATTCAGAGAGTCACTGTGCAGACACAGCTGTAGGTGCCCGCCATTTGGGTAGAACTGTTCTCACGGGAGGAGTCATAAGTCAGGCAGTCACTCTAGCAACGCTGGGATTATGCACTACTCTTACATACATCCCCTCACACACAAAACACATTTCACCTAAACTTCTAAAAATATCTTCTTGAAGATCAGATACAGGCATACCTCACAGATATTGCGGGGTCGGTTTCAGACCACTGCAATCAAGCGAATATCGCAATAAAGAGAGTCGTAATCAATTTGCTGGTGGAGGGTCTTGTCTTCAATTTGTAAAAGCACATCTGTGAAACGCAACAAAATGAGGCGCTATAAAACGAGATGTCCTTGTACTAAACTGCATGGAGGTAATCCTCATGGCTCTGTATGGGCTCTTAGCAAAAAGCAGAAATCAGACAAAGCAAACGAGAGCCAGAAAAAGACAGCATCATCCCCTTTTCAATCCATGGCCAAAAATGCTGCCACAAAAAGATGACTCACTACAAAGCAATTACTGATTCTTTTTGCAATTAACTAAGGGTGACAGAGGCGCTCCTGTCTCAATTTCTTCACTGTACCAGAACAGTTAGATACAGCAATCTCAACCCAGATGCTGCTTCCTCTAGGAAGTGGGGCCTGAGTCCCCAGTCATGGGTGAGACGAGTGCGTCAGGTATTCCCACAGAGCGGGCTCCCGCCCCTCACTCTGGCCCCGAAGCCTGGCACTGTGTGTGCGTAGCCCTGGGTCTGTGTCTGCACGTATCGTAGGTGAGCACCCTGCAAGCAGGGATAATGTCTAGCTCCTGTATGCCCCAGTGCCTATTTAAATAAATACATGAAGTCAGACTCATTGACATTTTTATTTCTCTATTTTTAGCAGTTAATTCAGAAAAAAAAAGTTGAATTTAGACTTGATTCCTCCCTGTTCTTTTGCACAATCTTTAAAATCGTCAATAAAAACACTTTTATTCAAATAAGAAGTACATACACACGCTGAATTATTACAAACTCAAAATCACATAATTGTGAAACTTTTGGGGATACATAGTCACATGTAGGCTAAAAAGTCTTAAAGCCCCCTTCTGTCAGCTTGTAGATATGCACAGGATTCCTAATATACCTATATCGATAGAGATATAAATATACCTTGCATAGAAAAATAGGGCATGGTAAAATTCTCTACCTAAGGACAAAAATCCACATTTAAACTTGTGTGAAATTTGGAGAAGTACAGTATATGCGTGTCCTGTAAGACTTATGTTCCATTCTAAACAAATGAGTCTTGGCAAATTTCCCTAGTACCAAGAACTGTTTAGCAGGAATTAATTTTTACATGAAATAAGCTAAAAATGAAATAGATGTAACATTATTTATGGTTAAGTCTTGTTCTTCAGTAATTACTGAAGGTGACACTAGTATGTTTTATGTTGGTAATTAGACTATTTGACCAAGTCTCCCTTTTCTCATGAAAACTATGTTTAATGTTCTGATTTTAACTGTTATCCCCGGCCTCGCGGTGCTTCGTCATGTGCAATTTGGTAGCCTAAGTAAAGTAGGGGACACGGAGCGTAATTTCAAAGCAATAAGTATATCTGCGACAGAAAGAAGGTTAAGTGAGTTTCCATGTCTCCAGACACTTGACCCTGCTGAACAAATTAACTCTAAAAGACTTAATGTTTTATCCTGAATGGGGAGGGAGTTTGTCTTCTCATTCTAACTAGATGGAAGTATTCGGCAAATGTCCTTTTTGGAAAGAATTATTTAGCAATGGAATGGCAATCAGTGTTGTAAGGACCGATAAAGCAAACTGAAAGACAAAGGGATGAATGAAAAAACATGTAACAAGCATTTGCCAAGGCAAATTCCACTCGTGGGTATTACTGAATGAAAGGAATATTGGGTTAGATTAAATTAAACAAAACTTCTCCAAAAATTGTGAGGCATTAATATTCATAATGGTCCTCATGACTTTTCAGGAGGGGGATAGAGTACAAAGCATTCTCCATGCTTCTCGTCTACATAAAGGCTTTATAACAAATCTAGACTGATAGTAGCTGTGCTCCCATGTGCAAGTGTCTTAACCCCTCTGAGCACTGCTCATCTCATCTGAAAAGTCAGCCCACAATTTACATTTCATTAGAACTCCTGCCCTTCACTTCCCATTGAAGTTATTTCCTATAATTACTAACAGACAATAGCATCTTCAGCTGCAATAATTCATCTCCTATTCAATTTAAAAATTCACAAACATTCTTTATGCATTCAACAGTTTTTATGCATTTAGCGCACGTCAGGCTGAGCTGGTAGTTGAGCAAAGACATACATGTTTTCTAAACTCAGAGTGATGGTCTTGTTAGGGAGACAGAGATAAAACAGTAACACACATTAGTAGCAGGTACTAAAAAGAAAGATTACAAGAGGCCTAAACTAGTCTGTAGAGGAGAAAACACTGGAGTTGAAATCTAAGGAAGGGGAATTAACACAGGGGAGATAAAGTAAACAAAAGTCCAAACAGAGGCTGAGGGATCAAGAATGCACACAGGCCCCATGGAAGGAGGGAGAGGAGTAGTGTTGAGAAATAACAGTGAGGCTGGCATTCGGAGAGCTAGGGGAGCACAACACGAAAGGAATCAAGAGGAGGGGCCTTGGTAGGTATTTGAATGGTGGAAATGCTTCCACCAAGGCAGTGGCATGATCAAACTAGCATTTTGAAAAGGTCTCTCAGGCTACATTTGAAAAATGGATTGGAGGGGGACAAGAGTGGATGCAAGGGGAGCAGTCAGGAGGATATTGCAGTAATGATGATCATTTATACCACAACGGGAACAGGAGGTACGGTGAATACAACAGATCTGAGAGATATGTAGGAACTGGTACTGAACTGGGTAAGAAGGTTGTGGTACATTTTATACAGGAAGTCCTAAGCTGCAGTATTTGATCTGGTCGAGAAACTGTGCTTCCCAATGAGCTGATGTTTTTTTCTCTATTATACTTTGGGAGATTTATCTCAATGAATAAAATACTTCTCTATCAAAAACCTGTCATGATTTTTAATCATATTCCACAAAGGTCAGCGTCAGATATCTATGCCTTATGGAAGAGTGGCACCAAAAACTTGAAAACGTATTTACGTTAAATATATACAGCATCTTTTTGTAAAACTACATTATTGTGACTTTTAGCTTAACACATTGTAAATTGCATTGCTCACCTCTTCACCCATTTTCCATCAGCACTGGTATGTGCACTACCTGTTCCTGCCAATAATTCACTCCAAAGTAGAACAAATTTATTTGTGGGAATATCTACGAATGTTTCTCTGAGAACAAAAGGAACAGTAAGTACTATTACACCACATTGGTGCTTGTCATTCCTTGCCTTAAACAAACAGAACATGGTAAAATAATAAGCATTACAAATACTTGAGGGTTTAGCTTACTGATTGCCCACTTGTCCAATGTGACAGCAAAGATAAACTTGGTCTCAATATATACACTTGAATTTTGAAAGATTTAGATAGCAAGTTGATGAATCTGAAAACAACATAGAAAAGTATGTATAATAAAAAGTATATAAATAAAAAGGTGGGATAAAAATGTTTATTGTGGCTAATTCTGAGGAATGGGTTTGGGTTGAAAGTATACGGGATTTTGCCTATTACTTTGCATGCGTAAGCATTGTTTGAATTTTAGGAGTAGCTATTAGTGTGTAACAAAAATAGAAGAAATAAGAGCAAATATGAAAAAACAAAATCAATAAAATAAGGTCACTGTTTGGTAATGCCAGGATAATGAGGACAACATTTATCATAGAAACTAAATATAGTACACTAGATTTTCATTATATGTAATTATTTTTCTAGGTCCATGATCTGACTGGCCCATGATAAAAAAACTACACACTAACTGCGGACATTGCAAAAGGGTTCAGTTGTATTTGAATCCCATCTACACAAAGGAAAATTAAACATATTAAACTGCCATTACCCATTTTAAACCAAATTATAGGTAAATAGAAGTAAATTGTTATAATGTGAATGGGGGATTATTTATTCCTAATTGATTAAAAATATTAGTAAGAAATCTGGTGAACACCATTTTGTAAACAGAAACAATTTTTAAAGGAAAGTGGCAAAAGCCACATCCAATCTGATTGATTGAACGTGTTCACAACGGCAGTCCCATTAGAGAGCAGAAATGAGATTCTCCTTATACCTTCCCTATTTTTAGATTGTGGTTACATCAAGACAGAAGTAAATAGCATCTTACACAACCTAGTCAGAAGGTTTCCCAAACTGGCTGTGCATAAGAATCACCTTTGTGGCTTATTAAAAATGCAAATGCTCGCCTATCCCAAGATTATGAAGATATTCTATTTTTATTACCTTGTTGAATTTGCAAGAGTCTCCAACATAATGATGAATAAAAGTGAAAATAACAGACAACCTTATCTTAATCACAATCTCAACAAGAAAGTTGTCAATATATCAACACTGAGTATGAGATTTGCTGTAGCTTTACTGTAGTTATCACTTATCTGACTAAGAAATTTCTGCGCTATTCCTATTTCAGAAAGAGTTTTTATCATGAATGGGTGTCAAATCTTATCAAGTTTTTTCCCCACTCATTTATTGAGATAATGATATGGCTTTTCATTTTCACTCTGCTATGTGGTAAACTGTATTGATAGATTTTCAAATAATCAACTTGAATTCCTAAACTGAACCCAACTAGGTTCTGTTATATTATCCTTTTTATATATCACTGGATTTGACTTACTAATGTTTTGGCTAGAATTTTTGCACCTATCTTCATGAGAAAAATTGGACTATGAATTTCCTCCCTTTGAGTAACCCTCTTGGCTTTGGGGTCAAGTTTATGCTGTCTGAATAATGTGAGTTGATATATGATTAGTATTGTTTCCTCCTTAAATGCTTAAGAAAAACTTGTTGGTGAATTTAACTGGTATTTGCTTTGCATAAAGATCTATAACTATGAAGGTCCTTTCTTTAAAAGATACAAGGTAATTCAGATTTTCTTAAATGTATTACATCAGTTTTAGTGTATTTTTTAAGGAATTTAAATATTTCACTTAAATTTTCAAACTTATTGGCAAAAAATCTTGGTAATATCCTCTATTATTTTTTAATATCTGTAGTTTTTTATCCTCTTTGCATTTTGGTCTTATCTTGTTTCTTAATTATTCTTACCAGAGTTTTATCAATTTTATTGGCCTTTTCAAAGAATCAACTTTGGGCTGAATTTTTTTATTGTTTGTTTTATATAATTGATTTCTGCTCTTATCTTTATTTTCTTCTCATTTCTTGGAGTTTACTTTGCTTTTTTTAGATCTTTGAGACTAATTTTTAGCCTTCCTTCTTTCCTAACATGAGAATCTAAGGCTGCAAGGACTGTTTTAGCTATAACCCAGAAGCCTTGAAATGTTGTACATATCGTTATTATAGTTAAACATATTTCTAATATTCATTGCAATTATCGGTTTTAACACATGGGGGAAAGAATGTTTGTTACTTAATTTCCAAATATTAGATTTTTTCATTATCATTTTGTTGCTGATTTTCAGTTTAATACTACTATAATCATAAAATCAACTCTATAGCTTAAATCCTTTGGTGTTTGTTAAGAAATGCCTATGTCTAGGCATACGGACTATTTGATAAATCTTCCTTATGCACTTAAAAAATGTATATTCTTCAGTTGCTGCGTGCAATATTCTATATATTACAATTAAGTCAAATTTGTTTAATGTGGTGTTTGAATCTTCTATATGTTTACTGTTTTGTTTTTTTTTTCTGCATGTTCTATTAATCATTGGAAGAAGGATGATAAAATTCCAACTAAATCGCAAGATTTGTATATTTCTCCAGTTAGTATTATTATTTGCTTTTTAATATTTTAAGGTTGTACCCTTTCTACACATGCATATAGCTACACTGCGTTCCTTTAGCAAGTGTTTGCATGTCTCTTCTTTATTACATACTTTTACTTTTAATCTTAATATGGCTTTATATTTACAGTGTGTCTCGTGTAGTCAGTATACAGTTGTCCTGTTTTTATAATTCAGTCTGATAATCTTTGTTTTTAAATTTGAAGAATTTAGTCCTTTCACATAAATGTAATTACTGTTATATATGTGTTGAATCACCATCTTAATATATTCCTTATTTATTCCACAGTTCTTTGTTCCTTGATTCTCCTTTTGTTTTCAACTAAACAATATGTTTTTTATTCGTCTATTTTCCCTGGGTCTACTTAGTTTTCCTTTGAAAATGTGGCTTTTTCCTTTGGATTTCCTGTTGGTTTTTCAGCAGGTTTACTATAATATGTCTATTTTTTATTTTATTATTTTATTTTATTTTATTATTTTATTGTATTTGCTCATAAAGTATTTTGACTCTATAGATTGGCATTGTCCCTAAGTTTTGGAAAATTACTTACCAGGACCCCTTCAAATATTGTTTCTGTCCTCATTTTCTCTCTAATCTCCTTCTGAACCTACAATTGACCAGGCCCAGACCTTTACATCTTCCAATATATCTCTTATGGATTTTTCTTTATTTTTACATTCTTTATCCCACTATGTGCTTTAATCTGTATATTTTCTACTGATTTATCTTCCAAGTCACTAATCCTCTCTCCTGATGTGTCTAATATGTTGTTAAATCCATCTACTGAGTTTTTATTTCAATTACTGTAATTTTAAGTTTGAAGTTGTCCATTTGGTTCCTTTTATAGATTCTAGATCTCTGGTGAAATTTTCCTTGACCATATTAATCAATTATTTGGAAGTATACATTTGATAACTCTAATATCTGAATCACCTCTGGATCTATTACACTTGGCTGTTTATTATCTCTTGACTTTTGGTCATTTGTTCCTGTTTCCTGGAATGCCTACTAATTTTTCAGTAAATGACAGATACATATTTATGGAAAATGTACAAGTTTGAACAATGTTATCCTTTTCCAAAGATGATTTTATTTTTTTCTGCCAGGCAGGTAAAGATGGATTATCTTGACTCATTGGGGCTGATGCATTTCAAGTTTGCTCCTATCTTAGGATGTAGCTATTCATGGGTCCTCAATGAAAAGTCTTGAGTGTTTATCAGGGTCCCACCTCTACACTCTATGAGAAGCTCTGCACTCTATGAGACTCTATAAGACTGCTGAAATCTCTGTTTTGCCTTTTAGTTTCTTATCAGGTATTTTCAACTTTATTTTTTGGTGTCTCACCCTAGGAGTATGCAACAAGGTCTCAGGGAAAATTCCATGCATCATTTTGAACTCACTCTTCTGTGTTTCCTCTCCTGTGGTATCTTGGTTCCTCATGCCCTGAATGCCACTGATCAGGAAAAAAAAATTATGGTATTTCCATTTTAGAAAACAAAATTTTAAGTTATATTCCTTAATAATGTGATCATGCTTTCATTTTCCCTGATTTTTAATATTTTTAAAAGTCTATCACATTTTTATTACTCAAATGTGAACACAAAGAAACATGTAGTAATGGAAAGCAAAGAAGTATTGACCTTCACTAGGCAATTAACCCTCAGATAATGTCAGGAAATCTGGACCTTTCTCAAGTAGGAATATGGAAGAGAAGGGCAAGGAGATGTGTTATTTATCACAGACAATATTCAGCACAATTTTATTGCTCTTTATGGAATCCAAAGCTTTTAAAGATGCTATTATTATTTGGAAGCCCTCCAGAGAGCACTAAGTATTAAAAATAGCACCTGTGCTCTGCTAAGTCAAATCACCTGTCTGTTACCCAGTGATGAAAATCATTTAATAAAATATTGCAGACACTTGGTCAAAATCATGGACACAATTCATATGCTCCAAGAAATTAAATGGAATGTCTATGCCTGGTTCAATACATGTTGTTTAAATGAACAACTAATTTAATGGGGAGATAGAGATAATTTCACTGTTTTTTAAATTAAAGACATTGAAGTTTTTTAAACAGTCAAAATAAGACCTCTGTTGTAGCATTTTCTATGTTTTCTTGCTCCGCATTTATGTAAAATCTTGCCTTTATAATAGCAGCCCGTTTGTTTTTTTTCTTTGTAAAAAATGTTCTTCCTCTTATCCTTGGACTACAGATACAGAAATGTGACCGAGGTCTGGCCAATCACTGTTCTGCCCCACTGACCACAGTTATTGCTCCTGCAATGAGCATGTGATCCACCTTATTCTGATAGACTTGGTACTTGGATTTTATAAAAACTACTGGAAAAAGATACTCTGCGGAGATTGTCACACTGGAAGAACAGAAGACCCAATGTGGTGATCACCACATACGGAAGTCCTGCCTGAGAGTGAAACCAAACTACCTAAAACTCCCCAGTTATATGAGTCAATAAATGCCTTTCATTGTGTAAGCCAGGTTAGTAAGACTGGCTTCCAGACAAGCAACCAAGAGTCCTTACTAATACAGTGACAACAGCAAAATACATAGCAGTCACCAAGTCTGACAACAAGAGTAATTCACCCTCAGGTTTAAGACAAAACTCTAAGTGAAATAACAGTGGTATTAGGAATACTTCTATGATATGGTAAAATGTGTCCTAGTCTGCTAATGATGTTTTCTGTTTCCACTGCCATTTACATTATGCCTAAGACATGATACATGAAAATTTATCAATAACACCATATAAGATAGCTATATAGTTCCAAATTTTAAAGTTCTAAGAAGAGATTATTATTGGCATTTTAAACTGTTCTGCACAGATGCTGAGTTATTTGGGGATTAGAGCAAATTATAAAAGGTTCTAAGAAATGAAGAAATCTCTATGTGTTTTATGTTTTTAAAATTCTGTTTTCAGCTTTGGCTTAATACTATGGCTATTGATGATAGCCATGAGTAATATTCCTAGAAGAAAGGCACAAATAAAATAAGAATTCCTCAGTATCATTTTGTCCTTTAAGTGGACACAGATTCAAGCTTGTACATGTGGGGGACCACACATTTCTACTCCTGGCATTTAATTATGAGTAAAGTAATGTGCAGGACCAGAATTTTACATTTTAATAACCTTTATGCACCTAATTTCTGAATAATTTTCTTCCTCTCTGGAGAGGCATCTAATGTTAAATAATAGTATTAAGGTGAGTCATGGTAACCAAAAAGGTATGAGGAAGGCACATGTCTGAATTACTAAAAAAAAAAAAAAAAAAAAAAAAAAAAGAAGATGAAATACTCCCTTTTCTAAAATTATGCCATGTCAATATATGCTGAATTTTGAAGTGTGGTTTTATTTCCCTCATTTGTAACTAATCACTATATTCAGGAGAAAGAGGCTAAAGAGAGAAAAAAATTAAGAGAAGTAAAACCATTTCAAAATCCTCAAATGAGAAGTCAAAAGAAAATGAAATTTGTTTATTAGCCAAAGAAATTTTTCAATGGGACAATCACGGCTGATACTAAACTATGAATATGCCAAAATTCACCAAGGCACTGGTTTTCAAACTTTATTATAGGTCACATTCAAAAAAAAGTTTGGAAACCACTGCCTTACTGAATGTATGTATATAATATATGACACACATGTATGTGTAGACGTATATAGCTATATATAAAATGACCAAGTATACACGTAAACAAAAATAAAAACCCTTACCATATTAAATGAACTCTGATATTTTTTATTCTATCCTAGTTTTTCCTGTTCTATTCTATTCCATTCCATTCCGTTTCATTTCACTAAAAACAAATACCAATCACAAATCACTAAACTGTTTTCATAACCCACCATCAACTCACAACTAGATACAAAATGATTTGTCATGACGGAAACATATAATAAATCTTAGGCTAAGAGAAACACATTCTAATCATTACCAATACTAATTTCAGATTAAAACTTTTCTTAAAAGAAATCAAATCAACTCTACACAATGGAATTTCTTATACTGTCCATTACATAGTTTCATAAGCACTTAAAGTGAGATGTTTCATTGAGAATGCTGTCCTAGTGAACATACTTTGAAGTAACACCATGGAAGCTTACCATTTCGAATTGAATCCAAAGACACTAACCTTTTTCCCTTTTCTCTTTCTTTTTTTTTTAACTGCAAGTCTCTATAACAGTCAATGAAACGTCACGCCACAGGGTAATATTCTAATGTAATAAAGAGGTAGTCCCATTCTCTGTTATTTTACCTTTTGTATCAACTACTGTTTGATTACTGTTTCTGTGAAGAAAATGTTTTCTTAATGACCTGAGAGGAAGAAATGATTTGATGACTGAAAAATGTGACATGTGAAACAAAACACTCTTCATTCCACACCAATGTATATAATATTATTTGGCTCCCCAGATTTTCTTAAATCTCGAACCTCATTATGATTCCGCTCCCTGATATTTCCTTTTCCCCTAGAGGCAAGTGCTTGGGAAGGAACATTTCCTCGCCAGATCTACTACTAACTAAAAATTCCAGCACCCTGAATGTTTCTATTTTTCCATTTTTAAGAAAGTGACCTGACAGCAGAAGAAAGGAAATAACAAAAATCAGAGCAGAACTAAATGAAATAGAGAACAAAAAGACAATAGAAAAAATTAATGTGACAAAAAGCTGGTTCTTTGAAAAGATTAACAAAATCGACAAACCCTTGGCTAGACTCACTAAGATAAAAAGAGAGAAGACACTAATTAACAAAATCAGAAATGAAAAAGGGGAAGTTATCACGGACACCACAGAAATACAAAGGATTATCCAAGAATACTATGAAGGACTATATGCCACCAAATTTAATAACTTAGAAGAAATGGACAAGTTCTTAGAAACATATAGCCTTCCAAGGCTGAATCATGAAGAACTGGAAAATCTTAACAGGCCGATCACCAGTAACGAAATTGAATCAGTCATCAAAAACCTTCCCAAAATCAAAAGTCCTGGACCAGATGGCTTCACCAGTGAATTCTACCAAACCTTCAAAGAGGATCTAATACCAATCCTGCTCAAACTCTTCCAAAAAATTGAAGAACAGTCAGTACTCCCTAACTCATTTTATGAGGCCAACATTACCCTGATACCAAAACCTGGTAAGGACAACACAAAAAAAGAAAACTACAGACCTATATCTCTGATGAATACAGATGCTAAAATCCTAAACAAAATTCTAGCAAATCGAATACAACAATGCATTAAAAAGATTATTCATCACGACCAAGTGGGGTTCATCCCCGGGGCACAAGGATGGTTCAACATTCGCAAATCCATCAATGTGATACATCACATAAACAAAATAAAGGACAAAAATCATATGATTCTATCAATTGATGCAGAAAAAGCATTTGATAAGATACAACATCCATTTATGATTAAAACACTTACTAAAATTGGTATAGAAGGAAAATACCTCAACATAATAAAGGCCATATACGACAAGCCCTCAGCTAATCTCATAATTAATGGTGAAAAGCTGAAGCCCTTTGCTCTACGTTCAGGAACACGACAAGGTTGTCCCCTATCACCTCTGCTTTTCAACATAGTGTTGGAAGTCCTCGCCAGAGCTATCAGGCAAGAGAAAGAAATAAAAGGCATCCAAATTGGGAATGAAGAAGTTAAATTGTCACTCTTTGCAGATGACATGATGCTATATATAGAAAACCCTAAAGACTCCACCAAAAAGCTATTAGAAACAATCAATGAATACAGTAAAGTTGCTGGCTACAAAATCAACGTACAAAAGTCCATTGCTTTCCTATATACCAACAATGAAATCTCAGAAAAAGAGATAGAAAAAACAATTCCTTTTGCAATTGCAGCAAAAAGAATAAAATACCTAGGAATAAACTTAACCAAGGATGTGAAGGACCTATATGCTGAAAACTATAAGACATTTTTGAAAGAAATTGAAGAAGACACAAAGAAATGGAAAGACATTCCGTGCTCATGGATTGGAAGAATCAACATAGTTAAAATGGCCATATTACCCAAAGCCATATACAGATTTAATGCAATCCCCATTAAAATCCCAATGGCATTTTTTAAAGAAATAGAACAAAAAATCATCAGATTTGTTTGGAACCACAAAAGACCCCGAATAGCCAAAGCAATATTAAAAAAAAAGAACAATACTGGAGGTATTACACTCCCTGATTTTTCCTTGTACTACAGGGCTACAATAATCAAAACAGCTTGGTATTGGCGGAAAAACAGACACATAGACCAATGGAATAGAATTGAGAACCCAGAAATAAAACCACATAAATATGGACAGATAATTTTTGACAAAGAAGCTAAAAACATACAATGGAGGAAAGACAGCCTCTTCAATAAATGGTGCTGGCAGAATTGGATAGCTACATGCAAAAGAATGAAACTGGACTGCTATCTGTCACCATGTACCAAAATTAATTCAAAATGGATCAAAGACTTAAGCATAAGACCTGACACAATAAACTGCATTGAAGAAAACATAGGTACTAAACTTATGGACCTTGGGTTCAAAGAGCATTTTATGAATTTGACTCCAAAGGCAATGGAAGTAAAAACTAAAATAAACAAATGGGATTATATGAAACTGAAAAGCTTCTGCACAGCAAAAGAAACTATTGACAAAATAATGAGGCAACCAACTGAATGGGAGAAGATTTTCGCAAACAGTTCCTCTGATAAGGGGCTAATATCCAAAATATACAAGGAACTCATGAAACTCAACAACAATAAAACAAACAACCCAATTGAAAAATGGACAGAGGACCTGAAGAGACATTTCTCCAAAGAGGATATACAAATGGCAAATAGACATATGAAAAAATGCTCAACATCGCTAATCATCAGAGAAATGCAAATGAAAACCACAATGAGATATCACCTCACCCCAGTCAGAATGGCTTTCATCAACAAAACAAATAGTAACAAGTGTTGGAGAGGCTGTGGAGAAAAAGGAACTCTCATACACTGTTGGTGGGAATGCAGACTGGTGCAGCCGCTATGGAAGGCAGTGTGGAGGTTCCTCAAGAAATTACGAATAGAATTACCATATGACCCAGCAATCGCTCTCCTGGGTATCTACCCCAAAAATATAAAAGCATTTCTCTATAGAGACACGTGTACGCCAATGTTCATTGCAGCTTTGTTTACGGTGGCCAAGACATGGAAACAACCAAAATGTCCTTCGATAGATGAATGGATAAAGAAGTTGTGGTACATATACACAATGGAATACTATTCGGCGTTAAGGAAAGATGATATAGGAGCATTTGTGACAACATGGATGGATCTCGAGAGAATAATGCTAAGTGAAATAAGTCAGACAGAAAAAGCAGAGAACCCTATGATTTCACTGATATGTGGTATATAAACCAAAAAGAACAAGACAAACAAATGAGAAACAAAAACTCATAGACACAGACAATAATTTAGTGGTTACCAGAGGGTAAGGGGGTGGGGGGTGGGTGATGAGGGTAAAGGGGATCAAATATATGGTGATGGAAGGAGAACTGACTCTGGGTGGTGAACACACAATGGGATTTATAGACGATGTAATACAGAATTGTACACCTGAAATCTATGTAAATTTACTAACAATTGTCACCCCAATAAAATTAATTAAAAAAAAAAAAAAAAAAAGAAAGTGACCTGAATTTTGTTAAAAAGATTTCCTCAGTTAATTCCTTTCTAAAAAATGTACATATGGGCACGTGTGAAAGCATACCCTGCAGAAACTGGACATAGTATTCCTCATCAACATGATAGACTGATGATGGGTAGATGGATTTCCTGTTGATACCCATACCACATTTGCTAAATCTCTGTTGAGACCACAGGGTAGGCCCAGCTTCTGAAATTTTTGTCTTATTTCTGCTTCACAGATCATTCCTAATCAGACCCAGGAAGAAAATAAAAGAGACAAAATCATGAAAGCCCATTCCTACCGATGTTGGAAGCAGAAGCAAATGGCAACCTCCTCAGAGCTAAGAGAGAATCTCTATGGTAAAAATCCACCCATGTTACAGTGTAGCGGGTTCAGCATCATGCCCAAATGGGCCACTCGAAACCCTGGGGTTTAGTCAATGGCAGTTTTCTCAAATTTGTCCTTAAAAGTTGAAACGTATCAGACTTAGGCTGAGCCACCCTGATGATGCTTGAGCATGTGGGTGTGTATGAAATAGAAATAAGACCTACAGAGCTGTTTTATAGATTGAATGAGCAATCAAATGTGCACAACCTCCAAATTGTGGCACGTGCTATTATAATTCCAGCAGGATGTGCTGACAGTGGGACGCTGGCATCCTCCACGAAGACTGACATTGTTGTCACACCGCTTAGCAAAATTGTGGAAAGAGGTATGACATTAGCATAAAAAAACGTCGGAAATTCCTGTTCCTTAATCTTATCTTTCATTTTCTCACTTCATTGACATATAGGCAAGTAAAAAAGATGGGAATGAGGAGCGGTTGTTAAGGAAAATGGGGAAAAAAAGCAAAACAAAACATGTGAACACTGTTGCTTGTGATTGTGTCTCGTCAGTGGATACCATGTGCCTTCCTTGAGTCAGGTCCTTTAAGGAAACAGAGCAAGTAGAAGCAGCTTTGGGGTGGTTAGGACACTGCTTCTCAAACTTGAATGTGCCCACAGGTCACCTTGGGATCTTGTTAAAATGCCAATTCTGACTTTGGAGTGGGGTTTCAGATTCTGCATTTCTGATCTTAGGGCAAACCCAAGCTGGCACCCCATTTAATGCCTATTGCCAATCTTTGGGTCTGGGCAGTGGCCTACCCTTAGCCTTTTCCTTTACAGGGATTTCACCTGCCTTCTCTTTTCCTTTGTAAAGACACCTCTAGTGGAGAGAAGAGAAGCATGCATAGCACAAAAGCACTGGCTCTAGAATCAGACAAATGTGGGTTCAAATCCCCTCTCTGCAACTTATTTGCAATCTGTCTGATTGCAGGTGTTTTTTGTTTTGTTTTGTTTTAACTCCTCAGAATGAAGCTACAATATAAGAAATGGCACAAGACAGACCGTAATCATTTGCTAAATAAGTGGAATAGAAAATAAGTGCAGTGAGTCAAGAGGCAGGAGCAATCACCTAGAATCTGATGTGAGCCACTTTCCATCTAATTTAGCTCATCAGTCACCACACCCTCCCACCTACTTACTGTGGGAAGTTATCACAGAAAATGGAAATCGCCTCTCTGCCTCCTCATAACTCCCGGATGATGGTCCCAGAGATGTATACCCAGTGGGTCTCAGACCACACCCTATCAATTATTGGATCCACTTCAAGAAAAGATGGTGGAATGGGGACATTAATGCTGGACACTTTTCTCTCCTCTAGATGAAGTCAGTATGACATGGGGGCAGGAGGAATAAAAGCTAATGTATGTGCCTCAATATAAAATGCACCTGGAAGCTTAGCACTAAAACAAACTTTATGACATCTCTTAATTCTGAATTTCAATCCTTCTGAGCAGTTGCCAAGACTCAGGAAAGTGGCCATAGACGCAAGTATATTATAAATACCGATCTGGGTACAAATGAGGCCAAACAAACCTGCACAGCCACTGGCTATGCCAGCTATTTCCTGACTTACAGAGCCTCCTGTGATACCCTGCTGTGCCTCTCTACTAAGGTCCCCTACTTGAGGACAGTACCTAGCGCTGAACCCAGTCGCCAGGTACTCCAGGACTAGGCCAGTTCCTTCCCCAGGGAGCCAAGACCAAGTGCTGTGCAAGTGGCACACTGTCAGGGCAGCAACAGCCCTGCCTGCCTTACTGCTCCCACACTGAAGGCACACCGGGATGATCCGCAGACGTGCACACAATGCCCTTTGCGAGAACAGCACTGTCACGGGGGCCTAATAAAGATTTGCTCACACCCTGAGGAAACATTTCTGATTAGGCCCTTTCTCCCACTTCCCACACCTAATCAATGGGAAAGCTCTGTGAATTTTACCTGCAAAATATCCCTTGAGTCCTCTCCTTTTCTCCATCTCAGCAGGCATACCGTGGTTGAATCCTAATCACCATTATTACCTACGTGGACCTCTACCCAAGCCTTCTGATACCCTGCTAACACTCTTTCTCTTCCAATCTGTTCCAAACATAGCAGCAAAAGGTACCTTCTGAATACATTCAATGGATCTTATCTTCCAGGGCTTAGCACCCTTCAGGGCCGCCCTGTTACCCTAAATAAAATCCAAGCTCTTTGCCAGGGCCGGCAAAGCCTTCTGGGCCTTAGTCCAACCATGTCTCTAGGGGGTGCCATCTAGTGGCGGTAGTCTGAGAGGCCAGGCTGAAGCTTCCACCTACCTAGCCTGGAATCCAAGATCCGAGCTCACCAAAAATAGCCCGGGTCGCAATCTCAGGTCCCCTGCTCCCCACGTGTACTGTGTAGCTGTGAGCCAGTCACTTATCATCCCCACACTTCGGGTTCTGCACATGCAAAGCTACACATCTTCAATGAATTGCTACAAGTAAAGTGAAATACTACATGGAAAAATGCCAAGAACAGTGTCAGAAAACAGTAAAAACTGCATAACTATAATCAGCCCGTGTGCTTTCACCTCCTAAGACACATCTTTCCCACCTGAGGGCCTTCCATTCCCTTGGGAATGCTGTTGGCCCTCCCCTCCAATTCTGCATGATCATCTCTTCCCCTCTTTTAAATTTTCTCTGCAGAAAGATCTTCTCTAACATGTCCAAATAGGGACTCTCACCATCCCCTCTGTTATTCCCTACTGAAACTCTTTATTTTTCTCATAGCACTTGTCATATTTTCAATTATTTCCTTTCCTTCGCTATTCGCTTATGTACTATCTTTCTCTTCCCTGAGACTTTAATCTTTGTGAGGACTTGGACCACATTTACATTGTTTACCACTGAATCCCCAGCACCCAAAGCCTCTCCTTGACTCAGGGATATTCCATTAATTACTACTTATCCTTTTTTATATTTCTTACAAGTTTCAAATATATTTTGATATTATTAATTGGTGTATGTATGTGTTTTAGATGACTTCACCTATCAATTAAAAATAACAATTTGTCTTTTTTTAAAAAGTAGCTATTTAAATTGTTAAGAGCAAGTAAGAGGATGAGTTTTGCTAAGCCCCTCACTTACAGTCCCCTTTCTCCCTGGAGCTCAGAACAACTCGCTGGGGCTGAGCTGGAGAACAGACATTTTGACCATTCTTTCTCTCTCATGATAGCCTTCAGTTTTAAAGTCTGTTGTATCTGGTATAAGTATTGCTACCCCAGATTTTTTTTGATGTTTCCATTTTCAGGAAATATCATTTTCCATCCCTTTATTTTCAGTTTGTTTGTATGTTTTGATCTGAAGTGAGTCTCTTATAAACAACATAAGTAAAGGTCTTGTTTTCTTATCCATTCAACCACTCTGTGTCTTTTGATTGGAACATTTAATCCATTTACATTTAAAGTAATTTTTGATATATAGTCATTGCCATTTTATTATTCATACTTTTGATATTTTTTCTTCTCCTTCTTCAAGAATTCCCTCCAAGTTTCTTGTAGTAGCATTTTGGTATTAATGGACTCCTTTAGATTTTTCTTGTGTGGTAAGCTTTTTATCTGTCCTTCAATTCTAAGTGATAGCTTTGCTGGGTAATCTTGGTTGTAGGTCCTTGCTTTTCATCACTTTGAATATTTCTTCCCAATCCCTTCTGGACTGCAAAGTTTCTGTTGAGAAATCAGTTGAAAATCTTATGGGAGCTCGATTGTAGATGACGAACTGCTTTTCTCTTGCTGCTTTTAAGAGTCTCTGTCCTTAACCTTTGTCATTTTAATTATTATGTGTCTTGGTGAGTGCCTCTTTGGGGTCATCTTGTTTGGGAATATCTTTGCTTCCTGGATTTGTATGTCTATTTCCTTCATCAAGTTAGGTAAGTTTTTCATCACTATTTCTACAAATAGGTTTTCAATTTCTTGCTCTCTTTCTTCTCCTTCTGGTACCTCTATAAAACAAATGTTAGTATGCTTGATGTTGTTCCACAGGTGCCTTAAACCATCCTCATTTTTTTAATTTTTTTTTTTTTTAGTTTTGTTGTTCTGATTGGGTGTTTTCAGCTACCTTAACTTCTAAATTGCTGATTCAATCCTCTGCTTCACCTAATCTACTGTTGATTCCCTCTAGTATATTCTTTATTTCAGTCATTGTATTCTTCATTTCTGACTAGTTGTTTTTAAAGTTTTCTATCTCCATTTTTATGTTTCCTATCTCTTTGCTGAAGTTCTTCCTGAGATCAATGAGCATCCTTGTAACCAGTGTTTTGAACTCTGTGTCTAGTAGATTGCTTCTCTCTCTCTCTCTCTCTCTCTCTCTCTCTCTCTCTCTCTCTCTCTCTCTCTCTCTGTCTCTCTCTCTCTCTTAGTTCTTTTTCTGGATTTTTGTTCTGTTGTTTCATATGGGACATGTTTCTTTGTCTCCCCATTTGAGCTGCTTCTTTGAGTTTGTTTCAATGTAATAGGTAGGGCTGCTATGTCTCTGTCTTAGTAGAGTAGCCTTAGATAGTTGGTGTACTATGGGGCTCAGTAGCACAGTCTTCTGGGTCACCTGAGCTGCTCCAGGTGTGTCCCATGTGTGGGCTGTGTGGGCCCTCCAGTTGTAGTTGAGCCTTGAATGCTGTTTGCATATCCATGGGAGCATTAACCCTCGGGCTAATGAGTTGTGAGGTCTGGTTTTGACTATAGTGGAGGAGTTGTGGTATATGGGCTGACCCCACAGAGCAGGGCTCTGGTGCCTGCCCAGTCTGCCCTTTAGGTGTGTTGTCCTTGAAGGCAGCTGGGTGATGCTCCTGCTCCATCTGAAGCTGCCCACTGGGTGTGGCAGCCCTGAGATTTCTGCGAGGGTACCTGCAGCAGGCCAAGTTCAGCCACAGCCTGTGCCAGAGCCACCTGGCATGAGCCACAAAGCAATCCACAGATGGCCACCACCTGCACTGGGCTTGGAGGTGCCTTGAGAGGCCCAGGTGTTAACTGAAGCTGGCTTTCACTAGTGCTGGGCTTAGAGCTGCTCAGCCAGAGGTACAGGACATGCCAAAGCCAGATGCTGCTTGTTTGGGGTTGTGAACTTTTGAGAGATTTTAGGAAAGTCTGCAGTATCAGCCAAGACAAACCATTTGTATGGAAAAGTCACTGGCCTCTTCATGGACCTTCACTCCCTTTAACGTATATACAAGCATTTCTTCATGGCCTTCCTTCCCCTCAGTAAATGCCTAGCAAACCAAACTCTAAATTCTCCTTTTGCTCAATCCAATCCGCCTTCTTTCTCCCTCTCTCTGTATGTATAGGTGTGTGTGTGTGTGTGTGTGTGTGTGTAGTACACACACTTTTTTTTTTGTATACGTAGATGTTATGTTAGCCCAGATTCCACAGAATGCCCAGGCTGAGGCAAAAGCTTATGTGCTCCTAATTTATTAGAGCATACCATCCCAGAGAAGCAAGAGAGGAGAAGAAGGAAATGAGGCAGGGAAGGAGAGAAAACAGATATAAGGTGCATTTAGGAGCTGGCTGCCACTGTTCTCAAGCACAACTGATTATCAAATCTCCCGGGCTCATCTTAGGAAATGGACTACGAGAATGACAGTGTTTCAGGACAGTCAGTCAGGGAGAAGGGAAACAAATGTCCACTCAATGGCCATGTATGGGGCTGAGCCAGTCTAGGGCATCTCAGGCATCAGTGGCAACAGGGACGTCCCAGGGGAGGTAAGGGCTGACATGAGGAACTGGGAGCGGGCACTGTAACAGCCTTTGGCCGTTAATGCAGCAGTAGTGACCTGACTAGATAACCATGAGAGCAGCATACATCAGCAAGTGTACACATCTTGACTGGAACCTCACTTGAATCTGGAACAAATGGATAAGATGATGATAACCATCCCAATGTATTGCTTAAGAGTAGTAAGCACGTGACATGTAAGTTCACCACTCCCAAAGCTTGCACTCATGGAAGACATCTCCAGATTTTTAACAGTACTTTTTCTAGCTGAGTCTAGATTTAGTCTCTGAATCCTCCTTAACACAGGGCTATAAACAGCTACTACATCCAGTAAAACATGATACATCTCCAGAAGAGACATTGCAATTACCAGTTCTTTCCTATACATTAACTAATTTGGTCTCTGCAAATTTGCAACATTCAGTCGAGAAGGTATAATACACCTCTTCTCTCAGATGGGCAACTGAGACTTAGAGAGAGCCCATAGTATGGAAATAGTCACACACTGTCAATAACAGAAATGAGAACCATAATTGTCTGACTTACGGCTATGTGTAAAAACCTATTAGGCATATACTGAAACCAAGTGACTTAGAATCACATAATTATTATGCTAATTTAACTATAAGAGGACAAAAAATGTTTTTATTGAGGCATGTTCGCCTCTATTTGTTTCATTTTTTTAACATTCAGTGGAAGAGAGAAATGACACCCTACAAAGAAGAAGAGTCACAAAAGTAATGCCAGTAAGGATAATGTAGGATTCCTTTTAAAAATCAGACCTGGAATGATAAAGATAAAAACATACCATCAAACTAATGAAAATGATCAATTTTAGAAAGTGGAAAATGCCACCAAAAAAGGAGTCCTTCCACAGCACCTTCCATCTAACTCAGCTCTATAGCTCAGGAGCCAGTGTTCATTGACTCTCTGACATTTTGGGAAAAGAGAATTCCATTCAAATGATACCCTTCCCAGCATCAAACTCTCTGCACACCCTAACACAATAGCTCTCATCATTCTGCATCTGACACCAGTTTTGTAGATTTAACATGTCACAGTGATACACATCTAATTTATGGGGCAAAGTTTATTCCATATAAAGCAGTTCTGAATTTCATCATGGAGTAATTAGAAGTGAATCTGCCAAGGTGCGCCTTAAGCTTTGACATTCATTATGGGGAAGATACATCATTATTTCTACTGAAGCTCATTCATCTCCCATCCACCAATTATACCCACCCAAATGTTTGAAGTTTTGTATATGCATCTTAATAATCTGTCATCCAACACTTGGAAAGGAAAATGCACTATCATATAACATCAAGACTGTCTGGAGCTCTGGCTAAAACTTCATGGATCTGACATTTAAGCCTTGTTTGGAGTCTACTATGTGCAGAGAACTGTGCTAAGAACTTACAGCCCCCCAGATGCATTATTGGCCCCATTTTCCCCCTCCTAACCCCATTCTCATTCAGGCCCTTTAAAGCTTTAGCTCTCCACTTGCTTTCAGCAGATTCCCTCCCCGCCCCCACCCTACTTTATCCTTCCCGCACTAAAGTCAACCAGACTGCCCTTCCCTTCAGTGGTGATTTCTTCTTTGAGGAGACTGGCTCGGACCCTTGGCCTGTAGAGCTCAGCCCTGAGCTCCCCAGCACTGCCCTAAATATTAGTATTGGCCTGGTATATAGGCCCTTGCTCCCCCAGTGGGGTTCTTACTCATTTTTCCATCTCGCATAGTGCCTTGCATATAGTATACGATGAATAAGTCTACGTTGCCAGGTTCACTCAATAGACCAAAAGCTCCTTGAAGGTAGAGTCTGGGTATTATTCATTGTTTCGTTGCCAGCATGAAATTAAGTGACTACAACCTCACACGGAATTTATAGTAAAATGAGAGAGAGAACAGATCACATGTAAATAGCAGGAAATAATTTAGTCGAGTTGGTGTAGTGTCTGATGTGAAATTGCCTTGAAAAGCAGACAAAACTCAAATATGATATAGCAGGCTCATAGCTATTGCAAAATCCTAAATGAGAGCATAAAGCTAAAATCATTTTATAGAACCATATCAATAAGTCCACTGTTTAGCTTAGAAGCAATCAGACAAAGACCAAAGGTTTACCAGGAGGTCTGATTCTTCCAAGAGACAAGGGGATTGAAATTAGGTCCTTCAAGTTCTCTTCCAGCCTCCTGATTCTAGATATTGAAATATCAGTCCTTTGTTCTTGGTGATTTACTCTATCTGATTGTAACTCTTAGAATTCAAACATTAGGCTCTGCCTTCTTTTCCATCAGGATTTTAAAATCAATATCTTTACCATTTATGAAATTGTGTGATGTGCTTTGAAGACGTAAGGCATCTTAGAGAGGGAATGTCACCTTGTACTATTGAACCAATGTATTAAATAATGACTTCTTGAAAAATCAAAAGCTTGTTGGTTGAAATGCTATTAAACTGTAACCGATAAAAGCAGTACATGATCATTTCAGTGGCGCAAAAGGCAAACTTTAAATATAGTGGATGAGAACTGTTAACATATAAGAGAAGAATGTCATCTCATTTTAACCATTTATTGCTACATGAAACAAAATGTTCTTACAGAGAATAAGTTTCACTCGCCATAGTTGTCAGAGCACATAACTGGGTAGAACAACAAGGACGTGTAACGCAGCATCGACCAAAAGAACCTCTACCCTGATGGGGCTAAGAGTCTAGTGGGGGAGACAGACATTAACCAAATAATTCTGAATAATTAAGTGTGAGACAAAAGAAAATGAAGGCATTCCAGGAGCAACGGAAGCATGGAAGTAAACATGGAACAGAACCAGAGAACCAAGACGTTTGTCAGGGGAAATCATATCCATCTGAGATCCTAAGGGTGAGTGAGAGCTGACTGGCAACAGAGAAGAGAATTTTCCAACAAACGATCGACATACGTGAAAAGAGAGTGTCAGGAGATGGGCTGGGAACACTGAGGCCTGTTCAAGGAGGTTCAACCTTGACAAGTTGGTTGGGGGACAAGCTGATACTTTTCTTTGAGCTCAGTCCCTCTGCGTTTTGCCCTTTAAGTCTCCTGGTTCAAGACAACTTTCCAGAAAAGGGGCTACTCTTTATGAAACTGAATGTACTGAAGAGAACCTCAAGAATCTTACACTCGATGTATTGTTTGGAGTATAATCATGATTCTAAGTGACACCTGATAAAAGCTTTTTCAAACGGGCATGACTTCCTTAAAGGAGTTTCAGATAATTTGGTGATTAGGTAGAGATATGACATAGGTTTATTTATTGAAGTCTTTGGTTTACATGACTTGTGGACATGGACTGATGTCCATCAGTCATGTTGGAAGGAAGCATCTGTATTTTAAGGTCACTTTACTGGCTTTGTTGCTTAATGCATGGACAATGGACAGTATACAACATGCAGGTGACAATAGTGCTTATTAAGAAATCTTATTATGAAGGCCTTCCATCAAGCTCTTAAGACGTATGAGACAATCTGCTGAGGGTTCTACATATATTTCTCATTTAACCTTCACAACAACTCAAGAAAGTATACAATTACAATTCTCAGTCTACATATACGTCACCTGAAGTTGAGAAAGGTTAAGTAACTCTTCAAAGGTCACACAGCAAATGGGCAGTGGAGGCTCTCAACTATCTCCCCACTGTTATCCAGGAAAACTCTGTTTTTATTCAATTTTGACCATGTTGGCTGGAAGGGACAGGGATGCGCTCTGACTCTTTCTTGTTTCCCTTTGAATTACCATCTGATGGTTATTGCTACAGAGTTTAATAAGCAATGTATTATCCCTGGGCATTGGACTTAATATCATTACTCAGAGATACTAAACAGAAGTTTGCATGTGTGCACTGCCTGGAGGTGAAAGCATCCATAACAGCCTGAAAGGGGAGGAAGAGACGAACATGCAGACTTGAGACAGAGGCAAGGGATGTAGTTTGATGTGGGGTAACATGAAATTCTGCCTAGGCTAGAAGACACACAGTCCTCCACCACTCCTTGCCTGAACTGTGCAGTTGCATTTCTCCTAAAGTGGCTTTTTTTTCCTCCACAGGGCACAAAAGTCCCAGCCCTGCCCATCACACACACACAGACAAACACACACCTCTAGTGCACACCTAGTGGGCTTGGCATACAATGTTCTAAGCAATGAGCTACAATTAGCTTTGACAAAGTTTGCTTGGGACCCCGAAATTTTAACCTACATCCATGAACTAAAGACACTGAAAGTAAAACCTTGCTACAGATGCAGCACCAGGTAGCAGGGCGGTGACTGAATTTGCAGAAAGTGGCCTGCAGCCTTCCTTCCAAATGGCAAAGCGGTAGCTGAGGATAAGGAGCAGCTTGTGACAAAAATGTGTCCATGTCAATTCCATGCATTGAGCAAGGCTTGTCATGTTAGAAAGGGGTGGCAGTGATTAAAGAGCATCAGGATATGCTTTTCTTGTGACATTCCGTGCTAGTAAACCCCAGTATAAAAACATGTGTTAATTTTTATGATTTGTGACACATGCTAGTTCCAGCTGAACACGTGAGACGGCCTCCCCATTCTAACATTTCACAATGAGTCATAAGTAAACAACTGGCAAGGACAACAAGAAAACAATCACTTTCCAGGATTGTACAGTTAGTTCTGATATTTGGGAAATTTCTTCATTGCCAGAAGTCAATTTCTGCAATTACGAGCATGTTTTCACACATAAAATAATGTGCCCAGCTCCCTTCCCCCTTCATTTTATCATGTGCAAATTGGATTCCTCAACCTGTAAAGTCACATTTTTGAGATAAAATTTTCTTTCTTTATAAAATATGTAAAGGATTATCCTACAGAACCCCTGGAACCTGGGAAGTGTACATTTACCCATTCCTTTGCTCATTCAGTCAATACTTATTGAGCACTTACTAAGTGCAGGCACTTTTCTACGAGCTGAGAACCTTTTAGTGAACACAACAGTTGGGGAAAACAGACACTAAACAACAAATCCACTATATGAACCAAATAAGTCTGGGAGTAATGAGTGCTCGGAGGACAGTGTGATAGAGAGGCAGGTCTTTCCTAATGGGTGGGCAGAAAAGGACTCTGGAAAGGTAACTTTTTTTGTTGTTGTTTTGTTTTGTTTTTTTGTTTATGAATGCTCGGCAGTTTATTCTAGTTGCATGGGTGGACTACAGTAATACTCTCCTAGGAGCAAAGGTCACACAGAATGTCTGTCAAGGAGAAGGCTGTAGCTATTCAAGAGATAAAAATAGACCATTACAGGTTAAGATTGTGTACTAATTGGAAATCCCAAGACCAGGTTTCCCATTAGCTGCCCATGGTTGGTAAGGTAACATTTAAGCTGAGAGCTGAATGACAAGAAGGAGCCCGCTATGCAAACATCTGAAGTGTGTTCTGGACAGAAGGCAAAGCACCAAGGCCCAAGGACAGAAATAAGCCTGGCTCGTCCAAGAATGGATGGAGTTCAATGTGACGGGACGGCGTTGAGGGCGGGGTGCTGGATGGAAGACAAGGTCAGGGAGGGCGGCAGGGGCAGATCAGGTTGGGCCCTGCAGGCCATGCTGTGCACTTTATACTAATGACAGGTATTGCCGTTGAGGGCTTAAAGCCAGGGAATGATAGGTTCTGATATTTTTTAAATTGTGGCTGTTTCTTGGTCACAGGGAAATGAAATGGACAAAATTGTGTTCCATTCAAAAATGTCAGTTCCTCACAGATCTCAAAGCCATGTCTTTGTCAGTACATGTAGTGATTAAGAACACGTGGTGATATCTGTCCTTCTCTGTCTGACTTATTTCACTCAGCATAATACCTTCTAGGACCATCCATGTTGCTGCAAATGGTAAGATTTTATCTTTTTGATGGCCAAGTAATATTTTGTATCCAACCTTCTTCATCCAATCATCTATTGCTGGACACTTAGGTTGCCTTCATAGCTTGGCTATTGTAAATAACGCTGCAAGGAACATAGGAGTGCACATATTTTTTTTCAAATTAGTGTTTTGGATTTCTTTGGATAAATACCCAGAAGTGAAATTGCTGGATCATAAGGTAGTTCTTTTATTAATTTTTTGAGGGAACTCAAAATACTGTTTTCCATAGTGGCTGCACCAATTTGCAATCCCACCAACAGTATACGAGGGTTCCCTTTTCGCCACATCCGCGCCAGCACTTGTTTTTTGTTGATTTATTGATGATAGCCATCCTGACAGGTGTGAGGTGACGTCTCATGGTGGTTTTAATTTGCATTTCTCTGATGATTACTGATGTTGAGCATCTTTTCATATGTCTATTGACCATCTGTATGTTCTCTTTGGAGAAATGTCTATTCAGGTCCTCTGCCCATTTGGTTGAGAGAGTTGGGTAGAAAAGGTGAAGAGCTTAAGAAGTAAAAATTGGTAGCTACAAAACAGTCACAAGGATGTAAAGTACAACATAGGGAATATAGTCAATAATATTGTAGTAACTATGTATAGTTTCAGGTGGGAACTAAACTAATGGGGGAGAGGTCACTTCATAAATTATATTACATTAACAGTCTAACCACTGTTCTACAAAGCTGAAACAAACATAAAATAATACTGAATGCCAACTGTAATTGAAAAACAAAAAATAATAAAAAAAATTTAAAACCATATTGTGAGTCAGAAAATCTAGGTTTGAATCCTCACTCTGCCATTAATATGCTGTGGGATTTTAGGGACTCCATTTAATTTACTAACATCTCAGTTTTCTCTATGTAAAACCTGCGATAACTCCTCACACAGTCTTGGTGAGAACCAAATGAGACCTTATACATAATACAGAGTAGCATTACTGCCTGTCCCACGGTACGTGCTCAGGGAATAAGAGCTGTTATTATTAGCATCATTAATATAAATAACATTAGGAAGAGAAGGAAGGATGAGGTGAAGGACTAAACAATTATCCAGGTCATTTAGGGTAGAATACAAACCCACTGGAGACAGGACAGAGGTTTCCATCTGCACAGAGTACCTCTGAGCTCTGGGTCCCTGGATAAGGGCCCCCCTTCAGTGTCCTGAGCACGGTAGAGTTTGGACCAAATGGAATTTTAGAAAAACTGGAAACACTTGAAATGCTCAGGAACAGGAGCATAGATCAATAAAATGCGATGTGTTCATACAATGAAATACTCCATGGAAACGAAAAAGCATGAACTACTGGCTTTGCCAATAATATGGATGGATCTTACAAATGTGTTCATAGAAAGGAGAGATTACATGCTGTGTGATTCCATTTAGATGAAGTTCAAGAACAGGTTCAACTGGTGCTGATTCAAAATAGTAGTTACCTCTTGAGGGTGTGTATTTGGGAAACATTGGGAAGGGGCACAAAGGAGCCTGCGGGGGTGCTTACAAATGTCCTATGACTTGATCTAGATGGTGGGTCCATGGAGAGGGACATATGTAAAAATAAGATCGAACTGTAAACTTGAGGTTAGCATATTTTATAAACTTTTATGTACACTTTCGTAATTATGTATGTACACTTTAATCATTAATTTTAAATATATAATTTCAGGGGATCACAGTTAGTTCAATAAACAAACAAATGGTTCTCTTCGGGAGACCTCTGACCTCAGAACTGTTAGGGAGCCTGTTAATTCCCAAGGCTGCTTCTCGCTTTCCATCGTAAACAGTCTGCCGTACTGTCAGCCAAAGAGAAGACAACTAACCATGGGGAACACATGAACGGGCTTAGTAGCAGGACAGGTGGAAAGCATGTGCAACTGTGGTCATGACGAACTTCTCAAAACCCATCCCAGCCATTGCCAGTGCCTGCTTAGAGCCTTACTTTTCATTTGTTCTGAATTTTGTCTGTGTTAAATGAAAGCTCAGGGGGAGCAGGGCGCTTCTTTTCTATATGAGAAATATACCTCAAGCACCTGGGTGCTTTATAAAAAAGAAAAATGATAACAGGAGGCTGCGGAACAACTGAAGTGAAGAGCGTATGTTTAAACCGCACCTTTTGGCATTTTAATGAGGGAACCTTATAGGGCTTTGAGCATAGGAAGAGAATCCAAATGGAATTATTTCACTTTCCTGATAAAGCACCCCAACCCACAATGCAAAAAGTCATTAAATCTCATTGTGTGACATTAAAAATTGCTTTTTGGCTAAGATCAGCCAAAAATGTGCCCAGGGCAAGTTTTTATGACCATATCATCACAACCCTGAATTCAGATCGGTAGACTAGCTGGAAATACACACTCGCTAGAACAGTTCAGAGTGTTTCTGCATCTATCTCAGTGAAAAATGGTAGCAAAAGAAATCTTATTTTCCTGGAAAAAACACTATCAAATAATAAAACAATTCAGGACCAGTTTTCACAAAGTAATAACAGACCATGCATAATTGATTGCCTTTAGTCTGCATCTCTGGGTATTACAAATCATGGTTACTAGTTCTTCCACCAAAACAACTTTCATTCTGGATTCAGGCCATCCATTCTGTCACTGCCTGAAACTACTTTAGTGCTTTTATTGCACACTTCACTGTATTGTTCTTTAGTTGCTTCTTCAGTGAAGTTCTCATATTTCCCATAATGTTACCTGCCCTTCCTTTTGTGTGTTAGTTCACTCACTGTCCCTGAGAGTAGGCAAAAGGCAAATTCTTCTAGAAGTGCATTGATTTGGACTTCTAATCTCACCTCAGGCTGGCAAGGGAATCTGAACTACTCTGGGAGATAAAACACTTTTCTATGAAATCATATCCTAACTCCTTCCATTAAAACCCTAAAATTGCACTAAAAGCAGGAAAGAAATACTAACATTATACCAACTCTTTGGTCTACCAAACATCGAGCAGCTCTCTCCATAAAAAAGAAATAAATAATTCATTCCAAAACTCTACACATCAAAAGGCTCCTAGCATGGGTTGCAGGAGGAGGTCTGAACCAGGGCTTAGGGGCTCCGAGTTCTGTCTCAATGTCCCCAGGAAGCATGTCCTTCTCTCTCTGTATGTAAGGCTAATGACATAAACCTGGGCAAGTCCATCACAGTGGCCACGAGCCATGTACTATGTCTATTTGGCAACTGAAATGTGAGGAATCTAAATTGAGATATGATGTGTTAAATATACACAGGTCTATACAGACTGACCACCAAAAAACAGAATGTAAAATACATCTCAATAATTTTAAAATATTGATTATATGTTGAAATGATAACATTTTGAATATATTGAGTTAAATAAAATATATTGTTAAAATTAATGCTACCAACCTCTTTCTTTTTACTTTTTTTAGTGTGGCTATTAATATTATTTTCATTACATATGTGTCTCACATTGTATTTCATTTGGACAGCCCAGATCTAAACCATTCTGAATTGCTTTTGAGGCTAAGAGTCTCTCCTTATGGAAATGGAGTGTTACAATCCTAGCAATGTATATAGACATTTTTGCATGTCTTCAAAGATGAATAATGTAGAAGAGGTAGCAATATAATCGCCAAGTATATTACATATTTTATTACACTTACACTTTCCTAAAAACATTGCAAAAAGATAGAAAGTAAGAGAAAAAGTATGGCATAATTCCTTATCCTCCATAAACAGTACTGAGACTGAATATGAACTTTGAAATCAAATCATCTTAAATTTGAATTCTGCCTCTAGCCTCAGTTTCTCCATTTGTAAAAAGAAGAATACGTATACTCATATTTCAGAAAATTAAATGAGATAATGTATATGAATGTAGATTAAAGTTTAAAATATCATTGAACACTGAGGAAATAGAAGTGATTTTGGCACTGGACATACTGAGCTGGAGGGACACTGAGATAGAAATGTCCGTTAAGCACCTGGAAATCTGAACAGAGAAATGAGGCCAACAGAGAAATGAATGGATAAAATCACTCCAGCAAGGAATTGTAAACTCAGAAGTACTCTGGAGCCAGACAGGTGAGAAAAATGAGTGAAATGAGGTATGTGGGTACATGTATGTGTATGGTCAAGGGGGAGGCACATACCCCAACTAAACCATACAGTGCAGGCCTAGCTCCAGCCTATGACTACCATGAAAGGATAATAATGGTACAATGTTGCCAGATTTTTCCCTTTTTAAGAAGAATCTAGAAATTCAGGTTTTTAAATGTCTAGAATTGTTTTTAAAGGAACTCATTCCAGAAAGAGTCGATGGGAAAATAATTTACGACATTTGCTGCCAAGAAGGTCAACAAGACACCTGCTTAGACTCCTACCGTATGAAAGTTACAGGAGGCTTCAAATGAAATTCTCACTGAGCTGCCTAACCTGGTGAGGGGGATGTACCTCTCCCTCCTTTTAGCTCCTCATGCAGCAAGAACTCATTCGCCTGGCCGACACCTGTCCCAGTAATCTGTCAGTCCCTTCCTGCCTGGTCTCTCTTCTCATTCCCTCTCACCCACTCTCTCTCTTTCTCACCCCTAACCTGGATGTTACGTAGAATGTTTCAAACAGAAATGCAAAAGCACTTGGACTCTTCAGCAGACAAGTGACACCACCCAAAGTGCTACTCTGGCTATCATTCCCCGCCTACTTTTGGTCCCTATGGAAAGGGACCCTATGGAAAGGTGTCTGTTTCAGTTTCAGGTACTCTCTGCTACCCATTTGGGTAAATAAATTACCATATGGTGTAAATGTGTACAATCTGTAAAAATGAACGAACTGCCTTGCAGAACAATTTTTTAAATATCCTACTGAAAATACTAGTGGCCTCTCTATATCTGTTGTAGGGAGTAAAGGGATCCACAACTGAAAAATTAAAATTACAGTACTACTCCTTCCTCAAGGAAGTGGTTCTCAGGAAATGCATTTTAAAGAGGATGACTTTCCAGTGAACATATTAATTTTAATTTAACCTTCCCAGAAAATGAAGTGCTTTGTGTAGATTCTTTTGGTTTTACTTAAGGCATAAAAATTATTTTTGAGCTGTGATAATTGTGAGCTTAGGAATGTAATCATTCTAAGCACCACTTCTGACTTGCTTACGAGCTTTACAGATCTTGAGTTGCTGTTTCTTGCTAATTCCGAGTTGGCAAGTCATTTAATGATGAAGCTGAACTTGAAGTCAGGGTGTGATGGGACGATTGGAGGTAAATTGTTTTGTTTTGCTTTCAACAGGTTACCAAAGACTGGATCCATGGTGTGGTGTAAGGCAGGTTTCTGGGTATGTAATTTTCTAACTGTTAATCTTCTTAATTAAAATGGGAACAATGACACGTGCTAGGGGTAGAATAAAATATTATATTAAACTAGGTCTCTGCCTTTTGAAACCAATCATAGTTGGTATAAACAATCACAGCTCCAGGATAAACAAACTATCAAAACAGAAACAGCTCATAGATATAGAGAACATTTTGATGGTTGCCTGATGGGACACATTAGGGAGATGGATGAAGGGGGAGGGGGATTAAGAGATACAACTGGTAATTACAAAATAATCACGGCGATGTAGCGCATAGCATGGAATATAGTCAGTAGCATTGTAATAACTATGTATAGTGTCAGATGGGTACTGGATTTATCAGGGTGATCACTTCATAAGTTATATAAATGGCTAGTCACTATGTTGTACACCTGATACTAATACAATATTGTATGTCAACTGTCATTGAAAAAAAATTGTTTTAAATAAAAAATCACAGTCCCTATCATCCACATTTATAATTTTGGTGTTAATTGTGACTTCTTGTTGTTGCTATGAGGACCCAACCTAAATATTATTACTTATATTTAATTATTTAAAGAAAAATAAGGGTCAAGGCTTTCGTCATGAAAAATCTTGATGTCTATAGTATGCTACATAAATTATTTCCAAACATTTTAAAATTCTGTGCTTGAATCCACAACACACACATACATACAAAAACAAACAAACAAACAAACAAACCATCAACTTAAGTGCCATATGGCTTTTTTTTTCCTTCCTTTATAATAAATACAAGTCCCTTGAAATGTTTTTAGACAAATAAATTCATAAGTATGGGCACATTTGAATTGAGAGTCCCTTGAATAAAGTTATCATTTTTGAACATCGTTATGCCTGAAAGTTATGAGCATTCAGACACTGAAAGTTAAATAAAATGTTTGGCTATACCTGTACTTAGTGTGATTAATATTTTCCAGTAATTCAAGAAACAGATAATAATTTCACTCTAGTTTTACTTCTTCCATTTGAGAAATAATAACAGAAACTATTACTTTCCTGAATATTTATAACGTATTCAGATTTTGCAGGGGAACAGATGAAACATTGCTGACCTGTGCACAGATTTGGGTCCCAAGACACACTTTGTGGGAGCCCTTGGTGTGTTGTTGCTGTTCTTTATTCATTCATGAAAAAGCACGTACCAGCACAATGTGTAATATCAGGCACCTTGCTACACTGGGGGCATGCAACAATAAACGTGGCATAATCCCTGCTCTCAAGAACCTTCCAATGGCCTTCACTCTGCATCTAATGGATCCAAACACAGGCAGTGCAGCACGTAGCAGCCACAGAATGCAACAGGGAAACGTAAAATGCTGGTACAGACTAGTGTTCACTGGTCTATCTCTTCGCTTCTTTGTAGTACCTACTACAATATTTTTACACAAAAATCTGAACTTCTGGCTTCTCTTTTTAAAAAATCCTATTTTAACACACCAGACTGGAAGTCGTTGTTGGCAACAGCTGACAGGAGACGTATGGGGATATTGCATTTCCCAGTTCATTACATGTGCTTTCTCTAAATCACCAATGTTCCCATCATTCCCATTTATTACCTGCTTGATCCACTGTATGACAGTATAGAGTTTTGGACCTTGCTAGAAGTGACTAGCAGTCAGGGAGCCTGGTTCTAGCCCTGGGGCTGCTGCTTATTATAATTAATGTGCAATCTAGCATGAGTTGCTTAACTCCAGTGAAACTCAGCTTTCAGTTTTCTCTTCAGATAAAAATTTTAAGACAAAATAATACAAAACAAACATGGCCTGCTTTCTGGGCATGATAATAATGAATCTCCAAAGAGAAATCTATGGAAGGGTTTTGAAAACTGGGAAGCACTGGGCAAATGAACAGTATCATTGTAATTATATTTTCAGAAGAAATATCGAGAAAGTAAAAAATAATAGCCTGTGTCTCATTATTACTGTCAAGACAACAACATACTCTCAACTGAATTAAATCTCACATGATCTCTATGAGATAAATATTACTTTACCAATTTTGCAGATGAAAAAACCCACGCTGAAAGGAACAATGGGTGTCCCAGTATGAAATGCTTACATTTTTACCAACTTAACTTTCAAGATGGTCCCATTATTTTAATATCCATGAAGAGACCATGAACAACTGACAACAGAAAATGAAACACTAGCCAATAATGAGCCATCATTTTCCAAAGTCATATACTGGATAAAGAGTACATGCTTATTTTGAAGAGGAACACCTTTTTAAAAGATATTTCATGTTGTAATATCAGGAAAATATTTTGAATAAGTAATTGTAATAGATATTAATATGGGCTTTTTAAAATTTATTTTTCAATTATACGAGATATGTGATATTAGTTTCAGTTTTACAACATAGACATATTTATACCTTACAAAGTAATCGCCCCAATAAGTCTAGTACGCATCTGGAACCATAGTTATTACAATATTAATGACTATAGTCCCTGTACTTTACATCTCCATGACAATTTTTATAACTGGCAATTTGTACTTCTTAATCCCTTTCACCTTTTTTTTCCATACCCCAACCCACCTCCCATCTGGCAACCACCAGTTTGTTCTCCATATCTATGAGTTTGTTTCTCTTTCGTTTGTTCATTTATCTTGTTTTTTAGATTCCAAGTATAAGTTAAATCATATGGCATTTGCCTTTCTCTGACTTATTTCACTTAGCAAATGCCCTCTATGTCGATCCATGTCGCTGCAAATGATAAGATTCCATCCTTTTTAATGCCTAATTACTAGCCCATTGTATATATGTACTGCCTCTTCTTTATCCTTTCGTCAATCAATGGACACTTAAGCTACTTTCACATCATATTTTTTTTACTACTTTCATATCTTGCATATTGTAAATAATGATGCAATGAATATACAGGTCCATATATTTTTTTGAATCAGTGTTTTGAATTTCTTTGGATAAATGCCCAGAAGAAAAATTCCTGGGTGATAAGGTAGTTCTATATTTAATTTTTGAGGAACCTCCATACAGTATTCCACAGTGGCTGAACTAATTTGCTATCCCACCAACAGTGAACAAGAGTACCCTTCTTGAGTGACGTCATCAAAATGGTGGCGTGAAGTGAGCCTCTATAAAGCTCCCCTGGAATTTACAACTAATCAAACAACAATAACTCCACAAAGGACTCCCTGCACAGCAGACAGGCAAGACGAAGAGGCCCACTACTGCATTCACCTAAAGGTGGGAGAATCGCGCGAGTGGGGGAGGAGGGAAGGGAGAAGCACAGAGACGGAGCCGCATGTGCGCAGGACGCAGACCTAGCTCAGTGTTCCAAGCTCGCTGCATCCGGGAACTACCGGAGCTGCGGGAGAGAAAAGAACTCGGACTGCTAGGGCTCTGCTTATGGCCCACAGGGCTGAGGGGGCAGCATATAACACGGCTGAACCCAACACTCACGGCAGAGACCACGGAGAAAAGACTGAGGGAAGAAGGCTGAAAACGGTGGTTTAAGCCCTCACTGCCGAGCAGAGAATGGAAGCCTTAGGCACTGAGACTAGCCGCCCCTCCCGACCCTCCCAGAGCTCGCCCTGCCCCCACCTGCCCAGTGCTAGAAGTGGAACAGTAGCAGTGTCAGGTCAAAAGAACAGAATATTTGCTGTTCTGAGAATTGTGGACCGCAGACACAGATTCGCAGCCCAACTGGTTCCTGCAAAGGGGAGGGAGCTGTGGAAGCAGGACCAGCTATGGTGGTGGTCGACACCATTGCTCTGGGCCACCTCTCACAATTCACGCCAGCTCTGGTCCCACCTGTCTGGGAGGATCCCTACAGTAGTAAACAGAACTGCTGAAACATACGGGCTCTGAATCTGGTGCAGGAAGAGCTTTGGAACTTCAAAAGCTCTACGCATACCCACACGGACTCTGCGCCCTGTGACCCAGGCGAACTATTAAAAGATGAGAAGCCTGTCTCACAGGGAATCCCCCCATTGTGTGAGAAGCTGGAATAGTAGCACTACTGTGCTACTGTAGCTGGAATAGTAGAACTACCGTGCTACTGTAGCTGAAAACATAGAACTACTGTTTGAGAGAGAAAAAAAAGGCTGCAGTCAGAGAGAAAATAAAACATTCTACCAACAAGTACTGGAAAAGAAAATAAAGACCTCTTCCTCTCAATATGTTGCAGAAGCCACTCCTGTAGATGTCTAGGAAGAGAAATAATAAATCAGTAATTGCCATGAATAACCAAGGCAACAAGACAGCTCGGAAAGAAAGTGAAAAGTCTACAGAAAAAGAACTTAAAGATATGGAAATATGTGACTTAAATGACAGAGAATTCAAGATTGCAGTTCTGAAAAAACTCAACGAGATGCAACAAAACACAGAAAGGCAGTTTAATGAATTCAGAAACACAATCAAAGAACAACATGAGCATTTTACGAAAGAGATTGAAATTCTAAAACAAAACCAAAGAGAATTTCTGGATATTAAGAACTCAATAGAAGGAATTAAGAATGAAATAACCAGCTTAGGTAGTAGAGTTGACCAGATGGGGGAAAGAATCAGTCACATCAAAGATAGAAACCTGGAAATTATACAGAAGGAATAAGAAAGAGACTTGAGACTTAAAAAAAATGAAAGAACTCTACAAGAAATTTCTGACTCTATCAGAAAGAACAATATAAGAATAATGGGCATACCAGAAGGAAAAGAAAGAGAGAAGGGAATAGAGAATATATTCACACAAATTGTTGATGAGAACTTCCCAAACTTGTAGACAGAACTGGATCCTCGAATACAATAAGCAAATAGAACACCTAATTACCTCAAACTCAACAGGCCTTCTCCAAGGCACATTGTATTGAAACTGTCTAAAATCAAAGACAAAGAAAGAATCCTCAAGACAGCCAGGGAAAAGAGGATGGTAACCTACAAAAGAAAGCCCATTAGATTATCATCAGATTTTTCAGCAGAAACACTACAAGCCAGGAGGGAGTGGAACCAAATATTCAAACTATTGAAAGAGAGAAATTATGAGCCAAGAATAATCTATCCAGCAAAGATATCCTTTAGATATGAAGGAAGAATAAAGACCTTTCCAGACATCCAGAAGCTGAGGGAATTTTCTAATACACGACCTGCACTACAAGAAATACTAAAAGAGGCTATTCGACCACCATCAACAGGGAAAATTTGTGGCAACCGAAACATAAAAAGGGGGAGCGTAAAGGCCTGAACTGAAATATGGGAATGGAGAAAGTAAGCGTGCTGAAGAAACTGGAACACTCTAAATATCAAATTTTCTTTTACATAAACTTAAGGGTAATCACTCAAAACAAATCCACACATGAAATATGTGCTGTAATAAAAGAAGAAACAGAGGTAAACATCATAGAATACCACCACACAGATATAATAGACAACAACAAAAAGGCAAAGAAACAAGGAGACACAGACTTACCAGAAAACTAAAGATAGAATGACAGGAAATCCACACATATCAATAATCACCCTAAATGGAAATGGACTAAACTCACCAATAAAAAGGCACAGAGTAGCAGATTGGATCAAAAAACTAAACCCAACCATATGCTGTCTCCAAGAGACACATCTCAGCTACAAGGACAAGCATAGACTCAAAGTGAAAGGGTGGAAATTGACACTCCAAGCAAATGGTACCCAGAGAAAATCAGGTGTAGCCATAATAATATCAGATCAAACAGACTTCAGGGTGAAAAATATAACAAGAGACAAAGATGGACATTTCATAATGGTAAAGGTGACTATACAACAAGAAGACATAACAGTCATCAATATTTATGCCCCCAATCAGGGAGCACCGAAATATACCAAGCAACTACTAATAGAACTAAAGGGAGAAATTGACCGAAATACAATTATATTCGGGGACTTAAATACATCATTGACAGCTATGGATAGATCATCCAAACAGGAAATAAATAATGAAATAGCAGCCCTAAATGACACATTAGATGAAATGGACATAATTGACATATATGGAGCAGTTCATCCTAAAACATCAAACTATATATTCTTTTCTCGTGTACATGGAACATTCTCAAGGATAGATCATATATTGGGACATAAATTCATCCACAACAAATTTAAGAAGATTGAAATCATACCAAGCATATTCTCTGATCACAAGGCTTTGAAATTGGATATCAACTGAGAAAAGGAAGCAGAAAAAAACACAAATACATGGAGATTAAACAACATACTTTTAAAGAACGACTGGGTCAAAGAAGAAATTAGAGGAGAGATCAAAAGATACATAGAAACAAATGACAATGAAAATACATCCTACCAAAATTTTGGGGATGCTGCGAAAGCAGTTTTAAGAGGGAAATTTATATCATTACAGGCCTATCTCAAGAAACAAGAAAAATCCCAAATAAATAACCTAACATTACTCCTTAAAGAACTAGAAAAGAAGAACAAATGAAACCCAAGGTCAGCAGAAGAAACTAAATAACAAAAATCAAAGCAGAACTAAGTGAAATAGAGAACAAAAAGACAATAGAAAAATTAATGTGAAAAAGAGCTGGTTCTTTGAAAAGATTAACAAAATTGACAAACCATTGGCCAGACTCACTAAGATAGAAAGACAGAAGACACTAATTAACAAAATCAGAAAAGAAAAAGGGGAAGTTACCACGGACACCACAGAAATACAAAGCATCATCCAAGAATATTATGAAGGACTATATGACACCAAATTCAATAACCCTGAAGAAATGGACAAGTTCTTAGAAACATATAGTCTTCCAACGCTGAACCATGAAAAACTGGAAAATCTAAACAGACCGATCACCAGTAACAAAATTGAAGCAGTCATTCAAAATCTTCCCAAAAGCAAAAGTCCGGGACCAGATGGCTTCACTAGTGAATTCTACTAAACCTTCCAAGAGGAGCTAATACCAATCCTGCTCAAACTCTTCCAAAAATTTGAAGAAGAGGCCATACTCCCTAACTCATTTTATGAGACCAACATTACCCTTATACCAAAACCTGGTAAGAACAACACAAAAAAAGAAAACTACAGACCAATATCTCTGATGAATACAGATGCAAAAATCCTAAACAAAATTCTGGCAAATCAAATACAACAATGAATTAAAAAGATTATTCATCAAGACCAAGTGGGGTTCATCCCTGGGGCACAAGGATGGTTCAACATCTGCAAATCCATCAATGTGATACATCACATAAACAAAATAGAGGACAAAAATCATATGATTATATCAACTGATGCAGAAAAAGATTTTGACATGATACAACATCCATTTATGATTAAAACACTTAACAAAATAGGCATAGAAGAAAAATACCTTAACATAATAAAGGCCATATATGACAAGTCCTCATCTAATCTCATAATTAATGGTGAAAAGCTGAAGCCCTTTGCTCTAGGTTCAGGAACACGACAGGACTGTCCCCTATCACCTCTGCTTTTCAACATAGTGTTGGAAGTCCTCGCCAGAGCAATCAGGCAAGAGATAGAAATAAAAGGCATCCAAAATGGGAATGAAGAAGTTAAAATATCACTCTTTGTAGATGACATGATGCTATATATAGAAAACCCTAAAGACTCCACCAAAAAGCTATTAGAAACAATTAACTAATACAGTAAAGTGCTGGCTACAAAATCAACGTACAAAAGTCCATTGCATTCCTATATACTAACAATGAAATCTCAGAAAAAGAAATACAAAAAACAATTCCTTTTGCAATTGCAGCAAAAAGAGTAAAATACCTAGGAATAAACTTAACCAAGGATGTGAAGGACCTATATGCTGAAAACTATAAAACATTTTCGAGAGAAGTTGAAGAAGACACAAAGAAATGGAAAGACATTCTGTGATCATGGATTGGAAGAATCAACATAGTTAAAATGGCCATACTAGCCAAAGCCATATACAGATTTAATGCAATCCCCATCAAAATCCCAATGGCATTTTTTTAGCCAAAGCCATATACAGATTTAATGCAATCCCCATCAAAATCCCAATGGCATTTTTTAAAGAAATAGAACAAAAACTCATCAGATTTGTTTGGAACCACAAAAGACCCCAAATAGCCAAAGCAATCTTGAGAAAAAAGAACAACACTGGAGGTATCACACTCCCTGACTTTAGCTTGTAGTACAGGCAACAATAATCAAAACAGCATGGTATTGGCAGAAAAACAGACACATAGACCAACGGAATAGAATTGAGAACCCAGAAATAAAACCACATAAATATGGACAGATAATTTTTGACAAAGAAGCTAAAAACATACAATGGAGGAAAGACAGCGTCTTCAATAAACGGTGTTGGCAGAATTGGATAGCCACGTGCAAAAGAATGAAACTGGACTGCTATCTGTCACCATGTATCAAAATTAATTCAAAATAGATCAAAGACTTAAGCATAAGACCCGACACAATAAACTGCATAGAAGAAAACATAGGTACTAAACTTATAGACCTTGGGTTCAAAGAGCATTTTATGAATTTGACTCCTAAGGCAATGGAAGTAAAAGCAAAAATAAATGAATGAAACTACATGAAACTTAAAAGCTTCTATACAGCAAAAGTAGCCATCGACAAAATAATGAGGCAACCGACTGAATGGCAGAAGATTTTTGAAAACAGTGCCTCTGATAAGGGGCTAATATCCAAAATATACAAGGAACGCATGCAACTGAACAACAAAAAAACAAACAACCCAATTGAAAAATGGACAGAGGACCTGAAGAGACATTTCTCCAAAGAGGACGTGCAAATGGCAAATAGACATATGAAAAAATGCTCAACATCACTAATCATCAGAGAAATGCAAATAAAAACCACAATGAGATATCACTTCACCCCAGTCAAAATGGCTGTCATTAACAAGACAAATAGTAACAAGGGTTGGAGAGGCTGTGGAGAAAAAGGAATCCTCATACACTGTTGTTGGGAATGCAGACTGGTGCAGCCATTATGGAAGGCAATGTGGAGGTTCCTCAAAAAATTACGAATAGAATTACCATATGACCCAGCAATCCCTCTCCTGGGTATCTACCCAAAAAATGTGCAAACATTTATACATAAAGATTCGTGTGCTCCAATGTTCATTGCAGCTTTGTTTATGGTGGCCAAGACATGGAAACAACCAAAATGTCCTTCGATAGATGAATGGATAAAGAAGTTGTGGTATATACACACAATGAAATACTATTCGGCGTTAAGAAAAGATGAAATAGGACCATTTGTGACAACATGGATGGATCTTGAGAGTATAATGCTAAGTGAAATAAGTCAGACAGAAAAAGCAGAGAACCCTATGATTTCAGTGATATGTGGTATATAAACCAAAAACAACAAAAGAACAAGACAAACAAATGAGAAAGAAAAACTCATAGACACAGACAACAGTTTAGTGGTTACCAGAGGGTAAGGGGGTAGGGAGTGGGAGATGAGGGTAAGGGGGATCAAATATATGATGATGGAAGGAGAACTGACTCTGGGTGGTGAACACACAATGGGATTTATAGATGATGTAATACAGAATTGTACACCCGAAGTCTATATAATTTCACTAACAATTGTCACCCCAATAAATTTTAAAAATATATATAAAAAAGAGTTCCCTTCTTCATACATCCTCACCAACACTTGTTGTTTTTTGATTTATTGATGATAGCCATTCTGACAAATGTGAAGTGATATCTGATTGTGGTTTCAATTTGCATTTCTGTGATGATTAGTGATATTGAACATCTTTTCCTATGTCTGTTGGCCATCTGTATGTCTTCTTTGGAGAAATATCTATTCAGGTCCTCTGCCCACATTTTAATGGAATTTTTTGTTTTTTGATTTGAGCTATATTAGTTCTTTATATGTTTTAGATATTAGCCACTTATCAGATATATCATTTGCAGATATCTTCTATTCAGTAGGTTGCCTTTTTGTTTTGTTGATGGTTTTTTTCTGTAGTGCAAAAACTTTTTAGTTTGATGTAGTTTCATTTGTTTTTTGTTTCTGTTGAGTTTCCCAGAGGAGACATATCCAAAAAAGTATTGCTAAAACCAATAAAAAGAGTTTATCATCTATGTTTTCTTCTAGGATTGTTATGGTTTCAGGTCTCACATTTAAGTCTGTAATCATTTTGAGTTTATTTCTGTATATGATATAAGAAAACGGTCTAGATTTATGTGTTTGCATGTATCTGTCCAGTTTTCCCAACACCATTTTTTGAAGAGACTGTCTTTCCCCATTGTATATTCTTGCGTCCTTTGTCAGAGATTAATTGACCATATAGACACAGGTTTATTTCTGGGTCTCTATTCTGTTCCATAGATCAATGTGTCTGTTTTTATGCCAGTGCCATGCTGATTGGAGTACTACAAGCCATGTAGTATAGTTTGAAGTCATATAGCATGATACCTCCAACTTCATTCTTCTTTCTGAAGATTGCTTTGGATATTCAGGGTCTCTTTGGTTCCTATAATGTATATTATAGGACTATTTGTCTTAGTTCTATGAAACATGCCATTCGTATTTTGATAGGGATTGCACTAAATCTAGATTGCTTTGAGTAGTACAGACATTTGAATGACGTTAATTCTTCCAATATATGAGCACAGTACATCTTTCCAGTTATTTGTATCTTCTTCATTTTCTTTCTTCAATGTCTTACAGTTTTCCAAGTACAGTTCTTTTATTTCGTTGGTTAAATTTATTCCTGGGTATTTTATTTATTTTTAAATTGGATTGTTTTCTTAATTTCTTTTTTCTAATAGCTCATTATTGGTGTATATTAATGCAACCAATTTCTGAATATTAATTTTGTATCCTGTTAATTTACTGAATTCATTCATTAGTTATAATAGTTTTTTTATTTGTTTGTTTGTTTGTTTTCTGTGGATTGTTTCAGGCTCTGATGTCAGCCACCACTCATGCCAGGCTTGGGTCTGCTCTGTAGGAGCTATGAAAAGATCTGGAATCAGTTTCTGCTTGTGCTAGGTTCTGAGGTACTTAGTAGGGGCGATCATGAAAGCTGGTACCAGATGCTGCTTCTGCCAGGCTTTGGCCCCTTTGGTGGGTGCTATAATAGAAGCGGAGGCCAGCCGAGATTTGTGCTGGATTGTGGCCACTTAATTGGAGCTACTGTGTTTCCTGAAAATAAGACATAGCCGGTCCATCAGTTCTAATGTGTCTTTTGGAGCAAAAATTAATATAAGACCTGGTGTTATGTTATGTTATGTTATGTTATGTTATGTTATGTTATGTTATGTTTGTTATGCTATGCTATGCTATGCTATGCTATGCTATGCCATATATGCTATGCTATGTTGTGTTAAAGACCCAGTCTTATATTGCATTAAAATAAGACGGGGTCATATTAATTTTTGCTCCAAAAGGTGCCTTAGAGCTGATGGTCTGGCTAGGTCTCATTTTTGGGGAAACATGGTATGTTGCAGCCTGAGAATGGCCACCGCTTAAGCTACGCTTGAAGTCACCTGGTGGGAGTTACAATGCAAAATGAGTCCAGTGACCAATTGTGCTGGGCTTGGGGCTGCTTGGCAGGAGTTACAATGCACGCCAAGGACAGCCACTGCTAGTGTGGGGTTTGTGGGACTTTGAGAGAGTCTGCAGCATGAATTAAGGTTAGCTGAGGCTGGTCACTCCTGTGGAGGCGCTGCTGGAAGAGGTCAGGCCTGGCTAGCAAGTGTGGGGTGGGGAGTAGGGTTTCACGGAGACACCAGGGAGGGGCAAACAGTGTTAGCCAGGTTAATAGAGAGTGACAGTGTTTGCACCTGCCTGAGCAGGCCAGCTGGATAGGAGGAGCGCTCAACTAAGGAACAATAGTGTATTCAAGTGCTTCAGTCCAGCAGAGAGTTCCCCCGATCCCTGGCACTCCAGGCCTTGCCCTCAAATTAGTCAATTTAGTTCTCCCCATATGTCCCTGGTACTTCTCGAGCTGCTGCTCCTGAGTGAGTCTGTGAACAAGCCCTTTAAAAGCACTGTCTTGGCCTCCCACAGGCCCTTGTCTGTCTCAGATGTACCCCCCACTGGTTTTCAAAGCCAGATATCATGGGGACTTCTCTTTCCAGCATAGGTGCCCCAGGTTGGGGAGCCCCTTGTGGGGCTGGGACCCCTCTCTCCTTGGGGGGACCTCTGCAGCTGACCTATCCTTCCCAATTACATGGGACCTACCCAGTCCATGTATCTACCACTCCTACCTGTCTCAACGTGGCTTTTTCTTTCTATCCTTCATTTTAGGAATTCTATTCAGCTAGTCTTCAGGTGGGTCTCAGTAATGGTTGTTGTATAATTTAGTTATGATTTTGAAGTGATCATGGGAGGAGACAAACTCAGAGTTTACCTACTCTGCAATCTTGACTCTGCCCCCCTCAAACATGCATGGACTTTTAATTAAGTGGTAAAAGTTAACAATTTTGAGAATGTTCTTTCTCATGAAATGTTTCTAAGTGTTACGTTATTTTCTTAGAGATTGTTATCAGAAGAGGTATTCAGTTATCTCTGTGAGAAACCAATGTCCTTACTTTTATTAAACTCTACTTTTATTAATACCTTCCCTACTCTCTACTGTAGTCCATTTGACCCATACTGCAATTCAGAAAGAAATATGAGAATGGACCTGGCTCACTTTCACATAATTTTTTTCAAAAAGACCCTGATATAGTAAAAAAAAAAAGTCTGATTTAAACATGAATTAGAGATTTATCACTTAGTTTTAAGAAAAGATTCTCCATAGGAATAGTGAGCTTTCCTAATGCATTTATATTTTTATTAGGCTTACAAAAATTTAATTTATTGGTGTCTTTAGGTACACATTACTGAATAAAGTCAAATATGTAATATCTTTATAATAACTTTTTTAAAAAACATGCAATGGACTTTTTTAAGTTTCTTCCATGCTTCACCATAATTCAGGTAGAGAAGAAAATTCTAAATGATCAAGCAGAGGAGTGACTTTAGAGTACATAGCAGATCTCCATGTAGTTAATTTCATGGCACTGTGGGAAATTCATCAGGAGATATGTGAAAGAGTAACCAGTTCTTGGTAGGAGGTGTATATGACTCAATACTGTGCAAACTACTGTTTACACGCTGCAATCAGCTGGTGGCTAAGAAAGAAGCTTAGAGATAATGGCACTGCCACCACCATGTTTTAAGCAAAGAAACTCAGACTAGAGTGCCATGCAGAGAAGAGAGCACCAGGAACCATATACTTAGCATGCAGGAACTAAATATTAACAGCAACTACAGATGTGATTGCAGAAGTGAGTAAACTTTCTGAAACAATAATCTACAAAACCGGCTGTGTTTGGTGATGCTCTTCATGAAAAACAGATGGTTCCAAGTAATCTAAAAGGATTCTAAGCCACAAATCTCAGGTTATGGATTTCAAAAATTGGGGAGAAATACATAGCTTCCCAGCTTTGTAGTCTCCTAAGTGAAGATTTTAAAAATAAATAAGATTACCACCTAGTATGCCCATCATTTCATTAAAAAAAATAAAACGAAACCACTCTATAGCTCTGGAAGAACTAGATCTCTTTACAATGCACAATTCCATTTAGGAAAAGACAGCAGAACACCTGCAAATGACTTTCGAGGCAAGTTGGATTCCCCAAGAAACAGACTCTTCACACATTTAGCTTGAGGGAGGTTTTAAAGGAGTGCTTTTGGGAATCAACATATATGGAAGGAAAAGGAAGGAGAGAAAGCAGAATTGGCAGAAGGACATATTCTAGTGGTAAAATATTCCATATTCCTTGTGGGTAAAAATGAAGATGGTGTGTCTTGTTTTGGGGTGAGAGGGCAGAGGCCTTTATACCCGCCAGTAACAAGTCACTAGAAACAGCCCACCTCATAAAAGATGTGTGCCTTTGGGAGCGGGCTGCCAGTGGGCACCATCCCCAGCAGATGGGATAATAAGTCCTTAGTTCCTGAAGGGGGATCTGGGCAATACATCAAGGAGTCCATAAAATACTTTTCTCCCAGACTAGTAATAATATTTGTAAGCACTATCATTAAGGGCAATCACCTTTAAGCTTTTAACCCTAAAGGGTCACTGTAATGCAGAGGCCACTTAAGAAACAACGGTAAAACCATTAAGAGGTAAAAGCTTACAATGCTCTCATGTTGTCAGACAAGAGTTCCAGGAAAATTTGTCCTATTATTTGATACAAAATGCCTTCTTAAATATCTAATCTACCAGGTAATTTAGAAAAAGATGGTGTGGACCCATTTTTCTCTGTTCTACTCATTTGCCCTTTAAATACAATTAAATACCATAAAAATTATTTAACAAAAAATGGTAAAGAACTCTGAAACCTGGAAAAAAGAAGGTCGACTAGCCAGGGACCTCAGAACTTGAGAGCCAGCAAGGTGGTGAGTACCCTGGTTTTCTGTTTCTCTCCCATATGCCCTAGACTGGGCTCCAGAGAGGCCCACAACTCCAAAACACCAAGAAGAGTCTGCTCCCTCTGGTTAAAGGACAAAAAATGGGGAAGCACAACTGAGACCTCGTGGTGAGCTCCAGCCCCAGTTCTACCACTAGGGTACCAACAGGCAGTCCAATCTACAGGCAGCAGCATTGGAGTCCAGGGCGGACCTCACTACATAACTGACAAACAACTAGTATCTAGCATATATTTTAAAAATTTCTCAAAACCCAGAAGAGAAAAAAAAAAGAAAAACAATGAAAAAAATCCAACTAGGAAGTGAGCAAAGGACAAGAAATATTTTACTAGAGAGCATAAGCAGGTGGCAAGCATGTGAAAAGACATTCAATACCATTAGCCATTAGAGAAATGTAATTTAAACCCATAACTAAAGGTCATCACTACTGCTGGAGCCCGGGGAAGGCCATCCCCAAATATACCACAATGGCATATTGATTACTTGTAATGAAAGTTACTTGACACGCAGCTGGTACAAGAAGGGCACATTGACCCTCCCTTGTCTTCTTGAATGCAGGAAAGATGTCCTCTATATTCAGGGGAGGGTGCTAAAACAGACACCCTTATCGCCAGAGTTAAGGAATCCAGGGTCAAAAAGCTTATGTAAACAAACCTTGTTACTCCTTTACAAATGCACTACGTAAACCCAAACTTTACTTACATTCCTCACTAATGAACACCAAACCTAACTGTCTTTGTCCTGTCAAATCTTCACACATTTACTGTTTCTTTGTTTAAAAAGGATAAAAATCTGGTTCATCATCTCTGATGATATCATTTATGATCACCCACATGCACATATTAAATGGTTTTTCTTCTGTTATCTGTGTTTTTTCTTTTTCCTTATTTTGTTATTATTCCAGCCATAAGAACTTACGAAGGGAAGGGGTGGGGAATTCTCCCCTTTCCCAACACTGCATACATTCCCAAATGACTAAAATAAAACGAGTGATAACTTCAAATGCTGGTAGGAATGCAAAATGGTACTGCTATTCTAGAAAAAATTTTGGTTGTTCCTTTTAAAATTAATAATGGACTTACCAAACGACTAATCAATTGCACTCTTAGGAATTTTTTCCAGAAAAAAATAGAACTAATTTTCATGCAGAAACTTGTACATGAATGTTCATAGAAGCATATTTGTAATAGCCCAAACTGGAAATTATCCACATGTACTTCAATAGGTGAATGGTTAAACAAACTGTGGTATATCCATAAGATGAAATACTACTCAGTAATTTTTAATAAGCCAATCTCAAATGGATGTATACTGCATGGTTACTTTTATCTAATATTCATGAAATATGACAATTGTGGAGATCAAGAACAGATTAGTGGTTGCACGTGGTTAGGGACGGGGACAGGAGGGTGTGGCTATAAAGGAGTAGAATGAGGGAGTCTTGTGATGATACAAGTATCTTGATGGTATTGGTGATTTCATGAAGCTACACATGTGATAAAACTGCACAGAGCTACACACACACACACACACACACACACACGTGCCTGTATAACAGCTGAAACCTGAATTAATGCTATGGATTGTATGAATTTCCTGGTTTGTATATTATACTATAGTTAGGCAAGATATTAACATTGGGAGAAACTGGCTTAAAGGTACACAGGACCTCCGTGTACATTTCTTTGCTAGTTCCTATGAATCTAAAATTATTTCAAAATTTAAAGTTTTGTGTTTTTTTTTTCTTTTTAAATCAGACTTACTGATTGTTCAGGGTAAAAATTTCTGATCTACATATTGCTTCCTTTTCATTTTTTTCCAGCATTGGCATTTATCACTGGAAGCAGATCTTAAGCCCATCTCAAATGCCCATACCTCCAATAACCTCTCCTACCCCCATGCTCAATTCCTCCTCTGTGACCCTTCTTAACAGTTTGAAGAAGAAAACTGAAGAGGCTGGAATCCCCTTCATGGCTTAGCAAACTCTACGCCAGTTCCCGGGTCATCCTTCACTCTGTCTTGGCCCCATTCCACCTCTGTTGTCATCGCTTTCTCTAGGTCTAATATATCAGGGATACTGCTGAAAGGGTTTTTGTTGTAGTCCTCAGCCATCAGACATGGACCTGTTTTGATTGTTTGTGGCATTTTGCAGTGATACAAAAACAACAACAACAACAAAAAACCCTAAAGTATGGCAGATGGCCCTCAGGTTTCTATATAAATAATTTATTTTTATAAATTCTCCAAGAGGAATCATCCATGTCAGTCTAGACAAAGTGTCTCTCTTAGGGGACCCATACCAGTTATCTATATATTCAGCACACAGATAGCCATTGGCAATCTGCAAAAATAAAAAATACATACCTAAAGGGGGACATCACACTGTTATTTCTCTGCAAAACTAAGAAATGTATTCTAATTTAAAAGATAGCTGAATTCTTACTCTTTTCCAACTAGACTTTAAAACACAGCCATTGAATTGACAAAAAACTACCAGTTTTTATCCTTCCAATACTTAAGCCTATCAAAATATTAGTAATGAAAGCCCTCATTTAAAAAATCCTGATAATTCTAATATTCAATTATAATGTGCACTTCACTACCACACTGTATTCATGCCCCTTAAAAGCCAAAGCTGGGACTGCTCTAATACTAATTTGTCCAGTGCTTATCATTAATTAAAAGGTAAAAAAACTATTATAAGGGTATCTGCAATCAGGCTTTCAAAGTAAGAAACATCAATATCCAGTAATTGAGAACATTTGGGAACAAATTTTAATAAGCAAAAATGTCAGAAGGGAAAAAAAATTGTTCTGTATTATTTCAAATTATGACCAGATCAGTATATACTACGGAAATGTTACAAATGCCATGCCTTCCAGGCAGCCATCCAATTGTTGTCCTATAACAGATGCTAAAGAAAAGAAATAGAGTCAGACATGTCCATTTATATAATGTTTACAAATATAACGCATCAACAATATATCATTTGGGGTTTTTACGGAAGTAAACATCAAGATGCAAAAGGTGTGCTGCCGAGGTACTTGTGTAATTCCATTCATGCTCATCTTTCGAGGTAGGCACATGGATCATTAAATTACAGCTGTACTAAATGCCTCTGAAAGCACAGTGGTGTGCTTCTGTTGACGGCACAAAGATGAATGAAATAGTCCCTACCTTAAAGGAGGGTAAAATCTACTATTGGAGTCATATGAGTAGTCTGCAAATAAAGAACTCAAGCACAGTGTATGTGCGTGGCAGAAGGGAAGTCATAGAAAGGTTATGTCTTTATATGAAATGGTTCATCCATAATGATAACAAGTTTGAATCATAACTTAGTCAATGAAAGGTTGTTGTTCTCTGTTTTATTGCTTTTGCTGGTTTGTTTGTTTCATTTTATTTTTAGTAAACATCTTTGCAATCTGTCTAAACAATTCTCTGTGCACTGACATTTGCAATAATGCAATAATGCAAATAATGATGCAATAATGCAAACATCACAAAGTTAGGCCGTCTCATGTGATGCAATAAGATGCTGAATTTTGCAGTACTCAGACCTTCTGCATACCTCACTTCTTTGGTATGAAAGTATAATCGTTTTTCTTCTGTCATCTTTAATTAGTTTTACAAGCATTAACAACATAGTACTAAAAATCTGTGGAGGGGTGAGAGATTAATTAGGTTCAGTGGGGTGAAAAAGTGTCATACTTTTTCTCCGGGAAAGATCTGTTTGAGAACTACAACATCATTGTCCATAAAGCTAAAAAACGTACTATTTGATTTTCATCTTTCCATCAGATTTTGGTATCTTATTAACTGAATCACAGCATAAAATTAACAGTCAATAGTTAGAATGCATTCTGACGGCCACAGATATTTGTCACTTGAAGGGAACACCTATCACACTACAGAATGTGTTCCCTACACCATCCCGATCCCCACGGGATCGCTTTTACCAGTTAGCCCATTCCTCCCCACAGGGGTTGCTACCAATCTTCTCCAAAGGACTGCCCTTGGGAAACTACAGCACCCTCACCCAGAGCTTCCTGGGATATATATCACCATACTCATCCCCCACTGGGAGCTAATAGCTAATGACTGACTGCTGGGTACAAAAGCCTGCTCCCTGACTCAAGATGTGTCTAACTCTGGTATGATTCATGCTCCAGAGTTCCCCATGTGATCAGGCCAATTTCATCTGAAGCCACATCTTTGGTAGCTTCCTCCCCAACTCCCACTCTGCTTCTAGGGAGCCCAACCTAAGATTCCATGGAAGTAAACACTGAAGAAAAGACAGGTACATAAATGGTCTTCCAGTGTTTGCAGGTAATCAACACTGTCTCCTTCATTTTCAAAGTCCCTGTCAACAGCGCTTGACAAGCACAAGTTGGTGGTGGGGGTCCCCTGCCAGTTACATACTGTGTGAAAAGAAGTTCCTAAGATCTCCTGACTCACGTCATGGCAGAAGTTTCACTCACTGACTCCTACTCTGGGGAGGCTTCAGTTGACAAGGCCTGCCTTTCCTGGTGGGTGTCAGGCAGTGCCCTGCACTGCAATTCTCTTCACACTCGGAGAACAAGAGGGTGAGTCTAGCGGGGGAAATATGACAAGCTGAGCATCAAACTACAAACAGCTCTTTAAAATTTCCCCGATAGAGGCAATGGTGTTTGTGCTGTAGCTCTTGGGTTGAGTCTACTAATGAAAGGACGGATCACCACTCACTCAGTGCTGTCAGTAATGAAAGCTATCAAAACTCAGCCTGAATGGGCCTCACTGTCGCCCTGTAAATCTGACATGGACAGCTTAATGAGAGAGGAACATTATCTTTTCTCACACACCAATTTCACTCACGTAAGAAACATGGCCCATATTGGCAATTAACTTCAGAGATTAATTAAATCCAATAGCGAGTTCAGTTCCTTCCTGGGTGCATTCTGATATCATGTGAAGGGACCACCATGCTGTGGGCACTTAGCACACGTTAAATAATAATTACTAAAATAATTGAACTAAATAATTGAATAAATTGAAAGGGTTTTGGTTTTCTTTTTTCAGAAAACTGGCAGCTAATCTCCGTAAATGAATTCCACTATCTGATACAGCTACTCAATATTTCTCACGATCTTATTCTAAACTGCCTTATTACTCCTGAAATTCCCAACAAATACTGTACCATGATTACAGCAGTTTCACTCAATAACTGTATTTACTATATTTTATTGGGCCTTCTGAAAAGTGAGGAGGCAGCCAATCAGACAAAGCACAGACTCTGACCCAGCTGAAGAAGTGATAGACAGGATCTCACTGTGTCTCCTTCCAAAACATGGGCGACACTGACATGGGAAGGAAAGAGCAAGACAGCACACAGGCCTGGCCTCACTCGGTGTCAGGAGTTAAGTGTCATGCATAGCTATTCAGTGTCTGGGTTTACTTGCTGCTTGGTCATTCTGGACCAAACAACCAACGGGGATCGATGTGATATTTTGTTTTGTCTTATGGCCAAGGAAGACACTGCAAATGCCTGCACAATAACTTGCCCTAAGATCTCAAGCTGAATTTCATACTGACACTGTTAATACTGTAAGAAACATATCTAAAGTTCTTTCTGCTATTTCTTATAGCACAGGTTTCGTTGTATACAAAACAAGTTAATTGGTATTTGAATATTTTTCATTGTGGCAGAATTGTCTAGGTAGGAGTGTATAATATAGGGAGTTGATTATTCTATGCTTTACAGTAAATAAAAGTATAAAAATATAATCTATACAATTACATTGAATACTCAGTATATATAGGAATAATAGCATAATGATAATATTATTGGAAAGTTAGATAATTTTAATTGGCATTCTCCAACACTAACAATTTCTGCTTACTTCAGGTGACATTCTAATCCTTCCATTCTCTCCACAAGGTAGAAATCTTGGAGTAATAGCAATTACATGCACTGGCTTATTTATCAGTTCTCAGATTTAGATTACAAAAGGTTTTTTGTATTAGCTTAGAGAATTTTCCAAACTCTTTATAACCATGATTATAGAACCCCAGAAAACTGATCCTTAAGAGATTTCTATTTGTAACAATTTATAAAATATTTCATCATGAGAACTAAGTGCAAAAGACAAATTCTAAGGATTTACCACTTTTGGTATCAAACAGTTTACCTTTTATTTTTAGCTCACTCCTATTGCATGGAAATTGCTCTGAAATGCCTTTTTAGACAGAAATTGGTCCTCATAATTAAGCTATTTTTGATTAATCAAATCCAGATCACAGATATGAATGTCAATTACTGAAATCCTCAGAACTATAATCATCAATATACCAAATAGTCCTAGGCTATTATGTATCTTCATTCTTCTGATTTTTACACATTTATAATAGTTGTCTTTCAAATGGATTTCTCAGAATCAGGTATTTTTAAGAGAATCAATTTCCAGATGCTCAAATTGTTTCCTAAAATTGATCTGTCTGAGAATCACCTGTAGTTGCAGTCATGGGGATAAAAATTTCTGTTTAAAGACCTTGCCTTTCCATTTGCAAGCCATTGTCAAAGAATAGACTGCTCCTGAGAAAAGGTCCCATGAGAGCAAAGCAAAAAAGGGAATTGATAAGAACAAATACCAACAGCGGAGGTGCCTTATTTCTCCCACGTGTAGATTCATTGCAAACGCCCTCACCAAATCGAGCAAGTGATTTTAGACTAAGAATTCAGAAGTGAGAGCATAATTCATTTGGAGGCACAAGAAAAAGTTCAATTGAATGTAAAAATTCAACCTGAAAGTAAATAAGCCTGACCTAGTTGATTGATTCAACCAATAAGTTTTTCAAAATACACTGTAAGGTAGACATTTTCAATGAACTTGAGCCAAATCTTCAGCTCCAAGGTTTTGATGAAACATATTTCAAGCATGTGATAAGAAAAAGCATTTTGTCTAAACAAAATTATATCTGCAGAGGTATTTTGAACTTTGGAATATTCCTATTTTCCAAACCCTGAATATATCAAGTTCAACACGGTACCTCTAAGAGAAAGAGCAACAAGTACAATTCATGGATATTCGAGAAAACTGAGTAATTAGCCTTTGGTGGACTTCACAGAAACAAAGAAAGTGACTGACTGACAAGTCCTTTTGCAAGTCAGTTTTTCCTTTCAACAAAATTGAAGGAGAAATAATTGAGTTGTCAGAGGATGAATCATGAAAAATAATATGATGAGATATCATTATGTGATATGTGGCATAAAAATGGTAAGGAGTTTAAAAAATTCAATGGCATAAAAATCTCTCCAATCTCATCTACTTATATACGTGAAAAAAATTCTCAATGTTTACATCAGAAAAACAAAAAATTGGAATTGTGCTAAACCCTCATTCCTGAAATATTTGACTTGATTTTTAAAAAACTATCTAAAAAAACAAAACAACATCTTATTAATAAAATACCGATAAATTTAACTTACATTTAATGATAATTTGTAAATAATGGTTATATATTTGTGGTTTTGATGAATCTGTGCTAACAATAATAGTAATAAAAATAAATTCAGGTCTAATTTTGGCACTTAGAGAATTACTATGGATTCAGGAATTTATTTTTTTTTTTAATTTAAGGTTCTGAGACGATAAGATGATCAGTAAAAACTTGTAAGCATTTTTACATTGATAAACTTTTGTGAGGTAAATAAATGAAAATATAAATTAAAAGAGAAAAAGGAATGGTGTGAAATTTTCAACCAATAAAGAACTTGTTTTTATACCTTTAAATAGACAATGGTGAGAATCAAATCATTATAGTATTAGGATTCTAAATGAATATACTTAGAAATTATTTCACCATTTAATTTTAAAATGTCAATATTTACAAAATGCCAAAAATTGTGCTATTTGCATTTCTTTACAATTTAGGGTGAAAAATTTGGAGACTATTGTTTTTCCAAAAGTCTTTCAAAGTTTAGAGAGAAAAGAAATTGGAGATTTCTGCTTTGTTTCTCCTGCTTTCATATTATTTCCAAAATTAGAAGGTGTGTTTTCCTGGCCCCACTTTCAGATTTGCCCTTTGATCCACTGTCCCCTGAGAAATTGAGTGTCTGAGTAGCTGAAGTCTCCAAATTACTAAATGATGAATTGTCAAAACAAATGGGACACTAATTATTTGCTTTACCATAAGACTCATTACAAGGTTCTTTCAAATAACAATCTCCTCTAATACTGCTGAAATATTGCCCTATACTTATAAAATTCATCATTACATTCTATTTGCAGGATTTTCACTTTATAAGTCTATAATACAAATGTGTTGTTTTGATTCTGTAGCAGATTTTCAGGAATAATCCCTTATTTAAAAGTGTCTGGCAGATACTCATATGTTAGTTATCAAGTTCAGCATGGCAAAAAAAGAAGAAGAAGAAGAAGAAGGGAGAAAGAAAAAAGAAGAGGTAATGAAATGGTATGGTGCTATCAGAGAAGAAAGTTGGAACTTAAAGCATCAAGGCCTTTTCAAATGTGGCATGCCTAAATTTTATCACTAATTCAGAGTAGGATTAAAACTTAAATTGTTTTTCATTTGAGAACAAGGATACCTACCGTTTAATATAGTTCTTGACCCAACAGCAATATCAGCCTGATTTCCTTCATGGTGTTCTTTCTGAGACAAGAAATGCTTAATAAAACCAGGGTGGGGGAGTATTTCTTAAGGTCTAATGATGTTTATAAGCCCCTGGACCTCTCTATGGAACTCCATTTTCTTATCTGTGAAAGGCGTAGTTTGCTCTAAACCAATGATTTGAAGAGGGGCAGGAAAGGGGGTAAGAAGGGCAGATGAGAAGGGCCATGCCTCAAGGAACGAATTTTTTCTACAGAATAACCATGCCCAGCAAGACCTTCCAGATTCTGACTCAAGCTGCATCGTTACCCTCTATCTCTTAACAAAGTTGAGAACTTCTGCTATGATGATTTTTGTTCTCTCCCTCCAAGTGGACAAAAGGCTGGAAACACAATTTGCAATTTTTAAGGTCCCTTCCAGCAATGAGATTCCATGATTCTTTAGCTATGACTAGAAAACATATTGATATTCTTTTATTTCCCTTCTCTCAAGTCCTTTGTTTCTGGCAAGCATCACTATTTACTCCTTGCTGCCTAAAAGAAAATGAGGTATGTGGGTGGGTGGAGCTGGGGGGTGGGAGGAAAGAATAAAAGATGGTAGGGTGATATTTTGCAGCTATGAGACTCAAAAGCTACATTAATCTGTAGTTCTATCTTTCATGACTTTACAACTCTACCAGCTTAAAAAAAAATTATGAGGAATTTGAAAAGATCTACTTTTCTTTCATCTTGAAGCCTGTTAAAGGACCTTTGTTAAGAAGGACTTAACAAAAGATGAAGTTGCCTGATAAGGTACTTTTTCTAAATCAAAGAGGCTCCCAGACAAAATGGGGCCTGACTTGGTGGTCAGCTGTCAGAGTGAAATTTAATTTCCCAGTAACAATAGACAAAGTATGTCAGACTAAGTGCTTGATGAAGAATCTGAAATTTTTTCAATAAAATGGCCTTGATGTCAGTAAAAGCAGACAACCCCAAGTAGAGAAAGACTATGCTGGAAATAAATTAGAAAACATCCTGCAGACTCTAGGGAAAAAATTCTTTTCTTATCCTTCCAACTCACCTTTATGTAACTTTCTGAGGTTCGTGACTTCAAGAGGTTTTCCAGCCATGTGCTGGCTGGTGGAGATGTTTATCCCTGGATCTAGTGATGTCTTGTTATGGCTCTGAAGCCCAGTCACTCCCACTTAGAAAGCTCCTACATCCTTTTGGATTACGCTTGATCTCTTTTTATCGAATTAATTACATTTCAGGAAGAGGAAGTAATTACATTAAAAACTTGGAGGCATGCCTTCAGAAATGTCACTATGGCTCTCTGTGTGTCTGCTTTAAAGTAAACCTATACTCTGGAACTTGGTTCAGATTACAATTTTCAACTAGATACCATGAAACGGTTCTCCTGGTTGTTAGAATAAGAAAACATGTGAAGGACATATAGGAATGTGGTTCAATCCCTCTCCTTCTCCCTCTCTCTCTTCCTCTCTGTCTACCCCAAACCCTCCCCCTCCCACTCCCCCCCCCCTCTCTCTCTCTTTGTCCTTCCCAATCTCCCACCCCTTCCTCCTGTCTTTCCCCCTCTCCCTCCTCCTCCCCTCCTCCTTTCCTTCTCCTTCTCCCTCCCACTTGCCCTCTCCCTCTGTCTACCCCAGCCCCTCCAACTCTCCTCCTCCTTCTCCCTCTCCCTCCCCATCTCCCTCTCCTTCCCTCTCCCCCTCTCTCTTGCCTTTCTATTCCACTTTAGTGTAGTGACTTTAGACCTTCATTATAGGTGCTATTGGGAAATGTTTACTTGTTTATTTGAAGGTGGAGTGGAACAAAAAGCGGGAAAAGAAAACAGAATTTTCCAAGGATTGGCACTGGTTAAAGCACAGAGAAACAATGGAACTTTTTTCTGTTTCTCCCTTTTTAAAAACTTTTGTCAGCCAGTAAATGTTAAAGACTACTTCTTAAGCTTTTTAAACACATAACTATTCTGAGATTTCTCCTTCACTTGTCTACTTTCATACACCTCTGTGAGCAACTCTGTCACATTCATAGGCCTCTTCCAAACAAAGGGAGAAGGTCCGGCTGCTCTCTGAAATGTTGTAAATGCATTTAAGAAATTCTCTGAACATTCATAAGCCACCTGACTTCTTAGGCAAGGCCCCGCATCACATTAGTCAGAATTGAAGGAAGGAGCAGGTGGGGTAGAATGAATGACAGAGGGACGAGAATGGAAGGAAAAGGGGAGGCAATGAATGATTAATGGAAATCTGGCCATTAATGGAACATTTACTGTTTTAAAACAGTAAAGAGTGGATAGAAAACAGGAAACAACCAAAATGAGAAACAAATTGCCAAAAAAGTAAAATGAGAGTAGAAAAAAAAGAAAGAGTAGGACAAAGAAATGCTCAGTTGAAAAAACACGGGGTATTGGGAAACTTACCACTTAAAAGCTATTTATTTAAACAAAATAAATTTATGTTGCCTGATTTCCTAGTAAAAGTTACTTCCTGATAATGGGCTATTTATGGATAAGCGCCTGCAACTATCTAGGTATACAAAACCCAGATTCTATGTCTGTTCAACATTTCCTTCTCTAAGAAATCTAAGTTACAGCATCAGAGTGCACAAGAATCCTGAGTTGCATGGCTCCATCACTAGTGGAATGAACACCTAGCTTCCCATAGCAACCAGAGTATAAACTGGGCTCCCCAGGGGAATGCTCTAGGTGTGACATACCTACCTATGTGTGTACACAACCTAAAGGCAAATTCAGGCAATTTATAGATATGATCTCTTCTAAAAGTTTATATACCGATAGGCATACAGAAACAAATCAAAAATGGGTGCAGACCTCCAGATTTTTCCACAGGACAAAGTGTCACAAAAACAATACTATTGGAATTCAAGCAAAAAGAACTGAAAATAATAATAAGGTGCGTGTGCTTTGATTATTTTGAATGATTATAGAAGGAAAACAAGTTTAATTAGAAGATGAGCTGATAAAACGTTACGGATATGCTTAAGGGAACTTCTCTACACATTGAAAAACAGTGAAGTCTGGTAACAGAGAAAAAATTATGCCTTATTTTCCATGACAGTTTTGTTTTTTCCTCATCTATATGTATCACTTGTGTCACTTGTACTCTCATCAGCCATGATTAGGGACATATCTGGGCTCACATTAGGCTACCTGAAGATAGGGTCCAGGATTCATTCAGTTTTGTCACTTTAGTATCTACAGTGCTCCACAGATGTCTAGGAAATGAACAAACAAACGAATGAATGAATGAATGAATGAATGAATGAATGAATGAGCAAATGAATAATTTGCTGAAATAACATTGTGAAGAATTTCATAATGAAAGGGGATTAGCTTCTCCTACAAAGGCATTGATTTAGTCTATAACATCTCTCAGAATCACAAGAAATAACCAGCTGATACAGAAAAAGAACTCCTGCCTCCTGCAGAAGTGATGGGGGTAGAAACGAATTGCTGTAAAATATTGGGAAGGATGGTAACAAAGTAAATTTTAAAGTTAGGCAGTCTACAAAAAGGGGAAAAGAAGATGTGTGAATAATAGGACTTGAGCTCTAAGATAAATTAGTAACAATAATAAAAATAACAGCAATTATTGAACATTTACTATGTGCCAGGCAATATATATATACATTATCAAATTTAGTCTTCATAACTATCCTTAAGGTAAGTACTCTTGTCATCTTCATGTTATAGACTGTGAAACTGAGGATGAGAAATTTTCCCAAAGTCACCCAGCTAATAAGTGATGGAAACAGAAGTTAAATACGTATACCAGAAGAGGCCCTAAGACACTAAGACACATGTGACCAATCATGAAAAAAAAGGTTTGGGTCCTCCCCCCAACCCCTACCCCGCCCGACCCAATTTAGAAAAGGTGCAAGAGAATACTAGGGCAAATGGTAAACCAAGTTGCTGCTCAGGAATTTAAAGGCCATGTACATTTACCATTTACATCACTATGATGGAGAAATAAATGTCCAGTTTTTAGTTTTTCTAATAGCAATTTAATTCTGATTTTCCTAAGTTTAATCACAGAGGAGATCTGACCATGAAACAAACCACTTCCAAGGCTGGCAAGATTGTTGGTGAGTCAGGTATCCAGAAGGAACAGTCCATCAATTCGTAACACCATCCCCGCAATGGAAGTTCAAGGCAAAATTTGTAAAGCTACTGAGATAAGTTAAAGTGGAAACCTTCCAATATTCTTCCCTTTACTAGCAAACCAAAATAGCAAAAACCAAAAGTAAATCATAAATCACAATGTGTCTAATCACTTAACCTGTACTTTTTTCCTCCCTTTCTCTCACACCTGGGACAAATGCGTCTTCTCATTTAAACTCTGTTGTAACAACTGTTATTGTCCCCCAGGTCCTCAGTGTCTTTCAATGTGTCTTATCTTCAGGAAAACACAAATAGTTCAGCTCGATTGCACAGCTGATACACCTTAAAGATAATGAACTGGACAGCACTGAGATGCTAAATTAGGCAGACCAGCAGTCACCCTCACAGTAATGGAGCAAATAAAGCATGAACGACTGAATTAAATGACAATTTCTGATTTGAACTTTGATTTTCTTGTTTTTACACAGCAGAAAAATTAGGCTATAGAGGCCTATCTTAGAGGGACGTGTATACTTATTTTTTAATCTATAATAATATCTGACATGTCAGCTACAAATACACCCAGATCCACCTCATAATTAACTGTATGCATGTACTGTCTGTATAGTACATGCAATATGTTATAAAATAGTACATTTTGAAAATAAGACTGATCAACAAGTATATTTTGAGTCTCTTCAACATACTGATTAGGAAGTTGAATAGATTACCGTACGCTGCTGTTTTCGCAGCATCTAATGAGATCCAGCGCTCAGTGACTTGGAGATTCTCTCACACTCATGCTCGATGCCATGCGACGCTGTGCAGCACATTTAACTCTTTTCAGATCTTGGTGTTTTGATGCAAAAGAAAATTCTTTTCTCTATAACATTAAACTTTATCCAGGAACTGGCTTCCCTGAACCTCTTCCACATCCCTACTCAGAACTCTCTGAGAAAAGCTGTCATTTCTTGTTCTAGTCAAGTCTGAGTTCCCGGGATCCAGGCCATAGAGTAGAGGGAATGTCTAAGATAACATGCTCATTTATGCACAGTCATATGATTTCATCATGGGCAGCACTGTACCAGCCAGTCATGAACCGGGACAATAATGGGATAATATGACGTATTTCATAAAATGAAATTTATGATGCACACAGATAAGGCTGCACAGGAGGGTTATATTCTTGTCATTTATAAGCGTCTTTGAACATGACCCACACAGAGTAAGTCTTATAAATCAGTTTCTACAGAGGACAAAGGAGGGAGAAGGCTAAACTCCAAAGGACTCACTTTTACAAAAATTCATAACACTAAGCATTTTTATATGAAATTCAACCCTATTCTCCTTAAAAGAAAACCTGATTAAACATTAGAAAAGCAAACTCTAAATACTAACTTGCTTCTACTCGACACTAAAAACTGATGCCCTAGGTCTTTGAAGAGGCCCAGCTAAGACTTCCACTGAGCTTAAATTCTCTGGGAAGGCTGAGTTTTATCTGGAGGGAAGAGCTTCTGTATGGCGTTTCTTTTTCTTTTTAAGGGGGGGATAAAAAAAAAAAAACAACAACTATGTAACGATTGGCTCACGGTTACATGTGTGGACCAAAGTATGGATAAAGAAAGAACAGATCATCAAGAAACTAGTTATCACTAAATACATAAACCTGGAATGTTCTAACAATGCCAACTGAATATATACTGTAACAAAACTGTAATTTAAATCAAGCTATCAAAATATTTCAAGAGAACAAATTTTATGATTTTTAAAATTTATCTTTAAAACGAAATATGGTCATTGCTATTACCAACATGCTATAAAATAAATATAATAAATATACTAGACATTGCTTCTGTTAATAACCACTGCAGTTTCTCAGGAAACCATCTTTACAGAGCAACTCTGATGAATGTACAAGAGACAGCTTTTATTCTTTGAGCCCTAACCATTCTGGATGCCATTGTTTTGAAGATAGTGTTTACAAAAGCTGTAAAGATCGTGTTTTAAACATCACCTTGCCTCCATTTAGCAATTATCAATACAAAATATCCTTTCTTCACCTTCTCGACACCCTCTATTTCCCAGACACACATTCGTTTTCTACCTCTATATAGACTGGTCATCTTAAACAGGAAAATGACCAACAAATCTTACATGCAAAATCTGAAAAAATTTCTTGTAGAGTAATATGACCTAGTAGAGATCTGAAGATTAAGACAAGAATAAGTATTTATGAGGCCAAACCACACAGGACTTATATATCATGAGCTGCAGGATAGAGCTTTTAAATGATTTCACTGGTCACATAACTGAATGTAAAAGAGGAAATGTTTCACCGACTGTGGTCAAATACGGTTGTTCCCGTGGTAGATTAAAGGCCCAGAAGTACCCTTAGTTAGGTCGGTGACCATCTGTCACTCTACATGATTTTGTTCTCCAAAGGGCGAGATGTGTGGAAATCAAGCCCAAACCAGGAAATGAATTTTGGTTTGCTTTCCCCTTCTTTTGACATGAAAATCATTTCTTTCTTTCTTATCAAAAAGGTACTACCAAGGAGAATTCAGAATAATTCAGATTTACAGATCAGGCATGGAAATATGGCAAGTATTTTCAATGTCAGATCAAAAATGAAATTGTCCAGGAAGTAAATACTGCATTTATGGATCATCCAAACATGATGACACTCCTAGTTGCCATCTACCAAAGTATGGAGGCAAATAAGAAATGGAAGTTAACTTCAAATTATTCACAAGGTACTAGTTACTATATCTGGTGAATATCTTCTGTGGGAAAAGACTTCAGTAAATAGCAATGATATGGTGATTATACAAGGTGTGACAATTAAGTTCACTAACACATCCTAGAAAAAGTTCTACGTACCTCACTGCTGAATATCACTATGGTCACCTTTGAAGTCCTCCCCATGGGAAGCTATGCACCCATGCCAGTACCTAGTCCACACTTCAGAGCAATTTCTCTGGAATGGCCATCAGAGCTGTCATCGTATTGATGTCCTGAATGTCATCAAAATGTCTTCCTTTCAATATTTCCTTTATCTTTGGTTAAAGAAAGAAGTCATTGGGGGCCAGATGAGGTGAGTAGGGAGGGTGTTCCAATACAATTATTTGTTTACTGGCTAAAAACTCCCTCACAGACAGTGCCGTGTGAGCTGGTGCATTGTCGTGATGCAAGAGCCATGAATTGTTGGTGAAAAGTTCAAGTTGTCTAACTTTTTCATGCAGCCTTTTCAGCACTTCCAAATAGTAAACTTGGTTAACTGTTTGCCTAGTTGGTATAAATTCATAATGAATAATCCCTGTGACATCAAAAAAGGTTAGTAACATCGCTGCAACAAGTTCACCAACTTAATTATCTGACCTCCTATGTAGCTTTTGTTTCTATAGTTCCAGCCCCTAAGTTTTATTTTCTAAATAGCCAAGTGCTGCAGTTCTCAAAAGAATTACCCTTTCCAAACGCAAGAAATAACAATGAGGAAAAACAATTATTAAATAAATAAAAGTGTATGTTGATATTTACTATATTAAATGTTAATTTACATTTTATACGTTAATATACACCAAATTTTACTGATATATACTCCTAAAAGTTAAATTTTTGGTTACTTCCAGGTGATGAAATCAGAAGTCATTTTTAGTTTTACCTCTACAACAAGCGTGGAATGATTTATTACTCAGGGGAAAGAAAGGGACATTCTCCCACTACCACATCCACCTCAGAAAGAAGAGTGACGTAAAAGAGGAAAGAAAAATATCATAAAAGAGCCTGCTTCTTACTCTTCATCTGCCGTTTTCCTCTTCCTCTCATGTCTGCTTGCCTCAGCAGAAGCCATGAGTGTTTCTGGGGTTTGGGTCTGAGACCCACCTCCAGCACCAACCAACATGCCTCTCATTCTATCCCAGCCTTGGTTTTCCCTTCTCAGAAGTCCAGGCGAAATAATGCAAGGAAAGCTCAAAGAGAGAACCCAACAACGTTAACTGATCTGGGAACCGCAATGACTTATAAAATATTTTATAACATACAATATACTTTAACAAACAGTAAGTAATTTAACCTATAAACCAAAAGTGAAAGGCAGAGCTGGAGGTCAAGCCTCATCCACCCTACTGAACTCCTGGCTTTCCCCACCATGCCCCACTAGTTTATGCCATCCAGGTCAACCACTGCAGGGCAACTTGCAGTCTTTCTACCAATGGACTGAGACTTGCCCCGGCCAATCAGAACCGCACAATTTGGATACATTATTTACATAAAATTGACATGACTGGGGACCTTGTTGAGAACTTTCACTACAAAAGGTGGCCTCCCCTTTGTCTCAGAACACAATTTAAGTTGCTACCTGAAAATGTGTCTCCCAGGCTGCAGCTTATTTTGCTCAAATAAACACTTCTTATTCTTTATTACAGTCTAAAATTAATTTTGGTTTACAATGGTACCAAGGCCATTTGCCTCAAAGCAAAGAGGAGAAAGGAGGAGAGTCCCAGGGAAAAGGAGAAATCTGGGCAGAATAGCCTACTTGTTAGGAGGAGGGATTCTCGAATCAGACAACCTACGCTCAAACCCAGGCTCCTCCACTCACTAAGAATGTGAACTTAGTGAAATAAGACAAAATACGTAGTGTCTGGGACACAAAAGTGGTCAGCAAATGTCACTTATTACTGTGATTATTGTTGTTGTTAGCTTTGAGGGTTGGAAAAAGATTATCCCAGGTGGTGGTATTGGGAGGAGGGTGCAGGAATTGTCTAGAGGCAAGAGAACAAGCAAAAAACACAGCAGACATGTTGGGGGCCAGTTCGTAGTCCTGAGGTACCAGAACATTTGTTCAGGGCCAGGACCGGCACCGCACAGCGGATAAGGCTGAAATACTAGACCAGGGCTCTGCCAGAAGAGTTCAAATATACACCCATCCCTCATCCTCTTCCCAGAAAAAAAAAAAAAAAAAAGCTGAGTTTTCAAGATAAATGTATCCTTTTTCTCCTGTCAGGTACTGCACATCGTACCTCTGATGTATTTGTGAAGACCCTCTATGGGAATGATATCACACAATATCACATATATTCATCAGAGCCTTAATTGATGTTAAATACGAACAACACTTAAAATTGATCTGCACCAAGATTTACCATTTTGACAAAAATCCACCTGGAAAAGAATACATGACAATGAAGAACGACCACGGAACTGTGGCAACGTAAGGCCTCTGAACAAGATTTAAACTCCTCCCCGAGGAAATAACTGGGTGATGTTTATTCTGTAGATGAACAATGTGATTATAACAATGTAAAAGATTGATGAGGCTTTGTTTGTTTGTTTGTTACTGTGGGAGTTTGAATTAGCCAGCAAGCTCAGATAATAGAAGGATGCAGAACCGAGTAGTCCAGCACCACTTGAAAATTCTTTGTGAAGTCTAACTAGCACCCATCTCCAGTGACCTGGAAAAATAGATTGCAAGTCTTGTGGGTACATTAGGTGGCTACAAACTGGCACAGAAGTGACAAGAACTGAAGAAAAACATTTCTAAATTAACCGCAACCGAATTCAACCAAATCAAAGAGAAAAGAGACAAGGAGAATTAAGTTCTTATCACGAATAAGGGAATAAATTGTTCTCTTTTTGTAATATTTTGGGCCTATAGTTGTTATTTGGGTCTAACAGGTAATTTTCAGTAATTTCTTTTATGCTGGAAATGAAGAACCATCTGGCCTATCTCAGTAAACACACAAATTAAAAGCAAGGCAGTGTTACTCTTTTAGAGTCTTGCTCCTTAAAGTGTAAGGATATATAACCTTGTTATAAACACAAAATCTTGTCTCCCCCACCCCCACTCCAGATCTCCTGAATTCAGAATCAGAATCTGAATTTTTAACAACATCCCCAGGAATCTAGGTGATTCCTTTGTATATTTAATTTTAAGAAGCACTGATTTACAGCTAGATATTCATTTGTACAATAAATAAACTTTCAAGATCTATACTGTCCACAGTGATAGGTAGCCACATGTGGCTATTTAAATTTCAATTAATTAAAATTAAATCAAATTAAAATTCAGGGCTTCATTTGCACTACCCCCATTTTAAGTGCTCACTTAGTACAGGTGGCTAATGTCTACCATATACATATCCATCATTACAGATACTTCTATTGGGTAGAGCTGATTTAGGCACTTGGGACAAGTCACTAAAGAAAGAAGAAAAAGATCCTTCTATATGAAGTTGAGATTCTAGTGGCAGGGAAGCAGATAATCAACCATAAACAAAATACATGATTAAATTTAAGGGGATGTTGGACAGTAAAATGTTAACGACAAAAATTAAAAATAGAGCAGCATTAGAGGGTTCAGGAAGGTGGACGGGCAGTTGCAATTTTAAAGATAGTGGGTCTAGTGGGCTTTATTGAAAAGCTTACATTGAAAGAGAGACAGGCTGTTAGCCAGTGGGAAGAGTATCCCAGACAAAAGGAAAAGCTTGTGCAAAGACCCTATGTCATGTGTATCTGAGGAACAGCAAGGGAGCTCATGTGTCTGGAGGAGAGTGAGAGGGCAGGGTGAGCAAAAGTGTAGGAAAGCAGAGGGGTAAGGATGTAGGGCAGAAAAGGAGGCCTCTTCATCCCCTGTAAAGGACTTGGGCTTCTTTTTGGAGTGAAACAAGGAGCCCTTCCAAGGCTTTGAGAGAGGAGTAACATGCTTCAACACCATCTTGACGTCATTCTACTTCAGCAGAAAAGGACTATCAGCAAACTTATTTGTTTTAATTCAAGGTCATAATCAGGTGTACAAAGATACCATCTGCACTAGAAAAATGACTTTGCTTACAAGTTTTGGTAACCACCAGAAGCTTGTTAATGAGATGCAAACTGAAGTCACGTTAAAATTTATCACGTTAAAATTCAGACACCTCTGCAGAGTCTCCATTAATATGCAGTCCTAGGTCTTTCAGGTCACCCCCCAGAAGCTAGAGCCACACTTGTTATAAACACTGTTAGCAAGTCCTGAGGAATGCAAATCAGAGTCATCACCCAATGTCTGCAAGGTGGAACTCCACCCAAATGTCTCGTCTACAAAACTTGTTGATTACTCTATTACTAATTTATATATATTTCTTGAAAACACAGAAATCTGTTCAGCAGTTCCATATTTTTTAACGTCACTCCATCCCAGTTAAATGCCAAAGCTTTGGAGATCAAGGGATATAGTATTAAGTTGTTTTTTTCATAGTTCCCAGAAACAATGACACATTCCACCCACAATGGGGAATGTTGTTATCTTGCAGGTAATCCAACTACAGTTCTAAGAACTAGAGGTCATTGTGGCCTATCTACAAATGCCATCATACATGAAAGTTATATTGAAGAGGCAGCCCTAATATGACTGAGAGCCATTGGCCTGCAATTTATTCCCTGCAGACCACCACCAACCATGATCCAGCCAGTTCTCGCAGGAAAATAGAATAAGGTCACTTTTGGTAAATTAAATCAAGTGAACAAAGATTCAAGGTGTGTCAGGTCTGTGGGAACTAACTGTTCAGATATCACAGGAAGTGGTATCAAGGAGCATCATTTATATGCACCTGGGCATAACATTTTAAGATACAGAACATAAAAGGAGAGTTTAGCAACCAAATCTTTACCAATTTGAGATATGGATGTCCAGACCTGGAGCTGATTTATTATTTCATTAATTTATTAATTTCATTTATTTATTAATATGTTGAGAATCTCCCAGGGGCAAGGACTATGCTAACTGCTGAAAATATAGTTCACCTGCTACAGTACCTCATCCACATGGAAAGTTACAGTTCCTATTTTAACCTGCTTAATGGCTCCCTCTTAGAGCCAGGCATTTTCTAACATTAGGAGACCTGAAGAGGTCCTTTGTGGATGGGAATGATTCAGAGACCACTTTAGAGAAACAGGAACAGGATACATACTACTAGAAGGTGACTCTTCATGCACATATGTATACAATAACTTTTACATTCTCTACTTTGAGGTTAGAGCAACTAAGTCTCTTTTGCTTCATCCACCCATAGGAGTCACCCCTAGATCTGAAGCACCCCTCCACAGTTTATCGTGTTTCTGGTACAGCAAAAGCAGAAGGAGCAGAGAAAAACCATTTCCAGAGATTGGATACATTAAGACAATAAAAGTGAGCAAAAGGGCTAATAGGCCTAAGTATGAACTGTGAGAAGGAAGATCCCCTCTGTGGAAGACATGGCTAACAGGGATAGCCTAGAACAGGGGTCAGGAAACTACAGCCTGTAAGCCAAATATGGCCGCCACCTATTTTTTTAAGTAGAGTTTTCTCAGAACACAACCATACTCTTTGTTTACATATTGTCTATGGCAGCTTTTGAGTTGGGTAGTTGCCACTTCATATGTTGTAAAAGTCAAAAATTTTACTCTCTGGCCCTTTACAGGAAAAGTATGCCAATCCCGGGTCTAGAACTGTACTGTATAATGCAGTAGCCACCAGTCACATTAAATGTAGCTACTCCAAACTGAGCTAAGCTGTAAACGTAAAATACACATCAGATTTCAAAGACTTAGTAGGAAAAAGATGTAAAATATCTCATCAATAGTTCTTATATTTAATTACAGTTCTTATATTTGATTATTATTTGAAAAAATAATATTTTGGTATATTAGGCTAAATAAAATATTAAAATTCATTTCATCTTTTTCTTTTTACTCTTTTTAATGTGGCTACTAGAAAATACATAATTACAATTTGGCTCATATTATATTACTCGGGGGTAGCCAGGTATAGAAGGAAACTTCCAGCATGTATACAGAATGTGGAGACAAGTTGAATAATAAGACTCGTTCTTACTCTATTTTCTATTTTATCATTGTTTTCCACACTTCATCCCTATTATCTTTTTTTAATAATTACCTCAAATTCACAGACTCATAAATCTGAAATTCTTGCAGGTCACTATTGCTGAATTTCAACAGAAAAAAATGTGTGTACCTCAGAACTTCACCTAACAAGGGTCAGTGACTGGGCTGTGTAGTGGGCTATGTTTGCTGCCTAGCACCATTCTTTCTGCTAGAGCAGGCTCTAAGCGAACACTACAAGGGAGAAACTCTTTGAAGGTTCACAATCTACATTAAAAATTCATGTATAAGAACTGATTTTCACCAGGAGTACCAAGACCATTTAATGGGGAGAAAATAATCTCTTCAACAAATGATGCTACAACAATTAGATAACTACAAGCAAAAGAGTGAGGTTGAATCCCTACCTCACACCACATACAAAATCAATTGAAAATGAATCAATAATCTAAATGTAAGAACTAAAACCATACAACTCTTAGAAGAAAATATACAAGTGTTTGTATTTGGCAATGAATTCTTATATATGACACGAAAAGCACAAGCAACAAAAGAAAAAATATATAAATTAGACCATCAAAATTAAAAACTGGTTTGCATCAAAGGACATTAAGAGAAAAGTGAAACAACAACCTATAGAAAGGGCAAACATATTTGCAATTCCTATATCGGCTAACGGTCTAGTATCTAGAGTATATAACAAACTCTTACAACTCAACAACAAAAACAACAAAAAAGGTACTCTTACAACTCAAAAATAACAACAAAACTCACAATTAAAATATGGTCAAAGGACATAGATACAGAGAACAAACTGATGGTTGCCAGAAGGGAGAGAGGTTGAAGAGGTGGGTGAAAAAGGTAAAGGGATTAACAAGTACGAAATAGTTACAAAATAGTCATAGGGATGTAAAGTACAGCATAGAGAATATGGTAATAACTACATATAGTGCCAGGTGGGTACTAGACTAACCAGGAGATCGCTACATAAATTATGTATCTCTAACCATTATGCTGTACACATGAAACTAATATAAAATAATGTGGAATGTCAACTGTAACTGGAAAAAAAATAAAGAAAAAAGATCAAAGGACTTCAACAGACATTTCTGCAGAGAAGATATACAAATGACCAACAAGCACCTGGAAAGATTCTCACCATCATTTGTCATTAGGAAAATGTAAATCAAACCCACAATGAGGTACAGCTTTGCACCAATTCGAATGGCTAGAAGGTTTTTAAATGGAAAATAACAGATGTTGGCGAGGATGTGGAGAAACTGAAACTCTCACACTTTGCTGGTGGGAACATAAAACAGTTTAGCCACTGTGGAACACTGTTTGGTGGTTCCTCAAAAGGTTAAACATAGAATTCCCCTTTGATGCAGAAGCTCCACTCCTACGTATACACCCAAGAGAACTGAAAGCAGGGACTCAAACAGATACACGTACATGCGTGTCCACAGCACCACTATTCACATAGCCAACGGTGGAAATGGCCTAAGTGTCCATCCATAAGTCAAAATATACTCAAATTGGGGTGCATACATACACTGGAATATTATTCAGCCCTAAAAAGGAAAGAATACGTACAACGGGAATGAAACTTAAAAACATTATGCCAAGTGAAAGAATACAGGCAAAAAAGTCACATATTATTTGATTTCATTTATAGGAAATATTCAGAATGGGTAAATCCATAGAAACAGAACATAGGGCGATAGCTGATAGGGATTAGAGTGGCAGGGGGCAGGGGGAGAAACTGCTTAGTGGGTATGGAGTTTTGTTTTGTAATCACGGAAGTGTTCTGGAACTAGAAAATGGTGGTGGTGCACATGTCCGTGTACTAAATGTCACTGAATTATTCACTTTAAAACAGCAAATTTTATGTTACGTGAATTTCACCTCAATACATTTTTAAATAATGTATTTTTTGCATTCTATCCATGATAATTGTGATTTTCGAATTTAAAATACACTTTTCATTACTTAACCATTTCTATTCCTCACCTCCCCACCAATATATATAGAGATATAGAAATAGAGGTATAGATATAGAGATAGAGATATTAGATTTTGTAAGCTACCTAAAATCCACCCTACATATAGTACTCTTCTGCTCCAGTTAGAATCCATTTCCGGTGCCTGCAATCACATAACGTAAATTGATATAGTACCTTAGTATGTCAGTCAGAAAACCTGAGCTCTAATTCTTGGTCTGCGTCTAATCAACGGTTAATCGCAGCATAAATTCCCTAAACTACCTGGGCTTCAAGTTGCTCACGTGCAAACTGAAGGGATTAGACTCAAATATTCCTAAGAGTTTAAAATTCCATGACTGACGTGAAGTAACTAACATGTTTCTATCTTCTTTCTCAATACTTTCCAAGCAGACGTCACTGTCAGACAGTGATGATTGGCTCTTTTCCCCTTTAAAAATCAGATTTTCATGGTTGGTGCTCTTCCTCCAGCGGGTTTGTCCACCTCACGCCTTGGCTCCTCCATAATGATTCACATTAACCTTCCGGTAGATGAAACCCCTCCAAGGTCTTCAGGGTGACTTTGAACCTCACCGCTATGGTAGAGCAAATCGAATGAAGTGGTCAGAGACCGTGCCCAAAGTTTTGCATCTAAGTTTCTCAAGTAAATGTTCAGATTGTGGTATAGGGACTCCGAAGTCACTTTAAAAGTTCCTCTTGCGATTCAGGGGCTGGAAAATAATTGCCCTGAAGAAAACTTAGCTTTCTGCCTTGACTAGGCTGGTTTGTACAATAGCCATTCCTTTCTAAAAGCAACAGTAAAAGTTTCCATCTGTTGTCTTATTCAGAATAAAAAGACAATTTCTTTTTTAATTTGTAGTCACCCTAAAACTACAAGAGCATTGAGTTGGGGAAGTTTGAGAAGTTTATTAGGTCAATCTAGGCTCTAATATACTGAGACTATTGATTTAAACCTGTAAACGTAATAGATCACACTGGTCATGGAAGCAGCACCAGCTGAAAGTGTGAACACAGAGCAATTACCGTGTTTTCCCAAAAATAAGACCTACCTGAACTATCAGCTCTAATGCATCTTTTGGAGCAAAAATTAATATAAGACCGGATATTATATTATATTATACTATATTATATTATACCCAATCTAATATTATATTATATATTATACTACATTACATTATACCCGGTCTTATATTACATTAAAATAAGACCAGGTCTTATATTAATTTTTGCTCCAAAAGATGCATTAGAGCCGATGGTCCTGCTAGGTCTTATTTTCAGAGAAACATGGTATCTCAGAGTTTTGGGCTTTCTCACTAGCTTGCCATTATAAAATCTTTGGTTCTACCTTAGAAACCAGCCTACCTTTTTTATACACAAAACTTTGGCCATCCAGAAAACTGCTATGAGACTGGGGATGATAATAGCTTGGCTCTATGTCAGAGCACTTGGGTTCTAGTTCAAGATTCACCCAGGGAATGTTGCCTTGGTATGCCTTGGTATGCCTTGGTCTCCTCATCTGTAAAGCAGGGAAAATAATAGGTATTCCCCAACCCCGGCACATATACCACTGGGAGTATATAACAGGTGGTATGAGATCATGATGAACTGTTTTCTTTTATTCTAATAATTATGTATTTAATTCCAAAAAATTAGCACACCAAGATAATTCTTACAGTTGTTCTTATTATGTTTTGCTCCCTTATACCCCAGGCCTCTCTAAAATCTGAGAGAAATTTTTGACTGTGGACTACTGCTGCACTTAAAAGAGAATATTATTACCAAATTGAAGATCTTCTGGAAGCCAAGCTCTTCTTCAGAAGCCAAGCAGGCTTACTTATGTTAGAGAGGAAGAAGTATCAGAATGAAATAAGGTGCTGTGGGTTGGAGTCTTTGTGAATGATACTTGAGGTTTCTTTGAACGGGAAAAGCCATTTGCAAACTTCAAAGGGGTATGTATACCAGAACCTCACTCTCCCCTTTGAATGTCCAAATCAAACCATTTTCGGATGGCAGTTCTTCATCTAGGTTTATATAAAGAATCAGAGCAAGAAGGTCTTAAAAGGATGATGTTATGGGAAAGGTGGTTTCCTGCTTTGGATTAAAACCATCTCAAAAGAAATAAAATGTGAAAGTTAGATTATTGTGGACGATCTGAAACATTTGCTGGATCACAATAAAAACATCCATCACCTCACCAAACTCAGAGGCACATGATTTTACCAATGTCTACCATAAACATACTTAAATCAAGTTTCAGGGACCCAAAGAATTTCTTAGCCTTTTTTCGTGTTTTAAATGTTGGACTGGAAGTACTCTTAAGAACAGGAGGGTCCATGAAAACCTTATTTTGCACAAAGATCAATTTAGGAAAAAGGTATAAGTTTATAGACCACCAATTGGTTTGTCCATCCAAAATGACAACAGTTTTATCAAGTTCCTTTGGGAAAGATATATTCTTAACAAGTTAGACTATCTATGTTGTTAAAAAGTACATCAATGAGAAAATGGTCACTGCTTTTTTTGCCACCATACTGTTAATATCTCACCGTGTGTGAGACGAAGCAACACAGAGGCAGTTTTCTAATTGTTAACCTTGAACTAGAGCAAGGGGTTGACATAGAATTAAGTAGACTGCATGTGGCCCAAGGGCCAGGGATAGTAGAGGTATTTGTTGCATATCTATTGAATATTTATACATGAAATATGGGTATCTGCTGTCAGACAGACTGTTTCACAACAGTCATCCCTATTCAGCCATCTTCCCTCAAATCAGATGGCAACATAATAAGAGTTACTTATACTTTATTACTCTAGAGGAAAAAATCTTTGCTTCTCCAGGGAGTCCATAATTAGCTGTGGCCTGGCCTGGACTAGTAACCCAGCAGGGAGGCGGCACACAATGTGTCAGTGACATAATTCTGAGATACGGGTTCTTCTCCTTGGAAGCCCTTACCTGCCTTACCTTCTCCCCTAGAGGTTCTCTCCTGTGCCCCATGTGCATTCTGGACATTGGATATCTATCTATCAGAGGTTAGTTGAGAATTTACGAAAACAAGGCTGAAAACCCTCATTAATATTGAAGGGACTATCGAGAATCTTTACCTCCCAAGAGATGACACAAAGTCTGTGCAGCCACCACCCTCTCGGGTCTCTGACCTATTTGTCAACTGGCAGGACTGCTGGACCTTCTACCTTCTATGATCTAATCATACATATGGACAGTAATCATCCCTGCTAATTCCTGATATAATTCCTAGTTTTCAGAAATCTGATAAACTCAAATTACTGGTATCCATCCTACCCTCCTTACAAAGATAGAAACTATCATCCATTGTTATAGATAGATATGATCCATTAATTATAGAAAGAAAAAAAGAAAGAGAGGGAGGGAGGGAGGGAGGGAGGGAGGGAGGGAGGGAGGGAGGGAGGGAGGGAGGGAGAGAAGGAAGAAAGGAAGGAGAGAAGGAAGGAAGAAACCACTTAGTTAAAGGTCCTCCATCACTTATTTCCTTCAACGCCCTTGTTTGGAAAGATTAGTTCTTTTAGGCCAGTAAAATGCATTTAATGAAGGAGACCAACACCTTAAAGACATAACAAAGGTAATTATGATGATGACAAAAGTGAGAATCTCAGAATTATTTGTGGATTTCTTGAATGTACGATGCAATGTAAGGGCAACTGAAAGCTATCCACCCAAACTTCATAGGTTCTTTTTTCTAGACCTTTATTCTTATTTACCAGACTTGCTTGTGAGGCCATGTGACTGAGCTCTAGCCGGTGGAATGTGCACCAATTCCACGTTAAGGCTTTTAAGAAATGGGTATAACTTCTGGCCTTCCTTCTCCTTCCACTGACGAGATGCAGATAGCATTATGGATCTAAGGGAAGGCAGAAATGCAAGGTGGGAGAAGCCCAGATTCCTGAATCATCTCCATTGGAAAAGTGCCTTCATCAGGAGCACCAATACCAGCCTAGTGTGTGAATGAAAAATGAACTCCCATTTTGTCTAAGCCACATTACTATTTGAAGTTTATGTGCTAACACAGCTGGTGTCACCCTAATTAATCAAGGTAATAAGTTAAGTGTTCCACCTGGGACATGTTCTGCCTGGGACATCTTGTGTGGTGTAAAGATGGAAGTTAAAGGCTAATGGGATGGAAACATAAATATTTAAAGATGAATCCATAAGAAATATGGGAGGAGGGAGATGAGTTGAATTATTTAGAAAGATGAAAGAAAGAAAGAAAGAAAGAAAGAAAGAAAGAAAGGAAGGAAGGAAGGAAGGAAGGAAGGAAGGAAGGAAGGAAGGAAGAAAGAAAGAAAGAAAGAAAGAAAGAAAGAAAGAAAGAAAGAAAGAAAGAAAGAAAGAAAGAAAGAAAGAAAGAAAGGGAGAGAGAGAGAGAGAGAGAGAGAAGGAGGGAGGGAGGGAGGGAGGGAGGGAGGGAGGGAAGGAGGGAGGGAGGGAGGAAGGAAGGAAGGAAGGAAGGAAGGAAGGAAGGAAGGAAGGAAGGAAGGAAGGAAGGAAGAAAAAAACGGCTATGAGTTGATTACTTTTGAAGCAGGATTTGGGTACATGGGGATTAATTGTAGTATTCTGTCTAGTTTTGCATACATTTGACATTTCACACAATAGAAATGGAAACAATTACAAATAAAACAATATGAAGGACACTTGAAAACAAATAAGGGATACTTAAAAGAGTCCCTACTGGCCTCAGAGGGGAAAATTTGAGCATCAAAAACATAAATGACTAAGATGAATTGAAACATATAAAATAAATTTTTAAAAAGTTCATGTTGCTTTTTTAAAACCCCACAGATTACTAGTTGAAAGTTACTAGGCATTCATTCATTAATCTGAAAATGGTGAAATTTGGTAAAGAAACAAGTATTTTCCTGCCTATATAAACTGTACTTCAGGGTAGCCAAATGGTTGATGAGACAAAGTTCTTTACAGAAGAATTCCACATAATAAATGCAGGAAGAACGACAGAATTAGAAAACTGCCATTTTGCAATACTTAATGAAAAAAGGCCTATATTCAGCAGCCACTATTCTCAATGGACACTAAAATCAGGTGAGAGCACAATGAGGAACTTGGTAGCAAAAGAACAGGCTGACAATACCTAAACCTACTGATGAATGTCGGTTTCAATAAAGAAGGACAACCCATCATTATGTGCTTCATGCTATGATGTAAAAGGACATACTGGGTACCACCCATGAAGTATTCTTGCCTAAAAATATTTACAAAATCTAATCAAGACTTTAGACTAAATACCAGGCTATTGAGAGATATGTTAAATACTACCACAAGGACACAAACAGAAAGCTCATAATACAGAACAAAGACCCATTTTTCTCCCCCAAATCAGGGACATTGAGGAGAGGGGTAAGAGAAGTATTATAAAGGAGACTTGAGCAATACAATTCAGTACAGTGTGTGGGCCCCATTTGGATTCTGACTTGAACAAAATCAACTACAGGACATATTAAGGAATTATTGCTAATTTCAGTAAGTGTGATGATGGCATGGTATTTAGGAAAGGTGGGGGGAAATGTCCTTAGAGATACGTGCTGAAGAATTTTCAGGTGAAATGATGTGATATCCAGGATGTGCTCTAAAGCACCAAGAAGGAAAAAAAGAAAGAAAGAAAATGAAATAAGATTGGCAAGACGTTGATCCTTATTAAAGCTGGGTGATGCATGCATGGGTGTTGATTATGCTACTACTTGTACTTTGGTATATATTTGAAACTTCTGTAATAAATTTTTTAAGGCACCAGCTCGGAGTTGAACAACATTGGTTGACCAGCTCTCCCATTTCCAGCTGTAGGAAATTGGGGAGATCACTATAGCCTGCCCAGTGCCATCCTCTGTCATCAAGAGGACAGCATTTCTTCTAAGAGTGCTTCCAATGTTGTTTCTGGGATTTTCTTCCAAGCCACCAACATCCATTCTGTGAGTTTTGATGCTGACTCTTTTGGTGTTCACACATGTTCAGGCCAAAACAATTGTGTCCCAACAGCTAACTACCTAGAGTGATTATAAATGACCATTAATTATGAGATACATCCTAATTTTTAAGATTAAAAATATGAAAAAAATTTATTTAAAAGTCTATTAAGAGAGAGGCATAGAGAGATTATGATAAAAATATTGAAAACAAAGAACCTGTCTAAATGCCTACAAGGCATACACCCTACTTTGGCTCCACAATATCTCTATCTCCTCTAACTCCCGGGTCATTTTCAGTTTACACATCTCACTGGCTTAAGTACCTCCAGTTTTGTACAAGCTACAGCAGCTGCCACTGGGTTGGCAAATGACAGGCCCACAAAAGGTGTTTGATGGATGTTTGTTGCATGAATAATAAATATTCAAATTTTAAGCCAGAAAGAAATATAACACATGCAAAAAGGTGGGGAGAGCCTACAGCTCTTCTGTATAAAGTTCGGGAAGCTAATTTGAGAAAATCTATCAAGGAGTTGTTGTGTGACCATTTTTTCCAAGTAAAGTCAAAATTCTTGCAGCAGAATAAAAGTTACACTGCATCTAATGTGACTAAGAATGCACATCTGCTCTATGGAGATGCTCTCTACACACAAATTCTAGTCATCTCCATACACCAGCAGTAGCCATAAGATTGAGAAAACCAATAAGGATATAATCTCTGAGAAAATACTTTTGTTGGAACCTAAATATGAAGTTTTCCTTCAGTCCATGTCCTGAGAGAACTTCATAAATATATGGCCTAAATGAGAATGTTATTATATTTTTGTTTCTTAATATCCTTTAGATAAGGATACAAAACAGACACAAGTTTTACTTAATAACAAATCAAGATAAACAACATTTATTAAGTTTTATTACACACCAAACACCTCACTCAAGTTTTTTCCAGGGCTGTCTAATTTAGCTGAATCCTGCCCTATACCTTTACCTATAACATCTAAATTAATCCGAGCCACAACCCTGCAAGATAAGTGCGATACAACCTTAGCAACATTTTCAGGACAGAGCATGAGGAGTAGAGAGACTTGGTAACTGGCCCAAGTCAGACAGCCAGTAAACAGCATACCCAGGACTCACACTCAAGGGCTACACAAGACCAATGCTTGGGCTCCTGTTTTTAACCTAAACACACCAGTGCTTTGCAAATGACCTGTGATGAGGGATTGGGGAACAGAGTCCCAATCCATCACAGGTGAATACTTTTACAAAATACAGTAAATATTAATTGCTAAACAATGAAATATAAATAAAAACAATCATGTTAAAACCTAAAATTTGCTGAACTATTAGATTCAACAAATTTACCGTTAGTTACACATGAGTTTCCAAATCCTTAGCTTCAGTTTCTGCGATTCTTTGGCCGCCCACTGCCACCAGTACAGGACCACTCAAGTAGCACTGCAGTCCACAGTACTGTGACATCCGTGCTTAGAACAAAACAGTTTATAACAAGCTTCCCAAATTCCTCCATCTATTGAGGCTAATACTTCCTTTAGATGCTACTTAATATTTTTTTAAATAGATCGTTTTCAATATGACTGTTAGCTTTTTTCCTATTCAAAAATATTTCTCCAGGTATAGGTTTCAAAGTAAACAAAAACTAGAGCACTTTTCCAACTGTATGCTGCTTTATGTCTGATACAACTGCTGTGGTACACGGATAAATGTTAAAGGGACAATGGGAAAATCTGAACTACATTTCCTTGCCAAGAAAACACTGAATAACAGTGAAGACAGACAGAGAAAAGAAGATCAGAAGCACCAGGGGCTTCCCTCTCACTCTCCTCAGAGAAAGGCTCTTGGGAAACTAAAAAACAAGTACTTAAGAGATCTCAAACACAAGATGACACGTGGGATTCTTCAACCTGCCATGCCTCCTGAGAAGTTCTCAGTTACATAACAAGAATGGCACCCACAATACATTTACACACAAAAAACGGGTTCTGAGAGGGAATAGGAAATGAGGGGAAAAAGCCAAAGTTTGTTGGAATTGTTTTTTTAATTTACTCTAATGTTCCAAGGTGAAAACAAACAAATGAACAAAAAAAGTCGCCATGGTTCTTATGATCCTGATATGTGTTGATGGGTCAAACCCAAGGCTTCTGAGACTACTCAAGAAATTGGTGAGGGAGGGCATGGAAGGGCACACCAAGGAGGAGAGAAATTACTAGACAGGAGTCAGCAATCCCAAGCAAACCCAAGCTGAAGGAAACAATTAGATGCTGGCACAGGTCCCAAATCAATAAGCGGAGGTGGCTGCGGGCAGTGAGCTTAATGGCTACGTAATGAAAACGCAAATGCAGGTAGCTCGGGGCTGGGAGTGCATCAACTTCTCTGTCTCTCTGGCTGAGGAGAGGGTCATCTATCGGGAGGCTAGAAGAGACATATGGAAACAGGCTCTCACAGCCCAGCTCGTCCCTGATGTCACGGCCCATGTTGAACACACAGTACTGGTGTGGTTTGCCCAGATCCTGTGAAAAATAAAGTCCTTGCAGCTCGCCTGGTCAGGCCCAGCATGCAATCCTAATAGGAAAAACACTTCTAATAGAATATGCAGTGGATTCAAAGAGCTTTAGAACTGGATTTCCTATTAGCTCTAATGGAGGCAGTGTTAATACATCCCCTAGCTCTGGGCTGAACAGGTGTAATTCAGTAATGTAGCTGTAATTGCGTGATGTCAACTGAATATCATTTGTAATGTTTTTCTAAAATGTTATCCCATTTTTGTCTGAAAAAAGGTATTTGTGATTCCATGAATAATTAGCACTAATGGAATCCATGATTCCATGAGTACCGATATACAGTAGTGATGATAAAGATCTTTAATTGACAGAAATGTTAACAAAGGCATTGGCTAAGAATGATCTTAGTTGATTCTTCATATAGTATTAGCCTTTTAAACATAACAAGCATTAATGTTCGACCACCAAATGTTTTGAATTGGTGGTGCATGGTTCACATATATTTCTGTAATTCATCACTATGATTATTCTACTGAAGAGGATCTTTATAAACTCTGCAATGTATCCATCCTTTCTATGCCCAGTTCTCAAGTCAGATCCACATGTTGCCACCTCTGTGCCTATGATAAAACCTGTCTTCCTGTCTGGACCGTCTTCTCCTCTCCTTTGTCTCTCAGGTCCCAGTCAAAACCCTCCTTCCTTCTCCATAAAGCTTTCTAGTCCTATGGCCAGAATTACTGTCCCTCTTGACCCCTACTCCTATTCACCATATTACAACTCCCATCCCCTTGCACACACTCTTCCTGGCTGCTGCCCCAGCTCAAGACCCAGTCATCCTTGGCGTTTCAGTGCAATGTCTTACCTCAAGGAGAACCTTCCTGGACTCAGATGTGGGCCGTTACATGTGCATTTTCATGCCACAGTATTCACTTCCTTTGTTTCGCTAAAGACAGTTGTCATTCGTATCATTTTGTCACTCTCTTCCCGTAGGATTAGGTTATAGCCTTGGTCCAGGTTGGGCTTTTTTAAAACCTAGTACCAAGCACATAACATACCATATCTGAAGAAAGAATGAATAAGTGAATGGATGAGTGATCAAACAAATGGATGAGTGACCAAAAAGATCTATCAGTCTTCTCCACCAGATTATGAACTCAAAGGCAACATGTTCCTCACTGTAATGACCATAATATGAATATAATGGAAGAAACAGTTCATTAAATTGAATTACTTCTATTGGAATGTTAGCATCAGGTTGGCCACAGAGAATGGCGTCCCCAGAGCTTGTACTATTGGACACCACCTGCTATCCACTGACCCTCATCAAGCTCTCTGCCACATGCCAATCACTCTGCAGGATATTGTGAAACAGAAGAGACTAATTTTTAGAAGGAAGTACTCTACAGTTTCAGGGGGATTCCCATTTATGACTGCATTTCTACATTCCTGCCAGATACTGAGGAAATTATAAAGGTTAATCAAACAGACACTGTCCTTGAGGAGCTCAGAGTCTAGTAGAGGAGATAAAAATGAAGAAAAAATACCAGGAGGTAGAACCCATGAGTACCATAAGATGAGTCCCAGTAGAGACTCTTAGTGTTCCAGTGAAGGACAGAGGGCATGTAGGCTCAAGTGAGTGCAGTTTTTAAAATAAGTGTCACCCTGGTGGAGATTGGAATTGGGGATGCAGCAGATAGGATGGAGGTGGAAAGCAAAGTCATTCATTCCTTGGTTCATCAGACCTTCATCACTTCCTATGTGAGGCACTGGGAATACAGCGGTAAGCAAACCAAAGTCCATTCTCAGTGGAGCTCACCTTCTAACTGTGGAGATAGATAAAGGCAAACAAACAACAATGTCAGGTGGGGAGGAATGCTCTGAAGAAAAACCAGGGCAGAGTCCAGGGCCCAGAGGATGGGAGTGCTACCCTAGATGGTGGTGAGGGGAGGCCTTCCCACGAATGGCAATGACACTGACCAGTGTGACCTGAATGAAGGTGGGCGAGGGAACCATGCCCCACTCCACGGGAAGAGCATTCCCAGGAAAGCAAACCACAATCCTATCCACAGAGGAGGGAAAGCTGCCAACTTCTTTTTCAGACTGGGTTCTTTGGGCATGTTCTTGAGGGTCTGAACTTTCTTGATGAGATTTTTTTTCATTTTTTTTTTTCATTTAGATTATAGCCTTGGCCCAGGTTGGGTTCTACAGCATTTAAAATATTCCAAATGTATTATGGATCAGCTACATGGCGCCTAACATACAAGCACCAGCACAAAACTTCTGTGCCTAGGTTTGCATTTGCATTTACAATTGTGGTGGTGTCTGGTAGGGCTATTGTAACTGTCACAAGACAAAGATAAAAGAGGCAGAATCACCACTCGATAAATATCCTTGTGCCTAAGACCTCAGGGTAGGGGGAGGATACAAATCAATTGTCCCAAGTAGTAGTCACTGAAAGTGTCAGGGGAAACTGAGTCATCACACAGCCCAGGTTAATACAGTCTTCACAAGTTGTGTAGAATCTTGGACATAACAGATGTCTCATACTGATATTTTCAGGGAAGATTCTGTTCAAACAACACACATCATCCATTATGTTAAATTAATGTTAATTTGAATTTGGTTTTGCCATTTTGATGCATTTAATTTGTAAACGTGTTTTGGTTCCGTATTTGTCCAAGAACTACACACATAGAAGCTTATACCTAGTTCTGTATTTTAATGTTCAGTAACTAAATAATAATAAAAAATTTAAGTCAATGTTGAGGGTTCATGAGAATTTTCCCCTTTGAATGATATCCATATGTTAGTCAGGTTTAGTCACAGAAAAAGACAGTTGTGGAAACAGGCTGTGTTTTCCAGAACCACCACCAAGTAGCATCTCTTGTAGGTTTCCAATAAACTACACAGTGAGTACAGGAAAAAAATGAGGTGAATATCTGTGGTGGAAAAAATACTACAAATTGGATACACCTAAAAACTGTAACTTTTCTTCTCTGTACACAAAGGCCATGATTTATGTAACATATGGGTTAAACCTTCTTCAGAACTTCCAGCCCATTGGAACCTTAAACAGCGGAAAGGTACGTGGGGGAAGAGAGAGGGTGAAGAAGCTATAATGAAAGGTTCACTACACTCCCGTGGCAAATTAATCACAGAGCCAGACGAAGAGTCAAGCGTCACTAAAAATGCAAAATAAATCCAGCGAAACAGATTTCACCTGCAAGGAAAAGTTTTCCTCACAACACAAAGCTGTTCTATGCCAAGAAAAGTGAATGGGACACAAGACAAGTGTCGGAGAAGCTCAGGCAGTTGATGGAGAAGGCTCTGAGGGTCATAGAACCTTCTAACTGTAGTAGGTAAGAGCTAGCATCTGGAATAAAACTTACCAGAGTTCAAGAATCATCTCTAGGGCTGGCCCGGTGGTTCAGGCGGTTGACGCCCCATGCCCCTAACGCTGACGGCTGCCAGTTCAATTCCCACATGGGCCAGTGGGCTCTCAACCAGAAGGTTGCCGGGTTCCATTCCTTGACTCCCGCAAGGGATGGTGGGCTCCGCCCCGTGCAACTAAGATTGAACATGGCATCTTGAGCAGAGCTGCTGCTGAGCTCCCAGATGGCTCAGGTGGTTGGAGTGTGTCCTCTCAACCACAAGGTTGCCAGTTCAACTCCCACAAGAAAAGGTGGGCTGCGCCCCCTGCAACTAACAACGGCAACTGGACCTGGAGCTGAGCTCCGCCCTCCACAACTACAATTAAAAGGACAACAACTTGACTTGGAAAAAGTCCTGGAAGTACACACTGTTCCCCAGTAAAGTCCTGTGCCCCTTCCCCAATAAAATCTTTTTTTTAAAAAAAAGAATCACCTCTAACAGTAAGACCTCAGCAAGTTCTCTACTATCACAGAAAAAATAAAGATAAGATAATACCTCCATCCTAAGGTTGCTGAAAGGGTTCGATGAGATAATCCACACAGACCATTCAGAACACTGCCTGTGATGTGGCAAGTGCTCCATAACTGCGAACCGTGAGTTGTGTGATGCTACGGCTCTATCACAATATAATCTCCCCCAGTGACCCACCTGACTGCTTTACTCCACTCTACAGCCATGGAAAATATTGCCATATTTTCCATGCTCCGTGATGGTTGCAGACAATCATGCACACACAAGTAAAGAACATTAAAGATTGTCTTTAAAATAACATCATCCACTCATTCACATAACCCAACAACCTCACTCGGTAGGTACCATTATTATCCCTAGTTTACAGATAAACAAGCAGGGTCCAGAGAAGAAGATGGGCTTGCTCAAGGACATACAGCTCATAGATGATGCAGCCAGGATTTGAGCCCAGGTCCTGAATCTACCTCCTGGGTCACCACACAACACTGTCCCTCTAGGTCTGTGTCCTCTGAGTGCAAGAAAGAGAAACACTGGCAACTGCCAGTCACACACACATATTTGTTTATTCCTCTAAATGCTCCAACTTCTAGGCATAGAAAATTAGGGTGCTTCCTTCCCCAGCTAAGCATTTCCCTAAATCACAATTTAGTGGTATGCTATTAGCTAATACAGAGTAAATAAAAAAATCATCCATTTGAACAGTATTATAGTAACTTTCGTTAATGGAACTTAATTTGAAAATACTGTCCAACATTTTACATAATGTCCCATCAACCACAGCTAACTCAATTAATTCACACTTGAATTTAGTTTCAAAAAAAAAAAGAAAGAAAAAACACTTTGCTTTTGTCAGATAATGAAAGCCACTTATTTTAATGTGGGCCTTTTTTGTTCAGAAAGCACTTGAGAAAAACTGAATACCTACAAACTAAAGAAAATCATTAATGGGGGGCGCCTCGTCACACCTTTTCCTGGGCTTTTTGAAAGAGAGTCTATGTCGCAGTGTATCCTTGGCTTTAATTCCTTAAGCCAAGTGATATTTTCATTTGTAAACACATTCTCTTTAAAGTAGGAGGAAACAGATTTATGTTCCTTAAATGTTTCAAGGAACTTGTGGGATCCCCAAAGCTGCTTCAAATCACACATCTGACAACTGTCCTTTTGAAGCATCAAGCCACTGGCCATCAGGGCACTGAGGGCGAGAGCACGTGCGCAGCTCAGGGCTTTCCCAGAGCAGGACAGGTTGCTGCCCAACCCCTTAATCAGCTACAGTGGAGAGAGTCAGTCGGGAGCCAAACACGTGGCTCGGGAAAGAAAAGCAGCAGCAGAGGGAAAGCCCCATTGAGCTGGAGCCGTTTGCTTCTAGCTGCGGTCGTCCAGCCTTGTCGTCTGTGTGGATTCCTCATTAGAAGCCACATTGTGGAGCATGGCATCTTCTCCAGCTGCACGCAAAGGCAGCACACTGGCATTACCCTGTGGCCTGGATGTGTGACTAATGACTAGAACTCTGGCTTCTTGCTTGATGCCTGGCCCTCAGTATTACACGAACCTGTGGTGAAAGACGTACCACTGTCACAGACGTATGGAGACAGATTAAGCTCCAGACAGAAGACTGTCAATGTCAATCGGTCACTGTTCTTACAGCCCACTGGCTTTTCAACTAAGCAACAACAGAGAACGATTTCAGCACTCAGTTCCTTAGCTCAATTAAATCTTAGGAGTGGAAGTCAACTTATCCTGGTTTCCTCAGTATTATCCACCAAAGGCTTGTTTTTCTGCCTGCTGCTGCCTGTTCATTTATAGCAGCTCCTTTTGAAAGCATTCATCCTTGAGCATGTCTTTCCTCTTCCAAGTAACTGTTTCACTATTCCACTGAATGCTCCAGCTCTTCAATGAACTATACATTATTGTTGTATCAGCTGTCCCACAAAGAGATAAAATCTGAATCAAACACAGGACTTGTTGTCAGGGGAGAAAAGATAAGGTGAAGAATTAGCGGAATAGCGGGAAGAAGAGAGAGACGGACGACTGAAGTTTATGAAACGTTTAGGAGGCTACGAAAACCTTCCCTTTTTTTTTTTCCTCCTTCGGTTCTCTGGATCTGCCAGTTTCCGCTGGTTTATTTTATGTTCCCATCCTGATATATGTTTAGTTCAAGGCTGCTTACTGACTTTGCTCCTCGGTTACAGGAAAGGGCCTCTGTGTTTCCAGGCCTCATCTCTCCGGTCACTTTTAGCCTCTGATAGCTTCAATTTTTAAAAATACATACATGTTATTTCATATTCAAGATGACCGAAGTTTTGCCACCCCAAAATATGCCTTTTGGGATACTGATTTTTAAGTTGCTTATTAAGAAACAAAAGACTCAGAAAGAAACTTTGACCCTTCCCCTTTACCAGCCTAAAGGAATTCAGATGGAAAAACCTGCTAAAAGGAAGGGAGCATCCTAACAAAGTAAATATGCCAAACAGGGAGAAATAACCTAGCAGAGCCTGTTTCCCAGATGTCCCATTGTTTCTGGGTGGTCTAGCAAAAATTTGTTCATCAAATATTTGCTCTTTCTCACCTATCTGTGAACTGCCCTCTTTTCCTTTGAAATCCCAGACCCTTACCTCCTTTTTCTTTGTCCAGAATGACATATAAGCCTCAACTGCCCAGTGGGTCTGGGGTCTCATATTCTTAAGGCAGCCTTGCATACACATCCAGAATAAATTTTGGACATTTTCTCCTGTTGATCTGTCTCATGTTAATTTGCTTATCAGCCCAGCCAGAAGAACTTAGAAAGGTGGGAGGAAAGTTACTTTCTGATCCCCCACAATATCAAAGGAATTTCATTGCATTTCATAAATTCCTAATGCTCGACTCCAGATGCATATAATTTTCTGTGGCAGATATTTCTATATTGTTTGGTATAAACTTGCAATAATAATAACAATAATAGCTAATGCTTTCCTAAATGCTGTCCATATACTAATTCATCTAATCTGCACAACAGCCTTTTAGGGGGTCATTATTATCCTTTCAGGATATCAGAGGAATCAAGGCCTGGAGAAGGCCATGGACGTGCTGGAGGATGTGCAGCTCACCAGTGGCACAGCTCAGATTCCAATCCAGGCAGCCCTGCTCTACAACCTGTGCTCTTCACATCAGTACAACACTGTTCCTCAGAAGGAGCATCACAACTCCCCGGGCTCCATTCCAAACTCTCAAATGTAAAATGCTAGTTATAAATAGAATACGTGTTATTGCAAAACAGATAAAAGTATAGAAATTAAAAATTAAACTTTGCCTCCCTTCCTCCTACCCTCCTACCCTCACGTCCTTACCATCTCATTCCCGAGGGAGCCAATATTAACAATTTGGCATGTATTTCTGTTTTTGAATACTAACATATATTTTTGCATGTGTTCATATAATACATATTGTTCTGCCTCCATTTTGGCATCTTTTCATGTCAATTCAGACGGATTTACTCCGTGCTTTGTGTAATGGCTGCAGAGTAATTTCTACCGTGTTTCCCCGAAAATAAGACCTAACTGGAAAATAAGCCCTTGCATGATTTTTCAGGATGAGAGCCTCTGAACATAAGCCCTAACATGTCTTTCAGAGCAAAACTTAATACGAGACGCGGTCTTACATATTTTCAGGGAAACATTGTATGTATAGACACATAATACTCTATTTAACAGGTCCCCCTAGATGGGTATTTAATTTACTTTCAATTTCTCACTACTACTAATAATACTGCAATTAAGCTTCTTTGTATTTGGTCAACTGTATTTACAGAATATGCTATTAGAAATTTCACTGGGTGATGAACACACAATGTGATATATAGATGATGTATTACAGAATTGTACACCTGAAATCTATGTAATTTTACTAACAATTGTCACCCCAATAAACTTCAATTAAAAAAAAAAGAAATTTCAAAGAATTTCTAGGTCAAAACATTTCAAACAATGGTTCACAGTTCCTAAGTGCTTATCCCAAAATTTACTATATTGATTTACATTCACAACAGGGTCCATGTGTCTGTATCTCCCACATTTTTGCCCTCAATGGTTATTATACCAAAAAAATAATTTTAATTGAATTATGAAAAAATGACATCATGATGAGATCCCTAAGTTTCCCTTCGAGATTTCTAATTTACTAGGACCTTCTCAACCAATCTTGAGAATTAATTAAAGCAACTACCTGATCTCAAAATATCCTCTCTGCCTCTCCCAAAAACTCTTCTCATCTGACCTCATTTACATGGCGACCTCCAAGTTTTTCCAGATTGAGTTACAGATGGATGAATCTCATGAAACAGATCTAAATTCAACAATAAGATAAAAAGATATTTTCGTAGGAAACAAAAGACTCTCCAAGGTCATCAGAGGCATCCTGAATTGTCTCCCATGTCCCCATGCATAAACTGAAACATCCACTCTTTTTTGAGAGTATAAATGCAGAATGTGCCCTGGTCTGAATACAAATGAGCAAATCTTGAGCACACAACTGAATTTCTGGGAGATGTGTAGGTTACCTGGAGGCATGAATTAGGTGGATCTGATTCCATCTTGAAATGAGTAGAAAATATTATTCCAGGTGGTTACTGCCCCTCAAGTGTGGTCACTTAAAGGACTCTCTTCTAGCACCAAAGAATATATATATATATATATATATATATATATATATATATATATATATATATATATATGTATATATATATATATATATATACAGTTGCCATTCCTCAGTTCTACTCACTGATGATCCTGTGTTTTGCTTTCCAAAATGGCACCTCAAAGGACTAACTGATAAAATAAACACAAACAAATAGAGACACATAATTTCTTCATCATCATCTTCAAGACAGCATTGTGTGAACCAAGCACTGGGCTAATTTCCTAACCAATAACATGAGGTAGAGATCGTTATTATCCAATTTTACAGACGTGACTGTGAGGTCACAAGTTAATAAGTGCTTCTGAAATGGCTCAAACCACTTCTGAATTATGTCAAAATCCATGCTCTGGAGCATTATACTACACTCCTTCCCACAGACATAAAATAAACACATACCAGAAGAACAAAGGAATTCCAAACATGGGAAGGATGAAAGAGAACAGTGGCAATTCATGTACCAGAGTGTGATGGACAAGTCTGAGTCTCTTGTTTCGAAATGTCTTCGTGGAACTAAAAAAGCATCTAGTTCAAGGTTTACAGGCACAAATGTCTATGGGAGCCAGGAAAGTAACATGCTGAGTAAAGAGCCCATGGGAGTCTATGCCCAAGGGAGCAGTGGACAGCGTAGTGTACATACCCCATCTGAAGAGGGCAATGTTTCCATATCACTACATTTTTTCAACAGAACTGAAAAATACAACTGTTAACGCAAAATGTTCCTATTTCTAAATTCTAATTTTAAAAATATGTTAAGGTGAGTCTGCAGCCTCTGAACTCCACATAAAAGCAGTAATACGGAAGGAGTTTGAGCAGCACTGTGAGATGCCATCCCAGCAGCCATCTGTCTCATCCGTGCTAACATACCCTGATCTTTCTCTGGAATCCGGAGGAGGGTGATGCGCTCAGAGAAGATAGGCCCTGCTTCTAGTCCAAGATGCTGAATCATAATTGGCCTAAGCCAAGGAAGGTCACTGAATTAGCCTTTGCTAGTGACTAGTCTGGGAGGGGATACACACGGGACCCAGTCCTGGCTAAAGAAAAATAAAAAGGTAACTGCTAAGAAACTTCAAGGAAGTATTTCTTCCCTGAATAAACAGCCCCTTTTTGCCCCATTCCCACCTATCCTGTGTTGGATGCTAATCTGGAACATGGTGGTCTTGAAAGCTCTGGCAACGCTCTTGTGAGCATGAGGCAACAATACTGAGGATGAAGGCCAACATACCACTAATGGTGTAACAGAAGCATGGAAGGGGCCAGGGTCCTTGCTGAGCAGCTCAGACAAGGCTTCTTATTCACAAAATAGTAAATGTCCTTGTAAATGTCCTAAAGGAAATGGTAAATGTATTCAGTACCAAGTACCAGAAAGTCCACTATTAGTTGGGCTTTCTGGTACTTAGTAGTGAATATATTCTAATGAAGGATGTCTCAACCTCACTTCAGAGTTCTAGCCCTGTGTTTACACCATCTCTAATGCAGGAAAACTTCAGCAACATCAAGTTTATGTAGTTGGAGTCTGCTGCTAGATGTGAGATAAGGCTCTGCCACTTGAGAACACCCACACTCTGCTTCGAAATTTTAAATTATGCTGTTAGCTTTTCAAGATGGATGAAATATTTTACAGCATCATATAGCAAGGACTTAACTGCTCTCGCGGTTGCCAGGCAACTGTGTAAAGGCTGCCTAGAAACAAAATACACGACCCTTGACTCCCCAAAGGAGGGTCTTTGTCTGTAACTGATAGGTCATTGTGTACATGTGGGCTATCCCACAATCCAAGCTCGTTATACTGCCAACTTATATCATTCCTGATCACATAATAAATTGTGGTTTCTGCATGCAAAGGCAAACAACAGAGTAAAGACCGTCCTGGGGCATCATTCCCTATCCTGTAACCTGTCTCATTATATAGACTGATTGGGTACCATCCAGTCAAAGGAAAAGAACATGTGAAGGTTCTTATGAACCCGAAGAATCATATCAGGTGAACAGTTTTGTATACACCTTCCAAAATTCAAGGAAAGTTTGAGTCTTCACAACGAGTGATATGACGAATTTTAATGGTGCCTCAAGGGGCTTCTAACTTTGAGTCACTAAAAACAAAAACAAAATATGCACACGCAGGCTAACATGTGCCCATCATTCTATTAGTAAGGAAATTTCAAAATGCAAATACAGATGATGCTCCACATTTACATTTCATAATGATCCAAAAGTTTTGTTTTCACAAGTCAACTTTTGAATACTTGAAATTCACAGAATCCTAGTATGTAAAATTCAGGAGAGACTCTGAGATCAAGTAGTCCAATCCAAGAGAATATAAGCTCCTTAGGGGTCAACACAGAACCCAACTTGCTTGACTCCTGGATTAATGCTCTTTTCCAAAACAATGCGCTTCCCTCATACAACCAACTCTCAGTGTGATGATGAAGGTTAGGGACAAATTAATTTCAACCTGACAACAAACCAAAGTCTCCATTTAGCGATGAGTTGCTATGTTAGTCAGAATTAGGTTCAGTTGCATGTGAGTGACCCCTTTACCTCCCCACTCCCAAACTTAACAGTGGCTTAAACATACAAGCTCTTACTCTCTCATTTAACCACTTTGTAGGGCACCTACCCAGGGCCGGTGTGGCAGTTCTACAAATTCATTATAGACGAGACGCCTCCTAACTCACTATATCTCCATCCCGACAGGAAGGCCTTCCTCAACACAGTCAAAAGGTACAGAAGAGCCATTGCGTCTGCGTCCCAGTCAGCAGCAGGAGGACATTTTGATACCCTGTCTATTTAAGAATTCTACCGGTTTGGTTTCAACTGGAAGCAGGGCCTGAGACAAGGACCATGGACATAGGTTCAGGCAGCTTATTTAGAAGGTGATCCTAGGAAATTGGAATGAGAGAAAGAAGAAAGGAAGAACTGGAAAGGAAGGGGGAACAGCAATAAAGCACATGTTATCAAATTGGTTATCGCGTATCTATGGGCAACTAAAGTTATACCTTGGGCTTCTGGTCCATATGAGGAACCGTGTAGACTGTATCTCGCAACTGTCCATCTATCTGACAGAGGCTGGGGCACTCATCTACCAACTTCTTGAGGTCTTCCAGAGGTCAAATTAATAGAGCATGGGCCACAGCCTCAGGTGAACAAAAACAGGCATTCACCATAAATCACACAATTAGCATAAACTTTTTGGCACAGCCCAAGTTCTCAGGAATCTCAGTCACTCTAATCGCAAAGGATATTTCAAGGGTTCAGGGCTTATCTCCCAGGATCAGTCCCAGCTAGTCTTTTCTTTGGCATGTGCACAGTTTTAACACCTCACACCGGCTGAAGTAACCCTTTACTGCACAACATGTTTGGTAAGAACTTAGTCACATGGGCAAAGCCACCTAACAATGGAAGGAGGAAACACAGTCTTTGTTTGGGTAGTCACGTATCTACTTAACTTTTTGGAAGGTCTGTTCACGTATAAGAGTGGTGCTCAAATTTCAGCATATCAGAACCACATAGGGACCTTGTTAAACTCGACCAAAAGTACCCCACCCACCCCACCCTTCCAGTTTCTGATTCAATAGGTCTAAGATAAGAATTGAAAATGTGCATTTCAAGTTCTCAGCTGTATTAGTTTTCTGTTGCAGCCAGAACAAATTATCACAAACTCAGGACTTAAAACAACACAAATTCACAATCTTACTGTTCCCTAGGTCAAAAGTCTGATACAGGTCTCACTAGGATAAAATCAAGGAGTAGGCAGGCTGTGCTCCCTTCCGGAATCTCCAGGGGAGGCTGGTTCCTCGCTCATTCAGATTGTTGACAGAATTCAGTTCTGAGGTCCCTGTTTCCTCATGGACTATAAGCTAATGGTCCTTCTCAACTTCTATAGGCCACCCACATTTCTTGGCGCGTGTACCCCTCCCTCCATCATCAAATCAGCAATGAGGTTATAGGTTCTTTTAATGCTTTGAACCTTTCCTGTCTCTTCTATCATCCAATTTCTCCCACTGGAGCCTGGAAAGGATTTTTAAGAGCTCAGGTGATTACAATGGGCGCACCCAGATAATCCAGGATGATCCCTCCATCTCATGACCCATAATCTAAATTACATATGTAAATTCCCCTTGGCCGTGTAAGATAACATACTTATGGGTTCTGAACATGAGGTTGTAGACATCTTTGAGGAAGCCATCACTCTGCTTCACACCCCAGTTCATTCTGACGCTGTCAATTCTGGGACCACACTTTGAGAACCACCACCACAGAAAAAAGGAGAGCTACCAGCTTCTTCTCCAACAGTAGCCTTATTTTACATTGTCTGAAAAGCTTATAACAGATTGACTGCCGTTTTATCTCTTCACTGGGCCCTATGATTGCTCAAAAAGTAATGAGAAAAAGGGGGACACAAGAAGAGAAAAAACAAGGAACAGAAATCACCCCCAGATCAGATAAACAGCTCTGTGTATCATCTAGCCATTTCTCAGACTGTATTCAGTGAAATTCTTAATTAAGAGACAGAGAGACAGAATGCAAGCAAGCCAATCCTGGATTAATAGAGACTTTCACTAAAATTTAACAGGTTTCTTTATGGCAAGGCTGACTGCTCATGATGTTTAAAATGCCAATGTGTGCTGTGAACTTCCAAGAAGGAGGACAGAGTTTCTCACAACTATCTAGCCATGGACCATTTTCTTCATGGCACATATCATGGGCTTGGGCTCCTTAGAAAATGCAGTAGTAAAGATTCCTTTGGGGTGAAAGGTGTAGGTGACTCAATGCATCTTCACTTTCTAGGTTGGTGCTTCTCACCTTTGGCTGCATGAAATGCTCCAAATGTTGCATACTGGCATCCTCTCAGAAGCTTTAAAAAACACTGCTGTGTAGGTCCCACACCCCCAAGATTGTGCTATAATTGGTCCGGGTCGTGGTACAAACACAGTGATTGCTGTCCACCTTCCGCAGGTGATTCTAATGGACAGCCATGATGAAGGACGACTGCTCAGTAGATGACCGGGTTCTGACTCCTTGAAAGTGTGCACAGTGAGAAAACCTGGTATTGTTCTGTACTGTACATTCATTCATTCCTGCCCACAGTAAGGGAGAGATTCTGAGGATTAAAGGAGATAGCCTGGAGTGGTAAGTAGTACAAAACTACTCCAGACTCAACAATACCATCCTTTTCTACCATCATTGCCAGCCCAGATGACTTTAATCTCATAGAACTGCCAATATTTAGCACAATGCCCCACACATGGTAGATGTCCAGTAAGTCATGTGGTAAGTGTTAAAGTATGACCAAAGTCCTCTTGAAAATGTGTATCGTGAAAGAATTAAGCTCCAATCAAACCTAAGAGCATGCTACGCTACTCTAAACAGATAAGGGGAATCAGGTAAGTGATGTGGGGAACCAATATTTTGATTAGCACGGCATCAGGCACACAGACCTTAACTGATAAATAGTTGATGTGTAAGTGAATGAATGGATGAACAAATTAATGAGATTGGGCATAAATAGGCAGGCATAAGTAAAACAGAGCATGAAGTAACTGGGTGGAGGCCAGAGGGTGCAGCCCAGAACAGGCGGTGAAGTTAAGAGGTATATATTCAACATACTGTGTCTCATCCTCCAGATTTGTGTAGGTCACTGAAAACGTTTGGCATGCCAGTGAACATTACTCAGAGACCCCTGCTGAAATGGAAAGACTTGTCTGGAAATTTGCTGCCTCTAATTCATATCTGTCTTCATAACCTGTTATGATCCAGTGCAGTTTCTCCAGCTCTGTCTAGGATGATGGGAAAAAGAACTATGCACGAGAACCTCCTCTCTTCTGCTCCTTCTCTTTGCTGCCAACATGGCGCTGCCCAGCAGTTGTCAACTGCCCCTTTCCAGGGCACCTTTTGAGAGCATCCCCTTGGACCACCAGGGTAAAGAGCACCAATTTTTTTGTTATAAGTCTTATAGATACATGCATCCCAACAACTGCCTAGTCCTAAGATAATGCAGCCTGTCATCCAATGTTCTGTCATTTAATTGATGGTGCTGTTTATCTTGGCTGTAAGAGAATGAATTATTGGTACATTCGGTAAGTCTCATACCACCTTTCCTCTTCTCCATTATCATAAAAGTTAAAATTATTTATTTATGTACCAAATAATTTATCTGAACATTTTAACAATGCACTGGCGCTTACGGAGTTTTTTGTTTTATTTTTGTTAGAGATACAAAGTCAAATATCACTTCGGTACAAGTTGTTCTGGTTTTTCTTGACATCTAATAATATAAGGGGTTCCATTTTGGCCTTGTACAATTAACACAAGAAACATAATGGGCCCTCAGCAATCCCCTTGAGACAATGATAAATGGGTATCATCAACAATTTATCTGTGGAATGAAAGACCTCGATACAGAACTTCCAAACCTACTCCAAATGAAAAATGAAAGAAAAACAAAACTCCAAGTCAAGGGTTATCAAGAAAGAGCCAGACACTTCCACAGATTGTTGCTGGGAAGGTAGAGTGTACATTCCTGAACTGCAACCTGGCAACATGCATCAAATATTCACAGCTTCAAAATGTTCATTTCTTGACCCATTGTTTCAAGGACTGTATCCTGAGGCAATGAAAGATGTGCCCAAAGATATACTATATATGGATACTCATTTACAATGTTACTTTCCATAAAGAGAAACTGAGGAAAGTGTACAGGCCTACAAATAAGGGACTTGTTTAATAATTTTATTACCTACAAAATAGATCACTATGCAGTCATTAAAAGTGATGTTCCTGAAAAATTATAGTTATAAGAAAATGCACAAAATACATACATGCTATAAAGTTAAGTGGAACAGCAAGATTTAAAATAGTCTATGCAGCCTATATCCAGTATGTTTATAATGTATAGTTGCATGTATATTTATACATTTGTCCATTATTCTACATAGAAACTGATCCATAAATATTTGTGAATGTGTAAGTGAGGTGTGTGTTTGTGTGTGTGTGTGTGTGTGTATAGAAAGACAAAGATAAAATACTCCAAAATGTTAATAGTAGCACTGGCTAGACAGTGGAATTCTGGGAGCTGCTTATTTTCTTCCTTATACTCTTCTATATTTTCTAAATTGCCTCAATGCACGTTATTTTTATATTCCAAAAATATTATATTATTATTGATTTGTGGGCTAAAGAAATTAATTGCCATTCTCCTGGAGTATTCATTCCAGTGATGTAAGCACTCTGTTGTTAGATATTTCCCTCTTTGTTTGGTCTCTTCCAGTATCCATGGCTTTGGACCTAGAATTATTTGGAATCAAATCCCAGCTCTCTATTTTACAGCTCTTTGACCTTCGGTAAGGTAATTCACTTCTCTGAGTGTTCTGTACTTCCAGTGTGGAGTTTTTGGGAGAAATAAATAAGAAGTGCTGAGTGTCTATCCAACAGTTGTTTGTCCCTCTCCTTCCTATGAATAGGACTGGACTCTGATTTTGTTATTGGTGGCTCTTGCTCCATACCCAGGGACAAGAGGCTGGGCTCTACTCAGCCCTGGGTTTGAAACTAGACTAGAACTATCATAGGAACTTTATTCTCCTTACAAAGGATTGTTTTAGGGTATGGTTTGAAATTCTGGCCAACCGACCATGAAGGTGAATTGTTGAGGGGCTTCGGGAAGACTTTTCCTCATTCTTAAGAAAACAAAGGACACGTGAAAAGGTGTCCCTTGGCTGGCCTTCAGACACTGCTATGTCAGGATGCCTGGAAGCACCCTAGCCAACTGGACTGTAAGGGGACAAGTCTGCAAAGAGAAGTAACACCTGAAAGAGGACAGAAATAAAAGATGGAAAGAATTCTCGTTCTTGATAATGTTGTTGCTGAAATCTGAAAAGGCTTTATTTTTTTTGTCTACATTTTAACATTTTTCCTTAAGTCAGTAGAACTGGGATTTCTAATATTTCCATCTGAGAGAATCCTAAGTGATAACAGAAAATAAAAGTGCCAAACCCAGGACAGAGAGCTGAGTTCAACAAATATAAGCCTGCCCTTCTTTCTCTCATCCTCCAAATATATGTACAAAATGTACAGTATATTATATAATTGTTTGTAATTTGCACATGTAGTTTATAGAAAAGGTGAAAAGAAAAAAGTGGGTAAACAGGCCTTTCCTTCCCTCCCAAAACATGCACACAGGACCCAATTTCTCTAATTTTAACATAAAGGCCCTAATGAATGACAAAGTTTTCCAAGTAAAGACTTGTGATGCAACAGATCATATCCTGCTAAAAAGGAATTCTAGGTCTTCTAAAAAAAAAAAACTTGAATAATCAAGACTTCCTACGATTCCTCCCACTTCCCCAAGATCTTGAACAACTGGCCGGAGGTCATGCTTTTGCAAGAGGTCCCCTAGATCGAGGAGAGATTGAGTCCACGCGACAGACCAAACGCAAGCATTTGCTACTTGAATACCATGGGTTACTGAACTGTGAGTCTTAATCAAGTACTGAAGACTAGCAGGTTACTTAGCCTATGAGGCTCAACAGTAATAAACATGCACTTTTCTAAAAGTGACGTTGATAAGAGGCAAGTGTCTGGACAATTACTCAGTTCGGCTCCATATCACAGATTGAACAACCACCTTTTCCCATATCCTTTTGCATCTGATCCTGGTGGGGAAGAATAACCCAATTTAGATATGCTTAGATATTTTCTATTTTAGTGAAAAGTAAAAGCCTAGAACATTATCTGTGATTTGGGTCTAATCTCCAAAAAGTATTTACAGATGGGAACGCAAAGCACTCTACTAGCACTGCAAAGAATTCATGAGTGTTCGTGCTGTTGGGGGTTGGTGTGAATGTTTTCTCTTTATGACTATTGCTCCCCATTCCAGAATGTGCAACTCAATGAGAAGGGCTAACAGTGTCTGCTGGCCCTGTTCCTATGTGTCATCTTGCTGCGTTTCCAGTTAATGGCATGACTGTAATGACTAGCAATTTAAATAATGGAGGCTGAAGCAGAGGCGGCTCTAAGGACACAATGCAGAAATTGCCATAGTTTATCAACATCACTGGCACCCAGCTCTTCATTACCTCCTCGAATAGGGTCAAAGTAGTTAAAGCGGTGCTGTAAATACGACTAAAACAAAGCAGCTGTTTATTCATGACTTGGCATTAGGTATTTATAACAAACAAGTTGCGTTTCCCAGGCATGGATTATTAGACACAAGAATGTAATTGATATTAACCAACTTTCAGGCTCCAGTAACTTTTTCTCATTGCATGTCAGTTTAATTTTTTTTTTTAAAGCATAAGTAGTGCATGCCAAATGGAAAACAAGAGGAAGAACACACAAAACCCCTTAAGCCTTTAGCACTAAGTAAAAAACAACTAACCCATTTATCTTACAGAATCCTTCCGAGGTTTGCTATAAACTCAGAAGAGTACACCACAGAGTCTCCTCTCTTGGAAAGAGCATTCAAGTGATTTCTGGAAATTAGACAACTCTACCCACAATCTTGTTTTTGTTCAGAACTACAAAAGAATGGAAGAGTGTTAGAAACTAACACTAACTGTGCATCTAGTGTATTACAGCAGAGAGTCAACAACTGGTAACCCACAGGCCAAATCTTGTCCATCACCCGTTCCATTTCCACTATATAGTAATGGCGGACTTAGTGTTTTAACATTTTAAAATTCTTTTCAACATTTGTAAATTGAGAGATTTCACAGAAAATGCTGGATGACCCCACAAGCACCAAACCTCTGGGGCCGAGTTGAGGCTGCTCCCATTGGAGTGGGGAATACTACCAGCATTTGCCTCAATTGTACCACCCCCTCTAGTCTCCCTGCCATTGAGGCCAAAGGTCAATTTCCTCCCCTCTTCTTCATAGTAGTGATATTTTTCTTACAGTAAAGACTGAATACAAATATTTCATATTGGTATATCTCCATCACAAGTGGGAAAACCAAAGATGGGCTAAGAGAACGGAATGTTTCAAGAAAAATGAAGAGAAACTATGTACAAGGTCTGACAATTAAGTTCACAAACTCATCCTAGAAAAACTGCTACATACCTCAGTGCTAAATATCAGTATAGTCACCTTCGAAATTCTCCCCTTGGGGAGGTATGCACCGATGCCAGCACCTAGTTCACCCTTCAAAGCAACTTTGGAACTCTTTTTCTGGAAAGACCATCAGAGCTGTCGTCAGATAACCCTTGATGTCCTGAATGTCATCAAAATGTCTTCCTTTCAATATTTCCTTTACCTTTGGTTAAGGAAAGAAGTCATTGGGAGCCAGACCAGGTGAGTAGGGAGGGTGTTACTTGTGTACTGGCTAAAAGCTCGCTCACAGACAGTGCTGTGTGAGCTGGTGCATTGTCGTGATGCAAGAGCCATGAATTGTTAGTGAAAAGTTCAGGTCGTCTAACTTTTTCCATGCAGCCTTTTCAGCACTTCCGAATAGGAAACTTGGTTAACTGTTGGTCCAGTTGGTACAAATTCATAATGAATAATCCCTCTGATATCAAAAAAGGTTAGCGACATCGTTGCAACAAGTTTGCAAACTTAATTGTCCAACCTCCTATATCTCTTTATGGAAGTACAGAATTTCGTATCTAGCCTTCTTTGTTCGGTATCAGAATGTCCCCAGATGGACTCCAAAGGCATTTGAATGGGAGAGCCTTTGTGAAAAGCATCAGGATAGAAGTTCTGTGGAAGGGATGCCAGACATGGAAAAGCCATGCTAAGTTCAGTCTCAGACAAAAGCTATCAAGCCAAGAAGGGAAAAGCAAGCACTGTGCTTATAAGAAAAAATGAGCAAACATCAGCATGGTATTGATGACTAGGAAGGATAAAGCAGGTCCTGAGGTTCCACCAAACACATCTTAGCCCCTGGCCATGCTCCTTTCGGAGAATGAGTTAGGCTCGACAGGAAGCTGCCATCACTCTCTGAAATCATGGAGACATTCTTGGTGTGAGCTGCTGCATCGGCCTCTTGTCTGGTCTGCAGCTGTGACCCCTCACTGTCCACTTGGTTTTACGATCTCTCTCTCCTCCTGCAAGGGGTGGAAGACTGCTAAAGGGATGCTTGTTTTTAGTAAAATGAATAAATACACATGCACGCACACACTCAGAAAATACTACTTGATGGCATCCACACGCATAGAGGAGTTCACTCAGAAATTGTTTTCTAGTAACCAAAAAAACTAAAAGTGTTAGGACCCAACAAATCTGAAATGATGGCAAGTTATGAAGACCATTGCACAGAAACAACTTATAAACTATAAAACCTTTCAGAGAACCAAAACAAGTGAACAGAACACATAGTCTTTTTCACTAAATCTCATAGTAAAGAATCCAAGGAAATCTTTTCTATTAAACTGGGGAAAATTAAACAAAGAATCAGGTAAAGAACAAGTGTGTATTTATTTCCTGCTATGTACCAAGCACTGTGTATACACTTTAACACTTTTTGATAATAAATAATGCTTGATTTTTTGTTCATTTATTAAATAAGTACTTGTTCACTGCCCTCTGTGTGTCAGACATCTCCAAGGACACAGAAATTTAAAGAAATGGTTTTTCTATTCTCAAATTTTGAGCCTACCAAGAGACAGATACTCGGATGAAAATAATGGTGGTTATAAATATGATAGCGTTGACACAATGAGTTAATAATGGCTGTCATTTATTGTGTGCTTACTATGTGCTAAGAATTATACGGAGCACTTTACATGGTTTTTATTTAATTCCTCATATATATCCTGTGATTGAGGTATTAATATCATCTTCATTTTACAGAGAAGAAAAGCGAGTCATAGAGAGACTAAGTAACTTGCCTAACAAGTAGAAAATCTAAGATTCAGACAATGCCTGTTTTCTACACCGGGTCAACTAATCATCTGCCACATCAACCCTGTACCAGCCACTATGAAGGCTGCAAGGACAATGGGAGAAGAGTGAAAGACCCTTAAAAGCCTTTTAATTTACAATGCACTTGCCCATACAGAGAGTAAGCTTCCAGGATTCACCAGCCCCAAGAGGTGGTATCAGTAGAAAATACACTAGGCATTCAAAATGGCTTAGTCGAGGTGCAAATGACAGTCACAAATGGCTAGTAAAAAACCTGGGATGGACCATTCCTTCAGAACCAGAGGCAAAAGGGGAAATAAGGTCCTCCCATGACATATTTCTTGGGAGCTCTTTTTGGACCAAAATGGTCGTTGGATGGCCCATGCATGCCTCAGTTTGTCAATTTTTAGGTTCCTAAGGACACACATGTTACAAAACTTTCACCTCATTTTCATACCTGAAGTCTATTGAAAATAATATAATACATAAAAGATGTATCACTTATTTAGTGCTTAATATGTCTAATCTCCATGACACAATGAGATACAACCCAATAGAAAAGAAAAACACTGGGCTCAGAGAGGTGGAGTGATTTAGCCAAGGCCACATAGGTGGTAAGTTGTTCAAGCATGCCATGAGCTTGAAATAATGTGACTGCAAAATCAATGCTTTTTCTCTTACAATAAAGTGTAAAGTATCAGGCCAAATCTCTCTGCAAATATTCACCATGCTTCTTTTGATTCTTCATTCATTCACTCAAAACCAATTTATTCTGCACATACAAGGAACACGTACCTATCCTCATGCACCTGACAAGTCAGTCAAGGAGAAAGATATATAAATACCTAACCACACTTACAGGCAGGACAAAGAAGGTTAAATGTATTTATTATTTAAGTAAATGCCATGGATGCAGGCACTGGTTTTCTGATGACTGTCACACACCTGGAACACAGTGTAGTACCAATAAACATTTGCTTAACGGAAAAATAAATGAAGAGTGCCACACTTAAGGAAGTACAAATTTAAGGCAGGATTAATCCTGACTGGGGTAAATCAAAGAAAGCCTCCCAGATAGATGACACTGAACTGGACCTGGAGGAATGTTTGAGTATGGACAGGTGAGATATGAGGTGACAGGAGCTGGAGGTCAGTGGCTCAGGGTGAACACAGGTGCAGAAGCATGAACGTCCACAGAACATTTTGGTAATGGAGTGCAAGCAAGCCTAGAGCACAGGGAAGGCGAGGAATGAGAATGAGGACTAAGGTCAGAAAGGTAACATGGTACCACTTTGTAGAGTCTGTAAGCCCATAAGAAACATGGGCAGGCACCCCAGGTGGAATGCGCCATATGTATGTCAACTGTTGGCAACAGTGGAAAGACACCTCCCCCACTTCAATCATTCAATGGCTCCCCACTGCCCTTTGACCAACTCTAACTGTTTAAGCCAGTTTGCAAGACCTTGTGAAACTTGCCAGCCTCACCACTTTGACAACCTGTCACCATCACAATTCTACAGTGCACCTTATTGTTTCTTTTCATGGTCCATTCCATTGGCCTAGTAGATTGTCCATCAGTCCTCACCTCCCTTCAGCTGGCTGACTCCCACCACTCAGCTGAGACGTCTCAACCCAGAAGATACTGGCCTCTGGGAATCTTTCCTTGATGCCCCTACATCTGCAATCTTTATATCCTACATTTCAGCCATCTCACTATGTGCAATGACTTTTCTTATCTCTCTCCTCCATCACTGCCCTCTATGAGGGCAGGTACTATCTTTGTTAGATTCTCAGCACCTTGCAAACAGCATGGCACGTTACAGGTACTCAATCAATATCTTGGAAATAATTTTTAGGTTAGTGAATTGAGTGATTGATGGACTGACTTGTTATTGTTGAGAATATTGAGTCAAGGAGACCCATAGATCACCGCTGTAGTCCAGGGGAAACATCCCCTCTCATAAAGGCCCAGAGAATTTACTAAAGTTGGCACTTTGCTAAGTGTGCAGAGTGGAATCACTAGCTGGTCAAGGGGGACAACATGTCAGAGAAAAACAGAGCCAGCGGGTAGTTGCTAGAGAGACCATAATTCCACAGAATGAGGGGCCATTAGCATGCACCACTGCATAATCTGATTTTCATGACAGACAGATTTATTATGACTTCTAAATATATAAATCCCAGGTTATGCTTTACAGCTAACCTAACAACTTGATATATGTGTCTGACATCCCATCTTAAAATCAGATTCCAGCTTCTAATTAATTTTTATTCACCCATCACTATAACCACAGAGGCAGAAAATCTCAGTGGGATAAACAATAGACAGGGTTTTAGTCATTCTTATTTTGTGGTGCATTTTTCATCAAAACACTGAGTTTTCTTTTTCTTCCCTACAAAAAAAAGGGAGGGGGACAGTACTCACACTTCTCTCTATGATTTCTGTCAGGAATGAATGGAGAGCATTATACAGGAACCTGTTTTCACTATTTCTATTAAGTAACCAATCCCCCTTCTCTACTCTCACCCTCACCTTGCACCCCAACCCCCATACACAAATTAGAATGACATCATTCTAGTCAGTTCAAAGACTGATCATTGCTTAGGGGTTACCATACATCTCGCTTTCTCCAATAATATTAAATAACTCTCGAAGCTGAGTTGAAAACCCCATGAAGATGTGACTGTAAACCAATAATAATGTTCATAAAAATTGAAAATACTATCTTTTCACATAATCTCAAACACATTCATAATTCACTCATACCCAGATACTTTGTTAAAAGTGCAAAGTGGTACAATAGTAGCTGGAAAAGTTTTGTAATTCACTGATTTCCTTAAAATGAGTATTCAGTAAGTCTGTATTTTTAATATAATATTAATATATGCATGTAATTTTTCAAACATTTTCTTCCATGTCCTTTCCCCCAGATATGAAAGTCAAAATGGGTACCACAGACGAGGAGAGGAGGGAAGAAAAAACTGGTCACATTTAATTATTTTAAATTTTTAATACTGATTTCTCACTATGTGCCAGGCACTGTTCACAATCAGAGTTTGGGGGAGGATTTAATGCATTCAAGCCCCCCGCAAACTCTGGAAGGTACTGTTTTCTCCTTGTGACATATGAGAAAACTAAGGCACACAGAGGTTGAAAAAGTTGTTTGTAGTCACAACAGATGGTAAGTGGTACAGCTGAGATTTCAATTGAGGCTGATAGCTGAGGCTCTATCACCTTGACCAATATACTGCCTCAGGGGCTTCTGGGAGAACTTACTAAATAAATAATAGTATAAGTAGCCAGATATGTTTCCGAAAACCATAAATCCAAATTACACAATCAACCTCACATTGAGAACACTACAGCGTTTCTAGCTTTCTGTAAGCAGATTCAAACAAATTTGGATACCAGCCTGTTTACCTACGGCAGGATGGAATATGGACTAGCAGAAGGAATACATTCAGCGAAGAACTTTACCTGATGGGCATCCTGAATCACAAAGGCTGCCATTGTTTGGTTTACAATAAATAGTGAAAATGGGGAAAAAAATTTCAATCAGAAAAAAATATCGCCTCCTCATTTTGTTACAAGTATATGGTTTCTAAATCTCCTGTGCCTATCTGATTTATGTGATGGTGTGAAAAATACATTGTTACACACACACACACACACACACACACACACACACACTCTCTCTCTCTCATACATTCACACACTCCACATATACCAGAATTACTTGGCGGTCATTTTGTCTGCAGCTGAGCCCTGAAAACATCTAAAAAAATAATGGATTCACATAACAGCAAAAAGAAGTTCATGCACTCGCCCTTCAGGCTACATAATACTGCATTTACATTAACCAAACTATATATTGCCCCTGAAAAATCAAATGTAAATATACAAAGTATTTTTATTTTTCTCCAAAGAAAGTTTACTTGTAAGGATGGAACATGTCCTATATACAAGTAAAAGTAATAATTTGAAATAAATAAATTATCACAAAACCTTAAAAGTGATTTCTTAAATGAATTGATACAAGAATAGAAATCAAACAAACACTTGAAAGAACACATAAAGCATTTACATTACAACTAATCTATATGGCTGATTTGTAAGTTTTAGAGCCTTTTAATCAAACCATATTTTGACTCTAGCCCTATTTAGCTAGGGCTTTATCAAAGCATTTAATTACAAAATAACATCAATGATGTTCAGATGAAACCATACACAATATAATCAAATCCTTAGCATGAAGCTCTTCAATCCCTCATTCTAAGGTCTGTTTTCTGGGCCCACTCCAGTTTAAAACAGCTTCTCCAGGAACGCCACACGGCCCTTCCTCCCCTTTGCCCTCAGAATTATTAGAGCATAATGTAATTCTTTTACAAACTTTAGGAAAATATTATTGGAATGCATGGCAAAACGCAGAGATAATGTGGAACTGGGGGGGAAAAAACCCAAGATTTAAAAAAATGGAAAATCAATTACTGTTTTTAATAATAGTAGTAATAGCTTTTATGCTAAGAAAAGAAAAATTGCCCAGAGACAAAATAGATGTTCGATATTACAGTGCACTAATGAGTACATTTACATATAATTTCCTGAAATTTGTGTCCAAGACTAACTGCAAGTAGAATTTAGTATCAATAGGAGTTTACAAAATCCATTCATTTTTCCTCTAATTATATTGGATATTTAAGGTGCTTGATTAGACTTGATTATTTTTCTTCTGGAGCCAACAAAGAGCCCCCAACGGCTTTGAAAGTGATGGATTAGTGGGGCATTTCCCACCAATGGGCAAACATTCCTGCGGTCACAACGGGAGGAAAAACAATGAGAAAGTTTCTTTGAATTCACATGCAGGAACTGAATAAAATCTGCTGAACATGGGGAGAAGGCCAGCCCTGTCAAAGGCCCCAAAACAGAAAGAGGCAGAGCCCCAGGTTTAATAAGACTCTGCTGCCGCCTCCTTTCACAGCAGCAAGGAGAGCAGCCTCTGACAGAGAGCCATCTCCTGCTGCCCCTGAAAAGATTAAGAGAATGCAGGCCTTAGCAAACCTATTACTCGGATTTAGAAACAGAAAGGGAAATCAGTTGCAGTAACCCTGCTTCCTTGTTCAGCTTCCCCAAAGCATAATCAAATAGAGAGGCTGTGTCTCCAGGGTTCCACGTCCAGCTGTGCCCACAAGTTGGAAAAAACAAGAAGGGACATGTTAACTACTCACACCAACCTGCCCCTGTGGCTGTCATTCTTCCAAATAATTCTAAGGGATGTGGTAAGCCATTCTCCAAAATGCTTTAAGAAGACAGATTCTTGATTGGACAAGGAGATTGAGGTGAATCCCTGGCTGAATGCAGAATGAGAAACACTCTCTTGAGGTGCCCAGTCCTTGATGCATTATGTTCTACTGTCTCCTCAAAGCATCATCATACCCATGATTCCATGTTTAAATTCTGCTTTGATGGTCCCCGTAAAATTCAGTTTTGGTCAAGTCAGTGCACCACCCATCCCGATATTGAAAACAGTTAGTTATCCTTACTTAATGTCCTTTCCATCATCCCTGTATTAGTTTGCTAGGACTGATGTAACAAAATGCCACAAACCGGATAGCTTAAAGGAAAGAAATGTATTGTGTCACACTTCCTTGCTGGGTGAGAAATCCTACATCAAGGTGTCAGCAGGGCCATGCTCCCTTTGGGTTCCCTCCTTGTCTCCTCCGCACTCCTGGTGGTGACCATCAATCCCTGGCATTCCTTGGCTTGCAAATGCCTCACTCCAACGTCCTTCTTAGTCGTCATCACATTCTTTGTGTGCCTGTGTCTCCGTGTCTCTTCTCTTCTTATAAGGACACCAGTCATATTGCGTTAAGAACCCATCCTATTCCAGTATGACCTCATCTTAAATAATTACGTCTGCAATGACCATCTTTCCAGTAAGGTCACACTGGAAGGCAATAAAGATTAGGATTTAAAAGATCTTTGGAGAGGGACACCATTCAACCCACAACACTCCTCTATTGAATCAATCACCAAGTCACGTCCAGACTACTTCCTACCTGCCTCTCAAGTCTGTCCACTTCTTTCCATCCCTACCACTACTATGAACCCATACCATCATCTCACCTGGATAATTATAAAAACTTCCTGAATCCCGCCCTCATTTTTGCACTGCTTCAATCTATTCTCCAAAAATCTTAGTTACTAAAACATAACGTAGATATTAAGAAGTATATAACTAATAAAGAATTTTCACACATTGCACATACCCATGTAACCGACACTCAGATCAAGAAATAGAATATTACCAGCAACGCAGAAACACACTTTTTACCCCCTCCCAATTACCTCTGCTCCATCCCAAAGGGTAACCATTACCTGAACTCCAAAAACATGAATTAGTTTTACATGGTTTGGAACTTTATGTGAATGGGGTCATACGGTATCTACACTTTTGGGCTCTGGCTTCGTCTGTTATCAAGACTCATCCTTGTTGTTACAAGTAGAGATAATTGATTCATTTTCACTGCTTTCGAAATATTTCATTGTAGAAATATGCCATTTATTTATTCATGGCTCTGTCAATCACCATTCAGATTGAGTTCCACTTTGAGGGCTATTAAAAATAGTGAAGCTATGAACATTCTCACAGTCTTAAGCATGTATCTAGTAGAATTACAAAGTTAGGAGAATACCATTATTCATCTTCAGTAGACATTGCCAATCTTCTAAAGTTATTATGTTATTTTCAACAGCACAGCCCTGTGTAAGAGTTTGTTTCTTCATATCCTTGTTAACACTTGGTATTATTGGTCTGTTTTCATTTTAGCCATTTTGGGGTGTGTGCACTAGTATCTCCGTCCCTTTATTTTACATTTCCATGATAACTAAGAATAGTGAAAACTTTTTCATATTCTTATTAGCCATATGGATATCCTCTTTTGTGAAAAGCTTGTTCAAATCTATTGCCCATTTTTATTGCATTACCTGTTTTTGTTATTGATTTATAGAGGATACTGATATAGTTTGAATATTAGTCCTTTGTCAGATATATATACGTATATATATACATATGTATACATATGTGTATATATATATATATATATATATATATATATATATATATGTATATATGTATATGTGTGTGTGTGTGTGTGTATTCATTTCCCATTCTGCAGACTACCTTTTCTCTCCCTTAATGGTGTCTTTGGTACAAAACAGTTTCATTTTAATATAGTCTAATATATGAATTGTTTCATTTTTTTGCTACTCAAAAAAATAATTTTATTGAGATCTAATTCACATACCATCCAATTCACCCATTTAAAGTATACAATTCAATACCTTTTAGTATAGTCAGAGGGTTGTGCAACAATCACTTTAATTTTATAATATTCTAATCAACACCAAAACAAACCCCATACCCACTAACTGCCACTTCCCATTCCTCCCAACCTCCTCACCCTCCCCAATCCCTAATCCACTTTCTATCTTATGGAATTGCCTACTCTGGACATTTCATATATATGGAATCATATAATCTATAGTCATTTTTGACTGCTTTCTTTCACTTAGCATAATGTTTTCAAGGCTCATCCATGTTACAGTACATACCAGTACTTCAGTTTTTTTCTTCTTCAATAATTTTTCATTGTATGGATAGACCACATTAACTTATCCACTCATCAGTTGATGGGTATTCTGTGTGTTTCCTTTTTTTTTTTGGGGGGGGGGCTATTATAAATAATGCTGCTTGTAAGTATTTTTTGTGTCCTATTTAAGCAATATTTGGCTATCCCAAAATCACAAAGATATTCCCCTATGTTATCTCCCAGATGCTTTACCGTATTATCTCTTACATTCAGATCAACAATCCAACTGGAATTTATTTTGCTTATGATATGAGAAAGGGGTCTTGGTTAATTTTTCCCCACATGAAAACCCAATTGTGTCAGCACCATTTAAGGAAAAGATTCTCCCTCTGCATTGCTCTGCAGGGTCACTTTTCTCAAAACTCAAATGTACCTATATGAATGGCTCTATTTCTATGTTCTCAATTCTGTTTCACTGTTTCTCTATTCGTTTATCTGTGTGCAATACCACACTATCCTAATTATTAAAGCTTTATAATATAAGTGTATCTGGTAGTTTAAGTCCTCCAACTTTGTTCTAATTCTTTTTTCATTTATCTTGCCTATTCTTTGCCCTTTGCGTGTGGTATTTTGATTGAGATAACACTGAATTTAGAGATCAATTTGAAGAGAACAGACCTCTTTACCATACTGGGCCATCCATTCCATGAATATATTATGTCCTACTTTTTATTTAGGTCATCTTTAGTGTCTCTCAATAATATTCTATACTTCTCTCTGTAAAGGTCTTTTGTTAGACTTATTCCTGCTTATATTATTTTAAGTTACTTTAGATGGTAACTTTTAAGAAGCATTTTATTAAAGTAAAATTTACATACCATGAAATTTACCCATTTTAAGTGTACAGTTTGATGCGTTTTAGTAAACTATACAGTTGTGCAACCATAAGCACAATCTAATTTTAGAACACTTCTCTCAACCCAAAATGTAACCGCATGCCCATTTGCAGTTAATCTCTACTCTCACACCAGGGAACAACTGATCTGCTTTGTGTCTCTATGGTTTGCTTTTCTAGAAATTTCGTAAAAATTGAATCATAGGGTATAGAATCTTTTGCATCTGTTCTTTCACTTAGCATAATGTTTTTAAAGTACACCCAGGTTGTTTCATGTATCAGTAGTTCATTCCTTTATATCTCTGCATAGAACTTTGTTATATAAATATACCAGTTTTTGTGTATCCATTTACCAGTTGATAGATATTTGGATTGCTTTTGGCCTAAGGCCAATATGAATAATATTGCTGGGGCAGTCAGTTGGCTCAGTTGGTTAGAGCGCAGTGCTCATAACACCAACGTCACCAGTTCGATGCCCACATGGGCCTTTGAGCTGTGCCCTCAACAACTAGATTGAAAAAATAAAACAAAGACTTGACTTGGAGTTGATGGGTCCTGGAAAAACACACTGTTCCCCAATATTCCCCAATAAAAATTTAAAAACTAAATAAATAACATTGCTATAAATGCTCACACGAGTCTTCATATTCTCACAGATTTTATTTCTCTATGCATTTTTACTTTAATACCTAGAACTGGAATTGCCAGACCTTATGATGAATATGTGTTGAACTTTTTCTAAAAATTGCCAAACTGTTTTCCAAAGTGGCTGTACCATTTACATTCCCACCAGCAATCTACAAGTGTTCCAATTTCTCCATATCCTCACCAGCACTTCTTATTGTCTGTATTCTTTATTTTAGTCTTCCTAGTGGATGTGATTAATATTTCATTAAGGTTTTAATTTGAACTTCCCTAGTGATGATGAACATCTTTTAACATGCTTATGTGTAATTAATATACTATATGCTCTCATTCGTCTTTTTATTACTGACTTGTAAGAGTCGCAATATGATTTGCAAATATTTTACCCACTCTGTGGTTTGTCTTTTCTTTTTCTTAATAGTGTCTTTTAAAAAACTCATGCTTTTACATTTATAATGTCTAATTTACCATGTGTTTTTTTTTTAGGATCTTGGTTTTCGTGATATATTGCAAAAATCTTTGACTAAGGTCATAAAAAACTTCCTTTCAGGTTTTCATCTAGGTGTCTTATAATTTTAATGATTATATTTTGGTCTGTAATATATTTCATGTTAATTTTGTATATAACATAGGGTAATTTTTGGATATAGATATTCTAACTGTTCCACCTTATATTCTTTGGAAATACAATTTGGTCATAATTTATAATCATTTTTCTATATTGCTGGATCTATTTTAAGTTGTATCTTTTAAATTTTCTTTTTTTTTTTTTTTACAAATTTTATAAATTTTATTGGGTATATTGGGGAACAGTGTGTTTCTCCAGGACCCATCAGCTATAAGTTGTTGTCCTTCAATCTAGTTGTGGAGGGCACAGCTCAGCTCCAAGTCCCATTGCTGTTTTCAATCTTTAGTTGCAGGGGAGTGCAGCCCACCATCCCATGAAGGAATTGAACTGGCAACCTTGTTATTAAGAGCTTGCGTTCTAACCAACTGAGCCATCAGGCCACACCCCCGGAAGCTCAGGGGCAGCTTGATGTCTTCAATCTAGTTGTGGAAGGTGCAGCTCACTGGCCCATGTGGGAATCAAACTGGCAACCCTGTTGTTCAGAGCTCATGCTCTAACCAACTGAGCCATCTGGCCACCCCTTAAATTTTCATTTTATAATTCTTTGTTGCCAGTCTTTGTTGCTGGTCTATAGAAATACAATTGATTTTTTTTTTTAATTTATTGGGGTGACAATTGTTAGTGCAATTACATAGATTTCAGGTGTACAATTCTGTATTACATCATCTATAAATCCCACTGTGTGTTCACCACCCAGAGTCAGTTCTCCTTCCATCACCATACATTTGATGTATCTCCCTCCCCCCACCCCCCTTTACCCTCTGGTAACCACTAAACTACTGTCTGTGTCTATGAGTTTTTGTTTCTCATTTGTTTGTCTTGTTACAATTGATTTTTTTATATTGACATTGTATCCAGCAACCTTGCTAAATTCATGTTTTAAATTTACATAATTATATCTTCAGCAAATAATACATTTTTATAGCTTCATTTCCAACCTTTATATCCTTATTTCTTTTTCTAGCCTCACTGCATTTATTAGGACCTCAAGTACAATGAGGAACAAAAGTTGTAATAACAGTTCCCCTTTTCTCATGCCTAGTTTCAGAATAAATATCTCAATATTTCACTTAAGTATGATGTTTGTTGTAGGGGTTTTCGGGGGGGGGGTATAGATATTTTTTATTAAGAATGCTTACTTATATTACTAGTTTGGTTTTTGCCAGGATTCGATGTTGGATTTTATCAAATGCTTTTCTACATCTATTAAGATGCATACCACACCAGAGCACCACCCGAGTAGCTGCACAGGCAACACACCCAACTGGTGGAGTTGGCAGGAACAGAGCCTCACTACAGTGACTCCTGCTCCACAGGATCAGCCCCCACACAACAGCTCCTCCACTGTGGCTATGGTGAGTCCTCACAACCAATCAGCCTGAGGGTCTATACCACCCACTGATGGGTGAGCAATCAAGGCTCACCTCCAACAGGAGGATACACACAACACACACAAGGGACATACCTGGATCACTGAGCTCAGGTGACCAGGGAGACTGTGCCACTGTGCCCCATAGAACACTTAGTACATAAGGACACTCAGCCAAAACTGGGCGACAGAGCAGCTCTCCCTTACACATAGAAACAAACACAGAGAGGCAGCCAAAATGAGGAAAGAAACATGTCCCACATAAAAGAACAGAAGAAAACTCCAGATAAACAGAATGGAGGCAAGCAATCTCCCAGATACATAATTCAAAACACTGGTTATAAGGTTGCTCAATGAACTTAGGGGAAGAGATGAACTCAGTGAGAACTTACTGAAAGAGATGGAAACCATAAAAACAACCAGTCAGAAATGAAGAATAACTGAAATAAATAATATATTAAATGGAATCAACAGCAGATTAGACGAAGCAGAGAATCAAATCAGCAGTTTGGAAGGCAAAGTAACAGAAAAAAATGCAATCAGAACAGCAAAAAGAAAAAGAATTTTTAAAAAACAGAAAATTTAAGGAACCGATAACAAGCATACAAACATTTGCATTATAGGGGTACCAGAGGAAAAGAGAGACAGCAAGGAATTGAAAATCTATTTGAAGACACCTGAAATTAATAAAAAGAAAAAAAAAAGAAACAAAAGAAAGAAAACCTATTTGAAGAAAAAATGATGGAACACTTCCTTAACCTAGTGAAGGAAATAGACAGACAAGCCCAGGAATTGCTAAGAATCCCAAACAAGATGAACCCAAAGAAGCCGACACAAAGACACATCATAATTAAAGTGCCAAAAGTTAAAAACAAAAAGAATCTTAAGAGCAGCAAGAAAAAAGCAGCTGGTTATATACAAGAGAGTACCCTTAAGACTGCCAACTGATTTCTCAACAGAAACTTTACAGGCCAGAAAGGACTGGCACAAAATATTCAAAGTGATGAAAAGCAGGGACCTACAGCCAAGATTACTCTACCCAGCAAAGATATCATTTAGACTCAAAGGACAGATAAAGGGTTCTCAGACAAGAAAATGCTTAAAATTCATCCCCACCAAACAAGTATTACAAAAAATGTTAAAGGGACTTCTTTAAGAAAAGGAAGAAAAAAATATACATCAAAAAAATAAATAATAAAATAGCAATAACTATATACGTATCAAGAATTACTTAAATGTAAATAGATTAAATGCTCCAATTGAAAGACATAGGATGGTTGAATGGAAAAGAAAACAAGACACATACATATGCTGCCTACAAGAGATCCAATTCAGATGAAAAGACACATACAGACTGAAAGTATAGGGATGGAAAAAGATATTTCATACAAATGGAAATGAAAAAAAAGCTGGGGTAACAATACTTACATCAGACTTAATAGACTTGAAAACAAATGCTATAACAAGAGACAAAGAAGGACATTTCATGTACAATAGCCAAGATATAAAAGCAACCTAAGTGTCTATTGATAGATGATTGGATAAAAAAGTTGTGGTACGTACATATATACAATGGAGTATTACTCCGCTATAAAAAAGAATGAAATTTGCAACAACATGGATGGACCTAGAGGGTAGAATGAAATAAGTCAGACAGAGAAAGACAAATACCATATGATTTCACTTAATATGTATGTAATCTAAAAAACAAAATAAACAATCAAAACAGAAATAGACTCATAGATACAGAAAGCAAATTGATGGTTGCCAGATGGGAGGGGGCTTGGGGGCGCTAGGTGAAAAAGGTGAAGGGATTAAATACAAATTGGTAACTACAAAATAGTCTCAGAGATGTAAAATACAGCACAGAAAATATAGTCAATAATATTACAATAACTATGTATGGTGCCAGATGGGTACTAGACATTGGGGGGACCACTTCATAAGTTTTATAAATGACTAACTACTATGCTGTATACCTGAAACTAATATAATACTGAATATCAATGTAATTGGGGGAAAAAAGAAAACAATAACAATAAAGGAATATATCTTTGGGATACAGATGGAACCACACCTTTATATTACAATGCAGAGCTTAACAGTATGGAGTTGTTTCTTTGGACTATGACGAACCTGGGATCAAATCATTGCTACATCTCTTTCCAGATGTAAAACTTCAAGCAAGGTTCTCAGCATCAGCTTACCAAACTATAAAATGGGGGTATTGATAATATCCATTTGATTGTATTATTACAATCATGTAATAAGTGTTACTTTGTATGCAAAGTGATTAGTACAGTGGTTGAATCATAGAAAGTTCCATATAAACAAGAGCTATTACGATGACAATGATGCCCATGATGATAATGATGATGAAAATAATAAGGTTTTATAGCATCTGGTAAAATACTAAATCATTCAATCAGACACACACACACACACACACACACACACACACACACACTTAAATATTGTAATTTCCACCAAACAGATGTAGTCCTTATCTCTCCCATTAACAGATTTGGTAAAGACTTAATTTCTTTGGTTTCTGTATTGGATAAGTTTGTTGGCAAGAACTACAAACCAACCATAGTAAGGTTACTCAAAAACAAGAGGAACTTATTGGAAAAATAGGGCAGTCTCTCACGATATTGAAAGAATTGACCAAAGAAGAGGTATCGAGGTAGCTCAGGAAAACTCGGAGGGAGGAACTTAAAGACACTTCTTTAGAGCACTGCTATGTAAGGGACTGAAATATCACCAATGCCTACCTTTTGCTCTCAGTTCAAAATTCCAAAATCTTAAAAGAGAGACTCTGTTTGGCATAAGCAGGTCAGATGCCCACCCCTAAAGTAGTCATCTCTGCTCCAAGTAGCAGCGTCAAACATCTTAATCGCAGCTGCTGGAAGCCCACCTCTGTGGATCAGGGGCAGCTCCCAGAGAAGAATTTTGTTTTGAAGCCAGAAAGTCATCCCAAGAAATACTACTACAATTATAGGGATCCTACCTAAGATAAGCATTCTCTGAAAGAAGCCGTTTTGTCCTACTATTTGCCCATCCAGAAGTGTAGTGTCCAAGTTATGCACCATTAACTGCTTGGGGGGGAGTTAATTACAAATTAAATATAATTGAATTGTTGAATCTGCTTTCAAGTTATCTAAATAGAATAACAACATGCTACCTCGTAGAGTTAGATCAAAGCTAAGTCCCTTGCTTCGTATGACGACAGAAAGACTTTGTAAGATTTTTTTGAGGTTTAGAGGTACACTTTAAAAAAAATTTATAGTGCCAATCAACAAAATTTAGGAGAAGATATAATGGAAACTATATTCCATAGGAGCCATTAAAAGGAGTCCTGGAAAGTTGAAGGTATTTACCAATGGCAAGGAAAATTTCATATTATGCCACTACGCAAAAATGATAATAAAAACCCTGATTTCAAAATTCCCATCTTCTCCTCCTCTAACATAAATTGTTACCCACCTAAAAGGGTGGGAAAGAACTAAAAATATAATGATTGCATTCTACAGCAAAAAGGAGCCTTATCCTGCTATACTTGCAAAAAAAAAGGTATCAAGGAAACTGTAAGTATGGCTGGGCTGGAAAAGGTTGAAATGTATTGAAAATTTGGGCAATGGTGGCAACAGGAATTGGGGAATTTCAGCAACAGAGACAGAAAAAGATGTTTGGGATGGAGATGGGGGTGATTCTCATATATAATAAAATTGGCATCAGTTTATATGGTCCTAGCCTACTAATGCATCATTATTTTCCATTGGGAATATGTACTGGACCTATGGTTCTCAGACGTTTTTTGATCTGGAAGAAAAATGCATTCAATACTTGGAAAGCTGACACAGAACCTCCAAACGGGAGGCAGACAGAAAGCGTGGTGGGGAAGGTTCTTGGGTCAGACTCATGGGTTCATTCCTAGCTCAATGATTTATCAGCTAGGTGAGCTTTGGAGGTTATTTTATCTTTTGAGTCTCGGTTCCTTCCTCTAAAATGAGGATAGTATTTTTATCTATACCTCCTTTAGATCATTGTGAGGATAAAATGAGCCAACAACTGTAAAAGGCTTATCGTAGTGCTGCCACATTGTAGGCACTTAGGAATACTTGTTGCTACTGTTGCTATTCTCCTTCTTTTGTTCTTTAACATACATTTGCTGGACTCATTGTTTCTAAACATTCACCTTTAACAATCCAGAAAAACAACATTAGAAACAGAGACAGCAGTCTGAGTCACCAGGTTTTTCTTTGCCCAATCAAGACATAAAAACAAAATAAAACTATCATTTATTATCCTCATCATTGTAAAGGAAGGAAAGACCATTTTAATTCCATCAAATGAGAGGAGCCCATCATCTCAGAATAAAAGACAATTCTACAGACAGATGAAGATGATATGATTGGCGCGGGGGCACCACGACACACGTGGTGGCCTAACGCCAACAAATAAGGCCCCAGTGGAACCTGTGCTGAACACCCCCACTCTCCTCTTTGGCTCATGCTACTTCCTCCATCAGGAACACCTTCCCTACATGTCCACCTGTCCACAATGCTGTTCTTTTTCTGAGCCTGAGAACCAGAACTTCCCTGAGAGCTACCTGATCCTGTCAGCTGAAAACACTCGATTCTAACAGCAAGTCTATCTGGGGTTCTCTCATCGCACTGTCCACTGTCTACTTTGTCATTGGGAAAGTGTGCATCTTATCCATCCACAAAACTAAGGATGAAACCCAGGAACAGATCCAGAGCTGACTCATTTCAGCAGGCCCAACAGCGCCTCATGGGGCCGTACACATAGCATGCAATTGACACAGGGATGTAGAATGATTCTAAATATAAGATTTGCTACCTTGAGTGAGCAAACCAAGCCTGAAACAGTTTGTATGGCTCTAAACCCAGAAATGTGAAACGGACTTTGAAAGAATGTGCATATTCAAAAGCACATAATTAGGCAACCCAACATCTAGTCATCTATTGATCAACAGATGAATAGGTAAATAAAATGCGGTATATGCATACAATGCAATACTATTCAGCCTTACAAAGGAAGGAAGGGCCGGCCGGTGGCTCAGGCGGTTGGAGCTCCATGCTCCTACCTCCGAAGGCTGCCGGTTCGATTCCCACATGGGCCAGTGAGCTCTCAGCCACAAGGTTGCCAGTTCAACTCCTGGAGTCCAGCAAGGGATAGTGGGCAGCGTCCCCTGCAACTAAGATTGAACAGGGCACCTTGAGCTGAGCTGCCTCCCGGATGACTCGGTTGGAGCATGGGCTCTCAACCACAAGGTTGCCAGTTCAGTTCCTCGAGTCCCTCAAGGGATGGTGGTCTGCGCCCCCTGCAACTAGCAACGGCAACTGGACCTGGAGCTGAGCTGCGCCCTCCACAACTAAGACTGAAAGGACAACAACTTGACTTGGAAAAAAAAGTCCTGGAAGTACACGCTCTTCTCCAATAAAGTCCTGTTCCCCTTCCCCCAATAAAATCTTTATTAAAAAAAAAAAAAAAAAAAAGGAAGAAAGACAAATTCTGACCCATGGAACAATTTGGATGAACCCTGAAGACATTACGCTGAGTGCAATAAGCCAGCCACAAAAAGACAAATATTATGGAGATGGATGATGGTGATGGTTGCACAACAATAGGAATGTATTTAATGTCAGAAAACTGTTCACTTAAAAATGGTTAAAATGGTAAAACTGTAATACGCACATTTTACCACAATAAAAATCTTTTAATAAAATTTAAAAATATTTTTATGAAGCACATAATCAGAAAAACATAGAAAGAATAGTTAAAGGGATAGAGGCAGTTTGGAGAGGACCTGAGCTCCGAAACAAGGAGGTACAATGAGAAGGGCCTATGATAGCAATTGTCAATTCAGAGTCATTTTGTGTGAAGGGCTCAATCTTGTTTTATTCAGCCCCAGATTACCCCCACATACCCAATGAGTAGGAGCGAGAGGAGGCAGATTTCCATCTGACCTAAAAGAGAACTTTCAACAGTGATGTCCAAAGATACAACAAATTGTTTTTATAAATAATGAGCTCCTTCCTCGTCACTGTAAGTATTCAGGTATATTCCCGTGGCAGAAATATTTAGAGAAGCAAGTATCAGATGAATGTTGGACTAAATCTGGCTCCTAAAAGCCAGTTAAATGGCTAATACCAATACGTGAAATTATCACTCATTGGTAGCAAAAACACAAAATCAAAGACAAAACTGAGAGGTTTTATAAAGGTAAATACATTTGATCATTTTAATTCTAAGGTTGTGCCTTCTACTCCTTTAGTATTAAAATGGCCAATCTCCTCTGAAAGAATAGTGAATGATGATTTTTTCATTAATGTCCTTTTTGGGGGCAAAACTAGAAGTTTACAAAGTGAGCCCTTAATTTTAGGGGGAGAAGATTTTCCTGGCCTGAAAGTCTGAGAATCACTTGAACAGATAACTCTTAAGACCTTTTCAAAATTCCAAGAGTGTGTGTTTATGGCCAAGGATTATTATCTAATTGCTTTCATTGTTCATTTTAACCATATTTCAACGGGTGTGCAGAGTACAGCCTCTCTCAGGGGGATTTTCCCAAACGCTTCCTTCATAGGGATGGCCTGCATTGATATAAAAATTGAGATTTCCAGTCTTTCAGGGATTTCTATCTCATGAAAAAAGAGAGAGCTTTATTTTAGAGATGTTTATCCAAATTCATTAGAGTCAATGGGCCAAATTCTAAATGCCATTGGCCTCTCAATTGATTTTACTGTGCAGGCGTGCTCGGGAGAGAAAGTATGTGTGCATGTGTGGCTGAGAGAGAGAGAGAGAGAGAGAGAGAGAGAGAGAATGTGTGTGTAGTATGTGTGTGTGTATACAGAGATAAAGATAGGGGAAATATGAATGAATGAATATAGGTACCAACAATCATAAGAGGGAAAAAGATGATATATATTTAGAATTACATTTAAGAACCATTTAATGATAAACAAAACTAAGGTTATACATACCACCAGCAACAATGGTTTGTCTATAGCTAGTTTTGTTTTTTTTTTTTTGGTCACTTATTTTTAAATCAGTAGAAAAAATGTGAAGGCACCAAGTTATTTTACTGTCAGGAACCAAAAGACAAAAGATGCATTGATGACATCGCTCCATACCAAACCCCCAGAGCTCTTTGCTTTCCCTATTTCTGCTTTCTCCTGCAAGAACTCCATTTGGATCCTGCAGAAAACATTTCTCTTTCTGTCACTCACAATCTGTCAAGACAGCATTATCTTCTGTGGTTTAAGAATAGAAACTCCCTTTAATTTGGTGGTTAATAAAGACGTTTCATTAACATCCCTTAACTAACAATTATTATTCTAATTTACTACAAAAGAGCAAGAGAAGCACTTATATTTTTCAGCCTAGATTGCATCACCAGCACAGGGAAGAGACATGGTCCTCTCTTGAGATTAAAAAATGACTTATTAAGTCAAAAAGTGGACCTAATGTGAAGCTGTGCTTTCTGTACATTCTTTCCACATTTTAATCAGAGCAGTGGTTAGGAGTTTGGGCTCTCAAATCACACTTGGTTTCAAATCCAAGGCATGACATGCAACCTTTATAAGTCTCAGATTCTTCATCTATAAAATGGAGTCATGTATCAATATCTACCTCATAAGATTAAATTAGACAGCCAATAAATGTTAGCTGCTGTCGCTACTACTCCTACCCTCCTCCTCTTCCCTCATCACCATCATCAAATCAATGTATTAGTTAAGATTCTTCAGTGATAAGCAATGCAAATTATCCGGCCTGACTTTAGCAAAATGGAAAAAGAGTCTATGTGTACAGATTAACTCCTGAATTCAAAGTAAAACTAAATCAAGGTTACAAGTAACAGGAACCAGGACCCCAATAACTGATGGGCAATTAGTTCTTCAGGCTACCACCATCAGGAAGAATCAGCTGCAACCATTTTCCATCCTGGGGTCAACGTACTATACTCAAGACTCAGAATCCCTGGAGAGCGAGCCAGAGAAGGCTGCCTTGGTCTCCACCACCCCTTTGCCAGGGAAAGACAAGGAGTTTGACTGACAGCCCCAATATACTGCATATGGTGGGGGGGGGGCGCTGCTCCCCCATTGGAAACATCTGCATGTGATAGATAGTCCAAAGAAGGAAAATACAGACACTGAGCAGATAAAAATAACAAATGCCCACCTCATCCCAAGAGCCTACTATATCAAGCTCAATTAGGGCTACACCGTCTTCTCTCTTTATCAACCTCTTTTAACATATAACTTATTTTAATATATAAGCTATTAATTTTTAAAGTTGTTACTGAAACTCATTTTGAGGAAAATAACAAGGCCCCAGAGCTCTACAGCTTATACGCCACTTTAAAAAAAAAAAAAAAAAAACATGCTGCTTGTCAAAAAGAAATTTTGTTGAAAACTTTCCTATTAGAATTTCCAGGAAATGTACTGCCTTTATGGTCAAGTTATTTACCAATTATTTCTGCTGTTAAGAACCACATAGAAAGCACCAATACAAAAACATTGTCTGAAGATGACTTAGAGAAATAGTTGTTCTCTTACAAAGAAATTACTTTTTTATATTCAATAAGATGAAGTTTATGCTCAGAAATCAGGCTATGAAGCAAGATTTTGTTTTGATAATTTTTTGTTGTGGTGATATTTTGGTGAGAAAGGATTAACAATAAAAAGCAATGGTGTAAAAAGAATAATAAATAATAATAAAATATATGACCCACATTCCATTAAGATTTTCTTCCAGCTTACCAGTTGAACAAATCCCAAACAACAAAAATAAACAGTCTGATTAATTTGGAGCCCCAAACGTCTAAGTCGTTTAGTGAAAACGTTTCTCATAAAGCCCAGGGCTCTGTGAACACAAAGCTGAGACAAATCCTACTTCCATCCTTAGCTGTGTGACTCTGGGCAAGTTACTACTCTGCCCAAACATCCAGTCCTGGCCTCACCCATAAAATGAAGTACATGAGATGAGGGGATGTTTTGAAAACTCATTGAGATAATAAATGGAAGATGCTTGACACTTGACCATGCACATTGTAAGCACTCAATGATAAATGTTAGTATTTATATGTATGGGGGGAGGGAGGAGAGGGAAAGAGAGAAATAGATCTCAGCAGGCAGTGATTTTGCTCCCCAAAGAACATCTGGCAGTGTCTGGAGATATCTATGGTTATCATATCCTGGGGGTTAGAAAGGTGGGGAGTTCTGGCATCCAATTCATAGAGTCCAGAGATGTAGTTGAAGGGGAGCAGAACATACCACCCCAAAATATGCATCTTTGGCATAAGGATTATTGTAGGCTGAACGTTTTTAAGAAACAGCAGACATAGGAAAAGTTCTGAAAACTGAGTAGATGTTACCTTTTTGTAAGAACACTTACATTTATAAGGAAATTCTCCATTTGTGAGGGTGTCTCTTTCTCTGTGCCAGAAAAGGGATGATTCTAAAACTCTAGAAACTCTAATCAATGCAGAAGGCAAGGACTTAAATCTGTAAAACGACCTTACCCTTGTTTATCGTGCTTTTCCTGGTCACCCCGCATAACTGACCTCACCCCTTCCTCCCATCATCTTCTTTTGTTTTTAGCTGAAGATGGTATTTAAGGGGATGGATTGGACCATTTCAGAAAGTGACTCAGTTTTCCGGGTCTCTCCCCGACATACAGGAGGTATCCACGTTATTGAACTTCTGTTTGCTTTCCTCCTGTTAATCTGCCTTTAATCACAGGGGTGTCTCAGCCAAGAACCTAGAAGGGTAAGGGGGGAATTATTTTTCTTCCCCTACACAGCTAAACATTCTGTTATATACAGGACAGCCCCCCACAAAAGAGTTATCAGAGACAAAATGTCAAAAATGCCAAGGTTGAGAAACGAGAGAGAGAGAGAGAGAGAGAGAGAGAGAGAGAGAGAGAGAGAAAGAGAGAGAGAGAGAAAGGAAGAAGAAGAAGAAGAAGAGGAAGGAGAAGGGGAAGGGGAAGGGGAAAAGGAAAGGGAAGAGGAACAGGAACAGGAACAGGAAGAAAAAGAAGAGAGCAATGTGATGCACTGCTAAGGATTTGGAAGAGGAGGTAGAGCCAGAACAGGACAGTGGATCCGCGTGGCACATTTACAATTAGAGTGACTGGGTTTCTATCATCCACAAGGTCTTGAGTAAGTGCTCAGAACCTCAGTATTCTTGCCTGTAAAATGGGCATAATACTATGTACCTCAAAAGGCAGTTAGCAGGTATTATATTTACCCTTGACCAAATCATTATGGATGCAGCCAGTAGGACTACACCAGCGTATGTATCTGCCCGCTGACTATCAACTCTAATTGTTAGGTGCTTAATAAGTAAATGGTTACTATTCTTGTTACACGGGAGACCAATAGCCAGGTTTGAAGTTGAACTTGGCCATGCTGAAAATACTTTGAAGGGTTACTTCAGCAAGACTTAGTTCCCTCTTATAAGGAAGCCATCAACAACCACACTTGAGCCCAAATGAGTCTTTCATACAAGGCAGGTGTTTTCAACTGGAATCCTCAAAACCTCTGGGGGAAAAATATATATATACATATATATCTGTTGTTGTTCTTGTTGTTTGTCTGTTTGTTTTTGTTTTTCCCTCTGAAAAGAGCCCAAAAATCGGTTAAAGACCACTGGGTTAGGGGTTTTTCAATAGAAAGTAATAACGATGATGCAGTAGAATTTCTGAAGAGATCATTATAATGTGAAAGACCTAGAACACCGATGTGGGAGTTTGAATTCTGCCTTTGCCACTTGCTGGCTCTGCAATCTTGGAGACTGACTGAACTATAACTCCTTTGAATCTCACCTGTAAACTTGCAATGCTCATAGTAGCTGCCTAAAAGGGATCTTGTGAGGAATAAAACAAGACAATCCCTCAGAGATACTCAGCATAGCACCCAGAACGTATGTAGTACAAGCTCACTGGGATTAGCCTTCATGAAGATAGTTTTGGCATAGATCGCTACACACCCAGATGGCGGTACAGAGCTTGAGCCTTCTCTAACTCCATATGATGTACGCTATCAGAAAAGTCACAAAAATTCTCCAATTATACCATTCACCTACTACCAGTTCAGCCAGAGGATTCAGATTCTGATGCGCCCTCTCTGTAATAATATCTATATTACATTAGAAAGTGGACGGAAGAAGTAGCTATGAATGTCATCATAAAACCTCTTTTTACACATTAAACCCTCATATAAACGTCCCTCCTCTGATAAATCTCCAGGGAACGCCCCTGGAGTCTCCCAAAACACAATGGTATGCTTCATTTTACATCGCTGAGGGACAATTCTAAGCCTGTCTTACTTACATATAGGATATATGTTCCTCAAGGACTTTTTTCTATAGCCCTCATTCCTCCTGGTACCTTATGCAAACAAGACTTTATGCACAGGTCAGGTGAAGAAAGTGGACTGCTCTGAGGCCTGCCTCTACCCAACAATATATCCACAAAGAGGGACTCTAGGGATTTGCAAGTGTATTCCATAGCAAAACAGTCTAAAATTCTTCCTCATCCATCCGTTTCCTCAACCTTTAAGCAGTGGCTTAAAAAAAAAAAAAAAAAAAACTCATCTGTCTCTGCCTCTCATTCTAGTCCGCCCCCACCCCACACCCCCTCAGTGCCCGCACCTCCTCCTGTCACCACATTTCCGGTGTTTATGACACCTGGCTCCTCTCTTCAGCCTCCTGAAAGTAGAGTCTGGCAGGAGCAAACGCCTTTCTCTCTTTTGAAGCAGCCCCTGGAATTCTGGTTAATGAATTCTCCATCTCATTCCACAGGGACGCCCTCCACAAGAAATTCCTCTCTCCTTAGCTTGATGCCCATTGAAGCTTCAGCCAGAGGTTAAAGGCAGATGACACTCTAAACTCCTCCTTCCCTGGAACAGTACTGAAGGCAAAAAGACTTCCCCTGCTCTTTCCCTGACTTGCAGGGCAAAGTCAGCATGAATCAGAGGTGCCCTTTTTGCGAATGACAAAATAGACGTGCTCATAACCAAGAGCTTCTCACCAAGCCCTCAGGGCTTTACATCTTTTCCAAGGAAACTGCAATTTGTAAAGAAACCCCTTAAATGATGCTGTGCACGGAAGTTAAAGCAGGCACAGAAGGATGGAGTAACATTTCACCATCTGCCTGTGATAATAATAATGCCGCCGCCTTGCAAAATGTCTAATTGATTGTGCAACAGAAGTACAAAGATCCTGCCATAATCTAACAAAGATTTTCCCTAAATTATATCTTTGCAGAGGAAGAGCATGAAGGTCGGTGCTCTACAGAACCAATTCTGAGCATATGAATTTTCAGGTGGCAGAATGATAGGAGCCCCGGGACACAGTTGGGCAAGATCGAACCAATTCACTTTACTATAGTTGCTTAGAGCAATGTCAAGCTGGGGCCACATAGAGAGCAGGGAGATAGGAAATGAGTTTAGGAAGCGTTTCCCACTGGTGGAATAGAAAATGCCTTAAAGCGGTATGGATGAACATCTGTTTGGGTTTCCTGTGGAGGAAACTTTACTCTCCACAGTGTCAAACCAAGAGGATTTATTCCAAAAGAGTCATGTCATGCATCATGAGCTCTGTGCTAGATGGACCTCTCTGGGAGCCACGTTTTTCTACAATGGCAGAACTCAGACCGGAATCAAGGGCTCAGGAAGAGCAAGCTGGAAGAAGCAGGTCTGATTTCACAAGTCTCTTAAACTCCCTTTTCCACAGGAAGGACTCAGGCAGGCACTACCAGTCTGACCCAAGCAGAAATTGGTGACTGAACTTATTGCCTCGGAGGCAGGTCCCCATTATCAAAGGACTACTGACCACTATTAAAAAGCTAAGTTATAACCGGCTTTTTAAAAATTACTATATATATATTTTTCTTTCTCTCCATTTAATACATACAATATATTTTTTTATATATATTATGCTTAAATCCTAAATATATATGTGTGGGTATATAGAGCATATATGTTAAGATTCTTGGTACTGATTAATATTAAACCTGGGAGGGGGAATCATCTTTCCATCATTTTCTTTAAACTAAGTGCCAAGGTAAATATCCCCTTTTGGTAACTGCTCATAAATATTTCCATTCTGCACTCAGGGAAACTTATTTATATTTATTATTCCTATCCTTTACTTTTTAAACATGAAATAACATTACCCTATTTTCACTATATATATATATATATATATATATATATATATAGCTTTCTCTTTCCAAATTATTATTACATATATCTTATTATGATATATCTATATCTACATAACATCACTCTATTTACTGATGCTGGTTTTCCATTCATGGTAGGAGTTCACAAATTCTATTTTAAGTAAATAAATTTAACAGAGTGAGTCTTTTTTAAGAAAAGTATTAAAATAACAACAATGGATGTGGTGTGCAGACTCGTCCAAAGCAACAAAATGTGGGATCTGCTGGCCCTTTGCCCCAGCTCTGCCCACTTCACCAGCCACCTGGTTTTCCTCAAAAGCACAAGTTTAGTTGTGAAAACTTTGAGACTCCCCTTTCCTCTTTACCTTGAAACTCACTTGGGACCTTCACATCCCACTTGTCAATGTATTTGGGAAAAGGTTATCTTTGCTGAGAAGATCAGGTTTTCTTTTACTGGATATTAGCAAGAAGAAAAAAAAGAACCACTCCAAAGGCCCTTCCAGACTCCCATGACTTTTGGGTTTTCAGGATGGCAAAAGATAGCCAAATCTCCCACTTACCCAAAATTTGTTCCTTCTGTGTTTTCCAGTGGAATGGCCCTGTGAGAGAAAAATTCCAATTTATCAGATAGAAGGCAAGATTTCCTAATGGGGAAGTCTTGGTGTTTTCTTTTGATCTTTGGAAGCCGCTGTTTATTAGCACTGTACCCTTGGGCAGGTCACCTGAAGCCTAAATTTCTTTACCTAACAAATGAGGACCCACTTCCCAGGATTGATAATGAGCATCAGACACTTGGCCTAGTGTCGGGCACATAGAAATGCTCAAGATGAGCTATTAGGATTATTATTACTCTAATTATTAATAATGTTCATTAAACCACATAGCTAGAGTGATTATTATTCTAATAGGAGCTTTCCACTTTCAAAAGAGTGCTACTGCCTTAATCATCATTTACCTTAATTCTGGGCTACAACTTAAGGCTCCTCCAGGCATCTTTTCTGTCAATATTTATTCAACACACACTTCTTAGAGCCACTATTCTGGGGAAACAGCGTGGAGCTGTGGCAAGGGCCTGCCCTGTGGCACATATTGTGGTGGGGGATAGAAACAGAACTCGTACCAAGTGAGTGTTAATTACAGTGCATGTGGCAGTGAGGAATGCTGCAGAAATTGTACTTTGACCTGGCAAAGACCTTACCTATGAAGGAAAAGTCCTATGTCTCCTGGAACACTTGGGTTTTATAGCACGTAACTCATCAAGACCCTCACATATTACAATCTGATCTTTGGGCTAATGATCTCCTTGGTGTGATTTCAGAGGCAGGTGGGCCTCAAAAAGTGAAAAGGAGAAATATTTCCTCTGCCTACTTACTGATGTCTAATGCCTACTTACTTACTGATGACTAAAATCCCTCCACAAGGGGAAATATGAATCAAAAAGATATTTTTTTGTGGCAGCCAAAGCTAGGCTATCAAATACCAGGCACGTATGATATGCCACTCCTAGTCCCTGTAACGGCAGATATTATCAAGTTTTCTCTTCCCTGCTGAGCCTGGAACCAGCTTCAGAAACTTTCTCAGTACAGTTCTCTAGGCAACAACTGTCAGTGATTCAAGTTAGCATAAGAGATGAAATCTGTGTGTCATCAAAGATTTCGATGTAAGGTTTAAATGTAAATACATCTAGGAAAGGTATCATACTGACTTAAAATCACACTAAGTACTAAAATGGCTGATCCTTTCTCAAGAGTACATTTTATCAGGAGTAGGGAATAGCTAGAAAGAAATGCCGTAAGTGTACAGAGGTGGGGAATGCACACAGAGGAAGAGAGCGCATACGTTACATTCCCACTCACAGTTATGTCTGAACACGTGTCCTAAGGCATTTCCACACACCCTCTGATTTGAAGGAACTGCCTCCATTAGTGGACCTTACGTCTTTCACACAGACACACAGCGGAGCCCACCAATGACAGGGCTCCCAAATGACAGCTCCTGTACAGGCCAAACTCCTTGGAGCTCATCAGTATATCCTTTCAGAAAGATGAACAGAATCCACCCACTTCTTGTCAACTCCACCTCTACCTCCCAAATCAAGCCACCACCATGTCTTGGCTCAATGGCTGCAATAATTCCTTAACAATCTCAGCTTCAGCCAGTGTGTCTATAGCCTATTCACACTCAGGGGCCTCCTTAAACCTAAGTCAGATCACATCTCTTCCCTGGCCAGAAACCTCCCGTACCTTCTCATCTCACCCACAGTAAAGTCCTACCAGGTCCTTCCTGCTCTTGTCCCCAACTCTGTGGAGCTTCTCCCCTGTCACTCCTTCGCTCCAGCCCCACAGGCTTTCCTGCTTTCCTCCATCAGGTTTGGTGTGTTTCTACCTCCAGACCTTTGCATGTGCTACCTCCTTTGCCTAGGACACTTTTCCTCCAGGGAGCCATCTGGCTGCTCCCTCACTACAATCACAGCTTTGGCATGGCCCTGAGGAGCCCTCTTCAGTCACCCTGTCTAAAACAGGGCACACACCTCTACCCTTCACTCTACTTCACCTCACCCGGCTTGATAATTCCTCCTAGCATTGATCACTGCCTGATATAATCTCACCTCCCTCCCTCCCTTCCTTTAATCATTACTCGTATACAAAATATAAGCTCTATCAGGGGGAAGACATGATGTGTTCTGTTTGGTTTTGTGCCTAGAATAGGGTCTGGCCCAGAGTGGCCTCTCCAACTGCTTTGATTAAAACTCAGTCACCACAGAGAGCTGGCACCACACTGCAGAAGGAAGGAACCATCACATCAACAAAGTACAACTGGTTTGCTTGAGCTGCTTGAACTCCGTCTTCCTTAACAATGTGTGATCAAGGTCTGCACACACACAATGACAGTGCTGGGATGACAGGAAGCAGAAGCGCTTTACGCTTAAAGGAAAGCTAGATGTTACCAAATGCAGGGTTTGCTCAGTGGCATTTAGATTTTATGACTATAAAGCAATATTCTTATTTCCTAAGTTCTTTCTAAAAAAAAAAAAAATGAAGAAAGAAAACCTTTGATTTGCCAGCCTGAAACTCTCTAGTGCCCCTTAACTGTGTCCCCTGAAACAAACATTTTAACTCAATTTTTGACAATTACAATATCTATTGAAATGCAGCTGTTATATTATTGCAGAATAGCTGTATGCCTGGAAAGATTTGGCATCCTGTCCGAAGGTTTCCTCATTGGAACTGATAGCTACTCCTATAGCAGGGATGGTGCTGAGTATATCCTTTACCCATTTTAAGCCCCATGCCTTTAATCTGTAAAATAAATGGTTATACTAGGCTATCTCTACATTCGTTCCAAATTATATATTCTACACAGCAGGCAGTAGGATCCAATGGAAAAGACAAGGAATTAGGAGTTTGAGGTCTGGCTCTGTCACCATCAGCCTGGCTAACTCTGTTATCTCATCTGCAAAACATTAATCACTAGAAATACCTACCTTGCTTATTTCACCTCTTAGTATCTTAAGATATGCATTTAGAGGGTCACCCAAGACCCTTAGAGACCATGGGGACAGGGATCTCATCCATATGGTTCACCAGGATGTACCCAACACATTACAGGCACCCATCTGCATTGGTTGAACGAAAGAAAGAATAAATAAACAAACAGAGTCCCAACTACTTCCCTACCTCCCTGATTGCCAGGACTACTGTATGGAGTAATACAATAATGTATGGGTAAGGACTTAGTAAAGCAATGTATGTTGAAAGAGCTTTTTAAATGCTAAAGTAATACAAATGTTAATAATTACCGTCATAGATCAACTCCACATTTGCGCGGTCTAGCCTTGGTTGCCAGCACGACTGCAACTGGAAAGAAACTAATATTTGCTGAAGCTTTACTGTGTCCTACGGACTGGGGTGTGTGTGTGTGTGTGTGTGTGTGTGTGTGTGTGTGTGTGTGTGTGTGTGTGTGTGTGTGTAAAATTTGAGTCTTCTAGCTTTTGAAGACCTGCTGTCTCAATTTAGTAGTAAGTTCAACTAACAAAAGTCAGAAACTGAATTCACAAATCAGCCGACTGTCACTTAGCACTTGGTTCTTGCCAGCTTCTGTGCATGGTGTTTTGCAAACAGCTCATTTAATTTTTCACGGTAGACTCTTTGAGGTAGTTTTAGCTATGCTCCCTATTTTAAAGATGAGCAGAGACTCAGAAGGTAAGCCATTTGCTCCAAGTCTACAGTTAGCAGGTGGCAGAGTCAAGACGTGACCATCTGACTCTAAGGCCATGGTCTTCGCCAGTATATCATATGCAATACCTTCATGTAAATTCATCACTGAATGTGTGCTGAGTAATCCTGGTGCTGTTTTCTTTGTTCAAGGAAGATCTGTTTTATCAGCACTGCCTTAAAGTTTTTCCCCCCTAAAGTGAAAATACATGTCTAGGAATAAGGAGAAAGACTAACAATGAAACAAGAGGGCACCCCCAGCAAAAATAGACGGCTGTGGTTTTGAGTTCTTATTCGTCACATTGTTCCCTCCTGCAGTGTCCCAACTATGTTGTCATACCCTGGAAAGAAGTTCTACAATCAGGAAGGCCAATGAGAACACAGGCCCCTGACAATTCTCTGGTCCCTTTCTCAGTTACCCAAGGACTAGAGAAATTTCATTTCTCTGCCTTTTCATGGCAAACATGTCCACTTCGGTAGTTATGGCCATCAGCTGGCCTGACTCCCAAGCAGTTCCTAATTAAGTAGGGCTATTGAACGCTGTGAGATATGAAATCTCTTGCTGCTAAATTGCACACAGGCTGAAAGCGATGAGAACCTGTTTAGATATGCATAGCGCTTCCTAGTCGGGGACCAGTGGTTGAGACTCTGAAACCAATCATCATTAGAACAAACATGTCTTGGCTGACAGAGAATAAAGGTCCCCATACAGAGCTACCTGCTCAGACTAATGGTCAAGAGGCTGATGAGGCATTAATGAGACCATGAATCACAATTTCCCAAACAAGCAATGCCCCCAAAGGCCTTCACTTCTAGTTTTTTCTGTTTGACTTTATCTTGGAAGTACCTGGCACAAGATGACTGTATCTAGAGGTCTTCCTTAATGGCCTCTCCTTGAACAACTCTTCCAAGCAACCATTCCAACCTCATTTCTGTCTAGAAAACACAAATAAAGAGGTTCAAGGATTATATTATAAAGTTCATGTACTGACAAAAGTCAACCATATTGTTTTCCACTACTGTATTTGTTTCTATGGTTCTTTCCCTGGGAAAATTAACCATATATTAACAACAGCTCCCATTTATTGAGCATTTATTATGTACTAGATACCATGCTGAGAGCTTTGCATACATCCCTGACAATTATAATTACATAGTTTGAGGTAGCCTGAGATAACCTTCTGTGCCCAGCCATTTCATTGTTCTGTGTTCTCACATCACCAAGTATTTCTCTGTCATTAAGCTTCTCAGAAACTCATAGGTGTAATTATTTGAAATCTCTTGAACTGAACTATAAGCAACACTACAGCCAGGGTCATGTCCACTTTGTTCCCCATTGTAACCCCTGCTTCTAACACAGCACCTGATGGACGGCAGACGCTCGGTAAACATTTGACAAATCAATGAATGTAGGCTGATATAACCAGTAAGTAGCAGAGTCAGGATTTGAACTTAGACTCCAGGGCCTGAGCTCCTAACCTGCAGCACGTGGTCTGTCTCTAGGCTCAGCAGGCTTTTGCATCAAACCACATCAAACAAGCAACAAACAAGAACAACTATTATTATCACCACAGTCTTGCACAGACATTAGAAAGCAAAACAGAGGTTTTCTGTGGCTGTTGAGGTATATTAAAGGCTCGTTATAGAATAAACACTAGTGGGCACAAAGTATATTAGAGAAGTTTTAAGAGTACAATGACATAATGCCCAGTCTTTCTTCAGGGTCTCTCTCCATTTTTTACTTATATTGTTTCAAGTTTATTATTATTATGACTGAACATTTAGGACCCAAGGAATGCTGGCTAGTGGAACTACTGAATTTTCAGTCTTCCAAGGAACGTAGCAACAAGTGTTTTCTTACCTGGCTTATCAGAGTAAAAGGAGAAAATAAATGTGCATCGCTGAGTTGGTGCCTGGAACACAGTAAGGATGCTATTATTGCTAATAACATTTATTCTTATTAATATTTGTCCTACTGTGATTCTTGGCAGCTGGGAGCCTGAGCCTTGGAGCCAGTCAGAAATGGCTTCTAATCTCAGCTCACCCACTTATGTTTCTATGACGCACTGGCCAAGTTATGTAACTTCAACCTGTTTCCTCACTCATAAAGTATGGAAAATAGTATTACCCACTTCATGTGAGTGCTTGGCACAAAATCTGACACAGAGAGAAAAAAGAATCTATCCATCGTGCCTACTTTCATCATCTTCCTCCTCAACGTGATATAGTCAGCTATGAATAAAAAGAGTCTGCTTTGGAACCTGGAAATCTGACCTTTGATGCCTTCTTGTTAACGCAAAGTTGTGGGGAATGAGTTTTATTCCAGTACGTCAGCCCTCTTTCAGGGATCCAGTGGTCCTCCTGCTCTCAGCAAAGCATGAAACATACGTTCACCTCTAGCTTCCCAGGGATACCCAGGTTTGAGATCACTAGCCAGGGATTTCCCACCTACAGCAACTTCCCAATGCATCTCATATACAATTTAAACGACTTAGTCTGCCATTTAAGGCCCAATATCATTTGCTCCAAACAACTTTGTACTTGACACCAGGCCTAAAAGATGAATTTTTTCCCCCTGAAGAACAGCAATTCAATCTAGTAGACTTGTGGGGGATATGCCAGTATATCCTCCTCCTTCCATCCACATGGGAATTTGCCTTGGCTTGTAGTGTGGCAAAGCATCCTCTCAATCATTTAAAAATAACGACTGAGTGCTTGTTCTAAGTGCCGGGGATACAACCATTGGAAAGAACACTTGACTTCACATAACCCACAGACGTAATTAAATGACACTGCTGCATATAATAAATATATAATCACAACTGGAAATAAGTAGAAAACAAGATAACCATCCTTAGACTGGGACAGAAAGCTGAAGTCTCATGGAGGGCTAGAAGTTTACCAGGTTAAGGGGAGGACTGTCTAGTGAGAACCTGGCACAACAGTGGCCCTGAAAGCCTGACAAGGAGGCTGCAGTTGCAGAGAATCAGTGAGAGCAGTACGTGATGACGCCGGAGAAACAGGCAGAGACCAGCTATTTGGTGAAGAGAGCAAGAGGAAGATGGTGGTAGCTCGACAAGAAGGGATGACAGTATAAAGGAAGGGAAATGAATAGATTCCAGAGATATTCAGGATATAAAATAGAAATAACCTGAGGATAAAATGGATTGGTGGGGGGTGAGGTCAAGGTGAGGAAGAGGCAGGAACCCAGGATGACTCCTAAGTTTGTGGCACGTGTAAACAAACGCATGGAGGCGCCCTTCACTAATCTAGAAATTCATTCTTCAAAATGACTTGAGGCAGCTGAGAGGAGGTGATCAGGAGACACCTACCGTGTTTCCCAAAAAATAAGACCAAAAGAGCTGATTGCATCCAAAAGAGCTGATGGTCCAGCTAGGTCTTACTTCGGGAACATGGTACATAAAACTACATAGAGCTCAGAGAAACATCTGGGCTGATCATTGTGGCTTATGGGAAAGAAAAAAGCGTGAGAAGAAGAGGGTTTGGAGCTCTGAATAAAGGGAAAAGGAGTGTGTCATAAATACAGGAAATGCACGAATGAAGCAATAGCAGAATTCCACAAGCCGAGAGACAGGCATTTTCCAGGACCAAGACCACCTCCCAAACAGCCAAAGGACCTTGTACGTCACACCAACTTACAGTCCCTTTAGAACTTCACCAGCCTGCACAAAATCAGCTGGATAATAACATTAATGCCCTCCCACCCACCCAAAAATGTTAACAAAGATAAAAGGGTGATGGAGGAAAATCCTGGAATTTCCTGGCAGAAATATTTCCAACAGATCAATGGCTCATCAATTTTTCTAGTGTGTCTAAAACATTTCCATTGAAGTACCCAGAATAACAAAAGAGAATGAATGATCCTGGCAGGATACAATGGTCCTGGCAGGATACAATCTTAAGCTCACCTCTATGAATGAAAACAATTGTTGAAGCCAGCCTCGGACTTTGAAGATTCATGCAAGTTTTGCATGCTACTGCATAATATAATCGGGATGATTTTAACACAAACATACATACTCTTCATCCCCCCAAATATTGAAGGGAAATGATGTGCTATGAATGGGCCTTGGTTAGCCTGTGACTTTGGGGATGGCCTTGTCCACAGCTGTGCATGCAGGGCGGAACTCATTATCTGAGCTGAGAACCATGAAATTAATCTGAGATGGACTAGGAGGTGTTACCTTGGAGCAGGGACTAGAGTCAGGACCTCCGGAAGTCACTCTTCATTCCTCCAAATCCTATTATCTGAATAACACTGTTAATATTAAAATCACATTAAGTGGTCTTTAAATTCATTCTCTCACGTGAGAGGTATTTACCGGGGTCCATAGTAGGTACAAGCGTACTATGAGGTAGTTACCAGTTTAAAGGTGAGGAAACAGACACAAAGACCTGAAGTACCTTTCCGAAATGTCAACAGCCCACGAATGCTGCCATCATAATTCAAACCCAGACAGTCTCAGTCCATGCCAAACTACTACAGCCTTCTCTGCTATGCATTAGCAACATACTTCTCTTGTACTCTCACCGGGTTTATATTTGGTGCTAATCAAGATCAAAAACTGAAAGGCATGCTTCAAAATTAGAAGGAAAAAAAAAAAAAGCTTTATCTTCCCCAAACATAATTTTATTTAACTGAAAAAATATCAGTGTGCAAATTGGACATTTTGGGTACATAAAGTCAAGTGTTACTAATTAAGTAAATGAAGGATGAATCATAATATCAACACTAGTCATTAAAATAAATTGCATATAAATTAAATTTACCAGATAGTTTACAGTATAAAAAAATATATAATGAGCACACTTTAAAGAAAGCTTCCAATAATTTTATTCTTAAAGCAAATGGTGATGAATTCTCTTGTATTATTGTAAAAGATGAGCATAAGGGGAGAGTAAACTCTGTGATGCTTTTTGTTTCTCTCAACACCTCTCTAGAGCAGCAATGTCTTTTAAGCAACATGAGACATGATTTAATTCACCCAGGACAGGTCACCTTGCTTGAAGAGCAGGTGCCTTCTGTTTAAATTCAGTTTACTCAATCAAATGTACCACGGAATGAAAAAGGGGGCATATTCCTGTCCTGAAATTCTTCCTATGTTAACTAAAATCACCCTGCTTTTGCAGCAAATGAGCCATGAGATACAATGCCAGAAATTGATTTGGAATAGTGAGTACATAGTATAAAAGAAAAGTGTCCGTATATTTTGTACAAAACGTCCCTGGACGTCCCTAGATGCCACAGAAAGGATATAAGAGGGCAGAGGAATGCAAACAGGTACAGAATTACACAAAAAGACTGAATGCATTGTCAATAAAAGGGACACTTCTTCTACAAACATATACACTGACTGATTGTTCATTTTATCTGATGAGTGGTTCCAAGGTGACCTCACGGAAACGTCATGTCCCCTGAGCTTGTGTCCTTGACCTAGTATGGTAGGTCATTACTTCCCAGTACAGCTCCTCTTACTACCTTCTTAGCACTTTTCAAAAGCTCTAATTATTTGCTGTTTGTTTTTCTACTTGTTAATTGTCTATGACCCCTGTATCCATCAGGTTCTTTGCAATGTATCACGAGTGCCTAGCTCAGGGTGTGGCATCAGTCAGGAGATTCTAAAGTATATTTGCTGAATGAATGAACAAAGCTATGAATGACAACCAGGATGCAGTGCTCCTTTGAGTTCATTTTTACAAATCAGATTCTGTTTCATTTCATTAAATACTTTTATTTACTGGTCATCTTCTGAAATTACTCTGGTTTCTCATTAATAAGGAGAGACTAATTCTATCTACAGGGAGTAGGAAGGAAAAAAACTTTCAGTCACTTGCTCCAAAGGTCTTTCAAAATGATGCTGTGGTATAATTTGGTTTGAAAGCAAGGTCCAACATTTTATTACCTCCAAATGTATTCAGGAAAGCTGAAGACCCGTGATAAGGCTCATTAAGTCTCTGAAAGGCCTATCTTCACATGCCTTTCACACAAAAGGTCTCAACTTAATGCCAGGTAATTACGGTTCATTTTCCCCTGGTTATTTCTATTTCCTGAAGATTCCCAGGGAAGTTGGCCTCAGTGGCCGCTACCTACAGTCTGAGACGTGAGCACATCAAGAAAGGCCCATGCTTACCAGAGGATCTTTTTAAGCTGCCAGCAAGCAAGGACAATTCTGACTCTAGGGCCTAGAATTTAAACTTAGATCATCTACAAGTCACCCTCTTTCCAAAATCAAGGCCAAGAGAGACAAGTTCCCAGCATACAAATTGGCTGCTGTCCTCATTTTAAATATATCTCTTCCACAGCACCTGTAGTCTGCTTCACACCTACAGGGTTATGGATTTGGGCTCTGGCTCCAGATTACCTGGACTCAACTCCATCACTTTCCAGTTTATGACTCTGGGCAAGTAACTTAGATTCTCCATGTGTCAGTTTCCTCATTCATAAAGTAGGGTTAACTGGGCTTACTATAGTGCAATTGTGATAATTAAATGTAAATGGAACGATATCTTGCACATGCTAAGAAAGTGCTCAACAATGTCATCTATTTATTAATTATCATTATCATCATCTCTGATATCCCATTTGCATGCAGGATTTATTCCTGTTATTTATGACAAATTTGATCCTAGTCCCACTGGCCCCATCAATGGTACTAGAGGAGGTAAATTTCCACTTATTGTGAAACAGCCCAAGAGAGAATGAATGCTGACCGGAGAGACCCTTTATTGGGCATCTTTATTTCCATTTGGCAAGGAAGAGTGATATAGCCCCCTTAGAGGTCACTGAAGTCACTAGCCCCACATCTATATGTTTTTTATATTTAACTGGCTGATGGTTGCAACTCACCTGTCTCCATAGCACTGATTCTACTAGCATCCTTCTCTCCCACTGGGCTCTCCTAACTTCAGCAGTGTCTGTGGCTGACCAGCCAGCTCACTGATGAGAGCTTAGCTGCTTATACATACCATCCACAGTAAAATGCACTTCTGGAAGGAGCAATGACTGGATATAGAATGAGCTTGCAATAAACGTTGGCCATTATTATTGCTGTTCTTATTATTGCTGTTCTTGCCAAGAAGGTCACTCCATTTCACAAAATACTCCCTTTATTCCTACTTACAACTCCACAAGTGTTCTGATTAGGATTGGTGCTATGGTCATCTTTTACTTGAAGCACAATGGTTACAAATATAGACATTGTATTTGGGGATCCTTGGACTTGAATTTCCACTCAGCCTTGTTTTTCTCTGGTTATTCTATTTGTGTATAACACTGAAGGAAGAAACCCATGGGTTCTGTCTGTTAGACAAATGAAAATTAGTGGAAACAATAAAATAATTTCCACTTAGAGTAGAAAACAAGTCTCTCCATTTGTTTCTCAAAATCTCTCGGCTATTGAATTTGTCCCAGCCTCTACTTTTTTCCTTTTCAAACTTCTGCACCTCCTTTCCCTGCTTCCCACTGTCCTGGACTATAAGAACACAGCAGCTCTTTGGCACAAATCCTTAGAGTTCTGCCACAAACACAGTTTCCTGTGAAAATAACACAAAAACTTCCCAGTGAGGGGAAGCAAAGCAAGGTCAATGTCTTATATGACCACTGAACTATAAGAGGTAGTTAAGTATACTAGTTAAGAGCATGAGCTCTGAAATCAAGTGACCTGAGTTCAGTCTTTGACTCTGTCACCAGGGTAACAGAGGTGGTTCTATCATCCAGGCATATCACTTAATATTCTAAGTCTCAGTTCACTATCTAGAAATAGAGTTGATAATAATATCAACCTCAAAGGGCTCTTACAAGGATTAAATGAGATTACTGCGGGTTATTCTATAAAAACCTTAGTATAGTGTCACTTATATAGGAAACATTCAGTAAATATTATTTTTAGACATGTCTTGGATAGGTAAATTCAGAAGTCTGTTTACATTAAATAGTCACTATAGAAAGACAATTTATTTTATTGAAAGACCAAGTCCTTCAATGGAACAAATATTACTGTATTTGAACTCAGAGTCTTCACCTCAAAACGCTACAGAGAAATGTTTCTTCAATAACAAACCAGAAATCACATATTGGAGGGTAAAACCTCTCTCAGCTTTCTCAGAAAGCCAACTCTACCTAAAATGTCAGGAGATCTTTCTCATTTACAGAAATGTTTCTAGAAATCACTAACCATGAGTAGGTCCTCAGGATTCATTTTTCAAAAGTAGCACTTTTTGAACAATTTTAAAAGTAGTTAGATGTTAACGTGAAACTTGGTAATAGTTTCAGGTTACCAAAATACAATAGAAGAAACAAGAATAGAGGCAGCCATGGGGTAGGGTCTTTTTAACCTACTTCTTCCTGCTGTATCCTCCACATTATGCTTACTCCCTTAATGGTAGAGCATGGATACTCCTGAGCCCAGGAAAAGGAAAAATATGTGAATAAAATACAGCCAGTAGTATGTAGTTTCCTCTTGAACCACCAGCCCATTCTGCCAGATTCACAACTCAGCATAAAGAACTATGTGAACAGAAAAGCAAAGTTAGGAAGACTTTCTAACTTTGGTGAAAAACAGGATCACACCACTGAAGAAAGATAGTTCTATTTTCTCCTACACAACAAACAACATAGTGCACAGACACCAAGCCTCAGTTGGGGACAGCTACTGAAACAAAATGTGCTTTAGGGACCGAATTTTACGTTAAAAAAAACTCACTGGCATAATACTACTCCATGTATCAGAAAGAGATCAGCATTAAGAAGAGGCCTGTGATCTAGGGCTTCTATCACAATAACCAAGCAGAGAGGCTTTCTTTGAAAGTTCCATCTGTCCTCAAGACCATCTTTTCTACTCCATATGTAGTATGGTGGTAAATTTTTAACAACTGGCTGGGGGTTAGGGAGATACTCTTATTGTAGTGTATGCCAATTTTCATGGTGTAAATACTTTCTTCTTTTAATATTTTTGTTTTATTTTTAAATTACAGTTGACATGCAATATTATAGTAGTTTCAGGTGTACAACACCGCAATTATATAACTTACAAAGTGATCACTCCAATATATCTAGCACCCATCTGACAACATACATAGTTATTACATTATTATTAATTATATTTCTTAGGCTATACCCTACATCCCCATGAGTATTTTGTAACTACCAATTTGTATTTCTTGATCCTTTTCTCTTTTTCACCCACCACATGACACCCCTCCCATCAGGCAACAATCAAAATGTTCTCTGTATCTGAGTTTCTTTCTGTTTTGTTTGTTTTGTTTTTTTAGATTCCATATGTAAGTGAAATCATGGCATTTACCTTTCTCTGTCTTACTTACTCCATTCAGCACAATACCCTCTAGGTCTATCCATGTTGTCACAGATGACAAGATTTCATTCATTTTTATGGCTGAGTACTATTCCATTCTATGTATGTAGCACCTCCTCTTTATCCATTGGTCCATTGACGGACACCCAGGCTGCCTCCGTATCTTGGCTACTGTAAATAATGCTGCAATGAACTTATGGACGCACATGTCCCTTCGAAGTACAGTTTTGGGTTTCTTCAAATAAACACCCAGAACTGGGATTACTGGTCCATTTTGGTCTCTTGTTATAGCCTTTGTTTTAAACTCTATTATGTCTGGTATAAGTATTGCTACCCCAGCTTTTTTTTTTCTATTGTCTCTTTTAATGAAATATCTTTTTCCATCCCTTTACTTTCAGTCTTTGTGTGTCTTTTTATCTGAAGTGAGTCTCTTGTAGGAAGCATACGTAAACGTCTTGCTTTCTTATCCACTAATTGTTGATAGGTGTATAATTATTGCCATTTTATTATTCATACTTTGGACCTTTTCTTCTTCTTTTCCTTCTTCTTCTTAAAGAAGTCCCATCTAACATTCCTTGTAATACTGGTTTGGTAGTGATGAACTCCTTTAGCATTTCCTTATCTGGGAAGTTCTTGATCTGCCCTTTGATTCTAAATGACGACTTTGCTGGAAAGAATATGCTTGATTGTACATCCTTGCATTTCATCATTTTGAATATTTCAAGCCAATCCCTTCTGGCCTGCAAAATTTCTGTTGAGAAATCAGCTGACAGTTTTATGGGAGTTCTCTTATAGGTAACTAACTGTTTTTCTCTAGATGCTTTTAAGATTCTTTCTTTGTCTTTAACCTTTGGCATTTTAAGTATGACATGTCTTGGTATGGCCTCTTTGTGTTCATTTCGTTCATACTAGCCTGGGGTTGTACATCTATTTCCTTTACCAGGTTAGGGAAGTTTTCTATCACTATTTCTTCAAACAGATTTTCAGTTACTTGCTCTCTCTCTTCTTCTTGTGCCCCTGCGATGCGAATGTTGGTACACTTGATGCTTTCCCTCAGGCCCCTTGAACTATCCTCATTTTTTTCTCTTTTTTCTTTTTGTTATTCTGATTGGGTGTTTTCTGCTACCTTATCTTCTAAATCACTGATTTGATCCTCTGCTTCATCTAGAGTTGGTTTCTGCTAATGTATTTTTTAATTAATTTTATTGGGGTGACAATTGTTAGTAAATTTACATAGATTTCAGGTGTACAATTCTGTATTACATCGTCTATAAATCCCATTGTGTGATCACCACCCACAGTCAGTTCTCCTTCCATCACCATATATTTGATCCCCTTTACCCTCATCACCCACCCCCACCCCCTTACCCTCTGGTAACCACTAAATTATTGTCTGTGTCTATGAGTTTTTGTTTCTCATTTGTTTGTCTTGTTCTTTTTGGTTTATATACCACATATCAGTGAAATCATAGGGTTCTCTGCTTTTTCTGTCTGACTTATTTCACTTAGCATTATTCTCTCGAGATCCATCCATGTTGTCACAAATGCTCCTATATCATCTTTCCTTAACGCCGAATAGTATTCCATTGTGTATATGTACCACAACTTCTTTATCCATTCATCTATCGAAGGACATTTTGTTTGTTTCCATGTCTTAGCCACCGTAAACAAAGCTGCAATGAACATTGGCATACACGTGTCTCTATAGAGAAATGCTTTTATATTTTGGGGGTAGATACCCAGGAGAGCGATTGCTGGGTCATATGGTAATTCTATTCGTAATTTCTTGAGGAACCTCCACACTGCCTTCCATAGCGGCTGCACCAGTCTGCATTCCCACCAACAGTGTATGAGAGTTCCTTTTTCTCCACAGCCTCTCCAACACTTGTTACTATTTGTTTTGTTGATGAAAGCCATTCTGACTGGGGTGAGGTGATATCTCATTGTGGTTTTCATTTGCATTTCTCTGATGATTAGCGATGTTGAGCATTTTTTCATATGTCTATTTGCCATTTGTATATCCTCTTTGGAGAAATGTCTCTTCAGGTCCTCTGTCCGTTTTTCAAGTGGGTTGTTTGTTTTTTTGTTGTTGAGTTTCATGAGTTCCTTGTATATTTTGGATATCAGCCCCTTATCAGAGGAACTGTTTGCGAAAATCTTCTCCCATTCAGTTGGTTGCCAATGTATTTTTTTAAAAGGAATTTCTATTTCTTTTTCTGAGATTTCATTGTTAGTATATAGGAATGTAACGGACGTTTTTTTTAAAAAAGATTTTATTGGGGAAGGGGAGCAGGACTTTATTGGGGAACAATGTATACTTCCAGGACTTCTTTCCAAGTCAAGTTGTTGTCCTTTCAGTCTCAGTTGTGGAGGGTACAGCTCAGCTCCAGGTCCAGTTGCTGTTGCTAGTTGCAGGGGACACAGCCCACCATTTCTTGCGGGAATCGTGGAATCAAACTGGCAACATTGTGGTTGAGAGCCTGTGCTCCAACCAACTGAGCCATCCAGAAGTCAGCTCAGCTCAAGGTGCCATGTTCAATCTTAGTTGCAGGGGGTGCAGCCCACCATCCCTTGCAGGAGTTGAGGAATCGAACTGGCAACCTTGTGGTTGAGAGCCCACTGGCCCATGTGGGAATTGAACCAGCAGCCTTCGGAGTTAGGAGCATGGAGCTCTAACCACCTGAGCCACCGGGCCAGCCCCCTCCATTAATGTATTCTTTATTTCAGTTTTTGTATTCTTTATTTCTGACTGGTTCTTTTTTATGTTTTCTAGCTCCATTTTTATGTTTCCTATCTCTTTGTTGAAGTTCTCCCTGAGATCACCGAGCATACTTATAATCAGTATTTATAACTCTGCATGTGGAAAATTGCTTGTCTCCATTTTGTTTAGTTGTTTTTCTGGAGTTTTGTTCTGTTCTTTCATTTGGGACATGTTTCTTTGTCTCCCCATGTTGGCTGCCTCCTATTTTTGTTTCTATGTATTAGGTAGGGCTGCTATGTCTCCCAGCCATAGTGAAGTGGACTTATATAGTAGGTGTCCTGTGGGGCCCAGTGGCACAGTCTCCCTGGTCACCTTAGTCAGGTATTCCACATGTGTCCTTTGTGTGGGTTGTGTGTGTCCTCCTATTGTAGTTGAGCGTTGATTGCTGTTGGCTTGTCAATAGGAGGCACTGACCCTCAGGCTGATTGTTTGAGAGGACTGGCCATGACTACAGTGGAGGAGCTGTGGTGCAAGGGCTCACCCTATGGAGCAGGATTCAATTTAGCAAGATTCTGGTGCCTGCCCAGTCTGCTCTTTGGCTGTGTTATCCTTGGAGGCAGCAGAGTGGTGCACCATCTCGGTGGAATGCAGTAACCAGCTGTACCGGCCCTAGGACCTCCTGGGAAAGACCCCACCACTGGCCAAGTTCAGCCGTAGCCAGTGCTCTTCCAAGGGTACTTGGCATGAACTACAAAGCAACTCACAAATGGCCACCACTTGCACTGGTTTTGATGTAACTTGAGAGGTCAAACATTGAATCAAGGCCAGTTGACAGTATTGCCGGGCTTGAGGCTGCTCAGTAACAGGTATGGGGCACACTGAGACCAGATACTACCTTTTTAGTGTTTGTGAACCTTCCAGAGGTTTGAGAAAAGTCCATAGCATGAGCCAAGACAGGCTATTGGTATGGAAAAGACACTGGAAGTGGTTTGGGTGTGTCTACAAGTTGGGTGGAGCAGTGTCTCAGGGAATCACCAGGGCACGGTGAAAGAAAGGTTAGCCAAATTGATGAAGACTCAGATATGGTGGCAGCCTATGTCTCCTTCCTAGGCAGGGGAGGGCTCAATAAAGGAACAATGTTTTCTGCCAGCAATTCTCTCTATCAGAAAGCTGCCCCTCCAGCCTTTGCCCTGAAGCCAGACAATTCAGTGCCTCCCCATACTTCTCTGGAGTCTTTTTAGATGCTGCCCCAACACTGGAACTCAGAGCAAGTGAGACTGTCAGCAAGTAAGTCCATGCACAAGCTCTTTAACAAGAATGATGGGGATTCCAGCAGCCCTCGTCTCACTCAGCCACAATTTCTACTGGTTTTCACAGCCAGAAGTTGTGGGGGCTTGTCTTGCTGGCAGTGGAACTCTGGACTGGAGAGCCTGGTGTGGGGCTGGAAGCCCTTGTTTCTTCTATTGTAGGGAAGAGGGGTGGAAGTTCCTCTGTAGCAGAGATATCTGTCCCAGTATTTAACTACCACACATGTGGGTGTAACCAGCCCATTCCCTGTCTCCACCCCTCCTACAAGTATTAAACTGGGCTTCTTCTGTATGTCTTTAGTTGTAGGACTTCTGTTCAGCTAGACTTCAAGTAATTCTCAATGATGATTCTTCTGTAGTTTAATTATAATTTTGATGTGTTCATGAGAGGAGACAAGCACATTTACCTACTACACCATCCTGACCAGAAATCTATGTAAATATTTTCACCATTGTTGGTTTCAAGCTACCAACATGACATCACTGAACAGGGATTTGAGAAGAGATGCATATAATCACCTCTTAAAACAGGTACAAGTTGAATATAGCGATCTCTAAACTGTGTTTTAAGGGGATGAAAACTGACAAATATCCTTCTTAGGTGTATGTGGTTGATGGAAAAGCAGTTTTTATATGTCTTATTGTGAGAGTTCAAGCATTCTTTTAAGTGCTAGAAACAGAAATACAATTTCTAATCCACTTTCTATCTGAATGAAATGTTAACTTCTACCATCCATCTGTGCAGTTATTCTTCCAATAAATGTGATTTTTTAAACTTTCTTTTCTCTTTTCAGTTCTACATCTGCTAGTGTTTTCCATTTGCCAGCTCCCAACATGTCCCCAATTACTTCTTTTTTATTTTATAGCCGACATGCTGATGTTTCATCAGTTACAACTGCTGGGTTCCACTGAGCGTTAACAGTCTTCAGTGCCTCCAGGAGGGTCCATAATTCACTAAGTACACCAAACCATTTTTCTCCAAAGAATATTGTTTAATATAAATACAGTCTGAGGTTAATGTTGTACTAAAGACAGGTTTTTCCCTTGGAATTGTCAAAGAAACTGAAAACAAACAAACAAACAAAAACCCTTGATTCATGGAAGACTAGTTTATACACAGGAATAAGAAATCACTTGCATTTAAGAAGTAATATTTCAATTGCCATTTTTTTTACTGAACAAAAAGCAAAAAAAGTAATACATCTGAATGCATGAACACATTGATATTTTAACCTATTCAATCAAAATATTTTTCCTACAAGAAAAGGAAGCTGAAACTACCTCATATTAAGCATACAAACACTTGAAAACATAGGATACAACAGAACTCCAAAATTATTTAGGTTAAAAATAAAGTTATAGAAAAGATGAAGAAAAAAGTTTCTTGTTCACTTTAATTCAATTTTTCATATAAATGCATAATCATCCTCCATAAAGAGTTTTTGAATAGATGGAAGGGGGAAAAATGGCGGCGTGAGTTGAGCCTCTGTAGCGCTCCGTTGGAATTTACAACGAATCAGACAACAATAACTCCACAAAGGACTCCCTGCACAGCAGACAGGCAAGACGAAGAGGCCCACTACTGAATTTACCTCCAGGTGGGTGAACTGCGTGAGCGGGGAGGAGGGAGAGGAGAAGTGCGGAGACGGAGCCGCGCGGGCACAGGACACAGACCTAGCTCAGTGCTTCGTGCTCACTGCATCCCGGAAATACCGCAGCTGTAGCTGCAGAAGAGGGAAAGACTTGGACTGCTAGGGCTCCGCTTAATGCCCACAGGGCTGAAGGGGCAGCATATAAAAGGCTGAAGCCAACGCTCGCTCACAGCAGATCTCGGAGCAAAGACTGAGGATAGAGGGCTGCAATTGGTGGTTTAAGCGCTCACTGCTGAGCGGAAAACAGAAGCTTTAGGCACTGAGACTAGCCGCCCCCTCGCTACCCTCCCAGAGCTCGCCCCGCCCCCACCTGCCCAGTGCTAGAAGCCATAAAGTAGCAGTGTCGGATCAAAGGACAGAATATTTGCTGCTCTGAGAACTGTGGACCGCAGACACAGATTCGCAGCTCAACTACTTCCGGCAAAGGGGAGGGAGCTGTGGAGGCAGGACTGGCTGTGGTGGTGGTCGCCACCATTGCTCTGGGCCACCTCTCACAACTCACCCCGCCCCTGACCCCACCTATCTTGGCGGATCCCTGCAGGAGTAAACAGAACTGCTGAAACATACGGGCTCCGAATCTGGTGCACAAAGAGCTTTGGAACTTCAAAAGCTCTTCGCATACCTATCAACCTGTTGCAGAAGCCACTCCTGTAGATGTCTAGGAAGAGAAATAGTAAATCAGTGATTGCCATAAATAACCAAGGCAACAAGATAGCTCAGAAAGAAAGTGAAAAGTCTCCAGAAAAGGAACTTAGAGATATGGAAATATGTGCTTTAAATGACAGAGAATTCAAGATTACAATTCTGAAAAAACTGAACGAGATGCAAGAAAACACAGAAAGGCAGTTTAATGAACACATAAATGCAATCAAAGAACAACATGAGCATTTTACAAAAGAGATTGAAATTTTGAAAAAGAACCAAATAGAATTTCTGGAGATTAAGAACTCAATAGAAGAAATGAACAATAAAATATCCAGCTTAGGTAGTAGAGTTGACCAGGTGGAGGAAAGAATCAGTGACATCGAAGATAAGAACCTGGAATTTACACAGATGGAAAAAGAAAGAGACTTGAGACTTAAAAGAAATGAAAGAACTCTACAAGAACTTTCTGACTACATCAGAAAGAGCAATATAAGAATAATGGGCATACCAGAAGGAGAAGAAAGAGGGAAGGGAACAGAGAATATATTCAAACAAATCGTCGATGAGAACTTCCCAAATTTGTGGAAAGAACTGGATCCTCGAATCCAAGAAGCAAATAGAACACCTAATTACCTCAATCCCAACAGGCCTTCACCAAGGCACATTGTATTGAAGCTGTCTAAAATCAATGACAAAAAAAGAATCCTCAAGGCAGCCAGGGAAAAGAAGATGGTAACCTACAAAGGAAAGCCCATTAGATTATCATCAGATTTTTCAGCAGAAACTCTACAAGCTAGGAGGGAATGGAACCAAATATTCAAACTATTGAAAGAGAGAAATCATGAGCCAAGAATAATATATCCAGCAAAGATCTCCTTTAGATATAAAGGAGGAATAAAGACCTTTCCAGACATCCAGAAGCTGAGGGAATTTTCTAATACACGACCTGCACTACAAGAAATACTAAAGGAGGCTATTAGACCACCATCAACAGGGACAACTTGTGGCAACCGAAACATAAAAAGGGGGAGCGTAAAGGCCTGAACTGGAATATGGGAATAGAGAAAGTAAGCGTACTGAAGAAACTGGAATACTCTAAATATCAAACTTTCTTTTACATAAACTCAAGGGTAACCACTCAAAAAACATCCAAATCTAAAATATATACTGTAATAAAAGAAGAAACAGAGGGAAACATCATAGACTACCACCACACAGAAATAACAGACAACAACAAAAAGGCAAAGAAACAATGGAGACACAGCCTTACTAGAAAACTAAAGACAGAATGACAGGAAATCCTCACATATCAATAATCACCCTAAATGTAAATGGACTGAACTCACCTATAAAGAGACACAGAGTAGCAGATTGGATCAAAAAACTAAACCCAACCGTATGCTGTCTCCAAGAGACACATCTCAGCTACAAGGACAAGCATAGACTCAAAGTGAAAGGATGGAAATTGACACTCCAAGCAAATGGTACCCAGAGAAAATCAGGTGTAGCCATAATGATATCAGATGAAACAGACTTCACGGTGAAAAAGATAACAAGAGACAAAGATGGACATTTCATAATGGTAAAGGGGACTATACAACAAGAAGACATAACAGTCATCAATATTTATGCCCCCAATCAGGGAGCACCGAAATATACCAAGCAACTACTAACAGAACTAAAGGGAGAAATTGACCAAAACACAATTATACTAGAGGACTTAAATACATCATTGACAGCTATGGATAGATCATCCAAACAGAAGATAAATAACGAAATCGCAGCCCTAAATGACACATTAGATGAATTGGACATAATTGACATATATAGAGCACTTCATCCTAAAACATCAGACTATACATTCTTTTCTAGTGTACATGGAACATTCTCAAGGATAGACCATATATTGGGACACAAAATCAGCCTCAGCAAATTTAAGAAGATTGAAATCATACCAAGCATATTCTCTGATCACAAAGCTTTGAAATTGGATATCAACTGCAAAAAGAAAGCAGGAAAAAACACAAATACATGGAGATTAAACAACATACTTTTAAAGAACGACTGGATCAAAGAAGAAATTAGAGGAGAGCTCAAAAGATACATAGAAACAAATGACAATGAAAATACATCCTACCAAAATTTTTGGGATGCCGCGAAAGCAGTTTTAAGAGGGAAATTTATATCATTACAGGCCTATCTCAAGAAACAAGAAAAATCCCAAATAAATAACCTCATGTTACACCTTAAAAAACTAGAAAAAGAAGAACAAGCGAAACCCGAGGTCAGCAGAAGAAAGGAAATAACAAAAATCAGAGCAGAACTAAATGAGATAGAGAACAAAAAGACAATAGAAAAAATTAATGTGACAAAAAGCTGGTTCTTTGAAAAGATTAACAAAATCGACAAACCCTTGGCTAGACTCACTAAGATAAAAAGAGAGAAGACACTAATTAACAAAATCAGAAATGAAAAAGGGGAAGTTATCACGGACACCACAGAAATACAAAGGATTATCCAAGAATACTATGAAGGACTATATGCCACCAAATTTAATAACTTAGAAGAAATGGACAAGTTCTTAGAAACATATAGCCTTCCAAGGCTGAATCATGAAGAACTGGAAAATCTTAACAGGCCGATCACCAGTAACAAAATTGAATCAGTCATCAAAAACCTTCCCAAAATCAAAAGTCCTGGACCAGATGGCTTCACCAGTGAATTCTACCAAACCTTCAAAGAGGATCTAATACCAATCCTGCTCAAACTCTTCCAAAAAATTGAAGAAGAGTCAGTACTCCCTAACTCATTTTATGAGGCCAACATTACCCTGATACCAAAACCTGGTAAGGACAACACAAAAAAAGAAAACTCAGACCTATGTCTATGATGAATACAGATGCTAAAATCCTAAACAAAATTCTAGCAAATCGAATACAACAATGCATTAAAAAGATTATTCATCACGACTAAGTGGGGTTCATCCCCGGGGCACAAGGATGGTTCAACATTCGCAAATCCATCAATGTGATACATCACATAAACAAAATAAAGGACAAAAATCATATGATTCTATCAATTGATGCAGAAAAGGCATTTGATAAGATACAACATCCATTTATGATTAAAACACTAAAATTGGTATAGAAGGAAAATACCTGAACATAATAAAGGCCATATACGACAAGCCCTCAGCTAATCTCATAATTAATGGTGAGAAGCTGAAGCCCTTTGCTCTACGTTCAGGAACACGACAAGGTTGTCCCCTATCACCTCTGCTTTTCAACATAGTGTTGGAAGTCCTCGCCAGAGCTATCAGGCAAGAGAAAGAAATAAAAGGCATCCAAATTGGGAATGAAGAAGTTAAATTGTCACTCTTTGCTGATGACATGATGCTATATATAGAAAACCCTAAAGACTCTACCAAAAAGCTATTAGAAACAATCAATGAATACAGTAAAGTTGCTGGCTACAAAATCAACGTACAAAAGTCCATTGTTTTCCCATATACCAACAATGAAATCTCAGAAAAAGAGATAGAAAAAACAATTCCTTTTGCAATTGCAGCAAAAAGAATAAAATACCTAGGAATAAACTTAACCAAGGATGGGAAGGATTTATATGCTGAAAACTATAAGACATTTTTGAAAGAAATTGAAGAAGGCACAAAGAAATGGAAAGACATTCTGTGCTCATGGATTGGAAGAATCAACATAGTTAAAATGGCCATATTACCCAAAGCCATATACAGATTTAATGCAATCCCCATCAAAATCCCAATGGCATTTTTTAAAGAAATAGAACAAAAAATCATCAGATTTGTTTGGAACCACAAAAGACCCTGAATAGCCAAAGCAATATTTAAAAAAAAGAACAATACTGGAGGTATCACACTCCCTGATTTTTGCTTGTACTACAGGGCTACAATAATCAAAACAGCTTGGTATTGGCAGAAAAACAGACACATAGACCAATGGAATAGAATTGAGAACCCAGAAATGAAACCACATAAATATGGACAGACAATTTTTGACAAAGAAGCTAAAAACATAAAATGGAGGAAAGACAGCCTCTTCAATAAATGGTGCTGGCAGAATTGGATAGCTACGTGCAAAAGAATGAAACTGGACTGCTATCTGTCACCATGTACCAAAATTAATTCAAAATGGATCAAACACTTAAGCATAAGACCTGACACAATAAACTGCAAAGAAGAAAACAAAGGTACTAAACTATGGACCTTGGGTTCAAAGAGCATTGTATGAATTTGACTCCAAAGGCAATGGGAGTAAAAACTAAAATAAACGAATGGGATTATATGAAACTGAAAAGCTTCTGCACAGCAAAAGAAACTATTGACAAAATAATGAGGCAACCAACTGAATGGGAGAAGATTTTTGCAAACAGTGCCGCTGATAAGGGGCAAACAGAAAATAGAAAAAAATAAACAAACAGAAAATAAAGAAAATAAAGAAATATCAGCTGAAAATGACACATTAGATGAAAAGAACATAATTGACATTTATAGAGCACATCATCCTAGAACATCAGACTATACATTTTTTTTTTCTAGAGTATGTGGAACATTCTAAAAGATAGGCCACATGTTGAGACATAAAATCAGCCTCAGCTAATTTAAGAAGATTGAAGTCACACCAAGCATATTCTCTGATCACAAGGCTTTGAAATTGGATATCAACTGCAAAAAGAAAGCAGGGAAAACCATAAATATGTGGAGGTTAAACAACATATTTTAAAGAACGACCTGGTCAAAGAAGAAATAAGAGGAGAGATCAAAAGATAAATAGAAACAAATGAGAATGAAAGTACATCCTACCAAAATTTGGAGGATGCAGCAAAAGCAGTTTTAAGAAGGAAATTAATACCATTACAGGCCTATCTCAAGAAACAAGAAAAATCCCAGATGAATAACCACACGTTACAACTTAAAAAACTAGAAAAAGGAGAACAAATGAAACCCAAGGTCAGCAGATGAAAGGAAATAATAAGAATCAGAGCAGAACTAAATGAAATAGAGAACAAAAAGACAATAGAAAAAATTAGTGACAAAGAGCTGGTTCTTTGAAAACATCAATAAAATTGACAAACCGTTGGCTAGACTCATTAAGATAAAAGAGAAAAGACACTAATAAACAAAATCAGAAATGAAAAAGGGGAAGTTATCACGGACGCCACAGAAATACAAAGGATCATGCAAGAATACTATGAAGGACTATATGCCACCAAATTCAGCAACCTAGAAGAAATGGACAAGTTCTTAGAAACATAGACTTCCCAGGCTGAATCACGAAAAACTGGAAAATCTAAACGGACCAATCACCCATAGGGAAATGGAACAAGTCATCCAAAACCTTCCCAAAAGCAAAAGTCTGGGAACAAATGATTTCATTAGTGAATTCTACCAAACCTTCAAACAGGATCTAATACCAATCCTGCTCAAACTCTTCCAAAAAATTGAAGAAGAGACAATATTCCCTAACTCATTTTATGAGGCCAACATTACCCTGATACCAAAAACTGGTAAGCACAATACACACAAAAAAACCTACAGACCAATATCTCTGATGAATACAGATGCAAAAATCCTAACTAAAATTCTAGCAAATAGAATGCAACAATGCATTAAAAAGATTATTCATCACGACCAAGTGGGGTTCATCCCAGGGGCATAAGGATGGTTCAACATACACAAATCCATCAATGTGATACATCACAGAAACAAAATAAAGCACAAAAATCATATTATATCAATTGATGCAGAAAAAGCATTTGACAAGATACAACATTCATTTATGATTAAAACATTTAATAAAACATGTATAGAAGGAAAATACCTGAACATAATAAAGGCCATATATGACAAACCTTCAGCTAATCGCATAATTAACAATGAAAAACTGAAGCCCTTTGCTTTACATTCAGGAACACGGCAGGGCTGTCCCCTATCACCTCTGCTTTTCAACATAGTGTTGGAAGTCCTCCCCAGAGCAATCTGGCAAGAGGAAAAATAAAAGGCATCCAAATTGGGAATGAAGAAGTTAAACTGTCACTCTTTGTATATGACATGATACTACATACAGAAAACCCTAAGACTCCACCGAAAAGCTATTAGGAACAATCAGCAAACACAGTAAAGTTGCCTGCCACAAAATCAATGTACAAAAGTCCATTGCATTCTTATATACCTCCAATGAAATCTCAGAAAAAGAAATTTTAAAAATTCCTTTTGCAATTGCAGCAAAAAGAATAAAATACCTAGGAATAAACTTAACCAAGGAGTTGAAAACAATTACTGTCATTTTTTTGATACTGACAATGAAAATTATGTGTTTTCTTTAGACATGGTATTTTAACTAACTGAAATAAGGCAGCAAGTAGTTCCAAATGGATTTCAAAAGTGTGTTGCCTTAACTTTCTAGATTTGTATGGTTTTATGAAAATTTCCTTGGGGCCTGGATTAAATGTCCTAACTTTAGAGCTGAGCCAGCTCTACACTACCTGAAAAACCATCAAACACCCCTAATAATGAGGTCAATTTGACATGAAAAACTGGTAGTAAAGAGCACTTTATACAACAGTAAAAAACCTATACCCCCAGTATTATAGTGAAGCCCACAGATGTCCGACGAGAGTTGGGGAGGGGCATAGGAGATCCATGCAAGGTGGACTCTTCCCATTTGAACTGGACATTGGTGTGAGCCAGTGTTTCTAAGCTGTGTTTGGCAGAATGCTTGCTTCACAGAATCCTATAGGAATGATGTTAAAAATAAATAAGAAGCGCTCTGTGGTAAGATAAATTTCAGATTCTCTGAGCTGAACAAAGCTCATATTGTAGGGAATTTTCAGTGGTTTAAATTTGCTAAACTAATTTGAAAATATCTGAGGGCAGAGGGAGAACATGGCACAGAACACTTCCCAAACTTTTCAGAACATGGAAAAAGTGTTTCTGAGAAATAGTTCAAGGAATTAGAGTTCTGGGTTCCCCTTAGAAAGACTCCTGTCTTGGTCCTGGGGGCATCATTGGAGGGGAAGTGTGGTGAGCAGGACAATGTGTGGCCCACAGGGTCATAGATCCTGTCGAAGCCTCAGTGGTCTAGGGCCCTCTGGACACCTTGGCTGGCACTTGAGGAACCATTACTTTCCCCTTTGCTCATGGTGCTCCTTCATGAAGTTCAGACAACAATCCACAGTGATTAGACAGGAGAACGCACAAGCTGCAGCTCCAAAATATCTGGTTTATTCGCTCATGTTCTTTGAAGTTCTGTTTTCCCTTGAGAAATCAGAAAACCAATGCCAAATGTCTATTTACACTGTGAAAAGAAGGTAGTTAAGACCCATGCATTTGTCCCCAAGTAACTCTGAATCTGCTGGGCTTTGAATGGGATAGTCCCCTGGGATCCAAGAATGCTGGAAACCTGCCTTGCCAATCACCTTCTCACTGCCCTCCCTCAGAGGTTCTGGAGACTGTTATGTACCCAAGGAACAAGAATGTGCTTGATGCTCTCGCTGTATTTACAGCTATTTGACTGTTGAGCTCTGGTAAAGACTTGAGGTCTAAGTGGAACTTCTAGCTCCGTTTTCTTTCACAGATTTAAATCCCAGTATCTACCACTGTCCAGCCACCAGAAGAAGTTGGGTGGGGGGTGGGCAGTAGGATGGCTGGAAACTAAGGTTGGCTCAGTGTACTCACCAGCTGCCAGCCTGGAGAAGCTGGAAAAGAAAGAAAGAAGGCTGACAGGTCAGCATTAAGCCTATAAGAAATAGGCCCTGGGAACAAGCCCCATCCCATCTGATGTAATAACTAAGAGGCTGATTGTCTTAGTTCCTTTCGGCTCCTAGAACACAGTACCACACACTGGATAGCTTTAAACAGCAAACATTTCTTACGATTCTGGGTGCTGGAAGTCTGACATCAGGGTGCCAGAATGGTCAGGATCTCACGAGAACCCTCTTCTGGGCCACACACTGCTGACTTCTTGCTCATGTGTCCTCACATGTAGTAGGAACAGGCAACTTTCTTGGGCCTCATTTATAAGGGAATTAATCTTAATTCTGAGAGATCTGCCTTCATGACCTAATCACCTTCCAAAGGCCCCTCCTCCTAATAGCATCACATTGGGCATTAGGATAGCAACATATGAGTGGGGAGGATACAAATATTCAGACCATAGCACAGATGGGCTTCTGGTAATGAAGAAGCCGAGAAGTAGGAGTCAGCATGTTTGACTCTGGACATAGCCTGCTTGATTGGATGACTTATGGAGACCAGACTGCACCCTTTGCTTCCCCTTTTCATGCAAGCTCCGGAAGACCTAGTAAGGGCAAGCCATGTCCGTACGGTGACTACAACATCACATTGCTCACCAGGTCCCATCTGCCTGGAGGAGGGGCCCTGGACCATAAAATCATCCTGTTCGGGGCCAAGACTGGGAGCTGAGAGGAGAGGGGGCCACTGCCCCCTTCCTTGCCCACTGAATGCCTCAACGGAGATATGCCTCCCATCCTTTAAAGGAGCTGAGAGTGCAGTTTGATTGACCCCAGTACATGGGTCAGAGAAGGTTAGTGGGAGCTGTTTCCCTCACTCTTCTTTCTCTGGGTAACATGATCCCCACCTGAAAGCTGGTTTTCCGTTTCTGAGCCTGTTGATTCTGATCCTGGCCCTAGGATCCCAGACTCTACTGAACGGCATTCTGAAAGGTCAGCTGGCGTACGTACGCACCCTCAGGTACATTGAGACTGCCCCAGAGATACAGAGTTCTACTTTTTTTTTAAATTCTTTTCCTATTAAGAAATGTTCCCTTATATATAACCTCGTGCTTTTGTACTGTTCTTTGTGGAGACAAAAAAACAGCTGTTTTCCGTGGATGAGTCTAACAGGTGTTATGTGTGGATGAGTCTTCTGTACACTTAAAAATTCTTGATTTTACTTCATCTAGGCTTAATCTCTTTTCCAAAGTCCAGTCTTAATCTCTTTCCATAAGTCTTGTTTTCCTTTTTTTCACCATATTGTGAGTGTCCCCCAAAAAAGTTTTTTTAAATTTGTTAATCATTAGAATCATCTGGAGACCTTTCTAAACATTAAAGAACACATCTCTCTCTAGACCTTCTGCATAAGAATTATACGGGCAGGGGTGGTTTATAGCTTGGGCAGGTATTACCATTCTTAAACAGGACAAATAAATTATTGGGGTCTTTATGAAGTGTGTACCCAGCATACAGTTCTCCCTTTCTCAGGGAATGGCACCCAATCTTCAGAGGTGGGTCCCTGGTATGTACGTTAGCATTAGCCTCATGGATGGACAGACTTCTGGTCCAAACAAGACCAGAGTATTTTTCCCAGAGTTTGGAGATGAAACTTAGGGATCAGAGGTTACTCTCTGAATGTGAACAGAAGTATGACCTGGACAAAAGGGTGACACCAAATTATGACCTGAAGATAAAGAGTAGATAAAGATGGCCTTCAGAGAAGAAGTAGAATGAAGCAGATGCTCTCTGAGAGGTTCAAGAAATAAAAAGCAAGCATTCCAGTGGCTCTCTAGGCAGTGGGTGAGTCCCTGCATTCCTGCCCTAGAGTTTCATGAAGCAGTCTATGTCCCATGTGGTAGAAGTTCTCCTTTGGCCTAACCTAGCTAAAGGAGATTTTCATTAGCAACCACGAAAGGGACCTAACCAAATACAGAACTATCACCTGCACCGGAACACCTGATAAGCTCACAGCTTAGGTGTCCTGTCCCTGTTGACTCACTATGGAATGCTCTATTTTGCTTTCTTGAGAGGACACATGCTTTCTTGATTTCTAAATAGTATTTCATCAACAACAACTGACTACACAATACTAATACACTCCAAACTCTGAATGAGTACTGAATGGTCTTCCATGGAAAAATCTTTCCAATTCTTTCAATAGGGAAAAACAAAACAAAACAAAACAAAAACCTCACTAATGTTTACTAACTGATGCGTTCACTGAACAATCTGTAAAGTCAATACTATTATTGACTCATTTTATATGTGAGGAAACTGTGGCAAAGGGAAGGGAAATAACTTTCCTTAGGTCACAGAGTTTGTAAAAGTGAAGCTAAGATTTAGACCCAGAAGTCACTGTGCAGTCCAACATTTCAACCATTTTGCTATTTTGGGTGAAACCAAAGCTCATTGGTTGAAAGCAAAACTCTGGATGCTCCTTGAGAAGTAATGTGTGAATATTGTTTCTTAACCATGAGAGCACTCCAGTTAGGAATCTACAGGAAGAAGTAAGGAAGGAAGGTTAGAGGGCTCTGGCAGTTTCCATAGATGAGTCAGGATGAATTATAGGGATGGAGTTACCATCTTACCATTCGTTTCCTCCTTTAAACAGATACCTGATTTTATTGCTATATGCATCCCTTCCCCGAGTGGTCCATGTTCTAGGGGAGGCTGGCCTCCATGAAAGGACCTTATCTGTCCAAATTCTATATGGAGTACTGCTGACTGCGTTTGCCGTTCCAATTCTTTGGTGGAAGACAAACAAGTTTCCGAAAAAAGTTCAAGCACCTCCTAGCAAACCGCCGCCGGCCCCGCTTGATGTTATCAGGTTTTGGACTGCTGCTGGTGATGCTGTGGCTGGAGACAGAGTCCCCAGGGTGACATAGGGAGACCGGGTTAACGATGGTGGTGCTGGAAGCAGGAATGAGTTCGGCAGTGGCAGTCCTGGACAATGGTCTGTGGTCTGGGACGCTGTTCCTGGGGCCCGGCCTGTGATCCGGGGCGGTGTTCCTCTGGTCTGGGGTGGGCTCGGTGGCGGTGTTCCTGGGGCCCGGGCTGTGCTGGGCGGCGGTGTTCCTGGGGCCTGGGCCGTGCTCGAGGGCGGTGTGCCTGGGGCCCGGGCTGTGCTCGGGGCCGGTGTTCCACGGGCCTGGGCCTTGCTCGGTGGCGGTGTTCCTGGGGCCTGGGCTGTTTTGGGCGGCGGTGTTCCTGGGGCCTGGGCCGTGCTCGAGGGCGGTGTGCCTGGGGCCCGGGCTGTGCTCGGGACCAGTGTTCCACGGGCCTGGGCCTTGCTCGATGGCGGTGTTCCTCGGGTCTGGGCCGTGCTCCGGGGCGGTGTTCCTCGGGTCTGGGCCGTGCTCGGCGGCGGTGTTCCTCGGGTCTGGGCCGTGCTCGGCGGTGGTGTTCCTCGGGTCTGGGCCGGGCTCGGGGGCGGTGTTCCTCGGGTCTGGGCTGTGCTCCGGGGCGGTGTTCCTCGGGTCTGGGCCGTGCTCCGGGGCGGTGTTCCTCGGGTCTGGGCCGTGCTCGGCGTTGGTGTTCCTCGGGTCTGGGCCGTGCTCGGCGGCGGTGTTCCACGGGTCTGGGCCGAGCTCCGGGGCGGTGTTCCTCGGGTCTGGGCCGTGCTCCGGGGCGGTGTTCCTCGGGTCTGGGCCGTGCTCGGCGGCGGTGTTCCTCGGGTCTGGGCCGTGCTCCGGGGCGGTGTTCCTCGGGTCTGGGCCGGGCTCGGGGGCGGTGTTCCTCGGGTCTGGGCCGTGCTCCGGGGCGGTGTTCCTCGGGTCTGGGCCGGGCTCGGGGGCGGTGTTCCTCGGGTCTGGGCCGGGCTCGGGGGCGGTGTTCCTCGGGTCTGGGCCGTGCTCGGGGGCGTTGTTCCTCGGGTCTGGGCCGTGCTCCGGGGCGGTGTTCCTCGGGTCTGGGCCGTGCTCGGCGGTGGTGTTCCTCGGGTCTGGGCCGGGCTCGGGGGCGGTGTTCCTCGGGTCTGGGCCGTGCTCCGGGGCGGTGTTCCTCGGGTCTGGGCCGTGCTCGGCGGTGGTGTTCCTCGGGTCTGGGCCGGGCTCGGCGGTGGTGTTCCTCGGGTCTGGGCCGTGCTCCGGGGCGGTGTTCCTCGGGTCTGGGCCGTGCTCCGGGGCGGTGTTCCTCGGGTCTGGGCCGTGCTCGGCGGTGGTGTTCCTCGGGTCTGGGCCGGGCTCGGCGGTGGTGTTCCTCGGGTCTGGGCCGTGCTCCGGGGCGGTGTTCCTCGGGTCTGGGCCGTGCTCCGGGGCGGTGTTCCTCGGGTCTGGGCCGTGCTCGGCGGCGGTGTTCCACGGGTCTGGGCCGAGCTCCGGGGCGGTGTTCCTCGGGTCTGGGCCGTGCTCGGCGGTGGTGTTCCTCGGGTCTGGGCCGGGCTCGGCGGTGGTGTTCCTCGGGTCTGGGCCGTGCTCCGGGGCGATGTTCCTCTGGTCTGGGCCGTGCTCGGGGGCAGTGTTCCTCGGGTCTGGGCCGTGCTCGGCGGCGGTGTTCCTCGGGTCTGGGCCGTGCTCGGCGGTGGTGTTCCTCGGGTCTGGGCCGTGCTCCGGGGCGGTGTTCCTCGGGTCTGGGCCGTGCTCGGCGGCGGTGTTCCACGGGTCTGGGCCGAGCTCCGGGGCGGTGTTCCTCGGGTCTGGGCCGTGCTCGGCGGTGGTGTTCCTCGGGTCTGGGCCGAGCTCCGGGTCGGTGTTCCTCGGGTCTGGGCCGAGCTCCGGGGCGGTGTTCCTCGGGTCTGGTCCGGGCTCGGCGGTGGTGTTCCTGGGGCCTGGGCTGTGCTCGGCGGCGGTGTTCCTGGGGCCTGGGCTGTGCTCGGCGGCGGTGTTCCTGGGGCCTGGGCTGTGCTCGGCGGCGGTGTTCCTCGGGCCCGGGCTGTGCTCGGCGGCGGTGTTCCTGGGGCCCGGCCTGTGCTCGGCGGTGGTGTTCCTGGGGCCTGGGCTGTGCTCGGCGGCGGGGTTCCTGGGGCCTGGGCTGTGCTTGCGAGTGGAGGGTTCGGCAGTGATGGTCCTGGAGCCCCAGCAGTGCTTGCGAATGGAGGGCTCAAGAGAGGTGTTCCTGGAGCCCCAGTTGGCCTCTGAGGTGGCGGTCTTCGATCCCATGTTGGAAGGGGAGGTGTTTGTGCTAGATTTCAAAACGGTGGTACTGTACTTCAGGATGGCTCTAAGACCTGCACACTCTTGGGCCTTCTCCCCTGGCTCACGCATAGGCTGCTCTTCTGCCTGATGGAAAATGGAGCACTGTGATTGAACCTTCTGGGCTGGGGAGGGACTGCGGCTCTGGAACTCAGGAGGATGGCGTTTTGGTTTGTGGGTTTGTAGCATGCGGTATGTGGCGATGGTATTATTATTGTAGGTTTTACTTGACCATGTGGCGTAGATGTGTTCCCTGTGAATGCCCAGCTTCTCCATCTGTTGTATGACCCAGGGGTCTAGGGCCTCACTGGGTGGCTGGACGTAGGGTTTTAGTTCTTCTTCACCCATGTTGAGCCACGGATCTGGCATGATGGTCGTCAGGTTTTCTCTCTGCTGAGGGATGACAGTCAGCAGTTTTCTGATTAAGCGTTGCACCTCAATGGATAGATAACGAGGTGTAACATACCGCCCTCTGAGTACCTTCTTCTTCATCTTTTCCCACTTCTTTCCCTTGAAAGGCAGGGTGTCTGTAAGCATTTCATAAAGTAGCACTCCCAGGCTCCAGATGTCCGCAGCACAGCCATTGTACGGTTTGCCCAGGAACACTTCTGGGGCCATATAAGGGAGGGTGCCGCAAAACGTGCTGAGTTCACCCACGTTGAAAGACGCGCCTAGCCCAAAGTCTATAAGTTTGACGTTCAGGTGGGCGTCTATCAGCACGTTTTCCGGCTTCAGGTCCCTGTGAGCAACCCCCTTGCCATGGCAGTAGTTCACCGCTGACACGAGCTGCCTGAATACTCCACGGGCTGTGTCCTCCGACATGCGGCCATGCTCCTCGATGTAGTCCAGGATGTTCCCTCCGGGCACCAGCTCCATGACTATGAAGAGGTATTCCGGCGAGGCGACCACGTGGAATAGCTCGACGATGTTAGGATGGTGCAAGTCTGCCATGCAGAGGACTTCTTCCCGGAGAGATAGGTGCGTTCTGTCGGCGACCCGTTGCTCCAGGACTTTCACAGCCACCATCGTGTTCGTCAGGATGTGCTTGCCGAGCACGACCTGGCCATAGGAGCCCTCTCCGATGATTTCCTGGAGTTCGTAATGGCCACTGACGGGCTCCTGGTCGACAGGGATGTCTCTAAAGTCACGTGACATGGTGACTCGGTAACTAGCTCACTGATGATACTGTGCCCTCCAAGTGAGCTAGTAAGTAATAATAAGTATACTGACTGCGATGACTAAGTATACTATCAACAATATTACTGTGCTATTAAACAGTAATAACTACAGTAACTACTCTGATGGTATGTATTAACTGTCAATATTACAAACTGTGCTAATAAACAATAGCACGGTAAAAGGTCCAAGTCCAACAGGTCACCACAAATCAGCTTCCTGGGCTATAACGGACAGAAAGCTCAGCCCAGCCAGGGCCCTATATAGCAGCTTTGGGTCATTCCCTCACACTGGTGCTTTATGAGGTCAGAGCCAGAAACTGACCATATATGGCTAAGGAGAAACTACACTGGTTTTCTCAGTGTGGGGTTTCAAGACCCCTTTACTCTGAAAAAAAGGGGGGTCCCAAAGAATTTTTTGTTTATGTGGCATATTAAAGACTGATATTTACTTTATTAGAATTGAAGGTCTGTAGGATGCTTAAAAAAAGGGGTGGGGGATGTGTATCAGAATGTTTTTCCAGGGGTGGATAGTGCTGCATTTTGAAAGCCCCTAAGATGATTTGTTTCCACTCCCTCAGCCCAGAAATGGTGCTGCCACTTCAGAAGCATTACTTCGGTATATAATAAAGTAACTTATTATGTAAAATGCTCATTTAAAAGGTATCTACAAGCAATTGTTCTTTATAACCACCTTGTGCTTATTAATACCTAGCTTAGCTGAGTAGTTACCTGAGAAAATACTTTCATGTGTGTATTCATTTTCCATACCTTCAGGTTTTTTTGTTTGTTGGTTTTGTTTTTAAATAAATGGAACCTTGTTAAAAGTAAAAAATAAATTTTAAATAAATAAACAAATTCCTAGGATGTGGACACTGCTTTTTCATTGTCCTTTGGCTACTCTCCAGTAAGGCTGAGCTTTCTGTTTAATGATGCCTCTTCCAGTAGCCATCCTGCCCATGGGATGACCAGCAGAACAACAAGTCAGGTGGGAGGTTAATAAGTGGGACAGGAAACAAGTTTTCGTATCCAAATAAGTGTCGGGAATTTCTTAACAGAATAGGTATTGCAGGACTTTCCAGAATCTTTCATATGGTAATATAAATTATGACTCTAAAAGAAGGGAGGCATAATGACCACTCAGTGTCCTTACTATTGTGGGGGGGGGGGTCTTGTTTCCATGTTATATTATTTTAGCAACACTGAAGAGACCAATATAGCCACGGCCCACCAATGAAATAACTCAGACCTACTGGGCTATCAAAGGTCTCTGTCTGACCTTTAAAATCATATGGCTCTAATTTGCATGTTCCTCTGAACTAGAGTTGTGATGTATTTAAATGTCATGGTTTACATATATATATTCTACTTTTTGTTTGTTTTCTTCAGAGTTCTTACTGCTCCTTCCTTCCTTTCTTCCTTCCTTCTTTCCTCCTCTTCCTCCCTCCTTCTATCCTTTTTTTCCTTCCTTCCTCTCTTCCTTCTCAGCCTTCACCTTCTCCCCATTCTGTCTCCCTCCCTCTCTCTAGCACTCTCCCACCCTGCCTCCATATTTCCTTTTGTTAATTCATTTATTGTGGATCTCCCCCAACATACACACCATGAGTGAAGGAAGTTTATCTGTCCTTTTCACCATCAAAAGTCCAGGGCCTAGAACATCACCTAGTATAGAATTTAAGCCCTTGAAAGATATTTAGCAATGAAAGAAATGTCCCTTGTTGATTGTGCAAAATTTAAATAAACGAGGATCAGACGTCAGTCAGAAGTGATCTGTTTGTTGAGCTGACCCATTACTTGACTTTTTAAAGAAAATCACTTTGTCATTTAGGGACACAGCATACCGGTGGAGTAAATCTCCTATTGAAACACCAAATAATTCCTAGACAATTTATATTTGTGAAAATAGGGAAATCCGTGAGGCCATGCATGAGGATAAAGCACAAGCTCAGTGAAGTCAGGACCTTGGTAGATAAGCCAGCTGCTCATCTTGTACAGAGAAAGAGGTACCTCTGAATGGAGATGTAAAGCTATGATCACTGGGCCCATGAGCATCATGGGGAATTTCTATTTTGCTTGAATGCCTTTTTCAAGGTTCAAATTGCATTTTGGGGCTTCCTGTAAGATTCCCGACAAGAAATCCCTATTTCTCCTGTTGGTAAGTCATTGAGTATTTGTATTTGTCATTATCACTTAGGACCAAAGACCTAGTCAATCAGTGGATGAAAACACAACATGAGATCGTGTTCATATTCCATCACGTTGCAATAAAACAGATAAGGTTTCAGGGACCGATCCCTCTGCCCTTTCAAAAGACTTCAACTAACCTGTGGCCATAATTGACAGCATCTATTCTAGCATCTCAGGAAACTGGCCAAAGTAATTTCTTTTTCTGTCTCTTATTATAATGGCTTGAGTGGTCAGATGCTGAAACATATATGACTTAGATGAAAGAAAATGGCAGCGTTATACTGCAATGCTAGAGAAGCGATTATTGCATGCAAGGACATTTACTAAAAAATGCCTGTCTTAGAATGCACCTCGGCAGGAAAAATGATGTAAGACCTTCTGCCAGAGTCCACTTCTTTTTAAATATTACCAAAGCAGAGAAAGTTACTGGAGGTCACCAAGTAAGTGTATTTCTAAACAATATCTCCAGGAAATTTTTTCATTCACCTAATAATACATGTATTTTCACTTCTGGGCCTTTTAAGTTTTCTTAACTTTCCTGAATTCTTTAATTGGTACTGTATGGTGCAATTTCTATTTTTAGCACTTAACTCATGACAACTGCAGGGGCGTTACCTGGAGATGGCCAGCTGTGGCCATCAAGGTCAGTCCCCATCGGTCAGAAAATGGGGATGTTTGCTGCTTTGATTTAAAGTTTCATATACAGAAGGAAATCTTATTTCCTTATTTCTCAGTTATTTGGAGATGGGAAAGAATCCTACATACTAACATTTGGTACATTCAAAATCCATGTGTTCTAAACTATGCTCCAGTTTTTATTTAAACGATTGCAAAAGAAAAAGTAATTTAGCCATTTGAAATTGAGGACTAATAGGACAGGAAAAACTCTGGAACCCAGGTGATACGCATCGCTGATCAGAAGCCTGATGTCTAGTGGGTGATGATTTTCGTGAGAGATGTCAGAACAAACGTGGCACTTCCTATATTCCCCCAATGCCTTAATGGTTATATTGAAGGTGCCTGCAGATGATTCTGAATTTTCTCTGTCTGATTAAATGAATGAGGGAATGAATGAGGGATGCAGCAAGATAGAAAATGAGGTGTCTTTAAGCTTGAAGGCGTCTATTTCTGTAGCCAGTACCTATCAACAATGAGGCATCATGGAATTGGAAAAAATGCCACTAAGTTATATGTTTGTTGAGAGGATTTTTCTCTACATCAAAGGGGTGAGTTCCATGAAATAAAGACCTATCTGTTTTGCTCACCATATTTTTCTAAAAGCTCAACATGATATTTTTGAATCCATACTTGGTTTTGATCCGTAGTATTCCATTACAAAATTATTCTTTATTCAATAGTACCCCCCAATCCTCTACTTCTGAAAATGAACTGGTCCCATTGCAAACTCAGTCTGCTCCCAGGTCCTTTGTTGGAATCATCAGCCTCACTTGAAGGAAAGTGATCTGCCACGTCCAGAGTTAGCAGGAATCTGTCAGGAATGAACACCCGTCTCAAATCTTATGGGCCTTATTGGGAGAGGGGGTTATGGAAGATTGTATAGACTTCTGAGGTGAAATTTGGCAATCAATATTTTCAATGACCTTACACGTCAATCCCAACTTTTGGTCTCTCAGATTCTATTTATCTTCAATTGCTCAGCGAAAGCAGACTGGGCAGCAAATGTGTCCACCCAGAAACTGATAAACACTGAGAACCTGAACGAAAGGCAACTATGCACATGAGATAGGAGGCATTGTGCCTCTACTGCAAGAGCTTCTGTCCGCTTGAGGAGACAGATTATTATTCAGACAAATAGGAAAAAAAGTGAAAATAATCACAGGGCAATCTATACATCAAAACGCAGTGTTGTCTTGAAATATTCTTATTATGATAAAACTAATACATGGGCGGCCATATGCCTCAGTTCGTTAGAGCGTGAGCTCTTAACAATAGTATTGCCGGTTCGATTCCCACGTGGGCCAGTGAGCTGCACCCTCCACAACGAGATTGAAGACCACGAGCTGCCGCTGAGCTTTCGGAGGGGTGGCCGGATGGTTCAGCTAGTTAGAGCTGAGCTGTCAACAATAAGGTTGCCGGTTCAAACAATGGGATTGTGGACTGCGCCCCATGGAACTAAAGATTGAAAACATCAACTGGACTGAGAACTGAGCTGCGCCCTCCACTATTAGATTGAAGGACAACTACTTGGAGCTGAGGGGCCCTGGAGAAACACACTGTTCCCCAATAGTCCCGAATGAAATAAAAAGAAAAAGAAAAGAAAAATGAAAGTTCACTTTGACATCAAATTACTTTTGCACACTTATGTAGTATTTAGAAGATGCAATGAAACTATTGAAAAAAACGCTAATACAGAATGGCGACAGCGGGGTGGGCTTCTTGAGTTCTGCTCTACAGCTTACCACAAAGTGAACGTCTACAACCCATCAAAGAACTCTGCTCATCACACAGAACAGCTAAGAGACACATACGAGGATTACTTGAAGGTGGGCAAATTGGCGAGAAGGGGAAGAGGGAAGGGAGCAGAGTGGAGACAATGCCGCATCTGTGGCTTTGGAGATGCAGCGGAATCTCAGGATGGACCAGAGACCCCAAGAGCCAGGAGGTGGGCTCTTTCCCTTCATCCTACAGCTGACCTCTCCCACGGAGAGCAGCATATTCAGCATTTGACGTAGTAACCTCAGCTAAGCCCTCCAGCTGGGCCCTAGGTCGGACATAGGATGTAAACTTCATACATGGGCCCATTTCCCCCCTCTCCCAATCCTACCCCTGCCCTTCCAGAGACTCAAGATGGCCCCTGAACTGAGGAGTAGTGTCAGATTACACAGGAGCGCTAGTGCTCAGGATCTTGGAAGAGCCAGCAGCAGCTCTGACCCAGGGAAAAGGCTGGGAAGAGTGTGATACTGCCAGGCTGGAGAGACAAGACCCCTCTACCCCAACGCCCACATTTACTGGCCTCCCTAGGGCAGGGCAATTATAGCTTCGGAGAAACTTCCAGGGATCACAGCAGGCAGCAGATGCAGCTCTGGGCTTTCAGCAGCTCAGAAATCTCCCGACAGACAGACAGACACACACACACACACACACACACACACACACACACACACACACACGGAGGATGTGCCTTAACACTCAGGAGACCTGGGCACAGGGCTGGTTGCTACTCTCAGTGCACATATGTGCAGGCAAGGGCAGAAACTGCACTGACTTTGTAAAAACTACCATCCAGACACCATGGCCCCACTATCTAAATCTGCAGTCTCAAGGTCACTCTGGGCACCAGATGACCAGCTCTGCCTGCACAAAATGCGGAGGACTCTTTGTACAGCAGAGGTGATTACTTGGTGGGCTTAAGCCAAGACTGGCACTGCTTTTCTTGTTTTGTTTTGTATTTATATCTTTGATATTTTTGCCTGTGTTGAGTGTGGGTTATCAGTTGTGTTTACATGTGAATGTATTTCACTTTCTCTTTGATGTTGTTGTTGTTGTGCTTGGTGATTTGCTTTGTTCTGAAATTGCCCTACACCAGAGCCCAGCTCAAGAGGCACAAGATTCAACACACCTAGAAGCCAACTCCAGACCAAACCAGAGCATTACCGGGTTTGACCTACAAATGATACACCCAGAGGGAATTCTCTACAGGCACAAGAGCCCATAGAGGCCAAGCTTCATTTAAGCGGTCAACCCTCACGCAGCAGAACATCCTGCTGGGGGCAGAGCCAAGTCTCACAAAGAGTCAGCCTAGGAGTCAATCTCATCTACTCACAGGCTAAAAGCAATTAAAGATCAACTTTAACAGGACAATATACACAACACAAGAGTCACTGTTAGAGCACACGCAGAGAAGAAGAATGAAGTAGTGCAAGTCAAATATAAAGGACACATACTACATAAGATAACCCAGCGAGAACTAAGAACTCTAGGGGATCTACCTAATACATCAAAGCAAACACAGAGAGTCAAACAAAGAAACAAAGAGAGGAAACAAAGAAACTTGTCCCAAATAAAAGAACAGAAGAAACCTCCAGAACTGGAACCAAATGAAACAGAGGTAACCAACCTATCAGAGACAGGGTTCAGAATGTTCTGATGATAAGAATGTTTAAGGAGCTTAGTGACAATATAAAGAAGGATAGAGAAATTGTAATGAACAACCAGTTAGAACAAAAGAACACAATTACTGAAATAAAGAACTCGCTTGAAGGAATTACCAGCAGGTTAGATGAAGCAGAGGATCGAATCAGCGACTTAGAAGACAAGTTAGCAGAGATCACCCAAACAGAACAACAGAAAGAAAAAAGAATAAAAAACAATGAAGATGGTTTAAGAGACCTCTGGGATAACATCAAGTGCAACAACATGTGCATCATAGGAATACCAGAACGCGAAGAGAGGGGGCAAGGGATAAAATATATATTTGAAGTAATAATGTCCAAAAACTTCTCTATCCTGGTGAAGGAAACCAACATACAAGCCCAGGAAGTGCAGAGAGTTCCAACCAGGATAAACCCAACCAGGTCCACACCAAGGCACATTATAGTTAAAAAGGCAAAGGTTAAAGACAAAGAGAGAATCCTAAAAGCAGCAAGAGAAAGATAGCAGGTTACATACAAGGGAACTCCTATAAGATTATCAAATGACTTTTCTATAAAAACATTGCAGGCCAGGAGGGAGTGGCAGGAGATACTCAAAGTGATGGAAAACAAAGGCCTATAACCTAGATTGCTTTATCCAGCAAGGCTATCAATTAAAATTGAAGGAGAGATAAAGAGCTTCCCAGAAAAGAATAAGCTAAAGGAATTTATTACCACAAAGCCAGCGTTGCAAGAAATATTAAAAGGGCTTCTGTACAGAGAAGAAATATGAAAACAATCTAACTGCAAATTTTAAAAATAACAATAACTAAGTACCTATCAATAATCACTTTAAATGTAAATGGATTAAATGCTCCAATCAAGAGACACAGGGTGCTGATTGGATAAGAAAGCAAGACCCTTGTATATGCTGTATACAAGAGACTCACCTCAGATCAAAAGACACACACAGGCTGAAAATGAAGGGTTGGAGTAAGATATTGCAGACAAATGGAAACGAGAAAAAAGCTGGAGTTGCAATACTTATATCTGACAAAATAGACTTCAAAATGTAGAATATAGTAAAAGACAAAGATGGGCACTATATAATAATAAAGGGATCGATCCAACAAGAGGACATAACCCTAGTAAACATGTATGCACCCAACATAGGAGCACCTAAATATATAAAACAGATACTGACTGACATAAAGACAGAGATCAACAGTAACACTATCATAGTAGGGGACTTCAACACACCTCTGACAACTAGGGACAGGTCTTCCAGACAGAAAATCAATATAGAAACAACAGCCTTAAATGACACATTGGACCACTTAGATTTAATCGACATTTTCAGAGCATTTCACCCCAAAGGTACAGAATACACGTTCTTCTCAAGCACACATGGAACATTTTCCAAGATAGACTATATGTCAGGCCACAAAACAAGTCTTGGTAAACTTAAGAAAATTGAAATCATACCAGGGCTCTTCTCTTACCACACTGCTGTGAAAATAGAAATGAACTACAGGAAAAAAACTGGAAGACACACCAATTCATGGAGGCTGAATAACATGTTACTAAATAACGAATGGGTCAACCATGAAATCAAAGAAGAAATCAAAAGATATCTCGAGACAAACGAAAATGAAAACACAATGACTCAAAATCTATTGGATGCCGCGAAAGCAGTCCTAAGAGGGAAATTCATAGCATTGCCGGCCTACCTAAAGAAACAAGAAAAATCAGTAATCCACAGTTTCTCTTCACACTTAAGGGATCTGGATAAAGAACAGCAAAATAACCCCAAAGGGAGTACAAGGAAGGAGATAATAAAGATCAGAGCAGAAATAAATGAAATAGAGACCAGAAAAACAATACAAAATATCAACAAATCCACGAGTTGGTTTTTAGAGAAGATAAACAAAATTGGCAAACCTTTAGCAAGAGTCACACACAAAAAAAAGACAGAGAGAAAGAGAGAAAGAGAAAGAGAAAAAGAGAAAAAGAGAAAGAGAGAGAAAGAGGACCCAAATTAATAAAATCAGAAATGAAAGAGAAGTGACAACAGACACTGCAGAAATACAAAAAAGAAAAATTAAGGAATTACTATGAGCAACTATATATCAAGAAATTTGACAATCTGGAAGAAATGGACAATTTTCTAGAAGCAGACAACCTCCAAAGGCTAACTCAAGAAGAAACGGGGGAAAAAGCAACTTATGAGTTGGAAAAAAATGGCGGCATGAGGTGAGCCTCTGTAACGCTCCCCGGGAATTTACAACGAATCAAACAACAATAACTCCACAAAGGACTCCTTGCACAGCAGACAGGCAAGACGAAGAGGCCCACTACTGAATTCACCTCCAGGTGGGTCAATCGCGCGAGCGGGGGAGAAGGGAGAGGAGAAGTGCGGAGACGGAGCCGTGTGGGCGCAGGACGCAGACCTAGCTCAGTGCTCGGAGCCTGCTGCTCCCGGATCTTCCGCAGCTGCGGGAGAGGGAAGGACTCGGACTGCTAGGGCTCCGCTTACAGCCCACAGGGCTGAGGGGGCAGCATATAGCACGGCTGAACCCAACGCTCGCTCACGGCAGACCTCGGAGCAAAGACTGAGGGAAGAAGGCTGAAATCGGTGGTTTAAGCGCTCACTGCTGAGCGGAGAACGGAAGCCTTAGGCACGGAGACTAGCCGCCCCTCCTTACCCTCCAAGCTTGCCCTGCCCCCACCTGCCCGGTGCTAGAAGCAATAAAGTAGCAGTGTCGGATCAAAGGACAGAATATTTGCTGCTCTGAGAACTGTGGACCGCAGACACAGATTCGCAGCTCAACTACTTCCGGCAAAGGGGAGGGAGCTGTGAAAGCAGGACTGGCTGTGGTGGTGGTCGCCGCCATTGCTCTGGGCCACCTCTCACAACTCACCCCGCCCCTGACCCCACCTATCTGCGTGGATCCCTGCAGGAGTAAATAGAACTGCTGAAACATACGGGCTCTGAATCTGGTGCACAAAGAGCTTTGGAACTTCAAAAGCTCTTCGCATACCTATCAACCTGTTGCAGAAGCCACTCCTGTAGATGTCTAGGAAGAGAAATAGTAAATCAGAGATTACCATGAATAACCAAGGCAACAACATAGCTCAGAAAGAAAGTGAAAAGTATCCAGAAAAGGAACTTAGAGATATGGAAATATGTAACTTAAATGACAGAGAATTCAAGATTGCAATTCTGAAAAAACTGAATGAGATGCAAGAAAACACAGAAAGGCACTTTAATGAACTCAGAAACACAATCAAAGAACACCATGAGCATTTTACAAAAGAGATTGAAATCTTGAAAAAGAACCAAATAGAATTTCTGGAGATTAAGAACTCAATAGAAGAAATTAACAATAAAATATCCAGCTTAGGTAGTAGAGTTGACCAGATGGAGGAAAGAATCAGTGACATCGAAGATAGGAACCTGGAATTTACACAGATGGAAGAAGAAAGAGACTTGAGACTTAAAAGAAATGAAAGAACTCTACAAGAACTTTCTGACTACATCAGAAAGAGCAATACAAGAATAATGGGCATACCAGAAGGAGAAGAAAGAGGGAAGGGAACAGAGAATATATTCAAACAAATCGTCGATGAGAACTTCCCAAATTTGTGGAAAGAACTGGATCCTCGAATCCAAGAAGCAAATAGAACACCTAATTACCTCAATCCGAACAGGCCTTCACCAAGGCACATTGTATTGAAGCTGTCTAAAATGAAAGACAAAGAAAGAATCCTCAAGGCAGCCAGGGAAAAGAAGACGGTAACTTACAAAGGAAAGCCCTTTAGATTATCATCAGATTTTTCAGCAGAAACTCTACAAGCTAGGAGGGAATGGAACCAAATATTCAAACTATTGAAAGAGAGAAATCATGAGCCAAGAATAATATATCCAGCAAAGATCTCCTTTAGATATGAAGGAGTAATAAAGACCTTTGCAGACATCCAGAAGCTGAGGGAATTTTCTAATACACGACCTGCACTACAAGAAATACTAAAGGAGGCTATTACACCACTATCAACGGGGACAACTTGTGGCAACCGAGACATAAAAAGGGGGAGCGTAAAGGCCTGAACTGGAATATGGGAATAGAGAAAGTAAGCGTACTGAAGAAACTGGAATACTCTAAATATCAAACTTTCTTTTACATAAACTTAAGGGTAACCACTCAAAAATCATCCAGAACTGAAATATATACTGTAACAAAAGAAGAAACAGAGGGAAACATCATAGAATACCACCACACAGAAATAATAGACAGCAACGAAATGGCAAAGAAACAATGGAGACACAGCCTTACCAGAAAACTAAAGATAGAATGACAGAAAATCCTCACATATCAATAATCACCCTAAATGTAAATGGACTGAACTCACCAATAAAGAGACACAGAGTAGCAGATTGGATCAAAAAACTAAACCCAACCGTATGCTGTCTCCAAGAGACACATCTCAGCTACAAGGACAAGCATAGACTCAAAGTGAAAGGATGGAAATTGACACTCCAAGCAAATGGTACCCAGAGAAAATCAGGTGTAGCCATAATGATTTCCGATTAAACAGACTTCAGGGTGAAAAAGATAACAAGAGACAAACATAGACATTTCATAATGGTAAAGGGGACTATACAACAAGAAGACATAACAGTCATCAATATTTATGCCCCCAATCAGGGAGCACCGAAATATACCAAGCAACTACTAACAGAACTAAAGGGAGAAATTGACCAAAACACAATTATACTAGGGGACTTAAATACATCATTGACAGCTATGGATAGATCATCCAAACGGAAGATGAATAATGAAAAAGCAGCCCTAAATGACACATTAGATGAATTGGACATAATTGACATATATAGAGCACTTCATCCTAAAACATCAGACTATACATTCTTTTCTAGTGTACATGGAACATTCTCAAGGATAGACCGTATATTGGGACACAAAATCAGCCTCAGCAAATTTAAGAAGATTGAAATCATACCAAGCATATTCTCTGATCACAAGGCTTTGAAATTGGATATCAACTGCAAAAAGAAAGCAGGAAAAAACACAAATACATGGAGATTAAACAACATACTTTTAAAGAACGACTGGGTCAAAGAAGAAATTAGAGGAGAGATCAAAAGATACATAGAAACAAATGACAATGAAAATACATCCTACCAAAATTTTTGGGATGCCGCGAAAGCAGTTTTAAGAGGGAAATTTATATCATTACAGGCCTATCTCAAGAAACAAGAAAAATCCCAAATAAATAACCTCATGTTACACCTTAAAAAACTAGAAAAAGAAGAACAAGCGAAACCCAAGGTCCGCAGAAGAAAGGAAATAACAAAACTCAGAGCAGAACTAAATGAAATAGAGAACAAAAAGACAATAAAAAAAAATTAATGTGACAAAAAGCTGGTTCTTTGAAAACATTAACAAAATTGACAAACTCTTGGCTAGACTCACTAAGATAAAAAGAGAGAAGACACTAATTAACAAAATCAGAAATGAAAAAGGGGAAGTTATCACGGACACCACAGAAATACAAAGGATTATCCAAGAATACAATGAAGGACTATATGCCACCAAATTTAATAACTTAGAAGAAATGGACAAGTTCTTAGAAACATATAGCCTTCCAAGGCTGAATCATGAAGAACTGGAAAATCTAAACAGGCCGATCACCAGTAAGGAAATTGAATCAGTCATCAAAAACCTTCCCAAAATCAAAAGTCCTGGACCAGATGGCTTCACCAGTGAATTCTACCAAACCTTCAAAGAGGATCTAATACCAATCCTGCTCAAACTCTTCCAAAAAATTGAAGAAGAGTCAGTACTCCCTAACTCATTTTATGAGGCCAACATTACCCTGATACCAAAACTTGGTAAGAACACAAAAAAAGAAAACTGCAGACCTATATCTCTGATGAATACAGATGCTAAAATCCTAAACAAAATTCTAGCAAATCAAATACAACAATGCATTAAAAAGATTATTCATCACGACCAAGTGGGGTTCATCCCCGGGGCACAAGGATGGTTCAACATTCGCAAATCCATCAATGTGATACATCACATAAACAAAATAAAGGACAAAAATCATATGATTCTATCAATTGATGCAGAAAAGGCATTTGATAAGATACAACATCCATTTATGATTAAAACACTTACTAAAATTGGTATAGAAGGAAAATACCTCAACATAATAAAGGCCATATACGACAAGCCCTCAGCTAATCTCATAATTAATGGTGAGAAGCTGAAGCCCTTTGCTCTACGTTCAGGAACACGACAAGGTTGTCCCCTATCACCTCTGCTTTTCAACATAGTGTTGGAAGTCCTCGCCAGAGCTATCAGGCAAGAGAAAGAAATAAAAGGCATCCAAATTGGGAATGAAGAAGTTAAATTGTCACTCTTTGCTGATGACATGATGCTATATATAGAAAACCCTAAAGACTCCACCAAAAAGCTATTAGAAACAATCAATGAATACAGTAAAGTTGCTGGCTACAAATGCAACGTACAAAAGTCCATTGCTTTCCTATATACCAACAATGAAATCTCAGAAAAAGAGATAGAAAAAACAATTCCTTTTGCAATTGCAGCAAAAAGAATAAAATACCTAGGAATAAACTTAACCAAGGATGGGAAGGATTTATATGCTGAAAACTATAAGACATTTTTGAAAGAAATTGAAGAAGACACAAAGAAATAGAAAGACATTCCGTGCTCATGGATTGGAAGAATCAACATAGTTAAAATGGCCATATTACCCAAAGCCATATACAGATTTAATGCAATCCCCATCAAAATCCCAATGGCATTTTTTAAAGAAATAGAACAAAAAATCATCAGATTTGTTTGGAACCACAAAAGATTCCGAATGGCCAAAGCAATATTTAAAAAAAAACACAATACTGGAGGTATCACACTCCCTGATTTTTGCTTGTGTACTACAGGGCTACAATAATCAAAACAGCTTGGTATTGGCGGGAAAACAGACACATAGACCAATGGAATAGAATTGAGAACCCAGAAATAAAACCACATAAATATGAACAGATAATTTTTGACAAAGAAGCTAAAAACATACAATGGAGGAAAGACAGCCTCTTCAATAAATGGTGCTGGCAGAATTGGATAGCTACATGCAAAAGAATGAAACTGGACTGCTATCTGTCACCATGTACCAAAATTAATTCAAAATGGATCAAAGACTTAAGTATAAAACCTGACACAATACACTGCATTGAAGAAAACATAGGTACTAAACTTATGGACCTTGGGTTCAAAGAGCATTTTATGAATTTGACTCCAAAGGCAATGGAAGTAAAAACTAAAATAAACGAATGGGATTATATGAAACTGAAAAGCTTCTGCACAGCAAAAGAAACTATTGACAAAATAATGAGGCAACCAACTGAATGGGAGAAGATTTTCGCAAACAGTGCCTCTGATAAGGGGCTAATATCCAAAATATACAAGGAACTCATGAAACTCAACAACAAAAAAACAAACAACCCAATTGAAAAATGGACAGAGGACCTGAAGAGACATTTCTCCAAAGAGGATATACAAATGGCAAATAGACATATGAAAAAATGCTCAACATCACTAATCATCAGAGAAATGCAAATGAAAACCACAATGAGATATCACCTCACCCCAGTCAGAATGGCTTTCATCAACAAGACAAATAGTAACAAGTGTTGGAGAGGTTGTGGAGAAAAAGGAACTCATACACTGTTGGTGGGAATGCAGACTGGTGCAGCCGCTATGGAAGGCAGTGTGCAGGTTTCTCAAGAAATTACGAATAGAATTACCATACGACCCAGCAATTGCTCTCCTGGGTATCTACCCAAAAAATCTGAAAGCATTTCTCTATAGAGACACGTGTACTCCAATGTTCATTGCAGCTTTGTTTACGGTGGCCAAGACATGGAAACAACCAAAATGTCCTTTGATAGATGAATGGATAAAGAAGTTGTGGTACATATACACAATGGAATACTATTTGGCATTAAGGAAAGATGATATAAGAGCATTTGTGACAATATGGATGGATCTTGAGAGTATAATGCTAAGTGAAATAAGTCAGACAGACAAAGCAGAGAACCCTATGATTTCACTGATATGTGGTATATAAACCAAAAACAACAAAAGAACAAGACAAACAAATGAGAAACAAAAACTCATAGACACAGACAGTAATTTAGTAATTACCAGAGGGTAAGGGGCATCAAATATATGGTGATGGAAGGAGAACTGACTCTGGGTGGTGAACACACAATGGGATTTATAGATGATATAATATAGAATTGTACACCTGAAATCTATGTAAATTTACTAACAATTGTCACCCCAATAAATTTAATTAATTTTTAAAAAAAAGAGTTTGTGAATAATGCAATGTACAATCTATAAATTTCCAAGCAGGTAGGAGGAACCCAGAAGTAAATGCCACCAAAATACTGAAAATCAAACTACTCAATTCTAGTAGTGGCTTAAAATGGTTTGCTGTTTTTCAAAATTTTATAAAAATCATTCTGGCAAATAACTACCTAACAACTATCTTTTCTTTAAGCTATGAACAATGAAACTATCAGGTTAAAACTGTTTAAAACTGGGCTAGCCCGGTATCTCAGGTGGTTGGAGCTCCAGGCTCCTAACTCCAAAGGCTGCTAGTTCGATTCCCACATGGGCCAGTGGGCTCTCAACCACAAGGTTGCGGGTTCAACTCCTCAAGTCCTGCAAGGGATGGTGGGCTCTGCCCCGTGCAACTAAGATTGAACACGGCACCTTAAGATGAGCTGCCTCCTGGATAGCTCAGTTGGTTAGAACGCCGGCTCTCAACCACAAGGTGGCCAGTTTGATTCCTGGAGTCCCGCAAGGGATGGTGGGCAGCGCCCCCTGCAACCAGCAAAGGCAACTGGACCTGGAGCTGAGCTGCGCCCTCCACAACTAAGACTGAAAGGACAACTTGAAGCTGAACGGCACCCTTCACAACTAAGATTGAAAGAACAACTTGACTTGGAAAAAAACAGTCCTGGAAGTACCCACTGTTCCCCAATAACGTCCTGTTCCCCTTCCCCAATAAAAATCTTAAAAAAATAAAAAATGAAAATAAATCAATAAATTTCTTTAAATAAAATTTTAAAAAACTGCTTAAAACTATGTAGTCAGATGTTCCCTGTTTTAACCAGAGCTGTATGTGAAGGGGAAGATGGTGGAGCAATCAGAATTTTTAGGGTGGTGGAGTGGGGGGAGGGGTATGAATGAAAGAAATGCTAATCTTAGAATGACATTTAAAAAATAACAGCAATATTTAATATTATGGAGTATCAAGCAACATAGTAGGCCCTCAACACACACAATCATCTCCAGTCCCCACAACACTGTGAAGTATGTATGACTAATCCCATTTAAAGATAAAGTAACAGGACAGATGGTTACCACTCAGAGTATTAATGACCAGAAGCCAGAGCTTAGCCCAGTCTTATCTTCAGTGGGTAGTGCTGGGGGTGGAGCTTGTGTGGTTAAAAGCACTGGCCACTAGTTTTCATGCTGCAGCTTCTGATTTCCAATCACACTCTTAGAAATCACTTCACCACCCTTAAAAATGGTTAAAAGATGCTACTTCTGCAGGATAGGTGCAAACACTGAAATGCTGCTCTCCGACTCCTGGATCACACAAGCTATCCATTCGCTGCAGTTCCACAATAAATAACTGGCAGAGCTAAAATTCAAACTCAATTATGTCTGACTCCAGCGGAGCGAACATTTTAACATTCCAGGCCAAATGTATTTTGCCTCTCACAAGGAAAACAATAGTAGTGATTATATCAAACTTTCAAATCTGTGGATATATTCAGAAAAAGGAAAGAAAAAGGTTTTATCTCCAGCTCCTTCTATGTGGTTTTCAGCAACCATGACTACCTGCAAAATTCCTTGCAGGTGGCCCTTTCTCCAAGATCAGAAGTCTTTCTAGCCCTTAGCTCAGAACAAGTCTCCCAGTTTTGGGTAGGGACTTGCCAGATCCATCCTATAGTCCAGCTGTTCTCACAGTGTGGCCCCCAGAACAGCAGCAGCAGCAGCAGAGAACTTGTCTGAAATGCAACTGCCCAGGCCCTACCCCTGAAGGACTGGGGATGAGACTCAGAAGCCTGTTTTAATAGCCTGCCAGGTGATTCTGATTCCACCCGTGTTTGAAAACCACAGTGGCTTAAGAAGTCTGTGCAAAAGTTTCTTCTGGTCTGTCGGAGAAGCAACATGGATACCTTCCCCCAGCTCACAGCTCAGCTCACAGAGCAGGGCTAGGCAGTGCTCCTCGGGGAAGCCTTCCCAGCTCCCAAGCCCAGACTAAGTCAGGCACCCCTGTTGTCTGAGCTCCCGTGCCATAGCTGCAGCACTACCGAATTAGACACTGATTCATGTAGAATGTCCGTCTCTCTGTCTCAGTAAAAGCTCCAGGAGGGCACCTGTATCTTCAGGGCATAGCCTGGGTCTTGTCATATACTAAGCACTCAGTAAGTGTCTAATGAATGAGTAAATCATTAAAGGTCATAGACCTCAAAGAGCTGAATGTGGCTTCTATGGAATGTCCAAGTCTCACAGTTGCATTGTCACTCCTTCTTCAGTCAAATATTTATCAAGGATCTACTTCGGCCAGACACCATTCTGGGCCACTAGGGTCCAGCAATGAACAAGATAGAAAACAAAAACCAAAACAAAGAACTTATCTTTATGCCTTCCGGGTCTCATTTCTAGTTGAGGGAGATGAACAGTAAAACAAAATAAATTGTAAAATAATAACTATAGCATCTTAGATGGTGATAAATGCTGTAGAGAAAAGCAGTAAAAAATGGAGTGGGGAACCCCGGGGTGGGCAGTGAGGGAGGCTGCGACTTGAACGGGGTGGTCAGGGTAAGCCTCGGAGGGGTCTGTGAAGATCTCAAGAAGGTGAAGGAGCAGGCCCCACCCCACAAGTACCTGGGAATATAACATATTGGACTGAAGGAACAGAAGGCAAAGCACCCTGGAAGGCTGGAGGAACAACAGAGAGCCTCGGAAGGAGTGACCAAGAAGAAAGTAGGAAATGAGGTCAGAGAACCATGAGGGTGGGGGCAGATGACATTGAACCTTGTAGGCCACTGTTATGACTACGGTCTCTTCTCACATGGAAACGAGGTTTTGAATAGAGCAGTGGCCCTGTATGATTTATGCTACCGTGTTTCCCCAAAAATAAGACCTAGCCAGACCATCAGCTCTAATGAGTCTTTTGGAGCAAAAATTAATATAAAACCTGGTATTACATTATATTATATTATACCCGGTCTTACATTAATATAAGACCTAGTATTATATTATATTATATTATATTATATTATATTATATTATATTTATTATATTTATTATATTTATTATATTTATTATATTTATTATATTTATATATTATATATAATATATATTTAATATATTATATTAAACTAAGACCTGGTATTACATTATATTATATTATATCATATCATATCATATCATACCCTGTCTTATATTAAAATAAGACCAGCTCTTATACTAATTTTTGCTCCAAAAGACGCATTAGAGCCGATGGTCCAGCTAGGTCTTATTTTCCGGGAAACATGGTGTAACAGAATCACCTGGCTTCTGTGTTGAGACTCACCTGAAAGAGGCAAGGAAAGAAGCAGGAAGACCAGTTAGGGGCCATTGCAATATTCCAAGTGAGAGTTGCTGGTGGCTTGGCCCCGAGTGGTAGCAGTGGGGTGACAAGGAGTGGTTGGGGGCTGGGTGGAGCCCTAGATACCACCGTGGCCAGGCATATTTTGTTCTGCCACTTAACTGCTTGGCATGACACAGTTAATCTCCCAGAAAGAATATTTTATATAAAAGACCTGTATGGGTGAGATAAGCATCGCAGTTCTTAAATACACCCCCCCCAAATATAAAGTCAACAGGCAAATAAAACGCCAGGAAGATATACTTGCAATAATCACAAAAGGCAGAAGCTTGGTTACCTAAAAATACGAATAGAAAATGGAGACACCTGAAAGTTTTGTCTATCACAATTAATAGTAATATTTTCTAAGAATACCTGTTTATATTTCCCACATTGCTCTACACCAGGGGTGTCAAAACTGCGGCCCGCGGGCCAACTGTGGTCCGTCCGCAATTCATTGTTAATTGGCCCACAGCAAATTCCAAAAATATATTTAGTTTACTTAAATAAACCAAGTCAAGCAATACGTACTTCACCTCGAGTGAGTGGCCCGGCTGTTTGTGTATTTTACCGCATATGGCCCTTGGTAAAAAATGTTGAAAAAAGTTTGGACACCCCTGCTCTACACTTAAAAGGTATTCCAAATGCCTATGGTTGGTTGATTTTCAAAGAGGCTTTGGTAACAATAAATATAAAAAACGGTAAAAAACAGAACATAACGGCAGTATGACCGACCATAAACTGTTTTAAATTCACTTAGGCAAGTATTTACTGAACACTTCCTATGGACAAGGTGCTATAAAAGAAATTAGGGGTTCACAAAGGTTCATATAATTAACTATTTTAATTTTAATTTTTTAAAAGAAAAAATCAATAAAATTATTTAATGCAAGGACATTATGGACAAAATAGACAATAATTAGAAAACAGAATAAGCGCCAGCGGAAAAAGAAAGACTTTACAGGAAATATAATAGTCACAGCAGACAGTGTGAGGAGAGGGAATAAATCGAAAACCTACCATTTTGAGGTGATACAGTTATGACTCTAACCCCAGTTATGCCAATTACTTGTATGACTGGGCACGTGATGTAACACCCCCAATCCTCTATCTGCTCAGTTGTAATAAAAGACAAAAGGGAATATCTCTTAAACTTGTCAGGACGGTTAAGTTACATAATTTAGCACAATTCCAATCAGATAGTAAGGATTAAATGAAGGTGCTCATTCTTCCCTAATTTTTTCTTACTCTAACCTGCAATTACTTATAGGCACTAGTTTCTCCAGGGCTGAAATCTGCTTCCAATTATTCCATCAGCGACATGGGCTTCATGAGGCTGACCCCCCACACACACTAACATGGGTCACATGGTCTGTCCCAGTTGGGTGATCTCTTTGTGGGCAAAAGAATTCATTATCCCCAAACAGCAGCAGCCATCATTTGAGAGCTCTTTAGTTTGTTGATTTTAAGCCCTGCACTACTGGGATTTTAACTGATGTTTTAAGATGGAAAAGAATAATAAACTCTGCAGGCTCTCAAAAGGGAAACATTTACCTTGTGGGGAAAAACAAGTTATTATTTTTTTTAAATTGTCGGTGTTTATTTTGGAAGATTCAAGGTTATCTACTACCTGTGTTTCTTCCTCTCCAATGCTCAACTTGAAAGTCATTCAAAAGGTTTACTGGCATACGGAAGTACAGGCTTTATACATGCTTCCTACCTGAAATCTGTTCTTAGGAAAAATGCCGAGCTCCCAAAACTGTGACCTACATAAATTCAAAAGTGCAAGTACAAGGAGGTCAACCACGGCCTTGCTGCATTGTATCTGCTGCACCACATGAGCCGATCTGCAATTCCCTCAAAGCCTCACAGCCCTCAGTAATTGTGAATAAACAACATCCTTGAATACAAAAAGACAATGACATCCTACAATCAACATATTGATCTTGGAAAGCACCTCCTCCTTAGTATTTTCTAGAAATGTTCTGTGTTTTCATCTACAACACAGCAGCCCCAATCGAAGACACGGAGGCAAACATTCAAACCATGTGATCGTGGAGTGAGAGGCTGCCAATATTAAAGTTATTCTAGTAGTCGACAATGAGAAAATTTAAAAGGTGCCCCTCGGCATCTAAACACAGGCATGTTCTTCCCCCCCCCCCCCCCAGTTTCTGTTCTGGCTCTAGCAACCTGAAATAATGAGAATGTGGGACAGCTTGGTGACGGATTGCACAGACATGAAGGACCTCAAACGGAGGAGAGCTTCAGAGTGTGTTTGAGCTCTGGAGTGAATGAGCCAGAATCCCTCAAACTGGCTCCACTCTGGACTCCAAGAAAAACAATGAACTCCCTTTTTATACTACCGGGATCGGTTGGGTTAATAACCTTTCTGCTGCCCTAAAACCGTTTGTGAATACCTGGACAAAAAAAGACAAATCCAAAAGCAAGATCTTTGAAGCTTAGAGAACCTGCATAGAATTGGGAAGGAAAAAGATTTGAACTTTGCATATCTCAGCTACTATATGCCTCTGCCCCTCCATTTCATCAAGATGCTGCAAAAGTAATTAGGGTAATAAGTATGAAAAATGTTATACTTCTTGGAAAAACCAGTGCTTTAGATATTCAGTAAATGATATCTTGCTTCTGAATTTCCTTAGCAGCCTTGAATTCTTAATCATTCACTTATTCATTTAATCATTCAGAAAAATTTTATATCTTTACTTTTTTTTTCTTGATTGCATGGTAAATCATGCTTACTGTAAAATATTCAAACAAAACAGTATTGCATAAAGAAGAGAGTCTCCGGAAATCCCAGAAACATGTAAATATGTTTATTTCTTTATCACTACATTCAGCCTCTCTGCAAGGTGCCACGGAGGTTTCAAACCACATCCGGCAACACTCCTCTACTCAAGAAAACCATACTGGAGTAAGAGTGAAGGGAACCATAAAAATAACTACAATAAAGTATAAGGAGCAATGTGAGCCATAGGAAAGATATAAAGAAATGCTACAGGAAGTCAGAGAAGGAAGATACTATTTCTAGTAAAGTATGTCCAAGGAAAGCTTCTTTCTTTGCAAAAAAGAACCTCTGTTTCCGACACTTCCTATAACTTCATGTGTCATGTTACTCATGAGTCCTGCTGCTCAGTGCTAGACTTCCACCACTAATATCTAAGAGTTTTCTTATAAAATTCTCAATTCCGCTTTCTTACCATTTCCCCAAAGAGTCAGCAGTTCTGAATTCACAGCATGTCTCTAAACAAGGCAAACATGAAAGAAATTATTTGATCATTAGTCATTTCCCATTATCATTGTTCACAGGAATCGGGGAAATGTGAAAACAGTAAGACTGGAAAAGGACAGGTGTTAAGTTCCCCCTGCCCTTTCCAAAAATAAATAAATAAATAAATAAAAATAATTGGACAAAATAAAACGTCCTAAATTAGGAAGGCAGATGAGAGCCACACCAACATGGGAGCACTCCACACACATTTAACACTTAACACATGAGCGCTAGATAGAGGGGTGTATAGGATAAAAGTGAGTTTGAAATACATAAAAGCTGTGGTTGTGGAACAAATCCAAACTTAGAATACATCTAGGCAGGGAGCTAGTTAAGAAGAAAAGAATCAGCAGACCAAGGGTCACAGGAAGCTCTGTCTCTGACCAGCTGGGAGACCTAGAACGGTTCACAATCTGCTGGGTATCAGGATTCTCATCATTAAAATAATAATTACTAGCCCTCTATGAGGCTCAAATAAGATATCTTTGAAAGCATTTTATAAAACACACAGGGTTAAGGTAGTTGACCTATGTTCCAATGAAAGATTTGTAGATTCAGAACATAAATCTAGATTTTCCAAATGACCGGTCCCAAAGTGCCACTTCCACTGACACCTGTAAGTGGGAAGGATTTAAATAACTCAACAAATAAAAATAAGACCTCCTCAAGGAGGAGGACCACGTCAATGCCCTTGGCTGCCCAGCATCTATGCAGTGCCTGCCTGGCACAGACCACATACTTAAGACCCCTTCCAACTCTGCATTCCTGTTCCTTAGCAGCTACTAAGGAACAACCATCGCCTGCTGCATTTTCAGGGGACTTCAGCATCAGTAAGTAGTCTTCTCAAGGACAAAGTCGAATGGCAGAAGGACATTCCCTTAGAAGCCATCTTTGGTTGTCATGTGCACACTTCCCATCCTGGGGACACTCCAGTGAAGGCCACAGCAGCCTGTCTGCTCTAACGTCACCAAGCGCTCCTTCCAGCCCCGCTCAGGGCAAGGAGCCTGGGTGGGCGCTGGACCTGGGACGTGGCCCAGGCACCAAGCTGACTCTGCAAGCTTGGGAAGCAACAGCCTACCCTTGGCCCAAGGCTACTGCCACGTGCCTGACAGTTATCAGAACACAGAACAGAACAGAAGCCCCACACTGCCATGCACGTCACAGTGACATCTGACAATTTTTAAATTAAAAAACAGATTTCTTTTTTAAATGGATATAAGCCAGGCCTGAAAAAGGATTTCTGGGTAGGTTATTGGTATAATCTCATTAAAGAGCTTTACACAATGCAGTCTCCCTTTCTTGGCAGCAGAGGAGGAGGGACAAGAGGACCGCCCAGCAGCTGCCCGGGGTACCCACCTAGGACAGGTACTGATTATACCCAGAAAAGTAACACAGTGAAGAAAACAGCATTTATCATCATTTTCTTCAGGAAAGGAATTGTGTTTAATTGTGAGCAACACTTTGATGAGACAACTGAGGTGGGAGTAAGGGTGGCATGCTCTGTAACAAAATAAGCTCAATAAAACGTCTTCATGGAGGGCGTGGCCAACAACCACAGGGCTTTCGTTTTCCCAGCCGGGTATGGAGGCCAGGACACTGCAATCTGTCATCATCCTTCTCCACAAGCACCACTGCTAAACTGTTATTTCACTTGGTTATTGAAGGGACACCAAATGATTAAGCTGCTTGGGCCACCTACAAGTCTTGGTCAACACCCACTATATATATTTTAAGCCGTGAGAAGGGAGAGATGAGCACAGCATGACCTTGATCCCCGAGGAACACATGTTCTAGAAAACGAAGTTAATATCAGGCAAACAGAAGGGAGCTCTATGAGAGAAATGTGCAAATATAAATATGGGGACAAAGCCAAAGGGCCAAGGAAAGTCTCGTGCAAGATGCAACATTATAGGGCCTAACAGTATCAATAGGAGCTGACCAGGCACAAAAGGATGGAGGAAATCAAAGCCAACAAATGAATGAACCAAGGCACAAAAGCCTACAAGGACATGGTGTCTGCAGCAAATTGCAAAGAGTCTACAGTGTCCACAGAACAGGTAATGTACTGTAAAGTGACAGGAGATAAAGAAAGACACAAAGGTCAGAGCCAAAATTTGGGAAATCTTTGAATGCTATACCGGAGGATTGTAATTTTACCCTGGAATTTTACTAAGGAACTATCAATGGCTTTAAGCTAGAAGTACGAGAAAGCATGTAGTCAGATTTGTGTTTGATAAAAGCACTCTAGCAGCAATATGAAAATCAATGGATGGGAAGGGGTGGAGGTGGGAATTGCAATGGTCTAAGATGAAAACAGAAAATAGAACATCTGGGGCATTTCACAGGCACAAAGGGACTTGGTGCATAGTGATCAAGAGGGAAGAGTTCCTCTTTCTTAATTAATTCCTACTCATCCTTTAGATCTCAGATCAAATGTCATGCTTCCTAACAGAAGCTGTGCAAACACCAGGAATAAATTAGGTCCTTTTGTGACACGCTCTCAAAGCACATTGGACATTTCTTCCATTGCACTAACCTCAGTTTACAACACTGTATTTGTGTGATGAATCTGATTAATAGTTATATCTGCTACCAGACCATGAGCCTCTTCAGGGTCTGTTTTGTTTTCCATGTCTCGCCAACACCTATCACAATGTCTGGCTCACTGTAGAAACTCAAAAATTATTTCTTGAAAACAATGGTTGAGGGAAGGATAACACAAAGGTTTCTATACTGTAATACCAGGTAGATGGTAAGCTCATTAACAAAGCCAGGATATGGAAAAGAGGAAGAGGTGGAAATGGGGAAAAGAAAATAAATTCCAACTTGAATATATGAGTTGGAAATATCTGCAAGAATTCCAAAAGGAGATTTCCAATATCCTTGAACTCAGGAGAGTCAATTTGGAGATTACAGAGTTACCCCACAGCTGAATAGGTGAGAGTCGCTGCTTTACCTACATTGAGCATATAACTCCAAAAAAGAAGAGAATCAAAGAAGGAGCCTTGGAGGAAGCCAAATGTAACAGCTAAACAAGCCAGCAAAAAACACTAGGAAAGAAAAGCCTGAGAGCCAGAAGAACCAGGAGAATTAGATTTCAAGAGACCAAGCGAGACAAAGTTCAAGAAACAGAACGTCCAATATTGGTAATGGGTGGGAGTTGGCTAGTAGAGGTAGGCTTTGTTATGCAGGCCACGATATCTATTTCTAAGGCAAAAGATCTCTGTACTTCCAGGAATAAAGTCTAAAAGAACAACCAATGATGAGAATAGCATGTTTGGAGAGAAGGAGATAAAAAACATGCAAAAGAAAGGGAATAATTCTTTCTTTCACTGATTCACTAAATAGTCATTGAGGTCCTACTATGAACCAATCACTCTACATGGGAGGTATAGCAGTAAACAAGATATGATAGTCACTGAGCCCAGAAGACTTAAGAGGGGATAGGATCAAAATCAAAGAAGAGTCTGGCCTTGAAAATTCATGGGACGTCTCTTCTCTCTGTGCTAGGAAGGAAGGAAAAATAATCCAAGGCTAAAGATTACCTGGGCAGAGCCTATGAACATCAAGGAGACAGGAGATTGCAGGGCTGACATAGGTGGGGTTTCCTTGAAGGCAGGGTCTGTGACAAGGACTTAGGTGCAAGAGTTTATTTGGGAGATGGTTCCAGGAAGCAGGGATGAGGGAATACAGAGTAAGACAGGGAAGGAGTAAAATCCAGTTGAAGGGTACATTCTCAAGTTTGCCACTGAGATCAAGAGGCTTGATTTGGCCAGGACCTCCTAAGAAGTACACAGAATGCATCCACAAATGTGCACTCAAAGAATGGAAGGCTGAGGCACTTATTCACATGTTCAAATGCCCACTGGTTGATGTCGTCCTGAGGGCACATCATCCCCCACACTTCCAGGCCCTTCTGTGGCCTAGGCCCCACCGAGAGATGATCCTGGGGAAGACAGCAGAAAAGCAGCACGATGGGTGCTAGAAGTAGGAAGTTGACTCCCACAAAACTTGTTCCCACGGCGGCAGTTGAAATCGGAGACAAGGAGCTGTGTCAGTGGATATCAGAAAGAATCTGCCACAAAGGTGGTGTTGGTGAGAACTAGGTGGAAATGACTAGTCGTTCAGCCTAGGCTGAGTAAGAAGGGAAGGGAGCTAGGACACTATGGATTGAAATTTTTTTGTACGGTTTTAGCTTTCTTGCAATGCTTTTAGTCTCTTTATAAAGAGATGAACTTAGGGACGGAGCAGTAGCTCAAAGTTAAGATCATAAAGAAGGCTTTGCACTCCTGCAGAACAAGGGCCATGATATTAACTGTTGATATTTATTGAGCATTTATTATGTGCCAGGCACTTTGCAGCAGTATCAAACGAAATATCCTTGTAACTGTATATAGTAAGAGTAGTATTCTCCGCACTTTAAAGGGAGGAAACTGAGGTTAAGAGAGTTTTTAAAGTTTTTAAGGAAAAACCTACTTCATTTTGAGTATGTGTCAATAACCTACACTCGCATACTTGTGCTAAGCACACACACACACACACACACACACACACACACACACTCACTCACACAGTAAAATCAGATATAAGGATTTCCAGAGAATACAGTTTACTTAGCTTCCTCATCTATTTCTTCATTATATGGATAATAAACCACTTCTAGATTCTTTAATGAACGTACTCCTTTAATTTTTTTTTATTTATACCAATTGATCGGTGTCTTTTCTGTAAATATACAAGACTAGGAATGAAGAAAATGAGGACTTTTGGATATGGAGACCAGAACAACAACCAACAACAAAGTACCATCCAAACCACAGAGCTAAATTAGGTTAACCAAGCATCATTAAAAGGACAAAACTAAAATACGTCAAGACTTTAAACTCATTACAGACCAAAATGTGAATGTGATTGCAAAATTATTTGTATCTTTAATTTGAAGGCTCATGATCATGCTGGAGGTAGGAGTCAAAATTTAATTTAGGAGCAATTTGGTGCAATCACCCCTATTCTCTTTAACACAAGAGCAGGGAGAGAGAGAGAATGGCAGACAATACCCACAGAAAGCCAGAGGAAGAAAAAGCAGATGTGATCACATCTCCGACACACTGGGGACAGGTGTCGGGGGCTGGCTAGGCAATGCAGCCCTCCCTGGAATGAAGCTGGTTTGGAATTAGTTTAGGCTGTGGAGACTTATATCATTAAAAAGATGACAACTGGACACTTGCCACAATCAAAGCAATGTTTCATAATCAAATTAATTCGGCTCAAGGGCTTGATTTGGAGCTGTTTATGGTCAACCATCAAATAGCTTTCAGAGTACTTGGTGCATAAAATACGAGAAGGACACTAGGTGAGTAGTGCACGAACATGCACGAGGCACATGAAGATGTGGTCATTTGTTGCCACAAAGCCCTTATGATGGGGGCAGGAGGTGGTGAGTACAGAAGAAAGGGATCAGAAAACCCTCCCTCGAGCCTCAAAGAACTGAGTACATTTTTCATCAAATCATCCTAGCAAACCCACATGCTTTAAAATGTGTATGGTTAAACATTTCAGCGGAAGTACTATACCAGACCCCCAGCTGCTCCAAAGAAGGAATCTTCAGGTTACACATCTTTGCTTCACCAGAACTTAACGCACTGTCTGCAGCGCTGCGGGTACTTGGGGAAGCTTGTATCTTTCTCATGCTGTTTAATAATTAGGAGAGGACAGCACAGAAACCTAGAAAACTGTTTTGATCGACTGGGAAGTGAAAATGATATGTAGATGGACAGCAATCACGTACAAAAACAGTGATGTTTTATAACTACCAGAATATAACATGCAAAAATGAAAATAGTAGTGCTGGGTGTTGGGATTCTATATGTGGGTTGGTTGGTTTTTCCTGTAAGTGTCTTTAATGTTGTCAGAATTTTATCTTTTCCACTTCAAAATCTACAAATGTTTTGCTGTTGGAGGGAGGGACGGAACCCAGTAGTGAATGAACTGCCAGCTTATCGAATAAGGTTCAAACTCCACAGCTTAGCCCTGGAGACCCATTGTTGTCTGGTCCGGCCAAGAACTCCAGTTGTATAGCCTATCCCTCCTGCTTCCTCTTCTCCAACACACTTAATTGCTTGCCCTTTCCAAAATGGATCATAGATTTCACTCTTTTTTCCCCCACACGTACCATTCTCACTCCCTAGAACACCCTTCCTTCCATCCAGTCTTCATATAGCTAAATCCTACTCATTTTCCAACAACAACTCAAATACCCCCTCTGGGAAAAGCCATCCCTGGTTCCCCACACCCGACCCCAGTCTCTCATTTTTTTTTTTTTTTGCCACCTTCTGTGTTTCTATAGCAACTTACGTTTACCTCTCTCAGAGCTCTTGTCACACTGTGGCTATCTGGGGCTACAAAAACCAATGGATGACCCACAGCCTTTTTTAACACATTGTGATAATGTGGTCACTTCATCAACACTCTTTTGGTTACAAGGAATAGACACCCATTCAAACTGTTTTGCGCACAAAAAGGGGTATTTATGTATAAGGACTCAGAGCTGCTTCTCAAAGCCCAACAGAAGAAAGTGCAGTCACAAAGGTGTGGACCCTAAAGCAGCTGCTCTCTTAGTCAGTCGATCTTATTCTTCCCCTCCCTTCCTCCCCCCCTGCAACCTCACAGTCATTTAACTTGCGTGTCTGCATAAGCCTGTGTAATTCCTTCTTCTCTCTCAGAAAGACCCTTGTACAGTGGTTAATGGCATGAGTTCATCCTACGTGGGTTCTGCCACTGCTGCCTGGCTCTGCCACTGCCCAACTACATGACCTCGGGTAAGTTACTTCACCTGTCTGGGACTCAGTTTCCTCCTCTATGAAATAGAAATGAGGAGAGGAACTACCCTACAGGACTGATGAGGATGAGTGACTTCGTCTAAGACATGGCTCTCCACAGCTCCCAAGTTTACCTCTCGACTCATCTATCTACAATGTCTTATCCCAAGTTCAGCTTCTGGGAAAGGCAATGTGGCCCAGCTTGAGTCAACTGTGCACACGTGATCCACTGAGCCACGGCCATGGGAGCCAAGTTACACAGCACAAACATGACAGCCAGGGCCCGCCCTGGAAGGTGGGAGTTGGGGGCAGTTCTCAGAGATAGGGGTCATGGGCCAAGCGGGCACCACACACAAAGGCCTGCTCCAGCCACCAAATGTCCTCCCACCCACGTGCAGCCATGCTTGTGGGCGGGCCCCCTTGGATCACAGCGGGGCCCCTTCACCTCACGAGGCCCTTATTTAAAACACGCAGCTGCCTACCTGCCTGCAATGGTCCCTAAGGTCGGCCCACACGCTGGCACTTACTAAAGGCTTCATGGTAATGATGGTGGCAGTGACAATGACTGTGGCACAATAGGCCACGCCATGGGCTGCTGTTGCTTCCCTGAAGTTGGCTGCAGGGCTCCATGGCTTGAAGTTGAAGTCAGCACATCCTTCTACCTCAGCTAATGGGGCCCAGCTTTGGGTCCCCCCTCATCATTTCCCATCCAGCTGCTACCCAGGTAGATTTATACCCCTCTAAGCCATTGTCACACAAGGGTTTCCTCCTGCCTGCCAGGGTTTAAAGAACACAGGCACAGCCTCTGATAACCAAAAGAAGAAAAGCCTCCAGAGAAAATGCACCATTTGACTTCAAACTGTTATGTTGCTGGTCTAGAAGTTCCAAGCAAAGGAAATCAGCTCGGGGAGTGGCATCATTAAAATAAAAAGAAAGTCACCGCAGCCTTGACCTCAAACTTGGCCCATAAATAAAGTTCCATTTGCAACTCTCTATCACACTTGTTCTTATCCTAGTGTAATCTCTTCAACAAAATACAAGATTTGTAGATCAGGACACTTCAAAATCCATTCACGCATATTATTTGATGAGTTTCTTGAAAAGTCCTGGTAGGTGGGTATTGCTATCATCTTTTCACAGAAGAGGAAACTGAGGCTAGGAAAGGTTATGACAGTTGCCTAAGATCACGTGAGCTGAAAGCAGTGAGCCCTAATTAAACCTAAATCAGCTAGTGCCGTGCCCATGGTGCTTTCTCTGCCCTCCCACTGCTGTCAATTGTTTTGCCTAATTTTTAACCTCTCTCAACCTCAATCATCCTCTCTCAACCATTTGTGTGGATACATTTGAACACTGATGCTCTGCGCAGGCTCTGTACCCCAAAATTAATCAGATTCAGATATTTAGCTTCCACGTAAGAAGTCCTTTAAAGAAATGAAGCAGTGTGTTTGTTACCTTACTCCTTTCTCTACCACCACCTCCACTTCATCACATTTATGTCACACTTCCTGGGTACCAGACACTGTGCTGAGTGATCTATAAGCATTATTTCAGGTAACCCTCCAAGCAGTGAGGTAATTTTATTACCCACTCTCCTTTTTCACAGATCACGAAATTTAGGCACAAAGCCATTAGCCTTGCCTAAAGTCACACAGCAAGTGACCTGGTAGATATTCAAAGCAAAAAGTACCTAATTCCAGACTCTTAATCACCATTACTAATGCTGAGCAAAATGAATTCCAGGACCAGTAGCAAGATCTCTTCACTGCTCTCTTTCATAAAAATATTCTGCCTTTGAATTTTTAGCTCTCAGTGATAAGTAAAATATACTAGTAACTACCTCAAATCCTTTCTAGAAGCAAGCAGGAAAATAAATAAATAGCCAAGATGTCTTTCAAGAATTTGAATAGCAGAGTACGCAAATAATAGACACTGCAATGAATTTTTCTGTAGCATGAAGAGCAATCTCATTTTCAAATGGTGAATCCTGGCTCATGTACATGTGGCATTATAATCATCCAAGTAGGGTTTATGGTACTTCACTTTAAGGAAAGCTGGTCCTTCAAGTGGATTTGCATGACAGGAGCAGCCCAAGTCAGTCAGGTTCACTGAGCAGCCAGTGGGAGGCCTGGAATCCACTTTTAGAAAATGTGTCTGAAAAAAGACTCAGATCACGGCAATGTTTACTCACGGAACAAAGACAACCTGAACATTTAACTCATCGCCACCTCTGTGGTTAAAGACCCTTAACACCTGTTTGTCCAGGAAAAGGTGCAGAAAAGAACAAAAGACAGTGAGTCTTTTACTCACAACAGTGAGTACAGTTGTCAAGAGCACTTCGGGGAAAAGGGGCCCTGGGAGGGAGTGCTGGCTGTGTCCTTCACCAGCTCTGCAGCTTTCGGCAAGTTACCTATGCAGTCTACCTGTTTGGTCTCCATAAAATCTGAATAGAGGTACCTCTTTGACGGGATTTCTATACTTAAACAATAGCTATGATGATGATGATGATGATGATAAGAAAGACGACGATGACACAACAAAAATGGTGTCTGTCTGCTTTTACTACTAGGAACATAAGTAGATGAAAAATAGGCCAGTTTAGCACCAAAACACACCCTTCTCTTTTTCTAGCTTTTGGAACTCTTTGCACTGCTCATGTGTGTTCAAACCCTGATCTCCCTGACAGCCACTACACAGCTTCTGTCAAAGAGAAAGGGCCTGCGTCTTTTCTCTTCCCAACTAGGTGAGGACTGAGCAATTTGCCACTTCTTGGCTTCCCCTGGGGCTAAAAGCCATTAGAAATTATTAATATTAATGTAAGGAGACTCTGCTTTCTATATATTATTGTAGTGAATGACAGCTGGCTTCATTTGCAAATTTTCACAACAGGGCCCAAAACATAAGGCCCACTGATATTGGACAGTATTTCTGATTCACAATGTAAACAATGGAACCATCTAGTTCAGTGCTATTATTGCTTAGGGGATACAGAGGAGAATGAGGAAAAGGAATGAGCATTTAGAAAGCATCAACAACTGTATACCAGGCAGAGAACTGAAGCAATAGACACAGCTTTAGGTCATTGAATTTATAATCCAAATGTAGCTGACAAACAAGACACATACGTGAGAAAAGGTACAGAATATAGAAGGAGACACGTTCTTCCATTATCCTTATAGACGAAGAATATCTGAAAGTTTGCAACAGCAGGCGAGGGTATATACATGACCAGCACTGAATAGGTCACCCACTCTGCTGCTACTGAGCATGCCAAAGAGGGAACATAAAGAACAGCTTTGATCATAGTCAAAGGGAAGGTGCTAGCTCTTTGAGAGCAGGAACCAAGTGTGTCCTTGTAACCAATGTATCCCCAGTGCAGAGGTTAGCAAGTAGAAAACATGCAATCAGAGGACGGAATGAATGCCGGAACGCATGGAAGCACGCTGGATGTGACTGCAATCAAACCCCAATCCCTTGGTGGGTCACACTGGTCTCCTGCCTTATTCACCTGGAAGAATGTCCCACCTTGTTGGTCATCACCACCATTGACAATAATGAAAACACAAGTCCATAACAAAATAGTATTTTAAACATACATAGCATACCAGGTCATTCAAAATAGACTAGAGAGTATTTTACAACAAGACACTAGGGAGCATCATTACATTGAAATGTCACTTTCTACTTTAATTAGTATGCTCTAATGATAAGTCTATGTCATTCTTACCTAATGAAAGTCTTGAATGCATATGGAATCTGGATCATAGCCCTCTCTGGGAGGTACAGGAACGTACAGAGAATAAACATAATGCATGTATTGATGTCAACTAGTTTACTTACCTTTATTAATTGCCAAAGTTTCAAGTTTTTAAATTTGAGAATAAATTTGTTCAACACACCGAGCACTCTCCACATAGCAATGGGATCTCCTTTCATATTTCTCAAAACAGCCTAAGCTGTTTTAGGGACCCAGGAAGTTCCCAGTGATTTCTTTCAAACAGACTCTCTCAGACGTGTCCCTCGGAACAGGGCCACCTGCCTGGAGGCATATTTTTAATAAAGACAACAAAAGGTCTGCTTGCTCACAGGAAAATGTATAGGGCTGTCTTGCTTCCTTCCATCTATTGTGGTACTTTGCCCAAGCAGAATGTACTCACTCTTTGGAGCTTCAAAGACACTGATAATGGACTTCTTTTTAAAGAGAAGTCTTAGTTGTCTGCTCCTTTCATTCAACAGTCAGCTTATAAAAGGACCAAAGTGATACAGACAAATACCTCTGAGCTGCTTCTTGTGGCAATATCAGCTAAAGAATTCTGTAGCCCAGAGAGATATCTGATACGTTCATTTGAATGTCAATGCCAAGCACTCTACCCCAGCCAGGACACCAAAGCAGCAAGAATGTGTCTCAGAAACACAACACACAAGTCAAACTTAAATATGGCTACAAGTTCCTTTTTACAGTTTCCAAAAAAAAACCAAAAAACAAAAAACAAAAGCTGATGTTCTCTGCTTTGTGTTCCCCAGATTCAGTCAAAAACAGAGGTCATTTACAGCTTCAGCCATTGACTGACCCACAGCAGACTTCCGCTTTCTCAGGACTGTAAAGACCATGTCAGTTCACAACAGCTATCAAGCATGTTACCGAGCTTTTAACCAGCAACCAGCTATAGCTTGCTGGGTTACCCAGGGCTTCATTTGTGGCAGACTGCGTCACCATGATGACTCTAGTTCGGCCTCGTTTGACTATTCAGCTTTCATGCTCATCAGCTCATTCACACACCAAAAGGACCAAACCACCTGCCCAGCCATACAGTCTCTCAGCACCTTCCCGATTGCAAAGCAATTTCTCAGAGGGAGTCGAACAAAGCTTCACTTATTTTTCATAGAAATGGCTCATGGAGATATTATCTCAAAATGCTTTCTCTTAAAAAAAAATTTTCTGAACTAAGAAGTACATGCTGTGTTGAAATAGAATGGTGGTGGATTCTGATTATATGTTTTTTCCCATTTTTGGTTTCACTCTTCGGTATAGAAAATACCGGGTTGCTCTCTCCTTCAACTCCCTTTTCTTCCTGATACTAAAAGTTTAGTCTGCTGAGTCAAAAGTAGCTTTAGTATTAAACTTCCACCCTTATCTCCCCCACCCCAATACCTAAGAACAATGTGACTATGGATCATTTCATGCTGCGGGTGTGCTCCTGAGAACTGCATGCAAAACCAACCAAGGCAATGGTGTGTTTGAATGAGGCTCTCGGTGCTGAAGTGGGGAAAAAATACCGGGGCTCTAACATGCTGGATCACCTTTTCTCCTCCTTCAATGGGTGGGAGATTCTCCCTCTGGGCTTGTGCTTGTCTGTGCTTCCATACCTCATGGTGAAACAGTATGAAATCATGCAACCATTAAAAATGGCATTGAAAGGAAAAATGATATTTATGATATAACATTTAAATCTCTTTAAAATGAAAAATTATTCCACAAATTTTCTGTAAATTAACTTCTTTTCATGAAGACTTGTTTTCATTAAGACTTTCTTAAAATATACTATATCTAAAGGGGTGATTCAAACACATCGGAGTAATTCCTAACATTTAAAATTAGGCTGTTGTAGGGGTTGACCCAGTGGCTCAAGCGGTTGGAGCTCCATGCTCCTAACGCTGAAGGGTGCTGGTTCAATTCCCACATGGGCCAGTGCCAGATGGCTCAGTTGGTTGGAGCGCATCCTCTCAACCACAAGGCTGCCGGCTGGACTCCCGCAAGGGATGGTGGGCTGCGCCCCCTGCAACTAACAATGGCAACTGGACCTGGAGCTGAGCTGCACCCTCCACAACTAAGATTGAAAGGACAACTTGATTTGGAAAAGTCCTGGAAGTACACACTGTTCCCCAATAAAAAGTCCTGTTCCCCTTCCCCAATAGAAAAATCTTTAAAAAGAAAAAACAAAGAGCACTTAAAAAACATTAGGCTGTTGAAAAATAAAACATTTTTAAAATAATCAAATTAGGCTGTTAGCCTTTAAAGACCATATTTTAGTGGGGAAAACAGATCTCTGAGGCATAGCAAAAAAAAAAGGCAAAATATTAACTTCCTAAAAGACTTTAAAAATGTGGATTTAAGCTTTTTTTCACTACCCTACTGAAGATTAATAGTATATACCTCATAATGTATTTAAGAATTTCATTTCTTTACCCAATCCAGGGAATATTTTAACTTTAGTAAATTTCAGATTTGTTTCTCAATTGCACTGACTGTTGCCCTTCACTTCCTGCAAAATGACAAAATTAATAGCCTAACCAATCGTGAAGTTTCAGGTTTGAGGGAAAAGACCCCAACTCGTTTTTCAATGATGATAATACATAATTTCAATAATTCATTCTATATAAAAGAAATACTTCACAGATAGAAATCATCCAACCAATTAACAGGGAAAAGATAAAAAAACATAGGCTAAGTGACATAATGCTTGAGAAGGATTATTGGGAAGGAAACATTGTCATGAGTCCAATTTGGTACAATTTTCCAATATTTATGCATAATGTACGCATGTATGTATGTATAATGTATTAGTATAATACGCAAGCCCATGTAATATCTGCAGTGTACGTTTATTATGTATGTGCTATGTCTATTGATTACAAAATGAGAAAGTCACTGGTTGGTTGACATTTCTAAACAGTTATGACACTGTAGAAGAAATATCTTTGACCAATCTAGATCTCATCATTTAGCATTCAGATGTGACGAGAAAGTCATTCCTCAAAAGAATTTTCTGCAGATCTGTTTTTGGAGTCTTTTGATTGAGAAATTTCATTCTTTTCTGTTTAAGTAATACAGTATTAGTCTAGTAAACTATTAGGTGGTGCAAAAGTAATTGCAGTTTAAAAGGTTAAAAATCATTGCAAAAACCGCAATTACTTTTGCACCAATCTTATGTTATCATATTAACATAACAAAGGAATCGTCTTTTCTATTCCACTGCCAATGTGCTTTTTTTTCATATAGCTTTACTGAGATATATTTCACCTACTTTAAAATTCATCCATTTAAATTGTACAGTTCATTAGTTTCCAATTGGTTATGCAACCAATACCACAATCAGTTTTATAGCATTTCATCACCCCCAAAAAGAAACCTGGACCAACTAGCAGTCACTCCCATTTCTCCTTTACCTCTCCAGTCCCTAGCAACCACTAAACCACCTTCTGTCTATTGATTTGCTTATTCTAGACATTTCACATAAATGGAATTATACAGTACGTGGCCCTTTGTGACTGGCTTCTTCAACTTAGCATAACATTTTCAAGGTTCATTCATGTTGGAGGATGTCAGTATTCATTTATTTGTAAGGTTAAATAATATTCCATTATAGGGATTTACTATATTTGTTAATCTGTTCATTGTAGGTGGACATTTGTTTTTCTCCCTGCCTTTTGCTGCTATGAACATTCATATACAAGGTTTTGTGTATGTCTGTATGTAGAGATATATATAGATGTAGATATAAATACAAATATAAACATATATGTATATATTTTCAATTCTCTTGGGTATATACCTAGGAGTAGAATTGCTGGGTCATATGATAACTCTATATTTAACATTTTGGGGAACTGGCAAACAATTTTCCAAAGTAGCTGCATCATTTTATAATACCACCAGCAACATCTGAAAGTTGCAATTTCTCCATATCCTCACCAACACTTATCATTGTCTTTTTTATTTTGGCCATTCTGGTGCATATAAAGTGGAATCTCACTGTGGTTTTGATTTGATTTGACTTGATTTTCCTATGATGAACAATGCTGAGAGTGTGTCCACGTGCTTATAAATCATTCATATATCTCCTTTGGGAACATACTAGGTCAGATCCTTAGCCCATTTTTCAATTGGATTATTTGTCTTTTTATTGTTGAGTTGTAACAGTTCTTTATATATTCATACAAAGTCCTTTATCAGATATATTACTTTCTCCCATCAGGGGGTCATCTTTTCACTTTCTTGATAGTGTCATTTGACACATAAAAGTTTTTAATTTTGATGAAGTCAAATTATCTATTGTGTATTTTATTATCTGTGCGTTGGTGTTGTGTCTAAGAAATCTAACCCAAAGTCACGAAGATTAACTCCTGTTTTAATCCTAGGAGTTTTATAGTGTGAGCTCTTACATTTAGGAGTATGACTGATTTTGAGTTAATTGTTATGCATGGAGTGAGGTAGAGGTCTAATTTCGCTCTTTTGAATGTGGAAATCCAGTTATCCCAATATGTGTTGAAAAGATTAATGTTTCCCCCACTAAATTGTCTTGCCACTCTTATCAACAAGCAATTGACCATGAACATGAGGATTTATTTCTGGACTCTCAGTTGTAGTCTAATGATCTATTCTTATGTAAACATCACACATCTGTGATTACTGTAGTGTTGTATAAGTTTTAAAGTCCAGAAGTATCAGAACTCCGACTTTGTTCCTCTTTTTCAAGATTGTTTTGGCTATTTGGGGTCTGTTGCAGTTCCACAGCTCCATATGAATTTTAGGGTCAGCTTAACAATTTCTAAAAAAATAATAATAGTAACCCACCTGGGAATTTGAAAGGAATTGTACTGAAAATGTGGATCATTTGGGGCAGTGTTGGAATCTTAACAGTGTTAAGTTTTCTGATCCATAAACATTGGATCACCTTTCCATTTAGTTATTCTTTGAAATATTTCAAGAATATTTTACAGTTTTCAGTGAATGAGTCTTGTATTTCTTTTAAGTTTATTCCCATGCACTTTTTTTTGCCGCTATTATAAATGGGTTTTCTTAATCTCATTTCAGATTGTTCATTGCTATTGTAAGGAAATAAAGTTGATTATTGTATATTGATCATATATCTTGACACACTGAACTGTTTATTAGTACTAATAGTTTTTTAGTGGATTTGCCAATGCATTTTTAACTTAAACTTTTAAATTACTTTCACCCCCACCATACTTCTAAACATCAGTGTATACTGAGACAGGTTAGTTAGCATGACTAGGTAGATGGGGGGGGGGGGGGTTCCTGGTGAAATAAACAAAAAGCAGCCATATCCTCAAACTCCACATACTGGAATGTCTCCTTCACTCCAGGACAGGGACATGAGAATACACCTTGAGGTTAATAAATAATTTTAAATCCCTTCTGGCGGGACAAGGGAGCAAATCTAACAGGTAGGGCTGGGTTATTTTCATTAATCACTTCAGGATGGGCAAACCGGACAAACCTGATAGATGAATTCCATTAGAAGGCTTCAGCCCCCTTCCCCAAGCAGGCAAAGGAAAGTATAAAAGTAAGAACTTTTGTCTCAGTCAATGGGCACCCCCATTCGGGACCCCCTCCCGCTCGGGAGCTGCAACCTCTTCTCCTGCCTCTAATAAACTATCTTCCTTTACAATTTTTTGCCTCTCCCTGGTCTGTGTGTCCATTGTTCGGCTTCACGAGACACAATCCCGGCCCACATCCAGAAACTGTCAGCAGTTCCAACATCATTTACATTATTTGGGACTCACAGAAAAATATCCCTACATCAATACTACTATTACACAACAATTATCCTCAATTTTAAGCAATTGAATCTTGTCTACTCCCACCTCTCACACAACACTTTCAATTTACCCCTCAGGCTGATAACCACTCTCCACAGGAAAGTAGAGAGAATGACATAAACAAGAAAAATTACTTCTTCCTTAATTCTCTCTATTTCAAGTAGTTAATAAAATGATTTAGAGTAGCAAAATTAATATAAACTAAGCTACTGAAACTCCTTTGCCTAGCTTTACCTTGCTAAAATGAAGTCAAGCAAAATGTACCCAAAGTGGATTTTGACATTTCGTATTTTGTTGAATATTGTTAGGGTGCTAGCAGGCAATCACTGTCTCTTACATACAAATTCACAGCCTACCATCTGTCAAGTGTTGAGATAATCACAGGGTTTAGTGCTCAATATGGTTATTAGAATATGACCTGACAAAAAGGATAAGAACACAACCTAATTTGGACTATGAAATCTATGATCTCACTTGCAAATGACAGTTTGACAAGTTATTATTCTGCATTTTGGCTTCTATAGTAAAAGCCAATTTATGCATATATAATTGTATTAGTTATACAGGCAACAGACTGTGGAAGATTGCTTTAAACTATAAAATCTGCTTGGTCATACAATAGTTTAAAGCTAATTCTTAGACAAATATTTGCACCACGAATAAGTGGAAATGTAATGATCTGAGCCTTCACATTTCCAAGTGAAGCACCAATCATTGGGCAAAAAAAATTCTTGTGATGTTGCCGCTAGCAATTCCACAGGATTTTTGAGGATGTATGCAAAGAAAGGGCTGTAGAACTTATTAAAACTATTCACGTGGACATACATCAAAGTCAAAAAGTTGACAGTTTTGAAAAGTGTAATATATGAAATACTGTGGTGTGGAATTTACTTCATCTCCAACAGTGACATCTGCTAATGAGTATCATTAATATTGCCTACTTTTATTTATCTTAATGCCTCCTGGGTGCTACCTTTACATACACTCCTCTGCAGCACCTTTTGTTTTCATCCAAGGGAAAAATCCCATACTGACAGCTGCCTCTAAAAAGACAATTCCAACAAAATTCCTCTCTTCTGGTTACAGAGAATAGACTGTACATAGAGTATCAAGCTCATTTTATTGTTGTCTTCTGCCTCTTGAAACAGTGTAGAAATGCATGGTGTTACTGAAGGTTACTTAAGGGTACACCCATTGTGTCTAAAATACATGTTTCAGAGAGAAATGTATTAATTATGTCTCAAGGCAAAATGTTCTGTTGAGGTGACAAAACAAAACAGGTTTTTTAATATTAGTAATTACATTACCTGGCGAGCTTAAGTGAGATAATAACTACATAATACATTAAGCAACTCACACCACAAATTATGTTGTGTTGTTTTAAACTGAACATCTTTTCCATTATTTTCACACTTGTATCCCAACACTTTCATGTTGGGAAAAAATGGTGTATATTTCTGTCATGTTGGCTCAATTCAAGGCAAGTCAGAGTGGCAAGGCTCTTCTGCAAAGGATCTTGGGATCCAATTTTAATATGCTACAATTTGAAATTTAAGAACAGTGTGTGGTGAATTGTCAGGCTGCACACTACCCCCAGATTTCCCAATACTAAAACCTTCATGGTTATCTTTTGAAGATAACAAAAAATTTGATCAAGATTGGTAGATCTTTAAATGTATTTTTAAAAATACAAAATAGTATTTATATCCATGGGTTTAGAAGGAGTCATCTACAGCAATAACCCTGCTTACAAGTACAATATGAGAACGGAACAACAAAAATTTAGAATCACAGAAAGTTATCATTCATGTACAGGAAAGCCGGTTCTTCTTTTTCCCCTTTGGAAAACAATTATAAACAAATCCCAAGTTCTTTCTAGCTACATTTGCCTGTATCACTTGGGAATTATATTCATGGATTTTGTTTTGTTTTGTTTTGTTTTGTTTTATGTGAATGCTATCTGTCATAAATGTAACTTCAGAAAGAATTCCCAGATTCAGAAGTGCAATTAAATACAATCATTAATATGTCAAAAGAGACAGAAAAGGAGGGAGGTAAAGGATAAAGAGGAGAACAGAAAATAAAACAAACAATCCATGCCCAGACAAGAGTGGAAGAAATTAAGTAAATTAGTTATATGGTGAAACTCTGGATGATTCAGTTTCTTTGAAGTTTTGTTCATTTTCTAAATAAGCACATATCACTTTTTAGTGAAAAATACACTTTTTATATATTTTTTCTCCTCTATGATTCAGATGGATAATTTACATGTAGTATACTATACAAATCTTAAATGTATAGCTCCATGACGTTTTCATATGTATAAACCTAAGGATCCTCCACCTACAACAAGATATAATTTACTTCTGGAAAACTCCCTTGTGACCCTTTCCAGGCAATAGTCTCCCTGTTCCTCCATTTTGCTGACTTCTATTACAATTGATTCATATTGCTGATTCTTGAATTTTATATAAGTGCAATCATACTGTGTGTACTCTTCAGTTTCTGGCTTCTTTTGTCAATATAATACTTTTGAGACGCACCAATATTGTTTCATCTATCAGTTGTTCATTTTTTGCTAAGTAGTACCAAGAGTATTACTCTACTACAATTTGTTAACTCATTCACCCATTGATGGACATTTAAATTTTCTCATGTTTTCGGTTCTAATAAATAAAGCTGCTATGAACATTTTTGTGTAAGTCTTTTTCATAAGCATATGCACTAATTTCTCTTGGATTAAATCTTACAAGGGGAATATATAACATTGTTTTTAATTTTAAAGTAGAGTCTAGTATTTGCTTTTATGGCCATTGTATTTAAAGCTAAAAGAAAATATTTAAAAGTCTCATCCTAACAGTTTCCACTTAAAAAAAAGGCAATACACAAAATTCAAAGCATAAATTTGTAAAATTTTATTCTCTTAGATGCGGAGTTAAAACCAAGATAAAGGAATTAGAAACCTCATAGGGACCCCAGAAAACTGCCTACTGCTCCTTCTACTGAATCTTCATGGCCTCCAATGAAAAGATTTCCAAACGCTTCCATAAGAACATTATTCAATCCCTTCGTTTTAAAAACTAAAATTTCCCTTTACTTGAAAGCATAGTAGACAAAGAAAAATACTTCATAGAGTTAAAAGTAAACCTATCAAATAATTAAGAGGCAATATTTCAGGCTGAAAAGTCTCAGCAGTCAGGGGAAAAAATACAGAGAAGTGAGAAACCATTGAAATGGGACCAGTCGAAGACAGAGTAACAGATGGCATTTCCATGGCACCTACCTTAAGCCAAGGAAAAGAAGAAGAGTTTTCCTTGGGGACAATGACAAGCACAACCTTGAGATCATGTTGCTAAGAATCACATGTAGGGTGGCTATAAATAATTTATCACCCAACAAAACACTTTTGAGTCTGAAAGGGGGTGCCAAAAATAAATACAATTGTTTAATTTTTAAAATATTCACCTGTTGACTAGAAAATTGATTTTATTATACTGACAGACATTTAAAAAATAGTCCTATTCCAAAATGGTTTCCCAACATAGTTATTTTCAGTTAAGGGGTGTGTGTGTGTGTGTGTGTGTGTGTGTGTGTGTGTGTGTGCTGTAGAGGAAGAAAAATTCTCCTCTGCCCTCTTTGGGTGTCAGGCTAGGCCTAAGCATTAAACTAACATAAGACAGATTAACAGGAGAAAATACAAATTTCAATAAAATATAATTGCTATTAAATTTCTACATATACATGGGAAGTCTTTACAATAAAATAAAGTCCTGAAGAAGTGACCACAGCAGGAAGCTTTTATTCCTTGTATACAATGAGACAAGAAATTTGTGAAGAACTGACAAAACAAAGGAGTTTGGACTATGGGTAGTAAATGGTGAAGACATCAATAGGAAGATGTGGGTAGTTTCACAACCTTTGTTCATACCGCCTTCCGGGCCCTAAATGCCCTGTCTCTGATGATCAGGATATCTCCTATCCTCCTACTCAGGCACAGTAACTTTCACATGGAAGATTAGCTCCTGCTTTCAAAAAGACAAAGGAGAACCAGAGTGTTCTTGCGCCAGTTGTTTCTTAAGTACCTTGAGTTCAAAATAATCAATATGCCAAAGTGGTTTATTTGGGGGTGACATATTCTGAACCCTTTCCATAGCTAGGTAGCTAGCTAGTTAGATCTCTCTCCAGGACAAATGCTAAAGTAGACAAGATGCAGAGACAAGTGACACACACTGGGACTCTCCTAAGCAAACTATCGTGTTTCCCCGAAAATAAGACCTAGCCGCACAATCAGCTCTGATACGTCTTTTGGAGCAAAACTTAATATAAGTAAAATATGTATATTTTACTTAAAATATAGTAAGTAAAATAATTAATAATTAATATAAGACCCGGTCTTAAATAAAATAAGCCAGGTCTTATATTAATTTTTGCTCCAAAAGATGTGTTAGAGCTGATTGTCTGACTAGGTCTTATTTTCAGGGAAACAGGGTAGAACTTTAGCCCTAGCAAACTGGGTACCCTAGTCAACTGTCACCTGCAGCCCCTTCCAAAGGACTTAGCAAGGTAACGAAATACATGGAAGCTAAAGTGCTGCCTCTGTACTTTTGTTCATTCAGTAAATAATTTTTGAACATCGTCGCTATGTTAACATTGCCCCAGGCCTGGGGGATATGGTAAATGACTCCAGTTGTCCCTGGAATCACAGAACCTTCAATCTGTCAGAGAAGAAAGCCAAGGAACAAGTTACACACAAGTACACTAAGTGCGAAAAAGGAAAATGCAGAGCCCTTTGAAAGGCTTCTACATGTAGTTCTTAACAGAGTTGATATTGTCCCCTAAGGTGATGTTTTGGAATTGCGAGAGGAAAGTAACTAGTATTTTCTGAAGGGCCCCAGACATGGTAGGTGTTCTGCAACATGCAGGACAGGCTCACACAACGAAAAATGGCCCCATAGCCCTCATGACTTTCAAATGTCCCACCAGATATCCATGTAGGTTAAAAAAAAAAAAGAAGGAGGAGGAGGAGGAAAGAAAAGAAGAAGAAGGAGAAGGAGAAGGAGAAGGAGAAGGAGAAGGAGAAGGAGAAGGAGAAGGAGAAGGAGAAGGAGAAGGAGAAGGGGAAGAAGGAGAAGAAGGAGAAGAAGGAGAAGAAGGAGAAGAAGAAACATAATTTCTCTTCTACATATCAACCCAAAGTATTTTTGGCACATTTTTAATTTTCACTGAATTTTTCAGAAATGAAACTAGCATGTAAACCACAGGAAGACTGTACTTTTTGTTCAACAGTTTACCAATTGTTCACTATTTCAGAAAATCACATCACTGACAACAAGGGGACACATGATACTCAGTCTACTAACATAAAACACAACTTGATTAGTCTGCATTCATATCTTCACACACAAATATATAACCGAAAAATAGGCTTAGCAGCAAATATTATTAAATAGGCCATAACACATGACACTCAGGGATATCACTAAATTGCATTCATGGAGAGTGTCTTTAAATATTTCATCTTATTGCCATAATATATGCCTTTTAAAAATTCTGTAGCACAATAAGAAATCTATATTGTAAAAATTAATAATTAAAATTATTTACTTATTTTAAATATGCCTCGTTTCTCAGACTTACATTGAAACTGTCCCTAGAGGTCTCCCACACAACTTTATGACTTTTTATATTACTGTCTCTTTTTCCAATCCATCTCTATCCCCTTGCCTACTAAAGAGCTTTTTAAGAACGAGAGATCAAATATATGCCTCAACCTGAGTGAGTATTTCAAGATCAGAGGTATTCTTATTATTCTTTAATACCACTCAGTCCCTTATCATGACATAGGGAATTATACTGCAACTACTCTTATAAATAAGTCCAACTTATTTCCAGGAATGGCATACTTGTTATGTTCTCTATCGCAAAACTGTGTAATTCATCATAGCATGTTAGCCCACTTACCTAAGATTATTTCCCCTTTTTTCTCAGCATATGTTACTATTTATCCTAAGATTATTTTTTTTTTATTCTGGTATTCCTCCATACCTCTCCTCTTTCATTTCTGTACCACTTCAAAAGAATGGCTCCTCATGTTCTCTTAAATCCAATTTTATTCAAATCAAGCAGATATAAGCACTTGCCTAATTCATGTGCCTTCAAGTGTAGTTCCACTCAGGCATTTGAAATACTTAGATTCTATAAATCTCTTCCCTTTTCTTTTTCCTTTATATTACAATAATACAATTTTTAAGGCATGTAAGGAGGTAGGTAATATTGTCTATGAATTTCATCTTATGATAATAAAGAGGACATAAGAAAATAGTTTTTATAAAAAGAAGGCAGTCTATCTGACAGGATTAAATAGTTGACTCTAATCGAATTTGGAGTGATACTTGTTTAAGTTGAAACTTAGAGGATCAGCAAGAGTTAGCTAAGTGAAGGCAAAGGGATTAAGAGAGACCGTAAGAGAGTCCAAACCCTCTAAACCAGAATCCTCCTTTTATAAAAAAAAACACTGAGAGAACAAAGATCAGAGAACTTGAGCTGGAGAAATGGTTGCTAAAAGACAGTAGGTGAACCACTGAAGGCACAGAGCTGATTTTTGTTGATAAAAAAGCTAATTTTTTCATTTTAATGGGTTCAAGTGTTTGGAAATATATATTCAAAGAACGCAAGTTTCTACATAGAGTGGTAAAACAAGATTTCCATTTAAAATATATTTAAGTTTAAAAGAGCAAGTAAATTTTTGTTTCTTTTAGTAAGTATTAGTACAGGTAGGACAAGAAAATGGTAAATACATATGTGGCTCATGAATGACTACATTTTGGGGTACTCTAAGTTATAGCATGGAGGTCAAGGGAGAAGAGGTTTGGAGATGAAATGGATAAGGAAAGCAAAGGCCTAGTCATCCAAATTCCTGCAGGCCAATGTATTGATTTGGGTCTTCATCTTAGAAACAACGCAAGGCCATTATTACAAAACTTTAAATGAAGAAATGACAAGATGGTTGGAGTTCTGGTCAAGATAGACTTGTGCTTGCCTCTTCTCATGACAACCTCAGAATTACAACTAAACTACCAAACAATCATTGAGAATTGCATGAAGAGTAGCTGAATAGAAGTCCTACATCTAACCATATGCCAAAGAAGCCATATCGAGACTGGTAGGAGGAACGGAGATGCAGAATGGACTGGTCCCATACCCATGTGTGGTGGTTAAAAATCAGGACAGATATCTGAGCTACAAAGGTCCCCCCTGAAAAACGAGAAATTCCAGCCCCACATCAGGCTCTCCAATCCAGGGCTCCAGTGCCAGAAAGAAAAGTTCCCACTAGTGAAAACTAGCGGAGATTGTGGCTAAGTGAGACAGAGTGTGGCTACAATCCAGGCGCTCCTCTTAAAGGGCCCGGGCATGAACATACTTGCTGACTGACTCACTTGTTCTGAGCTCCAGCACTGGGGAAGCAGCTCCAAAGACATCAGAGACATACGGGGAGGAACTGAATTGTCTAGCTTCAGGGTGAGGGCTGGAGGGGCAGCTTTCTGCCAGGGAGAAGTGCTGGCAGAAGACATTGTTCCATTATTGAACCCTTCTACCTCCCAGAGTACAGACACAGGCAGCCACCATATCTGAGTGTCCAACAATTTGGCTAACTTTTTTTCTCACCCCACCCTGGTGATTCCCTGAGACCCCACACCACACAATTTGCAGGCCCACCCAAGCCACTTCCAGTGGCTTTTCCGTACAAACAACCTGTCTGGGCTCATGCTACACACTTTCCTATTGAAATATCTCAAAGGTTCACAATCTCCAAAAAAGTAGCATCTGGCCTCAGTGTGCCCGATACTTCTTACAGAGCAGCTTCAATTCCAGCACTGGTGGCAGCCAGCCTCGTTCGAGGCTTAGTCTCTCCCAGGCACCTCCAAACCCATCATGTACGGCGACCATCAGCAGATTACTTTGTAGCTCATGCCAGGTGGCTCTGGGAAGGGCATAGGAGGTGGCTGAACTTGGCATGTGACAGAGTCCCTCCCAGGAGGCCCCATCACCAGCACACCTGGAGGCCCACTTCAGACACTGCCCAGAGCAACACCTGGCTACCTCTGTGGATGACACGCTGAAAGGGCAAACTGAGCAGGCACCAGAGCCCTGCTAAAGTGAATCCTGCTCCATAGCATCAGCTCCTGCACAGCAGCTCCTCCACTGTAGTCATGACCAGTCCTCACAATCAATCAGTCCAAGGGCCAATCCCTCTCACTGACATACAAATAGCAACCAAAGCTCAACTACAATAGGAGAGCACACACAACCCATACAAGGGACATACCTAGAACAACCTGCTCAGATGACCAGGAAGACAGCACCATTGGGAACCAGAGGACAGCTACTACATAAGACCACTATACTACACCAGAAGACACAGCAGCCCTACCTAATACATAGAAACAAAAATAGAGGCAGCCCAAATGAGGAGACAATTTTATCTCAAATAAAAGAACAGAACAAAGCTCCAGAAAAAGAACTAAACAAAATGGAGACAACCAATCTACTAGATGCAGAATTCCAAACACTAGTTTTAAGGATGTTCAATGATCTCAGGGAAAACTTCAACAAAGAGATAGGAAACACAAAAATGAAGAAATGAAGAATACAATAACTGAAATAAAGAATATATTAGAGAGAACCAACAGTAGACTGGATGAAGCACAATATCAAATCAGCAATTTAGAAGACAAGGTAGCAGAAAACACCAAAACAGAACAGAAAAAAAAAAGAAGAAGAAAAAGAAGAAAAAAATAAAAGAGTATAATTTAAGTGGCCTCTGGGTCAATATCAAGTGTACCAACATTGGAATCATGGGGGTACCAGAAAGAGGAGAGAAAGAAATTTAAGTGGCCTCTGGGTCAATATCAAGTATACCAACATTGGAATCATAGGGGTACCAGAAAGAGGAGAGAAAGAGCAACAAATTGAAAACCTATTTGAAGAAATAATGATGAAAAACTTCCCTAAGTTAGCAAAGGAAATACCTACAATACGACAGCACACAGAGATCCAAACAAAATGAACACAAAAAGGCTCACACCAAGACGCATGATATTAAAATGCCAAAGGTAAAAGACAGAGAGATTCTTAAAAGCAGCAAGAGAAAAGCAGTTAGTTACCTACAAGGAAACTTCCATAAGACTATCAGCTGATTTCCCAATAGAAACTTTGCAGGCCAGAAGGAATTAGCATGAAATATTCAAAGTAATGAAAAGCAAGATTACTCTACCAAGCAAAGCTGTCATTTAGAATCAAAGGACAGAGAAAGAGCTGCCCAGACAAGAAAAAGGTAAAGTAGTTCATCAGCACCAAACCAGTATTACAAGAAATTTTAGAAGGACTTCTTTAAAAAGCAGCAGAAAAAAAGATTCAAAATATGAACAATAAAATGGCAATGACTATACATCTATCAAAAATTGCTTTAAATGGATTAAATGCTCCAAACAAAAGACATAGGGTGGCTGAATGGATAAGAAAAGAAGACCCTTACATATGCTGGCTACAAGAGACTCATTTCAGATCAAAAGACACACCGACTGAAAATAAAGGGATGGGAAAAAGATGTTTCATAACAATGGAAATAAAATAAATAAAAGGAAGCCAGTGTACCAATACTTATACCAGACAAAACAGACTTTAAAGTAAACGCTATAAGAATAGACAAAGAAGGACCCAGTAATTCCACTTCTGGGTATTTATCTGAAGAAACCCAAAACACTGTTTCAAAGGGACATGTGCAACCATATGTTCATTGCAGCATTATTTACAATGGCCAAGATGTGGAGGCAGCCTGGCTGTCCATCAACAGATGAATGGATAAAGACATAGTACATATATACAATGGAATGTTACTCAGCAGAAAAAAGAATGGAATCTTACCATCTGTAACACCATGGATGGACATAGAGGGTATTATGCTGAGTAGAGTAAGTCAGACGGAGAAAGACAAATTCATATGATTTCACTTACATGTAAAATCTGAAGAACTAAACAGACAAACAGATACAGAGAACATTTTGATGTTTGCCGGATGGGAGGAGGGTTGGGGAGGTCAGGTGAAAAAGGGGCAGGGTTTAGGAAATACAAATTAGTAGTTACAAAATAGTCATGGGGATATAAAATATAGCATAAGGAATAAAGTCAATAAAGCTGTAATAACTTAGTATGGTATCAGGTGGGTATTAGACTTATCAGGGTGATGACTTCATAAGTTATATAAATGTGTAACCACTATGTTGTACACCTGAAACTAACATAATATTGTATGTCAACTGTAATTGAAAAATAAAAATTTATTAAAAAAACAGGAATGACATGATCTTATTTATGTTTTTATAAGATCAGTATGGCATCACTGTGGGAAATGGATTGGAAGTAGGTAATACAGCTGTTGCTAAGCCAGTAGAGAGCTGTTCTAATTGTCTAAATAAGAGACACAGGTGGCCCAGACTCGGGTGACAGCAGCAAAGATGAAGAAGAATTTGAGAGACAACATACATCCTGAAATCTAAGATGCCATAAATTAAAAGAGCATTGACTTGGATAGCTTTTCAGACAGCATATAGAAATATAACACTAAATGAGCATATCAATTGTAAGTTCTCATATTTCAGAAACAGTAAAATATGGAAAATTTATGATTCTTCAAATGGAGGAATACAAATTTTAGAGGGTGGAAAAAGGGGTATGGAGACTAATCAAATCATTGATGACAATGAACAAATAGTTAGAAAAAGTTGAATTTGCCAGGTTCCCCTGTCCTCAGAATTTCAAACTAGTGACTTGGCTTCATTTTCTTTTTGTCTTTAATTGACATATGTAGAGTGCCCCCTGAATAAGATATTTTGCGTGAGCAAGAGTCATGTCAAGGCCTAGTTTGTTTTTCCACTTTGACTTGGTTCCTTCTTTGGGACAGTAGCAGATGGCCATGTAGCAGCCCAAAGAAGTAAACAGGAAGTAAACAAGTCTAAAAAGCTACACAAGTACCATATGGCCATGAAGCCTGTGCATGGCCTGATAGGACAGGGTGCATCCCAACATGCCTGGGCAGCAGAACTTAAGAACCCAGCATCAGGAGCGGGTCTCGACTGAGGGGTAACCACTCTGCTTCTCTGCTCCAAGAACCCTCTGCTTCACTCAGGACTTGGACCGAACCTCTGCAGGACCGTCCTCCCAGACCAGCCAACTCGTGCTCCAGGCTCTGACCGACTCTAGGACTGCTTCCTTACTCTATACACCATAATTTATTTTGGTAAGACCTTGAGCTTTGTGTGATATGTTATGTATTGCTGTGTTTTAATTAAATGCATGACTGAAAAGGCATCTGAACCGAGTATGCCTACTTTTTCACGCTTAGGCTGCCTGTGGGCATTCTGAGTTCCTTTCATGGGTAAGTCCCACCAACTTGCAAGAAGAGACTGCAGCGTGGATTGTAAGCCCAGTGGTTGCTCACGACAGCATGACAGATAATTTTGGTGATATAGATTCTAAAATTGAGAAGGTCACTAGAGAAAATAAAAGTGAAAATCCCTTCTCAGGTAAAGACACAGCAAGGATGCCAAAAAAATGTATATACATTTTAACAAAGGAAAAAACTGTATTAAAATTGTAATACTCGATATATACCGATAACAAAAGACAAATACAAGTCATGCGAATACATGTTTTTGGCACGCCCGGTATCAGGAGTGTGGGCTGGCCCCCTGGCCTTCTAATACCAGAGGCCTAAAACTTCTAAGTTGAAGTTTGCTGCCAGGAAACAGTATTCACAGCACAATGAAAGTTAGGGTCTGATTGTTGCTATTATTATGAAGATGATGATTTGCAGCCAGTGCCCATGGCCTGGGCCTCAAGGTTGGTCTACAATGTACAGTAAGAAGACCCCAGACTTAAATCATGGTTAGCAACCCTCGAAGTTAAAAAAAAATAATAATTATGTAAATACATACACATCATCTTTGAACTTTATTGCTTAGGGGACAAGTTTTACAACTATATACATCTCCCCGATCCAAGTTTAACTTCTCGTTAATATATTGAATATATCCTTTGACTCTGCTCCATCATTAGGAAATTTCAATTACTCTATTCCTTTTCTGCCTGTCTATCATCTTAGAAACCCCCGGCAGCTGGTATTTAAAAAAATTAAATAGAGCGTATTTTCTAGGGAGGGGAAGAATCACCAGGCTCACACGTGGCAGGTCATTCTCACCAAGCAGGCCTGGCTATTCGTGAAAGCTATTTCTCACCAGGCCCAAGGAAACCTCCCAGAATGATAGGACCATTTGTGCTAAATGAACCGAACACAGACTGGAGTAACAATAGACATTAAGAAGTCTATTACAGCTGCCAGGGGCAGGATCCGGGAGAATCCCTGGATGACAGACAACATAACGTAGAACTTTCAGGATCAGAAGAGAAGAGGAAAACCCCTCATACAACAATTTTTAAAATATATAAAGAGGAAATAATGTTTAAAGTAAGCCTTTGAAAAAGCAGGGAAGTTTTGTTCTTTTTTCCTCCTCTGCCTGCAGTAACCTTCTAGTATTAGTGCTGCAATGCATTTGCTTCGCCATAATGTTCTCAACACTAACAAGATCAGAGGAAATGATTTATTCCACCCCCTCTCCTGGTACTTCTGAACAGCAGCGGGTGTCCTTGGGGACATGGGATTTCTGAATTGCTTTCGGCCATCTAATATTGCAGCTCTGAAGCCTTACCTAGAATGAGCCAGAAAAAAATCAAAATAATTACATTAATGCTGAGAATCAAAGTTTATTGACTCTCCCTTGGGGTAGAAAACCAAAAAGCTGGTTACAAAAGTTGCCAGCTTATTTAATGATACCACTGCCTGCTCCCTGGTCTTGTCAAAACAGCTTTTGAAAGCATTTTCAAATAAAGCCACCTCTGATGTGCTTCAATTCAATAGCTTACGCATTCCCTGTTAAATAAAAGCTAGCACCCATCATCTCGCTTGCCACATCCAGATCTCCTCAAAGGTCTTTCCCGGCCAAGCCACTGCCAAAGGCAATTCTCTAGGGCAATATCACTGTCATCATTTCCTCTACCCTCAGGAAGGGGCTGCCTCACCAAATATTCTTCTAAACCAATGAGAGAATCGGAGCCTCCCCAAGGAAGCAATCTGTATCATAGCATTCATAGCTGCTAATGAAACTTGCAGCACCAGGTTTCTCCTACTTTCCAACAATGCTTTCCAACACCCAAGTGAGGGGGTATGCATGAACACACCCATTACCTGGGTGAGCTCACAGACACAGAGATCCGGTGTCCTACTGATCTTTGTACCTTTCACAGGAGGTAACTGGCAAATAATAGGCTTGAAATAAAAGATTTCTTGAATTGATTGAATTAATTATACTGAAATAGTTACTAAATTGAATTTTTTCAATTAACCTGAGCCAAACTGAACTAAAGCAAAATCTAGCCCCCTTTATGCCTGGCCATCCTTTGTTCTCTTTATTTCCATGGTTTGGTTTGGTTTTAGGTTTGGGCTATTTTAAATTTCTTTTTATGAAAATTCTCAAACAGCATAAGAGACTAGTGTAATGAATCTCTAAGTGTCCATCCATCTTCAGGGTCAAGATATTCCCACCTTTGCTTCATTTATCACCTCCTTTTTTTTCTTTGTTGACTATTTTTAAGCAAGGCCAAGATACCGTATCATTTTATCTCTACTTTCTTCAGTCATTATGCTGTGCAGAAAGAAGTTAACACAGCAGGCCTGAGACTGCTAAGCTTAGAAAGGCTTGCTCGCAAAGTTGACTTGCTGGCATCTGGGAACTTGGATTTCAGGAAGGTTCCTGCCATGCCCAGAACTGAAAAGAGCAGCTCATTTTGCCTAAACTGTTAGTACAAATAACCTGGTTGATGCTGAACCTGCTTTCCTTTGGGGAGTCTAGAGTTTTGGTCTGTATTAGGCAGAGGGTGCCCACATGACCAGTCCCCAAGAAAAACCTTGGGCACTGAGGCACTAATGAGCTTCCCTGTTAGACAGCATTTCAAACATGTTGTCACAGTTACCACAGTCCCTGAGTGACTCCACTGGAAGACGGTTCTCAGAGCCTTGTGCCTGCTTTCCTCTGACTTCACCCCATATGCCATGTACCTTTTCTGATTTTGCTTACCTTTCTGCTATAATAAATCATAGCCATGAGTATGACTACGTGCTGAGTCCTGTGAGTACTCCAGGAAATCATGGAAGCCAGGTGTGGTCTTGGGACGCCTGACCCATTTGACTACCTTTGTACTTAAACCTCACTTCTTCATGGAAACATCTCTGACCTTGGAGAGATGCCAAACCGGGTAGGTCCCTACTACCCACTCCCATAGTACCCTGCACTTCTTCATAGCAGTTATACAAAGTGTCCCTACATAATGTGGAAATTACTTATTTACGGTCTATCTCCCCATGCAAGTATCTGAGCTCCCTACGGGCAGGAACTATGTCTGTTTGGTTTACCATGTATCCCTAGCAATGAGTACTGAAGGTCTGAATTTTTAAAAGATCCAAGAGAATCCCATACCTTCCTCCAAGTACAGTTTAAGAGGTAGTTTCAGTTTGGGAGGTATTGTATCCATGATTTCCCCTGCATTTCTCTCATTCATTCCCCAAATACCAAGCACTTACTGTGTAATCCTTTCTATGTACCCATTCAGATTAATATCTACTTCATTATCATTATTTATAATTACCAAGATCATCCCAATGCTTCGTTTTCTAGGAGAGGCACAAATCTGCATGAAGGCTCCCCTCGTGGCTCTGGGGACTAATACATCCTTTTGCAAAACATTGTAGGACCCTCTTTTCCACCTTACAATCCTCTGGAATTTCTTATTCAAATGGAGACTCTTGAAATGATTCATATACGTCCAATACAGTTTGCAAACCATTGCTCTGGGTCACTCTCAAAAGTAGACGGGAAACTATAAGTAATAACACCACACAGATTTGACTTTTCAGCTGATCTTTTAAAAGATGAATGGACCACAGGTTAAAATGTAAAAGAAATTATGCTAAGCACATTCCACTTTTGAAACACCACATGACAACAGATAAAAAAAAAACATATATTCCTTTAAAGAAAAGAAGTGAGATTCCTATATGCTGGAAGAGATACAGATATATATAAATATGTACATATATATTTTACATTTTAGCCTGCGGTGTGTATGTGTGAATTTAATTTGTATGCAGAAATGAGTCAGGTAGACTTTTTTTTTCATGGTGGATGAAAATAAAATGTAACACACGTGGATCAAAATTGGCAATATTTTGAAAAAATTATGTTTGAGTATTAACATACCCTCAGTATCTAGCAAATTTACTCCTAGGCAAAGAGAAACTTTAGCATGTGTGTCAAAGTCCACCAGCAGAAGGCCACCAGGAACACACTGCTGGTTAAAGTGTGTCAGCTTCTTATAGCAAAGAAGAAACACACCCCAGAGGAACCTTGGGAGTATCTTCGTAAGGGGGAGTTATCAGAGACTATTTCTAGGGCTTGGAGGATCAAAGCAGATTGGAACTGGCCTAGAAGCAGTGATCACTCAGAGAAAAGTAATGATGGTCAGAAGAGAGGGATGGTTAGTCATTTTAGGAGGCAAATGTGGGAAAATTTTGATCACTGTTGGCCCTGAGTGGATGGGTATTTGGAGGTTCACTACACTTGTCTCTCATTCTGTTTGTGAATTTTCATAATAAAAAGTAAGAAAAATCATAAAAAAAAAAAAACCCCAAAACCAAACCATGGAAAAAAAGAGAAAAAAGAAAGATAAGTATAAGTGTTGGCCTGGCATGAAGGGGGCTAGATTTTGCTTTAGTTCAATTTGGCTCAGGTAAATTTTAAAACTTCAATTTAGTAACTATTTCAGTATAATTCAATCCATTCAAGAAACCGTTTATTGCGCCACTCACAGAAAAGGGAAAAACCCAAACAGCCATTGATGGGATTATCTACAAAAATTAAAATTAAAACAAAATAAAGAACAAGAAATGATGGACATAAGATTAGTAGTTGCCTCTGAGAAGGGGGCAGAGATGGGATTTAAAAAATAAGGCACATACTGAACGTAAATTATTAGTACTATTTCTTTCTTAGGTTTATGACTACTTGTTATGTTATTAAATAAATAACTCAGAATGGAATTAATACATGAACCAAAGGTGACACTGTGTCATGAACCAGGAATTATAATTAATCTCAGTGACCTGTAACCCAAATTGTTTTAAAACAAACAAAAATAACAATAATCATCCTTACCGATGTTTACTTCTCAGACACACATTCTCCACTTAGCAGTTTTTTTTTATTGGGGTGACAATTGTTAGTGAAATTACACAGATTTCAGGTGTACAATTCTGTAATACATCATCTATAAATCCCATTGTGTGTTCACCACCCAGAGTCAGTTCTCCTTCCATCACCATATATTTGATCCCCTTTACCCTCATCTCCCTCCCCCCACCCCCTTACCCTCTGGTAACCACTAAACTATTGTCTGTGTCTATGAGTTTTTGTTTCTCATTTGTTTGTCTTGTTCTTTTGTTGTTTTTGGTTTATATACCACATATCAGTGAAATCATAGGGTTCTCTGCTTTTTCTGTCTGACTTATTTCGCTTAGCATTATACTCTCAAGATCCATCCATGTTGTCACAAATGTTCCTATATCATTTTTCCTTAACACCGAATAGTATTCCATTGTGTATATGTACCACAACTTCTTTATCCATTCATCTGTCGAAGGACATTTTGGTTGTTTCCATGTCTTGGCCACCATAAACAAAGCTGCAATGAACATTGGAGCACACGTGTCTTTATGGATAAATGTTTTCAAATTTTTGGGGTAGATACCCAGGAGAGGGATTGCTGGGTCATATGGTAATTCTATTCGTAATTTTTAGAGAAACCTCTACACTGCTTTCCATAACGGCTGCACCAGTCTGCATTCCCACCAACAGTATATGAGGGTTCCTTTTTCTCCACAGCCTCTCCAACACTTGTTACTATTTGTCTTGTTGATGAAAGCCATTCTGACTGGGGTGAGGTGATGTCTCATTGTGGTTTTTATTTGCATTTCTCTGATGATTAGTGATGTTGAGCATTTTTTCATATGTCTATTTGCCATTTGTATGTCCTCTTTGGAGAAATGTCTCTTCAGGTCCTCTGCCCATTTTTCAATTGTGTTGTTTGTTTTTTTGTTGTTGAGCTTCATGAGTTCCTTGTTGCTGGCTACAAAATCAACATACAAAAGTCCATTGCTTTCCTATATACTAACAATGAAATCTCAGAAAAAGGAATACAAAAAACAATTCCCTTTGCAATTGCAGCAAAAAGAATAAAATACCTAGGAATAAACTTAACCAAGGATATGAAGGATTTATATGCTGAAAACTATAAGATATTTTTGAAAGAAATTGAAGAAGACACAAAGAAATGGAAAGACATTGCGTGCTCATGGATTGGAAGAATCAACATAGTTAAAATGGCCATCTTACCCAAAGCAATATACAGATTAATGCAATCCCCATCAAAATCCCAATGGCATTTTTTAAAGAAATAGAACAAGAAATCATCAGATTTGTTTGGAACCACAAAAGACCCCAAATAGCCAAAGCAATCTTAAGAAAAAAGAACAATACTGGAGGTATCGCACTCCCTGACTTTAGCTTGTACTACAGGGCTACGATAATCAAAACAGCATGGTATTGGCAGAAAAACAGACACATAGAACAATGGAATAGAATTGAGAACCCAGAAATAAAACCACATAAATATGCACAGATAATTTTTGACAAAGAAGCTAAAAACATACACTGGAGGAAAGATAGCCTCTTCAATAAATGGTGCTGGGAGAATTGGAAAGCCACGTGCAGAAGAATGAAACTGGACTGCTATCTGTCACCATGTACCAAAATTAATTCAAAATGGATCAAAGACTTAAGCATAAGACCTGACACAATAAACTGCATAGAAGAAAACATAGGTACTAAACTTATGGACCTTGGGTTCAAAGAGCATTTTATCAATTTGATTCCAAAGGCAATGGAATTAAAAGCTAAAATAAATGAATGGGACTATATTAAACTTAAAAGTTTCTTCACAGCAAAAGAAACCATCGACAAAATAAAGAGGCAACCAACTGAATGGGAGAAGATTTTTGCAAACAGTGCCTCCGATAAGGGGCTAATATCCAAAATATACAAAAAAGAAATATCCACTTAGCATTTTAAGCCATGACACACTAGGTGCCAGATTGTTTATACAGCAGCTACAGTAAACATGACTTTTTATTAAATGCAAATGTCACCACACAGCAGCATCAACTACTGACTCTGCAAGCTCTCATCAGCACAACCATCCACACGTCAAACAAGGCACAGGATTTCTTACCTGTGCACATCTTTCTGAGTGTCTCCTGAAACACAACTAGTTTCCATTATTGGTAAACAAATACAACCATAGGCATCCAGAAGAAGAACACAAATCTTATCAAAACACTGTAAATCAAAGAGAGATGTCTGATTAAATGTATTGTGCTCCACTAATATGGGCATTTCATCCTTTGCTCTTTCGTGAAGGCAGTACCTTCTCCACTTACAAATACACTTTCATCTAAGACCAGAACACTTCACATGGTCCTCACATGCTCACTCCTTTTCTCTTTTCCAAATCATTATTTATATAAAGAATATAAATGTCTTTATATTCAAGACATTTGCTTCTGAGGACATTTTTACCAAATAGCAACACCAGGTACTGGTTCACTACAGCAATATGGCCTACAAGAACCAAAGGAATGAATGCTTTTTAGCAAATGAGAACACACAGTCAAGTGATCCTTATTTTCAAAAAGCTCTATAAACTATGTCAGGGAAGGGAAACACGTTGCCAGATACCATAAAACAACATACAATTAACAACACATAGCAGTCCCTTAGATGACCCAGTGACAAGTCCTTCTCAGCAGTTGTGACGAATGAATGACCTAAAAGAAGTGGACTGGAGAAAGTCTCATGATATTGGATTCTGATCCAGTGTTGCCGCTAATTTTTTTAGACCCACGTGTGATTGCCCAATACTATTACCCCTAAAGGGGAAAAAAAAAATACAGGCTCTTTTAATAAATACCTGATTTCTCTCTGGTTTGGGTCCAGCCCCCACAGTTGCAGTTTATTTTAATACTACTTGAACAATAATTGTGTCTTTTCCGATGTGATCTAAGAATGCTGTTTGAAATAAATAGGGCTAACATTTTCCATTTGGTCTTCCTGAAGTTTCTGATCCACTCGTAGGGGCCCTGTGGAAGTTAGCCTGCCTCATTGATGAAGTCACGTGGAATATGTGAGGTTTGTGTTTTTGATGAGATCTATACATACAGAGCAAATTATAGAGAGGCTCCCTCCCTTCAGAGACAAAGTCCCACCCCAGGGTGTACGACTTGGCCACTGATATACAAGCTGCCTTCCAACCCCCTACCCATACCCAGATGGGCACCTTCGTACAGTGCACAGAATATTCAACTGTAAGAGCAGTCTGGGTACCTATGCCACGTTTTCTCCTTATTCACTTGGTATTTTCACTTCCTTTTTCCACTTAAAATAATCCCATCAGGTGAAGGTTCCTGGGTTCCTGGGATACAAGACACATCCATAGATATCTATGAATCAATTTCAAAGGATTCATGAACTCCCTGAAACTAGGTGCAAAATGACAAGTCTGTGTGCCCATGCCTGCTTCTACGAGGAGAGGTTTGATGCCGGGTTAAAATGACTTTGTCTTGAGATTTTGCTATCAGTAAAGAAGGAATAAGATAAGGAACAAACAACATCTGCCATAACGGCCGCACATTTTTTTCCTAAATCCCATTCAACAACTGATTCCAATCACCAGGCTTTTCATTCTCATAAAGCAATGTTCAGATTTTAAATGTGCTAACGGCTTACCTGTAGAACTTGAGAAAACCATACATTCCCTGCCCCCCAAACCCCAGCACTGAGATTCAGATTTAATCAGTCCAGGATAGAGCCCAAGAATCTGCATTCCTTCAAGTGCCTCATTTGCAAGTGCGTATGTTTGGAGAAACAAGCTTTGAGAAACATGCCATGGTCCACTTTCAGGCAGGAATAATGCACACGAATTCATCTACTCAGGGGGGAAAGGAGGACTGTATTTATTTCTTTGTAAAGGTAGGACTTCGGAAATCTTGACTTAGATTACTCTGCGAGCCACAAGGAAATTAGAAAGATCTTTTTTTTTTTTTTTTTTTTTTTTAGTAATCACTGCTGCTTGACAGTTCCTGCACCATGTTAAGATGACTGTTATTGATGACTCTTATTACCTTTTCCTATGTAGTAAAACAGTGGAACGCACAGTGGAAGAGATGAGTATATTCTAAAATAATATAGGAAAGAAAAATAATGATACTCATGTCTGGTCATTATTTGTACGTATACACCGACTGCCATGGGGAACAGTGAAGTGTCTTTTCAAAAGTCATATTGTGGCTTTATATCGGGTTAACTCAGTGCGTATAGTTATGAAACAAGTGGCTATAGAGATGTAAAGGATGGGACACTTTTCTACATTTCTCTTTTGCCTTTTATTTTCCCTATGGTCTTTAATGCTTTTCTCCTTGGAATAGATGAAGTTATAAAGTTGCCTTACATAAAAGCTTTGCTTGAAAGATGAGTAATCGTTTACTACGCTACTGAATTGTCCAGTCTATTCAATCTAAAAAAGGCTTTTTTCTCTTTTGTTCAGCCAGGATTATCTCCTTTGCAGAGTATAACAGAAATATCTGGGTATAAAATTGAGACATTGTTCATAAATATTATGGAAGGCTTTTTGAATTGTTTACTATTAGAGGCCTGATTTAGCAAACAGTAAGACTGCTTTTTCTGGGTTGAGAATTTGTTACTTTTTTGTTTTTTAGCTAAATCGCCCACAGTTCAAAAAAAATGATACACATTTCACAGCACTTTCACCCATGATTACTGCAGAAGGAAACAAACTGCTATGTTTAAGAGACAGTTTTAATATCTTTTACTACATTTGGAGAAGAAAAAATATATATATGTCAGCAGCACTATCTCCTGCAGGTAACTTAGTTATCTTGCCATTTCTTTATTTAAAGTCTTTGTGCTGAACCAGCCAATGAAATGCATTATTCTACTGGTAGTTTTCTAGCAAAAATAAAACTAGAGACCGCATGCATTACTGAGAAGTCAAACACAGTAACAGTAATTAGAAAGAAAAAAAAAGATAGTGGCTAGAGGTTAATAACAAAACCCAATCAAAACCAGTGACATTTTTTTATCAAACTTTTGTGAAATTGAACTTTTGAACTTTGACCTGCTACACAAACTGAATTAAAAGGTGCCGTTCTAATTCCGTTTCCTGGTATAATATGGCGTTGATATAGAAAACGGGAGTCTGCACTGAACACCCCCAGTTTCCAATGGAGAAAGGAGGGTGATTCATTCTCTTAAACAATAAGTTTATAAACACATGGCTCCTGAGGGTGGATGCCAATTAAAGTGTTGTAGAATGTGTTGCTGCTGCTAGTTTAACATTCAACAAGCAAAACATCAATTTAAACTCACCAGCATCAGTCATCCTGTTAATTGACCAAATGATTATCCCTCTTCTAGTTAAGAGTCCACCTGACACACTTGAAGAAATTCTTCTTTGTTGCAAACCTTCTAGCTCTACCAGACCTCAACTTGGCAAAACTACCGTGTTTCCCTGAAAATAAGACCTAGCCGGACAATCGGCTTTAATGCGTCTTTTGGAGCAAAAATCAATATAAGACGCGGTCTTATTTTACTAAAACATAAGACCGGGTTTCATATAAGACCTGGTCTTATATTAATTTTTTGCTCCAAGGATGCTTTAGAGCTGATTGTCCGGCTAGGTCTTATTTTCGGGGAAACACGGTAGTTTGGTTTTCAGGTTCATTGGAAAGGTATCTCCCTTTGTTCTCAGAGAGGCTCCTGAATGAAGGCCAGGTTCTACTCTCACTTGATTGCCTTCTCTCAAAGATTTTTGTCTTGCTTTCTGCCCTCAGAAGAAAGAAACTAGCCATAGGACATCCATTAGACTTGTGTTTAATGGGATTTAGCAAGGGCTGACCAGCTGGACATTTTACTCATCATAGTAGGTCATACTCGAAGTATAGCACTATGAATAGTCTAACAGTAAATTCTACCCCATAATTCTTGGAGTGTCCAACATATAAGACATGAGCCTCTTGAGATCCAACCCAACTAGCTCTAAACGATAAAGATGTATTCATGATCAAAGTACTGTAGGGAAAAAAAATTGTGCTTCAATAGATAATAATGCATTGTCTACATTATAAAAGAGACCTCTGCCTGGTTATCAGGTTATCAGATTCTGATTCTAAAAGAGCTATTTTACAACTCTGTAAATTATAGATAACTGATAGTAATGCAGGATAATTCTTATCTGTAGACATGTAAATCCTGTCCTTTCCATTGGAGGTTCAATTGATCCCCCACCACACCCCTAGAAACCCCTTTTGCCTTCATTTGTAACATTCATTTCAGTATTCCTGACCTACAAATGTGGTCTTTGGGTTCTCTTTCAACTGATTATAACATCTGACTAGTTTTCTCATTTTGAGTTGAATGTAATCTTTAATAAATATTCATTTTCTATCAGTATGAGAGTCATGATTTCACCTTTGAGAATTATCCTTTACTGTGAGAAGTAGCGATTTAGAGTCTTAAGTTGTATGACAACACCAAATTCCTCCCTCTCCCAGCCTCTGCACAGGCCACTCCTCTGCCTGGAATGTTCTTCCCTCATCTCCACTCCAGCCTCTGCACCTACTTAACCCCTCATCTTCTTTCATATTTGGGGGCACTTGTTACTTACACAAACGAGCTTTCTTTGACCATCCTTCTGTCCACAGACAGACTCAACCTCCGTGACATGCTCTCAGGGTACCACGTACCTCCTATTTGTAACCCTTAACACCATTGGCACTTATCTATCTGATTTTTCTGACTAATATCTGTTTTCCTCACTAGCATAAATGTTCCTTGATGGCTGGGACCACAAGGTTTTGCACACCATTGTATCGCCAGCTCCAACCAGGTGCTCAGCACACAGAGGGCTCAAATATATGCTGCGAACTGGCTGCATACGTCAATGAAGCAATTATCCAGGGATCAAGGTATGGACTGGGCTATTAAGACTCCTGTTACAAATAAGAACACATCTGGACCAAAGCCAACCAAGGAGAAGGAAAAGGAGAGACTGTGCTCTGATGTAAGTGCCAGTGATTCGGAAGACCGCAGAGTTAACCTATTAGAGGGTCCAATGGTATCCCTTCAGACTTTAGAAGGGACCTAGATCAAAAGAGAAACTTTGTGAAATTCCTCTCCCCTCCTCCAAAGAGTTCTAAAATCTGAGAGAACCTGGCAATGCCCGGGTATTTTGAACCAGAACAAAGGCAAGGCATAAAAAGCAACCATGTTGAGTCCTTTATGGAACAGGAGCAGCATGGTTTAGAGGAATGGTTCTCAAAGTGTGGTCCCTACACCAGCAATATCCCTTGGAAATTCTCAGGCCTCTCTTCAGTTAGGGAACTGCTGGCACAGAACAAAGATGGGCCTCAGAGTCACGCAGACTCTGCTGTATATAGCTATATATAGACCCTGGCCAATTTACTTACCCTCTCTAAGCGTGAGTTGACTCATCAGAATAATAACAAAATCTATCTCATAGATTGTTATGAGAAAAGTTTTAATATATATGTATAAATTGCCTAGCCAAATGACTATCAAAATACGGATACTAATTAAATTACAGTTGCTACTGTATCTCTCATTCATTTCATCATCACCATTACCATCATCATCATCACAACCATCACCTTGTCCAGACTCTTAAGGCCTGGAAACCCAAAGTAGGAAAAACTGGCCAATACCACCATTTTTCTTTTAGTGATTTAAAACAAAACATACAAACTTACATGGGCACAGCACTTAAGAGGTTAACAGCTAATTGGTGCGCATGCTATTTGGTCCTCACCAAAAACCTGAGAGCGTTATTTCATTAAGGCAACTTAGTGGATTCACCCAAGGTCACACTACTGGTCCTTCCAAGTCATCTGTAGAGCCAGAATTTGAATCCAGGTATTTTTATTCCAAATTCAATGCTTTTTCCTCTTTTCTTCACTGCCCACGCTTCTGTTTTTGCTTATATCACTCTCCCAAGGAAACAGACACTCACCAGACACACTGCAGAATAAAATAAGCCTGACATTCTTAAAAGAGTTTCTTGGGCCCTGGCATATGGTTCTTCTGATTGTCCTTACTTATAAATATCACACTTAAAGGAGCAGTCCATATTTTCAAACTCCTTATTAGCAATAATTGGTCCCTTCTGCTATATGTTTGTTTTATTTTTAATACACTTATTTCATGCTGAACTCAAATCTGTTTGACATCAGCCTTTTAACAACTCAATTTTCCAAATATCCACTTACAATACAGAAAGCTTTGGAGAACCTTCCCTGATCCTAAGATATGGCCACTTTCACAAATGTGATCCATTCATGCTGGCAACGAGTATTCCTAAAGCACACCTCCTTGCCTGGCCCTGTGAGGAGGCACTGGCCACACAGCAATCCATAAGGCAGATGTGCTGCTCGCCATCCTGAGAGAGTGAGGGGATCAGACAACAGTCCAACAAGTGAAGGAAAAGAGTCTCAGACTGTGTAAGTGCCACTGTGGAGGACTAACAGGCAAATGATAAAGAAGTGGTCACCTACATCTGCAGGGGCTTGGGAAGCCCAGGAGCAACTCCAGACAGGGTGGTCAGGGAAAGCCTCTGGACGGGAAAAACACTCTAAAGCTTATCTTCACACAGAAAGTATAACATAAAGAGCCACCATGTGGAAATATGAGCTGACAGAAAGGGTGAGTTAGGAGTGGATTATCTGCTTTAACATGAAGGATTTGATCTGATCTAGGGTTTTCTTGAACTGACTCTGCTAATACAAATATGTTTTATATTCCTATCTCTATGAAATATAATTTATATTATAGTTCATATCAATATAAAAGTTTGATGCTATTTGCAAAAATTCAACTCATAATAAAATGAAATGGCTGCCAAAAATCTATGTACTATATAGCAACCAAAAAAAAAATAATAATAAGGTAGCAAGATGTAGAAAGAAACAGTGGGGAGAAATAAAAGTTCTTTGATGCTTTTTAAGACCCAACTGTGAAGCTACATGCTTCGTTTATTTAGTACATAAACAATTCTGAGAGTTGGAGCCATCACATTTTATAAACCTAATTTTAGTGAGGTGAGCTTTTTTGCTCAAAATCTCTCAACAGGTGACAGAACAGAAATCTGAATAAATATAACATAAACATAAAAATAGGATCTATATGTAGCATCTATACCCCACCCATTCTACAAAGCAAGGAATTGGTAAACTAGGGCTCAAGGGCCAAATTTCGGCAGCTGCCTCTTTGTCCAGCCGCAAATTGAGAATGGCATTTACATTTTAAATGGTTAAAAAAATTCAAAAGAAGAATATTTTATGACACATGAAAGTTGTGTAAAATTTAAATTTCAGTGCCCATAAATAAAACTTCACTGGGATAGCCTTATTACCTATTGTCTATGGCTGCTTTGAAGCTACTCAGTAGAGTTAAGCACTTGAAAAAGAATCCATAGGGTCCAAAAGCCTAAAATATTTACTGTCTGTCCCTTTACTGAAAAAATTTGCAAACCCCTGAGGTAGAAAAAGAATTCACAGAGATAAAAATAAGAAACACTCTTAGAAACGTTAGTTCAAATATGAGTGATACTCATAAAAACACATGCAAAGAATGACTGTAAATGCCTCTGAAAGAGTTTAACCTAACCAGTAGCCTGAGGTGCTAATTGACCAGTTTCACCCAAGGTTTAATTTCTCTCGCCCTACAACCTAGTGAGGAAGTCGTAAGTCAATCTCATAACAGGGATTTATCACGTTTCAACTTGAGCAGCATCTGCGTTCCAACTCGCATTCTCAGAAAGGAGTAACACAATGTCTCCATTCCACATTTGTTGGCTCAACTTGGTTCTTAAACAATCCGGGTTTAGTTCCAGGAATGGTTTCAAACTGTTTCTGTTGATTTCCAACTATATTGTCTTCTCTAAATATTTACTGGTTCAAGTGCATATGCTCAATTATGAAAATGAATTCTTTTTCTGTTCTATTTTTTATTGGGGAAGGGGAATAGGACTTTATTGGGGAACAGTGTGTACTTCCAGGACTTTTTTTTTTTTCCCCAAGTCAAGTTGTTGTCCTTTCAATCTTAGTTGTGGAGGGTGCCGTTCAGCTTCAAGTTGTTGTCCTTTCAGTCTTAGTTGTGGAGGGCGCAGCTCAGCTCCAGGTCCAGTTGCCATTGCTAGTTGCAGGGGGCGCAGCCCACCATCCCTTGCGGGAGTCGAACCAACAACCTTGTGGTTGAGAGGACGTGCTCCAACCAACTGAGCCATCCGGGAGCTCAGTGGCAGCTCAGCTCAAGGTGCCCTGTTCAATCTTAGTTGCAGGGGGCAGAGCCACCATCCTTTATGGAACTCGAGGAGTTGAACCGGCAACCTTGTGGTTGAGAGCCCACTGGTCCATGTGGGAATCGAACCGGCAGCCTTAGGCATTAGGAGCACAGAGCTCCAACCATCTGAGCCACCGGGCCAGCCCCGAAAATGAATTCTTATAAACAGCCTGATCTGGGTGGAAACTGGATTCACACCATGAAACTCAATGTTTCCAGTACAGGGAAAAATACTACTGTTTCTTTTTAGTCTTCAGGCTACAAGGTTGAAGGCTAGAGGTTACCTTGCTATAAAAGGTCTCCAATTTTTCCAATGTTTTGTGGCAATACATAATATGTTGTTTTCTATGCCTTCTTTGTCATGTATTTGTCTATGGTCATCTTCAAATATTGGGTCATTTTGTATTTTTCAAAGATAACTTGCAAGTCAATACTTAGAACATATACCTTAAGTCAAAGATATCCTTCACCTGTAGTAAAAAAAAAAAGTGTTGCATATGGGAAACTAGGCATCATCTTCCCAGCTGTCTGATTCTAGCACTGTTCACTGTCTTTGAGTTATTTTGTACCACTTTGTAAGTTGTAGGTAACTAATAGATATGTAAATTCTGTCCTAACAGGCTGTGATTTTACTTCCACCCCACTGTGGAAAAACTAGTTTTGTCTCAATTTGCAACTCATTTCAGTTTACTCTATAGACATTTGTGCTATTTGACTTTTCCTTCGAGCCAGTTATAACATCTGCCTGGTTCCCTCACATCACACAAATAAAATAAAATCATCAGCACATGTTCATTTTTATACCTATATGAGCATCATGAGTTTACCTTTTCCTGAAAATGATCTTTTAACAACCTTAGAGGTTCGTAAGGATTCAGATTTATTCCAAGTGTTATTGTTAAAAACTTTAAATTTTGAGTGGAATTCATCTTTAATATGAATTCAGCTATGAGTAATATTAAATTAATTTAAACCATATAGAAAAATGAAATGTGATGAGAAATAAACTCTTTTTTGTCCCCTCTTAATGCTTTTGAATTGATGCAAAACAAACATTGTACAGAGGGGCAAGAAACAGGTATTAAAGAAAAAATTATTCTGACACTTGTTAGAAACAGTAAGGGCGACTTCATTTGGGACTATTGCAATAGGAGAGAGAAATCAGGCTCAACTCGAAATACAGCCGAGACAGCTAGGGATTTACAGCCAATAATAGAAGGAAGAGGTCAGTGGATGAAAAATTACTAAGAGGAAACATCAAGAGGAGGGATATTCTTGCTAAACTGGCTTAACGGGATGCATGCTAAAGGCAGGCCAAGGACTTCGACATTAAGGTGGGACGTGAGGACTATCATCATATTTTCAGGGTGATCGGATATCACTCAGTAAGATTCTTGCTAAAAAAAGTCTCGCAGGCCAAAGATAGAATGAGGACCTACTGTGAGAAGTAGGCTCAGAGGAGCCTAACTAAAATTTGGTCAAGGAGAGTCTATCACAGGCAATAGCAAATTTATAAGACAGCAAACAACTAAACAATTCTTGTCCTCAGGGAATCTACAGTCTAAAACAATGGATAAACAAGTAACCCAACTTGGCCAAACTGCCTTGGTTTTAATTGCGATTAAACTTTATTCCCAGGAGGATCCATATGTAAATAATCTCTTCAAAGAAAAATGTGAAATAAGTTAAAGTTGTTTTAATCTCTATAATCTTAGTTTATAGACTAAAATAATAATTTGACAGTATGCCCATTAAAGTGCATCATATACCTAAATCAATGGTTTTATGGAATATAGTGAAATAGAAACAAAGCACATACTATTTACCCTACTTTCACATAAGCAAGAGATACCACTACTGACCACCAAATTCACCACCACCTCAGCCTATGGAACAGGGTGATTATGACTCTTTGTGAAATGTAGACAACACTATATCTGTGAAATCTGAACAACACTATGCACCATATTAAAATAGAATGGCAACAAAATTCTTCATGTCTTGTTTCTCAAAGTGTAGTCTGCCCACCTACAATCTGGGCACCACCTGGGATCTTACAAGGAATGCAGAATCTTGCCTGAGTGCAGATTCTGAAACAGGCATTTTCTTTAATAAAAAAATTTTCTTTAGTATCTGTTTCAGAACCTGCACTATAAAAAGATCCCCAGATATTTGTATGCATATTAAAGCTTGAGAAACACTGATCTGGAACTGTGGGATAACATAACTGGAATTGTTATTGTTAGCACATTACCTCAGTTATCCCTTTTTTATACAACTAAGCATAGTGGTTTTTTCTGAGTCAGAGCGAGAGGGAGAGAAAGATTTTATTATGACCCTAGTGAGACAAACCAAAAGTTTCATGTTGATTATTTGGTCTTGTGAGTAAAATCAATTTAATGAGGAAAGAGAGAAGGTACAAAAACAGGAAGATTGTAGACTCAGAAGTATATCATCTGAAGATAGAAAACAATCTCAGTAATACATACTATATATGTACTCAATACAGTAATGGTTAAATAGATTATGACACAACTATACAAGAGAACATAATGAAGACATTCAAAAGAGCAAGGTCGGTCTTCATGTACCAATATGCAATGATCTAAGATATGTAACATGCTAAGATAAACTTAGCTTTAAAAATGCAAGGGAAAATAATGCAAGGGCAGCACAGCATATACAATAAATTATCACTCCTGTAAGGAAAAATACCTAAGTGTGCAAATGCGTAAAACTCTCTGGAAAGATACCTAGAAAAGGCACAATGTTTGCCTCCTGGAGGAGAGCTGAGGTATGAGGGACAGACTTTCCCCTGTGCACCTTCCAAAGCCTTTGAATTGTGTGACTATATCATCTAACTAAAATTATTTTTAAATCTGAGCATTAAATGATTCCTTAAAGGGGATATAGTCCAGTTCCTGAAGTAACCAGAGGAATTTTTTCTTCATTTTCCGAGAGATGGTCATTTGATTGTGTCCACTTTCTGTGACAGTTTCAGGGCTGAGAAGTCAAGTGCCTAAAATTCATCCTGACCCTGAGTTACAGTCCATGCTCCCCGACTGCTGCCCCAGGACTCCACCTCCCAACCACTAGCCCTTCTCAACCCACCGCCCCTTGATTCTACCTAGTTCTTTCTCTGCAATACAGACTAAGCCTCCTTATCTCCCAGCCTTTAAAACATTTGCATGAGGCTACTGTGGTTTTCCTTAGCGGGAGGTCACGAATAAAAGCTGGCAGCACAGGCAGGTAATATAAATGAGCAAAGCAGGCCTAGCCAACACAGCAGGCAGTACACACCTCCACCTGGACACGAGGACACAGTGACGAGTGCAAGCCCCATGTCCAGGAGACCGAGATAGGCAGCAACCATTCTCCAAGGACATGCTGCCACGGAGGAAACAACCAAATATTGCTATCTCTTCCCAGGAATGTTGGAAACCAATCAATTTATTTTAAATACCTACATTTTTTTAAATATTGGCAACTAAACTAATTTTTCCTCCCTTCCTTTCACCTCCACCCCCCACTCCAGTTCAAGCCGTTTTTTCTCAGTCTAGTTGTGTGGGACACAGCTCCCTGGCCCATGCTGGTATTATGAGCCTTGTGCCACCCCTTCCCAACCCCCCTACCCCCCAACCCCCAACCTTCTACCCCTTCACTCCCCCACTCCCCAACTCCCCCTCCACCCCTGCTGAGGAAGTTGGTTGCCAGTCATCGGTTGGCCGCTCACAGCAGCTCTCGCCGGCTGCTGGCCACTCCTGGCAGCACACAGCAGTACAGTGCAGCCCACCGCAGCACAGGGCAACCTCTGGTTGCTCAGGGCAGCCCAGCTCCAGGGAGAGCCATTTTTCACAATCTTAGCTGTAGAGGGCGCAGCTCACTGGCCCATGTGGGAATCGAACTGGCGGCCTCAGCGCTCCATGGCGCTCCAACTGCCTGAGCCACCCTGCTGGCCCCTAACTTTTTTTTTAAAACAGTGTGCAGACCAAACAAAGTACATGTGCAGCCGCAATGTGGCCTGCATGTCATCGATTTACAATGTGCCCTGTCATCTTTCGTCCAAGTACCACGAGAATTTCTCTTTTTGTTGTCTTGTGGTTGGATTTGCTGGAAAGGAAAGCAAACAAAAATATATCTTTCCAAAAAAAATAATCAGTTATAGTTTAATGTGGTTTGATAATGTATTAATCCATTTATCACTCCAAAAGGTGCTAGATGACTTATTTGCCTATAATTGTGCTTACCTAAAGACTACAAACAACCACAGTTTGTGTATGGGTGCATGTGTGTGTGTGGTTGTTGTTTCTAAAGACCTTAGATATTTATTATTGTCAGATTGTCTTTAGCAGGAGGAATTGCAAGGTATTACCAATGGACATTATTTCACAGTTGAATACATATATCCATGGCCCATTATACTGCTGTGGTTTATTTGCAAAACATAGTTCTCATTTTCCAACAAGCTTTCAGTGGAAGAAAGTTACACAGGAAAAAATAAAATTCAAAATTTCTACCACTCTACCCTGTGAGAGCCTAAAGAGACCATTAAGCTATAAAAAAAGAAATTGAAGCATAAATTTAACCCTTTTAAAAGTGACTCTTGTAGTAGGAGGTTTGGGTACCCATCCACGTAAAGGAGAAGTAACCGATACACACATCTTAACAGCAGCCTAATCTCCAATTTGCTACTCCTCCTCACTTAAAGCCCTCCATTTACAGTGCCCACTGAGTCATCTGAGCCAGCGTGGCCCTTCTAACTTTTCATCTGTTTGTTGTACCCGCTGTCCTCTGCAGTGCTTAGGATGCTAACTGCGAAAAGACTGTATTTAAACAAACAGTAATGTTAGAAGAACCCTTCTGGTTCAGTCATGACCTGCACTATTCGAGAACTTCTGTGAGGACCACATGATACTCACATAAAGTTAATGGCGGGGTGTGGGGGGGAGGGGTGGTGTGCGACTGGATGCAGATAAAGGAAAATACAGTTGCTAGAAAAGGTACCAACGTACATCTCCCCCGTGATACACAGACTCAGTTTTACATCTATTTATGCTTTCTACTCTGCTTTAAATCACATAAAAACAGATTAGGAAACGCAAGCTCTCGCGGTGCATACAAAATACACTTACATTGACTATGGTCTAACTCTACAGTAAATACAACAATTGACAACCCTTATAGAATCTCAAAACCAAGAAACACCATGATAAAATACACTGCAATTCAGAGGAAGGAGACATTTCATTACACATATAATTTATGTAAGTAACTATAATTGTTTTAAATTTCTAAATATATAAGTAGGCATGCCATTAAATATAAAGCATCAAGAAAGGATTTCAAAATCTATATGATCCATCTACATTGTCAAATGTGATCTAAACAGAGACACTACTCTAGGGATTTAAAGAAAAATCAGGATTCCACCATTAGAACCCAACTTTGGTTAACTTTCAAATGAAAGGATTTTTTTGGCAAGTATTTTCTGTAGAAAGTGAATTTTTCACATGCTATAGGCATGCCAAACTCTGTTTTCAGTTGTTAAGACACTGGTACATCATTAAGTCTTTCCCACTCATTAATTGCAGATTATTTGTACATATTTCTCAGAGTATTCTGATACTTTAAATACCTTACAATGTTGTATCTATATAAATTAAATAGGCAATTAAGATGTCACCATGCAATTCTATATACCTATTTGCAATGGGATGCTTGAAAGGACACCATTATCCAAATTAGCCTATTTATTAGTCTTTCTAGAGCATTCGAGGGAGGACTCAGACAGCTGGGTTGCAGTCCTAGTGGAAAGCACTGTGTGATCTTGCCAAAACCACAAAAGTACGTCCTCCTATACTTACTTGGTCTTCGTCATCTGTAAAATGAAAGAGAGGAAACCTGGATCTTAATGGGGCTGCTGTGAAACCCATAAGAAGGAATGAGAAAATGACAAAGAACATACAAAGGTCAGGAGACCTACTGTTACTGGGAGAGGAAGACGAAGGAAAAACAAAGCAGTAATGCATTTTAAAACTTTATAGTCTATCACACAAAGCACATACTGTTTTTAAAAAGCAAACAAAAATAATTAAAAGTACTTCCAGCAATTTACATGTATGGTCTCTCTTGAAGAAATGTCAGATGGGAAAAATACATTCCTAAACCACCAAAAACTCTCCTAACACCTCTCTCTCCATCTCTGCTTCTCTCACCATCCTCCACCCAGAGCGCAGCGTGACCCCCTTCATAAAGTCATCAAACAGCTCCAGGAAATCTGTCATTCAATTAGGAGCATGTGACAGGTACTACAGACTCCACTTGAGCTTCAACATGCACAATCTAAGTTCCCAAACTAGTGGACTTTTGACAACCCCTGGAACTAAACAGATAAAGCAGTAGCCCAGGTCTCTTCATCTCTGTTTAAGCCAATTATAGTTGACAAATACCAGTATCTCAGAGTGTTCAACAAAGTAACTGGTGGGCACTGAATGTTTAGATAAGTGATGAAGGTACAGAATGGAAAGGCTGACCTGAGTTTTAGATCACCTTGGGTCTCAGGTAGCTCAGGAAATAGCTACCTGAGCAGCTATTTCCAGAGTTTGAGCCACTGAGGTCCATGGTGACAAAGACAAGAAGGATGCGTGTGGGCCACTCAAGTGACAGATCAGCAACTCACGCCCCACTGATGTACGTCAGGGCTGCAATCATCTCATTCCAAAGACAGCATAAAGATTTACACTGACGTCAAGGCTAGATGTCACCTACTGCCACGGAGCTTACCATGGGAGTCATACAAAAAAATCAACACATCGGAAAACAGCTTTCTGGAAAACATCAACTCCTCTTCTTTTTATTAATACATTTCCTAATGGATCTTTTATTGCCATGACTTATTCTTAGAGGCTACATATCCTGTAATTACTCTACTTTTGGGGAACTACTTTTAAAGCTTCATACCTCGTAAAACTTGTTTTTCCAGTTCCCTTAAGAATCTGTAATATCTACCTTAAGGTTGACTTGATTTCACAGTTTATTCCAACTATCTGTCTTCTTCAACTTTCTGGTTAGATGTTATCTAACCAGTTCTATTCTCACTGACTCAGTGGCATATTCAAGTAAGCAGAGAAGCGCTGATGGGATGCTGATGGAGCTCAATCTTCAGGGCTCCTATTGTACGGGCCCCGGGAATGCAGGAAGTAGGTAGGAGTTCGGTGGTCTAGGAGGAGACACCAAGAAGCATTTCTATGGAAGCATTTCTGATAAAGAGATCATGAAAGAAAGGGAACTAAATCATTTAACTGAATCATTGCAATATTTACCTTGTATCTAATTTTATATTCATAATTTTTATTCTCTTTCTTTAAAGACGATCCCCCCCCTCAATTTTATAAGCTTCCAACAAAACCTGAATCTGTCCTGATACAGGCAAAGATATATAAAAGTACTTCTCTAGTTTATACTCTCCATTGCTCAAGTGTTCAATCGATAGGGAAATTCCTGGTCTTTAAAAATAAACATTAAATGCAGGGTGGACAGTGAAAAGTGATTTTAAATGTACATCTTTAAGATCGTTGATTTCATTATGTATTCTCCAATACTAAAATATTAACTAAAATAAAACCTGCAGAACTTTTGGATCTTTGACATGTCTTTCTAACAATCTAAAACTTTCAGATGACTGGGACACCTGGTTTCTGAGAAGAAGGGCTATGTACTATTACTGCTCCCCATAACATAAGGCCTAAGTGGAATTTTTATGTTTGGAGTAGTGAACAGAAAAAGCAAACATTTTTCACACGACTGATAAGTTTGCCTTTAAGAAAACAACCCTGGTCAAAAATTATTAGGAAACCGATCAGCAGCCCCACTGGACTCTGAAGCAATGTAATTAGGTAGTCCAACACTACATTTTGTCAAAAAACTCTGACAACCTAATAACCAGATTGTCATCAGACAGACATTGAAAAATGATATTGTGTTTATTCCAGCATTAAAATACCACCACTTCCTGTGGTTTTTCATTTTTGTAAAAAAAAAAAAAATTGTCAGAGATGTATTCCATTGGTCTGGATGGTGTTGAAACGGGTGTGTTCCACTTGAGGAATGGAGTAGGGAGTTTGTTTTTATTAAAGCTTAAGAAAGAATTCTTCCATGTATCACCTGCTTGATTTGAATCATTAAAACCCTATGTGTTAAAAGGAAAAACATAAAAGAGAATGTATATAACACTAACTGGAGTTTATGGAGCATTGAGGTTATGCCATGAACTGTGTTCCATTCTCTGTGTTACTGGACTCCACCCAACAACTATAGGTGAGAGGCGCTATTATTATTGTTATTCTCATTTTCAAAGGGTAAAAGAAAGCTTATGGGGAGCTAAGAAACCCACTTGAAAATCCAAAACACACCAACCCCATGTTCTTAGCCACTGCAATATGTTGCTGAGAAGAGAGGATTTAATTTGGTTTTGAAGGCGGTGGGGTGGAGATGTTGATCTGAACAGATATTTTTTTCAAGAAAATCATTCCACATTCAACCTTCCAGAAGAGGGTAATCCAGTGTGCGGTCTGACCTGTAAGCCAAATCCTATGTATAGTATATTAGAAGAGAAAATGTTATAGATTCCTCACACATATATGCAATTAAATGCAAAAAGATAGAAATATTAAGATATAGCCTAAGGTTTAAAAATACTTTAGCTTCCATTTAATTAGTCAATTATAAGAAGTTATCCACTAACCTGTACAAGAATAAACCTCAGGGAGTACATTTCTAAGATGGCCTTTGAAACCCTAATATCCAAAAATCTTACAATTTTATCTATTAGGATATAAATGAGTTATCCCATGTAAATCACTGTCAAATTTGCAAATGTAAATTGTGTAGCTGATCTGGTCAGTAATAATTTAATGTCACCAATTTTTTGTCCAAAACATATAAAAATACTCCAGACTACTTAAGTGCCCAGGCAACCAACTCAGCATTACAGGCGCGAGGCACTTCAAAATCTTCAAAGTATTTTCTCATCCAATGATTTCATTTGACAGCCATGAGAATATATTACTTCTTCAAATAACATACACACTCATACACATACACACAAATCATTCCAAATTTACAAACATAATGTTGAGCAAAAAAATATGGCAAAACCGATTTGTGACGTTAGAGTCAGGCAGTGGTGGACTGGACTGGGCTCATAGTGGTGGGAAGATGGCATGAAAGGGTCCTGTGGTACATTACATTCTGGATGCTGGTTCTTTAAGTGTGATCACCTTGTGAAAATTCATCAAGATGGATACTTTGAATTTGCAAGTGTACACATCCTGTGAATATGTTATACTTCTATGAAAGGTTGACATAAAACAATCATTCTCTTCCTTAAGCAGTTTGCCAGCTAGACCAAGAAGAGAATATACACTGAGCAACAGGGTGGGCAATCTGAAAACAAATAGAAGTTTGACTTTGCAAACTACTGAGCTGCTGACAGTCTTCTAAGAACCTTTTAGCATTCCTTTCCCTCACAGCATCAAACAATCCATATAACGATTTACTGTATTAATTCCTGTAATGAAAGTTTGAGGAGATTTGTAGTAAACCATAATTGTGCCCTACGAATTGCAAAAAATGTTTGCCGGGATTTAGGCTTCTGATGGCATAGTGAGCGATTTAGAGAAATGTAGTGAACTTTCCCAGTAACAATTATATTGTTAATTCCTCATTAACAATTGCAGTTAAGATGCAAACACTTGATAGATTTTTAGAAACACCAGTACTAATTACGTGCATTTCACTTTACCAGAAGTCAGGAGATAACATGTTCAATAGATTTTTCACTTTTCCCCTCTCAACAATCAATATATCAAATAGTAAGTTAAATCTAGTTTTGTTTTCTGTCTCCATAAATACGAAAGGTGAAGACCATGGGAATCCTACTTCAGTCTCTCTCCTCCCATCCGTTTCCACTGTTTTAGGGAGCACTGTTTGGAACTGTGTTTTGCATGTCTTCCAAGATGAAATATCAAGAATATGTTTGTACAGCTGTCTGGATAAAACTGACACTATTTCAAGAAATAACAGTTGATTTGGTCACAAAAAGTACCAAGCAACATGTTAATTGATTCAATTGCCCTGCTTTTCCTTAAAGCTAGACCACAGACCTGCAGGGCAGGGCTGATCAATGTTAACAGCCGTGTACCGAGCCTCGAGCGAAGTTCAGAAAGAACACTGGAACTGGTTACTGAATGATTCATTTTACCAACCTTGATGCCAAGTGGGGGATAGTTAATGATACCATTTTAGGCCTGAGTTTCTTAAAGATATTAATGTCATATTTTTACAAGATACATGAATGTTAAGTAAGTTTACTCAGTTTTTCCAAAAGTTTGGATTATTTTCCCTTGTTCATGCCAAATATAAGAAAAGTGAACGTTATTAAGTTAAAGTGATATTCTTAGCTTTACAAAATACCAATTGGTGACACAGCAGCCTAAATTATCTGAAAATAATTGTTATTTATCAACAGAAGGAAGAATTTGGCCCCCACAAATCAGATAAATCCCCAACCAAATAATGACCAAGAATAGCAACAATAACACAATTTACTTGTTTTTCTGCCTCTTGTTCAACTATTAGGAGGCTATAACAAATAAATTAACACATACAATGGAAACATCAATGTTTATCTCTACAAAAAAGGATTAAAAAATTACTTTGTATAATATTAACCTCTCTAAAGCATTTAGGAAACAATGTTAAAAACAGACTGTTAGGAATAGGCATTCCTTCCAGTACTTCCAGGAAGCACCCAGACAAATATACTGTGGGACTAGAAACAAAATTATCTGAATCTTAGGGCAGAAAGAAGTCCGAGATGTCACCTGGCCTGTCATTTGCATGTTACCAGCAAGTTTCATTTAATTCCACTATCCCAGACTGCTTATTCCTCTGGGTTCCCTCTCTTCGCTCTGCCTGACAACAGACGCACTCAAAGACAAAAAAGCCCTACCAGGTGGTCTAATGCTAGCAAACACCTGAATCCTGCCACATGAGGCCCACTGAATATTGCAGTAACGCTTTCTCTGTCCGAGCCTAATTGCTATTTCAGAGAAAAATCTGTTTTGACCATTTTTCCTGTCCCTTACAAAAATGGTTCGGGAGTAGATTCAGGTGCTATTTTTGGTACATAAAATAAATATTTATTCTATTACATATATGTAAGTGCACAGTGAAAAGTTCACAAACTTAATTGTCCGGCCTCATATGTATTCTACAACTGTATGGTTAGATGGTTGCTACTACTCATTCTAGCTGCTTTAGATATCATGTCAGCTTTACATACTCTAACTGGCGGTCGTCCATGGTCACATAGACATTTAGTGACAAAGAAGCCTGTGGTTACGCGCCTCAGAGTTGCACCAAATATGATACTAAAAAGGAGGAATCACTTGCTCTCAAGTGTAACCATTACTGAGAGAAAAGCCTGGTGTAACAAGAGTCATCTGTATAACAAATGTGAATCACAGTAGGGTAAAAATCTTACCTATGAAGATTTCAGGGGTGCTCTCTCCAGTCTGACTGATTAAATTACGATTAATTAAAAAATACAACAAACTTAGTATTCCACAGTTAAAGTCTGAAATGCAAATACACCCAGGTAAATTGTTCTAAAACTTCATGAAAGGAGTCATTCACATACTCCTTTCATGATTCTTGTAATATCTGTGAACCAATATTCTATTATTAATACAATAGTTTTCTTTTAATCAGCTCAACTTTCCCAACCTAAATTCATTTTTAGAGTTGTCTTTGGAATTTTCTATCACCTCTGTAAATATCCAATATGACTTCTATTTAGCCAATGTCGCTTGCCATAAATAGAAGGAAACTTAAAGAAATTAATGCGACTAACCAAAAAATTGTTCTCTCACATACTCTGTAAATTATCTCATGTGTCACATAAAATACTGTAAGAAATCATAGGTTTAAATTCACACTGAAGAGTAAATGGGTGATAGAATTCTCAACAGCCTCCTGTCCTGTCCTTTGATTAAAGGAGGAAGAGCCACTAAAAAGAGGAAAGAAGGGCACTGAGATCCTGAAAGAGCACATGTGACCGCTCGTTCCTTCGGATGGGGTAGGATGGATGTCACAGCTATGCCAAGTAAGGCTACGAAAGAGCCGGCAGCAGCCCACCTCCCAGTTATTTCTATCTGGAGCTGCCCCTGCATATGTGTCATGGAAGTCCACTGTTTGATATGAAGGTCCTCCCCCACTTCTACGCACCATCTCTTTTAGACATACATGTCTGAACTCACAAATTACCTGTCACAAAGAAATCATATGCTGTTCATAGGTATCTTCATTGTGACTGACAGTGCAGAACAAATGCCAGTCCCTGTGCTGAGACCAAATTCTGCAATCCTAACGGGCTCCCAATGGGAGGAGACCTAGAGGTCACCCCAATCACTCCTGCAGCAAGCTCCTGAATTCTGCTGCTTCTTGCCACATTCACTACTAAGTGCAGGACGCCCCAGCTCTCCCTACCCTCTCCTCCAATCAGAGTCTCAATTCTCTGATCCTTCCCATTGCTCTTAACACCTAGCTCTCAGCAAAACAGGTGCCCAATTTATAGAAAAAGCGAGTGAGTGAATCTGAATGAATCAACCATAAATGAATGAATGAACGAAAACAGATCAGCTTTGCAGAAGGGAGCATGTGCGAGCGTGAGGCACGCCCCCAAATAATCCCAACCCTGTCTGAAGTTTCACCAAGGAACATAGCACAAACCTAACCAGTACCACTCTGCCTTTTCAGAGAAATGACAAGTTCTCCTTCCCTTGCCCTAGCTGTACAAATACCTGCTGCATTCCCTCTTTTAAAGTACCTCCTTCTAACAAACTGTGCAATCTTGGTCAAGTTACTTAACCTCTCTGAACTTTTATTTCCCCAACTGTCAAATTCTGAAGAATAATATCTGCCCCATAAACTGTGATAAAGATTGAATGAGAGAATTCAAGCAAAGTGACTACCACATGACCTGGACACATCATAAGCTAAAGATGCTGGATGCCTTTTTGGACCAAGTCACAATACCACAATAAATATCAACGGCATAATGGTCCCACATGCTGTCATTCCTGCTATCTTGATACGTGTCCTGATATCTTCCCTGTTTGCCAGTATCAGAGATTTTCATGCTTGCAGAGAAAATGGAGCACGTTAGCTGGTCCCATTGGCATGAACAGGCACAGAATCGCGTGTATTCATAGATGTATCTTAACAAATGTATCCTGGGTTGATGATGACCACAATTCATTCCTAATTTGAAGTCCCCTGCTTTTTCACTTCTCACTTTGAATCTCCTGTCCTTGTAATACCAATAGAGATTCCCTCATTTCTAAATCAGTAGGATGAGTACCTGCAGCCACAGAAAGGAAAGGTGAGTATATGATGCTTATAATATTTTTCAGACAGAAAACACTCTCCCAGTGCCTCTACACAGGAAACGGTAAACTACTCTGACATCTCAGCTGTTGCCCCTCCAAGCAGATTCACACACCTCTCGGCTAACACCCCCTCCGGGCAGGCATCTAATCATGTTTACAGTTATTCATTATGACGGGCTATACACAGATAGTGCCTTTGGTGTCAAACCAAATGGCCCTGGAGTCCCCTAGTCCAAGACAGCCGGAAGAAACAGACACACATTAAATAGGACATGGGTAAGAAAATCACATTCAGTTCCATGAGATGGAGATAGACTGAAGTGGACCTGCTAGAGTCCTCCAGGGCTCCCGTGTGGGAAGGCCCACGGCCAGCAGAGCAGGAGCAACACGCTGAGGAGCCTCAGGGTCAGAAGCCTTGCCCGAACAGCTTCTGTGGGGGTTTGCTAGCAAATAGGTCAGCAAGAAAAAAGATGGGTGCTTTTGCAGGGGAATCATCGGGAACCAGAAGGACCAGCAAGCATTCTAAGTGTCAGGGCACTTCCCTGACTCAGCTCCTGCGCGTCCATTGTGATTCCATTCACCTCTCTGAGGAAGACTCTCCGGGAACACCAAGTGGAGAAGTGCCCAAGGCCATCTGCAATCATATAAACAGAGACTCACACGGGGAAGGGGCGACAATAACCTGAAGAGATGGCTTCAGTCCTCAAAACACTCTGTTTAAACAAGGGGAACTTGCAGTTCTTCAAACAGCATTTAGACACAGTCACAGCATGGGGAGTGAATCTAAGAACTCTAGAAAGGGTGGGCACATTTTCCCACTGACACAGCTGTACTGAAAAATCAACCCGTGGCTCTAAGGGAAATGCGAAAACACACAACGGATTTCTAGCACGGCGTCCAATCTTCATTTTTGTGATCCCTCAATTTTCAGTTCAAGTTCAAGTATAAACAGACTTTTTTTTTCCCCTGAAGTAGGAAAAAGATTAAGTAGGCAGGCTGCTTTCTGAGTTATGCGTAGCATATGTTCCTAAGCTTTGCTTTTGTAGCGCTTATGGATTCATTCTGGAGTAGGGTTAAGCCGGAGCAAAGCAATTTGGCACGCTTGCATTAGCTTTATCAGAAGAAGCAAGTGCAGTCTGCAGGGGCCACCCTGACCCGAGCTGCGAGAAAGCTTCCTGGAACCCTGAGGGGGACGCGGATTATTTTCCTTACAGGGATGCTCACCCTGAGCCATGTTCCTTCCAAAACAGTAAATGAGCTTCATGCAAATTATCCTTAGGAAAGTAGTGGCCCAGGGGACCAGAGTGGTCACTATCACGCAAACTTAATTTCTGACCAGCTGCAACAGTCACCGGCAATATGGGCAGTGCTACGGGTCAGCATTCCAATCCACCCCAGCCCGAGGACCACGACCAGGAGAAGTACACCCACTTGTACACCCACTTCTATATGCTGTACCCACATGACGGAATACAGCGCAGCCCTTAATGATGACGTGGTAGAAGCATTTTTATGTTAAGTGGAAAAGCAGTACGTACCAATTTTTTTAAAAACAAACATATCTACATAGAGAACTGACTGGAAAAAAATACCCTGAAATGCCATAGGAGGTCATCTCCAGGCAGTAGGATTATGAGCAACTTCTGTTTTCTTCTCTTTTGTGGATTCATTTCCCAAATACCCTAAAATGCAAATGCTTACTTTTGTAATCCAAGTAATTACAAAGTGATTTAAAGAGACAGCCTGGTATTTAGGGAAAGGTTTTTCCTGTGCTAAACAAAGAAGGATTGCCACTAAAATAATATAATTGACCCGCACCTTTGAGGAAGCACTACCACATATCTCACATTCAATTTATTAGTACCGTCACTAACTACTTAAGTGCCTGCTGTATGCAGTGCCCTACAGTACTCAGCTAAATAACTAAGGTAGTGACTAAGTGATTTACATCATTGGGACCCTACCAGTGTTACTAAACTTGGAGACCCTGAGAAAGCATTTAACAAGGGTGTTAATCCATCCACCTGCCCTGTCGCCCACCTTCTCAGAGAAGCTCTCCCAATCCTGCCGGGCAGCATTAAGTAGCATTAAAAAGGTAACAGCCAGGTGGACCCTGTGGCCAGGCCACAGCTGATTCCAGCGGGACTGGGGACCCGACCTACATCAAGCAATCCAGAGACTTTCCCTCAGAGAAGAGGACTCGGAGTGCGGTAATTCTCGAGAGTCTCCACGCACCCCTTGCAGGGGCAGCTGAGGTGGATGCAGCCGGGCAGGGCAGAGCAGAAAGCAGGGAGAAGCATGGTGAGAGGTTGTGCCGCTCCCAAGACAGTTGCTGCGCTTTAGGATGGAGACACAGACAGACACCGCGGAGTGGACATGTTTATCCACTTATGGGTCCTGCTCCTGTTAGCTCTTGGGGGCCAAGCACTTCCGGGTCCGATGCCTCAGGACTTTCTGGGTCCAGCCTGCCTTCACAGCAGTACAGGAACACTTCATTTTATTATGCTTCACAGATGCTGCATCATTATTTTTTTTCACAAAGGGGAGGCAATACCCTCCACCAGCAAAAAGATTACAACTCGCTTTATTGTGTACTTTATTGCTGTGGTCTGGAATCAAACCCACAGTATCTCAGAGGTGTATGCCTGTAAGCTGCTCTGTGGCCTTACAGTAAGTGTCCCATCTTTTGCTGATGTTTGTTTCTTAAAAACAAATGATTCCTAAGTGTAGTTACAAGGGTCAGCACGATGAACACTCATTCCCCATTCCACATGACTCATTCCCCACTCCCCTTATCCTTCCTTCAGATCTCAGCTAAAATATCATTAACTCAAAGAAGCCCTCCTGTTGTGTGGACCCTGAGGAGATTTGCTCTGTTTTGCCTCCTGTTGTTTCCTGAATAGGACTTAACATAACTTTTACTTACATATGTATTTATTGCCTGTTTAATAGTTTTGATCTGGCTCTCTCCCTTGAGTGTAAAACCATCAGCAGGGCCCACGTTGCCTGCACCTCGTACAGCATGACCCTAGCGTATTACAGGTGGTCAATGGTGTTGAATGCATCAGTTAGTCAAGCACATGAGTACATACCCATTCATTCGATACACAAATAATCACTGAGCACTTACAATTTGCAAGAACTGGTCCTTCTTCCATAAGGAATTGATGATTCAAAGAAGGACATTAGGTATATATGCAAAGACAAGAAACATCCACCCAGCAGGCATGGCTGAGGGCCCATCCAACAGCCATCCCCTCTTCTGCCTTATTGGGAAAACCCCAGTTTTACTGTGATGTCCTCCCTCCACAAAACCATGTGTCCAGGGATGTGAGATTATTACAGCTCAGGGATAAATTCTGATTAGTTCCAACCAGTGAGTGGGTTATAGCCACTCAGATATCCATCCCGTTAGCCCCTAGGGCAGCCAGGCAGGGACAGGCCCAGGGCAGACAAGGCCCCCCGCCGACACCCCCCATTACACACACACACACACACACACACACACCAGCCACCTCTAGCTATGAGCAGCCTCTTCTATTTACTTAATGTGCTGATCAAATGTTACCATTTTGTATGTGTACCACGATAAGAACAAACTTAGACTGAAGAGTACCAATCTAAGCCAATTAACTTAATCCCACCCCGTGTGCCATTGTCTGATATAGGAAACAGAGTGTGGTTGCAATCAGCCAAAGGGAACTTGCGGAGAAGGCTGCTAGAGGCATTACAGAAACAGTCCCTTACTTATAAAAAGGGACACACGAGAACAGACATCCTCTTATGCCAAATAAGTTCACCATATGTGCAGATGGATCCCCAAAATGAAGCAGCCACCTTAGAACCATGAAGGCAGCCAGTCTGAGGACCATGTCAACACACTGAAGATGACAGAGGAAAAGAGCAAGAAATGGAAACTTTAATGGCATTGTTGACCCACTGTACTAACAAAACCTATAGCTGCCCCCCCTCAGGATGTCTCATTCTTTAATATAATTCACTTTCCTTATTCTGATGGGTTTTATTTTGTGTCCAAATGTAAGGTGGTAAAGAAATTCACAAAATAATTGACAATGCTTAGCAATCTGTCAACAGCGTAGAGTTCAAAATCCTCTCCCTGCTGCACAGTGACAACCATCAAAGGCACCCTGGTAAGTCCCCAGTTGCTTGGCACCAGGGAAAAGTGGATTGAGGTTTGATTCCAGACATTCAAAGCCAGGGTTCTGTAATGCTTTCCCATCAATCATGACATCCCTGGGACTCAGCACGTAGACACAGCGAGGGTGGGAAGCTTTTTGTTTTTAATTCCCTTATAGTTTAAACCATTTTGAATTGACATTTTGATTATTTGCAGCCAAAACCATCTTCACTGATAAATCTATCTTCACATAATTAGCAGCAAATTTATGTGACTGCCTTTGAGCAATAGACTCAGGAGAAAACGGTGCAGAGATTCATAATTCTGTCCACATTCCTCCAAATCTTCAGATGCTGGGTCTTACATGAATTTTTCCCAAAAAGTTAGACAACTGAGATGCCAGGAAAAGTATTAACCAAGTGACCATCTGACACTCTCTCCATCATGAAAGTCATATCGCACCCCAAGAATGATGATGCAAAACCTTGTCTCTGGAGAGTTGGGGGCAGCATAATTTTAAAATACTGATTTTTCCTTTTTGTTATCCCTTCTGTGTCTATTTTCCGTTTCTTACCTCAAGAACGTCAACAGAGTTTGCATTCTCTGTGTTTCAGGGGCATGCCCAGAAGCAGAAAATACTAGAAGGAAATCTCTAACTCCCCCAAATCTGGCCTTCACTAAAGGTTTTTCTTTCAAAAGCCTAAATTCATGGAAGGGCATGTGCTAGATACCAGCAGAAAGGAGAGAGAGAGAAGACAAGTTTGGGTTGTTTTGTCTTCTTTTAAACTGTTCTGTTTCCTTTTATCTTGTTTAGGTGGAACTGGGCTTTCCTGATATTGGGGAGGAGCTGAAGGTTTTCCAGTTCCTTAAACTAGTGTAGGCTGGTACCCTGCTCTCTGGCAGACCTCTAGTGAAGTGACAGGACTTTTGATGGGAATGGTGAGGGGATGCTGGGAAAATGAGTATTGGGATCTTAAAGCCACAAAAGAAGATCTCATCTTCCTTTGCAGACACAGCAGAGCCATCTAATACTGCAAGGGCAAGGAGCCTCTCAGGACGTCCGGCATGGACTAAGGCTCACAGTGCCTTTTCCTGAATGTTCTGTGCTATGGCAGACCTGCAGCACTTCTGACCAATGACACTAAGTGAGCAGAAACCTTAAATGCCACTAACATAGAACTTCCCAATATTTAGGGGGAAAAATGTGTGTATACATATATATATATATATATATATATATATATGTATACACACACACGTATAATATATAATATATAAAATCATGTATGCATGCATAATTAAAATTCATTCATGCAACATTCAAAACAAGTTTTTGAAAAGTAAACCTTTAAATCTGAATTTAAACTCAGTTTATATTTTTAACTGGCTTGACATGACATGAGTTCCCAAAGATACCACACTTACCGGACCAAGTTCCCGCTAATTATTCAATATATTCCTGCAAGTCCTGCTACCTTAGAAAAGGAAAATTAACTGTTACAGAGACAGTTCCATAGCTGGTGAACATTATTGAATATTTTCAAAACATTCAAATAAAAGGCAATAACAGAATGCTTTTATTTTAATTCTCTCTAAATAATGTCACACCCATTCATGAGAAGTGACAGTATTTCGCTTAATGTGCTGGGAATTAATGAAGACTGAATACAAAGAAGTGCCCCATATGCATGGCACTTTACCTAACTAAGATTCCCAAATAATACAAAAGCATTTTCAACTCACAAATGGGATATGACATGAAAATGTTCTTAGAGGAAATCTCTAATAATCCTTACCGACTTCAGAGGGTGCTGGGAAACTGCATTAACACCAAAGGAACACTTTTAGATCTTCAAGTAAAAGGACTATAGAAATGCAAAGTATTATTATTATAGTTCTGAAATAATTTCACACCTAGGGATGAGAAAAGCCCAGGCCAAATTTTACTGCATCTCTCCTGCCAGACAAACAAGAAATGCCAACCACAAGTCTTGTGGGAGAGGGGAGGATGGAAACCAAATAGAACAAAGACATCAAAGTTTCTCTTTTACTTGTATTCCCCTAGATGTCATTTTAGGGGACTTTCAGGGAAAAAATGAGTCCCTTTAAGGTCAGGGTTAAGTACAGGGACAATGTTCTCGTTTTTCATTTATTTATTTTTTGAAGAACATTCGGAACACGTAAGATAGAAAATAACCATAACATACACAGACACTTGCTGTAAGAGGACGTCTGAGGTTTGCACCCACTGCCTGGGCTACTCATGTGCCGTCACATTTTTCCTGGTTAGAACGCATGTAAGACGGGGAGGACAATGGGCCTTCAGGCCACACTGTCAGAGACAGCACCTCTTGGCCCAGGGTCTCAGTGCTTTTATACCAGATCAAGTAATGACCAGCTGAGCTGGGGAAAAAATTAAGAAATAACTTTGTCCACTTTTATGGGACGCAGTTCCTCCCAAAGCACTTGCCAAACTTAAAAATGGCCAGATAAATCATTACCTGAGTCACCTACCAGTGCGAGCTCACCCAGAACGTCAAAAAGAAGCTGTTCTAAAGGATACCAAGATTTCTACTCGGCTACTGAGAGCTGCTGATGGAGGTGGTGATGATGGTGGTAACCATGACAATTATGGTCATGGTAGGATATAGAATATAAGTTTACAAACCCTGCTGATCAATGGTATCTCCCGTGGAGCTTTTGAAAATACAGATTCTTTTTTTCTTCTTTTTTTTTTTAGGATAATTTCTTTATTTAATTTTTGGTTCATTCATTTTGTATTTTTTATTTTATTTTATTATTTTTTATTATTATTAGTTTCAGGTGCACAAGACAAGGTAATACTTAGACGGTCATCATTTATATCCCTCACACTGTGAACCCCCCCTCCCCCATCCCCCTTCCACTATCCCTCCGACATCGCACTGAGTCATCACATTATATATATAAAATTATAGTTGGCATTCATTATTGTTCAGCTTCAGGTGTACAGTACATTGATCAAGCATCTACATCTTCCCTGAGGTGGTCTCCCAAATGGGACCTCTTGGTCCCCATCTCATAGCTACTGATTTTGAAAGTCTGAAGCTAGCACTTAAGTTCTGTTTTGGTTTGGTTTTTCTCTTTTTTTTCTTTCTTTTTTTTTTTATTTAATGTAGCCATTAAGATAACTGAAGTGACAGTGTTTGTAAATGTCATCACTAGGAATGCAGGCTTTGTAGACAGATTGGCTGGAGTCTAACCCTAATACTAACACTTATTAGCTGTATGGCTGGGCAAAATATTTAGCCTTAAGCCTCAATTTCCATATCTACAAAATGGAAATGCTATTACTACCTACCTCAAAAGGTAGATGCTTAAGAAAGTAAGTGAACTTATAAAAGCATATTAGTTAATTCCAAGGAAGACAAAAAGTCATATGCTAAAATATGTATATATGTATATGTATGTATATATATATATATATATATATATATATATATATATTACCAACCAGGTGTAAATATTACATATTGATTTAAACAAAAATTGTGAAATGATTATGTTAGACTCTGAGGACCAAAAGTGGTAGGAGTGGGGAGTTTCAAAGAGCTATTGCTAAAATTGATATATCAGGGGGGAAAAAACAGTATAATCACATTATTTAGAAATAAACAGAAGTGTAAGAGTTGAAAGTTGTTAATTCTGGGGGAGGGCTCAGAAGAGAGTGAGAAAGGTAGAAGGAAGGGAAAGGTATCGAGTTTTTCATTTTTTGCTTTTTAGTGCTGGTTTATTAAATAACGTAGATACATTGCTTTAATAAAAACAAAAATGAATTTTTAAAAACAATTCATAATGTGTATAATATTAGATGTCTTTATATACTAGGATTAATGTAAAGCTTTTCCATTTATCAAAACTTGCTTTTTAAAGAACTGATTGATTTAATCCCTCCAACTGTACCACCAAAATGTCCAGTTCTTGAAAGTGTACAATAAACACTATGTCCCTGGCACACTGTAAGTCCTAAAAAGATATTTGTTGAATTGAACTGAATTGAATTGAATTGAGGATGGAAGAAAGAAATACAAAGAAAGAAGCTCCTTTGTGTAATTAAGGTCACAGCAGGAGAAAGACAGCACTTTCACCTGGGGTAATTGAGGTGGATTTCACGAAGGGTGAGGGTAAGATTAAGGGAAACCAAGAAGGGACAGTCCAGTACCCTGAAGTTAGCAAAAAGAAAACCATTACCACCTCAGACTTAAAGGAGAAAGGGAAGTAACAGTTACCAGATGGTAGAAAGAGCTGGAGCTGCAGAAGAGAAGCTCCCAACAGGAACTGTGGGCTCCCTTCGAGGAATACAGCCAGACAACCACTAGTGCTGCAAGAAAGGAAGGGAATAATATTCTAACCTCGAATTCTCCGGTTTTCGCCCAGTGCCTTGCATTGGCTAATCCAAAGGAAAGCTGGAGAGCAAGGGGGTGCAGGAAATGATGACCACAAACTTAGCCCTGGAGCACAGGGTCTTTCAGAGAGACAGGCAGGAGGCACAAATAAAAAACATGCAGGACCAGAACAATATGAAGAGTTTTGTTTTTATTTTTGTTTTTTAATTTACCTCCTTTTCCTACTCAGCCTCATAAAACAAGCCCTTGGTTTTTCAATCGGTTTAATAAATATATTTGGCATAATGATAATAACAATTTATAATAATACATTGATGTTATGCAGCACTTTACAACTTGCTAAGCACTTTTAGATACATGATCTTTATGCCATTCTCAAAACAGCCCTATGCAGGAAATAGGGCAAGGGTTGTCCTGATTTCACAGGTGAGGATCCCAAAACCTTAAGAAAAGTCAGATATGTCACTCAGAGTCATAAAGTTGACAAGTAGTGGAGCCCAAAGTGGAAGGGCTGTTTCCAAACACTTCAGCTAAGGTTCTCCCCATCATAGAGTGCTGCTGTGCTATTTATTCACAACAATAGTACAAAATTGATGTCCCTGAGAAACAAAGCATTAACCAGCTTTGTTCTAAGCACTGCACAGAACATAGAAGTAGGCAGCAGACAAGACACAAGGGGAAATAGAGTGAACTTGCCCATTCCATTCTCAGGAAACCACAAGCAATACCAGAGACCGAAGTCATTGAGTTTTCAATCACATTTTACACACCATTGAAAAGAAAAGTGTTCAGTAGGACGAGAAAAGTGTTCAAAAGAAGAATAAAAATTCAGAGAAAAGTAGAAAAATATTTGAAGAGTTAAGTTTTGAGATGCTGGGGTAAGAAGAAGGAAACCACAGTCCCTTTACAATCCCCATGCCACAAAGAGACCAGAGCCCCAGAAATTGGAAGGAGTGACCTCTCTGCTTCTCTTCTCATTCCCAACACTACCCCCACATACACATACATCTTTTGAGACATTGGAGAACCAGCCGAAAGCGACTTCTTTTTACCAAACACAGGAGTACTGTAGAGTCCAGCAAAATAGCCTATTTTTGAAATACTAATTGAGAACTCTGTACCTTTTGTAATCTGCTGCAAAATGTTCAGCTACTTACACATGATGGAAGAAAGTAGTGAATGGTATTTTAACAGTAAACCTCCAAACACACCCCATTTATTCCAAATCCAGCTCTGTAATGTTTAAACTACTCCATCAGTTAAGGTTCTATGGATGCAAACAGAAACCAAGTGGCTAATTTAAGGATTACTGGAAACAAATTAGAGGCTCAGTGAGTTCATGGCAGACGAGGAAATAAGGCTTGGAGACGATCAGTGGGAAAGACAGACATGAAGGCCGGAAAATGGAAACTGCTACAGAGGTCTCACTGCAGGTAGGTCAGGCAGAACGCCCAATGCGAGAAAAGAGAATCCCTTAGCTCAAGATTCCAATTCCAAAGAAGGAGCACCCACTTAACCAAGCTTGTGGGTCATGCACCCGTCTCTAGGCTGAATGTAGGCCCCTGAATAGGGCCCCTGGTTACAGCTCCACCAGTCTAATAACCTCAAAAGGAAATAAAGGTGCTATTAGGAAAGGAAAACAGACACAAGACAGGAAAAAAATGGGGGGGGGGGCTTTCTTCACTAATTCCTTAAGAATCTAATTAGCTAGTAGATCACTAATTTCTTAAGACGACGTATATTAGTAATGGCCCACACACAGCCAAAAAAAGTGTTTGCCCCGGTGCCTACAAAACTTCAACCTGACAACTTTTTACTTCTAGAGACCTCACTTCTCATATTACCTGAAAGTTATCTTTTCATTTGATTCCTAAAGACAAAGCAGAATTGGCGCTTCTTTAGCAACAACATGCTTATTTCAGAAACATTATCCTGAACCTTCCAAAAAAAATAGACTTCTCAGAATATGTAATGAATACATTCACAAGGATGTTAAAGCTGCTGCTGATGATGGTGAAGTAATAATACCGACAGGTGCAGCAGCAGCAGCTAACATCTCCTGAGTACTTACCGTGGTCCAGGACCTGTTCTAAATCCTTGACACGTAATAACTTTTAATCTCCACAACCACCTTATTAAGAAAACAATATTATCATCCCCATTTCACAAATGAAGAAACTGAGACATAGAGGGGTTAAATAAGGTGTCCATGGTCCAATCGTTAATAAAAGCCAAACCAGGGCTAACTCCACGTCTAGCAGCAGAATACCAATATAACAAAGGATTTTCATTGAGAATAGAGGAAATGGACTGTACCGGTGTGAAAAAATGCCCAAGAGGAATGAGAGGACCATAATTACACCTAAAGATTGCAAGGTTCTGAAGATTGCTGCATCACCACTAATACCAATAATTTATGAGAATTTCTTTCTAAAGCTTTCAAGTACTGCTTTATTCCAAGATGTGGCTCAATGGTCCACAGATATGTAAGTTATATGGCTGAAAATAAGAATTATCGACTTCTTAAGATAGTTTTTTCCTCCACTAGTGGTCAACCATTACAGAAAAACCCTAAGCAAACCAGCTTTCATGCACAGAGCTTAGTCATGCCAAAGCAAATTCTCAAAACAGTGTTTTCACAGCTCATGTTTTGATTATTCAAAAGGGGTTTTCTCCAATTTCCCTGTAAACTTCTTTCTCACCCTCAAAATAAACATTAAAAATTCAGCCCCAGAAGTAGACTTGTCATAAAGTTAGGAATAACTTAAAATATAAAGTAAATCAAAATGGCTTTTCAACTTTACCTAAAGTGGTCACAGTCATGATTGCTATAATAAAAATGACAGAAAAGAACCTAAAATTGTCAAAAACATAATTGATGATGAAAACAAAGGTATAATTATGGCATATTTCACCCTGACCACCAAAGACTCTTGATGAAACCGCAGCCTTATAATTCCCCAGAATGAATTCTTTAAATTAAAATACTCCATGCAGAACAGAAATTAAACAATGAATCAAAGAACAATGCTGTACAGCGGTAGAGCAGTACAGCGGTACGCGTATAAATATACCTAGCAAAAAGGAAACAATTACATTTTTCCATGTAAAAACCAACTCCATTGTAATGTTTCACACGAGGCCGAGTAGGTACTTTCCCCATTGCTTTGAACTTGGAAGTTCATTTCCTGTAACTCACTTATTGTCCAGTGACTGGGGTGGAATGAAATTAGCTACACCAAACAGGCTGGCTTTCTTCTTTCCACAAAACGACCTCCTCCACACGACTGCCCAACTGACTTTCATGATAAATTTCATCCAACACAATTGAAATGCCACTCTGCATTTTATCTTAAATGCTTTATCTGGCCAGCTGGTTTTATTTAACTATTGACCAGAAGAGGTACAACAGCATTCTTTTTCCATCTAGCATTAATCTTAGTAAACTTAGCTCCATCGGAACATCTTAACTGCTGAGAAGAAAGCAAAAGTCAGCAGGCATACAATTGAATTTGGGTACCCTCAGCACATCATTTTCTTTCCTCCTGCTCTCTGCTAACTATTGCTTAGCGCTTTTGCCTATGAGAGAGGGCAAGCAGATGGTTAAGGAAGTTGTCCTGTCAGCTATATCTTTAATCCAAGTCTTTAAATCTCCGAATAGAAGAAAAATCAATGTTGTAAAGGCAATGTTTGTCAAGGCCATGTAATAAATACACTTACCTTTACACACTATTCTCAATGGATTCCCTTCTTTGCTGAGCTTCAAAGCTACAAAGAGATAAAAATGAAACCACTGAGTTATCTGCGAATAAAACACCAAATGTTTTCTCTCCATGTCTCTAAGCGAAATTTCCATATGCCATGGTATGTGGTACTAGCCAAATCAACCATTGATAAAACTTGTGCCTCATGCCTCCCACACAAGAGGACAGTAAAAAATACAGTCATAAACTGAAAACGGCACACATGTCCACCCAGAATTGAATCACACAAACCTGGCCAAATCTACAGTCAAATCTTTTGGGATGTGAACGCAATAGAATAGTAATGGCTTATAAAGTACCGAGATGAAAATCAAATGAAACATCATGCAACATACTCAATCTGACCGAACATTTATTTTATTTCTTTTAGTGTCATCTTTCTTGCACACTCTATATCCATTTCCCAGCAAAAGTTTTACTTGGGGGAGCTTATTCCATTTATATGAGGGACATGATCCTCCCAATACAGACCTCACCACTTGTCCCATGAGTACAGTAGTTCCCCTTGTCCTTATCCATAGTGGGCACGTTCCAAGACCCTCAACAGATGTCTGACACTGCAGATAGTACTGAACCCTATGTGTACTATGTTTTTCCCTACACATGCATACCATGACACAGTTTAATTTAAATTTTAGGCACAGTAATGGATAACAAAAATAACTAATAATAAAATAGAACAATTATAACAATATACTGTAATAAAAGTTACGTGAATGTGGTTTTTCTCTCTCGGCAAACTAGCATAAATTTCTTCTTTCGTCTTCAGAATTTCACAAATAGAAGATGCATTCTTACTGTAGATCTTAGAAACCTAGTGTATGATTTTTTTTTCTTTCCTTATTAAGTCAAGAACTTTTATCTTTTAATTTAAAGGAAGAACTATCTGGCTTCTCTTTGGCATATCTGAAATGCCAGCATCACTCTCTTGTGCTTTGGGACTGTTATTAAGTAAAATAAGGGCGACTTGAACACAAACACTGCCAAGATGACGACAGCCAATCTGACAACCTACATGGCTACTAAGTGACAAACAGGCAAGGAGCGTGTACAGCATGGAGATGCTGGACAAAGGGATGACTCACATCCCGGGCAGGATGGCACAAGATTTCATCACACTCCTCAAAACGGTGTGCAATTGAAAACTTATGAATTGTTTATTTATGGAACTTTCCATTTAATATTTTCAGGCCACTGTTGACCTCGGGTTAGTGAAACCACAGAAAGTGAAACCGTGGATAAGGGGGAACTACCGTATAGATGTGCAAGCTTACAGGTTCGATCTCCCTTTCTCGAGGTCGCGTGTAGCCTTCTCTCAGTAGAGAGAAACTCACAAAGCAGAGGAAGCCGCACTTGGCATTTCAAATCAAATCTTGACATGTTAAATTAAGCTCCCTGTGACCAAAACATATTGTGTACAGACCACACACATGCCAACATGAGAAGAGATGTGGTAAGTCAGAGGTGCTAAGCAACAATAAGTTAAGGTTTCAAGGGGCTGATTCTATAGCTGTCCACCATGACTCATATGGTGACTCCATAGTCAAAAATAATTGGAATATGCCTCATTCTTGGCTACGTCCTAACATTTTGTAAAGGTATAGTAGTTGGGAATGGCCAACGCCCCATGGTATTCCCTCCCCTTCAATGTCCTAAGTAACTGCTTTAGCCCTTGCTGGGCTTTTTCCCTCCATATCCCCCATCCTACCATGGAGCCCATTATCACTGAGGCATGACCACCAAAGAGTAAGGCCAGACTTCTGGGCTGTGAAGTAAATCTCGGAATATTAATGAGGGAGATAAGGCCCCTCCATGCGACAACATCGCAAGTTTCTCCTTCCCCCTGTGTTATGTGAACTGCAATAGAGTGGGAGAACATAATTAGGGGAAGATTAAATAGTATAATGTTACATTTTGTAAAATCTGAAAAATTTATTGTTTGACAACAGAGACTGTATATCCCTTCCCACTTCAAACACACAGAAATGCTAAACAAAATTTTAAACATATATATTTCAAAATATATACATAATATATATTTAAAACTTTATACACATAGCTCAAAATAAAGGGAGAAGACCAATATCAAAAGCTAGCGAATACAAATTTTCTAGAATGAAAGACATGAAGAAATGGATTTTTTTTAAACCTTGCTATGTGATATACATAAGAAACACATCTAAAACATAAAGAGAGTTTAAAAGGAAAAGACAGAAAACTATACACCAAGCAAACAGGAACTAAAAGAAACCTGGTGGAAATAAGTTAATATTAAGCAAAATAGATGTTAGCAATAATATAACAGAAATTTGCACTGGCTGTCTATTGCTGTATAACAAAATACCCAAGAATTAATGACTTAAAAATACTAATTTATTATTTTTCATGGTTTCTACGGAACAGGAATTCTGACAGGGTACAAAGAACGAGCTTCTCTGTGTGCTACAACACCTGAGGCCTCAGCTAGAAAACCTGCAGGCCGGGGCCCGAATCATCTGAAGGTCATTCCCTCCACTGTCTGCCAGTTGTCACTGAGGGTTCGCTGAGACCGTAGTTGGGGCTCTCTGCCGAAATACCTACTCGTGGCCTCTCCGTGTAGGTCTCATCACAACATGGTGGCTGGGTTTCAAACGCAAGAGTTGGCAGAGAGAGTGCCAAGGCAGAAGCTGTACTCCTTATGACGTAGGCTTGGAAGTCACATTAATACCATTTATACAGCACTCCACTGGTCACTCACAAGCCCCCACCCAGATTTAAGGGAAGAGAACAAAGATCCCATTTCTCAGTGGGAGGAGTGCCAGTTACACGGCAAGAAGAGCACACGGGAATGATACATGTGTTGGTGCAACTACGTTTGGAAAATGCAATCAGCCACAGCATTCTTTACAAGTATACATGGAACATAAGCTAAAATGGACTACATATTAGGCCACAAAGGTAGTCTCAACAATTATTTAAAAAACAGAGAGCACACAAAGCTCTCTGATGACTGCACATTAAAGTTAGATATCGATTATGAAATGAGATTTTAAAACTCTGTTTAAAAATTACAATCTTTATGACAGTTTCCCTTTCTGAGTTGAGATGAAACAAAGCTGTGGAATGAACATCACTGCATGAGGGTCCACATGTGAAGTCAACGATCACTAGTTTGGTTGTAGATACATTGAACTTGACATACCTGAGCGACATCTAAAGGAAAGGTCCAGGTAGAGTTGGACCTGTGCGTCTGTAGTTCCGAGAGGAGCTTTGGAATTGGTGAGTTACTTCTAAATAGGAAGTAACTTCCATTGTGAGGATGGATGTGACGGTCCAGGGAGATATTAATAGTACAAAGGAGGAAGAGAAGCAGGCCTAGGATTGATCCTTGAGGAAGTTCAACATTTAACAGTTGTGTTGAGAAGGATGAATACCATATAAGAGACAGGACAGTTTTCAGAGAAGCAAAACAAAAACCTTAAGTGTCACGAAAAGGTCACGTGATATAAGTACTAAAAATGCCCAAGGCAAAGATCATTGAGGAACTCAACGAGAACTGTTTTGTGGACTAATTGAGGCAGAATACAGTTTGGAGTTGGTTGAGAAATAAGAGGAACTCATTAAAATGAAGACTGACTAAGGACAATCCTAGACATGTCTGGGTATGAAGGCGAGGAAAGAGAAGAGTAACTGGGGGAGGAAAAAGGACACACAGAGGGCTTCTTCCTATAGTTTGTAAACAGAACCCGAGTATGTGTCAAGGTGATGAGAAGATCCAGTTGAGACACAGAGGCTGAAAGCAGAAGAGGGAGAAAGGGTACTAAAAGGTCCCAGAAAGTCGCAAGGGAAAGGTAGATGTTGGGACAGGTCTTATTCAGAGCTTTCGTCTCACCCTAATCATATAAGGCCCTGTGATAAGCACGTATACTATTATCTTAAATTAATTGCTCCTGTGTATATGTTTCACCAGCTTAATTAGTGTCTACACTCTTAAAACCTACGCCCTTTATGGTTCAAACCAACCACACGCTGCCCATGCATTGTGAGCCCCCGATTCTATACCAGCACCAAATGGTGACTCTGAAAATCAAGTCCAATTAGATTCTACAGTGTTTGTGTACATCTCCAGTGACTGAACATTTGTCCTTGTATGTATGTTAGGTACCTGAAGTAAGGGCTATTCAGGACCAGAGAACTCTTGTTCCAGTGCCCAAAGTACATATCTCTGGACAAAAGTCAGGAAGAGCCACTCAAATTAATCCTCTCTTTCCCATGTTTGCATTGGCCTGAAAATCCAAAGGCCTAACTTCTACAGCTCATGAAAACATTTTCACTTGCAGCTGCAATGCATTCATTACACCCCTTTCCACTTCCCTCATGTCTAACTTATCCCCATTTTGTTCTAGAGCAGATACTTTATAACCTACCCATGACCTCCTGCAAGACAGATTAAATTTAAATGACTCCAAATAGGTTTGGGCTTCGGCTGTCCTAAAAGACCTAAACATGGAAGCAGAGCAGTACACGGCAAGAACACACTGATTTTTCCTGGTGGTTTTTCAGAAGGTAGCCACCCAGAAAATGTTTTACCAACCCCAAGCCCCTCACTCCATTATCCAGCCCCCAACTCTCTTACAAACCAGTCTGAATTTAAACAAACATCTTTCTCAAATATAGAAACCTCTTTTGATTGCCATTCATCTCTCCCAACTGAACCCTATCTGTGGGAACCGTCCAATTGCACCTTACCTCAGACAACACTGCCCTGAACGGAGGAACCCCCGACGCCGTGGCATGCTGCAGTCGTCACGTGACTTGATGGCCACATGAACGGGTTGGTTACTGACCTTAAGTCTTGACCAATTATGTACACACATAGGACAGGAGTCTGTTCACACAGGAATGAAGACAAGACACTAGAATGAAGACACTGAATAAATTCAGCTCTCTTTTTGGTTTTTATGCTATGTTCAGTGAGCTGTTACTGCAGACAAATTATTTCAACATTCTTTCAAATGATAGCCAATTTTCAACCAAGAGCAGATGCTTAGACCTTTTTTCTACATATAAGTGAAAACCAGGCAGTTGGAAAACAGCCCTGGTTAAACTACCTGATGATAAATGAATGTTTTAAACACAAGGAATTATTTGAAAATCTACCACCTGAGTTAAACCCTCACAAGAAACAGCAGCAAAGACCCCAAAAACCTGACCTTTCTCAAATATATTCCTACAACTTTTATTTCATTTTATATGTATTTCTTATGGAATATTTTCAGAATTTGTGAAACTCTTAAGATATAGAGTTTGGAGGGGTGATCAAAATAATTCTTCGTTTTGTTCTTCATCTGGAAATCTGATCAATGTTGTCAGAATGTATGTGAAAATCTTTCCACTGGACCGTAATTATGACAAAGACACAGACCACGTTTATACTGTTCCTTATTGAATCCACCGCCTCCGGCATATAACATACACTCAATAAAACTGGCTTAATAAAGGAATATTATAAGTTTGCATTATTATGAAAATTGAAAACTGACAGAATTCTTAAGCTAGGGGTAGTTTTACTTTTTCCTGTTCTTATAGGCTTTCCTAAGATGAAAAGATCTTTCTCTACGGAAGCCTACGATTCTGTGGCCAAAGATACACACACATACACAAACCACACACCCACAACACAGCGCACTAGCACCACACCTGTTCGATGCCGTCATATTGGCTGAGCATTGGTAAAGTAAATTTGCCAAGTAGCATGAGCTCTGAAAATTCATTAGGTGACATCTAAGGAGCAGAATACCAATCGGCCAATAATTAGCATCTTGAAATTCACAGAGTTAGAGACAAATCGAATTCCATGAAATCTCGAGGCGCATGACCCCGGCCGAGCTGGCGACCTCACTCTGAGGTCAGTGGCTTTGTCTGACCAGCCAGACAGCACTGGGAAGTACCACGGCGAGTCTAATCCCAGGGGGAGACACTCTGACAATCTGACATTTGCACAGGACGCCCTAACGTGGCCCCGGAATGTTTTCTCAGAATGAGATGACATTTCAAGTCAAATAGCTCTGCTCCCAGCAGCACAGACCCTCCCCAAATTCTAATATAACCTGAATTTGAGAAAAAGAGGGTCATCTCAGAGAGCACCTGAGGTTGTAGAGACGCAATGTTAAAATAATCAATTTTTAAGGAAGGTCAAGCCAAATAGTTGGTGTTTCACCTCATTTGTTATCATCCCATCATTACCTAGACCTCAGATAGCCTGAGTCTAAAAAACATAAAATCCTGGTCCTGGAGCACCCACGCCTGGCACTTTTCAATGAATGCGAAACCAGTTAGAAAATTGTGCTACCAAGAGGGATGGAGAGTGACGGCCAGGACGCTATGTCATCGCGAGATCCCCACTGCCTCGAACTGCAGTCCACAAGCAAGTGCGTCCAAGGACGTAGGACCACTACTGTTACGGCTGCCTGCAGCCATCTAAGGTCACTTTTCTTACACAGCTGATTCATTCTGAAGAAAGAAACAGAGAGGTTGGAGAACACCAACTCCACATTGCCCACATCTTAGGGAAGACATTCTTAAAAGGAGTTCAGACTGAACTCCAATGACACTGCCCTGCCCTTGGGGCAAATGCTCTGCCTCCACCCAAGCCAGGCCCCCACTCCACTGCAGGGTCAGACGGCAGCCTGTGCTGCTCCTGGCTCCTGGCAGAATGCTCGGATGGCCCAGCTACGTCACTGTGCAGAGGGAGTCTGGTTGTGCCCTCCTCTGAACTCTCCATCTGGAAGAGTCCCTGGCCTCCTTCCCTCTCATTTTTAATCTGACAGACACTGCTGGACAGGAAAGCTCAGAGCACACCAAAGTTCATCTTCCCCTCCCCGCTTCTCGGTTGGCATAATCGCAGGGGCAGAACGAGGTTGGCATGGTCCAGGATGCGAGGAATTAAATGAGGGTCCCTGACCACTGGACCACATTAGTCCTGCCATCCAAAGTCTTAATTAGTCCTTCTCTGCCTGGCACACGCACTTGCCTTTGGAACCCAGGGAGGTGGCCAGAGAAGAGTCCCTACTCCTAGCAAGTATTCAACAAAATATTGGCGGAGAATAGCGGCTGCAAAAGCCTGCTGGCTCCTGGCTTTGCAACAACAGTCATTTTTGAGGTCTGGGCCCTAGGACAAGATTTCTGCCCCCCTTTTCTAACGCAGACAGTTCTAGCAGCATTGTTTTGAATGATACTCAGCCACCAGCTCACTTGGGAAGCAAAATGATCTTAACAAACAGTGGCAGACTTACAGACAGGCTATTGACCCTGGGGAGCAAAACAAGAGATCTAAGGAAAAAGAAAGGATTGACAGCAAATGGAAGAAAGAAAATGAACACTGCAAAGAGAAATGAGGAGGACTGTGCGCTAGATACCTCAGTTCCACGACTCTGAAATGAGCTGTGACCCTAACAGTGGACTCAGAGGTGGCAGCAATGTGGGGGACATCACAGAAGGAGGCTAGACAGCTGCAACTGTCCCTTTTTGATGCTGGAACAGACTCAGGGCTAGCAGTGAAATGGATGTGATAGTAAGTAAGGTCTGAGAGGTCTCAAAATACAATGAGTCTTAATTCTGTCCTGTTTTGCACCTCTTGAAGTACAGTGACACACCAAAATTGGCTATTTTTCTAAGAGGACATTGACAGATACAATGGAAATTCTGAATACATTTTTTTCCCTCTGCATTCATTCTCTCTGGCCCTTATCCACGGGCTTATTGCAGACTAAATTGGATTTTGGATCACTGGTACGGAGGCGCTGCGATTAATTAACAATAGAAACATAATATTTACATCCAGGCTTAACAACATCTGACATTTAAACTATTCTGCCAGCCGAAAAAATTCCATTCAACAAATTTTCATTTTAATGAACATGACAGGCCACAGTTTACATGATAGGCCAAGAAGCAGAACAGAGTTGATCTCTTGGCATGTGCTTTCAAGGCCCGGCTGCAAGAGAAACAAACTGGGGGACTGTCAGAATAACAGATAGACCAGATCCCCTGTTTCGCCCTGATAGACCAAGGACACATGTCCCCCCAACACAAATCCTAGTATGAAACTGTCCTTGTTAGCTGTGTGAGCTCAAAGTTAAACACTACTGCCTCTATGTCCACTGGACAATTATTCTATCTTCGGGCTGCTGACATTTTCTTTGGGGTACCTTAGCCCTTCGTAATTAAAAAGTAATAAACGTTTTGCAAGGCATGCAATAATGTGCAAAATACACAAGAGTTGGAAGTGATACAACTTTTTCAGTTGGCACAAGACTGGCCTTCCGTGTTTTGCCAGACGGTACCTCCCAGGAAGTCCCCAATCCCTGACTCAAGTGAGGGGCACTGTCAATATGATGCTGACGCAGAGACTGTCTTTAAATGCTACCTTACTTTGCATTGTACTAACACCAAGGGGCTAACATTTCTGCCAGCTGAAACGTCCACAGCTAAAGAAATATTCATTTTTCTGTGACTCATTATTCAAGCCAACAGAATATAGTACAGATGAGGAGGAAAATTTCATCGCCATGAGAAACATGTAAATTTGCTGGAAACCAGTGTCAGAGACCAGATCACCCAGCCTGACTTCCTATCCTTCCTCTATGGGTTACTGGTCTAAAGGATCTGGTGAGATAGTGTGGATTTCTCCAAACCTACCTCCTCTACCCCAAAAATGTGGATGTAAAGAACAGACATAAAAATGAAAAATGCACAGAAAGCACGGAAGTTGGGGGAAGCTTAACACATGTGGGGAACAGTCAGCAGAAAACTAACAACAAATTGTCAGTAGGAACCATTCTTATTGGAAAGGACATCTATTTCTAGTTCATATATCTAAAACATTTTTTATCTTTGTTTTCATATCAATTCAAAATAATTTAAATAAAGTTCCACTTTAAAAGTAAGACTTATTTGGAATATGAATTTGGTTCATGAGTTCCAATCTCAGCAATTGAAATAGCCACTGTTAACAGTGATATGTCCTCAAGCTGCGGCTCTTAATGGTCCAAAGTAGTAACTATGCTCCATGTTATTTCTAGGTATGGCCATGATACTAAATCATTAAGTCCTGAAAGAATAACAGCATTGCCACTATTATAACCGAACTTAGAATCAATAAGGTTTCAGTCAATTCAACAACATGTATGAGGTCTGACAATTAAGTTCATGAACTCATCCTAGAAAAAGGACTACATACCTCACTGCTGAATATCACTACGGTCACCTTCAAAGTACTCCCCTTGGGAAGCTGTGCACCGATGCCAGCACCTAGTCCACCCTTCAAAGCAATTTTGAAACTCTTTCTGGAATGGCCATCAGAGCTGTCCTCGTATTACACTTGATGTTTTGAATGTTGTCAAAATTTCTTCCTTTCAATATTTCCTTTATTTTTGGGTAAAGAAAGAAGTCACTGAGGACCAGATGAGGTGAGTAGGGAAGGTGTTCCAATACAGTTATTTGTTTACTGGCTAAAAACTCCTTCACACACAGTGCCATGTAAGCTGGTGCATTGTCGTGATGCAAGAACCATGAATTGTTGGTGAAAAGTTCAGGTCGTCTAACTTTCCCACGCAGCCTTTGCAGCACTTCCAAATAGTAAACTTGGTTAACTGTTTGTCCAGTTGGTATAAATTCATAATGAATAATCCCTCTGATATCAAAACAAAGTTAGCGACATTGTTGCAACAAGTTCAGGAACTTAATTGTCAGACCTCATCTGTGTGCACAGTATGAACACACATACACACAAAGTTATAATAACAATCATTTTTGAGGGCTTTATATGCATTCCCTGCTATATAATACTATGAGATAAGTACTATTATGAACTCTATTACACACTGAAGAAAGGGCAGTTAGAAATAACTGAACTCCCTTAGAGGTGAAGTCCAAGGTTGCAGGCAGGTAAGTGGCAGAGCTGAAGTGCAAATCCAAGCCTGCTTCCCTCCAGAGCCTGTGCTCTACACAACACAGTGGCAGGTGACAGCGTTCTCAAGGGAGACAGCATGAAAGAATTGATTTCTTTTGGCAATAGTCAAAATATCTTAAATATCAGGTATAAAACATTTTCAGCCCACCAGATGCTTATTTAATTTTGAAAAATCAATTTTTGTGGAGCTGCTATGAGATGTAGTTTCTTTCATGTTTGTTAATGCCTGGTTATATTCTTGAAAAAGTAGAGGCCTTATAGAGAAAAGATACATATTTCTTAAAGTCAGGAAGAAAAACAAGACCCTACCTGCACTGAATTGAAAATGTTTCACAGACCACAAATGGATAAAATTTGTAACTTTAATAAGCCTTTGTGGGAGGCATGGACTAAAATGATCATATCAAATTCAAAACACAAAGACTTAACATGCTTATTGTTGTAAACAAAGGCATTTGGTTAAATGAAAGTTCCATCAAAGCTTAATAACCAAATTCAAGTGAACACAAAGTAAAGGGTTATATACTTTCTGCGGTTTCAGTAATAGCTAATCTAATAATGGTAAATGGAAGGCTATTGTTGATTCCTTTGCTTCTGCTTCATAAATTAGATAAAGTAACCTGGCAGTTACAGTACTTTAGAATTTTATTCAACTAAGTGATTTTAAAGTTATCTTAAAATACAACAAAGTCATGACTTGAATGACTGCTGAATTGTCCCTTGCTTTCTGTCACATTAGTACTTTTGACCAGTGTTAAGTAAAAAGCTTCCTATAAACTAAAACATTCTACTATTCTATAAAGCTCAATTTATACGTACAAAACTGACCATTGGAAGGCATTGTCACTGATACAGTTTTATCTGATAATCTGTTTCACCAGGCTTGTAAAACATAAACTATTAGAGCAGTCCAGTGTTATTTATTTCTTATGATTCAAAACTCAGGAACAGTAGAATTTCTCTGGGTAATGATTTTTGATCACACATTTCCAATTTTCTACTACAGTTTATTGATCTGAAATCCGGAAACACTTTTCTTCCCTGGCTGAAGAACACACAAAGCCTGGACCATGGGTCCTCGGGGACACACCTCCAAAGGCAGCAGTGGTGGCATCTCATCAGGCAACTGAGGAGTGATAACACGAACCAAGGCATTCTCCTTACTGAAAGAATGTTCTGGTGGAATCGCGGGCCTTTTGATAACAGGAAACACTTCCCTAGCCTTTGCACTTGCCGCGACGCCTGCAGTTCTGAGAGCCAATGAGTTGCCCTTCACAAAAGCAGTCTATTTTCCTGCATTTCCCCCTTGGACCCTGATATGGTTACTTTCAATTACCCCAATAGCCCAGGAAGGAAAAGCTCTCTCTCTCCATATTTCATTCACATAATAAGAATTTGCAAGCTGTTCTGTGTGACAGATGAGCACGGTGAGATGAAGCAAGTTGTTCCGCCTGTCAGCCTCCAAGAATCCACAGCAATGAGATACAATTGTGATGACATTACTAGAGAAGAAGTGCGTCAAATACATGGTCACTTTAAAACAGAATGTCAACTATTCTTTCTACTTCAGTAATTTGATGCAGTGGTACCCCCACCCCACTGCAACAAAAAGAAGAGAGAGAGAGAGAGAGAGAGAGAGAGAGAGAGAGAGAGACTTGCTGCTCTTAGCATGTAGAACCAAGGCTACACACATATGCACACACACAAATGTAAATATTCTTCCAATTACTGTTCCCGTAAGCCCTTAAATACCTTTTCAGCCTCTGACAAAGTTTACTGAGCGTCTACCATGCACCAGACATTGAACTAGGTAGAGTATTGAAAACAGACACTGTTCCCCTGTCTCATAAAGTTTATAGTCTGGGGTAAAAGACAAACATTAACAAGGCGATCAAAACGGATATAATGCCTGCTGCAAATAAAGTACAAGACACTAAGGGGAATTATAAGAACTAATCAAGTCTTATGGGTCAGAAGAAGTTTCCCTGTGGAAGCAACATTTAAGTTAAGGCCTCAAGGAGAATCGGCAGTCTGATAAGAGGTGAGGGAGAAGAGAGCCGAGCTGAGGGTCTTACTCTTCAAATGACCCCTTTAGAAGAAACCAGAGCCTCAAGACACTGTACAAAGTATAACGGAGTAAATGAAGCCTTGAAATCCACCACTGGGAGTTCTTATCTGTTCCTTGTTTTAACCCCTCGTTTAAAACATTAATGAATTAAAAGAAGCCCTTTAAAGCACTGCATCCAGCCTATCTTGCCACATAAGGACAAAAGTTAACCATAACCACATCTTCTTGCTGATCTAAATATTAAGGTAGATTTCGCTTCTTAAAAAAATCTCATTTATCCTCACTGTACTGATTAAAACCCATGGGCTATTTTTAAAAACATGTTTTGACAGAGTGAAACTTACAGCACATACAACACCAAGAGCATAAATTTGTTCAGGGTACAAGTCCATAACAATTAACACAAGCAGTTGGTAAATGTGATTTACAAAAAAAAAAAAAAGACTACCAACTCCATTCCACAACAAGTGGAAATTAAGAAGAAAAAAGTTCTCTTCTCTAATATTTGGTCATGAAAATCCTGATTTGTTCTTGCAGAAAATTGTTTTGGATCATCATACATCTCTCTTACAGCACACAACTTTTTTCCATGCATTCAACAAATTGGAATAGAGAAGGGAAATTGGATTTATTCATGAGTATGCTTGTCCTTTCTACTAAACCCCAGAGTGTGATATTTAGACTACTTTTTTTCCAAACTCAAAATCCATCCCCAGAATCCAAAAATCAAAAAAAAAAAAAACATTAGCATAACTGAGGACTGAATTTCATCCTAAAAACTCAGTGACTGACTAGGGATACTAGTTATGGGGAATATTTGTTTTTAATGTCTTTAGCTACTAACGACCAGCCATGAGTTTAGCAGTTGCTCTAAAATGAACACAACCTAGGGCTACTTTAAAGAAATACAGTATGCAAACCATTAGAATTAATAATCCCATTCTACCCTGTTACTTAGATCTTATCTACAGTTGAATGTGGAAGGCATCTTTTAAGAGGAAGACTGGGCAAATTAGAAATTACCTACAGGAAGGCGACCAGAAAGAGGGGCCTGAAGGAGAAGGGGGGGCATGGTCCTGAACTCCACATAAGGAACAATTGAAGTACCCAGGGAGATTCAGCCCAGAGAAAAGCAATGAGAGACCAGAAATTGCCTTCATATATACGATCATTACCAAAGCCATTCTGTTTTATTGAGCACTTTCTCTGTGCGAGGCAGTGAAGCTACAACACTAAGCAAGAAAGCCCCAGTCTTTTATTATCATGTGGAAGAGAAAATGGACTTTATCTGCGGCACTTCACAGGCTATGATGTAGAAGAGTGGAGCACAGATTCCAGAATCAGAGCACTAACTCAAAGCCTGAAGTGGATCTACCAGTGGCCCCCAAAAAGATATGTCTCAGTTAATTCCCTTCCCGGGAACCTGCAAATGTGACCTGATTCAGAAAAACGGGTCTTTGCAGATGGAATTAAGAATTAATTCTGCAGTTGAGAATCTAAGGTCATCCTGGATTATCAAGGTGTATCTTACTGCAGTGACTAGTGTCCCTTATAAGAGAAAGGCAGAGGGAGATTTGAGACAGACAGAAGAGGAAAACATAGAAGGCCAAGTGAGAGAAATAGATAAGCGGCTGCAATCCAAAGATAGCCTAGAGCCACCAGAAACTGGAAAAGGAAGGCTTCTTCCCTAGAGCCTTTTGAGGGAGAATGCAATGCTCCTGGCACTGTGTAACATTCAGTTCCTTTAAAAAGTACACAGAACATGATTTCTCATATGAGCCACCATTCCTCGGATAAGAATGGAGGGGATGATTTTTACACAAACTAGAACATGAAAATATCTCCCAATCGAAGATAGGACACAAGGACAAGCCACTGGGTCTTCAAAAGAATATAAATCTACCTTCGCAATTCCCTCCCTTCTTGGATTCAGAATATTGCAGACACTGCCAACTACGCCCTGGGAGGCAAAGTCGAAACGTCTGGCAAGCCAGGCAGAAGGTCTAGGAGATTAAGATACAGGTGCCTATTCCTATTAGTGGCACAGCTGCGGGGCCAGAAAATCACGGTTCACTTGGGCCTGGTTTGGCGGAAAATACACAGGTTTCAGATAAGGCAAGACAGGAGAATAGATAAATAAAACTATGGAATATTCACATAATAGAACATTACACAGCAGTTGAACCAAATAAAATAAGGTACAGAACAGTGTATGTTGTACATTACGTTTTTTGTAAGAAAGGAAGGAAAATAACTTATATACATATTTGCCTATGTGCATTAGAAATACGGAAAATACGCAAAATAAATTAATAAAAGTAACTAACCTAAGGGTAATGGGGGCAGAGATAGGGGTAATGGGACAGGAGCAGGAACAAAACTTCACTTTATACCTTTTTTGTATTGTTTTGATTTTTAATCCAGATAAATACATTACCTACTCAAAAAAAAAATGAAGTCTATTGAAAATAAAAAACTAAAACCAGGTTATAATAACACACATTGATGGTAGGAGTTTAAAATGGAACGTCTGAGGAGGGCAATTTGATGATCTACATCAAGGACCTTAAAACTGGTGTTTTCCTGGACACAGCAAATCCACTTCTGGATTTACCCAAGGAAATAATGAGAGACTTGTGTATACATACATACACACACACACACACACACACACACACACACACACACACAATGTTCACTACAGAATTATTTGTTGGTTAAAATTTTGAAAAAATATACACGTGTACTAATAATCAGTCAAAGAAATTATGGAACATTCAAACAATTGAGTGGTATGCAGTTGTTAAAAATCATACCGTAAAACATACTCAAAGATAAAGAAAAATATTCACAGTGTAATTTTTTAAATCATTCATTTTTCAGTAGAATTTCAAAAGCACCTACCAGATGGTAGGCACAGAAATGGATGCTGATTAAAAAGGCCAGTTATGAGGTAGTACATAAATGAATAATTCCACTTTGGGGGCATTAATAACTAAACTAGAAGAATAAACACCAAAATGACAATGATTACGTCTTGGTCATGAGACTATGGGGAAAATATATTTTCTATAAAGATCACATATTACTTCTGTAATAAGAACACAAAAAGCACCACTTTTTAAAATCTCAGGGTTAAAAATGTGTCTCATTCATCTCTACTCTCTCACGCATCGCTGACTCCCTGAATACAAGCCTGATGCCTGCTTCCGCCACAGCCATCCCATGACCGTGGAGAAAAGGCCAAGAGCACGGCAGATACACTCTCCTTGACACCTCTGAGCGGCTGAACTCAAGCCATTGCCACCCACACATTTCCAGATTTCTTGTTATATGAGAGAAATAATCCTCTGTTTTTTTTAAGCCACCGTATGTCAAGGTTTCTGTTACTTACAACTGAATGCATTCTGGGCTGACAAGGTAACATACTAAACAGTACAGGACATGTTAAGGGTAGTACCGGCAATCCAACATGTTTATTTTGATCAACAAATAGAGCCTGGAGACTGATGTTGTTAGCTGCCCCTCCAGCTTCCGGCTCCACTGTCTTTTCTCTGAAGTTCCTAGGAAACAGCCCAGGACCAGTGGTTAGTGGGGTGCTAGGCGCGCAGAGCAGCACCTCCGGAGGTAAGAACAACCAGGGAGCTACTCCTCCAGCTTACAATATGGCCCAGCATTCCCACTTCTGAGAATGTGTCCTAAGAAAGGAATCATGGATGTGATTATGCACATATGCAAATATTCTTCATTACTACATATCAGAAAGAGAGGTGGGGGAAACTAATGGTAAACAATTGGGATAGGTTAAAAAAGAATTGCACATTCTTATAGTGGAATACTTCGCAGCCATTAACGACATGGAGAAATGCACACAAGACATTGCTAAGGGAAAAACAGGTAACAAAACAATATGTAAAGTGTGATCCCGATTTAGAAAAATAACAGAATAAATATACACATGTAATTTTTAAAAAGATGGAAAGGATGTACACTGAAATACTTCCTGATAGTACTATCAGGAGAGTGTAGAATTGGCAAAGTTATTTTATTTTGGAGAATTTCTGTCTTTTTTTTAAATCTTCTAAAACGAATTTTTCTTATGCAGTGGATAAGAAGAGTTTTATTTCTTTTTCAATAGCACCTTCTCATAAACTAATCTGTGCCCTCTGACCAAGATGTTGGCCTCAACACCAACTTTGTCTAATATCTGCCTGCAGGTCTAATGGAGTTGATTAGGAATATATATAATACATATATAATTAGGTTGGTGCAAAAGTAATTGAGGTTTCAAAAGTTAAAAATAATTGCAAAACCTGCAATTATTTTTGCACCAACCTAATAATATATACTAGCTTTTAGAAAAAAATTAAGACAACACAAATTTTTTGACTTATTTCTTCCTATTTCCCAGTTGTCATCCCCAAAGGTATCTGCATTCAACTATTTTTAGTTGTCTTCTATTCACCCCATTTTCCACTGTAGATACATCACATTTTATTCCAGTTTTATTGAGAAATAATTGACATACATCACTGTATAAGTTTAAGGTATACAACCTGATGGTTTAATTACATATATTGTGAAATGATTACAATAGGTTTAGTTAACATCCAGCATCTCATATACAATAAAAAGAAAAAATAATTATCCTTAGGAAGAGAACTCTTAGGATCTATTCTCTTAACGACTTCCCTATTTGTCACACAGCCGTGTTAATTACAGTCATCGCACTGTACATGATAGCCCTACCACTCACATATTTTGTAACTACAAGTTTGTACCTTTTGAGCACCTTCCTCTAATTCCTCCTCCCCACCTCCGGTAACTATAAATCTCATCTTTTCCTATAAATTTGGTGTGGTTTTTTTCTTTTCTTTTGGTGGGGTGGGGGTATTGTTCTTTAGATTCCACATATGAGCGAAATCATATAGTGTCTTTCTCTGACTTATTTCACTTAGCATAATGCCTTCAAGGTCCATCCACATTGTCGCAAATGATGTGATTTTCTCTTTTTTTATGGCTGAATATTATTTCATTTTATATCTCTTATTTATCCACTCATCCACTGATGGACACTTAGGTTGTTTCTATGTCTTGCCTGTTGTAAATAATGCTGCTGTGAACATGGGGGTGCAGATATCTTTTCAAGTTAGTTTTCATTTCCTTTGAACATATGGAACATTAGATTCTCAAGAGACTCAGCATCCTGGTTTAAGAACTCATGTTGGAAACAGATACTTGATTTTTAAGTCCAAATTTCACATCATTTATTTAATATTGCATATGATTAATAAGACGCTTAGGGAAAATATTAGACCACTGGAAATCTCCTTCAGCATGTGTGTTAGAGAAGGTAACTAATCCATTTGCCTTATCCTATCTAGTTCTTTACGAAAACACTACTTTATTCAAGGTATTGAGATTAGTAATAAAAAGGATGACTAAAATCATTGTTAACTTTATTTGGTGCTTCCTATGTACCGGTAAGTGTCAATGTATTTTCATGCATTATCTCATTTAATCCTCACAATTAATCAGTGAGATAGGTTCTTTTATTATCCCCATTATTTAGATGAGGAAACTGAGGCACAAAGAGAAAGAAAAGTGTTGAGTCGAGATACAAACATAATGTATAAAAATAACAATAAAATAACATAACAGTAACACAGCACCATCATTAAATCCCTGTGATGTACCAATCACAGTACTGCATGCTTTCTAAACATTATCTCTTGTGTTTATGAAACCTTGCGCTGTTCCCATTTAATGGATGAGAAAAACTGAGAATTTAATTAGCTAATAGGTCTGTCTGGCCCCAAAGCCAGCCATGCCAGGCATTTGCCCTTCTGCTGAGGGGAAGGGCTTATTAGATCCTCTCCATCCGGGTCACAGGATGTTGGGAGGCACAGGACTTCAGAAGTAGCAGATCCAAGCACCTTATTTTATAGATGTAGAAAGGGAGGTCCAGAGAGAAGACAAGTCTTACATAAGGCAATGAGAAAGCCAGAACTAAAACCCACATCTCCCGACTCCCTGTGTTCTTGCTGTAACATGATGAGGCCCTTTCATGCTGAGTCAGCCATCTCAGACGCTGTGAAAGCAAGAAGGGAAAGCCTGACGGCTTCAGAGTGATGGTGCCGGGCTGCCAGCTCTCCGTCTGCTTCCTCCTGCCCCAGGCACTGCTGTACACGCTGCCTGGCACATTCAGGACTCAGAGCAAAGACAGGAAACACCCATGATCTACCTAGAGCCAATTTCCAATATGATTCTCCTCAAGCAGAATGGGAGATCAGTGGAAAGGTTGACTCAGGCACATGTGGGTCTCATTTTTAGACACAAAACACAACACAGCCAGTGTCTTTGAGCACTTTATCTGAATCAGCAAGTCCCCTAAATCTTTTCTGACTAAGTGCACATCTTTCCCAGTTTGTGTACTGGATAAAAATAATTAAACCGTCTCATAGGGAAAATTTTTTTAAATAGAATTTGGAGGTGTTTAATTTAAATTCATTCAGTATTATATAATCTTTGAAATACAACAGTTGTTTACTCTGCTTTGATTTCAAAGCTTTCTTTTGATGGAAAATATTAATATTTATCATTTTTCTGATGTTGGACTAATGAGAATCTTAAGTGTTTATGAGAAGGCATTTAAATATTACAGTACGGTGGAAGTGTTTGTTTTCTGATTTATATTCCGCTGTCTTTAACGTCAACCAGCATGAATTTTCTTGTGCTGAATCCTGGATTGTTGTTCATTAACATTTTCAATAAACTTTAACTGGCCAGAACTGATGGCCTCTACATTTATTTGATGACCAAAGAGAATATCAGAGTCCACCAAATAACACAGTACAATAGGCAACATCTAGCTCTGATTTTCAGTGAAAATGGCCATACATGTATAACTACTCGGCAGCAATAGGAGACAGAGCAGCGTTCCAGGTTTAACGACAGCAATCACTGGTGATATTGATTGAGTGCTGACTGCGTGTTTGGCACGATGGAGGCGTGCTTTCCATCAACAATCTCACCTGATCCTCACAACTCTAAGAGCTAAGCAGTCTTATCGTCTTCATTTTACAGAAGAGAGAGATGGAGAGAGGTTGCGTACTTTGCTCAAGATTTCATAGCTCATGAGAAGCAAAGCCAGAAGTCAGTCCTCAGAGCCAGACAGTGGGTTCTTCTCTATACTCCCTCCCTTATGAGCCCCTTCTTGACTCCCCAGCATTTGAAAATTCCTATCATCTGTACAGTGTAATGATCCAGGTGCATGGAGCAGCAGCCTTCAGAGCAACCCAGATCTTGATGGTAATGATAAGACGTAATTCATCTGGTCTCCCATAGGCCACGCCTTCTTCTATGCACAGGGACACAGCAAGGAACAGGACCAGCAACATTCCCTGCCCTTGGGGAGCTAACTTTCTAGAGAGGGAAAACAGACAATATGAATGCAATAAGCAAGCCATTATCTCCAAAAAAGCAAAGACAATGGGAGGCTGTACAAGTTCAGGAAATGGTAAGAGGGGCTGAGGTCGGGACTTCCATAGATTTCACTTAGCTATACACCCCATGCAACCAAGACTCAGCTAACCAGAGGAGTAATGGAGGACAGCCCAGAAGCCTCTGGGTCTATGGCACAGTACAGCAAATTCTAAGTCAGGGACCTGACACAGGCCACCTACTCTACACAGGGACCAAGCGCTGGGGTGACAGCATCAGCAAAATAGCGACTGATCTTGCCTTCATAAAGCTGACAATCCAGAGAGAACAGGGTCATTGATCAAAAATTAGAGGTTAAATAAAAGCTGTCAAGAAGTATAAAAAGTCAAGGGAGCAAAAGACACAGGACCTAACGTACAGGGGACTAAGAAAGGTCATCATTCTGCCACTGACTCCATCTGTGACCCAGAGCAAGTCATTTCCCATCTTTACAACCAGCTATCCAAAAAGTTTCCTTCCAGCTCTTAAAAAAATTCTTGGGACCTATGATTCCAACATATAAAAATTGTGTATTAGCTCTTCTTCCACCACTCACTAGACCCCAAACTGCTCTTCTTCCTTCCTCGGTCCCTTTCATTCGGTTCCTTTGCACACCAACAGCAAGGGCTTTGTTCTGGATTTTTTTCACTGCCGCATGGCAGAGGGGTCAGATCAGGAGGGAGATGAGCATGCCGTCCCATTGGGAGCAGAACTGTTTAGAGCAGACACGCTGAGCAAGACCCAGGTAAAGAACATGGGAAGCAACAGGTTACACACATGGAACCTTGTGTCTAGAGAGTGTGTTAGCAGGTAAAAGAGAAGCCTTCGAAGGTGGCAGGCATTAGGAAGGCATCCACCACGACCACAGCTGATGTCTGGCGAGAAGGAAGGAAAGAGGAGCCTGGAAGCAGGTGCTCCAAGGAGCAAGTCAGCAGAAGGGAAGTCTGGACAGCGAAGAGCAAGGCTCCAAACACAGTACTGAGATTCAGGGCTGGGGCCATTACTCGGAGAAAACAACCCAAACTCCACACTTTGACCCCCAGGCCCCACAGAGCGAGGCCCACCTCACTTGGTGCCAGTCCCCTCTTCAATCTGCCCACAGAGGTCTTCCTTCCTCCCTCTGAACAGGTCAAGCTCTTTCTCTCCTTACGGCCTCAATACAGGCTGCTCCTTCTGCCTGGAAGGCCAGCTCTTCCTGCGGCAGCCTCCCTCTCATCCTTCACTTAGGTCTCAGCTCAACCGTCAGCTCCTCTCTGGCTACCGTATCTTAACACGTTACCCCTTGCACGGTCACAGCACCTTATATTCTTCCTTGACAGTACTGGCATTTTGTAGTTACATTTGCTTGCCTGCGTATTATCCATTTCTTCCACTGGACTCCAGAGGGCAGGGACTGTGCCTGCCTTGTTCACTAGCACAGAGCCTGACATAGCAAATGCTGACTTAGTCAGTAAATTAATCACGAACAAGGCAATGACTCATACCCAAGAACTGTCAGAAACAAAGCTGGGGCCTGGGCGTAGAAACCCGGGTACCAGGCAGGTCAGCGGCCGTCGCTAGGCTGTCCTCTCACACTCCACCTGCCTGCCTGCCTTAACTGAGAGATATTACCTGCTTCCAGATCCCGGGCCGACTCTCCACTACCTGCCACTCATGTGGGCTGCTCCTACCACACAAATAGAGTCTCACAAAAACTTGGCCAAACCCAAGTAATGAAATCTGTGTGGGCAGACCCCTCACATCCAGTGATTAGCATTCATAGTCATGAGAGTAGCTAATACATGTCAAGGGTTTTCTACATACAATCGTATTCACCCCTCATAGCACACACAGGTAGTTGGCACTGTCATCCCCATTTTAAAGATGAGGAAACAGATTTAGCCAAGAGAATTGTCCATGCTCACACATCTGGTACGGGGTAAAGCCACATGCTTTGGGTCTATGGATCTGGACCTCTGAGCTAAAAAAAAATACATAAAAATGTAAAATATAACAAAAATAATAACTAAAATTTACTGAGACATTACTATTGGAGCAGTGCTAATATTTTATATAGATTGTCCCATTTAATTCATACCTACGATGTAGGCACAGTTATGTTCATTTTGTAGAGGAAAATAAAATTCTGCGAAATAAAACAAGTTTCCCAGTCTGCTAACAGAGTGATACAGATATTTGTGAACTCTAAACAACACAACTCATTACATGAAAACAGAAAGCAGCAGCGTAGAAGCCATAAAGTTCTAGACTCTTGCTAATCCAAGTGCGGCCAGTGGACCAGCAGCCCCTGGGAGCTTGTTAGAAACGCAGAAGTTTCGGGCCTCACCTGGACCCCTGCCCATAGTTCCAGGTAGTCCCCAACCCACAGGAATTGGACGCAGCTGTTCCATCTGCACTAGAAAGCCAAACACAGCTAATCCCTGCAGCACAGGGAAACTTGGCCTGTTGCCTCTTGGAAGTTCAAGAGACAAGAGGAAGCCATAGCTTAGGGGAAGCCTTCTGCCCTGCTCCCAGGGGCCAAGACAGGACCTCAGCTGCAGATTTATCTGGCCTTGCTTTTACCCCCTAACCCGGCAGAACCCAGCATCTAGGATTTCAAACTGCAGTGGCCACCCATTGTTTTTGTATACCAAGTATCACTTCCCCTCTTCTGGAGCTATCAGCACCTCCCATTAATCAGAGCCTCTGTGTGTAAGCCATGCAGGCTGTGTACTGCACAACTCCAGAGGGCGCCATTCCCATACACACTTGTAAAAACAAAACACTTTCCTTCCTCCTCCACACCCCTTCCATACACTCTGCATTTGTTTCTCTCTCTCCTGCTTGTCCCTGCTCTCCTTCAGATCACAACCTCTTCTTTCACCAGGCCCAGTCCTAGGAGACATTGAACAGGAATCTCCAGCGCTCCAGGTTGAGAGAATCCACCTTATTACAAGTTCCAGCCCCTTTCCGGTCTGTCTTCGGGGCTCCAAGCTCACACACAATCTCCTGCTTCTAGGCGCCACTTAAACCTCTCCTAGCACAACAAAGCAGGTATCATCCTTCACTTACTGTGGGAACAAGACAGCAGCAAGTAGTTTTGTTCAAAAGTGAAGACATGGGAGGGCTTCAAGTCTTGCAGAAAATGAACATTTTGTGCTAACCACCTACCACACACTCCAGTGATTAAATGACTACAGACCATACTTTCCTCCAGCCTGAGCCCAACTAAAACATGCATGCCTTAAACCTCTATGATGGGTTTTAGCTCCAGTGTCATGAGTCTGAGAAACTGCAGAATATACGGAATTTGAATGGAACTCTGATGGTTAATAAAAAGAGGTAAATCCATACAGAGGAACACTAATAAACACAGAAAAAGAGTCAGAGTCTTTACGTTCCAGAATACGTAAATGTGTGCCTTTTACGAACCCGTAAACCAGTGTCTCAGTTTTTTCTTCTATTCCTACTTATTCATCATTAAAAGAAAACCGTTTAAAAAAGGGGAAAAAAAGAACAGCAATAAACCCCTATTACCTGAAATGATGTAACTTTTATAAGGTAAATATTACCCAGTACATCAATTTGTATTTCCCACTACATCCATATGTGTATATGCTTCTTTCAAAGTTTAAAATCTATGTATTTTGCCTTTTCATTTAATATATACAATATTTCTATATCTACACTTTTTAAAAAGAAATCTTAGCATACACATAATATATTCCTAAAAAAACGTAATTTTTTAACAGTTTTAAAGTCTCCAACAAAAACACTGTTTCCCACTCTTTCTCTCTATTGATTCAACACAGCAGAAAAATAAAACTAGTCCAGGCACACCTCAGAGATACTGCAGGCTTGGTTCCAAACCACCATAATAAAACAAGTTTTTAATTGCAATAGAGCAAGTCATAATCTTCTAGTTGGTGGATGGTCTTGCCTTTTTGTTTGTGAAAAACACAACACCTGAGAAGCACAATAAATTGAAGCACAATAAAACGAAGTATGCCTATACGGTGTGAAATGACCTGCTAGTGAGTAGAGATGCTCAGGAAATGCTGAAAAAAAATGAAATTATGATTCAGGGTAACAGAAATTCAGGCCAAGATTACTCCTGGATATAAAGTTTCAAATATAAATATTCAGATACAAACAAATGTAAGTATACACATTTTCTATAAGAAAAAAACTTTTAAAAGGAAAGGATACCCACATATTATAGATAATCCAGCACATTAAAGGCATCTAATCAAATAAGCTTAATTATTCTACCGTGAAATGGAGAGTGTGTGTAACTATAAAAAAATTAAAAGGACACAAATCTATATAATAGGTGTCCTCTCTAGGAAAAGTGGTTCGTTTCAAGCTACTGAATTAGAATGTAAGAATGTTACAAGTAAAAATGGCTTGTATTTTCTATGAACAATAGTTTAAATTTTCTCAATAACATGGCCATCACGGCTCATGAAACCATGTAACTCAGTTTCTTTTGAACATGGTTTTAATGGCCTAATACTTGTTTTTCAGCCATGAGGAATGGAGCAAACTAAATACCAGGAAGAGAAACACAGCCTGAAACTCGCCATTAAGGAGAATTCTGCCTCAGTTAAACACAGCTAGAGATACAAGTGGTGGGGGGGGGGGTGGCTGGTAATTAAATTCAAAGATAACCCAGGGCACAACCTGTAGTTAGTTCAAATTCCATCAGAGCTTTGTGAGGCTTACCATCTCTTTCACCCCCGAAGCCTTCACAATACTACTTTCTAGATATTTCGTTCACCACCCAGGCCTTTCACCTGTTAGATTGTGCCTGATTCGTTTCATGATGTTCTGTTGTTAGAAATCAGTGGTTCTCATTCCTAAATGCACTTCAGAATTACCTGAGAAACTAAGAAAATACTAACGCCTGCCTCCCGCACTCTGAGTTTAATTTATGTGGATGGAACCAGCCCCAGGTGATTCTAACTTGCAGGAGTGCTGAGAATCACTGGTTGGAAAGCAATCCAAACAAGTTAAAATTATGCAAAGAAGAAGGCACTATAATTGGGCTAAATAAATTTACATTAGGAGACAAGGTGCCTCAAATTCCCATCTTAATCAGATAAAAGAAGGTATTTTAAGGATCCCAGATTGTTTTCCCCTCAAATTTCCATACTCAATTGCATGGGAGAAATATATTCATTTACCCATAATGCTCAAGTTTTTACAAAGGACTGAAGAAGTTCCAGACTGTTTATGAGAGACAGAAAGAAAAACAGTAGAATTAAAGGTAATCTATTCCACCTAGCATTCAAAACATGATAAACAAGGAAACAGCAGGGTGCATTTATTAATAACCATGAATAAAATCAAAGCTACCATTATTGAGTGCCAGTTACTGTGTGAGGTACTTTCCCATGAGGATTACCTCACTGAAAACTTAAAACATCGCTCTACAGTAGGAATTATTATCCCTGTTTCACAGATAATTAAAAAAAAGTTGAGTCTCGGAGAGATTAGGACACTTTTCCCCAGAGACACACAGCAAGGACGTGGTAGAACCAAGATTAGCATCCATCCAGGTCTTTGGTTCTCTGAAGTCCATTCTCTTAACCACATCATCTCGCAGCTAGAACACTCAAGAGTTTCCTAAATACTAGCTACTCATAGTCCATGAACCAGGAGCAGCAGCCTATTAAAAATACGGACCTCTGACCCATTCCGGATCTACTGAATCAGAATCCGCATTTTAACAGCAGCGGGAGATTCATACCTTAAAGTTAAAAGAAACACAGGCCAACCTGGTTTTCCCACATCAACCATCACCTCTCACAAACTCTTCATCCACACTTTTTAAAAATCAAATCCAATCATTTCATTTCCTCACTTAAGACTGTTAAACGGTTTCCCAATGCCCTTGGAATGAAGTCCAAAATGCTTTTAGGAATACAAGTAACCGTATTCTGCATAATATCACCCATGCCTGCCTCTGCAGTCTCATCTCCCCCACCGCCCTCATTCATTGATTTTTATACCGTAGACACAGAGACTTTCTTTCCACTCACCAAAGCCCAACACTCTTTCCTTCCTTCCTCACCTCCTCCCTTCCTCCCTTCCTTCCTCCCTTCCTCTCTCCCTCCCTGTAAGCTCTTCCCCACCTAGAATATACTCCCACCCACCAGCACGATCCATTCCAAGTCAGTCACATTTACTGCTGTATCTCCTGTACATAATGGTGCAATGCCTGGCACAGAGGTAGCAGCAGGATAAATGAGCTGAATAATATGTTTAGGATACTGAGGGCCTCCGCTGTTTCCTTCATCCATCTGCAATTTGCTCTTATGGTCCTCATTCCCATTTCTCCATCCCTGTCCCCTGCATCACCCCCTTTTTGTAACTCCCCTCCTTATCAGTAACCTCATGGCTATTGAGGCTGTCATCTTTAGAAAGGCGCACTGTCACATCCACATGGCCATTGCCCGGGGGTTACTCACCAGCTGGATGACAACTGCTCCACTTTAACCCTCAGGCCCCTGGGAGAGGCCCAGTCTTCTCTAGAAGTGGACAGAAGGCCCCACTGACAGAAGCAGGCTGCTTTTCAATCCGAGATTTAATATATAGATGGAACCATAGATCAGGGACCTCTCAACAGGCAGTGCAGAGCCAAAAGCTTCACTATCTCTCTGCCCACACGAGAGTCACTGGGCTGACAAGATGGCTTATCAAGAGTTGTGGGTAATTTCATATTTTAAATGTGATGGCCAAGTTTACTATTCTAAGAAAACAAATGGCAAGTCCTGTTATAAAATAGCTATCTGACTCAAGTTTAAATTTTGAGTAAATCTGATATATTTTCCTGTATCAAGTTTACATTAATACAAGAGCTACTACTCTTCATCTACTGAATACAAGCTATTGAGTGCCTGACAACATGCTCAGAGCTTTAAACACAGTATCTTATTTAATCTTTATCTCACTTTATGAAGTAGAAATGCTTATTAGCCATATTTTATAGAAGGAAAAACCAAAGGCTAAGTAACCTGCCTCAGAGGCAGGGGTGGGATTTAAATCACAGACCTCCAGCCTACGACTTTCTATTCCTCCTCTGCTGTTTTGCTATTTGGATCGCTTTCGTATCTGAGAAGTCACAGACATTGACATTCCCAAAGAAACAGCCCCTTGGAGGACGATCTCAAGGGCTGAGATTTTTCTTTGCAATGTAGACATTAGAAGGCAAGTAACCTGCTACATCTTGTATTTCAAAGCTGCATTTCTACATTAAGAGAAAAAAAGGAGATTCAAGAAAAAGATTTGGGAACAGAGTTCAGGGGTGCCTATGAATGCAATTCCACAAACATTTTTTCAGTGTCTAGCAGTGATTGGGCACTGTGCTGGAAGCTTAATGATCAGATTGTCAGTTGGGAGGGTACTGAGGGGAGCCGGAGACAGGGACCCCGGGGGGAAGGGGGAGGGGAAGACTGTCTCCCATAGTGACTGTCTCGGGAATGTTTAGCCAGTTACTTACAAAGCTGTAACTTTATTATCTAATTATGTGGAAATCATAAGTGAGAGTTGCCTGCTTTATTATCTGCAAATACATAATTGAAAGGGTCAATGTATCTTCTAAAACAAAGTTTTGTATAATTTAAACATCTAGTCATTTCTGATACCCTATATTAGAGGTTAAATTTTAATTATGTTATATTTTGTTCTCAAGTGTCTGAAAGAACAAAACAGAAAGGAGTATTGGAAGGCAAAACAAGACTAATTTCTAGAAATGTAGCATATTGAGATTCATGTACATACAAATAGATAGGGTCACAGAAACATTTCCCAAAGCATTTTATGAAACATTTACAGGAATAAGGCGTGGACAAGGATACCAAGAAAAGAAAATCATGAGCCTAAAAGGTCACATACGGTACTATGGGGTCTCTAGAATCCTGCCTCCTTGCAGAAACAGGATGTTTTTGACACAAGGGCATGAGATGAAGACCATGGACCATGTTGGACCTCATTCATCTCATTTATAAAATGAGAGTTAGTCTATTAGCTACTTTTCATACAGGAGGCCCCTGCACCTAAAGAGAGATAAGCATATAAAGATGCTCAAACTTGTTGAATTAATGAAACATTACAACCTTAACAATAATAAGAAAAGAGACTTCACAACAATTGTTCCTGGTCTGTGTCCTAGAAAGAACATATTTAGAGAGAAACCATTATCTACACAGCTTCACATCCGGTGCTCCTGTAGCTGACTGCTGGTAGAATGAAAATAACCCTGGACTTGGAAATAAGACATTGGGTCTCGTCTCACCTCTGACACAAACCAACTATGTGACCTTGGGCAAACTACTTTTCCACCTGGGCCTGTTTCCTTCTCTCTAAAATAAAGGTATTATAAAGCTATATGTAACTAACATTTGTGGAACTTTGACTATATGCCAAGAATTGTTTCGAGATCTTTGCTTAGATCTAAATGATCTCAAAGGTCTTTGCTGCTCTAACATTTAGTGTCTAACTACAGAGGCAACGTGGTGTAATGGAAAGATTCCAAACTCTGTACACAGAAAGGTCGGGCTCCCTCTCACTCTGTAAGGTAAGGTCTTTTTCTAAGCAGAGACTGTCAAGCCGACTTTCTATTCAGTAGCGGAGTTAAGTTGGACACGTTGATTTACTTTCCCTAGCCTTAGTTTTCTAACATGTAAAATGTATATGAGAAGGGTTCCCTCTCTCCTATAGCTTTTGAGACTATAATAATTTATAAACTATAATAACTGAAGTAGTTTATAATAATTTATAAACTGTAATATCTAAAGCAATATATACTTATTTGTTATATACGTTACATTTTATTACTAGGTGTTAGACCACAGATAAATCCCTTTCTCAATCTTTTTTCCTCATCTACAAATGGGAGATACAGGGAACATCTGTACAGAGATACATCTACAAATGGGAGATACAGAGATAGTGTGAACATGCTCTGTAAACTGTCATCTATTAGATATGTTTGAAAGTACACGTAATCCCTAATACTTGGAAAAGCATATACAATAATCCCCTATCTAGTACTTGGAACGACATATATAATCAATGACAACAACAAAAGACATCCTTTCCAAACATCTCTCTCTAGTGCCAGCTCACAGCAGATTGACGCAAAGGCTTGCAGCCAAGAACACAGGGCCACAAGAATGTTGTATTTCCCAATCAAGGGGCTGCTCCACAGAACCGCTTAGAGCGAGACTTCATCTCCCAGAAGACACCTCGCCGCGCAAAATGGCACGCTGGGAGGTGGAGTACCTGCCCTCCCGGAAACAAGAAACGGGACTCAAACTCCCAGAAGCCTCCGCTGTCCCGGCCGCGGGGCCACGAGATGCAGCCAGAAAGGGCGAGTTCAGGTACACCCGTCCTGACCGGTGCGAGTCAGGGCCGCTCTCTGCAGTCCTGGACCCAAGCCAGGTCACAGCCTTTCAGACACAACTGTTTCTGAACAGTTGGGTGTGTTTCCTGCTGCTCCCAGCACATTTCTGAGGGATCCAGAATAATAAAGCAGTAAGTTTGCAAGTGGCAGACTTGCACAAGCAAGACCTGTTCCAGACTTCGGCTCCAGGCAGCGTGCTTGGGCACTTGGGCTGGGAGCTTTAAGCTCCTTTTTCCCCACAGAAGTACTGAGTGGCTGGTCCAAGGCCTTACTGCAGAGGCCGACTTTGATCACAGAGAGGAAGCTGCAAATCCAAATCCAGTTTCACTTACCTGCCTCCTGCCCCTTCGGCCCCCCTGTCCGCGCCGCCCCCTTGGATATACTTTTAAAGTCCTCGCTTATTTTCATCTAAGAATATTAAGCCATAAAATAAGTGGACAGAGGTCCAGCAGAGAGTACTGATGAGTTCTCCCACCATAGCGAATTCGACACGTGTTTGTGTTTTTAAAACATTAAGTGTAAACGTATCTCCCCAAACACAGCCTTCCTGGGTCCTGCGTGGGTTCCAGTCCTGCGCACGTGTTCATCCCCACCCTCCCTCTGGGGAACCCGGCTGGGTGGTTAACACTGATCTCTTGGGGCACAAATCCCTGCTACTTGCCTATGAAACTGACAAACCGTCCAAAAACGGCCAGTGTCAATTACACCGGGAGCAGAGGCGGTCTTGGAACCGCTGGCGTGGCCCCATGCCTCAGTTTACCCACTTACAAAACGCAGCGGAAGAGGGGCGGGTTAGGGTTTGGGCCGGTGCTCAAGCACTGGCCCTGAAAAGGTTCGGGGAGTGGGGGATGAGGGTCCTCCTGACAGACCCCCACCTCCCACCGTGCTGCGCGGGCCCATTCCCGGTCCCACTGGGCCGACAGGGTAATGACCACACACGCGTGGAACCCAGACCCGCGCCCCGAAACACTATTCGACTTGGGTTTGCCCCCGCCCCTACCTTTCAGATCTTGGCAGCTGGGAAATGAAAGGCAGAGGGAGGGAGCGCGGGGCAGAAGCAGCGCCCAGGCGGGGTGGTTGCCTGAGAGACCCGCGAACAGAGGGCTAAAAGTATCGCGACTGGACTGAGCAGAGGGGACTACAATTCCCAGAAGGGCCCGCGGCCAGGGCGGGACTCAATTGGTCGCTCGTGACAGGCTCGGGGACCAATAGACGCAGAAGACGCGCCTACACTGGGCCAATCAGAAGCCATAATGACAATAACCTTGTTCAGGGGCGGGAAAAACTGGAGAGCAGAGGTGAGAACCCTCCTGGAAAGGGATTTTTGTCATAAATCACACAATCTTTGTTTTTTAAAAATTGAAAAAATAACGTAATTCTTAAGGGTATGTTGCATTTTTCTTTCATGCTTTCCTCCCAGACCAAATTTTCCTTTTTTTATGTTTTTCTCATACGGCCCTAACTTGATTCAGGTTATGACTACACTGGGCCTTCCCTTGCATTCTAACTAAAATTATACCGCAGGCTCTCTACCCTTCCTTTCTCCATTTTTTGTGCTATTTTTCTCCTTAGTATTGTCCTTCCCAAGCATTGTCTATAATTTATCTTTTTTTTATCTTCTTGCCCAGTAGAATGAAAGATCTATTCAGATGCACGGTTTTATTCTGGTCACTGCAATATTTCTTGCACCTAGAAGTATACAGAGGGTGCCAAAAAATGTATACATATTTTTAAAAGGGTAAACTGTGTTAAAATTATAATAATATATACCAATAACAAAAGATGAATACGAGTCACGTTTGACTTCTGCAATTACGAGAGGTGCTCAAAGTGGTTACCATCAGCGTCCAGACACTTCTAATTACGGTGAACTACTGCTTGAGCAACATTGCACTTGTATGCATTTTTTTGGCAACCCCGGTATATATTATATAATACAATATATATACATATTCTACTATATATTATGTATAGTATATATAGTAGACACTCAGTAAATATATTTTGAATAATTGAATTAATTATTCTCTCTTTGGTGCAGATCAATTAAACCCATCTCTGATCACCCTGAGGCCCTTGTACTTGCTCCCTTTTTACATTCAAAACTATTCTCTCAATATCGTCTGCGCCAGATGCCATGTGCATGATGGAGAAATCATTGAAACAGACCCAATTCCTAACCTCAAGATGCTCCTGGTCAAGTGGAGTATGAGAGGTAAACTTAATTTTGCAGTAGATGAATTGAAAATTGCAGAGCAGCTAAATGATTTTCACAAAATCATAACAGCTCACAAGCAGGGACTAGAATCCTGGCCTTCAGACTCTTGCTACTACACCACGCTGCTTCCTACCGTGACCTCTCCTCTTCATGAATGCCTCCTTCCCTTGTCTTCCCTCCCCTCTCAATTCTAGTACCAGGGAAAAAGAAGTATTTGCCAGTCATATTTTACATTTAAAGAGAGAAACAAAGGGCAATTATGCTTTGACAAACACTGAGATATGTCCCTAGTTTCCCTGGCACCATTTCTTTCTTTCTCTCTTTCTTTTTAATTCTCACTTTTTTCTTTGGTTTGCTTTATTACATGCAAGTGATTACACCAAGTCCTAGGTCTCTCATCCTTTCTGATGTATGAACATCACAGAGTGTAGTGAGGTGTTTTGCAAAACGCCTGGTGTGAAGTGCTGATGTCCTAGGAAGCTTGACTCTCAGAGAATGTGACAGTGAATTATGGTCAGTTTACAGGTCACACAGATACCATGGACACATGAAACATAACAGAATTGTGAATAAGTAGGCAAAATTGAAAACAATTACAGATAAAACAGCAGGAATGTGATCAATACATGTACAGACTAATTTTGTGCATAGGGACTAAAACCCTTGTTCAGGTTTCCTACCTTAATCTTCTGGCATTTGGGGGTTGTTTCTTATAATACAACAGTTCTTTCGCTTCTATGAACACACACTCAGCTCAGCATTTCAAGCTGATCAGCATAAGAGTTTTCAACACGTGTCAGCAGCCAGCAGCCAACACGTGTCAGACTAAATGCAAAAGTAATCACTAAGCCATATGAAACTGGAAAGCTCAACAACTAGACTCTCCTCCTGAGAAAGTATCAACCTATAATCATTACATCTTCTACTTAGCAACCAAAAGGCAAATGTCATGAACAAACTCAGAATCTAAATGGTGGTATGTAATAATTGTTAAACCATGTTTGAAAACCCTAGTATGATCATGTAGGTGTGACTTCAGCTGTGGATGATGCCGTCTGCTGGGATGAAGGTCAGCTATGACCTTCAGCAATACATACATTCAAAAAGACCATCAAGACAAGCACTTGCCTTGGACTCAGGACACCCAAGGGCCAAGACTCTGGAGAGAAAAATATCTGATCTGCAATTTGATTAATAATCACCTAAAGATGGTATCTTAGCTTGAGTTCTCCTAGAAGTATATTCTGAGATAGGTATTCAAGTGCAAGTAGTTTATTTGAGACGTAGTTGCAGGAAACACCAGTAGGAGAATAGGAAAATAAAATAGGGATGGGAAGACAAAAGAGGTGCACTATCAAGCATGTTACTACAAGGGGAACCTTAGGAAATTATATGGAACACATGCCTTAGACAAAGTTATCTCACCGAAGGGACAAAAGAACTGGGTACTCTAAACACCGACTCCCATCAGTCAATGATTGGGGGCTGCTTTCAGAGGCTGTTAAGTCCCTGGCTCTTCAGACATGTTATATGAGAGGGTAGAGCTGCCTCAGTGGCCAGAATAAGCCAACCATTGGAAGTCAGGCTAGTGTGCACTGAACTGGTAAGGGAATGGAGGATACTGGCGTGACACCAATAATGTCTGCTACAGGCTTTGGTTCACCACAAGCTTATGTCACTGAGACAAGGAGAATAAGACTAATTCAAAAATTAAATAAATACAAAAAACTAAGCAGCCTTCCACCTTATATGCCTAAGTGTGTGAACAATTAGGAAAGATAGCATTTTCTAAATCCTCACTAAGGTTCATAAAACAAACAAACTACAGCAACAAAAGCCTCTTGTACACTGGGAAATCTGAACTCTTTGGGGACTTAAGAAGAGGATTCAGTGGAACTGGGGTTTGGGAGAGAGAGGAGCAAGGAGATCAAGAAAAGGGGAAAAGAATTTTAAAAATATTCCTGAAGGCAATATGTTGTTCATTTCATGATGTTGAAGTAAAGGGCTTGGTGTTTTTGAGAAATTAACATAAAGTTCACAGACTGTGGTCTTTAGACCTAGAAGAGAGTTTTATGACAGACTTCTGTGGATTGTGCCATTATAGCACTTCTTCATAGCAAATAGCTTTCCTTGAAATTACAGTCACCGTTTATTTGTCTTTCTATCAACTGTCTTCCAAATAAAATGTAAGTTCCTGAAGGCAAGAACTTTGTTTGTGTCTTCTTCAGTAGTAGGCACTCAATAAATAAATATGTAGTCAGTAAATAACTATGTTAGGGCCACAGAACACAAACAGGGTAAGTACTAGAAGGGCCTGACATTTGTACCACTGATTACATTCAGTCAAGCCATCATGTAAAGAGACAAAAGTAACCCGGCAATCACCTCCCATGATCATAAAACTTGGGACCATCCTGGTGTGTGGAAAACCTGACAATCACATATTCTTCTGCTTTAGTTACACACTCCCAACGGCATCCTCATCAAGCACCCAGGACCTATGTTACCATGGAAGCAGAATTTCAAAACTAGAAAGACCTTAGAGGTCAAAGAGTCCAACTCTCTGCATAATTCATCTCAGCTACATATTAAAGGTATAATCCAGACTTTCAGACAATCTTGGGGGAATTTATTTGAAAAAAAACACATCTAATATGAAAATATTGTATTAAAGAAAAATGATGCCTTATTTGGAATACAAGGTATAAAAAGTTTGGGAAACTCACTGTGCCCAAATGCTTCAGTCTCCTTCACAAATTTCTCAGCCCATAATCATTTGACTTTTTGGCTGCCATTGGAGATATTTAGAAAAATTTCTAAATTTTTCCCCTATCTTTTTTTATTCACTCATTTATTCCATGTTGTTCTGGGTTAAATGTAGTCCTTTGTTCATCAGATATTTAGAGATCAGTGTGTTCCCTATAGTTACTGAACATATGCATGCTGTCTCCTTTTAACTCTGCCTCATAAATAATCACACTTGATCCCTCTTACTGCCATCTTTTGCAATCATCTTCCAGTTACCTAGAACATAAGGTGCATAAAACTAAGCTCAGTGTCCAAGCTGTGATCTCACTAGGGTGGCTCAGAGATAAGCTATGATTTTTCATCACTCTCTTTGAAGAAATTATGACTCTACACTCATTGCTCAGGTTTCACTGCAGCTTTAAAGACATTTCTTCATTCTAGAGGAAAAACTCACTAAAAGCATTTTCTAAAAATTTTAAAGTATATTTCTTTAGTAGATGACTTAGTGCAATCGGCTCATATGTTTGAGTCCCTGGTATTGCATTGTCATGGAGACCACAAACAAGTAAAATGATGAAAAAATCAACATGATGTCATACAAGTCGATGCCAGAATGAGTCGATTCTCATACCTACAGTGGAGGAGAAAGGGAGTTCTAGGTAGAGGCAATAGAATATGGCAAGTGCCAGAGCTCAGATAAGATAGATTCATCAGTCTACAACCTAAAGTGAAGTAGGGTAGTGGTGAAAGAGGCTAGAAGTGGCCCATGGGCCAAATCAGGAGTGCTTCATAGGCATGCTTCTTAGTTTGCCATAAGAGCATTTAAGAGCCTTATAACTATTAAATGAATTGCTTAACTTTGAGGCACAAGGAAAATGCATTCTACACATATTTATTGACCCTCTATTGTGTCAGGCATTATTCTGGGTGCTAGGGATGCAGAAGTAAATAAGTCATAAAAAGATTCCTGCCCTCATGGAACTTCTAGTGGACAAGATAGACCACACACTAATATACAAATGTATAATATATCGTAAGTGTTGAGAAATTGTATGAAAAAGAAAGCCAAGTGAGGGGCTAGAAAATGATGGGTGGACTTCCTTTGGATAGGGTGGTCAGGAAGGCCTCTGAGATCCCAGTGAAGTGAGGGGACTACGCATGAGGAAATCTGTGGAAGAATGTTCCAGACAGAGGGAACAGTAAGTGCAAAGGCCTGAAGATAGGAACAAGCTTGGAATGGTGCAAGAAAAGCAGGAGGCCCCTGTGGCTGGAGAAGAGTAAGTGAGAGGCAAAGTCATAGGAGATGAGGACAAAGATAACCAGAGGTCAGATAATGTAGCTCCACAGTAAGGTCTTAAGGGAAAATGTTCCATAAATGTACTTGCCATACAGTCTATATACTATGATCTATTCGTGTAAACATAAAAGGATTGTGTTATATACATAATTATTATGGTCCATAATCACTCATTCAAAACTTCTGGGACAGGTGTGTTTTGGAAATTAATAATATTTTGGTTTTTAGAAAAGCAATGTATGACTGTACCATCTACTGGGTAGTCCTGGAGGAGTCTTGGGACAGCACTCTGCAATCAAACATTAATATCTCTGCAACAAAACATGTATGGGATAAACAAACACTACAAATAGCCCCATGTCAGGTCAGCTTTTTGTTTTCAGAACATTTTGGATTTCAGAATTGCAGATAGGGGGTTGTGGACCCATATTTGCACTTGTGTAGAAAACTCGGATCATTACTAGTGATTGTGAACAATGGTTGGAGGAATGAGACAGGATGGGTGGCAGGAGTATATTTATTCTACGTTATACTGTTCTGAACTTCTGGACATTTTTTTATCGTATGTTAGTTATGTCATTGAAATAACACTAATTTAAATTTTAAAAATAAAATGTGGCTGCTAATGTTTTTATCTCTGTAGTCTTTGAGTATTCAACAGAATGGATGGTATTAAGTGAAATATTTTAAACTAAACAAGTAATAAAAAGCATTTTGAATATGCATTACAAAATTGCTTCTAAATTTAAGAGTTTTAGTCATGACATGCAGCTTTTACTGTGTCTGCTGTTTGGAGATTGTCACCTTTTAAATATATTTGTGGACTAGGAAGAGTCATAGATAGTATCAGGATGATTTTGTGAGAAGTAGAAAAATTCATTTGTAAAACTCAGTGTAAAATGTATTTTTTCAATTAATGGGAAGTCATATTTCCTAATGTTCTAAGAAGTTTCTTCTGTTTCCTTACAGAACATGATCCACTTTCTGGACTTGTGATTGTTTCTGTTTTCTGTTTGTTTGGGTTTGGTTTTTAAAGTAAATCTGTAGGGCATTTGTCTGTTTTGATAACAGAATGTCACGCTTATGATAAATAATTGTCTGAAAGAGATTTATAATGTACAAGTCCATAAAATATTTAGACATTTTAAAATTGCAATTTGCAGCCTCCCTACTTCCTACCAGTCTCTTCCAACCAAATTCAGAGAGAAGTATTTAACAGCCACTGTGTTTCATGGTGAAAGTTATTGGCTGTGTGGTTGAAAACTGTAATTAGCCATGCCTCACTGATTCATACATGAATCGTTTTGAGGTTTATAATTCCACTGGAGTGTTAATGAACATGAATACCAAATACTCTGAGAGATTCTCTTTTTATCTTGGTAAAGTACATATTTTAAGGGGAAAAAATGATTTAAAATAATGAAAAAATACATTGCGTATATAACTAGGTCCTTGAGTTTTTGAATAGTAAATAAAACTGTATAATTTATTGGGACCTCTTCTTTATGAAACACACAGTGACTTGATACATATTAATTAATAAATCCTCAGGACTCCTACCTGGTAAATGTTAATAACACCCAGGAGTCCTACCTTTTCTGAACTTTGCTCCAATTTCCAGATAAGAAACCAGCTAACTAAGTTGATTCTACATCTTTGAAAACAGAATGGCGTAAAACCAACATTCAGAGTTCACGTGTCATCTATGAGTAGCATTGTCTTATGAACCTAGTTGAAAATAAAAGTAATTTAGGGAAAATGATATTTCATCACTTCCTTAATCTAGCAGGGATTTTCTTCATGAGAAAATTAAACCAAACACAAACTGGAAATATGACTTAACTGGGCCTGCCTCTGTATTTAGGGTCACCAAAGCATACAGTAAATGAAAATCAGATTGCTTTAGAATCCAAGAACAAACTCTGCTTTTGACCTTTAGAAAGCTCATGATGTATATGCCACAAAATAAACAAAATAATTTCTAAGTAAATTCGTTGAGTGCACCTGACCTTTGAAACAGAGCAGATGATGTTAATCAGATTTGTACAACTTTAATCTAGCTCAGCCTCCATCTCTCCATGTAGTTTTTAAATATCATAAAGAAGAGTCTCACAACAGGGAATCTTTTAAATCAGAATAGATTTAGAAATGGAACAGAATGCGTGACCTTGCTTCAAACAATGAAGTGTAACTTGGACACATAAGCAAGTGAGCATTATGACTATAAACCAACAAACTGTGCTCCTGAGGAAAAGTGACTTTTTAAAAATATTAACCTAAGCACGTTGTAGGCAGCTTCTCAGCGTTATAATAAAATATGGTTTGAGTGCTGACACTGTGTAAGGTAAATTTGGGGAAACTGAGTTGAAAACAGGCTTCATATTATAAAAAGGTGCTCCATCTGACCATTACATCTGTTTTTCTCCAGCCATATCATTTCTGCACTTCAAATATTTGAGCCATGGTCTTTCTAGAATAGCCTGTTAAGTAACTTGGTAGATGCCTTCCTATCTTTCCAGGATTACCTCCTTGGTAACGAACCCTGATCCCACTTCAGAATAATTCTACTCAATCCAAGTGTCTCTGATGAGGCTAACCACATTTATTCTTGCCCAAAGTGTGTGTGTGTGTGTGTGTGTGTGTGTGTGTGTGTGTGTGTATGTGTGTGGTCATTTCACAGGAAACAAGCTTGACCAGAGCACTCCGAGCTACTTGGTCACATGATTGGTTCAGGGCTGGGCACCTGACCCAAGGTGAGCTAATCTCCTTAAGGTATTTTGTCAGAGAGACCAAGAAAGAGGGTCCCTCTTTTTCTACAATCATGAGCTATGATGAGGATCTAAGTGTGGGGAGGCTGGCCACATTGCCCACTTAGGAATGAAGTCAGTCAAGGGCAAGCAGAGCTAAGAGATGAACAGAGGGAAAGGACCCAACAGGTGCTGCATCCCAGATTCCAATTTTGTCTGATGCTACCCTTTATATTTGCCAATTAGTTGAGCGTTTTCTTATTTAAGTTGGTTTGAATTAGGTTTTTGTTACTAGCAGCCAAAAGAGTCCTTTGCATTATGACTAATTCATAAAGTTTAGCTGACAGATAAACTCTTAAACTACCCAGAATAGAAAAGTGAAATGAAAGGGGTAATACTCTCCCATTCAGTTGTAACTTGGGAATTCTCAAAATCTGGAGCCACACCAGCCTCTGCTCTACCAGCCCCCAAACTGTGCTTCAGTCACGTGAGGACCTGGAGGTGTTTGGCGTGAAAAGAGAAGACAGAATGTGCTTGTTGGGCTCAACCATGTGAAGGTCTATTTCATGAAAAAGGGGATGGATTTATTCTGCAGATTTAAAATGCAGTTTCAAAAGTGCTTGTCACTCAGAAATTTTCTATATAACATGAGGAATAACTTTTCTAACCATGAAAGCCATGCGAGCCGACATAATGTGACCATCTAGCGATGCCACTTCCTCTGCTGAGTGGGAGGTTGGACCAAGTGACATCTAAGATCCCATTTAACTCTATGATTCCTTGATTCAGTCAAAGTTTGGTCATGATGATGATATTTGTAATTCATCATAAACACCTCAACCTTCCAGCAAGTCACAAATCAATCATATAAAAGTAGTCACAGAGGCAGAGATATGTTAGAAAAAATTTCCTAGACGGAATGATACTTGCACAGCTTTAGGTATAAATAAGACTTGGTTTATATTCCCACATAATATGTTACACAATGCTGCATTCAACTCTGATTCTTTAAGAAACTATTTGTCCTTATAATAGTTTCTTTAAAAATAAGTAAATGAATATATGATGGCAATATATTAAAGAGTACTATAAATAAATTTTAAAATCACCATGTCTTGAGTGCTTTTATATGCACATAAATAATAAGCATTAACACAGCAATGTATACCATACACTCCCAGCCAATGAATGTGAGTCCCCATTATTGCACTCTACCATTTAACTGAGTTGAGAGTGTATGCTTTTGCTTCTCTTTCTGTTATTATTTTCAGTACTGATAATTTATTTTGTGTGCTCAAAAGCATTTTTGACACTCAATGTTGAACAATGCATAACAAACAAAGTGAAAGCCACCATGCTAGACATGAAAATGCACATTTTACAGAAGTTCACGGTGCCTTCAAGAAATGTTTGAGAGCAAAGAATCAGGCAAAGGGGGACTGAAAGATATCATTTGGCATTTATGAAGGACAGCGTAAACACCACTGCAGCCAGGGAGAATTAGCAAAAATTGTATGGAAGCTACTTAAAATTATTGCCAGAGGTGTATAGTGATCTAGGGGTTTTAAGGCGATCAGAAGTGTAGTTGCCATGTGAGTGGCTGGAACACGTGTGCCTGGAAACAACAACGGGAAGACCCAGTATAGTGCCAGCCACATCAGCATTCCCATTTTCAGGAATGGAATACTTTATTCATCTCCTGCCCTATCTCTAAGATAGACTTTTTAGTGCTGTGTAGCAAGCTGGGAAAGGCATTCAAGACAGAACAGCATGTGATAAAGAAAAGAAAATTGTACACTTGAAACCAATGCAACTTTACTAACAATTGTCACCGCAATACACTTTAATTTAAAAACAAAAGAAAAGGAAAAGAAGTATAAAACAAGGCATTTTAGAAAAGTGTAAATGGTTTTAATGTTACCGGAGAGAAGAATATGGGAGACAGGTTAAAACTGAGACTCAAAAGCCATATTATGAAAGGGCTGGTAAACCATTCTCTAGAGCTAGGGATTGACCTGTTATGCAATGGGGAGCAAATGACTGGCTTTAACAGGCAAGTGATATGATCAAGTTTGAATTTTAGAGAAAAATCTCTCAGCAGCACTGTAGAGGCTTGATTATTGCAGGATATGACTCCAGGAAGGAGGTCAGCGAGGAGGTCACTGTTAACAATTAGACAAAATTGTTCACCTGTCGAATTACTAAGTTAAAATAATAATAATACTCTGGTGGTATAATAAATGGGTAAATTTCCAAAAAATAATTTGCAATATGTAAATCAAGTATGAACTTTTAAATGGTTAATGCAAAAGAAGTTCATGCCCTTTGAGCCAATCATTCTACTTTTAAGATTTACAGTAGACGTCATCAAAATGGTGACGTGAGGTAAGCCTCTGTAACGGTCCCCTGGAATTTACAACGAATCAAACAACAGTGACTCCACAAAGGACTCCCTGCACAGCAGACAGGCAAGATGAAGAGGCCCACTACTGAATTCACCTCCAGGTGGGTGAATCGCACTAGCGGGGGAGGAGGGAGAGAAGTGCGGAGACGGAGCCACGCGGGCACAGGACACAGACCTAGCTCAGGGCTCTGAGCTTGCTGCATCCCGGAACTACCGCAGCTGCTGGAGAGGGAAGAACTCAGACTGCTAGGGCTCCACTTATGGGCCACAGGGCTGCGGGGGCAGCATATAACACGGCTGAACCCAAGGCTCACAGCACAGACCTCGGAGCAAAGACTGAGGGAAGAAGGCTGGAAACGGTGGTTTAAGCCCTCACTGCCTAGCAGAGAATGGAAGCCTTAGGCACTGAAACTAGCCGCCCCCTCCCTACCCTCCCAGAGCTCGCCCGACACCCAACTGCCCGGGGCTAGAAGCGATAAAGTAGCAGTGTCAGACCAAAAGGACAAGATATTTGCTGTTCTGAGAACTGTGAACCACAGACACAGATTAGCAGCCCAACTAGTTCCGGCAACAGGGAGGGAGCTGTGGAAGCGGGACTGGCTGTGGTGGTGGTCACCGCAATTTCTCTGGGCCACCTCTCACAACTCACCCCACCGCTGGCCCCACCTATCTGGGCAGATGCCTGCAGGAGTAAACAGAACTGCTGAAACATACAGGCTCTGAAGCTGGTGCAGAAAGAGCTTTGGAACTTCAAAAGCTCTCCACATCCCCACAGGGACGTGGCGCCCTATGACCCAGGCAAACTGTTAACAGAGAAGAAGCCCATTTCCCAGGGATCCCCCCATTGTGTGAGAAGCTGGAATAGTGCAGAGAAAACATAGCACTACTGTGTGAGAGAGGGAAAAGAAGGCTGCAGTCGGAGAGAAAATAAAACATTCTACCAACAAGTACTGACAAACAAAAGAAAGACCTCTTCCTATCAACCTCTTGCAGAAGCCACTCCTGTAGATGTCTAGGAAGAGAAATAATAAATCAGTAATTGCCATGAATAACCAAGGCAACAAGACAGCTCGGAAAGAAAGTGAAAAGTCTCCAGAAAAGGAACCTAAAGAAATGGAAATATGTGACTTAAATGACAGAGAATTCAATATTGCAGTTCTAAAAAAACTCAACGAGATGCAAGAAAACACAAAAATACAATTTAATGAACTCAGAAACACAATCAAAGAACAACATGAGCATTTTACAAAAGAGATTGAAATTTTGAAAAACAACCAAATGGAATTTCTGGAGATTAAAAACTCAATAGAAAAAATTAAGAACGAAATAACCAGCTTAGGTAATAGAGTTGACCAGATGGAGAAAAGAATCAGTGACATCGAAGATAGGAACCTGGAAATTACACATATAGAAGAAGAAAGAGACTTGAGACTTAAAAGAAATAAAAGAACTCTACAAGAACTTTCTGACTCTATCAGAAAGAGCAATATAAGAATAATGGGCATACCAGAAGGAGAAGAAAGAGAGAAGGGAACAGAGAATATATTCAAACCAATTGTTGATGACAACTTCACAAACTTGTGGACAGAACTGGATCCTCGAATCCAAATAGCAAATAGAACACCTAATTACCTTAATCCCAACAGGCCTTCTCCAAGGCACATTGTATTGAAGCTGTCTAAAATCAACACCAAAGAAAGAATCCTCAAGGCAGCCAGGGAAAAGAAGACGGTAACCTACAAAAGAAAGCCCATTAAATTATCATCAGATTTTTCAGCAGACATTCTACAAGCCAGGAGGGAGTGGAATCAAATATTCAAACTATTGAAAGAGAGAAATCATGAGCCAAGAATAATCTATCCAGCAAAAATATCCTTTAGATATGAAGGAGGAATAAAGACCTTTGCAGACATACAGGAGCTGAGGGAATTTTCTAATACACGACCTGCACTACAAGAAATACTAAAGGAGGCTATTCGACCACCATCAACAGGGACAACTTGTGGCAACACAAAAAGTGGGGGAGTAAAGGGCTGAACTGGAATATGTGAATGGAGAAAGTAAGCGTGCTGAAGAAAATGGAATACTCTAAATATCAAACTTTCTTTTACATAAACTTAAGGGTAACCACTCAAAAAAAATCCAGAACTAAAATATATACTGTAATAAAAGAAGAGGGAAACATCACAGAATACCACCACACAGAAATAATAGACAACAACAAAAAGGCAAAGAAACAATGGAGAAACAGTCTTACCAGGAAACTAACGATAGAAAGAGAGGAAATCCTCACTTATCAATAATCACCCTAAATGTAAGTGGCCTGAACTCACCAATAAAAAGGCACAGAGTAGCAGATTGGATCAGAAAACTAAACCGAACCATATGCTGTCTCCAAGAGACACATCTCAGCTACAAGGACAAGCATAGACTCAAAGTGAAAGGGTGGAAATTGACACTCCAAGCAAATGGCACCCAGAGAAAATCAGGTGTAGCCATAATGATATCAGATGAAACAGACTTCAGGGTGAAAAAGGTAACAAGAGACAAAGATGGACATTTCATCATGATAAAGGGGACTATACAACAAGAAGACATAACAGTCATCAATATTTAAGCCCCAAATCAGGGAGCACCGAAATATACCAAGCAACTACTAACAGAAGTAAAGGGAGAAATTGACCCAAAAACAATTATCCTAGAGGACTTAAATACATCATTGACAGCTACGGATAGATCATCCAAACAGAAAATAAAAAAGGATAGCAGCCCTAAATGACACATTAGATGAAATGGATATAATTGACATATATAGAGCACTTCATCCTAAAACATCATACTATACATTCTTTTCGAATGTACATGGAACATTCTCAAGGATAGACCACATATTGGGACATAAAATCAGCCTCAGCAAATTTAAGAAGACTGAAATCATACCAAGCATATTCTCTGATAACAAGGCTTGAATTGGATATGAACTGCGAAAAGAAAGCAGGAAAAAACACAAATACATGGAGATTAAACAACATACTTTTAAAGAACGACTGGGTCAAAGAAGATATTAGAGGAGAGATCAAAAGATACATAGAAACAAATGACAATGAAAATACATCCTAACAAAATTTTTGAAATGCCGCGAAAGCAGTTTAAGATGGAAATTTATATCATTACAGGCCTATCTCAAGAAACAAGAAAAATCCCAAATAAATACTTCATGTTACACCTTAAAGAACTAGAAAAAGAAGAACAAGCGAAACCCAAGGTCAGCAGAAGAAAGGAAATAACAAAAATCAGAGCAGAACTAAATGAAATAGAGAACAAAAAGACAATAGAAAACAATAATGTGACAAAGAGCTGGTTCTTTGAAAAGATTAACAAAATCGACAAACCCTTGGCTAGACTCACTAAGATAAAAAGAGAGAAGACACTAATTAACAAAATCAGAAAAGAAAAACGGGAAGTTATCACGGACACCACAGAAATACAAAGGATCATGCAAGAATACTATGAAGGACTATATGCCACCAAATTCAATAACCTACAAGAAATGGACAAGTTCTTAAAAACATATAGCCTTCCAAGGCTGAACCATGAAGAACTGGAAAATCTTAACAGGCCGATCACCAGTAATGAAATTGAATCAGTCATCCAAAACCTTATCAAAAGCAAAAGTCCGGGACCAGATGGCTTCACTAGTGAATTCTACCAAACCTTCGAACAGGATCTAACACCAATCCTGCTCAAACTCTTCCAAAAAATTGAAGAAGAGAGAGTACTCCCTGACTCATTTTATGAGGCCAAAATTACCCTGATACCAAAACCTGGTGAGGACAACACAAAAAAAGAAAACAACAGACCAATATATTTGATGAATACTGATGTAAAAATCCTAGACAAAATTCTAGCAAATCGAATACAACAATGCATTAAAAAGATTATTCATCACGACAAAGAGGGGTTCATCCCCGGGGCACAAGGATGGTTCAACATCTGCAAATCCATCAATGTGATACACACACAAACAAAATAAAGGAGAAAAATCATTTGATTATATCAATTGATGCAGAAAAAGCATTTGACAAGATACAGCATCCATTTATGATTAAAACACTTAATAAAATGGATATAGAAGGAAAATACCTTAACATAATAAAGGCCATATATCACAAGCCCTCAGTTAACCTTATAATTAATGGTGAAAAACTGAAGCCCTTTGTTCTATGTTCAGGAACACGACAGGGCTGTCCCCTATCACTTCTGCTTTTCAACATAGTGTTGGAAGTCCTGGCCAGAGCAATCAGGCAAGAGAAAGAAATAAAAGGCATCCAAATTGGGAATGAAGAAGTTAAATTATCACTCTTTGCAGATGACATGATGCTATACATAGAAAATCCTAAAGACTCCACCAAAAAGCTATTAGAAACAATTAATGAATACAGTAAAGTTGCTGGCTACAAAATCAACGTACAAAAGTCCATTGCATTCCTATATACTAACAATGAAATCTCAGAAAAATAAATACAAAAAACAATTCCCTTTGCAATTGCAGCAAAAAGAATAAAATACCTAGGAATAAACTTAACCAAGGATGTGAAGGACCTATATGTGAAAACTATAAGACATTTTTGAAAGAAATTGAAGAAGACACGAAGAAATGGTAAGACATTCCGTGATCATGGATTGGAAGAACCAACATAGTTAAAATGGCCATATTACCCAAAGCAATATGCAGATTTAATGCAATCCCCATCAAAATCCCAATGGCAGTTTTTAAGGAAATAGAACAAAAAATCATCAGATTTGTATGGAATCACAAAAGACCCCGAATAGCCAAAGCAATCTTAAGAAAAAAGAACAATACTGGAGGTATCGCACTCCCTGACTTTAGCTTGTACTACAGGACTACAATAATCAAAACAGCATGGTATTGGCAGAAAAACAGACACATAGACCAATGGAATAGAATTGAGAACCCAGAAATAAAACCACATAAATATGGACAGATAATTTTTGACAAAGAAGTTAAAAACATACGATGGAGGAAAGACAGCCTCTTCAATAAATGGTGCTGGCAGAATTGGATAGCCACGTGCAAAAGAATGAAACTGGACTGCTATCTGTCACCATGTACCAAAATTAATTCAAAATGAATCAAAGACTTAAGCATAAGACCTAACACAATAAACTGCATAGAAGAAAACATAGGTACTAAATTTATGGACCTTGGGTTCAAAGAACATTTTATCATTTTGACTCCAAAGGCAATGGAAGTGAAAGCTAAAATAAACAAATGGGACTATATGAAACTTAAAAGCTTCTGCACATCAAAAGAAACCATCGACAAAATAAAGAGGCAACCAACTGAATGGGAGAAGATTTTTGCAAAGGGGTCCAACGATAAGGGGCTCATTTCCAAAATATACAAGGAACTCATGAAGCTCAACAACAAAAAAACAAACAACCCAATTGAAAAATGGACAGAGGACCTGAAGAGTGATTTCTCCAAAGAGGACATACAAATGGCAAATAGACATATGAAAAAAATGCTCAACATCACTAATCATCAGAGAAATGCAAATAAAAACCACAATGAGATATCACCTCACCCCAGTCAGAATGACTATCATCAACAAGACAAATAGTAACAAGTGTTGGAGAGACTGTGGAGAAAAAGGAACCCTCATACACTGTTGGTGGGAATGCAGACTGGTGCAGCCGTTATGGAAGGTAGTGTGGAGGTTCCTCAAAAAATTACAAATAGAATTATCATATGACCCAGCAATCCCTCTCCTGGGTATCTACCCAAAAAATTTGAAAACATTTATACATAAAGACACGTGTGCTCCAATGTTCATTGCAGCTTTGTTTATGGTGGCCAAGACATGGAAACAACCAAAATGTCCTTCGATAGATGAATGGATAAAGAAGTTGTGGTATATGTACACAATGGAATACTGTTCGGCAGTAAGAAAAGATGATATAGGAACATTTGTGACAACATGGATGGACCTGGAGAGTATAATTCTAAGCGAAATAAGTCAGACAGAAAAAGCAGAGAACTCTATGATTTCACTGATATGTGGTATATAAACCAAAAACAACAAAAGAACAAGACAAACAAATGAGAAACAAAAACTCATAGACACAGACAATAGTTTAGTGGTTAATAGAGGGTAAGGGGTATGGGGGGAGGGAGATGAGGGTAAGGGGGATCAAATATGTGGTGATGGAAGGAGAACTGACTCTGGGTGGTGAACACACAATGGGATTTATAGATGATGTAATACAGAATTGTACACCTGAAATCTATGTAATTTCACTCACAATTGTCACCCCAATAAATTTTTTAAAAATTTACAGTAAGACAATAGAGATGCAGACAAAAGTGTATGTTCAATGATACTTCTTTCCACAGCCTTAGTTCTGAAAAATTAGAAACCATTTTAATGTTCAACAAAAAAGCCATGAATAAATAATTGAAATGCATCACTATAATTTAAAATGTTTCTAAAAATGTTCAGTGACATGGAAAATTACCAAGGGATAATGTTAAATAAAAAAGCAGGAACATGTATGTGTGTGTGTATATATATATATATATATATATATATATAGTATACCCGCAGTTTTTAAAAAGGTATATTCATCTAAAAACTAGGGAATACATAAAAATATAATTGCTGCTTATCCCCAGGTGGTGGAATTGTTGGTGATTTTCATATTCATCTTTCTGTCTTTTGTATTTTTGACTTACTATCATGAACATATATTACTCTTACAAAGAGGTGTTAGGTTGAACCATTTGAAATTGCCTGCTATGGACTGAATTGTGTCCCCTCAAACTTCGTATGTTGAAGTTCTAACCTCCAATGTGATGGTGTTTGGAGATGTGCACACCAAGAAGAGGTCACATGCACACAACGAGATGGTGGCCATCTACAGGTCAGGAAGCGTCTCACCAGACTGTATCATTCTACCACCCTGATCATTCACTTGTATCCTCCCAACCTGTGAGAAAATAAATCTCTGTTGTTTAAGCCACCCAGTCTGTGGTATGTTGTTAGGGCAACCCAAGCTGACTGATAAATTGCTGAAATTGACTCCAAAAATTACAATTTCATACATTCAACCTACTTAAAAGAGAACTAAAACAAAACAAGAGACAGTCATTGAAAATGCCTTTGCAATAAATGCTGAGGGCCAGATCTAAAGCAATAACAAGATGAGAAGATCGAAGATGCAAAGGATATTAAGATGGTAGATTCTGTAACATGGAGACTGACAGGATTGACAGGATAGTATTAGTGAATAAGAAAGAGCATCTAGAAAATGAATCCAGTTTTTGCACTGAGGAATTGGGTGATAACAGTGGTAGTATTCACAACAAGGAATATTCAGAAAAACCTGTGTGGTAGCTAAGCTCTCCATTGCTCCCAGATCATCCCAGCCTCCTCGTATTCATGCTCTGGAGTGCTTCCCCTCCTCCTACACAGGTTGGTCAGTATCCTACATCTTGGATGACACAGCAGAAGCAGAAGTGGTGGTACACCACTTCAGAGGTGAGTACCGACTCTGGCAGAAGGCAGCTGCCGGGTCGTGAGGCCACCTCAGCCTGTGGAGAAGTCCACATGTTGAGGACGGGAGGCATGCAGCCAACAGCCGATGAAAAGCTGATGTCTGACAACAACCACACGGGGGAGGTTGGAAGCACACGCTCCAGCCTCCAGGGAAGCTTTCAGTTGACTGCAGCCTAGCTGACACCTACTCTAACCTAATGAGACACCCTAAGACCAGCTACCCTGCTCAGCGGTGCCCGGATTGCTGTTCTCTGAAAAGGGTGAGATAATCAACGTTTGTTGTAAGAGCTGCTAAACGTTGAGGTAATTAGTTACACAGCAACAAACAATAAATATTAGGTTGGTGCAAAAGTCATTGCGGTTTAAAAGGTCAAAAATCATTGCAAAAAGCACAGTTGCTTTTGCACCAACCTAATACAACCAGTTTTGATGAATTTGTTGATCTAAAGAGCTGAATATTCCATGAGGGCAGGAATCAGGGTGTATTAGGGCCTCTTGTTGCATGTAGCCCATGGTCTGTGTTCAGTGAACATATACTGCAAGCTGAAAAGGTAGAACGGAGACTGAAAAAGGTGGGAAAGTAGTACGGACATCTCCTGACGGGGACCCACTAAAGGGTTATAAGATATAACAGTTCAGGATAAAGATGTGTTTAGAAAGAAATGTGATGTGTGACTTTCATGCTTGATGTTACTTTAAGGACCTGTATTGCTTGTAAGTGTACTTTAATGATCTGATGTGCTTTAGAAGCTCATAAATCCGAAATGACTCTAAATTGTAAAATTCCAAACCTGCAACATATTTTATTTTATAGAACAAACTTGGGAAAATGTGGACCCGAAATTTTTTAACTGTAGAAAAATTTAGCAAGGTATTTTTCTCAAAATTCATTTCGGTACCTTAGGTAATTTGTAGCTAGCAATTTTCTGCCAGCTTTCCATTTTACTCTGGACTATTTTGACCTTGATTTAAAGCCTGCAGTTGATGAAATTCAAATTTCTATAGGACATTTTACCAATTATATGATGCAATAATCAATCCAAGAACATGCTCTATCTTTTCACTGCATCTATAACTGTTCGTTATTGTTCTATAAACAACGGATTGTTACTACTTGAACATGTTAGAACCAAGGAGAAACAATGCAATGGACTTAATGGTTGTGTTCCCCTAAAAGTCAGATGTTGAAATCCTAACTGTCAATGTGATGTTATTAGAAAGTCGAGCCTTTGGGAGGTAATTAGATCATGAAGGTGAAATCCTCATGAAAGGGGTTAGTGCCTTTAGGAAAGAGACTCCAGAGACCTCTCTAGGCTTCTCTTTCTGTTATGTGAGGACACAAGAAGTTGGCAGTCTGCAACCTGGAAGAAAGCCAGCCCAGAACCTCACCATTCTGCACCCTGATCTCAGACTTCAGCCTCCAGAGCTGTGGGAAATAAATTTCTGTTATTTATAAGCTACCGATAAATGGTACTGCATTGTAGCGGCCTGAACTAAGACACAGAAGATGTAATAAAGAGGATCAGTCCATTTGAACCTGAGTGTACAGACAATGATGTCTGGTCTGTATTTACTTTGTTACTGAAATAATGCCATAAACACACACACACACACACACACACACACACACACCATCACCCCCACACACAGACACAGACACACCACATTTTACAAAAACAACTCATACTTTTTCACCCACGGCTCAATGAAACAGAGGGAATTTGTGAGTCTCTGGAATACACTGTATGCCTAGTGAGAATGAAATCAGAAAAATCTGGGGTGCTCCCAGAGGTCCCTTTATTAAAAGGTTAGAAATGAAAATCTTTCATTCTAGCCAATTGTAAGCAAAGATTCACATGAAATTTATGTCTCTAGATAGAACCACAAAAGCTGAGAAAGAAGTCAGGTAGGGCAAGGAGTTAACCCATTGCTTATCTGAGGAGGGACTGGATCTTGCAATTCTTTCTCATTTACTAGAGTCTAATGCCATTTGACATTCCTTCAGCCACCCAGCTCTTGCTTCAGAGACTACCTAATTAGGTACAGCAAATAAGAATTTTCCTTCCAGAACATGACTGCTTTTTCTTCATTTTATATCATTTTATAGTTCACTTCAATATTCCTTGTACTACTTCCATATAATGTGCAACTTTCAAACATTGGAAGACAGCATTACCATGTAGCCTTCATTTAACTAAATCGTAGACAGCTTTTACCTCCTTTAAAAAGAAATGGCAAGAACACCTTTGACCCTTATATCTTAACTGCAATTAAGATATCATCTCCAATGTTTTCCTCTAGAAAATCAATAAATAAAATATGAATTGATACAACAAATTTATTCATACTAAAAAGCAAATATCACAATGTTCTTCGTCCTTCTGTTGCAATGAAACAGAAGAATTCCTGGCCATGTGACCTTTAGAAAAACATTTAACCTTTCTATGCCTTTGCTTTCTTATCTGTAATAAGGAAGGAAATGTACGGTTGTGAAGGATGGTTGTGAGGACTAACTGAGATAATGTGACTCTTTCCCAACCACATAGATAGTATTATGTGTAATACCTCCCAGACATGAATAGAATTCTTTTGATTTCCTTTTTCAAAAAGAGTTCATAATATTTTATTTGTGTCTCATCCCCTAAACCAAACATTATAAGAGGGTTTTGTTGAATTGTTTTACATTTTGAATTATAAACAGCTACTGAGTTGCAGCATCCCAAGATGCAATGGGCAACACCGTATGAGAACGTATGCAGGAATATTTATGTATGTACACATGTGTGGAAAAAATATGCATATATCTACATTTGCGTGTATGCAAAACACCAACAAAGCATGTGGTAAAGAAAGGGAGAGATATTTATACTGAGGGCGATTCCTTGTATATTTATATATTTTGTTGTTCTGGTTTGAAGAAGACGTGGTTATTCACATATATAACCCTGGTTGAGAAAAAAATCTTAGCATCTACGAACAACCTTTTTCACTGCCAAAGCAGCTATTGCTGACAGTTTCTCTGCCTCTTCTCCTTTACAGGCTTACTTCCCATTTCCCTGAAAGAAAGCTTGAGCTGAATTCATGAGAGGCAGAAGACTGAACTAAAATTGCTCAGGCTCTGAAGCCCCTTTGATTTGTCTTCAAATCCAAACCCTGCTACTTCCTCACTGTGAAACCATGGCTAAATTACTTACCTTCTTTGAGCTCAGTTTAGCCTTCAGCAAAATGCTGGTAATGAGAACCTACCTCCATACCGATGTAATGAGGATTAAATGAGATAACATATGTAAAGCACAGTGCCTAGCACATGATAAGCACTTAAGAAAATGTTGTTGTTGATGGTTCTTACGTGAGACAGGATATAGGCTTTAGCTGATGCAATGAGTAACAAAAACCCAAATATAACAAAGCCTTAAATTAAATAAAATTTCATTTATCCTCACTCAGAATTGACATGGCAGCTCTATATTTTCAGGCACTCACACTCCTTATATCTTGTTACTTTGCCATATTCAAGTGGTAGCTTCCATCTCTGAGCCCAAGATGACTACTCCAACTTCAGCCATCTTATCCACACCTCAGCTAAAGGGAAGATAGAAAGAGGATGGCTAACTATTGTCCCTTCATTATTATGGCTGCCTATTTTTCTGTAATAAACCAAAAAAACTTAGTGACATAAAACAACAATTAGTCTTCTCTTATGGTTTCTGTGGAACAGGAATTCAGAAAGGGTACAGCCAGGATGGCTTATCTCTGTTCAACAATGTTAGGGATGTGGACAAAAATGGGATTATCCCAAAAGTAAGCCCACAGGGTGACCTGGTAATAAATTTCTAACTCGGCAGGTCATGGTGGGTAGTCACCCCACAGGCATATAAGTTCTTTAGCAAAAGGTTTATCTTTGCCTTAAGCAAGACCTGTCCATTGTTTTTGTGCATCTAGGTTAGTATATCTTTGAAATAAGCATAACCACCCCCAAGAAAGCACATAATCTTGTTAACTATCCTGTAGTCCAATCCCTGCCTTGCTTTCTTCCACTTTCATGTTACCCTCCTTATGTTCCCTCTTTAATTCCAAATGCATAAAAGGAACTCCAAACTGTCAGTCTCTGAAGCATTTGAGATCTTGCTTCCCGGCAACTGTAGTCAGTTTTGGCTCAAATAAAGTCTTATAAAAATTCTTTACAGGTTTGGATGTTTCTTACATCAACAGGGGCCTCTTCTGGGAAGATTCAAAGATTAGAGGTGACTCAACGGCTGAGGGCTATAGCCACCTCTAAGGATTCCTAACTCATATATCTGAAGGTCAATGTAGGTTACTAGCTAGTACCTCAACTGCAGTTCTTAGCCAGAACACCTACCGGTGACCTCTCTAGGTGGCTGCTTGGATTTCCTGGGTTCTTAGAAAGGATGACCCAAAGAGAATGAGATGGAAACTTTTTATGACTTAGCCTCATAGTTATAACATCATTTGCACTATAGTCACAAACCTTCCCAAATGCAAGAGAGGGAACATAAACCACCCTTCTCAATGGTAGGGGTGTAAACCTTCACAGTGTAAAAAGATGACATGGGATGGAAAAGTGCAGTCGTCAGTTTTGGAAAGCACGATCTGAGACAACTGGCCTGTGATTGTTACAGCAACATTATAGTAGGAATTGTTTGTTCGTTCATACTTTCAGTAGATATTTTTTGAGAGCCCACAATATGTGATGCACAATTCTTGGTTCTAGGGATAGAGTGGTGAACAAAACCGGGTCCCTGGCCTCATGGTAATCGTATTCTGGTAGGGGAGACCAACAATAGACACATGTATAGTACACCATTGGGTGGTGTAAACGAAAAGGGGTTCTGTAATAAATGAGTGACAGAAAGTAACTTCGTAGTTGATCTGATCATAAGTTCTTAACTGGGCAGGTCATGGTGGGTAGTCATGCCCCAAGCATATAACTTCTTTTTTCTTTTTTAAATATGGAACGCTTCACGAATTTGCGTGAATTTGCGTCATCCTTACACAGGGGCCATGCTAATTTTCTCTGTATCGCTCCAGTGTTAGTATATGTGCTGCCGAAGGGAGCACAACTTCTTTAGGAAAAGGTTTACCATCCTCTTAAGTAAGCCTTGCCCATTGTTCTTATGCATCTCAGTTAACACACCTTTGAAATGCCAGACCAACCCTCTTTCAGGGACCTTAAAGTCCCACCACCCTCAAGGGAGCATATAATCTTGTTAACTAACCTGAAATCCAATCATAAAGATTCCCCCCTCCTTGCTTTCTCCACATTCTTATAAGCTTCCTTACATTCCCTCCTTTATTCCAAATGTATAAAAAGAACTGCAAAACTCATCTGCTGGAGCGTTTGAGATCTTACTTCCCGCCATGTCATCAGGTTGGCACAAAGAAACTCAAAAATTTTCTACAGGTGTGGACATTGTAACATTGACAGCAGTGGTGAATGTTATGAAGAACTTAAAGCAGGGTAAGGGTATAGAAAATGACAGCATGTAAATATAATCTAATAGTGTGGTTAACAAACAAAAAAAGGCCTTTTCTTCTGAGAAAGTAACATGTGAACAGAGACCTCAGTGGTCTGATGGACCAGCCATGCAAGAGCTCAGATAGGAGCATTCTAGGCAGGTGCAATTGCCCTAGTGAAGATCGGAGGTAGAATAAGCTTGACCTGTTCATAGCCCAGTACCAAACACATGTGACTGGAGTATACAGATTATGGAAGAGGGAATCAGAGCCTACCAACAGAACTATAGCCCAGATAATGAGTATGCACTTTATTCAAGTTTTTTTAAAGCAGTGAGAGTGATAAAACATAAAAATGAATATTATTTATATATATATGAAATAAATATCTAAACCTGTGGAGAAGTTTTATAAGAGTTTATTTAGGCCAAACTGATGACATATGCCATGGAGCAAGATCTCAAATGCTCCGGAAAATAAAAGTTTTGCAGCTTCTTTCATTCATTCGAAATTAAGGACGGAACTAATGAAGATTCCATGGAGGTGGGAAAAGCAAGGCAAGGATTGCATTACAGGATGATTAACAAGATCATGTGCTTTATCAAGGGTGGTTATGCCTTATTTCAAAGGTGTGTTAACTTAGATGCATGGACACAATGGACAGGGCTTGCTTAAGGAAAAGATAAACATTTTGCTAAAGAATTTATATGCCTGGGGTGTGACTACCCATTTATGATCAGATCACCCTGTGAGGTTACTTTGCATAGAACTTACATATAGAGAGATATGGATAGATATTCATTCTAGCCACTGTGTTGTGAACAGTGTACAAAAAAGTGAAAATAGAGGTTATTTTGGTAGTCCGGGGAAAAGGTAGGATAGTAAACCTGGAGGTGGGGAGAAGTACCCAAATTTGGAATCTGTTTGGAAGGTAGGGAGGGGCAATAGGATCTGCCGATGGATTGCATGCAGGTGTGAAACAGAGAAGGCCATAGAAGATAACTGCGAGGTTTGAGGCGCCAGTTTCCACTGGAAGTCTCCCACCACCCCAAAGCTAGAGGCAGTACTGTACAGTGATTCACAGGCCCCGACAGAGTCCAGGGTCTAAGTGTGAAGGCTGAGACTCCCCAGCAGTGACCTTGAGCACCTTCCATTCCCACCAACCAAGGGCAGAAGTAGCCCCACACACTGGAGGTTAGCTGTCAGGGGGGATTAAGCTTCTCAGATGAGGGAGAAGGAAGCAGGGGGTGGATCAAGAGCTGAGAAGATTATTTTTTGCAGTAGCAATGGCACAAAGGAATCAGGTACTCCCAGAGCAAAAGCATAATGGAGCCCTGAGGAAATCAGGCCTCATAATTCTCTCAGAAACGCGGCCTTTGCTTCATTTATGCCAGGCACCCCAGCGGGCACTCCCTAAACACGACTGACCACAAAAAATGATGTTGTTTTCTGGGCAGCACTGCCACTCATTTGACCAATTATTTGTGATAGTTCAGCTAATTTCCCACTCTCGTAATAATCTTCAGTTTTACTGCAAACACAATTAGGGCACGCCAACTCAAATGCTTTACTACCACAAAAATAGACCTTACCTCCCATTGGATGCCTTTATGGTAACAACTTTGAGCACCTCTTGTAATTGCACTAAATTTGTGGCTAACAGACCCACTATCCAAGTCCCAGTCAGGGTTCCCCTGCCTGCAGATAAAGACAGGAAAAGTCAACAGTCCAAGGTCGGCCCTAACAGTGTAGGATGGAGTCTACATTTTCCTTCCTAGCAACCTGCGTCCACCTGCCTCTTCCCCACCATTTTATTATAACTTCCTATTATATATATTTTTCATTTCAGAAACCAATTGATCCGGAATGGCAATCCACTTACTAATTTTGCTCTCTCCTATGTTTTACACTCACGTCAAATTGGGGGGATAAAAGTTTAAAATTACATCGCTTTTCAAAGGCATTCCATGGAACCTTTTCTATTTAGAATGTCAATTTGTCCTTTTCCAAATTTTCCTAGTGTTTATTTAGCTAATGGTTTGGAATGTTGTTTCTTGATGTCAAAAGATTTGACCATTCACATATCACGGTGCTGCTGCACCAACTCCAACTGATGGAAAACAGAAGGATGACAAGTGCAAACCCAAAGTGAACAGAAAGCGCAGGCTATCTTCCCTCTGTGCTACATTGCATCCATCTGCCTCCACTCCAGCCCCCTTACCTCACATATAACCATGGGAAGCGATCTCCTGATAATAATTCCAGAACACATTTCAAATAAGAAAAAAACCTGATTTCTCTAAATCATTAATATCCAGGGCCAAATGGGGAAAATAAAAGAGAATAATCCAAACACCCTCCATTAGTACAGCTAATCAATATTTGATTTATATTTCTTTTTTTTAATTAATTAGATTTATTGGGGTGACAATTGTTAGTAAATTTACATAGATTTCAGGTGTACAATTCTGTATTATATCATCTATAAATCCCATTGTGTGTTCACCACCCAGAGTCAGTTCTCCTTCCATCACCATATATTTGATCCCCTTTACCCTCATCACCCACCCCCCACCCCCTTACCCCCTTACCCTCTGGTATGATTTATATTTCTTTGAGATATTTAAACCATACATTTCCTCCCTACCTTAGAGACCTCTCAAACACAAAGTTGCAGAACGGCACACTATGTGTGACAGATAATCTCAAGTCTTTCTCCTGGATGGGATGGTTTGAGCATTGTTCTCTAGGGCTTCACTGATCCTCACTTAAATCTTTTTGGTTTTATTTTTAGGTCAACAATAAAGGAATACCTTGTTTCATTAAAATTTATTAAATATTTGTGAATGAATAAAAAGTTTACAGATGCCCTAGAGCCTGAAGGGTTGGCTGTCTAGCCCTCAGCTTCTTCTTACTTTCCCATTACCTAAGAAGTAACTCTTACCAGCTCCACTAAACTTTCACTGCCTTTTAAACCTTAAGTCTCACTTTACTTATCAATTATGTGTCAAAATAACAGGAAACTAAAAGAGAAAACACACAGCATCAAATTACACTTTCCACAGACTGTTGTGCTTTCAGAAGACATCCACAATGTTTTGATATTCCTCCTTTGAGTGTGGGTCTGACTTAGTGATTCACTTCCAACAAATAAAATATGCAGAAGTGTCTGTGTGTAACTTTCAAGAGCATATCCTTACAGCTTCCACCTGGCTCTCTTTTGGATGACTGCCTCTGGGGAAACCCAACTGCCGTGTCATAGCGACATTCAAGCAGCCCTTTGAAGAGGTCCACATGAGAAGGAACTGAGGACTTCTGCCAAGAACCATGTGAATAGACCATCGTGGAAAAGGATCTTGCAGCCCTAGTCAAGTTTTCAAATGACTGCAGCCTGTACATTGTCTTGATCACAACACCATGAGAGACACTGAGCCAGAGCTGCCCAAGGAAGCCGCTCCCTAATCTCTAACGCACTGAAATTGTGAGATAATAAATATTTGCTGTTTTAAGTTAGTAAGTTTGGGGATAATTTCTTATACAGCAATAGGTAACTAATACACTGATTATTTCACAGGTGTATTACCCTTTTCTCTATTTGATCTTACATAGGTAACTAGCAGTCCCCTTAATCATGACAGTTGATTATAGTAGAGAATATCTGTGCAACATTTAATTAACTCAAAAATATATTGCACTCTGTGTATTTTTAAAAACTATTTATTTTTTAAGTTACAGTTGACATTCAATATTATTTTACATTAGTTTCAGGTGGACAGCATAGCTGTTAGACACTTGCATAATTTATGCAGTGATCCCCTCAATTAGTCTAGTACTCACTTGGCACAATAGATCGTTGTTGCAATATTATTGACTGTACACATATTCTCTGTGCTGTACTTTACAACCCTGTGAGTATAACTACCAACTTGTATTTCTTAATTCCTTCACCATTACCACCCAGCTCCCCAACCCCTACCCTCTCTGGTAACCATGAGTTTGTTCTCTGTATCTGAGTCTGTTTCTGTTTTGTTTGTTTATTTTGTTCTTCAGTTTCCACATATAGGTGAGATCACATGGTATTTGTCTTTCTCAGTCTGACTTATTTCACTTAGCATAATACCCTCTAGGTCCATCCATGTTGTTACAAATGGTAACATTTCCTTCTTTTTTATGGCCAAGTAATATTCCATTGTGTGTGAATATAAATACATAAAAATATATAAATATATACATATATAAATATATATATACACAAACATACACACACACGCACACACACACGCACACACAGAATGCCAAAAAATATATATATACATTTTAAGAAAGGAAAAAAACTATTAAAATTACACTGATGGTAACAACTTTGAGCACCTCTTGTAACTGCAGAAGTCAAACATGACTTATATTCAACTTTTGTTATCAGTATATATTATTATAATTTTAATACAGTTTTTTCATATACATATACATATATATATATATATATATATATATATATATATATCACTTTTTCTTTATTCAGTCGTCTATTGAGGGGCACTTGGGTTGCTTAAACAGATAGGCTATTATAAATAATGAACATAGGGGAGGGGTGCATATATCTTTTTGAATTAGTGTTTTGGATTTCTTTGGATAAATACCCAAAAGTGGAATTGCTGGATCATAAAGTACTTCTATTTTGAATTTTTTGAGGAACATCTAAACTGCTTTTCTGTAGTGGCTGCACCAATCTGCAATCCTACCAGCAGTGCAGAGGGTTCCCTTTTCTCCACATCCTCACCAACACTTGTTGTTTGTTGATTTATTGATGACAGCCATTCTGACAGGAGTGAGGTGATATCTCACTCTGGTTTTAATTTGCATTTCTCTGATGATTACTAACATTCAGCATCTTTTCATATGTCTATTTGCCATGTGAATGTCCTCTGGAAAAATATGTATTCAGGTCCTCTGCTCATTTTTTTGATTGGATTTTTGTTTTCTTGGTGTTGAGTTGTATGAGTTGTTTATAAATTTTAGATATTAACCCATATCAGATGTATCATTGGCAAATATCTTTTCCCATTCACTAGGCTGTCTTTTCTTTTTGTTGATGGTTTCCTGTGCTGGGCAAAAATTTTTTAGTTTGTTGTAGTCCCATTTATTTTTTCTTTTGTTTCCCTTGCCTGAGAAGATATATCAGAAAAAAATATTTCTAAGGGTAATGTCTGAGCGTTTACTACATATGTTTTCTTTTAGTAGCTTTATGGTTTCAGGTCTTACATTTAAATCTTTAATCCATTTGGAATTTACCTCCCATTTGTTTTCTTCTTTCTCAACATTGCTGTGGCTAATTGGAGTCTTTTGTGGTTCTATATAAATTTTAAAATTATTTGTTCTAGTTCTGTGAAAAATGTCATTGGTATTTTGATAGGGAGTGCATTGAATCTACAGATTGCTTTGGGAAGTATGGACATTTTAATGATGTTAATTCTTCATATCCATGAGCAAGGTATATGTTTCCATTTATTTGTATCTTCTTCAGTTTCTTTCTGCAGTATCTTACAGTTTTCCAAGTAAAAGTTTTTTACCTCCTTGGTTAAATTTATTCCAAGGTATTCTTTTTATGCAATTTTAAATGGAATTGTTTTCTTAATTTCTCTTTCCGACAATTCATTATTGGTGTATAAACTGCAATCGATTTCTGAATATTAATTCTGTATCCTGCTGCTTTACTGAATTCATTTATCAGTTCTAATAGTTTTTTGGTGGAATCTTGAGGATTCTCTCTATACAGTATGATGTCATCTGCAAATAATGACAGTTTTACTTCTTCCCTTCCTATTTGGATGCCTTTTTTTTTTTTCGTTCTGTGATTGCTGTGGCTTGACTTCTGATACTATCTTGAATAAAAATAGTAAAAGTGGACATCCTTGTCTTGTCCCTGAGCTTTAGGGAAATACTTGTAGCTTTTCCCATTGACTATGATATTAGATGTGGTTTTGTCATACATGGCCTTTATTTTTTTGAAGTATGTTGCCTCTAGTCCACCTTTGCTGAGAGTTTATGTTATAAGTGGATGCTGGATTTTCTCAAATGCTTTTTCTATATCTGATGATATGATCATATAATTTTTATCTTTCATTTTGTTAATGTGGTGTATCACATTAATTGATTTGTGGATATTGTACCAAACTTGCATCCCAGGAATAAATCCCATTTGATCCTGGTGTATGATCTTTTTAATGTATTGCTGAATTGGTTTTCCCAATGTTTTGTTGAGGATTTTTGCATCTAGTTCATCAGGGAAATTGACCTATAGCTTTCTTTTTTTGTAATGTCTTTGTCTGGTTTTGCAATTAGGGGAATGGTGGGCTGGTAAAATAAGCTTCAGAGAGACTTCCCTCCTCTTGAATTTTCTGGAATAGTTTGAGAAGGATAGATGTTAATTCTTCTTTGAATGTTTGGTAAAATTCACCTGTGAAGCCATCCGGTACAGGAATTTTGTTTTCTGTTTTGGGGGGAGTTTTTGATTGCTGATTTGATTTTGCTTGTAGTAATCTGTCAGTTCAGATATTCTGTTCCTTCTTGATTCAGTCTTGGAAGATGTATACTTCTAGGAATTTATCCATTTCTTCCAGATGTTCCAATTTGTTGAAATATAATTGTTCATAGTATTTTCTTATAATCATTTGTATTTCTGTAGTGTCAGTTGTCACTTTTCCTCTTTCATTTCTGATTATTTTTATTTGGGTCCTCTTTCTTTTTTTCTTGATGAGCTTGGTTAAACATTTATCAATTATGTTTTTCTTTCAAAACACCAGCTCTTGGTTTCATTGATTTTTAGACTCTATTTCATTTATTTCCATTCTGATCTTTATTATTTCCTTCCTTCTACTCACTTTGGACTTCATTTGCTTTTCTTTTACTAGTTCCGATAAGTATAAGGTTAGATTGTTTATTTGAGATTTTTCTTATTTCTGGAGGTAGGCCTTCATCGCTATGAATTTCCCTTTTAGGACTGCTTTCCTGTGTCCCATTGATTTTGGGTCACTGTGTTTTCATTTTCATTTGTCTCAAGTTATCTTTTGATTTCTTCCTGGATCTCATCGTTGATCTATTCATTACTTAGTAGCATGTTATTTATCCTCCATGTGTTTTTCAGTATTTTTCTTGTTACCGATTTCTAGTTTCATACCATTGTGGTCAGAGAAGACACTTAGATATGATTTCAATATTCTTAAATTTATTCAGACTTGTTTTGTGACATAATATGTGGTCTATCTTGGAAAGTGTTCCATGTGCACTTGAAAATAATATATATTTTGCTGCTTTGGAGTGAAATGCTCTAAAAATATCAATTAAATCCAACTGACCTAGTGTGTCATTTAAGGCCACTGTTTCCTTGTTGATTTTCTGTCTGGAAGATCGGTCCATTGGTGTCAATGGGGTGTTAATATCCCCTACTATGATTAGATTAGTGTTAATCTCTCCCTGTATGGCAGTCAATATTTTCTATATATATTCAGGTGGTCCTACGTAATGTCTCTCTTTATATCTTATTATAGTCTTTGTTTGGAAGTCAATATTTTCTGATATAAGTATTGCCACCCCATATTTGTTCATTTGTTTGTTTCCATTTGCTTAGAATATCTTTCCCCATCCCTTTACGTTCAGTCTTTGTGTGTTTTCCAATCTGAAGTGATTCTCTTGTAGATAGCATTTGTATAGGTCTCTTTTCTTATCCATTCAGCTACCCTGCGTCTTTTGATTGGGGGGAGGTGCTTACCCTGCCGAGCAGGAGTCACCCCACTGGACTTTGCTGAGACCGTCCCTTGGGTGTGTCGCTTGTGGAGCTAATTGGGTGGTGCTCTGCTGTGGTCTGATGCCAACCTCCAGGTATGCTGGTTCTGGGGCTTCTTGGGAGGGTCCAATGCAGGCCCAGGTCTGCCACTTCCTGCAACCAGCCATGGACTAGCTGGCAGGAGCTACAAAGTGGTCTGTGGTTGGTTGTTGCCTGTGCTGGACCTGGAGGTTTGTGGAAGAGGTCATGCTGCTAACCGAGGATGGTTGCCACCAGTACGCAGCCTGGGGTTGGTCTGCAAAAATTCCAGGACATCCCAAGGTCTGCTGCTGCCTAATGGCTCTGGTAACGCTCAGCTGCTGATAGAGCCTTTAGTGGTATGTGACTTGAGTGAGTTATATTCTCAGGGAGTCACTAGAGTGGGCTGATTGCTGTCCACAAGGTTAATGTAGATTTTGTTTTGGTGCCAGTACTGAGCTTGGAGCTATTCAGTAACAGTGTCAGAGCACACCAAGGTAAGCTGCCACCTGCCTGGGACCCATGGACCCCTGAGAGATGTCCATGAAAGAGTGCAACAAAGGTAGCCCTGGCTGCTGACTGAGGAATTCTCTCTGGCATTGTGTGAATTGGGTGGGGCAGGGTCTCAGAGAGTCACCAAAGTGGAAAGAGCAGAGTTCATCAAGCTAATGCAGATGCAGATTTGGCCATGTATGGGAAGGCTCCACACAGGAAAGATGGTGCCTGCCTGCCAGCTGCCTGGGAGCAGGACCCCACACAGGGTAAATGGGAGACTGTACCTCCAGTTCTCACCCTGAAACCACGCAACTCAGTTTCTCCCTGTATGTCTCTGATACTTCCTGAATTTCCATCCCTCCACCAGAGCCCAGGACGAGTGCCTGTGAGCAAATGAGTCTCTGCATGGGCCTTTTAAGTGGATGTCTGGGTTTTCTGCAGCCCTTTATTTGACCCAGATGGCCAGAATCCCCACTGTTTTTCACAGCCAGATATTTTGGGGAATCTTCCCAACCCTGGTACACTAGGCGGGGGAGCTTGGTGTGGGGCTTGGGTCCCTCACTTCTCCAGCGAGAGACTTACCTCCACAACCAAAATATCCCTCCTGATTATCAACTGCCACCCACTGGACTGGGGTCAGCCCATTCTGTGTCTCCATCCCTCCTACCAGTCTCAACATGGCTTCTTTATATCATTATTTATACAATTTCTGTTTAGCTTGACTTGAGATGGTTCTCCAGGTTGATTGTTCTGTAACTTACTTGTAATTTTAATGTGGTCACAGAAGGAGGCAAGCACCCTGTTTGTCTACTCACCATATTGGATCCTTCTTTTGTGTATTTTCTTAATAAGAAAAATATTTTTAAAGTACCATGTCTCTGATGGAAAATACTTATAATAGTAACTATCATTTATTGACTACCCATATGTGTGAGATAATTGCATTATATTAATATATAAGATATAATTACACAATTATAAACTACGTTATATTTATATATTATATAATATATAATTATATTTCTTACATTATATTATAAAATTATTTTATTTCATGCCCATCACATTGACATCTATACCCCATTTTATAGAGGAGAAAATTAAGTCTCAGAGAAGTTGAGTAACTCATGAATGAACAGCAAAATTAGAACTCAAAGCGTCTCTGGGAAGACTAAATTTTGTGCTGTTTCTGTGTGATCACAAACGATTCATTCTTTAAAATTTCTACCTGAAGGAATAATCCAATAAACATACGTGGACTTTGAACTTGAATATATATGTTATTTGACAAGATATCTCGCTGTCCTTCAATAACATAGTAATGAAGAGCCTAAATTATTATATTATTGTCTTCGTCCATTTAGGCTATTTTTGCTTCCTTGTTCACACATTGGAACTGATGTGAAAACTGTTCATCTCAGCTATGTCCCAAATTTTCCTCCTGCAGTGAAATTCCTTTACATTATAATGAGTTTACTGGTACCACTGCTTACCAATTCCATTCTCTATTACTCTCACATAGGCTATAAAAATCTTAACAGTTGTTGGGGAAAATTAATTCAAACATTTATGTCATTAAAGGTAAAATAATGTCTCTATTCAAATCTGTCTCAATTTCTGAAATGAGCTATGTGGAAATGCACTCAATCTCAGCTTCAATAGATTTTTTTTCATCATCAAAATGATCTTTCAGGTGATTTAGGTCAAAATAATGCAATAAAAATTGAGGTGATTGTTTAAAATTTTTTTCTCAAACTGCTATAATCTTTTTCACGTCAAGACTGACAATTAGCAACGGTTTTCTACATTCAGAAGTGAACAATCTTCTATAATTTTTTAAAAGAAGTGACCCAAAATGAATTATTTCCAAAGAACTATATTATTGTGTTTGTTTCTGTAACTTCACATTTTCTTAATTCAGTCAGACTAAAGGGATTTTTAAATCTCTACATGGGTTTTACTGTTTAAATTTTTATAGATAAGATTCTTCATAGTAGCAGATTTTTTCCTTTCACATTTTCAATTTGGTTCTCCAGACTGTTCAATTTGTTGAAAGACAGAAGGCTTAAGAAACACATTAATCTGTTTTTCTGAAACTGTGGAGCTTCTATAGTCTTCTCTTAAAATATGCATAATAAAAAGCATATCTGTAGTATTTCTGGGAAATAAAATTTTTTCGCAATTTAGGTATTAGGTAATTTCTTCCACACTTCTTATTACAGAAGAACTTAATCACAGGGACATCAAACCAAGAAAACCCAATTATTACATAGTGAAGCCCTCTGCCTGTTTACTTGCAATTGGTCTTTGAAGGACACTTACCATCTTGTATCTTGCTATGGAATTATTTATATAAATGCCGTATTTTCAGGTCCAGCACATTATAATCAGTGTATAAGCAGAGCTCTTTTTTCAAATGTTTGGATCTTCTTTAGGTTCTAACTGAATCTCTCAAATTAAATATCTCTCAAATTAACAAGATCTGTTATGGGACTTTTAGCTTTCTAGGATTTCAGACACAATGTTAACAAAAGAGCAATGACTTTGGTCTCTATATGAAACATTTGAAATTTATCATTTACTCATCCATTTATCACTTACATCCATTCAACCAAAGTATCTATGGTAGATTAAATTATTGGTTCCAATTTTTCACTCTCCTGTGGTAGAATTACACATATAATTTTATACCTCTCTCCCATTATGAGTGAAACATACTTCTTGGCCGTGATGATATCATGCTTATCATTGGCACACTTGGTTTGGCTAATAAAACGTTAACGGAGGCCAATAAATGTATTTGCATGGGTTGGCTTGCCTCTTACATTCTTTTTATTCATCATGAGAAGAACATTCTGCAGATACCTCATTCAAATGGGGATAAGAGAAATGTGGATGAAATCTAGACCAGACATGTAGGTTGGAACCAAGGTCAGCGAATGCTAGCCAACCACAACGGAACCCTAGCCAAATATAGATCCATGAATAAAACAGAATTACATGTTTGCTAGTGTAAGGCACTGAGATTTGGAATCATTTGTTACACAGTGTAGCAATCACTATTACAGTGTCCTCCCATTGGTTCTCCTATCTTTGTTCAAGAGAGTAAATGAATTAACACATTTCAAGAACTGAGTTAGTATTGGTTGTAGGGCTATCCTGCATAGCCCTACATACAGACATAAGCTATAAATTGAGAGATACAAGTCCCCAGCTGTGCAAAAATATGTTACCCACTGCTGTGTTGTAGGAGTACCATTCACTCATACTCACAGTGTGGTATAGTGCATGGCACATTTGATTTCAGAAACAAATGAATTTCATTCCAGGAAAATTGGGATGTAGTACAGAAAAAAATCTAAATCCAACCTCAGCTGGTGAGAAGTAACTTTCTTGAAATCATACCCAAAAACATTTTGTAGGAAAAATAGGAGTGTTTAAAAGGAGGGGCATTGATAGGATTCCAATGACTTATTAATTCAGCTTCAAAAATCTAACTACAAAAAACCAAAGAGTTAATTTTGATCCTAGCTATGCACAAAGATTTATCTCTATAGTTATATTAACATTATTTTAGAAGCAAAAGTGTTGGAAATAACATACGTCTACAATAGGGAGTTAATTAAATAACTTTTGATACAGATATACAATATGAAAGTATACAGCCATGTAACTCATTACTCTTAGTATAGAAATACATTGCATAATATGGAAGTATGCCATTATATGAGGAAAAAAAGTTATAAAATGGTATTTGCAGTTTGATCCCCAATTTTTAAAAAAGCACATCGTGGTTTCTTTTTTGCAAGTCGTCAATGGATTTTTTTTTGTTTGTCTGGGGTTTTTTGTTTGTTTTTTATTAGTTTCTGGTGTACAAAACAATGTAATAGTTAGACATTTATCATTTCTATCCCTCACACAGCGATAACCCCCGTCCCCCCATCCACTACCCCTCTGACATCGCACAGAGCCATTACATTTCCACTGTCTCTATTCTCAATGCTGTACTCCACTTCTTGTAACTATGTGTGTGTGTGTGTGTGTGTATAATTGTAGTATTATATATAACATTTATAATGAATTGAACATTCATTATTGTTCAGCTTCAAGTGTACAGTGCAGTGATCAGGCATCTACGTCGTCCCTGAGGTGGTCTCCCTAATGAGACAAGTGTCCATCGGATACCCTACAAAATCTTTACAACATTACTGATTACATTCCCCAAATTGACTTTCATAACCCCATGGCCATCTGGTGGTTACCGATTGTGCTTTCTAATCCCCTCACCTTCCCCCTTAATCCCACCCCCCCGCCCTCTAGCAATGCTCAGTTTTTCCTCTATGTCTCTTTATTTAAGTGTGAGGGATATAAATGATGAATGTCTAAGTATTACCTTGTCTTGTACACCTGAAACTAATAAAATTTAAAAAAAATTTAAAAAGGAATAAATGAAAAGCATATACTTAAAATGTGAGAAAACACTCATGCATTTATGAGAAATACAAATTAAAACTACATCAAGAATCATTTTCATTTATTAGATAGCCAATAGACCCAAAGTTCAACAACACAGTATATGGTGAGGGGGTAAGGGAAAAGATATGCTCATCCATTGCTCACGAGAGCTATAAATTAGTGCCACTTATATGGAGGGTAACTTGGCAATGTAAAAATTACTACTGCACATAAACTTTGATTCAGCTATTCATATTCTAGAAATTTATTCCAAGATACACTTTACTATTTGCAAAAAGGCGTATATATCAGGTATTGTGAGTTGAATTGTGTCCCCCTCAAAGTTCATATATTAACAGTCTAAACCCTAGCACCTCCGAATGGGACCTTATTTGGAAATAGGGTCTATACAAAGCAATCAAGTCAAAATGTGATAATTAGGGTGGGCCTTAATCCCATGTAACTGGTGTCCTTGTAAAAAGGGTAAATTTGAACACAGAGGGATGCATATAGAGGGAAGACGATGTGAAGAGACAGGGAAAAGATGACCATCTACCAGCCAACGAGAGAGGCTTGTAGAATCCTTCCCTCACAGCCCTCAAAACGAACCAATGCTGCAGACACTTCAATTTTAGATTCCTAGCCTTATAACGATGAGAAAATAAACTGCTGCTGTTGAAGCCACCTAGTCTGTGGCACTCTGTTAGGGAAGCCCGTAAACTAACACACAAGATTACTAATTATAAAATTGCAAAAACAGAAGATTGAAAACAACCTAAATAACCATTAACAGGGAACTGGTTAAATAAATTGAGAATATAGGGGCGACCGGATGGCTCAGTTGGTTAGAGCGCAAGCTCTCAATAACAAGGTTGCCGGTTCAATTCTCGCATGGGATGGGGGGCTGTGCCCCCAGCAACTAAAGATTGAAAAGGGCGACTGGACTTGGAGCTGAGCTGCGCCCTCCACAACTAGACTGAAGGACAACGACTTGGAGCTGATGGGCCCTGGAGAAACACACTGTTTCCCAAAATTCCCCAATAAAAATTAAATATATATGTTACTTATATATGTATTATATTTATACATACTTATATATTGATACTGTATATCATTTAAAAAATGCTTTTGTATTAATATGGAAACATCTCCAAGATAGATTACTAAATGAAAAAAAAAAAAAAGCACAAAATAGTTTGAATAGCTATCACTTGGTGGAGAAAGTAAAAAAATGTACATATAATTTTTTGAATCTACCTAAAATATCTCTGCAAGAAGAGAAAACAGAACACTGGGGCCTCTATGGAAAGGAACTGACAGCTGTGATTCTGAAGGAGGAATATTTTTCATTTTATAACCTTTTTACCTTTTGAATTTTAAACCATAAGAACTACATTACTTCTTTTTTTTTAAAAAAAAAAGCTTTGTACATATTAAAAATATAGGTAACATACAATATTATATTGGTTTCAGAGGTACACCATAGTTACTCAACATTATATACCTAAAAAAAGGGATCACCATGATAAGTCCAGCAAACATCTGACACCGTTCTATATTATCACAATGTAATTGACTATGTACATTACATCCCCATGACTTATTTGTTTTATACCTGAAATTTGGACCTTTTATTCCCCTTCACCTTTCCCTCCTTTTCTAATTTTTCAATTACAGTTGACATTCAATATTATTTTATATTAATTTCAGGTGTACAGCATAGTGGCTAGACATTTATATAATTTAAAAAGTGATCATCCTGACAAGTCTAGTACCCACCTGGCACTATACATCATGATTACCATATCACTGACTATATCCCATATGCTTTACTTTACATCCCCATGACTATTTTGTAACTACCAGTTTGTACTTCTTAATCCTTTCACTTTTTCATCCTGTCCCCAACCCCCCCATCTATCACCCCAACAAATATAGTACCCATCTGAAACTATACATATTTATGACAATATATATTGACTATATTCCTTATGCTATTCCCTACACCCCCATAACTACTTTATAACAACAAATTTGTACTTCTTAATCTCTTCCTTTTTTTTCACCAACACCCCCAAAGCTCCTCCAACATAGCAACCATCAAAATGTTTTCTGTACCTGAATTTGTTTCTGTTTTGTTTATTTATTTTGTTCTATGGAGTCCACATATAAGCAAAATCACTACATTACTTCTGAAGTATAATTTATGTTATGTATATACATATATTAGAGAAACTAATTTAAAGGATATAAACATAATCTTAGGGCAGTGAGATAAGAGGTTATATTTTTATTCTTGTCTCTTTTTGCTTAAAGTATTACCCTTGTAAGTAGAAAAATCACTATACTTTAAAATTATGTCATTTTTAAAATGGAAACAAACAATAAGGAGAGGACTGTTTTATTTTGTTTTGCTTTTTAATCAACATGGTAGTGGGAAGTACATTAATAGAAAGACCTTAGAAAGAACCTGCCAGCCTTATTTTGGCCTGAGAACCAGAGAACAAAAGCAATATTAAATAATTTACATGGTTATCTTAATTTCCACTTGTACTAAGTGAAGGAGAATTATTTTCTTTCAACAGATACAAATGTAACAACACATTTAATTTGCTTGCTTGAAATATAAAACCCATTATTCATTAGGATGCTATTAAAATAAAGCCTACATATGTCTACTCTGAGATTTTGTCTTCTTAGAGCTAGTAAGAGTCCACTATAATAGTGAAGAAGCAGGTATGCAGAGTAGCATTAACAAACTGTATCATATATGAAAGACTGTATCTCAGAGGATAGAAATAAAATTGAAGGCAGGTATTTGAGCCCTTATCAGGTTATTAATGAACTAGCAAACTCTTCTATATAATAGATAACACCACAGGGCCAACCTAGCTAAAGCCAGTGGTGATACTATTGGATGTGGAGCAAAACAGCTCCTACAGGCATGCTCTAAGATGCCATGAAAAAGAAAGCCCTGAATAATATGAATTTTAATGTTGACTTTGAAAAGATTTCAGTTTTTGTATTGGATAATCTAGGTCAGCAAGAAACCTTTACGGATTTGCTAGTATTGAAGTTCTATAGAAGGAAATTGCTTATTTAAAAAAAAAAAAAAAGGCTGCACAATTTGTATTCTCTTGATTTTAAAAAAGAGACAACATATCATTCATGGCCTCATATTTATCTTTAATACGTGGCTATTCAAGAATGAGGTAGTTCAAATGGGTTTTTCATTTACTGGGTTAAAATAAAATCTTGTCAAGCTCAGTAGAGAATTTACAGAGTGCTGAGTAAGATTGGTTTTACATTACAGGTGGATTTAAAACCCCAATTTCTTGAGTCATATCCAAATGCTTCTCAGTTCTTCTTTTCCCTCTACACTAGTTAGGATAAAATTCTTAGCTGTGCTTCAGAAGGGAAATAATACCTTGGTATTTGATGCTGGGTCTCAATGAGGAAAATGGAGGCAAAATCATGTCTTCGTAACTCCCAGTATTATAAAGAATGTTGATATATCTGAACAGTGGACACTCCTAGAAATTACCCTGGGCAACAAGAGGAAGGTATTTTCAAGTGCCCACCGAAGACCCTTTGTGATGGTTTTAAAACATATGTACAACTCTTTGACACCCCTCCTTTGAGAAATGAAGGTCTATGTCCCTTCCCTCTGAATCTGAACTAGTCTTAGTGACTTGTTTGTAACTAAAAGAATACAGTGGAAGAGAAGCTGCAAAATTCTGAGGCTATGTCAGAAAAGGCCAGGTAGCTTCTGCTTTGCTCTCTTGGGATACATACTCTGGGGAAATCTAAGTGCAATGTAAGAAATCTGCCTACCCTTGAGACCACCCTGCTGAGGATGCCGTGTATAGGCAGTCAGGTAGACAGCTTTCCTGAGCTCCCAGCCAATAGTCAGCAGCACCTGCAGCCGGGTGAGTGGGTCATCTTGGATGTCCTGCCCAGTCAAGCCTCCAGGTATCTGTAGCCTCAGCAAATACCTGACTGTAACCACATGATAGACCCCCAATGAGAACTGCCAAACTAAGCCCTTCCCTTGCCTGACCCACTCAATAGTGAACAAAATAAAATGGTTATTTTAAGCTATGCAGTTTTAGGGCAATTTGTTACAAGGTAATAATAACAGAGCACTCTTTGACTCAAATTATGCAAAAAATAAACAGATAATACTTCAGCCTTTTAATGTCTGTAAAATCTAGCAACCAACCTTTATTCCCTAAAAAAAGCTTATGGCATCTTTCCAACCTGTTCTGATACTTCTGGGTTCTCAATATTCCATTAATACTAAAACCTAGAGTTTAGACTGGGCTAGAAAAGATTGGGGTGAGATGTCAATAACTTCAAGAACAATTGTTGGTCTCATTTACCAGCCAATACAATTGATTATTCATGAAAGCTAAACAAATGCTACTTTAATGAGAAATCAGCACAGAGGAAGTCATGATTCAAGACGTGTTCAAGGGTCTGGGAATATTGACTACATAAAAATATTTGAGGATGGATGTCATGCTCATGTCTACTCTTATTCCTAAACATTTTTTTTTGTTCTCTATTTGTATTATTCAGGGTCAGAATGAAGTTTTAGGTGTGTGTGTGTGTATTGGCCCCAAAGCACAACCATTTCTAAGTCTAATTAACACAGGACACATCTAGAGACAGCAGGGTTTATGATAAGACCTAGTTAATGGTCCATGGCTCATCCACATAACTGATTGTTGCAGGACATTTAAATCCCCAAATCTAAATTTATCCTGCATAAATGTGGGATGCTTAGATAGATTCAGTGAGCTTAGGTTCTCACTTGATTTGCCAATGAAGCTAAGAACTACCCGAGATGGGTAAGCATTTTCAAATGATAAATGACAAAGCACCTTGACCGAGTCCGTTTAGATAACCTCCGGCATTAGGATGAACTCAGGCAAAACAGACTGACTGAATTTTACAGTTCTGGATCCAGTTCACTCATGACATTTGTGTCATCATAATGATAAATTCTCAAGTAGATAAGCAAGGGAGCCATACCTATGCCTCGGCCGAGAAGTGATTTTAAGAATCTTTCCTGAGTTCTAATATTCTATATGAATAATGCACTGCTTCAAAGATGTTCTCTTGCAAAGAAAATTCAAATTTCTTCCTCGCAGACATTTTAATGATTTTCAATCACCCAATGTCTTCTTAGATCACTGTCTCTATAGATTAAGTGAAATTCAACTTACTGGTTAAGGAGGTTATTCAAAATTATTCAAAAGAAGATGTTAATCAAAATTATAAACCAGTTAAGGTATTTGGAAATTTTCAAATAAAGAGCACTATATTACATGTCTATTACATGCTCATTACCCTTAATAAAGTAAGTCATTTATTGAGTGCCTATTTTATGCCCATGATAGTTGGTGAAAGATGGACATCTACTCTGTGTTCCTGACCAGCATCCACTTCCCATTACTCTAGTAAGGGAATCCTTAACTTTGTTGGAGAAAATTCCTCTTTCTTCACTTGTAGGTCCTACATTTTGTGTGAGGTGGACCCCACTTCACTCTTCCATTTCCAACTGTGGGCATACGATCCATGTCCTGCCAATCAGAACATTTTAGGAAGTGGGTGAGGGAATCGTAAGTGGTGGGTGATGAATGAACAGGCCACCCTAGATTCAGGTGAGCACAGAATAAATTCCATGGAGTGTGGAATTCAAGGAGGAAGTGGGAAAAGGTGAGAGATAGAAGCCTCGGATGCCTGCTGAGGAGTTCAGAATTTATCCTGGAGCAATATGAAAGCTTTAAGCACAGAAAATATGAGATCATATTTGTGTTTTTATAAAGTAATTCAGTCTGCATTGTGGAGAAGGAATTTTAGAGGCCCAAGGTGGAATCAGGGAGACAAGTGGGAGATTGCTTAGAAATCTCAGCATGAGATAATTATGTCCTGAACAAAGGTCATGATAATAGGGTGGGAGAGAAAAAATGTCAAGAATTTAAAATCTGATTGCTGATTGACTGAGGAGAGGAGGAAGGAGAGGGAAGAGGGAGACACAGGCTGCCTATTGGTAAACCCTGTATTATGTTGCAAACATAATATCTTAGGGTAGGACCCATGTCTGGTTCATTTCAGTATTTCTCACTTAGGAAGGCTTGTTTAAATCAAATATAGTGTGAGGGATAAGAGCCCAGATTCCAAAGGCAAACCCCTGGATTTGAGTCCCAGTTCTACCACTTACCAGCTGTGCAACTTAGGTACTTTACCAGAACATTACTACCTCAGTTTCCACATCCGCAAAATGGAGGAAATACCTGTACCTACTTCATACAGTTGTTGTGAGTACTAAATGACCTTTTCTATGTATAATATCTGGAACATAGCAAGTACTATGTAAGTGTTAGCTACTATTATTAATATAATATACTCTCAATAAATATTATAATAATCAATTAATATTTTCCCCAAACACATATACTCCAGGGGAAAATAAAAATATGTCTTTTGATATAATTTATATTGGTTAACCACCCCTTGATGCTGATATTAAGAAGAGCTGCAAGCCACTTTCTGTTATTTTTCTAAAGTATATTATAACAATATTTTAACAAGAAAAAACTGACAGAATAAAAAATAACTGTTAACAGGTCAGAGTCAAATTGGGAAAAGCAGGGTGCCAAAAGGCAAACACTGAAGTACATGCTATTTAATATCTTTATTAATGATCTGAGGCACAAAATAAATTGTGCATTATTCTTATTTGCAGAAAATCATAAACATTGAAAAATAGATCAACAGCACAGAATAATATAGAGACTCTGGAGAGGCACACAAGTTTAAGTGTGATGAGTTCAATTTACAAGAACATAAAACAATACACCTTGGGAAAAATACTATGAAGCACAGACATAAACTGAGAATTCTTCTAAAGAGCAAAAAGGCTTAAAAGGATTTGGGGGTGAAAGTCAATAACAAATTCACAAGAGCTTACAGTGTGCTGCTAGCAGCAAAAAAAAAAACCACAAAAGGCAAGGGAAGTAAATGTTTTACAGGAGTGATATGAAATTACTGGGACTGAGATCAGAATAATACATGCGGTAACATAAATTATTCCAAGTCACCCCATGATTTTCTAATTTCTACCTTAGAAAAGTACCTAACAAAATATCCCTCAGTATGAAAATGCATGTCTCCCCAAAATAGCAAGGAACATAAGAAATAAGCTTGAGGAAATGGAAATAAACAGGACTCTTTTCACAGTGAAAATAGGGCTCCCTAATAAAAATGGTCCTTTAGTGTAAGGAATTTGGGTGAACAATAACCCAGCACGGTTAGAAGCTAGTTAGCTTTTAAAAAGGTGATAGTTATTACAGACATCAGATTTTGCCATAGTTACCTGTAAAGGGAACTTCAAGGAAAACTACACTGCAATCATTCATTTACACATTCAGCACAATTTATTGAGAAGTAATATAAATAATGAAGCCAGGTGTTATGCAATGCCTAGAGATTACAAAAATGAATGAGAATAATTCTCCTGCAAGAAACAGGCCCATAAGCTGATGATTGTAACCCTATGTGGCAAACTCAGTGATGGACATATAGACAGACAGGAACCCCGAGGATGAGAACTCGGATGTCCAGCAGGAGGGTGAAGAGTGAAGAGCTAAGGCAGGAAATGCTTAAAGCAGTTTGTGAGGCTGGAGCATCAGGTCCAGGCTGAGAGAGGGGAGAAGTGACTATGATAAATAACCAGGTCCTTAAGGAGTCACTGAAGAGTGTTAAGCCATGAAGGATAACAGTCAGTTTAAGATTTTATGGGGATCATTCGGGCAGCCAGTGTGGAGGCTGAATTTGAGAGAAACAAATGTGGAGATAAATGGCATCTAACAGTCCAGTTGTAGGGTGCTATAAGTAATGTCTGGTGCATTTACCTGGGATGCATCCATGAGTGGCCTTCCTCCTTTGGAAAGAGCACCTGGATTTCTCTTGGGGAACACCCTTCCTCACGGCCTTCAGGCTTCACGGGAAGATAAGGACTGGAGACTCAAGCCAGAACAACCATACTCATCCTTTCTCTCCCCCTGGAATTTGAACCATGAGCCAAAGGACAAACGGACTGAAAACAAGAGGAGTTTTATACGTCTATGGCAGTGTCATCAGGGGATACACTCTTTTCTGTCCCCTATATCCTTTGAACCCCCTTACTGCCCTTCCACACTCCTGCTTGCCTTGCCCCTCCTGAGGCCTCACTTTTCCCCCTGGATTTTGAGGACCCGTTCTTCCTTTTTTTGGCTTACGTTAGCCAAATTCCCATTCTATCACCTGCAACTAAAGAAGTCAAACTAATAAAGGTCTGAGAAATAGTTAAGAGTTAAAATAATCAAGGCATGTCTTTTATGGTTCAAACTATTTTTTGATTAAGAGGTATGGTTAGGAATATATACATATCTTCTAAAAAGAGTAGGAACCAAACTGCAAATATTAAAAAGTCCCAAAACTAGCAAAAAAAAAAAAAAATAACAAGCATTTGTAACTACTTCAAATGAATTATGCTAAAAAATACTTTGTGAAATTCTTGGGTAGTTTTTGTTTTTGTTTTTTGTTTTTTTCAGTTAAAGTATATTGGTATGACAATTGTAAGGTGTACAATTCTGTAATACATCATCTATACATCACATAGTGTATTCACCCCCCAGAATCAGTTCTCTTTCCGTCAATATATATTTGATCCCCTTTACCCTCATCTTTCACCCCCCTACCCCCTTACCCTCTGGTAACCACTAAACTATTGTCTGTGTCTATGAGTTTTGTTTCTTCATTTGTTTTTCTTATTCTTTTGTTGTTTTCAGTTTTATATCCCACATATCAGTGAAATCATATGGTTCTCTACTTTTTCTGTCGGACTTATTTCACTTAGCATTATAATTTCAAGATCCATCCATGTTGTCACAAATGGCACTATTTTATCTTTTCTTATGGCAGAATAGTATTCCATTGTGTATATGTACCACAAATTCTTTATCCAATCATCTATCGAATGACACTTTGGTTGTTTCCATGTCTCAGCCACCATAAATAAAGCTTCAGTGAACATAGGAGCACATATATCTTTACGGATAAATGCTTTCAGATTTTTTAGGTAGATACCCGAGAGAGGGATTGCTGGGTCATGTGGTAATTCTATTTTGATTTTTTTGAGGAACCTCCACACTGCCTTCCATAGCGGCTGCACCAGTCTGCATTCCCACTAACAGTGTATGAGGGTTCCTTTTTCTCCACAGCCTCTCCAACCCTTGTTATTATTTGTCTAGTTGATGATAGTCATTCTAATGGTGTGAGGTGAGATCTCATTGTGGTTTTTATTTGCGTTTCTCTGATGATTAGTGATGTTGAGCATTTTTTCATATGTCTATTGGCCATTTGTATGTCCTCTTTGGAGAAATGTCTCTTCAGGTCCTCTGCCCATTTTTAATTGGATTGTTTGCTTTTCTGTTGTTGAGTTGTATGAGTTCCTTATATGTTTTTGATATCAGCCCCTTATCAGAGGCGTTGTTTGCAAAAATCTTCTCCCATTCGGTTGGTTGTCTCTTTATTTTGCCGATGGTTTCTTTTGCTGTACAGAAACTTTTTAGTTTAATACAGTCCCATTCATTTATTTTAGCTTTTACTTCCCTTGCCTTTGAAGTCAAATTCATAAAATGCTCCTTGAACCCAAGGTCCATAAGTTTAGTACCTATGTTTTTTTCTATGCAGTTTATTTTTTCAGGTCTTATGTTTAGGTCTTTGATCCATTTGAATTAATTTTAGTACACGGTGACAGATAGCAGTCCAGTTTCATTCTTTTTCACGTGGCTTTCCAATTCTCCCAGAACCATTGATTGAAGAGGCTGTGTTTTCTCTATTGTATATGTTTTTGGCTTCTTTGTCGAAAATTATCTGTCCATATTAATGTGGATTTGTAAAATTCTTGTTCTTGTTTTTAAGGCACAAAGTACTTTACCTTTCAAAGATACTGGGTTATTGCAACTAGCATTTGAAGATGTTTAAACCTCAGTCCAGATCTCTTAAAAACATATTGAAGAGGCACGTAAAATCAAGTCATGACATTGAAAGGTGGGCTCCCCAAGCATTTTCCCTTAGGAAAAATGGGTAGAGTATTTAAAATTATTTTTTCCATTAGGTATAGCAATGAATCAATTTGAAATTATTGAGTGGCCAACATTGTAGCACACAGGAATAATGTTCTGGAAGTCTTACTTAAATTACTTAAATTACTGACATCAGATATTTGAAAATGAATGACTATGAAATCTGCCTACAGGTAAGACACTGTGTATGCAATTATTCTTTCAATTTCAACTAGAGAGACATGCTTTTAAAAGCTTAAAAATGAAAGGGTTTGGTTTTTTTTAATTACATTACCCATTGTGTGTATAACTACACAGTTATGGATGCAGAGCCCATCTCTTTCTTTAATAATGGGGAATTTTAAAGTGAGTTGGCTATCAGCAAAATACATAACATCAAGCCACAATCCTGTTCAAAAATCTTTAAGGATTCTCCATTTCTCTTAGAATATGTTTACTCTCTGATATGCAGTTTTCAGGGACATCTGTTATCAATTCACAGGGTTTTTTAAACTTCAAGCTGAGGTGCTGACCAAAATGTGCTCAATTCTACTCTACTCTCACCCTTGGTCCCTTCCTTGTGTACCCTTTTCCCACTGCCACCATTTCTGTGTGTCTGCCTGTCTGTCCAAATCTAGCCAGTGCTTTAAGTTCACCTCAGAACTTATCTCCTCTACAGAGATCACTGCAGCCACCCAGCCCACCCTTTTTCATGCTCCTCCTACCAGTCATTGGCATTGATCTAACATCATTTTGTGTCATTACGTTTCTTGCTATATGTTCACTTACCATTGCCATGACTAAGGCATTCCTTCATCCATCAAATATTCCCAGAATTCATAATATAATACAATACAATATAATATAAGACTGGGTCTTATATTAATTTTTGCTTCAAAAGATGCATTAGAGCTGATTGTCCAGCTAGGTCTTATTTTTGGGGAAACAGGGTATGTGCAGACGTGGTCCTCCACACAGATAATCCAACAGTGAACAAATCAGATACAGACATAGTCTAGTTGGGAAGGAGGATGGGAACTGATCTTTTTGTCGATCAAATAATCATACAGTTGACAACAAAATTATGGCATCCATTAAGATAGCTCCAGCTTCAAGCAATAGAAAATCTTCACCTCAGATTTACGAAAATAGTATGGGCATTTGTCCCCTCTCATGGGAAGTTTGACAGTAAGGTGACTCCACTTGCTTGCAGGTGTCTCGGTGCTGCTCACTTCTCTTTGTGGTCTCCATCCTCAAGACGGCATCAGAGTGGCTGAAGCTGTTCTAGGCAGCAGCTCATCTTGTCAGCAGAGGCAGAAATGGACAGTTTCCTCTGAGTCCTCTTTTTAACAGCAAGAAATATCATCCTCACAGCCACCTGGAACACATTCCTTTTTCTTTCATTGGCCCAAACTGGCTTATGTGCCCACCCCTTAACCAAGCATTGGCAAAGAGATTTACTATGAGATGGAAGTAAGATCATCCTCTCCTAAGTCACATAGGGAGGAGTGAATACCTGAACAAAACCCGGGTTTTGTTTCTAAAGATAAAGGTGGGCATGAATAATGACTAGGCAACTAGCTGTGCCGGATGCAAATAAATACTAACTACTGACTGGGTGTCATACAAGGAAAAAACATAATTCCGGGAGAGTAAGTAACAAAGGAATGGGACATAGACTGCAGTACAGCAGAGAGAAGTGGTCATATTTGAGAGGTATTAAGGAGGTAAGATTGCCAGGCCTTGATGACGAATTGGACAGTCCTGAAGAGAACAGCAGCATCAGCAATGACCTCATTTTCTGGCTTGCATCTGCCTTAAACAGTCAGATAGATGATGGTGGGGCCATTTCCCAAGCTAGGAAACATTGGAAGGAGACTAAGTTTGGAAGGAAATGAAATCATAATTCCAGGAGAGTGCATGTGCTTCTTTAGCCTTTGAGACAACCCAGAAGCAATGTCCATGAAGCAATTGACTATTTGGGTCTGGAGCTAGAGGAGTGATCTAGGCTGAAAATGTAAATTTGTGAAAAATCTGCTTCTAAGAGGTCATTGGAGCCATGGGCATGGATGAGATTTTCCAGACAGAGAAAGTAAAGAAAAGGAGACGATTTAGGGAACTCCAACATTTAATGGCTGCAGATAAATGCTGAAAGGTAGATAAAGGAGTTGCCAGAAAGTAGTAGCATATGACCTACACATTGCAAGCATATCACAACATATTTCATATTTCCTGATTGGCTATAATTACTCTTTCCATTTAAACTCCATTAATTAATGATAATCACTATTAGCACTTTTTTTAAAATACCATTATTCTCAAATTATCTTGCAACATACAATTTAGCACTTCGTTTTACCCATATATATTGCAGCTATGTAGAATTGTAAATCCACGATATACTTCTGTTTGTTTCCCCAGTCAGACAGTTAACTCCCCATTGGCAATGACCAGTTCTTGTATTTCCTTTGTTCTCAAGATCATAGCGCCATATTCTTCCCACAGTAGTCAGTCATTCAGCAGATAAGTAAATTGATCCTAACACTTCCTATTCATTTATAGTGTCCTTAATTCTAGGCTATGGAATAGGCTTACTGTTCTTGTATTGAATTGAATGCCAAGCCTAACCTTAGGTTGTAGTAAAAAGAACTAAGATGAGGAACCAATCAGACTATTTCTAATCCATACCTATTACGTTCCCAAGATCAAACTTATCAAAAGACATTTTTTACTATCTATGCCTTTGCCGTTTAATTTGCAGCTCCTCATTATTTTTATAATAGAATGGTTAATAATTTACGAAGTACAAAAATGAAGATTGTGACTTTGAAGAAACATTCCCCCCTCCCTTTTTTAGCTAGATGAGAATTGCTAATAACATTAGACTGCTGCCAATCAAGCTTTACCATTCTAATTTTATGCTTCTAAAATGTGTTAGGATTCATTTTTTCTCTATCCCTTCAATGGCCAACATTTCAAATTTTAGAAACTCTGTGGATAATGACTGTAAGCTGTCCCACTTCTGAGAAGTTGGGTCTTAAACACAACCTGTGGTCATCCAGTGGCTATCGGTCCACTTTGGCGTCTACGATAGAGACATAACAAAAGCAGTTGTCTTATGAGCCTCTAGAAACATTAAGTAAAGGGGCAAATAAATGCCTATCCAAATGGGCAACATAAAAATATCACTGCCTTAATACAAAGTGGGAAATGTTTTGACACCCATCTTCAGAAAAAAAAAGGCATGGCATGATCAGTAAGGAAGAAGAGAGTTGGTGCCCATTCATAATAAGTTTTGCCATGAAAATAACCAGACCAGAAATTCTAGGAGTGTTCTTTCCCACTCTGCTGGAATTTCATGGCAGCATCTCTGACATTTCAGTGGGAAAAAATCTTGGCCAACACTTATTATTTGTGAGGACCCCTAAACAAAAGAGCTGTATGTGTTATCAGCTGTATGTGTTACCAACTTGTACAATTTTCCTGCTTTGTATCCTAAAACTCAGTGCCCAACAGGCCATCAGTCAGGCTGTCAATCAATCCACAAACCCATATTGAGAGCCTTCTGCAAGTCCATGTGGAGAGGAGGCGAGGCTGGAGAAGAAAGCTTTCCAATCTGGTGCCTTTCATTAAATTCTAAAGTCACTTATCTTTGTCTCTGTATTAAAAGAAATGATTTCATGTCCAGTCCCTCCTTTAAAAAGCGACAGAACTCAACCATGTAATATTCATTAGTTCTTTTTGGCAATCCCATTTAGCTAATGGAAAATCAGGTACATTCATATGTAATTATTAGGTATTGAAAGATTATAAAATGTCCAACTTTTCTTTTTAGGGCACACTCCCAGGTTTTACTCTACAGTCGTGAAATTAACACACGCAGCTGCAATATGTCAATAAACCTTTGTATAATTAGCAAGTTTTCAGTTTGCTACATCTACGTGTTTTATGATAAGCAGCCAGTTAGAATTTCTTTATTATTTTTAACTGTATTGGAATTTTTCCAGCAAAGCTATGCACTTATTAAGCACAAATTTAACCAAAGTGGGAGAAAGTTTAGGAGGGTGGCCCAAAGTGGGGAACCATATGCCACTTCTACACTTTCTTGACATAGCCACCAAAAGACATTGACTGGGAGAGAGGTCTGCATTTGTGGTTAATAATGCTCAGTCTGGACTCTTAAATCAATCCACTTCATGTTTCTGAGCCTCAACTTCTTCATCTGGAAGATGGAGGTAATATTACTACAAAAGCTGGAAGTAGAATGCAGCACGTGAGGTTCTAGCCTCAAGAGCAAAATTTAAGAGTGTCCCAAAAACTCAATAGTCAAGATAAGTCATACTTGAATGTACTCTTTCTGGATATCAAGTTGGCAATCTACAACCATCCATTTTTTTAAATGTTTTATTGGAACCAGATGTTCCAAGTCGGTGAGTGCGTGAGGTATGGTCACACAGGTTCAGGGTTGATTCTGTCTTTATTTAAAATGTTGATATTTGGAATTTCTGGTCAAGATGGTGAAGTAGGTAAACACTTTTTTTGCCTCCTCTCAAAACCACATCAAAATTACAATTAAACTACAGAACAACCATCACTGAGAATTGCCTGAAGTCTACTTAAACAGAAATCCTATAACTAAGGACACACAGAAGAAGCTACCTTGAGACTGGGAGGACGGGTTGAGATGTGGAACAGTCTGGTCACACACCCACGTGTGGCATTTAAAAATCAGGAGGGATATCTCGACTGCGGAGGTCCCCCCTGAGGAGTGAGGGGTCCCAGCCCCACCCCAGGCTCCCCCGTCCAGGGCTCCTGTGCCAAGAAGAGAAGTCCCCACAACTTCTGGCTGTGAAAACCAGCAGAGATTGTGATTGAGTGAGACAGAGGGCAGCTGAACTCCAGACACTCCTCTTAAAGATCCTGCACACAAACTTACTCACTGATGGACTTGCTGTGACCTACAGCTCTGGGACAGCACCTCAATAGGCTGCAGGGACATACGAGGAGAAACTGAATTATGTGGCTTCAGGGTGAGGGCTGAAGGGGCAGTTTTCTTCCAGACAGAAGCACTGGCATGAGCCATTTTTCCTTCGTTGGGCCCTCCACTTAACCAGGATGCAGACACAGGTGTGTACCATATCTCAGTCTCCATCAACCTGGCTACATATGCTGCCTACAACAGATTCATTTCAGATCAAAAGACACACAGACTGAAAGTAAACAGATGGAGAAACATCCTTTTATGGAATCCCTTCCGTCCCTGAATGGAAACACACAAAAAAACTGGAGTAGCAATATTTATACCAGACACAATAGACTTTAAAACAACAGCTATAACAAGAGACAAAGAAGGACCCAGTAATCCCACTTCTGGGTATTTATCTGAAGAAACCCAAAACACTACTTCAAAGGGACATGTACATTTATATGTTCATTACAGCATTATTTACAATGGCCAAGATATGGAGGCAACCTGGATGTCCATCAATGGATCAACAGATAAAGAAGAGGTGGTACATATATACAATAGAATATTATGCAAATATAAAGAAGAATAAAAGCTTTCCAACTGCAACAACATTGATGGATCTAGAGGGTACCGTGCTGAATGGAGTAAGTCAGGTAGAGAAAGACAAATGCCACATGATTTCACTTACACGCGGAATCTAAAGAACAAAGTAAATGAACAAACAAAACAGAAACAGTTTTCTGGCAGTTTTCTCCCACACCAGGGGAGCTTACTTAAGTCTTGAGCAAGGCATTCAGAAAAGCCAGGAATTTAACACCTCCAGGGGGAATCCTCCCCACACGGAGTTTTCTTCCCAAAGGCTATTAACCAGCAGAGACATAGGAATACTAAGGTCAGGTAAATGAGGCACCCCTCTCAGTATCAAAATTTAAAGAGGTGCCAAAACAAAACTAAATATCAAGATAAACAGTGTTTGAAAGCAATATTAACAAAAAAATAATCAACGGTAAAGTTTAAAGATAGAAACTAAGATTGTTTGGTTTGAGGAAGGTGTGAGTTTTAAGCTCTATATAATATTATCTAAATCCTGAAAGTGGGGCTACAGATTTAGAGTTTCAGAATTTAACACAAGAAAGAGGTGAGGAGAAATAATGAGGGAGAAAAAGTCTGTCTAATGTGAAATAAACACAAAATTCTGACTTGCCAGGAACTCTCTTCATTTTCCATCCCCTACATCATAACCCTCTTCCCTAACAACAGATTACTTATCATATATGAAAATTATGACTACAACGTTTCTGCAGAGCACACAATGAAGTATAATCCGACACTTTTGGCCCAAAACACTTTTTTTTTCCCTCTAAGCCAAAAACCATTTTTACTTCCTTGTTAATAGAGGAAAACAAATGCAAATATGTAAAGCAAATAAAAGGTGCTTTCATTAATTCATTTCTCCAATTCAACCTAGTTTTTAAAGAAAAGCCAACTAGAGTCTGTCAAGAGCACCAGTGAGCTGCCTAGTTCAGTGTCTGTTGGAAGAGCTCACTCTCATTTAGTTTCTTCTCAATGACTTCAAAAACCTAGACATAAGATTTTTATTTCCATAATCCTTTACAGTGGCATAAGATTTTAATATCACGCTCGTTCTTGCCACATTTACCTCACTCTTTCCATGAGCCAAGTGCTTAGGAAAACTGCTGCTTTTGTTGCCAAAGGGGATTGGAGAGGCTGCGTGGAGCAGAGCTGCGTGCAGACTATAGTTGTGTTTGTATTTAGCGCCAAGGCCTCCATCAAAAGCATGCTATCCTAACATCAATATTTCTGGACGATTGGGAATGTAAAATATGTATCTTGGATCTGTCAGAAGGGCGGCATTTCCTGCTGCTTCTTGATCTTAGCACTACTTCCTAGAAGAGCGTACTCCAGTGGCACCTCCCCGGGCTGTTTCTGTTCAACCTAGGACAGTCTCTCTGGCTCCCCCACTTGCTTTCCACCACTGCTGCCTCTGTGATTAGAACACACACCAGCCAGCATTTCTTTCAACCCTACCCATAGCCACCAGTCAAGCAGATAATGGCTTCATCCTATTGGCATCTAAAATCTGAAGACTATTCCCAGTAGAGCCCATGCAGAAAATACTGATGAAAGTCAATAATTAGTCAGAGTAGTCATGATAGCCCACTAAGTTCAGCAATACTCTGGTAGCCTTCCTGGAAAGAAATGCAGGCTGTAAAGGAGTGTTTTTCTCCAAGTAAATTTCAGAGTATTTTACTGAAACTCCATGCACAGCTCAACAAGCAATTAAAAGATGAGCAAGATTTCTTTTTTTTTCTCAGCAAATATCATATTCCATTAAGCCACATCAATTTAATGTAAAATGAATCCTATTGTAATGTAAGTTAGACTTCAGAAATACTTAATTTTTTAAGGAGCTAAGAAATATGTTAGTCAAAGTACTAACCACACTGTGAAAGCCAAGTTAAGTGGATGCTGGATTGTTCAAGTGTGTAGAAATTCAACCAGCTTACCCAAGCACAAATGTTGCTTCTGAAGAAAATATTAAGGAATTATACACATTGAAATACAAGCCATTACAAAGTAGTTTAAATTGTTTATGGAGAATCCCAGTTGGAAAATTAGTCTTAAAAGCAAATGATGAATTAATGCTATTAATATAAAATCTGAAAGAAATTGGCCAGAATTTTAGAAGATCAAATCAACATGGTCATATTGAAAAACTTGTGTTTGTAGCTTAGATTTGTGCTTTCAAAATTAGAATTTTTTTTAAATATCCTCAGTGTCTCTTGTGAATATTTTCCAAAATATGTCAAGGAATGAATTAACCAAAGAGCTTCAGGAAAGACACATTCTGGTTAATCTAATTAACCAGAAAATCTTTTTGCTCCTGCCCTTGTTGAAATTCTTACTAGAATGCCTTTTTAAGGAAAGTATACTGAACTTCATCTTCCCTTGAGAATCTGTCATCTTGGATGATTGATCTTAATACACAATTCTAAAAGCAAAGCAAAAATTCAATTAACTGGGTGCACACAAAAGGCCCTGTTTTGGGGGAGCAGGGTAAGACACACTCATGCCTCATCTCCTCCCTTGTCCTAGTGATGTATCAAAAGCCTGCCTAATCAAGTTGGGATCAGACTTAAAAAAAAGCTGGAGGTGTAGTTGGTGGTGTGTTAGTCAGGGTTCTCCAGTGAAACAAAACCAAAAGGATGTAGATATAGTGAGATTTATTCTAAGAAATTGGCTCCCATAATTTTGAGGGCTGACAAGTCCAAAATCTGTAAGCTTGACCCAAAAGCGGGCATGACCCAGGGAAGAGGCAATGTTGCAGCTTGAGTCTGAAGGGGACCAAAGGTTTTGCTTTTTAGGATATTGATTTTTAATCTGGTATTTAAAAAAAAAAAAAAAGACTCAGACTTTTGTGCATACACAAAAGTAATAAGTGAAACAAATTGAAGCATTCCTACAGCTTCTTCATATTTCAGAGCTCAACCCTTTGAACTAGTTTTCCACTGAAAATCATGGGAGTTCTATATTTTTCCCATAATAATGTCCTCTGGGCCATCAAGAACAATGATAAAATAGGGTTTCACTACTGCTTACAGGATTTTCTTCTAAGCAAGTTTTGATGTACATTTGCAACAATGACAATGCTGTCATAATCACCATCATACTAACAGTATTTAGTCCAAAATGTTCAGGATGTAAATACGGGCCTTACAGTTGACAAAATATAAGTATGTGAGATATAGAGTGCTTGACTGATCTAGTATAGTATTGATTTACTCCTCATAACAACTGCATGAGGATATCTATTGTGTTTTTATAATCATTTTGAAATCAGGAACTGAGACATGGAGAGATTGTACTTTGACCCTTCCCCTTTCCTGCCAGAGAGATTCAGAGAGAAAGACCTATTCCAGGAAGGAAATCTTAGGATATTTGCTCTAGCAGCCCAATTTGAACCAAGTACGGTACATGGAGGGCATCTAGAAGGAGTCTGTTTACTAGATTACCCCGTGTCTTGTTGTGTCTGGGTTACCTAGCAAAAATTTACCTGCCTTGTATGTTCCATTCTTTCTCAACTACCTATAAATTGCCTACTTCCTTTGAAATCCCATCACTGCCCCCACCTTCTCTTTTGTCCAAAATAACATATACACCCAATTTTACCTCACTGTCTTTGGAATTTTCGTGCTTATGTGAATTCCCCGTGTATATGCATGTATCAAACTGTTATTTTCTCCTGTTCATCTGTCTCTGTTAATTTGATTATTAGCCCTGTTAGAAGAACTTAGAAGGTGGGAGGAAAAGTACAATTTTTTTTAACTCCAATCTGAAGGCAGTCTGGAAGCAAAATTCCCTCAAGGGAGGCAAGTCCTTTTTTCTCTTAAGACCTTCAACAAACTAGATATGGCCCACCCACATTTTGAAGGATAATCTACTTTAACATATCTACTGATCTAAATCTTAATCTCATCAAAACAACCTTCACAGCAAACTCTAGATTGGCATTTGGCCAAATTTCTGGGTACTATGGCCTAGCCAACTTGACACATAAAATTAACCATTACATGTTGGGTAGAGTGTTTTTGAAGAAGTCACAAAATATTCAACAGGATAATTATAAATATAAAGAAGAGAGCTATAGGGCAAACTCGTGTGTTTTACCTTAACATGTCAAGGTAAGAGAAAGGAAGGACAGAAAGGTTAATATTATGTATGTTAGCCAAGGTCTCTTTTCTTTTAATCAGCTGTTTTAAATATCTCCTTATGTGCCCGAAAGTATCAGGTCCATATTGAGTGTTCTAATGTTACATAGCTTTGCTCTGGGAACCTTGTGAAATGTCTGGGAGTGTAGAAAGATATCCTAATGGATAATAATAGCTAATTATTATAATAATAACTAGACACTCTCTATGCACTAATTTATTTCATTCTCCTAACAACCCTCTCAAGTAGATAGTAATATATCATTTCACAGATGAGGAAACTGAGGGCCAGAGAAGTAAAGTGACCAGTCTAAGATAAAGCGACAAGGAAGAGGCAGAAGAGTGAGGTCCATAGAATCCCAAAGCCCACATTCTTACATGCTGTGGTAGACTGCATCTTTGTTTTCCTACATTAATTCTCAAGCACATATTAATTGTGTGCTACAAATAAACTGTGCTGTTTGGGGTACAAATAAATTGGAAATGACTAGCTGAGAATTGTTGCTGGTCTGTTCCCCACCTCTGTCTCTTCTGCTTTCCCACTTAAGAAGCCCAGTGAAGCCATCTACTGCATGTCAATTGTGTTGTCACTTCCTTATATATTTCCTAGAACAGTTACTGAAAAATAAAATAAAATAATCATTCAGGCACATAAAGGCAATTTAGGTATAAACAGCCAAAATATCCAATATTGATCAAGAGGACTAAGTGTAACATGCATGACATGGGATACCACACATGGAAAGGCATAAAAAATTTCAATCACCGAACTCTAACTTGCTATCAAATGCAAACAGTCCTTAAGTATTCATGTAAGAGTGACTCAAAGAAACAAAGTGCTCTGTGCTCTCAAGAAGCTCTGACTCTCCCTGGAGAAACAAAACCCTCCTGGATGAACCAGTAAGGGCAAAACAAATTATTCAAACATAATTAAGCACCAATAATAAGTATTTCAGGGGCTTTCGGGGGAGAGAGAAAATGCTGTTAATAATTGGCCTCAATCTTCTAGCTCCTCCAAGAAAACTCTAAGAAAAGCTGTACTCCTTCCTCCCAAGAGGTTGCGAAAATCAGTAAGTACTACCTTTCAAAAGTGCCGTACTTCAGGGGGGAACTTCCAGCTCAGCAAAGCCCTGATAATAATGTTGTGACTTCCCAAATGGTGTCTTCACAAGCTTTGCCTCCACAAGTGGCACCACGGAAATAAAAGTGACCATGAGTTTTCATCAATATTAAGTAATAATACGGCCGAGTTGGCAGAAGCAACGGGTTCTCTTCTCCAGCACCTGTGGGATTTGGACACAGGCAGGGTGACAGTAGGATCTGTGTCTGGTTTGCTCCTGTGCCCCAGTGCCCAGTGCATTGCCTGGCATACAGTGGATGCCCAATAAGTCAAGCAAATGAATGAAGCTGCCCAATCCAATGGAAAAAAAAGAAGAAGAATTTGGGGTTGGTATTCACTTCTGTAGGTTCTTCCTGTAATTTTATGATTCTCATTTCAAATCAAGGGCTAGGCTTTGGGCATCCTTATCTCAGGGGAGGTCTGCAGTCAGCAGCAATTCCTGTCTTGTGTGGAAACCCAAAGTCACTGAAATGATTATTTTGCATTTTCTGGAGATGATGGAAAGAGAAGTGCCTTTTGAGTTCAAAGGAGAGGAGAAAGAAGCATTTCTCAGGGAAGATGGGGAAGATGACAAATGTTGGGGATCCTCTGAGTAGCTGGGACCTAAGGCCTAACCATGGCAGCCCTCTGGAGGCACCCAGACCTCAGAGGGCCTACTCTGATGTGCTTAAGCAGGCTGGAAGCCAGGCATGTCTACGTTCTACATCTTCCCTAATTCCAGAGCCCCAAGCCTGAGAAGGTCATTCAGTGTGATTGAATGGCATCCCATGCTTTCTTTGGGACCATGTAAGACCAAGAAGGCCTTTGCACTGCACCCTTGGTGGAGAGTGGGTGAAGAGAACACTGAGAAGAAAAGTGTCCCAGTCATTGTCAAGGTTGAAATTGGACCCATTCTGGCAGGATGAGAAAATTTAAGCAAAGATTTAAGAAGTATAATCATTCTTTCACCTCTGGGATTGTAGGTAGAGAGTCATGCTTGCTACAGCAGATTGGCTTACAAATTGTAAACCACAAGTATAAAGTCCTCAACTGGTGATGCATTTATCATCCAATAAAGCCAGGTGAGTTGATAAATGTCACCTAGCAGGAAGTGCATCCATGCAGAGCTGTGTTTGGGCATGGGGATCCCAACACCAGCCCTGCTGTAGGAGAGGGCTGACTGATTTTGGTCACATGGGGTTCCAATTTGGAGCCTCAGGGCAGGGTGCTCCACAAGTATCCACATCCAGCAGTTTCTTCAGCCCCTCATGCCTAACCACTCAAATTAGATGTCAGCTCCCCAGGTTTCAGACATTCATTTCAGTGCTGGGGTTTATGGATCGGCTTTGTAGCCATCCTACTGCCCAATGATTGACACCCAAATAGTCCTAATAATAGCCACAAACCAATAATGACCATGATGAAAATAATAAAAATAACAATAGTGATACCATTACTGACTTACTCCCTGACAGAGAGTGCACTCACCTCTGTACATGGGTCAGTGAGGTAAAGACGCAAAACAAAACAAAACAAAACACCCCTCTTAAGTTACCGTTTTACAGATGAGAGGATTAGTATTGTCTTTAATTTACAGATGAGAAAATGAGGACAGAACGGTTTTAAAGTAACCCAAGGTCCCAAAACAAGTAGATAGTAAAGGCAGGATTATGATCCATGCAATCTGATTGCAGAGCCCACGTTTTTCACTATTACAGAATATTGCTGTAGTATGCAGTTCTGAACAAACAAGTAAGTGCTAATAGTTCAGCGATGGTCCCAGTTTCAGTGTAACATCCTCTCCAAAGCTCAAAGATCCAGACAGGCCAAACCATACCATCTCCCCTGATGTTCCAATTTCCCACCACTGGAGAGAAGGCAACCATTACCACTTTATTTCCCTGTCTCCAGGTCTGTTCCCTTCAAGCTAATGCTATTCCCCCTGTCCAGGCACACACTGACCAAGGGGACGGTGTTCCTCCTATGACACAGGCCATCTGCTTTAGTGATTCCCCACTGAGCCTGGGGTCTGTGGTTGGGGCAGCTTCCCTGAGAAGAGATATCACATCTGCAGGAAGAGGTAGTTGGATATACATAAATATATATATTTATATTTACAAACAAATATTTTTTTATTATAGAGGTAGTTTGAAATATATATATGTAATATTTTCATTTGGAAAGGTACTAATTACATATTGGTTTATAATGTAATCTAGGTGACAGATACTGAAGTCACCTTGGGTGGTGGGAAGGTCTGAGAGACGGGGCATTTTCAAAGATGAGGAGTGTAAGTGTTGTTAATGAGAGCTCATTCTTTTGATCCTTAGAACACCTCTATGAGGTGAGCCCTTCTCTTAGTTTGGGTTTCCAAACTAAGAATTTGTGTGGAAATGTTCAGAAGTGTGCCCCAGATGGGTGGGGGTGGGGAGGGAAATGAGAAAGCAGGACAGAAACAGGAAGGAGAGGGAATCAAATAAGAGCACCATGAAAGCGAAGTCTTATTATTTAGGAAACTGGCTCAATCCCAAGGAACTCTGGAGAGAGCTCAGGCCAGTGGTTCTCAAAGTGTGGGCCCCAGACTAGCATCATCATCACCGCCTGGGAATTTGTTAGAAGAGCAGATTCACAGGCCCCATCCTAGATCTGCTGAGTGAGAGACTCTGGGTTGGGACCCAGCATGACGTATTTTAATAAACCCTCCTGGGATTCTGATGTTCACTAAAGTGTAGGCGTAGCACATCTCAGAGTTGTCTCACCCAATCAGTCAAGGGGGCTAGAGTTATTTAGATCCCACACCTGTCAATCATTTGTTCAAGGCTAGGTGGTTGGGTGGGGGAATGTAGATTCAGAGATGCAGGTGCTGTGTGATGGGAGAGAAAACCCACCAGCAGCTGGTGGTCATGACAATGGTAAGAGATCTAAGAGGACTTGGGAGGTACTATGTCTGCTAGAGACCTATTAACTCTTCTTTCCAAAGAGGTCAATGAGGCCGGCGTGACTTGCACAAGTTCATACAGGTGATCAGCGCCTGAGTCAAGATTCACATCTAGGTTTGTCTGCGTTCAGAACCAATCTTTTAAACCAAAATACAGTGGCACCTCGGTTTTCAAACGTAATCCATGAGTTCTGAAACGTTCAAAAACAGCCAACAGCTAGGCCTCAGGATTTTGCACTCAGTGGAAGTCGTGTGACATGTTCGACTTCTGAGTCGTGTTTGAAAACCAAAGCACTTACTTCCGGGTTTACGGAGTTCATAAACTGAAATGTTCGCCAACGTAGACGTTCAAAAACCGAGGTACCGCTGTACTGAACTCCTTCAAGAGGACATAGGTAAAAAACTGAGATGCACACATTCCTACATTAGCTCAGGGCCCATTCCTGTCTGTCACGCGGGGTCTCTGCTCCTGCTCCCCACATAAGAACGCAGGATGTGGCTAGGCCAAAAAGGAACACCCACGGAGCCATAAGTAGGGAAGTCATACCACTATGGTCTCACTGGAGGCTGGGATTACACGACGTGCGACCTGCTGTCCGCTTTGCTGCCAACAGACCGACTCTCCTTGACTCTCCTTCACTCTCCTTCAGTCTCCTTCTTCACTCTCCTCGGCTCCCCTCTGTAGCTGCGGCAGTTATATCAGTGGCCAATGGCTCAATGGCTACAGCTGATGGCCAACCAGCCACAGCTGACGGCCATCTACTACCCGAGCCAGCACCTTTCCACATGAGGCCGAGAGCCTGGAAACTGCTCTCTGGGGCTCTGTCCCCACACTGTCTCTCCCTCCCAGGCTCTTTTCCTCAAACAAACATTCTCACTGAATGAAACAGTCACTTAAGGTAAAACACCAACTAAATAAGTTAGTGTACTGACCTGCCTATCAGCGATAAAGCTGCAGCTGTCTTTTAGAGAGTGCTATGGTCACTAACCTAACAAATCAGGAAGGCATAGGAACTTTTTTCTCAGAATTTTCTATGCATAACACATTCTCAATAGAACATCAAAAATGGAAAAGCTTGCATTCTAGTCCTATCTTTAGTGGTATCTATTTATATACAGTGGGACCTAGGTTTTCGAACCTCGGTTCGAACGTCTCCATTGACGAACATTTTCGTTTACGAACGCCGTAAACCTGGAAGTAAACGCTTCAGTTTTTGAACACAACTCAGAAGTCGAATATGTCACATGGCTTCTGCTGAGTGCAAGATCCTGAGGCCTAGCTGTTGGCTGTTTTTGAACATTTCAGAACTCATGGATTAAGTTCAAAAACCAAGGTACCGCTGTACTGATGAAAGGAAGCAAGTAAAATGAAGATTATGAAAATTTGTTTACAGGTAATCCAACATAACTGCTTTGAAAGAAGCAAAATCTACGGAAGGTTTTCTAAATAATAGCCTTTCTTTTACTAATGTACCAACGACCAGGGAAACTGGGCCAATACTACTTAATAAATGAGGATTATTCAGTGTGACTGATTTACAAACTGCCATGTAACATGGAGTGTCCCGTTTCTCAGTTTGGCTTTCATAAGCACCCGAAGAGTTCAAAGACTTTTCATGGCAGTTCATGAGTCAGACAAGTATTTTCAACTACATTATAATCTAAATTGTTTTTGCCAGTTATAAAAATAAAACAACTTTTGTATGATATTTCCTAATTAAAAGACAGCTTAATAGAATCACTGGTGTTTCCACACTTAGGATCCTCAGCTATATTGCTGCGGGTCCACTACTTTTTCCTGTACAAAGAGTTCATAAAATACTCAAGCATGAGAACCACTATGTAGTGCATTAGAACTTTGCTACTCAAAGTATGGTCCCTGAACCAACAGCATTGGTACCTCTAGGGGGGTTAGTAGAAATGTCGACTCTCAAGCTCTACCCCACATCTACTGAATCAGAATCTACACTGCATCCCAACACAGAGAGCGTTGGGATTGGATCCCAATTCCAACACTTATCACATGTGTTATTTAACCTTTCTGAGCCTTAGATTTCACATCTGTAAGTGAAGATAATAATATAAAATCCTACCTCATAGTTTATCTGTGCAGAATCAAATGAAAGAAGGCATATAAAAGATGTCATTTATACAGTATAACACAAAGCACTCAATAAATACTAATGATCATAATATTTTCCTCAAAACCATAATAGAAAAAAAATTTTATCATAAAAGTGGTTTTCTATTTTAGCCGATAAAACAATACATCTTCAAAAATGCTCGTGACTAACATTACCTTCCGCATTTGGAGAAGACACACTCAGATTGTCTACTAATTTGTTAATGGATGATAGACTCAATATTGATTTGCTTAATGGCAATGTGTAACTTGATAGTTTATCAAATTCTCTGTGCAATGAAAGAAGATTTCCAGAAACAGCATTTAAGCTCCGCTTCATAGAAAAATACTTCTGTTTGATGGAGAAATGAGGAGAATAAATTATAAACTCTCCTACTGGCAGACTTGCATTCAGAGGAGAACTCAGTCCACACAATTCATATTTATATCTTTTCTTCAAAACCCCTCACATGTTGACCCATTTTAATACACGATGTCAAGCCCAATTCAATGTGACTGAAATTAAGCCACATGGACAACTTGGTCATGTTGTTATAGCAACTTTTCACACAACTGTCTGTTTAGTCATTGAACAATTGCTAATTTCCTTGCTTTGCGAGGAAGCCCCAAGTTGCTTTCTCAGAAGGTTCATCCTGGTATCAAAGGAAATTGTGTATGATGGTGATAGAAGCATTCAAAACAGTAACTTTTGGAAGAAAAATATTTTATTATTACTCACGCTTTGCATTTGAACTTGTTCTCTTCGGCATGCTATTTGTGGTGTTTCCCATGGTTCGTTAGACTTTAGCAATAAAAAGACTGGGAGGAACTCTGCTCTCTTTCTCAAATCCAGGCTGGCACAAAACACCAAAATCATCTTGTTCCTGAAAAGGGATTTTAGATCCATCTGCAATTAGAAACTGAGCATCTTTTTTTTTTTAATTGTTTTTTTTCACTTACAATTGATATTCAATATTATTTTATATTAGTTCAGGTGTACAGCATAATGGTTAGACATTTACATAATTTATGCAGTGATTTCCCCCCAATTAGTCTAGTACCCACCTGGCACTCTACATAGTTGTTGCAATATTATTGACTATATTCTCTCCGCTGTACTTTACATCCCCGTGACTATTTTCTAACTACCAATGTGTACTCCTTAATCCCTTCACTTTAGGAACTGAGCATCTTAAAGGTGGAGATGGAAGTTCTCTCTTTGTATCCTTCTAGCAAACATGTTTACTGGATGAACGACAGAGAATCAATGAAGTTCTAAGATGTATTTTAAAATTATTTCCATCTTTGCAAAAGTGCACAAGAATCATTTTAGTATTTTAGTTTTGCAGGGCTCAAATGGAATAATCCATGAAACAAATTAGGGACTTAATGAGTGACTGTACCTACAACCATGCTTGGAACTTGGGGGGCTAAATGAAGATGTTTGAAATAAAAACCTTTATTGATGAAACACTAAAAAGTCTGAGGAACTGTCCTAGATTAAAGGACACCAAAGAGATGTGTTAACTAAATACAATGTGGGATCCTCAACTGAATCCTGGATTGGAAAAGAAAATAGTTACCGGTATATAAGGACTTTATTGAGACAACTGGAGAAATTTGAATATTGACAGAATATTGAATAGTCTTAAATTAAGCTTAAACACCCCAAATATAGTCCTTGTATTGTGGTTATGTCAGAGAATTTCATGATCTCAAGAGATGCCTGTTGAAGTATTTGTTACAATGTCTTCTATTCATTCTCAAATGGTTCAGAAAAATTATGTGTGTATATACAAATACGTATACACATACACATACACATACACATACATATACATATACATATACATGTATACATACATTTACATTATACACACAAATGCACATACATTTATACACATATGTATATAGAGAGAAATAAATACCAAATGTTGTAAGACATTAACAACAGATGAATCTAGGTGAAGAGTATAAAGTTGATCATTGGGCTATTCTTACAAGTTATCTATTAGAAATAAGAAGCAAGGTGGAAAGTCCTTCATGATGAAAAGCTTCAAATCTGTAGGGAGAGAAATAGCAAAAAAAAATAAAGATGTGGTAATTGGGTAACGGGAGAATATAATGATCAGATAGTGTATGAAATCAAACAAAAATTCTTTTGTGACCAACAGATGAGTCTCCATAGAGATAATATTTGACCCTAAATATATAGATTTTATTGGACATAAGAAAATACCTTTAGAATAATAGAACTGGACTGAAATGATCCAAGACAGCTACAGAAGCACCAGAAATAGTCATTAAAGCATGTCAAGAGAGAGGTATAGGTATCTTAGACCTGTCTTCTTAAGTGATGAGTCTGTAGACAGATGACTGGCAGAAATGGGAACCTCAGCTTTCAACCACTCATATGAGAACTGGCATCAATTGCATGACCTCTTGCAAAAAATGCCGAATACTATGCAGTGGCTACACTCATATGCTTTCTAAACAGCAGAAAATTCCAATAAACCAATATTGTTTCTTAGATTCATATTAATAATGGATGCAAATCTGACAAATATTCCTTGTACTCATGTCTGTTGTTCTTGTAAATTGTTTTCAGATTTTAAAAAATTGATCAGTCTATTTCTTCTTTCCATTACATTTTTCAAAAATCTTTAATGCACAGTATAATGGACTGGTGATGGGTGTGTGCTCTGAAGTCAGAGTACCAGAGGCTGAAATTCACTAGCTATTTGATCACTCAACTTGAGTTTTAGCGTCCTCATCTGTAAAGTGGGGAAAAGAAATACTTTGAATCTCTACTTAGATTTCCTGTGCTAATTTAAGTTGATGCTTTGGGATAACACCAGGCACATTCTAAATACCAAATAAAATTCAGCTAATGTGACTTATAACTGATTTCAGTGTATCTACATTCTCTTATTTCCTAAAAGAAGAGATAGGAATATGTGCAAGTTACACATAGCAGTGCCTGGTCTATAGCAGAAAAGACTAATAAAAATACTAACTCATAGTCATCTAGGATACCTGAATGCCACATAGAGTGGGAGGAGGCACATCAGCTTTGTTTGGAGTTTTAGAAACCTGAGTTTAAATCTCTAATTTCTTCTCTTCAGCTATGTGCTCTTCGGTAACTACTCAAGATCTTTCTGGCTGTACGTCCTCAACAGGAAAATGGGAATAAGATCACCTCCCTGTACTGAGATGACAAACTGTGGGCATAAGGCTTGTCACCCTGCAGGCACTCAGGAAATGGTAGCCATGGTCATTCTCATTCTGCCAACCAACTGAACAGGAAAGTTTTCCAATAACAAATATATGTGGGTATATATCAAAATTCAAAAATAATTATACTTCAGATAGCCTCAGATATAGTCTGTAACTACTGCAAGTGTGTATTACCACTTATACCAAATGGCCTTGTAAACACATTGTTTTGTTTTACTTTTTCATTGAGGTATAATACACACAGTAAAGTGTGCTAATTTTTTTAAGTGCACTAATCCCCAGTGTACAGCTTGATGAATTTTTATGTGTATACATATGTACACCATCATGTACTCAATACCCAAATCAAGATATCGAACATTTCCAGCATCCTCAGGCCCTTTCCAGTCAATATCCATCCCCAGAGGTAATCACTATTCTGAGTTCTGTCTCTGTAGCTCAGTTCTGCCTATTCTTGAAACTCACAAAATGGTACAGTGTGTACTCTTTTCTTTTAATTGTGGTAAATAGTACATACTCTTTTGAAAACACATTAAAATTTTCAGTGTGTTTCTGATGAGGTATATTCCTGGATTCTTCCCCTTTTTATTATTACATTTTACTTGTAATTGGAAATCCCTTGTCTGGGTTTCATATTCACTTGCTGTTTACTTCAGAGCAATTTTCTAGACATGCACTGAAATGAATGGACTGCATCCAACCATCTTTCAGGAACTAAATGATTACTACTTGTGTTGTTCTATTGAAAGGAAAAACATGGATGTGGGCACTAGAGTACATCCTCTAGAAAAAGAACACACAAGTGGCTGGTGGGTGCTGTTATATAACCAACCTATTCTAGTATATAAGTCTTAAAGCATAAATGTTTCATTTGGGGGGAGGGATGCAAAAATTCAATTGTGTAGAGTTTAGGAAAAAGAATAAGCAGTGTGGAGAAAATACAACTCCAAGATACAGATGAGAGGGCAGAATTAGAGAAGCAAAAGAAACAAGAAATTAATGGCAAAGCTTTATAAAAATACAATAGGATGCTATGCCCAAGAAAACAACGGCTACTTGTGCTAAACCAAGGGTGAGAACATAGTATGAAAGATGCAAAGAAGAGTGAATATGAAACTAGTATTTCGTCTCTGTCTTTAACACAAAGAATGAAGGAAGCAGGAACTCAGTAAGATAAATATTAATGAGTCTCTGGGAATACCAAGAAACAGAATTAATAAGAGGCAGGTAAAATAATATTTATACAATTTAAATATTTATAAATCAGCAGAGCTGGATGAGATTCATTCGAACACATTCAACGAACCGGCTAAGATAGGACGTACCTCCAATACAGTGTTTGTCATGAAGACTTATGTACCAGGAAAATTTAAGCAGGCTGATTTAGAGTTGGAGATAAAGCAGCCAAAAGCAGATCCGGGAAAAGGTGGGCTAGTTAGCGTATCCAAACTACCAGTCAAATCCCTAAATGAAATCGTAAATCAGTCCATGAGCACCTTGAGGAAAATAACATAGTAAGTAATAGCCAAAGAGGTTCATAAAAAATAGAGCCTGTCAAAGCAACTTAATCCATTTTTGGATATGCGAAGATATTTGGGGAAGGTAATGAATGTTGTAGACATAGTTTAGGGAGCCATGCAGTTACCACCAGACAATTCATTTTGGACCCATCTTGTTGATGCAATGGCTGTTGTTCTCACTCCTTCCAACAGAAAAGGGCAATTTCAGTTGCACATTTCCTATGTAGGGATAGGACTTTCTATTTATTCCCCATGACACGTCAGCATGTAATTTAGTTATCAGATATATGCAGCCAGTGGCCAGAAGTGCAAACTAAATTTTACCCAAATGAGAGAGAGAGATAATGATAACACGGGACTGACATCTTTTGTGTGTGTCTGTGTGTGTGTGTGCATGCGCGGGATTGCACGTGTGTACACACACATCTGTATCTGCAATTGTCAGCATAATTCAGGCAAAATGAATGTTTTTGAGTTGCTCATATAATAATGCAAAATATAAAAGAATATAAAACAAAGGCTCTTTTTGAAATATGCAAATCCAATCCTGTCATCAGGTCCTACTGAAACGGTCTAATGATTTCCCATTGCTCCTAGACCAGAATCCTTGGCTATCCAAGAGGCCTGCCTCGTTTGGCCTGTGTTCACCTCGCCTGCCTCACTCACCCCACACTCCTCCTCATTCTGGGCAAGCCAGCTCCCCTGGCCTTCTATCAGGACTTCCAACGCGTCCTGTTTTTCTTGCCACTGGAATTTTTTTTTTTTTTTTTTGCACATGCTGTCCCACCTTTTATTTACTTATTCATTCTTTAGCTTTCTACTCAAATCCCACTTTGTGGAAGAAACTTTCTTTAATCTTCCAGGCCATATGATTTACATTATATTTGGCTCTGACAAAATCACATTTCTTTTTCAGAAGTGCTTATTTCAGAATGTAATTTGCTACTCATTCCAAATAATTAATATAGTCCTCCCCTAGTAGACAGTGAGCTCCACAACAGGAGGGACTGAGTATGAGTTTTTCCAAGATTATATCCCCAAGACCTAGCATAGTACAGAGCACAATAAATATTTGTGATCTGACAAAAAAAAAAAAAAAAGGAATATACACATAGATGGGCTCCTTTTGTAAAGGGTTAACTGGAAAGTACACCTCTCTCTCCTGGATATTATAATAATCTCTTCTGTTTTCTGTTCGAGTAGAATAATAGGGGAAAGTCTTTAACAAGGGTCTTGTTGACAGAGGTGTAAAAATATGAGGCAGCTAAAACCCGAATTGTTGAATTCTACATTTGCACATTATACTTACCTCTGATGCGTCCCCAAATTTCATTTCATGGTGATAATGAATCTGTGGGAAATTAGCATTCTATCTCTCTTCACATGAAAGCATTAGTGAAAGTTTTCAAGCTACGTATTGTGCGGAAAAGGAAACATTTTTTGATTAACCAACTTTGTAACACTCCCTTACTGCTTCACAGTGAGACGTTTACACCTCAGAGGGACTAAACCTAAAATTAGAGACAGCCATGAAGTTAGAGAGCCATGAAGTTTTATTCTAAGGTCAGTCACTGACGGGGTATTGTTTCCTTTTACAATACTGCTTGGATGTTTAGATTTATTCTTGAATACAAATTTGTAATTTTATAAGTAACCAGATCACTGCATGCGAGGTTTTGATATAGTCAAGGTCACACAGAAATTAGGGACTCACTGGTGACTAGAACTCGGGTTTCTGGTTTCAGTCCGTTGTTCCTTCATTAGTTCCTCATTCACTCAGCAAAACTGAAGGACGGCTGTGAGTCTGGCAAGGAGCTAGGCATTGGGGAAACAAAGATGAGGAAGCTGTCCTTGACCTTGTGGAAGAAACCAAGCAAGAAGGAACGATGATAGCACAACTGTGATGAATGCTATTTGCAGCAGCTGTTGGTGGTGCCCCAGCCCTTCTCTGACTCCAGCCGCAGCTGTGGTGGACAGCTCCGGTGCCTCTTGACAGTTTCCCCTGGCAGCCCAGATTTCCTGTTGGGGAGCTTGCTCAGTCAAGGGTAGGGCAGCCCAGAGGGAGGGGTGTGACTGCCCCTAAGAGTAACCCTCAACCAGAGGGGGATGGGAATTGGTGGATAAATGTCCCACCCTTCCATTCTAAGGAAGGACAATTCTGAGCGGTATTCTACACAGTTCCTCAGAGTCCCCTTGAGGGTGACCAGGTGCCCACCGCAATAACCAGTTCAATAATGTATCTTTACAGGATTTTTCTCCTTCCCTGACTCACTTTCCTTACCCCGGCTTCCTAAGATCACCTCCCAAATAACTCCCAGTACCCAAGCCCTCGTTTCAGACTCTGCTTTTAGGGGAACTGATACCACTGCCCCATATTCGTGGATGAATGCACGAATGCCTGAATGAATGAATGCATGCAGAGGACACCGAGGGCCCAGGCTGCTGCACTGGGACATCTGTTGTTGGTGATCCACAGGGTCACTGTCTATAGTGCAATGGATTGTGTTATTGTTGTTCTTTTAACCTACTTGAAGATCATGTTGTGAAATGGTGGGTGTGGTGAAGCTAGACGGGAGCAGCAAGGTCGGAGCTGAATTGCTTTCCTAAAGAAACAGAGGAAGAAGAATTGAGGGAGGGGAAAAAAATGGCTGCGTGAGGTGACCATCTGTAGCGCTCCCCTGGAATTTACAACGAATCAGACAACAATAACTCCACAAAGGACTCCCAGCACAGCAGACAGGCAAGACGAAGAGGCCCACTACTGAATTCACCTCCAGGTGGGTGAATAGCGAGAGAGGGGGAGGAGGGAGAGGAGAAGTGCAGAGACGGAGCCACGGGGGCACAGGACACAGACCTAGCTCAGTGCTCGGAGCCCGCTGCTCCCGGATCTTCCGCAGCTGCGGGAGAGGGAAGGACTCGGACTGCTAGGGCTCCGATTACGGCCCACAGGGCTGAGGGGGCAGCATACAAAACCGCTGAACCCAACGCTCCCGGCAGCAAAGACTAAGGAAAGAGGGCTGAAATCGGTGGTTTAAGCCCTCACTTCCGAGCGGAGAACGGAAGCCTTAGGCACGGAGACTAGCCGCCCCCTCCCTACCCTCCCAGAGCTCGCCCCGCCCCCACCTGCCCGGTGCTAGAAGCGATAAAGTAGCAGTGTCGGATCAAAGGACAGAATATTTGCTGCTCTGAGAACTGTGGACCGCAGACACAGATTCTCAGCTCAACTAGTTCCGGCAAAGGGGAGGGAGCTGTGGAAGCAGGACTGGCTGTGGTGGTGGTCGCCGCCATTGCTCTGGGCCACCTCTCACAACTTACCTCGCCCCTGACCCCACCTATCTTGGCAGATCCCTGCAGGAGTAAACAGAACTGCTGAAACATACGGGCTCTGAATCTGGTACAGAAAGAGCTTTGGAACTCCAAAAGCTCTTCGCATACCTATCAACCTGTTGCAGAAGCCACTCCTGTAGATGTCTAGGAAGAGAAATAGTAAATCAGTGATTGCCATGAATAACCAAGGCAACAAGATAGCTCAGAAAGAAAGTGAAAAGTCTCCAGAAAAGGAACTTAGAGATATGGACCTTTGTGATTTACATGACAGAGAATTCAAGATTGCAATTCTGAAAAAACTGAACGAGATGCAAGAAAACACAGAAAGGCAGTTTAATGAACTCAGAAACACAATCAAAGAACACTATGAGCATTTTACAAAAGAGATTGAAATTTTGAAAAAGAACCAAATAGAATTTCTGGAGATTAAGAACTCAATAGAAGAAATTAACAATAAAATATCCAGCTTAGGTAGTAGAGTTGACCAGATGGAGGAAAGAATCAGTGACATCGAAGATAGGAACCTGGAATTTACACAGATGAAAGAAGAAAGAGACTTGAGACTTAAAAGAAATGAAAGAACTCTACAAGAACTCTCTGACTCCATCAGAAAGAGCAATATAAGAATAATGGGCATACCAGAAGGAGAAGAAAGAGGGAAGGGAACAGAGAATATATTCAAACAAATCGTCGATGAGAACTTCCCAAACTTGTGGAAAGAACTGGATCCTCCAATCCAAGAAGCAAATAGAACACCTAATTACCTCAATCCCAACAGGCCTTCACCAAGGCACATTATATTGAAGCTGTCTAAAATCAATGACAAAGAAAGAATCCTCAAGGCAGCCAGGGAAAAGAAGACGGTAACTTACAAAGGAAAGCCCATTAGATTATCATCAGATTTTTCAGCAGAAACTCTACAAGCTAGGAGGGAATGGAACCAAATATTCAAACTATTGAAAGAGAGAAATCATGAGCCAAGAATAATATATCCAGCAAAGATCTCCTTTAGATATGAAGGAGGAATAAAGACCTTTCCAGACAATCAGAAGCTGAGGGAATTTTCTAATACACGACCTGCACTACAAGAAATACTAAAGGAGGCTATTAGACCACCATCAACAGGGACAACTTGTGGCAACCGAAACATAAAAAGGGGGAGCGTAAAGGCCTGAACTGGAATATGGGAATAGAGAAAGTAAGCGTACTGAAGAAACTGGAATACTCTAAATATCAAACTATCTTTTTCATAAACTCAAGGGTAACCACTCAAAAAACATCCAAATCTGAAATATATACTGTAATAAAAGAAGAAACAGAGGGAAACATCATAGAATACCACCACACAGAAATAATAGTCAACAACAAAAAGGCAAAGAAACAATGAAGACCAGCCTTACTAGAAAACTAAAGACAGAATGACAGGAAATCCTCACATATCAATAATCACCCTAAATGTAAATGGACTGAACTCACCAATAAAGAGACACAGAGTAGCAGATTGGAACAAAAAACTAAACCCAACTATATGTTGTCTACAAGAGACACATCTCAGCTACAAGGACAAGCATAGACTCAAAGTGAAAGGATGGAAATTGACACTCCAAGCAAATGGTCCCAGAGAAAATCAGGTGTAGCCATAATGATATCAGATGAAACAGACTTCAGGGTGAAAAAGATAACAAGAGACAAAGATGGACATTTCATAATGGTAAAGGGGACTATACAACAAGAAGACATAACAGTCATCAATATTTATGACCCCAATCAGGGAACACCGAAATATACCAAGCAACTACTAACAGAACTAAAGGGAGAAATTGACCAAAACACAATTATACTAGGGGACTTAAATACATCATTGACAGCTATGGATAGATCATCCAAACAGAAGATAAATAACGAAATCGCAGCCCTAAATGACACATTAGATGAATTGGACATAATTGACATATATAGAGCACTTCATCCTAAAACATCAAACTATACATTGTTTTCTAGTGTACATGGAACATTCTCAAGGATAGACCATATATTGGGACACAAAATCAGCCTCAGCAAATTTAAGAAGATTGAAATCATACCAAGCATATTCTCTGATCACAAAGCTTTGAAATTGGATATCAACTGCAAAAAGAAAGCAGGAAAAAACACAAATACATGGAGATTAAACAACATACTGTTAAAGAACGACTGGGTCAAAGAAGAAATTAGAGGAGAGATCAAAAGATACATAGAAACAAATGACAATGAAAATACATCCTACCAAAATTTTTGGGATGCCGCGAAAGCAGTTTTAAGAGGGAAATTTATATCATTACAGGCCTATCTCAAGAAACAAGAAAAACCCCAAATAAATAACCTCATGTTACACCTTAAAAAACTAGAAAAAGAAGAACAAGCGAAACCCAAGGTCAGCAGAAGAAAGGAAATAACAAAAATCAGAGCAGAACTAAATGAGATAGAGAACAAAAAGACAATAGAAAAAATTAATGTGACAAAAAGCTGGTTTTTGAAAAGATCAACAAAATCGACAAACCCTTAGCTAGACTGACTAAGATAAAAAGAGAGAAGACACCAATTAACAAAATCAGAAATGAAAAAGGGGAAGTCATCACGGACACCACAGAAATACAAAGGATTATCCAAGAATACTATGAAGGACTATATGCCACCAAATTTAATAACTTAGAAGAAATGGACAAGTTCTTAGAAACATATAGCCTTCCAAGGCTGAATCATGAAGAACTGGAAAATCTTAACAGGCCGATCACCAGTAACGAAATTGAATCAGTCATCAAAAACCTTCCCAAAATCAAAAGTCCTGGACCAGATGGCTTCACCAGTGAATTCTACCAAACCTTCAAAGAGGATCTAATACCAATCCTGTTCAAACTCTTCCAAAAAATTGAAGAAGAGTCAGTACTCCCTAACTCATTTTATGAGGCCAGCATTACCCTGAAACCAAAACCTGGTAAGGACAACACAAAAAAAGAAAACTACAGACCAATATCTCTGATGAATACAGATGCTAAAATCCTAAACAAAATTCTTCAAATCGAATACAACAATGCATTAAAAAGATTATTCATCACGACCAAGTGGGGTTCATCCCCGGGGCACAAGGATGGTTCAACATTCGCAAATCCATCAATGTGATACATCACATAAACAAAATAAAGGACAAAAATCATATGATTCTATCAATTGATGCAGAAAAAGCATTTGATAAGATACAACATCCATTTATAATTAAAACACTTACTAAAATTGGTATAGAAGGAAAATACCTCAACATAATAAAGGCCATATACGACAAGCCCTCAGCTAATCTCATAATTAATGGTGAAAAGCTGAAGCCCTTTGCTCTACGTTCAGGAACACGACAAGGTTGTCCCCTATCTCCTCTGCTTTTCAACATAGTGTTGGAAGTCCGCGCCAGAGCAATGAGGCAAGAGAAAGAAATAAAAGGCATCCAAATCGGGAATGAAGACGTTAAATTGTCACTCTTTGCAGATGACATGATGCTATATATAGAAAACCCTAAAGACTCTACCAAAAAGCTATTAGAAACAATCAATGAATACAGTAAAGTTGCTGGCTACAAAATCAACGTACAAAAGTCCATTGCTTTCCCATATACCAACAATGAAATCTCAGAAAAAGAGATAGAAAAAACAATTCCTTTTGCAATTGCAGCAAAAATAATAAAATACCTAGGAATAAACTTAACCAAGGATGCGAAGGATATATATGCTGAAAACTATAAGATATTTTTGAAAGAAATTGAAGAAGGCACAAAGAAATGGAAAGACATTCCGTGCTCATGGATTGGAAGAATCAATATAGTTAAAATGGCCATATTACCCAAAGCCATATACAGATTTAATGCAATCCCCATCAAAATCCCAATGGCATTTTTTAAAAAAATAGAACAAAAAATCATCAGATTTGTTTGGAACCACAAAAGACCCCGAATAGCCAAAGCAATATTAAAAAAAAAGAACAATACTGGAGGTATCCCACTCCCTGATTTTTGCTTGTACTACAGGGCTACAATAATCAAAACAGCTTGGTATTGGCGGAAAAACAGACACATAGACCAATGGAATAGAATTGAGAACCCAGAAATAAAACCACATAAATATGGACAGATAATTTTTGACAAAGAAGCTAAAAACATACAATGGAGTAAAGACAGCCTCTTCAATAAATGGTACTGGCAGAATTGGATAGCTACGGGCAAAAGAATGAAACTAGACTGCTATCTGTCACCATGTACCAAAATTAATTCAAAATGGATCAAAGACTTAAGCATAAGACCTGACACAATAAACTGCATTGAAGAAAACAAAGATACTAAACTTATGGACCTTGGGTTCAAAGAGCATTGTATGAATTTGACTCCAAAGGCAATAGGAGTAAAAACTAAAATAAACGAATGGGATTATATGAAACTGAAAAGCTTCTGCACAGCAAAAGAAACTATTGACAAAATAATGAGGCAACCAACTGAATGGGAGAAAATTTTTGCAAACAGTGCCTCTGATAAGGGGCAAACAGAAAATAGAAGAAAATAAACAAACAGAAAATAAAGAAAATAAATATCAGCTGAAAATGACACATTAGATGAAAAGAACATAATTGACATTTATAGAGCACTTCATCCTAGAACATCAGACTATACATTTTTTTTTCTAGAGTATGTGGAACATTCTCAAAGATAGGCCACATATTGAGACATAAAATCAGCCTCAGCAAATTGAAGAAAATTGAAGTCACACCAAGCATATTCTCTGATCACAAGGCTTTGAAATTGGATATCAACTGCAAAAAGAAAGCAGGGAAAACCATAAATATGTGGAGGTTAAACAACATATTTTAAAGAACGACCTGGTCAAAGAAGAAATAAGAGGAGAGATCAAAAGATAAATAGAAACAAATGAGAATGAAAGTACATCCTACCAAAATTTGGAGGATGCAGCAAAAGCAGTTTTAAGAAGGAAATTAATACCATTACAGGCCTATCTCAAGAAACAAGAAAAATCCCAGATGAATAACCACACGTTACAACTTAAAAAACTATAAAAAGGAGAACAAATGAAACCCAAGGTCAGCAGAAGAAAGGAAATAATAAGAATCAGAGCAGAACTAAATGAAATAGAGAACAAAAAGACAATAGAAAAAATTAGTGACAAAGAGCTGGTTCTTTGAAAACATCAATAAAATTGACAAACCGTTGGCTAGACTCATTAAGATAAAAGAGAAAAGACACTAATAAACAAAATCAGAAATGAAAAAGGGGAAGTTATCACGGACGCCACAGAAATACAAAGGATCATGCAAGAATACTATGAAGGACTATATGCCACCAAATTCAGCAACCTAGAAAAAATGGACAAGTTCTTAGAAACATAGACTTCCCAGGCTGAATCACGAAAAATTGGAAAATCTAAACAGACCAATCACCCATAGGGAAATGGAACAAGTCATCCAAAACCTTCCCAAAAGCAAAAGTCTGGGAACAAATGATTTCATTAGTGAATTCTACCAAACCTTCAAACAGGATCTAATACCAATCCTGCTCAAACTCTTCCAAAAAATTGAAGAAGAGTCAGTACTCCCTAACTCATTTTATGAGGCCAACATTACCCTGATACCAAAAACTAGTAAGCACAATACACACAAAAAAAACTACAGACCAATATCTCTGATGAATACAGATGCAAAATCCTAACTAAAATTCTAGCAAATAGAATGCAACAATGCATTAAAAAGATTATACATCACGACCAAGTGGGGTTCATCCCAGGGGCATAAGGATGGTTCAACATACACAAATCCGTCAATGTGATACATCACAGAAACAAAATAAAGCACAAAAATCATATTATTATATCAATTGATGCAGAAAAAGCATTTGACAAGATACAACATTCATTTATGATTAAAACATTTAATAAAACATGTATAAAAGGAAAATACCTGAACATAATAAAGGCCATATATGACAAACCTTCAGCTAATCGCATAATTAACAATGAAAAACTGAAGCCCTTTGCTTTACATTCAGGAACACGGCAGGGCTGTCCCCTATCACCTCTGCTTTTCAACATAGTGTTGGAAGTCCTCCCCAGAGCAATCTGGCAAGAGGAAAAATAAAAGGCATCCAAATTGGGAATGAAGAAGTTAAACTGTCACTCTTTGTATATGACATGATACTACATACAGAACACCCTAAGACTCCACCGAAAAGCTATTAGGAACAATCAGCAAACACAGTCAAGTTGCCTGCTACAAAATCAATGTACAAAAGTCCATTGCATTCTTATATACCTCCAATGAAATCTCAGAAAAAGAAATTTTAAAAATTCCTTTTGCAATTGCAGCAAAAAGAATAAAATACCTAGGAATAAACTTAACCAAGGATGTGAAATTACAATTACTGATCATTTTTTTGATACTGACAATGAAAATTATGTGTTTTCTTTAGACATGGTATTTTAACTAACTGAAATAAGGCAGCAAGTAGTTCCAAATGGATTTCAAAAGTGTGTTGCCTTAACTTTCTAGATTTGTATGGTTTTATGAAAATTTCCTTGGGGCCTGGATTAAATGTCCTAACTTTAGAGCTGAGCCAGCTCTACACTACCTGAAAAACCATCAAACACCCCTAATAATGAGGTCAATTTGACATGAAAAACTGGTAGTAAAGAGCACTTTATACAACAGTAAAAAACCTATACCCCCAGTATTATAGTGAAGCCCACAGATGTCCGACGAGAGTTGGGGAGGGGCATAGGAGATCCATGCAAGGTGGACTCTTCCCATTTGAACTGGACATTGGTGTGAGCCAGTGTTTCTAAGCTGTGTTTGGCAGAATGCTTGCTTCACAGAATCCTATAGGAATGATGTTAAAAATAAATAAGAAGCGCTCTGTGGTAAGATAAATTTCAGATTCTCTGAGCTGAACAAAGCTCATATTGTAGGGAATTTTCAGTGGTTTAAATTTGCTAAACTAATTTGAAAATATCTGAGGGCAGAGGGAGAACATGGCACAGAACACTTCCCAAACTTTTCAGAACATGGAAAGTGTTTCTGAGAAATAGTTCAAGGCATTAGAGTTCTGGGTTCCCCTTAGAAAGACTCCTGTCTTGGTCCTGGGGGCATCATTGGAGGGGAAGTGTGGTGAGCAGGACAATGTGTGGCCCACAGGGTCATAGATCCTGTCAAAGCCTCAGTGGTCTAGGGCCCTCTGGACACCTTGGCTGGCACTTGAGGAACCATTACTTTCCCCTTTGCTCATGGTGCTCCTTCATGAAGTTCAGACAACAATCCACAGTGATTAGACAGGAGAACGCACAAACTGCAGCTCCAAAATATTGGTTTATTCGCTCATGTTCTTTGAAGTTCTGTTTTCCCTTGAGAAATCAGAAAACCAATGCCAAATGTCTATTTACACTGTGAAAAGAAGGTAGTTAAGACCCATGCATTTGTCCCCAAGTAACTCTGAATCTGCTGGGCTTTGAATGGGATAGTCCCCTGGGATCCAAGAATGCTGGAAACCTGCCTTGCCAATCACCTTCTCACTGCCCTCCCTCAGAGGTTCTGGAGACTGTTATGTACCCAAGGAACAAGAATGTGCTTGATGCTCTCGCTATATTTACAGTTATTTGACTGTTGAGCTCTGGTAAAGACTTGAGGTCTAAGTGGAACTTCTAGCTCCGTTTTCTTTCACAGATTTAAATCCCAGTATCTACCACTGTCCAGCCACCAGAAGAAGTTGGGTGGGGGGTGGGCAGTAGGATGGCTGGAAACTAAGGTTGGCTCAGTGTACTCACCAGCTGCCAGCCTGGAGAAGCTGGAAAAGAAAGAAAGAAGGCTGACAGGTCAGCATTAAGCCTACAAGAAATAGGCCCTGGGAACAAGCCCCATCCCATCTGATGTAATAACTAAGAGGCTGATTGTCTTAGTTCCTTTCGGCTCCTAGAACACAGTACCACACACTGGATAGCTTTAAACAGCAAATATTTCTTACGATTCTGGGTGCTGGAAGTCTGACATCAGGGTGCCAGAATGGTCAGGATCTCACGAGAATCCTCTTCTGGGCCACACACTGCTGACTTCTTGCTGTGTCCTCACATGTAGTAGGAACAGGCAACTTTCTTGGGCCTCATTTATAAGGGAATTAATCTTACTTCTGAGAGATCTGCCTTCATGACCTAATCACCTTCCAAAGGCCCCTCCTCCTAATAGCATCACATTGGGCATTAGGATAGCAACATATGAGTGGGGAGGATACAAATATTCAGACCATAGCACAGATGGGCTTCTGGTAATGAAGAAGCAGAGAAGTAGGAGTCAGCATGTTTGACTCTGGACATAGCCTGCTTGATTGGATGAGTTATGGAGACCAGACTACACCCTTTGCTTCCCCTTTTCATGCAAGCTCCGGAAGACCTAGTAAGGGCAAGCCATGTCCGTACGGTGACTACAACATCACATTGCTCACCAGGTCCCATCTGCCTGGAGGAGGGGCCCTGGACCATAAAATCATCCTGTTCGGGGCCAAGACTGGGAGCTGAGAGGAGAGGGGGCCACTGCCCCCTTCCTTGCCCACTGAATGCCTCAACGGAGATATGCCTCCCATCCTTTAAAGGAGCTGAGAGTGCAGTTTGATTGACCCCAGTACATGGGTCAGAGAAGGTTAGTGGGAGCTGTTTCCCTCACTCTTCTTTCTCTGGGTAACATGATCCCCACCTGAAAGCTGGTTTTCCGTTTCTGAGCCTGTTGATTCTGATCCTGGCCCTAGGATCCCAGACTCTACTGAACGGCATTCTGAAAGGTCAGCTGGCGTACGTACGCACCCTCAGGTACGTTGAGACTGCCCCAGAGATACAGAGTTCTACTTTTTTTTTAAATTCTTTTCCTATTAAGAAATGTTCCCTTATATATAACCTCGTGCTTTTGTACTGTTCTTTGTGGAGACAAAAAAACAGCTGTTTTCCGTGGATGAGTCTAACAGGTGTTATGTGTGGATGAGTCTTCTGTACACTTAAAAATTCTTGATTTTACTTCATCTAGGCTTAATCTCTTTTCCAAAGTCCAGTCTTAATCTCTTTCCATAAGTCTTGTTTTCCTTTTTTTCACCATATTGTGAGTGTCCCCCAAAAAAGTTTTTTTAAATTTGTTAATCATTAGAATCATCTGGAGACCTTTCTAAACATTAAAGAACACATCTCTCTCTAGACCTTCTGCATAAGAATTATACGGGCAGGGGTGGTTTATAGCTTGGGCAGGTATTACCATTCTTAAACAGGACAAATAAATTGTTGGGGTCTTTATGAAGTGTGTACCCAGCATACAGTTCTCCCTTTCTCAGGGAATGGCACCCAATCTTCAGAGGTGGGTCCCTGGTATGTACGTTAGCATTAGCCTCATGGATGGACAGACTTCTGGTCCAAACAAGACCAGAGTATTTTTCCCAGAGTTTGGAGATGAAACTTAGGGATCAGAGGTTACTCTCTGAATGTGAACAGAAGTATGACCTGGACAAAAGGGTGACACCAAATTATGACCTGAAGATAAAGAGTAGATAAAGATGGCCTTCAGAGAAGAAGTAGAATGAAGCAGATGCTCTCTGAGAGGTTCAAGAGATAAAAAGCAAGCATTCCAGTGGCTCTCTAGGCAGTGGGTGAGTCCCTGCATTCCTGCCCTAGAGTTTCATGAAGCAGTCTATGTCCCATGTGGTAGAAGTTCTCCTTTGGCCTAACCTAGCTAAAGGAGATTTTCATTAGCAACCACGAAAGGGACCTAACCAAATACAGAACTATCACCTGCACCGGAACACCTGATAAGCTCACAGCTTAGGTGTCCTGTCCCTGTTGACTCACTATGGAACACTCTATTTTGCTTTCTTGAGAGGACACATGCTTTCTTGATTTCTAAATAGTATTTCATCAACAACAACTGACTACACAATACTAATACACTCCAAACTCTGAATGAGTACTGAATGGTCTTCCATGGAAAAATCTTTCCAATTCTTTCAATAGGGAAAAACAAAACAAAACAAAACAAAAACCTCACTAATGTTTACTAACTGATGCGTTCACTGAACAATCTGTAAAGTCAATACTATTATTGACTCATTTTATATGTGAGGAAACTGTGGCAAAGGGAAGGGAAATAACTATCCTTAGGTCACAGAGTTTGTAAAAGTGAAGCTAAGATTTAGACCCAGAAGTCACTGTGCAGTCCAACATTTCAACCATTTTGCTATTTTGGGTGAAACCAAAGCTCATTGGTTGAAAGCAAAACTCTGGATGCTCCTTGAGAAGTAATGTGTGAATATTGTTTCTTAACCATGAGAGCACTCCAGTTAGGAATCTACAGGAAGAAGTAAGGAAGGAAGGTTAGAGGGCTCTGGCAGTTTCCATAGATGAGTCAGGATGAATTATAGGGATGGAGTTACCATCTTACCATTCGTTTCCTCCTTTAAACAGATACCTGATTTTATTGCTATATGCATCCCTTCCCCGAGTGGTCCATGTTCTAGGGGAGGCTGGCCTCCATGAAAGGACCTTATCTGTCCAAATTCTATATGGAGTACTGCTGACTGCGTTTGCCGTTCCAATTCTTTGGTGGAAGACAAACAAGTTTCCGAAAAAAGTTCAAGCACCTCCTAGCAAACCGCCGCCGGCCCCGCTTGATGTTATCAGGTTTTGGACTGCTGCTGGTGATGCTGTGGCTGGAGACAGAGTCCCCAGGGTGACATAGGGAGACCGGGTTAACGATGGTGGTGCTGGAAGCAGGAATGAGTTCGGCAGTGGCAGTCCTGGACAATGGTCTGTGGTCTGGGACGCTGTTCCTGGGGCACGGCCTGTGATCCGGGGCGGTGTTCCTCTGGTCTGGGGTGGGCTCGGTGGCGGTGTTCCTGGGGCCCGGGCTGTGCTCGGGGCCGGTGTTCCTCGGGTCTGGGCCGTGCTCCGGAGCGGTGTTCCTCGGGTCTGGGCCGTGCTGGGGGACGGTGTTCCTTGGGTCTGGGCCATGCTCCGGAGGGGTGTTCCTCGGGTCTGGGCCGTGCTCGGCGGCGGTGTTCCTCGGGTCTGGGCCGTGCTCGGCGGTGGTGTTCCTCGGGTCTGGGCCGTGCTCCGGAGCGGTGTGCCTCGGGTCTGGGCCGTGCTCCGGAGGGGTGTTCCTCGGGTCTGGGCCGTGCTCCGGGGCGGTGTTCCTCGGGTCTGGGCCGTGCTCCGGGGCGGTGTTCCTCGGGTCTGGGCCGTGCTCGGCGGTGGTGTTCCTCGGGTCTGGGCCGTGCTCGGCGGTGGTGTTCCTCGGGTCTGGGCCGTGCTCCGGAGCGGTGTGCCTCGGGTCTGGGCCGTGCTCCGGAGGGGTGTTCCTCGGGTCTGGGCCGTGCTCCGGGGCGGTGTTCCTCGGGTCTGGGCCGTGCTCCGGGGCGGTGTTCCTCGGGTCTGGGCCGTGCTCGGCGGTGGTGTTCCTCGGGTCTGGGCCGTGCTCCGGAGCGGTGTGCCTCGGGTCTGGGCCGTGCTCCGGAGGGGTGTTCCTCGGGTCTGGGCCGTGCTCCGGGGCGGTGTTCCTCGGGTCTGGGCCGTGCTCCGGGGCGGTGTTCCTCGGGTCTGGGCCGTGCTCCGGGGCGGTGTTCCTCGGGTCTGGGCCGTGCTCCGGGGCGGTGTTCCTCGGGTCTGGGCCGTGCTCCGGGGCGGTGTTCCTCGGGTCTGGGCCGTGCTCCGGAGCGGTGCTCCTCGGGTCTGGGCCGTGCTCGGCGGCGGTGTTCCTCGGGTCTGGGCCGTGCTCCGGGGCAGTGTTCCTCGGGTCTGGGCCGTGCTCCGGGGCGGTGTTCCTCGGGTCTGGGCCGTACTCCGGAGGGGTGTTCCTCGGGTCTGGGCCGAGCTCGGCGGTGGTGTTCCTGGGGCCCTGGCCGTGCTCGGGGGCGGTGTTCCGCGGGTCTGGGCCGTGCTCTGGGGCGATGTTCCTCTGGTCGGGGCCGTGCTCGGGGACGGTGTTCCTCGGGCCCGGGCTGTGCTCGGCGGCGGTGTTCCTGGGGCCTGGGCTGTGCTCGGCAGCGGTGTTCCTCGGGCCCGGGCTGTGCTCGGCAGCGGTGTTACTCGGGCCCGGGCTGTGCTCGAGGGCGGTGTTCCTGGGGCCTGGGCTATGCTCCGGAGCGGTGTTCCTGGGGCCTGGGCTGTGCTTGCGAGGGGAGGGTTCCGCAGTGATGGTCTTGGAGCCCCAGCAGTGCTTGCGAATGGAGGGCTCAAGAGAGGTGTTCCTGGAGCCCCAGTTGGCCTCTGAGGTGGCGGTCTTCGATCCCATGTTGGAAGGGGAGGTGTTTGTGCTAGATTTCAAAACGGTGGTACTGTACTTCAGGATGGCTCTAAGACCTGCACACTCTTGGGCCTTCTCCCCTGGCTCACGCATAGGCTGCTCTTCTGCCTGATGGAAAATGGAGCACTGTGATTGAACCTTCTGGGCTGGGGAGGGACTGCGGCTCTGGAACTCAGGAGGATGGCGTTTTGGTTTGTGGGTTTGTAGCATGCGGTATGTGGCGATGGTATTATTATTGTAGGTTTTACTTGACCATGTGGCGTAGATGTGTTCCCTGTGAATGCCCAGCTTCTCCATCTGTTGTATGACCCAGGGGTCTAGGGCCTCACTGGGTGGCTGGACGTAGGGTTTTAGTTCTTCTTCACCCATGTTGAGCCACGGATCTGGCATGATGGTCGTCAGGTTTTCTCTCTGCTGAGGGATGACAGTCAGCAGTTTTCTGATTAAGCGTTGCACCTCAGTGGATAGATAACGAGGTGCAACATACCGCCCTCTGAGTACCTTCTTCTTCATCTTTTCCCACTTCTTTCCCTTGAAAGGCAGGGTGTCTGTAAGCATTTCATAAAGTAGCACTCCCAGGCTCCAGATGTCCGCAGCACAGCCATTGTACGGTTTGCCCAGGAACACTTCTGGGGCCATATAAGGGAGGGTGCCGCAAAACGTGCTGAGTTCACCCACGTTGAAAGACGCGCCTAGCCCAAAGTCTATAAGTTTGACGTTCAGGTGGGCGTCTATCAGCACGTTTTCCGGCTTCAGGTCCCTGTGAGCAACCCCCTTGCCATGGCAGTAGTTCACCGCTGACACGAGCTGCCGGAACACTCCACGGGCCGTGTCCTCCGACATGCGGCCATGGTCCTCGATGTAGTCCAGGATGTTCCCTCCGGTCACCAGCTCCATGACTATGAAGAGGTATTCCGGCGAGGTGACCACGTGGAATAGCTCGACGATGTTAGGATGGTGCAAGTCTGCCATGCAGAGGACTTCTTCCCGGAGAGATAGGTGCGTTCTGTCGGCGACCCGTTGCTCCAGGACTTTCACAGCCACCATCGTGTTCGTCAGGATGTGCTTGCCGAGCACGACCTGGCCATAGGAGCCCTCTCCGATGATTTCCTGGAGTTCGTAATGGGCACTGACGGGCTCCTGGTCGACAGGGATGTCTCTAAAGTCACGTGACATGGTGACTCGGTAACTAGCTCACTGATGATACTGTGCCCTCCAAGTGAGCTAGTAAGTAATAATAAGTATACTGACTGCGATGACTAAGTATACTATCAACAATATTACTGTGCTATTAAACAGTAATAACTACAGTAACTACTCTGATGTTATGTATTAACTGTCAATATTACAAACTGTGCTAATAAACAATACCACGGTAAAAGGTCCAAGTCCAACAGGTCACCACAAATCAGCTTCCTGGGCTATAACGGACAGAAAGCTCAGCCCAGCCAGGGCCCTATATAGCAGCTTTGGGTCATTCCCTCACACTGGTGCTTTATGAGGTCAGAGCCAGAAACTGACCATATATGGCTAAGGAGAAACTACACTGGTTTTCTCAGTGTGGGGTTTCAAGACCCCTTTACTCTGAAAAAAAGGGGGGTCCCAAAGAATTTTTTGTTTATGTGGCATATTAAAGACTGATATTTACTTTATTAGAATTGAAGGTCTGTAGGTTACTTAAAAAAAAAAAAGGAAGGCGGGTGTGTATCAGAATGTTTTTCCAGGGGTGGATAGTGCTGCATTTTGAAAGCCCCTAAGATGATTTGTTTCCACTCCCTCAGCCCAGAAATGGTGCTGCCCCTTGAGAAGCATTACTTCGGTATATAATAAAGTAACTTACTATGTAAAATGCTCATTTAAAAGGTATCTACAAGCAATTGTTCTTTATAACCACCTTGTGCTTATTAATACCTAGCTTAGCTGAGTAGTTCCCTGAGAAAATACTTTCATGTGTGTATTCATTTTCCATACCTTCAGGTCTTTTTGTTTGTTGGTTGGTTTTGTTTTTAAATAAATGGAACCTTGTTAAAAGTAAAAAATAAATTTTAAATAAATAAATTCCTAGGATGTGGACACTGCTTTTTCATTGTCCTTTGGCTACTCTCCAGTAAGGCTGAGCTTTCTGTTTAATGATGCCTCTTCCACTAGCCATCCTGCCCATGGGATGACCAGCAGAACAACAAGTCAGGTGGGAGGTTAATAAGTGGGACAGGAAACAAGTTTCCCTATCCAAATAAGTGTAGGGAATTTCTTAACAGAATAGGTATTGCAGGACTTTCCAGAATCTTTCATATGGTAATATAAATTATGACTCTAAAAGAAGGGAGGCATAATGACCACTCAGTGTCCTTACTATTGTGGGGGGGGGGGTCTTGTTTCCATGTTATATTATTTTAGCAACACTGAAGAGACCAATATAGCCACGGCCCACCAATGAAATAACTCAGACCTACTGGGCTATCAAAGGTCTCTGTCTGACCTTTAAAATTATATGGCTCTAATTTGCATGTTCGTCTGAACTAGAGTTGTGATGTATTTAAATGTCATGGTTTACATATATATATTCTACTTTTTGTTTGTTTTCTTCAGAGTTCTTACTGCTCCTTCCTTCCTTCCTTCCTTCTTTCCTCCTCTTCCTCCCTCCTTCCATCCTTTTATCCTTCGTTCCTCTCTTCCTTCTCAGCCTTCACCTTCTCCCCCTTCTGTCTCCCCCCCTCTCTCTAGCACTCTCCCACCCTGCCTCCATATTTCTTTTTGTTAATTCATTTATTGTGGATCTCCCCCAACATACACACCATGAGAGAAGGAAGTTTATCTGTCCTTTTCACCATCAAAAGTCCAGGGCCTAGAACATCACCTAGTATAGAATTTAAGCCCTTGAAAGATATTTAGCAATGAAAGAAATGTCCCTTGTTGATTGTGCAAAATTTAAATAAACGAGGATCAGACGTCAGTCCGAAGTGATCTGTTTGTTGAGCTGACCCATTACTTGACTTTTTAAAGAAAATCACCTTGTCATTTAGGGACACAGCATACCGGTGGAGTAAATCTCCTATTGAAACACCAAATAATTCCTAGACAATTTATATTTGTGAAAATAGGGAAATCCGTGAGGCCATGCATGAGGATAAAGCACAAGCTCAGTGAAGTCAGGACCTTGGTAGATAAGCCAGCTGCTCATCTTGTACAGAGAAAGAGGTACCTTTGAATGGAGATGTAAAGCTATGATCACTGGGCCCATGAGCATCATGGGGAATTTCTATTTTGCTTGAATTCCTTTTTCAAGGTTCAAATTGCATTTTGGGGCTTCCTGTAAGAATCCCGACAAGAAATCCCTATTTCTCCTGTTGGTAAGTCATTGAGTATTTGTATTTGTCATTATCACTTAGGACCAAAGACCTAGTCAATCAGTGGATGAAAACACAACATGTGATCGTGTTCATATTCCATCACGTTGCAATAAAACAGATAAGGTTTCAGGGACCGATCCCCCTGACCTTTCAAAAGATTTCTCCTAACCTGTGGCTGTAATTGACAGCATCTATTCCAGCATCTCAGGAAACTGGCCAAAGTAATTTCTTTTTCTGTCTCTTATTATAATGGCTTGAGTGGTCAGATGCTGAAACATATATGACTTAGATGAAAGAAAATGGCAGCGTTATACTGCAATGCTAGAGAAGCGATTATTGCATGCAAGGACATTTACTAAAAAATGCCTGTCTTAGAATGCACCTCTGCAGGAAAAATGATGTAAGACCTTCTGCCAGAGTCCACTTCTTTTTAAATATTACCAAAGCAGAGAAAGTTACTGGAGGTCACCAAGGAAGTGTATTTCTAAACAATATCTCCAGGAAATTTTTTCATTCACCTAATAATACATGTATTTTCACTTCTGGGCCTTTTAAGTTTTCTTAACTTTCCTGAATTCTTTAATTGGTACTGTATGGTGCAATTTCTATTTTTAGCACTTAACTCATGACACCTGCAGGGGCGTTACCTGGAGATGGCCAGCTGTGGCCATCAAGGTCAGTCCCCATCGGTCAGAAAATGGGGATGTTTGCTGCTTTGATTTAAAGTTTCATATACAGAAGGAAATCTTATTTCCTTATTTCTCAGTTATTTGGAGATGGGAAAGAATCCTACATACTAACATTTGGTACATTCAAAATCCATGTGTTCTAAACTATGCTCCAGTTTTTATTTAAAAGATTGCAAAAGAAAAAGTAATTTAGCCATTTGAAATTGAGGACTAATAGGACAGGAAAAACTCTGGAACCCAGGTGATACGTATCGCTGATCAGAAGCCTGATGTCTACTGGGTCATGATTTTCGTGAGAGATGTCAGAACAAACGTGGCACTTCCTATATTCCCCCAATGCCTTAATGGTTATATTGAAGGTGCCTGCAGATGAATCTGAATTTTTTCTGTCTGATTAAATGAATGAGGGAATGAATGAGGGATGCAGCAAGATAGAAAATGAGGTGTCTTTAAGCTTGAAGGCGTCTATTTCTGTAGCCAGTACCTATCAACAATGAGGCATCATGGAACTGGAAAAAATGCCACTAAGTTATATGTTTGTTGACAGGATGTTTCTCTACATCAAAGGGGTGAGTTCCATGAAATAAAGACCTATCTGTTTTGCTCACCATATTTTTCTAAAAGCTCAACATGATATTTTTGAATCTATACTTGGTTTTGATCCATAGTATTCCATTACAAAATTATTCTTTATTTAATAGTACCCCCCAATCCTCTACTTCTAAAAATGAACTGGTACCCATTGCAAACTCAGTCTGCTCCCAGGTCCTTTGTTGGAATCATCAGCCTCACTTGAAGGAAAGTGATCTGCCACGTCCAGAGTTAGCAGGAATCTGTCAGGAATGAACACCCGTCTCAAATCTTATGGGCCTTACTGGGAGAGGGGGTTACAGAAGATTATATAGATTTCTGAGGTGAAATTTGGCAATCAATATTTTCAATGACCTTACACGTCAATCCCAACTTTTGGTCTCTCAGATTCTATTTGTCTTCAACTGCTCAGCGAAAGCAGACTGGGTAGCAAATGTGTCCACCCAGAAACTGATAAACACTGAGAACCTGAACGAAAGGCAACTATGCACATGAGATAGGAGGCATTGTGCCTCTACTCCAAGAGCTTCTGTCCGCTTGAGGAGACAGATTATTATTCAGACAAATAGGAAAAAAAGTGAAAATAATCACAGGGCAATCTATACATCAAAACGCAGTGTTGTCTTGAAATATTCTTATTATGATAAAACTAATACATGGGCAGCCAGAAGCCTCAGTTCATTAGAGCGTGAGCTCTTAACAATAGTATTGCCGGTTCGATTCCCACTTGGGCCAGTGAGCTGCGCCCTCCACAACTAGATTGAAGACTACGAGCTGCCGCTGAGCTTTCGGAGGGGTGGCCGGATGGTTCAGCTAGTTAGAGCTGAGCTGTCAACAATAAGGTTGCCGGTTCAAACAATGGGATTGTGGACTGCGCCCCATGCAACTAAAGATTGAAAACATCAACTGGACTTAGAGCTGAGCTGCGCCATCCATAACTCGATTGAAGGACAACTACTTGGAGCTGAGGGGCCCTGGAGAAACACACTGTTCCCCAATAGTCCCCAATGAAATAAAAAGAAAAAGAAAAATGAAAGTTCACTTTGAAATCAAATTACTTTTGCACACTTATGTAGTATTTAGAAGATGAAAAGAAACTATTAAAAAAAAAAACCTAATACAGAATGGCGACAGCGGGGTGGGCTTCTTGAGTTCTCCTCTACAGCTTACCACAAAGTGAACGTCTACAACCCATCAAAGGACTCTGCTCATCACACAGAACAGCTAAGAGACACATACGAGGATTACTCGAAGGTGGGCAAATTGGCGAGCAGGGGAAGAGGGAAGGGAGCAGAGTGGAGACAAGGCCGCATCTGTGGCTTTGGAGATGCAGGGGAATCTCAGGACGGACCAGAGACCCCAAGAGCCAGGAGGTGGGCTCTTTCCCTTCATCCTACAGCTGACCTCTCCCACGGAGAGCAGCATATTCAGCATTTGAGGCAGTAACCTCAGCTAAGCCCTCCAGCTGGGCCCTAGGTCGGACATAGGATGTAAACTCCATACCTGGGCCCGTTTCCCCCCTCTCCCAATCCTACCCTGCCCTTCCAGAGACTCAAGATTGCCCCTGAACTGAGGAGTAGTGTCAGATTACACAGGAGCGCTAGTGCTCAGGATCTTGGAAGAGCCAGCAGCAGCTCTGACCCACGGAAGAGGCTGGGAAGAGTGTGATACTGCTGGGCTGGGGAGACAAGACCCCTCTACCCCCAACCCCCACATTTACTGGCCTGCCTAGGGCAGGGCAATTATAGCTTTGGAGACACTCCCAGGGATCAGCAGCAGGCAGCAGATGCAGCTCTGGGCTTTCAGCAGCTCAGAAATCTCCCGACAGACAGACAGACAGACACACACACACACACACACACACACACACACACGGAGGATGTGCCTTAACACTCAGGAGACCTGGGCACAGGGCTGGTTGTTACTCTCAGTGCACATATGTGCAGGCAAGGGCAGAAACTGCACTGACTTTGTAAAAACTACCATCCAGACACCATGGCCCCACTCATCTAAATCTGCAGTCTCAAGGTCACTCTGGGCACCAGATGACCGGCTCTGCCTGCACAAAATGAGGAGGACTCTTTGTACAGCAGAGGTGATTACTTGGTGGGCTTAAGCCAAGACTGGCACTGCTTTTCTTGTTTTGTTTTGTTTTTATATCTTTGATATTTTTGCCTGTGTTGAGTGTGGGTTATCAGTTGTGTTTACATGTGAATCTATTTCACTTTCTTTGTTGTTGTTGTTGTTGTGCTTGGTGATTTGCTTTGTTCTGAAATTGCCCTACACCAGAGCCCAGCTCAAGAGGCACAAGATTCAACACACCTAGAGGCCAACTCCAGACCAAACCAGAGCATTACCGGGTTTGACCTACAAGTGATACACCCAGAGGGAATTCTCTACAGGCACAAGAGCCCATAGAGGCCAAGCTTCATTTAAGCGGTCAACCCTCACGCAGCAGAACATCCTGCTGGGGGCAGAGCCAAGTCTCACAAAGAGTCAGCCTAGGAGTCAATCTCATCTACTCACAGGCTAAAAGCAATTAAAGATCAACTTTAACAGGACAATATACACAACACAAGAGTCACTGTTAGAGCACACGCAGAGAAGAAGAATGAAGTAGTGCAAGTCAAATATAAAGGACACATACTACATAAGATAACCCAGTGAGAACTAAGAACTCTAGGGGATCTACCTAATACATCAAACCAAACACAGAGAGTCAGCCAGAATGGGGAAACAAAGAAACTTGTCCCAAATAAAAGAACAGAAGAAACCTCCAGAACTGGAACCAAATGAAACAGAGGTAACCAACCTATCAGAGACAGAGTTCAGAATGTTCTGATGATAAGAATGTTTAAGGAGCTGAGTGACAATATAAAGAAGGATAGAGAAATCGTAATGAACAACCAGTTAAAACGAAAGAACACAATTACTGAAATAAAGAACTCGCTTGAAGGAATTACCAGCAGGTTAGATGAAGCAGAGGATCGAATCAGCGACTTAGAAGACAAGTTAGCAGAGATCACCCAAACAGAACAACAGAAAGAAAAAAGAATAAAAAACAATGAAGATGGTTTAAGAGACCTCTGGGATAACATCAAGTGCAACAACATGTGCATCATAGGAATACCAGAAGGCGAAGAGAGGGGGCAAGGGATAAAATATATATTTGAAGTAATAATGTCCAAAAACTTCTCTATCCTGGTGAAGGAAACCAACATACAAGCCCAGGAAGTGCAGAGAGTTCCAACCAGGATAAACCCAACCAGGTCCACACCAAGACACATTATAGTTAAAAAGGCAAAGGTTAAAGACAAAGAGAGAATCCTAAAAGCAGCAAGAGAAAGACAGAGGGTTACATACAAGGGAACTCCTATAAGATTATCAAATGACTTTTCTATAAAAACATTGCAGGCCAGGAGGGAGTGGCAGGAGATACTCAAAGTGATGGAAAACAAAGGCCTATAACCTAGATTGCTTTATCCAGCAAGGCTATCAATTAAAATTGAAGGAGAGATAAAGAGCTTCCCAGAAAAGAATAAGCTAAAGGAATTTATTACCACAAAGCCAGCATTGCAAGAAATATTAAAAGGGCTTCTGTACAGAGAAGAAATATGAAAACAATCTAACAGTAATTTTAAAAATAACAATAACTAAGTACCTATCAATAATCACTTTAAATGTAAATGGATTAAATGCTCCAATCAAGAGACACAGGGTGCTGATTGGATAAGAAAGCAAGACCCTTGTATATGCTGTATACAAGAGACTCACCTCAGATCAAAAGACACACACAGGCTGAAAATGAAGGGTTGGAGTAAGATATTTCAGACAAATGGAAACGAGAAAAAAGCTGGAGTTGCAATACTTATATCTGACAAAATAGACTTCAAAATGTAGAATATAGTAAAAGACAAAGATGGGCACTATATAATAATAAAGGGATCGATCCAACAAGAGGACATAACCCTAGTAAACATCTATGCACCCAACATAGGAGCACCTAAATATATAAAACAGATACTGACTGACATAAAGACAGAGATCAACAGTAACACTATCATAGTAGGGGACTTCAACAAACCTCTGACAACTAGGGACAGGTCTTCCAGACAGAAAATCAATATAGAAACAACAGCCTTAAATGACACATTGGACCACTTAGATTTAATCGACATTTTCAGAGCATTTCACCCCAAAGGTACAGAATACACGTTCTTCTCAAGCGCACATGGAATATTTTCCAAGATAGACTATATGTTAGGCCACAAAACAAGTCTTGATAAACTTAAGAAAATTGAAATCATACCAAGGCTCTTCTCTGACCACACTGCTGTGAAAATAGAAATGAACTACAGGAAAAAAACTGGAAGACACACCAATTCATGGAGGCTGAATAACATGTTACTAAATAACGAATGGGTCAACCATGAGATCAAAGAAGAAATCAAAAGATATCAGAAGACAAACAAAAATGAAAACACAATGACTCAAAATCTATTGGATGCCGCGAAAGCAGTCCTAAGAGGGAAATTCATAGCATTGGGGGCCTACCTAAAGAAACAAGAAAAATCAGTAATCCACAGTTTCTCTTCACACTTAAGGGATCTGGATAAAGAACAGCAAAATAAGCCCAAAGGGAGAACAAGGAAGGAGATAATAAAGATCAGAGCAGAAATAAATGAAATAGAGACCAGAAAAACAATACAAAAGATCGACAAATCCACGAGTTGGTTTTTAGAGAAGATAAACAAAATTGGCAAACCTTTAGCAAGAGTCACACACAAAAAAAAAGACAGAGAGAGAGAGAGAAAGAGAAAGAGAAAAAGAGAAAAAGAGAAAGAGAGAGAAAGAGGACCCAAATTAATAAAATCAGAAATGAAAGAGAAGTGACAACAGACACTGCAGAAATACAAAAAAGAAAAATTAAGGAATTACTATGAGCAACTATATATCAAGAAATTTGACAATCTGGAAGAAATGGACAATTTTCTAGAAACAGACAACCTCCAAAGGCTAACTCAAGAAGAAACGGGGAAAAAGCAACTTATGAGTTGGAAAAAAATGGCGGCGTGAGGTGAGACTCTGTAACGCTCCCCTGGAATTTACAACGAATCGGACAACAATATCTCCACAAAGGACTCCTTGCACAGCAGACAGGCAAGACGAAGAGGCCCACTATGAATTCACCTCCAGGTGGGTGAATCGCGCGAGCGGGGGAGGAGGGAGAGGAGAAGTGAGGAGACGGAGCCGCGCGGGCGCAGGACGCAGACCTAGCTCAGTGCTCGGAGCCCGCTGCTCCCGAATCTTCCGCAGCTGCGGGAGAGGGAAGGACTCAGACTCCTAGGGCTCCGCTTACAGCCCACAGGGCTGAGGGGGCAGCATATAGCACGGCTGAACCCAACGCTCGCTCACGGCAGACCTCGGAGCAAAGACTGAGGGAAGAGGGCTGAAATCGGTGGTATAAGCCCTCACTGCCGAGCGGAGAATGGAAGCCTTAGGCACGGAGACTAGCCGCCCCTCTCTACCCTCCAGAGCTTGCCCCGCCCCCACCTGCCCGGTGCTAGAAGCGATAAAGTAGCAGTGTCAGATCAAAGGACAGAATATTTGCTGCTCTGAGAACTGTGGACCACAGACACAGATTCTCAGCTCAACTAGTTCCGGCAACTAGTTCCTGTGGAAGCAGGACTGGCTGTGGTGGTGGTCGCCGCATTTGCTCTGGGCCACCTCTCACAACTCACCCCACCCCTGACCCCACCTATCTGGGCGGATCCCTGCAGGAGTAAACAGAACTGCTGAAACATAAGGGCTCTGAATCTGGTACAGAAAGAGCTTTGGAACTTCAAAAGCTCTTCGCATACCTATCAACCTGTTGCAGAAGCCACTCCTGTAGATGTCTAGGAAGAGAAATAGTAAATCAGTGATTGCCATGAATAACCAAGGCAACAAGATAGCTCAGAAAGAAAGTGAAAAGTCTCCAGAAAAGGAACTTAGAGATATGGACCTTTGTGATTTAAATGACAGAGAATTCAAGATTGCAATTCTGAAAAAAACTGAACGAGATGCAAGAAAACACAGAAAGGCAGTTTAATGAACTCAGAAACACAATCAAAGAACACCATGAGCATTTTACAAAAGAGATTGAAATTTTGAAAAAGAACCAAATAGAATTTCTGGAGATTAAGAACTCAATAGAAGAAATTAACAATAAAATATCCAGCTTAGGTAGTAGAGTTGACCAGATGGAGGAAAGAATCAGTGACATCGAAGATAGGAACCTGGAATTTACACAGATGGAAGAAGAAAGAGACTTGAGACTTAAAAGAAATGAAAGAACTCTACAAGAACTTTCTGACTCCATCAGAAAGAGCAATATAAGAATAATGGGCATACCAGAAGGAGAAGAAAGAGGGAAGGGAACAGAGAATATATTCAAACAAATCGTCAATGAGAACTTCCCAAACTTGTGGAAAGAACTGGATCCTCCAATCCAAGAAGCAAATAGAACATCTAATTACCTCAATCCCAACAGGCCTTCACCAAGGCACATTGTATTGAAGCTGTCTAAAATCAATGACAAAGAAAGAATCCTCAAGGCAGCCAGGGAAAAGAAGACGGTAACTTACAAAGGAAAGCCCATTAGATTATCATCAGATTTTTCAGCAGAAACTCTACAAGCTAGGAGGGAATGGAACCAAATATTCAAACTATTGAAAGAGAGAAATCATGAGCCAAGAATAATATATCCAGCAAAGATCTCCTTTAGATATGAAGGAGGAATAAAGACCTTTCCAGACAATCAGAAGCTGAGGGAATTTTCTAATACACGACCTGCACTACAAGAAATACTAAAGGAGGCTATTAGACCACCATCAACAGGGACAACTTGTGGCAACCGAAACATAAAAAGGTGGAGCGTAAAGGCCTGAACTGGAATATGGGAATAGAGAAAGTAAGCGTACTGAAGCAACTGGAATACTCTAAATATGAAACTTTCTTTTACATAAACTCAAGGGTAACCACTCAAAAAACATCCAAATCTGAAACATATACGGTAATAAAAGAAGAAACAGAGGGAAACGTCATAGAATACCACCACACAGAAATAACACACAACAACAAAAAGGCAAAGAAACAATGGAGACACAGCATACCAGAAAACTAAAGACAGAATGACAGGAAATCCTCACATATCAATAATAACCCTAAATGTAAATGGACTGAACTCACCAATAAAGAGACACAGAGTAGCAGATTGGATCAAAAAACTAAACCCAACCATATGCTGCCTGCAAGAGACACATCTCAGCTACAAGGACAAGCATAGACTCATAGTGAAAGGATGGAAATTGACACTCCAAGCAAATGGTACCCAGAGAAAATCAGGTGTAGCCATAATGATTTCCGATGGAACAGACTTCACGGTGAAAAAGATAACAAGAGACAAAGATGGACATTTCATAATGGTAAAGGGCACTATACAACAAGAAGACATAACAGTCATCAATATTTATGCCCCCAATCAGTGAACACCGAAATATACCAAGCAACTACTAACAGAACTAAAGGGAGAAATTGACCAAAACACAATTATACTAGGGGACTTAAATACATCATTGACAGCTATGGATAGATCATCCAAACAGAAGATAAATAACGAAATCGCAGCCCTAAATGACACATTAGATGAAATGGACATAATTGACATATATAGAGCACTTCATCCTAAAACATCAGACTATACATTCTTTTCTAGTGTACATGGAACATTCTCAAGGATAGACCATATATTGGGACACAAAATCAGCCTCAGCAAATTTAAGAAGATTGAAATCATACCAAGCATATTCTCTGATCACAAAGCTTTGAAATTGGATATCAACTGCAAAAAGAAAGCAGGAAAAAACACAAATACATGGAGATTAAACAACATACTGTTAAAGAACGACTGGGTCAAAGAAGAAATTAGAGGAGAGATCAAAAGATACATAGAAACAAATGACAATGAAAATACATCCTACCAAAATTTTTGGGATGCCGCGAAAGCAGTTTTAAGAGGGAAATTTATATCATTACAGGCCTATCTCAAGAAACAAGAAAAACCCCCAATAAATAACCTCATGTTACACCTTAAAAAACTAGAAAAAGAAGAACAAGCGAAACCCGAGGTCAGCAGAAGAAAGGAAATAACAAAAATCAGAGCAGAACTAAATGAGATAGAGAACAAAAAGACAATAGAAAAAATTAATGTGACAAAAAGCTGGTTCTTTGAAAAGATCAACAAAATCGACAAACCCTTGGCTAGACTGACTAAGATAAAAAGAGAGAAGACACTAATTAACAAAATCAAAAATGAAAAAGGGGAAGTCATCATGGACACCACAGAAATACAAAGGATTATCCAAGAATACTATGAAGGACTGTATGCCACCAAATTTAATAACTTAGAAGAAATGGACAAGTTCTTAGAAACATATAGCCTTCCAAGGCTGAATCATGAAGAACTGGAAAATCTTAACAGGTCGATCACCAGTAACGAAATTGAATCAGTCATCAAAAACCTTCCCAAGATCAAAAGTCCTGGACCAGATGGCTTCACCAGTGAATTCTACCAAACCTTCAAAGAGGATCTAATACCAATCCTGCTCAAACTCTTCCAAAAAAATTGAACAAGAGTCAGTACTCCCTAACTCATTTTATGAGGCCAACATTACCCTGAAACCAAAACCTGGTAAGGACAACACAAAAAAAGAAAACTACAGACCTATATCTCTGATGAATACAGATGCTAAAATCCTAAACAAAATTCTAGCAAATCGAATACAACAATGCATTAAAAAGATTATTCATCACGACCAAGTGGGGTTCATCCCCGGGGCACAAGGATGGTTCAACATTCGCAAATCCATCAATGTGATACATCACATAAACAAAATAAAGGACAAAAATCATATGATTCTATCAATTGATGCAGAAAAAGCATTTGATAAGATACAACATCCATTTATGATTAAAACACTTACTAAAATTGGTATAGAAGGAAAATACCTCAACATAATAAAGGCCATATACGACAAGCCCTCAGCTAATCTCATAATTAATGGTGAGAAGCTGAAGCCCTTTGCTCTACGTTCAGGAACACGACAAGGTTGTCCCCTATCACCTCTGCTTTTCAACATAGTGTTGGAAGTCTTCGCCAGAGCTATCAGGCAAGAGAAAGAAATAAAAGGCATCCAAATCGGGAATGAAGAAGTTAAATTGTCACTCTTTTCAGATGACATGATGCTATATATAGAAAACCCTAAAGACTATATCAAAAAGCTATTAGAAACAATCAATGAATACAGTAAAGTTGCTGGCTACAAAATCAACGTACAAAAGTCCATTGCTTTCCCATATACCAACAATGAAATCTCAGAAAAAGAGATAGAAAAAACAATTCCTTTTGCAATTGCAGCAAAAAGAATAAAATACCTAGGAATAAACTTAACCAAGGATGGTAAGGATTTATATGCTGAAAACTATAAGACATTTTTGAAAGAAATTGAAGAAGGCACAAAGAAATGGAAAGACATTCCGTGCTCATGGATTGGAAGAATCAACATAGTTAAAATGGCCATATTACCCAAAGCCATATACAGATTTAATGCAATCCCCATCAAAATCCCAATGCCATTTTTTAAAGAAATAGAACAAAAAATCATCAGATTTGTTTGGAACCACAAGACCCCGAATAGCCAAAGCAACATTTAAAAAAAAGAACAATACTGGAGGTATCACACTCCCTGATTTTTGCTTGTACTACAGGGCTACAATAATCAAAACAGCCTGGTATTGGCAGAAAAACAGACACATAGACCAATGGAATAGAATTGAGAACCCAGAAATAAAACCACATAAATATGGACAGATAATTTTTGACAAAGAAGCTAAAAACATACAATGGAGGAAAGACAGCCTCTTCAATAAATGGTACTGGCAGAATTGGATAGCTATGTGCAAAAGAATGAAACTGGACTGCTATCTGTCACCATGTACCAAAATTAATTCAAAATGGATCAAAGACTTAAGCATAAGACCTGACACAATAAACTGCATTGAAGAAAACAAAGATACTAAACTTATGGACCTTGGGTTCAAAGAGCATTGCATGAATATGACTCCAAAGGCAATGGGAGTAAAAACTAAAATAAACGAATGGGATTATATGTAACTGAAAAGCTTCTGTACAGCAAAAGAAACTATTGACAAAATAATGAGGCAACCAACTGAAGGGGAGAATATTTTTGCAAACAGTGCCTCTGATAAGGGGCTAATATCCAAAATATACAAGGAACTCATGAAACTCAACAACAAAAAAACAAACAACCCAATTGAAAAATGGACAGAGGACCTGAAGAGACATTTCTCCAAAGAGGATATACAAATGGCAAATAGACATATGAAAAAATGCTCAACATCACTAATCATCAGAGAAATGCAAATGAAAACCACAATGAGATATCACCTCACCCCAGTCAGAATGGAGAGGCTGTGGAGAGGCCTCATACACTGTTGGTAGGAATGCAGACTGGTGCAGCCACTATGGAAGGCAGTGTGGAGGTTCCTCAAGAAATTACGAATAGAATTACCATATGACCCAGCAATCGCTCTCCTGGGTATCTACCCAAAAAATCTGAAAACATTTCTCTATAAAGACACGTGTACTCCAATGTTCATTGCAGCTTTGTTTATGGTGGCCAAGACATGGAAACAACCAAAATGTCCTTCGATAGATGAATGGATAAAGAAGTTGTGGTACATATACACAATGGAATACTATTCGGCGTTAAGGAAAGATGATATAGGAGTATTTGTGACAACATGGATGGATCTTGAGAATATAATGGTAAGTGAATTAAGTCAGACAGACAAAGCAGAGAACCCTATGATTTCACTGATATGTGGTATATAAACCAAAAACAACAAAAGAACAAGACAAACAAATGAGAAACAAAAACTCATAGACACAGACAATAATTTCGACAATAGTGGTTACCAGAGGGTAAGAGGGTGGGGTTGGTGATGAGGGTTAGGGGGATCAAATATATGGTGATGGAAGGACAACTGACTCTGCGTGGTGAACACACAATGGGATTTATGGATGATGTAATACAGAATTGTACACCTGAAATCTATGTAAATTTACTAACAATTGTCACCCCAATAAATTTTTAAAAAAAGAAAAAAAACAAAAAAAAGAAAAAGAAACAGAGGTATATGTGAGAGGAAGGGAGCGATCCAGGCGCAGAGAAGGCTGGACCAGCAGAAAATTAAAAAATGGAGAGGGAAAATAGTGAGCAGAGGAGAAGGTGGAAAAGATCTGTGTGTTGAGCACTGCTTTGGGAAAAAGGAATGTTGGGTGGTGTGATATAAAATCCCCTGAGATTTTCCCAGGCATAGACTGGGCTGCGTGTACCCCCTAAACTCCTGGGACCATGCACAGAACCATGGTTTCAGAGCCACTTCTGTGACTCCAATCTGAGCTCCTACTCCTGGAAACTGCTGTCATTCACAAAGATCTCTATGAAACCAAGGACAGGGAAAGAGAAGTCAAAGAGCAAAGGTGGAATAGCATGTCTGGCTAGGGCTAGCATTGCTTAGGCTTTTCTATAAAAACCATTACTTATTAATATTTACAACTGATGCCTTACAATCCAGGAAGAAAGATTTGGAGTAAGGGGAATATTCCCAATCCATACAAATTGGATCCGGTCACGCCCTTTTGATGCTTCTCGTCTTATTGGGTTGATATCTGCATTGAAGCCTCAGCACCCAGCATAGTTAGTACCTGGCACACAATGGTACTTGATACATATTTATGAAAGAAAATTGGGGAAAAATAGGAAGAAGGGAGGGAATGAGGTAGTTAGATATCATTGTTAGGTATCATTGATCAAAAGATTTTTAACAAAGGTGTAAAATAAGGACCAATGCACAGAACCCAGTAAATTAAATCTTTATGAGGATGAAGACATTATCAGAATTCAGGATCTCCTTGGATCCTTTAGTTGGGGATGGTGAGGGGGACTGGGGAGTAGGTGGAGAGAACATTATATTCCCATCAAAAAAGTTATTTTTTTCCCTGAGAAAACATCAGTGGGTAAGATGATGCTGTCTCATTGGTAATGAGATATGGGCTTCCTTCCAGAGTGATAAAGATGCTTCCAGCAAATCTTGTGGCCTTTGATGTGAGCACTGCTGAGAAAATACCTTTACTGAGCAAGTATGGAAGAGAGATTTGAAGAAGGTATTTGATGTGTTCCTCTGTCTTTGATGTACACAAAAGACTTAGTCCTAGAAAATAAAGACTTTACCTATTTTCCTTCTCCCTGAGGAGAGCTTTGTTCCACATTTCCCTGCTAGGACATGATCCTGGTGAGCAGGTGACAAATAATTATAAGCTTTTCTTATTATCCAAGTATTCGTTACCCAAGTCCCCATAGGCAACAAGTTGCATGGATAAGTAAAAGTCATTATGGCAAAAAATTACTAATAAACATGCCATTTATAACATTACTCTTGACTTAAATGTTACTTGCCAATTACAAATATCCATATTAAAGTACGAATTCAAAACAAATAAACTGCTAAGACAAATTGAAAATGTTCTAAAGGACACAGTTTCATGAAATCAGTAAAAGTGATCTGGGAGAAATGCTCTAAGTACAGACAAAGCAGTTATGACAAATCAGCCTAGTTAAACAAGTTAACAGCTTTAAAAAAAAAAAAAAACAGGAAGTGGATGAAGGGGGTCAAAAACAAACTTCCAGTTATAAAATAGACAAGTCATGGGAATGTAATGTATAACATGCTGACTATAGTTGCATATTTGAAAGTTGCTAAAAGAATAAATCTTAAAAGTTCTTATAACAAGAAAAAAATTTTGTAACTATGTAAGGTGACAAATATTAACTAGACTTATTGTGATGATCATTTTGCAATATATACAAATATCAAGTGATTGTTTTGTACACCTGAGACTAATATAATGTGATATGTCAATTATACCCATAAGGTGGACAATATAATAGTACCTCTAAAAGAAAAATGATCTAAATATCAAAAGAAGATACCCCTGAGAAAATTGACAAAGACCAAATATTTCCCTCACAGTGATTTTCATTGTGAACTTGCTGCAAAATTAAACATGAAGTGAAAGGTGTCATTATCGTACTACCATAAAATTTGTGTTGAAAAATTATGCCTTCCAAACTCCTGATTCATTCTTTATCCTGAACTTTAGTTCGTAATTGTGATTATAACTTAAGTAATTGTTTATAATATTAAAATAGGGATTTGAAAACTAATTTCAGTTTAATTTTTCAAGTTAGAATCTCAGTCGTCTTTTTGCCCTCACTATTTGCTTGAAAAATTGATCCCTGTACTCAATGGCTTCATTTCAGTGACTCTTTCTAGGCATCAATTGCCCTTGAATAGAGAAGACCTCCATTCTTGAATCTATCTCCTTCTCCCACTCCCACTATCACTTCCTTAATCCAGACTACCATTTTTCTCACGTGGGTTATTACAATCACTTCCTATTGCCCCACCTGCTGGTGTACCCCTCTCATAATTCCTCCACTTTGTGGACAGATGGAGACTTCCAACACACAAACATGTTGCTCCCTTCAGTGTTCATATGTCTTAGCATATCCTGCAAAGCCCTTCATGATTTAACCCGTTTCTTCTTCTTTCCAGCCTTATCCATCTCTCTCAGACATCTCCAGCCCTCGCTGCTATACAGCTGTGCTTTTCATTCCAGCTTCTTATCATCCTCCATTGTGCTGTTGTCCCACAGCTCTGGCCATTCATTGTACCAGCCTAATGTCTATTCAGCTTTCAGTTCTCAACTAAAAAAATCACTTCCTCCAGGATGTCTTCCCAGATCACCTGATTTGGTGTCCCTCCCTTACCGTCCCACAGCATTCTGCACTAACTGACTATAAGGAAGCACTTATGACACAATATTATAATTATCTATAAGGAATGAGGACACTGGACCTGACGTTTCAAGAGTCTCCAGCACCTTGCTTGGTATCTGGCCCAGAGAAGGTACCTAGTATATGCTTAATAAAGGAATAACTAGATGAATTAACGCAGCACCAAGCAAACCAAAGCAAAATTAATACTGTTATGGGAAGAGTGAAAGCATGCAATTGAGCTGAGACATTTTCAAGTCTGGTAGGTAAAGAATATGAAAGTTAAGACATCAAACCTCTTCTAAGTAGTTATTTCTGGGGAGTTGGATTGAGGAAGTGTGAAAAGGGAATTTCATTTTTCACTTTATGCACCTGATTGTTTGACATTTCCGTAAGAATGCATTACCATTATAACAAAATCTTTTTAAAAATACCCATACATACAATAAATACCCATGAACCAATTATTCACTGTTGGTTTTAAAACAGCCTCTAATCACTTTCACGATTTCAATATTTCTACTTATTTTTTCCTAAATTGTTTGAAAATAGAAAAACTTTAAAATAAAAGCTAACTTAAAGAAATGAAACGTTCTGGATATTTTTAGCTTACCTGTTATGTGATGTTTATACAAGATCTCAAGGATTTTTGCCTGTCATGAAAGCTTAGAATGTTCTTAATAATAATATGTCCTGAGAATTTAATGTTGTTTCTTCAGGTGAGTGAGATTGATTGGGGGGGGGGAGGAGGAAGAACAGGATACATTTGGAGGGAAGGAACTTCTGTTTTTCATTGCATACCCTTCTATACTGTTCAAAACCTTTATAAGAAGCTCAGATTACTTTTATAACAAAATCAGAATTGATTACTATTTAAGAAACAAATACTGGCAAACATTTACACTGCTTTTAAATAAATATATCAATACTCCTGGCAACTCTGCAAGATAGATATTAACATCATTTTAAAGTTTAAGAAACTGAGACTCCAAGAAGTTCTGTGACTTATCCCAAGGCCAAAGGTGACAAGTGGCAGACTGAGGACTCAAACGCAAATCTGGTTTTAAGGCCATGGTATATTAGCTCTTCAAAAAACAACGGTATATTAGTGGTGTATTAGCTCTTCAAATAAAAATTAGCTCTTCAAAAAAAAAACACAGCATGTTTTCTTGTTTTGTTAAACAGACAAATAGTGGTTTGCTTGGAGAATAAGTGTGTCACTTTAGGGATGGAGAAAGATTTATATTTTATAGTTAGGGCAATAATAAAGCTTAGGGATTCAAAATAAATTCTTTCCTGGACTAAGGTACCCAAAGAGGAATCATATTAGCTGCAAAATTGGAAACAAATTTCCTTCTAACATTATTATTAGTACCTTAAACATTACCATATTTCCTAAATATTCTCTTAGCTTTAGCAACAATAAAGTTTTAGACATACATAGAGCCTTGACTATAGGAAGCAATCAATATTTATTTTTAATTTGTTCAAGTGTGAATGGTGTATATTTATGTACATATAATGTGTTTTCATATGAGTGTGTATTGTACATTGTAGAGAAATACACACCAAACTTTAACTATTGTACTTAAATAATGAAATTATAAATAACTTTTAATTTCTCTGGAATTTCCTATACTTTTTCAATTGTCTAAAATGGATATTTATTAATTTTATAAGAAGAAGTAAAAGAGTAGGAAATGTTCCACAATATAATGAGATACATTATAAAATCCGAGTAGCAATGTATATTGGTTCAGGAACAGACAAACTGACCAATGGAATAGAATATAGAGCCCAGAAATACATATGGAAATTTGATATATGAAGGAGGTAATGTGGCAGCAGTAGGGGATGGAGGAGGAAGGAGATAATTCAATAAATTGAGCTGGAAAAAAACAGTTGCCCATGATAGAAAAAAATATAATTTGGCTCAAAAGTCAATTACCAATAGAGCAAGACTTAAATGCCAGGAAGAAATAAAGGACATTGAGAGAAATTCTTAAACAAGATGCAAAGAGTACTAATCATTAAAGAAAAGATTGATAAATTCAACTCCATTAAGACTAAAAGCTTATGCTAAGAACACTTTAAAGAAAGTGAAAAGGCAAGTCATAAGCAGGGAGAAAATATTTGCAATGGAACAGCCACTGTATTAGTCAGGATTCTCCAATAGGAAGGATTTGTTTGTTTGTGTGTTTGTTTGTTTATTTATTATTGGAATTGGCTCACATGGTTATGAAGGCTAAAAAGTCCCACACCCTGCCCTCTGCAAGCTGGACACTTCAGAAAGCTGCTGACGTGATTCAATGTGAGCCTGAAGGCCTGGGAATCAGGAGTACGGGTGTCTGAGGACAGGAAAAGATGGAGGTCTTCGGGATTTCAGTTCAAGATGGTAACCTAGGAAGATCCTAAACCCACCTCCTCCCACAGACACACCGAATCTATAGCTATATGGAATAATTTCTTCTGAAACAAAATTAAAACCTGGAGAAGAGACCCGTTCACACTGTGCAAAGGAGAGGAAAACCACACAGAAGCTGGTAGGAAAGGCTGAGTCTGTCATATCACTGCCCCAATCACTACCACCCCCACCTCGTTCACCCAGTGATCCACAATGGGCAGGGGGTACTCAAAACCAGAGCTTCTCCCTCAGGAGTGAAGTGTTCATATCAACATTGGTACCCCAACGAACTGAGACCAGCAGGGCATTGCCTGAAGACCAGAAACTGAGAGACAAGCCACCCAAACATCTGGCTTTGAAGACAACCGGGGCTCACACCCATGAGACGGACAAGGCTGTGGTGAACAGAGAAACTGCTTTTCAAAGGGCCTAGGTGCACAGCTGCCTACCCCAGGGCCCAGTACAGACTCAGCCTTTGAAAAGTTCCCAGACTTTATGTGAATGAGACTCATTTCCTAATTTTAAAGCATTGGTTTGAGGGGCCAGGGCCTGCTGGGACACTCACCGGGGTTGGAGGCTGGTGAGTGCCATTTCCCTCAGACTCACTAAAACCAGTTGGCAACATCTTTTTTCTTCCTTTCCTGAGAGCTCCATCTTTATGATCCAGCTGACGGATGCCATCTTTCATTCTCTGCCTTGCTAAAACTGGCAGGCATCATCCTTTTATTTTTTTTCTTGCCTCCCCCCCCTTTTCAGTAGGTGCCATTTTTGCATTTCCCCTCTGCTATGCTCCTGAGTGTCAGTATTTCCCAGAGCGGAGCTTCTCCACATGTTTGGTGCCTCGATTTTTTACATCTGGTAATTCAGTTTTTGCAGTTACACCCAGGAGACACCCCTTGATTGCCTGGCTCTGGAGGCCAGGGGTGCTTGTGTTCCTGGATCCCATGGGATTGCAACAATCAGAGAGACAATTCTTGGCGGAGTACCCCTCCCAGGTCACTGTAAGAGCCAGTGAAAGACATGAACAGACAATTCACAAAAAAGAAGGCATCTATGGACAATTAATATAAAAAGAGATTATCAACCTCATTAATAATCAGAGAAATGTAAATCAAGGCCAAAATACCATTTTATACCCATTAGCTTAGGAAAACTAAGAATGCCAATTTTAAGGGAGGGTGTGGCTCAACAGGAAGGCTTACACATTCTGGTGGGAGTATGCATTATTACACTTTGGAAAATAATTTCGTATTGGCTGGTAAATTTGAACATTCACATACCTGCAAACCCAGGAGTTCTAGTTCTGGATGTGTTGTCCCAAGAGAAAATCCCATTCATTTGCACAAAAAGACATGTTCAAGAAGGTCCATGGGAGCACCCTTCAGAATAGGAAAACAAAAATGGAAATGACTGAATTACCCATTGACAGGAAAATAGATAAAAATGTCTAAGGTAGTGCCTGGCATATACCCTGTTTTCCCCGAAAATAAGAACTAGCCAGACAATCAGCTCTAATACATCTTTTGGAGCAAAAATTAATATAAGACCTGGTATCACATTATATTACATTACATTACATTACATTACATTACATTACATTACATTATATTATATTATATTATATTAAAGACCTGGTTTTATATTACAGTAAAATAAGACTGGGTCTTATATTAATTTTTGCTCCAAAAGTCGCATTAGAGCTGATTGTCCAGCTAGGGCTTATTTTCAGGGAAACACGGTGGTGAACACTCAATAAATGGTAGCCATTATCATTAGCCCTGATTATCAGTGTCTTTATGCATAATATGGCAATAAGAATACCTATTTTATAGGTATGTATAAATAATTAAATGAGAAGCATATGTAAGCCATGGGCAAATAGAAGACATCTGATAAATGTTACTGCCTTTTTACAGATCTGAGTGAAGGCTGAAAGTGAGCCATCAGGTGGATAATAGGTGTTTATATATATATACAATGCTGTCAATCAAGGTCAACTCTTAGCAGGCTTCCAAGGCTAGCTGTTGTGTGTGTGTGTGTGTGTGTGTGTGTGTGTGTGTGTGTGTGTTTGTTTGTTTTTGAGTCAACATTTTAATGCTTATTCTATGCCAGGAAAGCATCATATAAGGTGATACTACTATTATCCCCATTTTACACATTTGGAAATCGAGCTTTGAGAGCTGAGCTGACTTGCCCCAGGTTATTCTGCTCAGAAGGAGTAGATTTGGATTTGAGCTTGGGTTGTCTGATCCACGCTGAAAACCAGCACCTTCTACTACTTTCAAATGCCAACAGAGCTAAACATCAATTCTAAGAGAAAAATCAAACAAAATCTCAACTGGCAGAGATTTCAGGATCCTCCTTCTATTCCTTATCCCTAACTGAGGGTGTGTGTGTGTGTGTGTGTGTGTGTGTGTGTGTGTGTGTGTGTTGGAGGAGAGAGGGAACCCAGTCTTGATAACCAATGGAAAACCTTAGAACAAATGTCAGCTTGGAGGGGCAGAAGCAACAAATGGTTAATGGCATTATTCCTTGAAGGGCACCAGAAAGTCAAGTAAGCAATTCTTGACCTTTCAAAAGCTATTATGAGAAAAACATAAAGAAACAATTCTGCAGGCTTAATGAAGGAATGCTGTGAAAAGTATAATGGGCTATTTGTGCACATCTCAAAAGCGTCATATAATTTGGCACAATTGGCAGTTCGTTCTCCAGCATGACCAAGCAGGGTGTTGCTACTTAGGCTCAAAGTGCCTTGGCAAAGCCAGGTCCCCACCGACATCGCTTCTCTAAAACCCAGCGTGTCTATGATTTCATTTCTAAGGCTTAAACATCAGCTACTGAATTGAAATGTGGCACAGGCTCATCCATTTTCACCGAGTGCAAAAATATGTGTCATGCTTCAAAATACAAGCCCGTTTTGGTTTTGTTTTTTTCCTGCTACACATACAGAGTTTTCCTTTAATTACATTTTCAGGCAATTAGTTCATTCCATTGACTCGGCTCTTCATGATTTTGGCGGGGGCTGGTAGAAGAGTGAGGTGGTAGTGTACTTCATTATTTTTAAAAATGGTTATTGGCTATGTTCCGTCCCCATATTTCATTCCCAATTTCACAAGGGCATTTAGTACGCAGAGACTCTGCATAAGATCATCAGCTGCTACATTAGCACGATGACTCTTTTGGAGCCATAACAGTCTGCCACGGAAATGATCCGTGGGTTTTATAAGTTTATAAGTTCTGATACACTTACAAACGAAGATTTTTTTTCCACTCTTTTTCATTATTTATTTCTTATTGGGCTTCCCCTCCCTTTTTTCTGCTCTTTAATACAAATGCAAAAATAGTACCCAAAACCAGGAAGAGACACTCTCAAGTATGGCAGGTCCTTGAATAATGTTATAATGTTGATGAAAAAAAAATGATTCCCAGCTGGGACTACTGTCTTAGAGTTTGCACATTCTCTCCACACTGTGATGGAAGGGCGTCCTGTCCAGGGTGCCAGGATAGGCTCCAGCCATCCACAACCCTGTGCTGAAATAAGCAGGTGGGAAAATAATTATCTTCATTGTTTTAATTCGTCTTTCTTAAATGTATATATAGCTCACATTTATTTCAATAGTTAATATTAGAAGTGTTTGGGGTCTTTATTTAGAAGTTTGGTGATGTTTTTGTGACCAGAAATATGCCGTGAGAACCTAACTCTTATTTATATCAATTAGCCTATAGTGAATGAAGTCAAAGTTTCCAAGAACCTATTAACATACTAAGTGAGAACTTACTGTATGCGTAACTGAAGCTAAATGAAGGCTGAGGAAATGATTCCACAAAAGCAATGAATTTCAGTAACCCTGGGCTTCAGCATACATTGCATTCCCACAGAGTTTCTGTTCACAATTCATATTTCTCCCAAGTGAAGGAATAAATGTGTGACTTTGGGGCCAGTGTGTCCTAGCTTTTTGCTGTAGTTCCCAGAGTCTGGAGGTCTGTCGTGCTATTTCCATGCACTGTTGCTATGTGGGCCGTGAATGACTTGAGTCTATTTCAGGTTCCTGATTGTTTTAAAACTGAGTGGTAAAAGTCAGAAGCAAAACTGGTAACCATGTATTTGGAAAATGGGGGCGTTTTTAATCAACTTACTTTAAAGATAGGAACCTTTGTCTTAGGCTGGCAGAAATCAGTAGGCAGAGAGCAAACTGAAGTAAGTTCAATGGCCTATCTGAGAATTAGAGCCCGTATTTGCTAAAGCCATAAACAAAAGCAGCAACAAAGTAATCTAATGATAGTAGAAATATGCCCTGGACAACTCTCACTGGTCTCATATTTGATTTAGATAATTCTTTACTAGCCCTGCCCTTCACTTCTGACACCAGAGAATAGATTGTTTTCTCAGAAATGGAATATTCAAGTGTTAGGTATTTTTAGACATCTGTAGAAATGCATCCACTAAAAACAGAGGGTTGACTATAAGCATTTATTATCTCTCCCTGTCAAGACCAAATAATTGATAGTAAAAGAATGAACCCATAACCAAGACAAGCACTGAAGGGGAATCATCAGCAAATAAGGCACCTCGACAAATTTCTGATGGGTGGGTAGAGGATGGAAGCCTATTTGTGGGTGAAGAAGCGGGAGTAAGAAAGTAACTGAAGAATATGTAGGAGGAGACACCATAGGAGGAAAGAGAGAAATGGCTTAGGGGAACCCTAAAGAAACTCTGGACAGAGTTGGCAGAGGCTAGGAATGAAAAAGAGGTTAATTGAAATTATCTTTGAAAGGACTATTTCCATTAGCTCCCTCTCTCACCTGCTCTTTCCCAGTTGTGCTGAAAACAGTGCAGTGCTTGCTTGATGGAATAACTGCTGCTCCCACACTTCCTTCCCAGTTCCCCCATCCTCAAGCAAGCAAAGATAGGTCTTGCTTTACTGCCACCACCATCCAACCTCAGTTGTACCCCTAGGCTGAAAAACCAGATAACTCTGTCTAGAGACACTGAATGACTGCCTAGAGAGAAAGGCATGCTGAAGTGGATGCAGGCTCTCCTACAGTACACACCTCTACCTTCTGGCATTTGGGAGCCCCTAGCTTAGAATCCAACTCTTGTCTGCTGAGTCCATTCCCTCCGTGAACTGAAATCAATGAAGCAGTAATCCTCACCGTCATATTCAGGCTCCCAAGCAGTCTGCCCATTCTAAGGCTAAGAGTAAAGAAACCTCCCCAGGACAGAGCCAATTCAATAGTCATCACTGTAATCATCATTGATATTGTTGCCTTCCTCATCTTATCATCATCATCGCCAAACACTTACTGAGCACTAGCTGACATCACTTCTCAGATCTCTCAAAGGCATTGCAAACTCTTGCCCCAAACTGGGCTGATTATATTCTCCCCCAACTTCCACCCTCAAACTCCTCTTCCAATGTTTCCTCTTTCAGAGAAAGGACTTACCAACTATCATAATTAACATTTATAGAGCACTTACTCTATGCCAGGCACTGCTCTAAGCACATTACATATTATAACTCATTTAAACCTCACAACAATCCTAGGGGAGAGGGGAAGCCGGGCAGAAATCAGCAAGAGCTCCTGTTAGCATTGCAGATCAACAGGCTAAAGTGGTCTCAGAAGAAAGAAGCTTGAATCTCCGGGACTCTGGTTGTTTGCTGTGATTTTTTCTCTGATTCTAAATACATTTCATATCAAATTTTGCGTGTCTGTGTGTGTGTGTGTGTGTGTGTGTGTGTGTGTGTGTAGTTTAGTGGTCTTTTTATGATTAAATTTAGGCTCCAAATCTTGGATTCATCCCTTAGCTACCTACCTAGAGCAAGGATCAGACGTACATGAGCGTTTCCCATGGGCAGCACTGATCCTTCACCAGGTACAGCAGGACGAACATGTGCAGTCGTAGTTACAATGCACAGACACTACCTACAGAGCTTCATGTGTAGTAACTCATGTAACCGATTTCCCCCATTTTACCGATGAGGGAACTGAGGCACAGGATCTTTCAGTGACCTGCCCAAGGTCTCGGGTAGCCAGGTGTGATGGCTCACCTATTAATTACTACTGTACAGTCTCTTATAAACACTCTGCCATTAAGGAATTATTGTTAAATTTTTAGGTGGGTATTAGCACTGTGGCTGTGTTTTTTAAGGTAATATGCTCACCCCCCCAAAAAAAATTAAACATAGAATTACCATATGATCCAGCAATTCCATTTGTAGGTATATACCCAAAAGAATTGAATGCAGAGACTCAAACAGATACTTGTATACCCATATCCATTATTCACAATAGTCAAAAGGTAGGAGCAACCCAAGTGTTCATCGAAGGATGAATGGGTAAATAAAATGTGGGTTGTACACACAAATAGAATATTATTCAGTCTTAAGAAGGAAGGAAATTTTGACACATGCTTTAACCTGGATGAAAGTCAAAGACATTGTGCTAAGTAAAATAAGCCAGTCACAATCAGACAAATACTGTATGAGTCCACTTACATGAGGTACCTAGAGTATTCAAATTCATACAAAAAGTAGAATGGTGTTTGCCAGGAACTGGGCATTTGGGGGAATCGGAGAGTTATTGTTTAATGGGTACAGGCTTTCAGTTTGGGAAGATAATGAAGTTCTGGTGATAGATGGTGGTGATGGTGGCACAACAATGTGAATGTACTTAATGCCACTGCATTATTATATACTTAAAATGGTTAAAATGGAAAATTTTGTTATTTTATCACAATAAAAACAAATAAACAGGAAACCAACAAAACCACCAAAAATAAATAAATACAGTAATAATTTTTTAAATGGTGCTCATCTGTTAGAAATAAGATCTGAAGGGGTGGCCGGTTAGCTCAGCTGGTTAGAGTGTGGTGCTGGTAACACTAAGCATGCCTGTTTGATCTCCACATGGGCCACTGTGAGCTGCGCCCTCCTTAAAAACAACAACAACAAAAACAAAAAACGTAATGTCTAAAGAGAAAAAAAAGAAAGAAGATCTGAAGTAATAATAGATGAAAGAATATGCTATCTGAGAGTTACTTTAAAATAATCTAGTGAAGGGAGAGTTTGAGGAATGTAAGGGAAAAGGGAGAGGGGGGTTGGAGATGAAACAAGATTACCCAAATGTAAATAACTGTTAAAGTTGGGTGATGGTATATGTGGGTGCATGCTATAAACCTTTCTACTTTGTGTATGCTTGAAGTTTTCCATTAAAGAAAAAAGTTTTTTAAATGTCATCCGTGCAGATAATGAGACAGCAACTGCCTCATAATTATTAACGCTTCAGACAGAGACAAGGCCATGGGGAGAAGCTGCCTCCTTAGTTCATTCCACAAAGCTCCTGAGAAGACCTCCCCTTTCCACATACCCAACTGCCCACCAACAAGGATTTCACCCTCCGTGTCCCTTAGAGAACTCCCAGAGCCTTTACTCTCAGCAGCTGCCCACCCATGTTGATCTCAAGGGTTAAGAGAAATGAAGAATAGCTCTCTCCAGACTACTATATTCAAAACACTGTTCCATCCTGCAATACAAAAAGAAAAAGGCTCCTATCATCAAGAATCTGACCTACAAGCTACATCTGCATCGTGTCACAGGATTTACCGACTCTCCAAAAAAGAAATATGTATTTGAAATAATAAAATTAGAGAATCCATTTTCTCCAGGGCATTGTGAATATTCATTTTTTCTGAGCTTTTATATAAACAACAACACACACGCGTGGACACACACACACACACACACACACACACACACACACTTCTACCTGGGTCAAGCAACCATAATGAATTACTGATCACCATGAGCAAATAGTGAGCACTCTACTCACCATTTCATTTATTTATATTTCAACAAGCATTTACTGAGTACCTACTATGTATAAGGCATAGTAGTGGATGTTAGTGATGTGGGGACCCATTTGGACCCTCAGAGTTGATATGAAGATTATTTTGAACTGAAAACATTTGAGATTCACCAGATCCAGAATTAAAGCTTTTTTGGAGCTTCCATCTTCTGACTAAAGGCAGAAACTTCTGAGAATGAGGCTGACCTTCTGGGGGGCAGCTTCCTCCCAGGAAGGAAACTGAGAGTAAAATTTCCATAACTCTCTTCTCAGGGCATAAAGAAGGAGCAGAGGACTCGCACATGCATAAACAAACATTATCACAAACTTTCTTATCTCCCATTTTGTTCACCAAAAAACCCATTTGTGTTTTCTAAAGAAACCCATTTATTCTTCCCATAAATGCCTGTTCTTCTCCTTCCTTTTCCCCTTTTTATGTGGACATATAAGCCCCTATCTTTGGCTGTTTGTGAGTCACATTTTTCTGCTAACTCCCATGTCCATAAGTGAATAAAACTCTGTCTTTTTATTCATGTTAATCTTTGTTAGTTTAATTCACAGGCCCTCAATCACTGACTTTGAGTGTAGAGGAAAAGTTTTTCTTCTTTGACAGTGATAAAGATAGAAAAATTCCTGCTTTCATGGAAACTGCATTCTTCCAGGGAATATACACACAAAGAGAAAACGCAAAAACAAATAAATATTTACAGATTGTAATTATTGCTGTGAATCAAGTAATCAGGTGGGTCAACAAGAGCTGGTACTCACCTGGTTAGCCCCAGTGCAAAGATACTATTTGTGAATACTAGAGCCTGTTCTGATTTGTTGGTACCTATGCCTAAGAATTGTTAAATATGTACAATATCACCTTGGTGGTCTAGGAAGGCCTTTCCAAGGAGAAGACACTTAGACTGAGTCCAAAAGCATGAGAAAGAACCAGCACTGGAAGAAGTTGAAAATAACATTCCAGAAAGAGGGAGGAGTATACACAAATGACTCCTGTCCCTTAGAGCTTAAAATGCTCTAAGTGTGAGTAGAACAAAAGGAGGAAGGGTAGAAGAGTAGGCAAGGCCACGCCAAGCAAGACATCGTAATGCTTCTGTTTGTACAGGATTTCAGAATTTGTAAGAATCACCACCAGAATCATCATTCTCCATGATGGCAGTGGGGGAGGGAACCAGTGCTTACAGAGAAGTAAAGAGAGATTTCAAGATTAAAAAATGACCGTGTTTATCTATGTCAGGAGATCAAATAAGCATTAGACAGCCAATTCTAGAGCCAAGAGCTGGTGGTAGCTACAGACATCAGTTACAGAGTAGAGGCTATCTGATCCATTAGAAACTAGGGGAGAGAGGGCAACTGGGAGAGGGTGAGAAAGAATCCTAATAATTATTTTGGCTACTTCATCCCCCAGGGTTTACCATTTCATCATGCTTGAATACTGGGGAGGCGGTGAAGCAGAATCCAGAGGCAGAAAGACAAAGACCAGGTGTATTTATTTATTGACCTATGTTATGTGGCTCCCAAACATCTGATCCATTGGGTTTGGGTTTTCTTTTACAGGAAGGGTATACAAAGGCAGGGTCACACATTAATTCTGGACTCAAGAGAAACAATATTAAGTTCTCTTTAGTAAGTAGCTTCATCAAGTAAACAAAGTCTGGAGCTTCCCTGGAGACAGGCCCTAACACCCAGAGCCTCCTAGAAGGTGGGCAAGGCTGCTCTAAGCAGTATTTACACGCAGCGATGAAGAGAAGAGCGCCCAAAATTACATGACTTCAATGTCCTTAGAATTCTGTCTGGAGTCTTTTATTAAAGCCTTGGAGTATTTTGTCTCTAAAGGAGAGTGAACTTTATGCCATCCTTGATGAAATGCAATATTTAAAGTTAACCTTATTATAGGAGGGATTCCTGGAAAGATATAATAAAATCCAACAGTTGGTGGATTTAAACTGGAGGTCATTCTAATTAAGACAGTAAAGAGTAAATAGAATGCAAATAATCCTATTTCACACTAAACAATTCCAGGAGGGGAATCATTTTAACATAATGACTCAAGGGTAGATTCCATTCTCCTAGTCCAGGCACAATTCCCACTGACTACCACCAGAGAGGCTGGTGCATGTCTACGAATAGTTTGGGGTCTAGTGGCTGGTGAAACAAATTGTGTGAATCAATTTAAAATGCAGCCAGATGTTTTTGACTCAGATAGATGGGGTGGGTGTGGGGGGAATCCACAGAAGCCCATGTGACAGAAAACTGAGACATAGGCAGTTTCTAAAAGTCAGCCATAAATTGGCTAACTTGATCCCTTTACTTATCTTGCTATATGTTTATTTTATTTAAGGAAGACTGCATACAAATAAATTATTCCATTTGATAAGCATTTCAGAAGTCCGCCTCCTTTTAAAGTGCTCGGAGGAAAATAGAGATGGATTGATCTGCATGCTGATTTCAAGAAGTTCAAACTTTGGTTAATAGGAGAAATGATTTGTGCATGTACAGGATTAAACAAGAGAGACATTCAGGAAATAATCGCAGATGTGTGAAAAAAAAGTTGCCTATGGGGATTTCATGGAGGCATTACTGTAGTAAAACTATGTCTTAAATAGAGTATACTTAAGAATGATAGTTTTTTTTAAAAAGTACCTATTAACACTGATGGAATAATTTGCAACAATTATAAAGGATGTTGGAAGAAATATTTAAGAACTTGGAAAATTGTTGAAATATTAAGTAAAAAAAATAGCTAACCAAATATTATGTATAATGTGACTCCATTTTTGAAAGTGTAGGGGAGTAAAAATAATTTTCCTCCCACCTTTCTGAACTCTTCTGGCTGGACTAATAATCAAATTAACATGAAAGAGATTAACAGGAGAAAGTACCCAAATTTATTACATGTATATACACAAGAAATTATGAAACCCAAGGACAGATCAGGCAGTTAAGGCTAATATGCCATTTTGAGCTGGGGGGAGGGCAGAAGTTGTGGTTTGGGACTTCAAAGGGAAGGAAGACAATTCACATGGAGATAGAAAAGCAAATGTTTGGTAAATAAATCTTTGCTGGGCCACCTTTAACAATGGGACACAGAGGATTTTGAACAAATGGACCTTACTAGATTCCTCCCTGTCTGTTGGGCACTCGTTCATGTTAAACTATAGGTATGATGACATCTCCCTTCCTGGAGCAGGTCCTCTATCTAAGTTCCTTTTAGGCAGTTAGGGGGAAAGTCAAAGCTTTCTGAGTATTTGTTTCCTAAAAATAACCAGCTTAAAATAATCAAAAAAAAGTTTTTTTAAAAGGCAAAAACAGTTTAAAAGAGAACAGAAATGCAACTTAGAGAAATTTAAAAGAGGGAGAGAACGGCCAACTGAAATGCGAAGGGAAATCCGGGGGGGTGTAATTGGAGGTGGTGTCATGGGAGCTGGTCTATGGAGGAGGAAGAGAACTCAACACTCTCACCATATTTCCAACTATTCCCTTTTTGTGATAGTCCTGGAAAGTACAGAGGCCACTGTGCTGCACAAGATTTAGGGGGCGACGTTTGTGTTGCAGTCCACGTGAAGGACCCTCCTGGGATTGTGCAACCTACTGCCCTGTAGAAAAGTTCTTTTCCTTATAGAACTTACAGCACTTGCTGAGAGAGAGAGAGACAGAGAGAGAATGAGACAGAGAAAGAGAGAGCACCAAGGAAAATCCAACACCTTTATTGCTCTAGATCACCAGAGGCCTGGGATTTCACCAAGATGCCTCATGGGCATCTGATAGACAGGCTTAATAGGTGGGATTTTGCGCTCCTCTAGCCTCCTCTCACCCCACTTCTCGGCTAGCTACATAGTTTGCAGAGTTCAGTGCAAAATGCAAATGTGTGTGCCATTGTTCAAAAAGCAGGAAAAACGTGCAAATTATTTGTAGGAACCGAGAATATAGTGTTGTAGCATAAAAATTACTTTGCGCTGAATACATATAAGAATCAACAGATACAGGAAGAAGTTTCGTTTGTGCTCCCCCTTTCTGCCAAAAACAGAGCTTCCAAAAGAATTCAACTGCCATAAATCCCCCACAACGGGAGGCCTCCCATACCAGGGAAAAGACTGACTCCTGTCACCAGACATGAGAAGTTGGTACAGTGGAGAGAAATTGCATAAACAGGCCTTTACTAAAACAAACCTTACCTTCCATTAGTGTCCCTTATATATTTCTCTGTCGCTGCCCACCATTGACTGTTCCTTGCAATCCTTATCCCTTTCCCTTTTAAGGTGGTATATGGCCCCAAGTTCTAGCTACTTCTTGGAGTCACAGTATTCTGTGAACTCTCAAGTACACATGTGAATAAAAATCTGTTTTCCTCTTGCTAACCTGACTTTTGTCGGTTTAATCTGCAGGCCTCCAAGCACTGAACCTAACAGCATAAAGGAAAAGTTTTCTCCCCAACAGTATTAAAATATGAAAACTCTTTTCTTTCTGCCGTGGTTTATCTTTTGACTTCTCATAGTGTTTTTTATTTGCTTTTTAGTGTTGTTCTATGTAAAGAAAAATAAGCATTAAAATTATTAGCATGACTTGTATCATTTGCTTTTATAATGAGCAAATTTTAAGTGCAAATAATAAGAGCACTTGTGCAAAATCACTGAAATTACACAATTTATATTTTGTAGCTCATACATGCATATGTATTTTATTCTTACAAGAACAAAGGAATACCTGCACAAAACGAACTAAACTGGTTTTTATTTTACTTCTTAATTTGCACATGTTCTGCCAATACTATGGATTGCTTTATCTTTTCCTTTCCTTTTTATCATTATTTTCAGCATAAATGTTTGGCTGATACAGAGAAGTAACAGGAGGCAGAAAGGATATGGCAGGGTCCCTTTGTCATTTGTGGTTTTGAAAATTATCTTCTTTCTGTGTTAGAAGCAAGTTCTGGTTTGAATGAAAAATGGGACCTCAGCGCCTATGTACTCAGTCATATATATAAGCCATTTACCCTGTAATGGCCTTCAATGTTGCTGAACTCCCACACATCCTGGATCCACTAGAATTTAGTGCTCCTGGAGCATGACATGATGCTATATGCAAATGAAGGGCAAGAAACTATTGTATCTGCCTGTCTCCTCTGTTCCTGTGTATGCTCCACTGTCCCCTCAGACTTCACTTAAAAAACATAAGTTGAAAAATAAAATTATTAAGCATTTCAAGACAGTGACAGCAGACTTTTACCCATGGGGACTTTCTGAATGCAGTCCCTTGTACAACTGCACAGTTCATACACCCAGGAAAATGGCCCTGCTCATTTCCACCAGAGCAGTTCCACCTGGGATTCCACTTAAAATTTCACTTCAAAAGGATTTTTATATCGTTTTTAAAATATTAGTATAGATTAAGAGGTAAATTCAAATACCTATGGAGCTAGGAAGGTAATGTAAAGGAGTCACGCAGACTTTCTCAGTCTCTCTTTTCCCCACTATTGAGAGATGGCAGGGGGACAACGTCACTTCTATTTCCTTTTAACTCTACCTTAAGGAAAACAGCAAAACAAGCACCATGAAAAATAAACCCTCAGCTTCAGTGTGAGGAGACACTGGGGATTGTAGGAAAATGATAGACTCCTCTCTCTCTGAAGGAACAGCTATTGCTGGGGGCCAGTTGTAGGTTATCATGGAGGAAAGCAAGCCCAGTGCTGCCAGGCCTTCCAATTTTTCAAGAGAAGCTGGAAATCTAAACTCATATGTGAAACCTCCCAATTTTTCCATATTGTCAACTAATTAAATTGAATTGTGCATAGGGGAACTTAACATACAATAATATTCAACAATGGCAGACTCACAAATCAATGGCAGAAAGATGGACGGCTTAGCAGATGGTGTTGGGGAAACTGGCTTATCACAAAGAGAAAAATAAAACCAAATCCTGGTGTGACACCATATATAAAGGATGTGAAAGGTAACATGTTAAAAGTAATAGGAGAAATCATAGAAAAATATTTTTGTGATCTAGACAGGGAAGCCTCGTTTAACAAAACTTCAAAAGCACCAACCATAGGGCAAAATTGCTGATGAATGTGATTACCACAGAATTAGAAAAGTAGTACAAATAGATAATGTTAGCTATAATAATGTATTTTGTGTATATCAATCTTTTCTGACACAAATTGTTGTTGAAATAGTATACGTTTTTTAAACTAAGTCTACAAAATCCCATGTGTATTTTATATTGACAGCATATCTCAATCCAGACTAGCTACATTTAAAGTGCTCAAAAGCCACACGTGGCTAGTAGTTACCATGTTGGACAGCACAGATCTAAAATACACAAAGAATTCCTTCAGATCAATAATAACAACTCTTAATGTCAATTTTCACAGGAAAATAGACAAAGGATATGAATATACAATTTTTTTAAAGATTTTTATTGGGAAAGGGGAACAGGACTTTATTGGGGAACAGTGTATACTTCCAGGATTTTTTTCCAAGTCAAGTTATTGTCCTTTCAATCTTAGTTGTGGAGGGTGCCATTCAGCTTCAAGTTGTTCTTTCAGTCTTAGTTGTGGAGGGCACAGCCCAGCTCCAGGTCCAGTTGCCATTGCTACTTGCAGGGGGCAGAGCCCACCATCCCTTGCGGGAGTAGAGGAACTGAACTGGCAATCTTGTGGTTGAGAGCCCACTGGCCCATGTGGGAAAAGAACCGGCAGCCTTCGGAGTTAGGAGCATGGAGCTCTAACCACCAGAGCCACCGGGCTGGCCCTGAATACACAATTTACAGTAGAGGAGAAATACTTCTAAGATACAAAGAGATGCTCAAAATCATTTCTAATTATGAAAAAAATCAATTGCTTGTTCAAAATGGCGGTGTGAGGGGAACCTCTGTAAAGCTCCCCTGGAATTTACAACTAATCAAACAACAATAACTCCACAAAGGATTCCCTGCACAGTGCACAGGCAAGACGAAGAGGGCTACTACTGAATTCACCTAAAGGTGTGAGAATCGGGCAAGCAGGGGAGGGGGAAGGGAGAAGCTCTGAGACGAAGCTATGCGGGCGCAGGACACAGACCTAGCTCAGTGCTCCGAGCTCACTGCATCGCGGAACTACTGCAGCTGCAGGAGAGGGAAGAACTCGGACTGCTAGGGCTCCGCTTATGGCCCACAGGGCTGAGGGGGCAGCATATAACACGGCTGAACCCACCGCTCACGGGAAAGACCTCGGAGAAAAGACTGAGGGAAGAAGGCTGAAAATGGTGGTTTAAGCCCTCACTGCTGAGCAGAGAACAAACGCCTTAGGCACTGAGACTAGCCGCCCCCTCCCTACCCTCCCAGAGCTCGCCCCACCTCCACCTGCCAGGTGCTAGAAGCGGAACAGGGGCAGTGTCAGATCAAAAGAACAGATAATTTGCTGTTCTGAGCACTATGGACCACAGATATAGATTCACAGCCCAACAAGTTCTGGGAAAGGTGAAGGAGCTGTGGAAGTGGGACCGGCTATGGTGGTGGTTGCCACCATTGCTCTGGGCCACCTCTCACAACTCACCCCGCCCCTGGCCACATCTGTCTGGGCAGATCCCTGCAGGAGTAAACAAACTGCTGAAACATACGGGCTCTGCATCTGGGGCAGAAAGAGCTTTGGAACTTCAAAAGCTCTCCGTATCCCCACAGGGACGTGGCGCCCTATGACCCAGGCAAACTGTTAACAGAGGAGAAGCCCGTTTCCCAGGGAATCCCCCCCCCCATTGTGTGAGAAGCTGGAATAATGCAGAGAAAACATAGCACTATGTGTGTGAGACAGGAAAAAAAAGGCGGCAGTCGGACAGAAAATAAAACATTCTACCAACAAGTATTGGAAAACAAAAGAAAGACCTCTTCCTATAAACTGTTGCAGAAGCCACTCCTGTAGATGTCTAGGAAGAGAAATAATAAATTAGTAATTGCAATGAATAAACAAGGCAACAAGACAGCTCAGGAAGAAAGTGAAAAGTCTCCAAAAAAGGAACGTAAAGATATGGAAATATGTGACTTAAAAGACAGAGAATTCAAGATTGCACTTCTGAAAAATCTCAAAAAGATGCAAGAAAACACAGAAACGCAATTTAATGAACTCAGAAACACAATCAAAGAACAACATGAGCATTTTACAAAAGAGATTGAAATTTTGAAAAAGAACCAAATGGAATTTCTGGAGATTAAGAACACAGCAGAAGAAATTAAGAATGAAAAAAACAGCTTAGGTAGTAGAGTTGACCAGATGGAGGAAAGAATCAGTGACATTGAAGATAGAAACATGGAAATTACACAAATGGAAGAAGAAAGAGACTTGAGATTTAAAAGAAATGAAAGAACTCTACAACAACTTTCTGACTCTATCAAAAAGAGCAATATAAGAATAATAGGCATACAAGAAGGTGAAGAAAGAGAGAAGTGAACAGAAAATATAGTCAAACAAATTGTTGATGAGAACTTCCCAAACTTGTGGACAGAACTGGATCCTCGAATCCAAGAAGCAAATAGAACACCTAATTACCTCAATCCCAACAGGCCTTCACCAAGGCACATTGTATTGAAGCTGTCTAAAATCAACGACAAAGAAAGAATCCTCAAGGCAGCCAGGGAAAAGAAGACGGTAATCTACAAAGGAAAGCCCTTTAGATTATCATCAGATTTTTCAGCAGAAACTCTACAAGCCAGGAGGGAGTGGAACCAATATTCAAACTATTGAAAGAGAGAAATCATGAGCCAAGAATAATATATCCAGCAAAGATATCCTTTAGATATGAAGGAGGAATAAAGACCTTTCCAGACATACAGAAGCTGAGGGAATTTTCTAATACACGACCTGCACTACAAGAAATACTAAAGAAGGCTTTCGACCACCATAAAAAGGGAGAATTTGTGGCAACATAAAAAGGGGGAGAGTAAAGGCCTGAACCGGAATATGGAAATGGAGAAAGTAAGCGTCCTAAAGAAAATGGAATACTCTAAATATCAAACTTTTTTTTACATAAACTTAAGGGTTTATGTAAAACCTTTCACCACCACTCAAAAAAAATCCAGAACTGAAATATATACTGTAATAAAAGAAGAAACAGAGGGTAACATCATAGAATACCACCACACAGAAATAATAGACAGCAACAAAATGGCAAAGAAACAATGGAGACACAGCCTTACCAGAAAACTAAACATAGAATGACAGGAAATCCTCACATATCAATAATCACCCTAAAAGTAAACGGACTGAACTCACCAATAAAAAGGCACAGAATAGCAGATTGGATCAAAAAACTAAACCCAACCGTATGCTGTCTCCAAGAGACACATCTCAGCTACAAGGACAAGCTTAGACTCAAAGTGAAAGGGTGGAAATTGACACTCCAAGCAAGTGGTACCCAGAGAAAATCAGGTGTAGCCATAATGATATAAGATGAAACAGACTTCAGGGTGAAAAAGATAACAAGAGACAAAGATGGACATTTCATAATGGTAAAGGGGACTATACAACAAGAAGACATAACAGTCATCAATATTTATGCCCCCAATCAGGGAGCACCGAAATATACCAAGCAACTACTAACAGAACTAAAGGGAGAAATTGACCAAAACACAATTATACTAGGGGACTTAAATACATCATTGACAGCTATGGATAGATCACCAAACAGAAAATAAATAACGAAATTGCAGCCCTAAATGACACATTAGATGAAATGAACATCATTGACATGTACAGAGAACTTCATCCTAAAACATCAGACTATACATTCTTTTCGAGTGTACATGGAACATTCTCAAGGATAGACCATATATTGGGACATAAAAGCAGCCTCAGCCAATTTAAGAAGATTGAAATCATACCAAGCATATTCTCTGATAACAAGGCTTTGAAATTGGATATCAACTGTGAAAAGAAAGCAGGAAAAAACACAAATACATGGAGATTAAACAACATACTTTTAAAGAATGACTGGGTCAAAGAAGAAATTAGAGGAGAGATCAAAAGATACATAGAAACAAATGACAATGAAAATACATCCTAACAAAATTTTTGAGTTGCAGCAAAAGCAGTTTTAAGAGAGAAATTTATATCATTAAAGGTCTATCTCAAGAAACAAGAAAAATCCCAAATAAATAACCTCATGTTACACCTTAAAGAACTAGAAAAAGAAGAACAAGTGAAACTCAAGGTCAGCAGAAAAAAGGAAATAATGAAAGTCAGAGCAGAACTAAATAAAATAGAGAACAAAAAGACAATAGAAAAAATTAATGTGACAAAAAGCTGGTTCTTTGAAAAATTAACAAAATTGACAAACCCTTGGCTAGATTCACTAAGATAAAAAGAGAGAAGACACTAATTAACAATATCAGAAATGAAAAGGGGGAAGTTATCACAGACCACAGAAATACAAAGGATCATGCAAGAATACTATGAAGGACTATATGCCACCAAATTCAATAACCTACAAGAAATGGACAAGTTCTTAGAAACATATAGCCTTCCAAGGCTGAACTATGAAGAACTGGAAAAGCTAAACAGACCGATCACCAGTAACGAAATTGAATCAGTCATCAAAAACCTTCCAAAATCAAAAGTCCGGGACCAGATGGCTTCACTAGTGAATTCTACCAAACCTTCAAAAAGGATCTAATACCAAACCAGCTCAAACCCTTCCAAAAAATTGAAAAAGACAAAGTACTCCCTAACTCATTTTATAAGGCCAACATTACCCTGATACCAAAACCTGGTAAGGACAACACAAAAAAAGAAAACTATAGACCAATATCTCTGATGAATACAGATGCAAAAATCCTAATCAAAATTCTAGCAAATCGAATACAACAATGCATTAAAAAGATTATTCATCACGACTAAGTGGGGTTCATCCTCGGGGCACAAGGATGGTTCAACATCCGCAAATCCATCAATGTGATACATCACATAAACAAAATAAAGGACAAAAATCATATGATTCTATCAATTGATGCAGAGAAAGCATTTGACAAGATACAATATCCATTTATGATTAAAACACTTAATAAAATAGGTATAGAAGGAAAATACCTTAACATAATAAAGGCCATATATGACAAGCCCTCAGCTAACCTTATAATTAATGGTGAAAAACTGAAGCCCTTTGCACTACGTTCAAGAACACGACAGGGCTGTCCCCTATCACCTCTGCTTTTCAACATAGTGTTGGAAGTCCTTGCCAGAGCAATCAGGCAAGAGAAAGAAATAAAAGGCATCCAAATTGGGAATGAAGACGTTAAATTATCACTCTTTGCAGATGACATGATGCTATATATAGAAAACCCTAAAGACTCCACCAAAAAGCTGTTAGAAACAATCAACGAATACAGTAAAGTTGCTGGCTACAAAATCAACGTACAAACTCCATTGCATTCCTATATACTAACAATGAAATATCAGAAGAAGAAATACAAAAAACAATTCCCTTTGCAATTGCAGCAAAAAAAATAAAATACCTAGGAATAAACTTAACCAAGGATGTGAAGGACTTATATGCTAAAAACTATAAGACATTTTTGAAAGAAATTGAAGAAGACACAAAGAAATGGAAAGACATTCCGTGCTCATGGATTGGAAGAATCAACATAGTTAGAATGGCCATGTTACCCAAAGCAATATACAGATTTAATGCAATCCCCATCAAAATCCCAATGGCAGTTTTTAAAGAAATAGAACAAAAAAATCATCAGATTTCTTTGGAACCACAAAAGAACCCGAATAGCCAAATCAATCTTGAGAAAAAAGAACAGTAATGGAGGTATCGCACTCCCTGACTTTAGCTTGTACTACAGGGCTACAATAATCAAAACAGCATGGTATTGGCAGAAAAACAGACATATAGACCAATGGAATAGAATTGAGAACCCAGAAATAAAACCACATAAATATGGACAGATAATTTTTGACAAAGAAACTAAAAACATACAATGGAGGAAAGACAGCCTCTTCAATAAATGGTGCTGGCAGAATTGGATAGCCACGTGCAAAAGAATGAAACTGGACTGCTGTCTGTCACCATGTACCAAAATTAATTCAAAATGGATCAAAGACTTAAGCATAAGACCTGACACAATAAACTGCATCGAAGAAAACGTAGGTACTAAACTTATGGACCTGGGGTTCAAAGAGCATTTTATGACTCTGACTCCAAAGGCAATGGAAGTAAAAGCTAAAATAAACGAATGGGACTATATGAAACTTAAAAGCTTCTGCACAGCAAAAGAAACCATCGACAAAATACAGAGGCAACTGACTGAATGGGAGAAGATTTTTGCAAACAGTGCCTCCGATAATCCAAAATATACAAGGAACTCATGAAGCTCAACAACAAAAAAACAAACAACCCAATTGAAAAATGGGCAGAGGACCTGAAGAGACATTTCTCCAAAGAGGACATACAAATGGCAAATAGACATATGAAAAAATGCTCAACATCACTAATCATCAGAGAAATGCAAATGAAAACCACCATGAGATATCATCTCACCCCAGTTAGAATGGCTATCATCAACAAGACAAATAGTAACAAGTGTTGGAGAGGCTGTGGATAAAAAGGAACTCTCATACACTGTTGGTGGGAATGCAGACTGGTGCAGCCGCTGTGGAAGGCAGTGTGGAGGTTCCTCAAAAAATTACAAATAGAATTATCACATGACCCAGCAATCCCTCTCCTGGGCATCTACCCAAAAAATTTGAAAACATTTATACATAAAGACACGTGTGCTCCAATGTTCATTGCAGCTTTGTTTACGGTGGCCAAGACACGGAAACAACCAAAATGTGCTTCAATAGATGAATGGATAAAGAAGTTGTGGTATATATACACAATGGAGTACTATTCGGTAGTAAGAAAAGATGATATAGGAACATTTGTGAGAACATGGATGGATCTTGAGAGTATAATTCTAAGCAAAATAAGTCAGACAGAAAAAGCAGAGAACCCTATGATTTCACTGATATGTGGTATATAAACCAAAAACAACAAAAGAACAAGACAAACAAATGAGAAACAAAAACTCATAGACACAGCCAATAGTTTAGTGGTTACCAGAGGGTAAGTGGGGTGGTGGGAGGGAGATGAGGGTAAGAGGGATCAAGTATATGGTGATGGAAGGAGAACTGACTCTGGGTGGTGAACACACAATGGGATTTATAGATGATGCAATACAGAATTGTACACCTGAAATCTATGTAATTTCACTAACAATTGTCACCCCAATAAATTTTTTAAAAAAAGAAAAACACCAAAAAAAAAGAAAAAAAAAGAAAAAAATCAAATTAAGTCTATGAGACTGGAGAAATCATGAAGTTGGATAATGCTAGAGTTGGTGGGGATATAGAGGTAAGGCATCCTCATTTGCCGGAGTCAGGGGGAGGCAGGTGCAGACGTTATGAAAAGTGATTTAGTCAAGTCAAGTAGTTGACAGCTATTAATTCTATCCCTAGATATATACACAGGGTGCCAAAAAAAATGTATATACATTTTAAGAAAGGAAAAAATTTTATTAAAATTGTAATACTCAATATATACCGATAACAAAAGATGAATACAAGTCCTGTGTATACATTTTTTTGACACCCCGGTATTGTAAAGAAATCCTTACACAGCATAGACATTTATTTTTTCTGTTGGATGTCTGTCTTCCCCATTGGACCATAAACAGGGATTTTGTTTTGGGCATCTCTGTATCTCCAATGTTGGGATTAAGGCTGGCACATAGTAGGTGCTCAATAAATATTTGTAGAATGAATGAAGGAATGCCACAGTCATCACAGAAATCCCATTAGGTGTGTGTTTTATAGATGAGGAAAATGGAACTCCGAGTGGCCCTCCCTCCAACATCATACATCTAGTCACCAGCAGAGATGGTGTTAGCACAAAGTCCAGCTGTCCAGGCTGACTCTCAGGAACCAACCATTCGTTCTTTCAACATTTCTTATTGAGCATCTCACAAGGAAAGTCAGCCTATCAGTTACCGTTAAGGGCTACTACGTAACCACATTTTCAGGGTTTAAATTAGAGCATCTCTAAACACAGAGAGTGTCTGCTATACAAGGATTCCTTCCAAATGCCTTCATGGGTTCTTGAGTCATGTCTTTTCCAAGAGATGTTCTGTTTTAAAAAAGAAGCAAAAAGGAAGAAAAGGAAGTGGAAGGGAAGGAGATTGTCTAATAGATTTAAGGCTTTTGATTCCTACACAATTTCAACCATTCTGGAACAAAACAGGCAGTCTCAGAGAACGAATTCACAGCTTCATTTTACAGCTTTGACGTTAAAAGGGGTTAACATTTACCCACCAGCTTGTATGCTTTTTGGTTTTGCCATTCCCTTTTTCTCTGTAACTCTGATGAGTTATCTTCAGAAAATAATTTGAGTAAATCCTTCAGCTTTCTCAGTTCTTTTTGGCCATCCATGCCGTGGCAGGTCTCACCTTCTGTGGGTATAAGTACCCACACGACATCTCCTCACCACCCACTATGTCATAAATCAAGTGTTAACTAACTTTGTAGCAAACAAATCCATCTGGAAATTGGCATTTCTACAATGTGTTCTTAAACCTGCTGTTTATCATTCCCAGCATGTGCGCATGTGTGAAAAACTCAGAATACATTTAACGCAGGAAGCACTGGAAAGGTTGGGTGTACATTGAGAAGCTGAATGCATGCTACAAGGAATGGCATACTCTGAGAGCTTTGAAGGTTGACCATTGCTGGTATCAGGCATGCTACATATTTGATCATTTTGATTAAACGCTATTATTCTGAACATGTTCCACTTTCTCTGTTTGCCAAAAGATTATTTCCCAATTGCAAAAACAGATTACAGCTATACCAAGTCAAAACATGTAGCCTTTTTCCTTCATTAGTTAATTTATTTGTAACCAGCCTTGCTTGTGGCAAGAGCATTTAAGGTAACGCACGCACAACTTGACAGACTGCAGCTTTCCTTTCCTATGCTGACTCCTACTTCCAAATGCGTGATAGTAGTAAAATTAATAACCAAGTAATGATTCGGAATCACCAACATCCCTCCATGGCCTACCATGTACTCTGCCAAGTACTTTATGCACGTTTTTTTCTCATTTAATGCTCACAACAACCCTATGAGTCGATGCTATTTTTGTCCCCATTTCATTGATAAGTAAAATGACGTTTAGAGAAATGCAGTATACAACAGCACTTACTTAGGAAGGAGTAAAGCTGGGATTGGAATGCAAGCCTTTTCCAGAAAATTCCCTCCCTACCAACCTGTATCCACTACATTTCTTGTGGCAGGTGTCTGGGCTGGAGGAAAAGTTCCTAATCAGTCACTTGAGTCCAGGGGACCTTTAATGACTAGTTGGAGGAGACGAATGACTAAGGCTGGAGGTACAGAGACAAAATGTGTGATTATCTTAAGTTGTTCACATCCAGGGGGAAATACAATATAATGAGTTCCCACAAAGTGTTGTGCCCAAGGCACCCCCTGGACTTTATGGTGCTGACCATGTCTATTATACTAACCAGTCTATCTCCAGTCCCTGGGTCCCTGGCACTTTTGTGTTCTATGAATAGTTGTTTAGAATGAATGTACCATTGAAATTACCAACTTAGAAAAGAAAACTTCTTAGGACGTGAGGACAGCTGAAGAGCTATTATGTCAGGAATTAAAGAATGGAGCACAAAGACAAGCGAATTTCCCTGTAGTAGGCAACCTCTAAGATGGCCCCAAAGTTCTCATCTCCTGATAATCATGCCCTGTGTACTCCCTCCCCAGGATGGTAAGCCACACTTATTGGTTTGTTTTTATTAAAGAATATGGCAGAAGTAATGGGATGTCACTTCCAAGATTAGATTATAAAGACTGTCTTCTGAATTCATCTCTTTCTGCCTTGCTCTCTCTCTCCCTCTCTCTCCCTCTCTCTCTCATCACCACATTCATGTCATATGAATACTCAAGCAGCCTATGGAGAGGCCACATGGATAAAAATGGAGGCCTGTCAACAACTGAAAAGGGGAACTTAGAAATGGATCTTCAGAGGCCTACCAACAGCCTTACAAGTGAGCTTGGAAAAGGGTTCTCCAGACCACATTTGAGCCTTGAAATGACTGCAGCCCCAGCAAACAGGTCGATCGCAGTCTCATGAGAGACCTGAGCCAGAAGCACCCAGCTAACGCATGCCTGTATTCCTGATCCACAGAATCTGAAATAATAAACATTTAGTGTTTTCAGTCGCTAGGTTTTAGGGTAGTTTGTTATGCAGCAATAAATAACTGATACATTTCCTGATGATTTCCAATGAAAGCAGAACTATAAAGAAGAAGTACAGCTATGAAAATGGTTTAAGACCACTTACAACTACCCTGTTTATTACTTCCTGATGGGTCTCCCCCTGATGATTATCTATAAACACGCTTACAGTAGAAAGGGACCATATGCTTATTTTCAGGGGCAGCAAAGGGGAGGGCTGGAGACGCTTGGTCCCATTCCAGAGCCAGTCCTAGGAAGAGAAAACCCTAAGAAACCAAATATGTAATCATGGTTTTATAAGGGGAAGGCTGCCAGAGCCGGGTAGTGTGTCCAGGAGTGACAGTTAACTCTACAGAAAATTCATCTTGGTTCCCCAACACTCATAACACTAAAGTTGGGTGATGTGTCAGTTAGAATCAGATTCAGCTACATAAAACAAGAAACCACCAAATAGCACTGGCATAAAGGAAAACAAGCTTATTCTTGCTCATGTGGGAGAATTCTCATGTAGGGAGGAAGTCATTTGAGGTCTGGTCTGGCAGCTCCATGAGGTCATGCAGGACCAGGCTTCTCCTATCCATCTTTGAGCAGACGCCTAAAGGGCAGCCCCACCTCCCCGCCTGACGTGGTCATTTGATCTCTGCCAGATATTCTCATTCCAGCAGCAGGATGGCGGAAAGGTCAAGGAGGAGCACACTCATCTTTATAAATAGATTTCCTGGAGTCCCAGGTGACTCTTCTGTGTACACCTCATTGACCAGAACTTCCTCACATTGGCTTGCTTAGCTGCAGAGGACGCTGTGAAACATGTCCAGCTAAACATCAAGGTTCTGTTACTAAAAGGAGGGGGAGAACAGATACTGGAAAGGCAAGTAGTAATCTCTGCTACAGGTAACAAGATCGATAGAGGACAAATGGTTTGTTTTCCTAAGATTTCCATGATCTGACTCATCTCCCATTTTTGGCTTTCTCACTCTTCTTTAGTGTCATCAAACAGGACTAGACACCACTCTTCATATATTTTCATCCTCATACCTTTGCCTATGCTGGTGATGCTGGGGGAGTCCTGGCCCTCACCATCCGTACTCACCAGCTCTAATGCCACTTCCTCTGTGATTCTTTTCTCAACCCTCTCCTTCCTCTGAAAACACACACCACTGATTTGTACCTTTCTTTAATTTAATAGAGGAAAAAAATATTATCATGCACTTTTCAACTGCCAGATGCGGAATTAAGAATGTAAAAGTGAATAACGACCCAGTCCTCAAAAAACTGTATAATAGGCAATTGATAAATGTTATTTAAATAATGAATGACTAATCTGCTTCAAAGTCTCATATCAAGCTTTGATTACATATGGTTTGTATAATCATGCATAACAAAGGATGGAATGTGGCCCATGTACATCTAATTCAATAAGATTTCTTTAATACCACCTATGTGTCTAGCATCATGTTTTCCACATGGTCCTTCCATCCTTCATTCACACATTTATTTACTATCAACTAAGTATCTGACATTGTTCAAGGCACTGGGTATAAAAAGGCCTGATCCTTTCCCTTGGGGACTTGGGGAACAGACAGACAAATAAACAGATTATTTGTACTGTGAGATAATAGAAAATATATTTATTGGTCTCTGCCCTTTGTTCCTGGCACAGAGCTTCTGGGACCCTTATAAATTCCTAAGTGATAAGAGCACTAGGAGCATTTTTTGTTCTGATATTTGGTCTTTGACCTCAGTTCATGACATAGGGCTCCTTAGAAACCCTTGTGACTTCCTGAGTAATAGGATTGTCATTTGTTCAAATGAGGTAATTCTGGGTGGGTTCCTGGATGGCTCCTGGATAAAACTGGTCACCAGAAAGAATAAGCCACAATTAGAAACTTGGAATTTTCAGCTGCATCGCCCATTCCCTTGAAAAGAGAGAAGGGCTGAAAATGGAATCTGATCATATCTATGGGAAAAAGCCTCCATATAAATCCCAATAATACAAGGTTGGGAGAGCTTCTAGACAGGAGAACATATCCATGCACCCGGAGGGTGACACGTACCAACTCCACAGGGATAGAAGCTCCTACACGCAGGACACTCCCTAACCTTTCTCTCTATATCCCTTCATCTGGTGGTTTACCTGTATCCTTTATCACATCCTTTAATAAATATTTCCCTGAGTTCTATGAGCCACTCTAACAAATTAATTAAACCCAAGGAGGAGGTGTGGAGACCTCTGATTTGCACCTAAGTCAGACAGAAGTTGTGGGTAGCCTGGGGACCTGCTACTTGTGGTTGGCATGGAAGAAGTCTTGTGGGACTGAGCCCTTAACATGTGGAGTCTGATGCTATGTCCGGGTAGATAGTGTCAGAATTGCGTCAAATTGTTTGATACCCAGCTGGTGTCATGGAGAATTGCTTGGCGGGGGGAAAGTCCCACACATTTGGTGACGAGAAGTGTCAGAGGTGAAGTGCTCTATGTGAAAGTAAAGGAGACACACAAGAGGGAAAAACTGGGTTTTTCCCAATACAAGTACATTAAGAACTAGGTTGGAGACACCTGTAGAGTGACGAAAATACTCAGCCTCACCTAGAAGGGTTAGAAACCTTCCATGAGCAAGTGTAGTCTGAAAGATAAATAGAAGTTGACCAGGCCCAGGTCAACATCGCAAGATTGAGGGGGCGTTGTTCAGTGGTAAAAAAGAGAATTCTGTGCTTTTATAATACAAGAAATCATACAGCAGGGCCAGAATTTAGGAAACAAACTTGAACAGGGAAAGGGATGACATTGGAGGTGTAGCAGGTAAACAGCCGTATCAAACATCAGTAAGGAACTGAATCTGACAGTGAGTAACAGTCAGATTATATACATTTATTGGTAATAAACATACCAATAAATATACCTTAATAAATATACCCCCAAAGAATACCTTAAATGAATAATGAATACCTTCAATGAAGTGTCTGTTTTTCTTTTTGTTTCCTCTATTTTATTTTTATTTATTTTTCAGCTTTATTGAGGTGTAATTGACAAATAAAAATAGTGTATATGTAAGGTGTAAAATGTGATGTTTTGACATACGTATACAAGGTCTGACAAATAAGTTCGTGAACTTGTTGTAATGACGTTGCTAACCTTTTTTGATATCAAGGGATTATTCATTACATATTTGTACCAGCTGGACAAACAGTGAACCAAGTTTACCAGTTGGAAGTGCTGAAAAGGCTGCATGAAAAAGTTAGACAGCCTGAACTTTTCGCCAACAATTCATGGCTCTTGCATCACCACAATGCACCAGCTCACGTGGCACTGTCTGTGAGGGAGTTTTTAGCCAGTAAACAAATAACTGCATTGGAACAGCCTCCCTACTCACCTGATCTGGCCCCCAATGACTTCTTTCTTTACCCGAAGATAAAGGAAATATTGAAAGGAAGAAATTTTGATGAAATTCAGAACATCAAGGGTAATACAACAGCAACTCTGATGGCCATTACAGAAAAAGAGTTCCAGAATTTCTTTGAAGGGTGGACTAGGCACTGGCGTCGGTGCATAACTTCCCAAGGGGAGGACTTCAAAAATGACTGGTGATATTCAGCAATGAGCTATGTAGCACTTATTCTAGGATGAGTTCGCAAACTTAATTGTCCGACCTCATATGTACAAATTGTGAAATGTTTACCACAATCAACTTAATTAACATATCCAGCACCTCACATTGTTACCTTTTTAAAATGGTTTTGGTGAGAACAATTAAGATTGTTTTCTTAATCAATTTCAAATTTTCAACACAGTATTATTAAGTAGAGTCACCCTGTAGTACATTAGATCCCCAGAACTTATTTATTCTGCATATCTGAAACGTCATACTCTTTGACCAACATTTAAAAGCTTCTATTTTTCTAATACAACTCTGCAAATAAAACTGCCCAGGGTAGGCAGTTTTGGGCAGTGCCATGAGGGACTCAGGTCCTCCTATTGCTGAGCTCGGCACCCTTAGGGTGTACTTGACCGTGGTCACAGGACAGCCAGTTTACTTTCAGCATCTCATCTGCATTCCAAGAGGGGAAGAAATGAAGGCAGAAAGCAAAAGTTATGTACTAGCCAAATCTACCTATCATTTCCGGTACCTATCATTACCTATCCATTTTCTTATTTATTTCTTATTGGGCAGAGCTATGCCGCGTCCCAAATATAAGCAACAACCGCTGGGGAGGTTGGTAAAATGGAGTTGGGCTCATTGCTGCCCCAAACCATCAGGGCTCTGTTCCTAGGAAGAAGCGGGGAAGGGCTGCTGCATAGATAACCATCCATGTGCCCTCCAGCAGGTCATGGAGAGCCTAGATGTCCCCTATAGTGGCTTAAGGACCATTTCTCTGGCACTGGGGAGGGAGTGGCCAAAAAGAGTTTAAACAGAGGAGCAAGGAACTGAAGAGGTATGCATTTTTAGAAAATCCTGAAAATTACGTAAAGGGTGGGTTGGGGGGTAAGGAGAAAACAAAGCTTGGGACAGGAGGCGGTTGGAGGAAAAGCCAGAACTTAGAACACGATAATGGAATGAAAAGGTTTGAAGTAGGTTGAATAGTATTCTCCCCCGGCACCACCCCCCCACACACACACACACACACACTGCCCCAACTCATCTCCACCCAGAATCTCAAAAAGTGACCTTATTTGGAAATAGGATCTTTGCAGACGCAACCAAGGTAGGGGTCAAGATAAGATCATACTGGCTAAGAGTGGGCCCTGAGCCAAATAAGTGTCCTTCTGAGGCATGAAAGGACACACAGAGACACAGAGAGTAAGGTGACGTGAAGATGGAAGCCAAGGTTGGAGTGATGCACCTGGAAGCCAGAGAATACCAGGGATGTCTGGCAACCCCAGGCACTAGGAGAGAAGCATGGAGCATGCTCCGTCAGAGCTCCCAGAGGAAGCAGCCTTGCTGACACCTTCATTCTGGGTTTCTGGACTCGTGAAATGTGAGAGAATACATGTCTGCTGTTTAAGCCATACGGTTTGTGATCATTTGTCTTGGGGGCTCCAGAAAACTAATACAAGATTTAAAGAAACATTAAAGGAGACAAAATCATCAAGACTTGAGTGGGCATGAGGAAAGATTCCTTGGTTTCTGGTTTGGCCAACAAGGCAAATAATGGTGCTTTCACTGAGATGAGGAACACACAAGGAAGGACAGAACGGGGAGAGAAAAAATAAGTTTGGCTGTAGGCAAGTTGCTTTGGAGGTGCCTAAGGGACATGGAGGTGACAGGTTCACGATGGAAACCATACGTAGCAGCACTTGAAACCAGTAGCGGGGATCTTGCCTGCAAGGTGCCTAACATTTTTCCAGGGGGATGAGACTTTTACATGTGAGACAATTCAGGAACATGCCAAGGAAGTATATACTAAACTGCCAAACTGTGCAGCATAATTATTTGAGGAAGCTTGAATTAGGGGAAATTAATGTAAGGTGGAAAAAATGGTCCATGTTTCTGTGATAATGAGAAGGGTTGTTTCATTTTTATTAATTGGCACAAACCTGCATCAGCCTCTGACCAAACAGGCTGTACTAACTCAAAGATTGGTTTTCTTCACACATGCAGAAGCTCACAGAATATTAGAACCAAGAAAGACATATCCTGTCCAACCTCCCCCAATTACAGATGGAAAAGCAGAGGCTTTAAGGGAGGGGATTTGCCCACCATGAGTAAGAAGACCCCGTGAGATCTCAGCACAGGCTTGGCCTCCACGCTGAAACTCACATAATAAAGGAAATCATGGAAAATCTCATGTGAAGGAAAATGAGGTGTGGTTTGATCAATGATAGTCGAATGGACGCGGAACATGAGCAGATGAAAATATTGTCAGGCTCCATAGCCAGGAAGACTTGGTTTCAAATCCAAATGTCATCCAGGCATATCACTAAAGATGCTTTTTGTTTAAAAGTAAGAAAGGAAGGAAGGGAGGGAGGGAGGGAGGGAACGGGGGAGGGAAGGAGGGAGGGAGGGAGGGAGGGAGGGAGGGAAGAGAGAGAGAGAGAGAGAGAGAGAGAGAGAGAGAGAGAGAGAGAAGAAAGAAAGAAAGAAAGAAAGAAAGAAAGAAAGAAAGAAAGAAAGAAAGAAAGAAAGAAAGAAAGAAAGAAAGAAAGAAAGAAAGAAAGAAAGAAAGAAAGAAAGAAAGAAAGAAAGAAAGGTTTCTCAACATTAAGAAAATTATTCATTGGCATAATTGAAAAAGTCCAGTGGTAGGGAAGGCCTGCATATCCCCTCTCCAAGAAAATGAGGTGTGGTTTGAGCCAGGCTCCAGTTTTGTTTCTGCTGCTGCCTAGATTCTACTCTGCCTAGCTTCACCCTCAAATTGCTTTCCATAGCAGCTTTAGGTGAGTCCTTCCCACCACCCTAGCACATGGCATGTGTGCAGTGGTGTCCAAGGGTGGGGAGAAGGGAGCAGTCTATCCCGGGCATAAACAATAAGAGGTGCGTTATCTACAGAGAATTTTAAAACAATATTAAGACCGACAAAAGTGGGTCAATTGCTTTCCTCACCATGCCGTGGCAATTGGAAACAAGGTCAGTGATGAAATGCTCCTTCCAGCTAGGCCGACAGCAGCTACATCCAATGCTTGGCACTCAGTGCATCTGTACTCCAGAATTTCCAACAGAAGTTCCGAGAGCCACACTGAGTGGACTAGATTAAGTCAAGTGCCTGCACTTGAACCAGTCATGGCCAGCAGCCAGCAGGAGCATGGAATGCATTCTTAGTTTAAGCCATAGGTTTATTCCAGAGGTGGAATCAACTTTCCCAAACTCTTAGAAAGTCCCAATTGAAACCTGAGATGGATGAGATGGGGAAAGATGAGCCGATGCTGATGGAACGACCACTAGATGTTCACCAGACTTGAGACCTTCCTCAAGTTATTTGACCCAAGTCTCAGATATGTTGTAGCTACTGTCCTATCAGTATTTACATATTTGTAAACTCCAACCTCAGTAGGTATCTACTCTGATTATCCCCAAGTATCAATCAGAATCCTAACAGAAAACAAACAGCCACTTAAAGCACATTGAGCAGGGCTCATTTGCAAAGAGGCTATTTACAAAGATGCAGGTTGGCTGTAGGGAACTATGAGGGAGAGTGCAGGGACCTGACATGGGGAGCAGCAGAGCTGTCACCCCCTCTAGGCCTGCAGGGGAAAGGGGAGGGTAGAATTACAGGAAACTGAAAGGGAGAGTGAGTTGTAGAGAGATGGTGATGCTTGGCTACGGGCAGAGTTAACCCAAGGCAACTTCACAGAAGGAGAACTGGGGAAATAAATACCCCAACCTCACTCTTCTCCCTTCCAGCTATGGCACGGGCTCCCTACTGGCCAAACTGAACAGGAAGCACAGGGTGCCACAGCCTGCTGATGGCATCCATGCAGCTAGCCTCTAGGAGAAGAAATCAGGGTAGAAAGTGTGGAGGGTAGATTTGGAGACACAGAAGATTTCCACCACGCACCATTTTACAGGTGAGGAACCTGAGATCTGGAGAGGTTAAGTCACTTGTCTGGTCCAGGGCAAAAACTCTTTTTCTTCCCCAGCTTTATTGAGGTCCAATTGACAAACCAGAGCATATATTTTAATCACTACACCATGCGATCTCTCAGAGCAAGTCAAACACCAGACACAGTGCTGTATACTACGTAATACATGCCGCACAGATGTTATTTTTCCAGTTCATTGTAGCCTCCTCTGCAGAGAGAAACCACTGATAAAATCAGTGTCCAGGTCTTCCACATGCAGGGCGCTCCCCTCAGCAAATAAACTACTGCTGCCTCCCAGGGAGTCAGCCAGCCTCTCTCAGTACACACAGTTCCCAACACCTGGGAGACCACAATATAAATGTAAAAGACATGCTGCTTTTCCTCTCTGCATTTCTAAACTAACTTGAATCACCAGCTGTACAATGAAAATAAATCAAAATGTGAGAGTCTGTGAACAGTTTCCATTCAAGGCGCAATTGATTTGTTACCCAATGCACTGGGGTAACCAGAACCGCACAGACAAAGTAAACAGCGAGTGTGACAATTTGCACGTATGCTAGCAAGCAGTGCCTGCATAGCCCCTCTCCAAGAAAATCAAAGTGTTCAACTGGCTTCCTCTTAATCCAATTCATTCTCCCCTCACTCTCGTCAGAAAGGTGGGTGGCAGATATTATCTATCATTCTAGTGTCACTGGTGGGCTCAGAAGGGTGACACGATTTACCTATTGTAAAATGAGTTTTCGTAGCAGCCCAAGTCCACATTCCTTTCAGCAAGTCAAATATGCTGTCGGTTCACACCTTAAATGTGTCTAAATAGTTTGTACACAAAACCCATATCCCCATCCTACTGGGTAGCATTGCTTAGTCACTTGGAAGAGGTGCTAGGGAGGTTACTCAGAAAGGAGGAATGCCAGAAAATTAGCGCTCCAGGGGCTTCGCCCCGCCTGGACGAGGCTGATTAATTACAGTACTGACGTGCAGGAGAGATGACTTCGGGCAGAGAACTGCTGCTAAGCCCGGTGCTTCCATGATCTCATTTAATGCTCACAAGCTCCCGATGAGGGAGCCTTGCTGTCTTTACCATTTCACAGAGGAGGAACTTGAGTCTAGAGAGATTAAGTAAGTTACCTGGAGGCTAGGTGAGCGTCATGGGCATGCAGCTTTCAAAAGCACCTGCACTTGGTTCAATGCTCCCCTAGCATCCTCTTGAAATCCGTAGTAACTTTGGAACATGGGGACCTGCATTTTCATTATGCACTGGGCTCTGCAAGTAATGTAGAGCAGGCCCTGCCTAGCGGCCTCTAGCCTACAAATACTTCCATAGTACGTACCAGGCATTAGACAGAGGGGATCAACAGTCACAAGATGTTCAAGTCCCCGCTGTCATGGAGATGCTGTTTTATTAGGGGAGAATGATAATGGTGAAGGGTAATTACAGATTATGATGAATGCTATGAAGAAAGTACATGGGGTGATGCGAGGAAGTATGTGGTGATGGGCGGGGTGCCACTTTACATAGGATGGTCTATGTAAAGAAAATCAGCCTGACAGGCCTCTAGAGAGGGGCTTAGGCTGACAGAGTGTAAACAAGGACAAAGGACCAAAGGAGGGGGATGTGCTGAAAGGCCAGAAAGAACCGTCAGGTACTTTACCTGTGTGATGGGAGCTGAGGCTCAGACAGTGAGAGGAAGGGTGCAAGGTGAAGCTGAGAATTAGGCAGAAACCAGACCACTGGGGCCTTTGAGGCCAGGGTGATGAGCTTGCATTCGGTGCCCCTGCACTGGGAGGCCCGAGGAGCATATTCAGCAAGGGGGTGAGAGGAGCTACTGCATGTTCTAACATCAGTCTGGCTTTCGTGCAGAGAACAGATTAGAGGAGGGCAGGAGACACCAGAGCAAATCACAACTACAACCCATCACCACACCACACATCTTCCAACACAGCCAGTGCCTCCAATGCAAGGGTTCCATGAAGGCCTCCAGCGACTCAACCCAAATGGATCACGTTTCGTGTGTGTGTGTGTGTGTGTGTGTGTGTGTACACAATTATAAGGCATCTGGGGAACCCACATATAACTGATTCACATTTCATATGTGTGTATATATATACATATGTTTTAAAATAAAATGCAAAAAAATAATATGCATACACAAATATATCACATATCCAATTTACGTTTAATATATTAATTGGTGCAGCCAGATTAATTCATTTTTCATATAAACCTGAGATTTAAAATTCCTTCGCCATTTCTGCTTATTTGAAGTCTCCTGAGATGTATGATGAGATGATTATCTACACCATCACTATTTAAAACCATTATTAGGTGCTTCCTGATAACTGTACAACCAGAACAAAATTAATGGGATGCTGGAAACAACAGAAAACTATTATCCAATGTCCACAATTTCATATTTGGTGTTTCCCAGTTTGTCACTATCTTTAAACAAAGTCAAATGCTATATATTTAAAGGCTTACTTCTGTTTTGTACTCTTAAGCCTGATTTATCTATTTAATGTTGATTCAGTAAATGATAATAACAATGAATACTCACACACAAGGCAGATCTTTGTCCTAAAGCTTCACACACTCATAAAATCTGACAACATCAAAAAGATTCTATTATTACCCCAGTTTTCACAGGTGAAGAAACTAAGCCACAGAGAACTTAACTCCCCATATTAATAACTTAGTAACAAGGTCACACGGCTACCGTATTTCCCCCAAAATAAGACCTAGCCGGACGATCAGCTCTAGTGTGTCTTTTGGAGCAAAAACTAATATAAAACCCGGTATCATATCATATCATATCATATCATATCATATCATATCATATCACATCATATCATATCATATTATATTATGACCCGGTTTTATATTACAGTAAAATAAGACCGGTCTTATATTAGATTTTGCTCCAAAAGATACATTAGAGCTGATTGTCCGACTAGGTCTTGTTTTGGGGGAAACACAGTAGTGACTGCAGTGCCAGGATAAACACCCCGGCAGTCCAGATGTAGAGCCATGCTCTAAACTAGAGCTTGGCAGATTGGGTTGGTAAACTATAGCCCATGGGACAAATCTGATCCTTCGCCTGGTTTTGTAAATAAAATTTTATTGGCATAGTCACTCCCATTTATTTACATGTCGTGTATGCCTGCTCTCGCTACAAGAGAAGTTGAGTAGTTGTGACAGAGATTATATGGCCGGAAAACCCTAAAATACCAGGGGTGCCAAAAAAATGTATACACATGACTTGTATTCCTCTTTTGTTAGCGGTATATATTGAGTATCACAATTTTAATACGGTTTTTTCCTTTCTTAAAATGTGTATTTATTTTTTTGGCACCCTCTATATTTACTACCTGGTCCTTTATAGAAAACTTTGCTGACCCCTGCTGTAAACCACCATCCTATACTGACTCCATCTATTAATACATACTATGTGCCATCCACCAATCTAGGCACTAGGGAGAGAGTGCAAACAGAACTAACGAGGCTCCTGCTCTCATGGTGCTTATAATTATATGATGGATTTTGCAAAACTCTGTGTGTGTGTGTGTGTGTGTGTGTGCGCGCGCGCACGCGAACACACACACACACACACACACACACACAGAGGGGAAATGTTCTGCTGCTAAAACTTTTGACCATCCAAATATAGATGATCCCTTACATCGATTTGTTTGTTTAAAAAAATCTAGTAGCAGCAAGCAGAGCCTTGGGTCTCTTAAAATTGCTTTGAAAGGGAAAGCAATTGATATGATTCTAGGCCCTTCTGTCATAGTCCAGTTACAAAGAGCATGGCTCTGACCCAGCAGGGTAATTCTCATGTATAAAACACACCTGCCTATTAGAATAGTAAAGCTTGCTTGTTCTTGAAAAGTATGCCAGTAAAAGGATAATTGATAGAAACAAAGATTGCTAAAATTGACAAGCATTTATAATAATCAAATCTGAGCTTGCCACTGAAAAGGAAACCTGCCTAATACTGCAGGAATTAAAATATTTCTGAATCGAAACTCTACCTGTAATATTTATTTTTTCTTCACACCCTCAGTAATCTCTATTAAGAATTTGTGATTGTTAACATTACCATGGCAACCTGTTTGAGAGGGGCTGCAAAAAGACGCACGTCGGGCTTAGTTGATGCTCACCAATAATGCTCAATTTTGAATAAATGGCCAAAGCACAAACTCTTGACGTAACTAGCATCCTATACCAAAAAGCTTGCTTCTTTTTTTTGCAGGTTATCAGATAATTAATCATTTCATTGAATTTCTAATATGAGCTGAATTCTGGTAGGATTTCACATTTGTAATCAAAACATGGTAAAAATCCATCAACAGAGAACAGTTTACTTATCATATTGTCATAATTGAATGATAAGTGACATTAACAATCTAGACACAGATTTTCTTCTCTTTTTAAAAATTCATTCTTAATTCTAACTTGTGGCCTTCCTCATGAATTTTGAACCAACTAATTTGGAATTTGTGATTCAAATTCAATCAACATGTATTGAGTTGCTACCAGGTGCCTTCAGATGCATCTTTCATTTAATTCTCTTAGCTACACAACCATCCTTGAAAGTAAATATTATCACCCTGTTTTGTAGATGAGTAAACAGAAGCTCAGAGAGGTTAAGCAACTTACCCAAGGTCACTCAATGAGAAAAGGACAGAACCAAAGTCCAATACTAATCTTCTTATGATATTTCCAGGCTTAAGCTAATGTCTACCATTGCTTAACAATATTTCTAAATAGAATGTTGATTACACATAGGTTGGGGAAGGACAGGTATTAAAAAAAAGTGAGGAAATTATTTTCAAGTAGTTTAAGCTCTTTAAAATCTAACATCTCTATTCAAACCCCTACATGTTTGATGATTACAAATAGTTCTCTTATCAAAGTAGTCTAGAGATTTTTCTAGAAGATACTTGGCTTGTACTTGAAGTCTGGATAATGTTGAAAGAAACTGTGCTGAATATTCTCTATTTGTCCCTTCAGACCCAATGTCCATCATTAATCATATTCAATGCTCTGAGAGGGCTTTATGGAACAAGTCTTCTTTTCCCTCTGGCTTTTTTTTTTTTTTTGATTCAATTAATGGGCAACATCAGAGGACAGAAAGAGAAAGAAATCAGGGTATTTTCCCCCTGACTTCCTTCCCACAAGTTGACAGTGGATGCATTCTTATATAAATTCTGAGCTCTTTTTAGGCCACCTTAATCTAGAGCTGCAGTTCTCACTAGGTTTCAGCAGAAACTCCCTTTTCTTGAGCCTTCAGGCCTAAAGGAAGGTAGTACTTTCTACCCCTGCTAAACTTGAGGGACTTCACCATCCCATATTAGTTTCCTTTAACCCTGCTCTGACCTTTATTAACAGTCACTTCATTAAATACACTTCAGTCTAGGCTCTGAAGTAAGAGCTTAGATTATTGATTTGAGACCTTTCCTCTTTTCTAATATAAGCATTCATGCTATAATTTTTCCTCTCATCACTGCTTTGACTGTGTCCCATAAATTTCATATGAAGTGCTTTAAGTTCAATGTTTTGTGTGTTTTATTTTTTCTTTATTTGCCTTGACACTTACTTTTTGGTATGGATTATTTAGAAGTATGTTACGTTTCCAAGTATAGGGAGATTTTTCTGTTAGCTTTCTGATACTCATTTCTAGTCTGATTCCTTTGTGATCAAAGAACACATTCTGTATGGTTTCAGTTCTTTTAAATTTTTTAATTTTTTGAAGTTTGTTTTATGTCCCAGTATGTAGTTTATCTTGGTAAATATACTGTGGGCACTCAAAAAGAATCTAACATCTCTATTCAAACCCCTACATGTTTGATGATTACAAATAGTTCTCTTATCAAAGTAGTCTAGAGATTTTTCTAGAAGATACTTGGCTTGTATTTGAAGTCTGGATAATGTTGAAAGAAACTGTGCTGAATATTCTCTATTTGTCCCTTCAGACCCAATGTCCATCATTAATCATATTCAATGCTCTGGGAGGGCTTTATGGAACAAGTCTTCTTTTCCCTCTGCTCTGTATTCTGCTCTTATTGGGTGGAGTGTTCTATACATGTCTAGTAGAGTCTGTTGAATTATAATGTTGAGTTCCTCCATATTCTTGCTGATTTTCTATCTAGCTGTTCTATCAATTATGTTTTCAACTATAATTGTGAATTTGTCCATTTCATCTTTTTGCTCTATCATTTTTGTTTCATGTATTTTGTAGCTCTGTTGTTTGGCACCTCAGGTATAGCCTGGCAAGGATGGGGGTTGGCTTCCTAATCCATTTTTGCAGGTGGGGATAAGGGTGAGGCAACAATTTATTTCTGTACAACAGTTATTTTCTAAAACTTTTCTGTCTTGCTAGGATGCCACTTTCCTATTCCTTTGATTAAAGAAAGCAGGCTTTTGTTTTATCTGCACCCCTTGGTGGGGTAGACTTTCCAGTTTCGTCAGTAGCCAGTCTGAGATATATGAGACAAAAATAAGACCCAGGGGACTCACTGCCATGTAGTTATTTGGGTCCCAGAGTCCCTAACCAGCCTGCCTTCTCTCCATCTTTCTTATATTTGTTTGATGTATATACTATACTATAATGCTAATTATATATATATAATACAATAATTATAGAATTTGTATTTATTATATACAATTATTATATTGTATGTTATACATACTTATATTATATATTGTATTATAATTTATTATATTATTTCCAGGGCTTTTAGTTATACTTAATGGTAGGAATAGGATGCAGTATGTCTATTGCATCTCTCCAGAAGCAGAAGTCTTCATGTCAGGTAGTTTGAAAAAAAAACTTAATACAGGAAACTAATTACAAAAGGTTGATGAGCTGAAAAACTAAACAAGGAACAGTAAGGCCACTCCTAAATTTGCAATAGCAAAAAGTGGCTACTACCCTAGTACTGGTAGCATACAGAGAATAGGGGATATTACTACAGCCCAAAAGCTCGAGCTGCCTGATGAGGGACTAGACCAGAGAGCGAGGGACTGTCCCACAGAGAGGATGAACTGTGAAGGAAAAACAGTCAATGATGGACTGCCACCTCGGGAAGAAAAAGAGAGAAAAAAGGACATTGGCCTCTCCCCTCTTCTCACCCTACATTCTGCTTCCAGTGCCTCCCCCAATGGCAAAACCCAAGTGAGAAGTCACTTTTCAAGGGAGCCAGGGAAATGTCATTTGCAGGGATCAGCAATCTGGACACTGAACTGAACAGGGGGAGACAGGGAGCGGGTATAAAGAGAAACAGGCAGATGACTGGCACATGGATGAAAAATTATTTTAGAGCTGCCTTGGATTTGGAGTTGAGAATCCCTAATAGAAGTAGGCGATAGCAGCAAGAACATAGTAAATATGACAGAGGCCACAAGAAAATATCATTATTGGGTGGCCCAGTATGTGCTTGGAGTAGAAAGAAGACCAGCCTGGCACATTGTAAGACACACAGGTAATTTTCTTAAACTCCATCCACTTTCCTCTGTAACCACCCAGCTTGAAAGATAATAAATCACAAATATTTCTTCTCGTGACTGCACTATCTTTAGATTCCAGTGTTCTGATAATTGGGGGGGAAATAATCGTAAAGTTATCAGGTGTGACTCCCCCTGATTCTTCTTCACTGGGCTAAAGTCCTTGTAATGTGTTTTCTTGTCATTTATTAGTGAAAGTAACTGCCTGTATAGTAGTGTCCATGCACCTAGGTTATCTGAGTAGAAGTTGGCTATGCTTCCCCTTTCAGATGGATCCATCCAGAACTTAAAAAGAGCATCAGCGAATATTCTGTTTGAACAGGGGAAAAGTCAACACGACTACAAATAGGTGTTCCATGCCCAGAAGTCCTGTGAATAGATCGATCCACAGAAAGATCACGAGGTTTCAGATGGCCAACTGCTCCTACATCGATGATGCTAATTTGGTGGCAACCCATGTAATGTTTCCTGGAAAGGGTCTGAGAGAAAGTTCACGTAGGCAAAAACTATGACGTTAACAATGAAGAATGATGAATGGAAGAACTTATACCAGGTATTTTAAAGGACACTTTCAACAAATCCATTTTAATGACCAGGTACTGTATTCATCAAAATTCTTATCCTTTGCCATATTTTGGAAATGTATTTCTAAACCTTGGAGACTAAATCAACAATTCTGTAGAAATATTTTACAACTCAGATTTGTTAGTATAATTCTCTCAATGGTGTGGGGGTTAGTTCTATACTATATAAAGGAATTTATGTACAAGACAAATAAGCTATGTCTATTCTCAAAAGTGAGCAACTGCCTTGATTGACAGTTCTGTCCTAATTAGTATAGCAAACAATAGCTGACTATACTAGTGGTAGAAGCCCAGTACAATAAGTTATTCTTCAGTTGTCATTCAAAACGAAGTTCAAGAAAGAACTAAACATCAGGCGGCGGGTGAGAGAAGCACAGTGTGCATGGTTTATTAATAATGTGCAAGGATGGCCAGCACAGTACTTGAATGAGATAGGGGGGTGATAAAAGTCAATTAAAATCCTGAGACAGTTTTTGAGATTTGGAATATTAATTAGAGAAAGCAACCACCGAATAATGGCATACCCGGGCACATATTTGAAATCTTGTATATAGTTCAAAAGGCATTTTTAGAGAGCACTTGAGAAACTGAAAACATGCATCCAGAAAAGAAAGCAATTAAAATAATTCAGAGCTGGAAGACATTAGGTCGACTTGGTGTGTGTAGTAAAAAGGATATGCTGGTCAGAAGGGCACTCTAGGAAAACTACCAGGACAGTTACTTCTGTGGGACTCTTTAGTGTTGTTATGTTTTTCTGGCAAAAACTACTTTAAAACATAAATGTGAGAAAGTCTGTTACAAGTACGTAGTGTTGCAAACTATTACAAATTTGCCTCATTACAAACTATGCCTCACTTAAGCATAAGTGAAAGAAAGGCCATCTCTGCTCTGGTTAAGCAAATCATGTTTGTCTACAATAGGATTAGAGATGCCTGGGGTAGCTTGGCTCTATTTCTGTGGCAGGATGTCTACTCTGCAAACATAAAAATAACTAACATGTTTTGAGAGCCTTCTTGTGTATGAGCACTGCAGTACGCTTCTAAATGCTTTGTTGCTCCAGAATGTAAGCGACAGGAAGGCAGGGAACATTATTGCATCCCTCATGCCCGGCACATGGTACGGACTCAGTTTACATTTTATCAGTGAGTGGTGTTTCTCAATAGTTGAATTTTTATGTATGTATTACATATGTAATAAGAAAAAATTAAACTGTGGTTTACTGTCTCTTGATAGTCATGACCCTGTGTAAGTGCTTCTCCTTAAGTGTGGGCTGGATCTCGTGGCCCACTTCTAATAAATAAGACTACAGTGAAAGTAATGGAATGTCACTTCTGAGATAGGTTACAAAATAACTCAGATGTCTGCCTTGCCCTCTATTGCTCTCTCATTTGCTTGTTGTGATGGAAGCTGGTTGCTATGTTGTGAGCTACCCCCAAAGGGATCCATGTGGCCAGGAACTGAAGGAAGCCTCTGGCCAACAGCCAGTAAAGAACTGAGGCTCTCAGTTCAATAGCCCATGAGGAATTGGATCCTGCCACCAATGTAGGATTAAGCTTGGAAGTAGATTCTCCAACCTCAGTTGAGTGTAGAGATGAGTGCAGTCCTGGCCATGTAATCTTGTGAAGTCCTGAGCCAGAGTTATCCAGCCAATCCATGCCTGGATTCTTGACACATAGAAACTAAGAGATAAAAAGTATATGCTGTTTTGAGCTGATAAGTTTGTATAATTTATTACATAGCCATAGATAACTGATGTGTAAATCTACAGAAAGTGTTTTTTTTAAGCTGTCAGTTTTTTGGTGTTTTTTTTTTTTTTCCTGATGGCATTGTCATTTTCATCTTTCTGCTCTTCATGGAATGTACTAGTGTCTCTCAAAAATTGAACTTGCTTTGGCAGTGTGATAACAGCTGTTCCTTCCCTGACCAAAGGATAGAGGTAATTTTATAACTGAAAATTTATTTTCCATTCTACTATGGTACCCTAGCATATTGACAAAGGGAGCTTTAAACAGTTCCTTGAAAATTATAATTAAGTCAAGGTTTAAAAAATACTGTAAAATCTATTAAATTTATTAAACAAATATCATAATGATACTAAGTGCCAAAAGTGAACTTTAGACTCCTTCCTATTGAAGTTAAAATGGGCTCTCTGTGTCTGATTCCGTCTGTGGTATAATGACATCCATCTGTTTTCTTTCTAATAGCCAGGCAACAACTGTACAAATGAGTCCTAAGGATCACACCAATTCACCATTCCATTCCAAGCATAGTTTAGACCCTGTCCTCTGGCTTCCAAATCCCAATGATACCTGCCTATTATAGCTTACTTTTGCACTACCAATGTACAAAACCTTAAGTTCTATAAGATACATCTAATACTACAATAGGACCAAAATAATTTAATCTTTGAAATTGGAAGGGTCCTATGAATTGCCATTATGAACAGCAAGTATTGTTCTATTTAATTAATGTGCACCTCTTACCATGTAGCTTTATCACAACCCTTTTATTTGTCTCCCCAGACTGTGGATATTCTGTTTTATCACTGAGGACTAAGTGGAATATAGTAAAAATTCAGAAGTACATATCTAATATAATGCATAAATGCCACCCTCATTTATTCATTCAGAGATACTTTAGTAAGGTCCTAGCTCTCAAGCATTGATAGGGGGAGGGGAATAAATACATAAATAATCATGATGGAGGAGTAATGATAATTTCTTTGAGAAGTATTCAAAATAATATTGAGAATTTATTAAAAATACATAAATCCCTGGGCCCCAGCCTCCTGTTGAATATTTAATGTAGTATGTCAGGAGTGTTGCAGGCAAATTTGTTCTATTAAGGAACAGAGAGTAAATATTTTGGTGTTTCCCAGCCATATGTAATCTCTGTTGAAACTATTCAACAATGCAGTATAAACGCAGCCATAGATAATACATAAATGAAGGGATGTGGCCATGTTCCAATAAAACATTACATATGGACACTGAAATTTGAATTTCATATAATTTTCACATGTCATGAATAATTTTCACATATTCTTCTTTTGATTTTTTTCAACCATTTATATATAATAATGATTCTTAGCTCTTGGACTGTGCAAAAACAGACAGCTGGCCAAATTTGGCCTGCAGGCTATAGTTTGCTAACCCTTAGCATAGATGAAATAGCACAAGTTCTGGAATCTTCTTGACCTAAGTTTGTATTCCAGTTCTGCCCTTTACTAGCTGGCGACTTGGGCAGGCTACTTACACCCTGTGAACCTGTTTCTTCACCTGAGAAATGAGCAGCTTCAGTATTACCTACTTTATCCTTGAGGTGGCAAGAAATTTGAAGACAACAACAAAAAAAAGAGGCTAAAAGGCCTGTTTGTTAAAACAATTGTGCTACTTGAGCTATCATAGTAAACATGTTTTCTTTTAACATGCCAATCAGGGAACTAATTTGGACATGGGATTTAATTAAATGCAGTTGGCTGCATCACTAATCTACTCCTCTCTCTTCATCATGTTCTATTACACAGTAGTCACTTCTTTCTGGCATTTGTTATTGTAATGTGATAAGACCTCAACATAATATGTCATAGAGTGCACAAGGCAGCATCTTTTATTTTTATATGACTAGGTTTTAATGGGATTTTACAATTTAGTTCTAGGACGTCTAGCCTGCCAAATCATTCAGCAAATGCTAAGGAAATTGTCTTAACTAGCTCACTGCAAGTAAATGGTTCAATTTAATACATCGTAAAAATAATAAAAAGAGGAAAATAAAATGGATAGAAAAAAATCATTTTGGAGAAAAGCCTAGTTTTCTCCTGAATTAAGATGTTAAGAAACAAAGTTTACCTTTTACTTCTTCCTTTTAAAGAGGGACAGGCATTATAGCTACTGTGGTCATGATTCCTCAACCCACACCCAAAGGACACATTCTTAGTTTAATCACATTTATTTTACACTGTGTCTGACAAGTGGTCAGTCATCTAGCCTTATTTTAACAATCTGTCCCGAGTAAAAGAGAGTGTTAAAGGATTAATGCTTTAACCCAAGAGAATAAATATCTAAATAATAGAATATTATACATTAGAATAGAAGCAAGTTGATAGTTGTGGAGTATTGAGGCAGTAGAGTCACAGATAGAAAACAAGCTCAGCCACATTATTTGCGGGACCCAGGGAAAGAGGAGATCGCATAGCATGTTGAAATATCTAGAAGTTACAAATCAACCAAACCCCAGTCAGCATCTCACCCAAAGCCCTGCAGCCCAACACTGAGGATAAGATGGAAGCTAGACCTTGGCTCCAACTGGACTGAAAAACTATTAGAACTCATGATCAGTTTCTGGAAGGTTGCAGGATACAATATTAATATACAATAATCAACTGTATTTCTAGACACTAGCAATGAACAATCCAAAATCAAAATCTAAAAAAATAATTCAATTAACAGGAGCATCAAAAAGTACAAAATATTTAGACATAAACTTAACAAAAGAATTATAAACCGTATACTCTGAAAACTATAAAACATTTTTTAAAGAAATTAAAGAAGACCTAAATAATGGAAAGACATTTCATATTCATGGTTTAGAAGACTTAATGTTGTTAAGATAGCAATACTTCCTAAATTGATCAACAGTTTCAATGCAATCCATATCAAAATCTGAGCTGTCTTTTTTGCAGAAATTGACAAGCTGGAAATGCAAGTCAAAATGACTTTGAAAAAAGAAGAGCAAAGTTGGAAGACTTATACTTCCCAATTTTAAAACTAACTACAAAGTTACAGTAATCGAGACAGTGTGGTATATGTCTATAAGGATAGACAAAGAAATCAATGAAATAGACTTCAAAATCCAGAAATATAACCTCACATTTATGGTCAATTCATCTTCTTCATAGAGTTCCAAGACAATTCAATGGGGGAAGTACAGATCATTTCAATAAATGGTGTGGGTATATTCACAAACAAAAGAATTCCTGCCACATAGAAAGTTTGACTCAAAATGGATCATAGGCCTAAATTTAAGAGACATAACTATAAAAGTCTTAGAAGAAAACATAGGAGTAAATCTTCATCACCTTGGGTTAAACAAAAGCTTCTTAGATTCAACACCCTAAGCACAAATGATAAAAGAAAAATAGATAAATTAGATCATCAAAAATTCAGACTTTTGTGCTTCAAGAAAGAGAAATTCCATGGAATGGGAGAAAATATTTGCAAACCTTATACCTGATAAGGGACTTGTATCCAGAATATATAAAGACTTACAACTCAATTAAAAAAAGACAACCTAATTTTAGTAGACAACCCTACTCCTAGGTAGCCAAGAGACATGAAAATGCATGCTCACACAAAAACTTATATGAGGTGTGATCACAAATTATGGTGAATGTTTTTGTAAAAAATGTATTACAGTAAAGACACATTGCCATTAATCCCCCTCAAAATACTCCCCCATTCTTCGAACACACTTATCCCATCATTCTTGCTACTTTCTGAAGCAGTTCTGGAAGTCCTCTTTTGCGAGTGTCTTTAGTTACACTGTCACGGCTGCCTTGATGTCCTGAATTGATTCAAAACGTTTACCTTTCATAGCCATTTGACTTAGGGGAACAGCCAGTACCAGATACGGTGAATAAGGTGGATGGAGACACATTGTAATGTTTTTATTTGACAGAAATTGCCATACCAAAAGTGATGTGTGACATGGAGCATTGTCATGATGGAGGAGGAAGTAAAGACACTTACAAAAGAGGACTTCCAGAACTGCTTCAGAAAGTGGCAAGGTTAATGGGATAAGTGTGTTCAGAGCGAGGAGGAGTACTTTAAGGTCGGTTACTGTAATAAAATTTTTTTTAATTTATTGGGGTGACAATTGTTAGTGAAATTACATAGATTTCAGGTGTACAATTCTGTATTACATCATCTATAAATCCCATTGTGTGTTCACCACCCAGAGTCAATTCTCCTTCCATCACCATATATTTGATCCCCCTTACACTCATCTCCCTCCCCCCACCCCCCTTACCTTCTGGCAACCACTAACTATTGTCTGTGTCTATGAGTTTTTGTTTCTCATTTGTTTATCTTGTTCTTTTGTTGTTTTTGGTTTATATGCCACATATCAGTGAAATCATAGGGTTCTCTGCTTTTTCTGTCTGACTTATTTCGCTTAGCATTATACTCTCAAGATCCATCCATGTTCTCACAAATGTTCCTATATCATCTTTTCTTACCGCCGAATAATATTCCATTGTGTATATATACCACAACTTCTTTATCCATTCATCTATCGAAGGACATTTTAGTTGTTTCCATGTCATCGTAAACAAAGCAGCAATGAACATTGGAGCACACGTGTCTTTATGTATAAATGTTTTCAAATTTTTTGGGTAGATACCCAGGAGAGGGATTGCTGGGTCATATGGTAATTCTATTCGTAATTTTTTGAGGAACCTTCACACTGCCTTCCATAGCGGCTGCACCAATCTGCATTCCCACCAACAGTGTATGAGAGTTCCTTTTCCTCCACAGCCTCACCAACACTTTTTACTGTTTGTCTTTGTAATAAATTTTTTTAATGTAAACATTCATTGTATTTTTCAATCACACCTCGTACATGAATGTTCATATAGCAACATTATTTTTAATAGCCAAAAAAGTGGAAACATCCTAACTGTTCAATGGGCAATGGAATATTTGACAACAAAAAGGGGTGAAGTACTAATACATGCTATGACACAGATGAGCTTTGAAAACATTATGCTAAGTAAAAGAAGTCAGTCACAAAATACCGCATATTGTATGATTCCATTTGTATGAAATGCCTAGAATAGGCAAAGCTCTAGGAACAGAAATTAGATTAGTGATTGCCTAGGGCTGAGAGAGTTAGGAGGAAATGGGAGGTAATTCCTAATAGGTATGGTTTCTTTTCAGTGTAAAGAAAATATTCTAAAAGTGATTGTGGCGATGGCTGCATAACTGTGAATATACTAAAAATCATTGGAATGTATGTTTGAAATGAGTAAATTGTATCATGTGTAAATATTTCTCAAAAAAGCTGTTTTTACCAAAAACTATACCGTCCAGTTACCTGAGAAACCCCATCTGCTTATGATTACTCAAGGCTGCCAACCTGAAACAAAAGATCAAAAATCACAGAGGCTGTGACTTTTTTATTCCCCATTCTCCACCTCCCCTACTTTCAAGCCTTCAGTCCTGTATCCTCAGGCTGTGGGGGCCCACATAGGTTCAAACGTCATTCTTTCTCTGTTACTATACAGTCAATTTTTTACTCAACTTTCTTACAAGAGGGAAAAGAAAAACTATCTTAGTGCTTGGATATTTGTCATATGTGGGGTCCTTTAAAATTTGGGTTCTTCCCTGACCTGTGTCTAAGGGAAGAACCAGAAGAAGCTTCTGGAAGGTCCACTAACCACATGGGCAAGGCAGAGGGGGCAACTCCCAGACACTCAGTCATTTCCCTTTGGCACTCAGAGAACATGAGGGACCTGTCAACGTCCTTCTCCCGTTTGAAGGCTAAGCCTCACCAAGTAGATCAGAGCCCATGACTCCCACACTAGGGTAAATATTTCAATGTTCTTTAACTTAAAACAAAGACAACCTAAATGGTCTGGGGTAGGAACTGGCAAACTTTTTTTTAAGGGACAAATATTACACATTTTAAGCTTGTGGTCCATAGATCTATTATAGTCTATGGTTGCTATGAAGCTACAACACAACTTAGACAAATGTGTGTTGTTGTATTCTAACAAAAACTCATTTACAAAACCAAGCGAGGGGCCTGCCAGCCTAATCTGCCAATTCCTGGTTTAAGGGAATCCTGTACTATCTTAAAACCAAGGCTTCTAATGTGACAGGATACACGGGTGAAGAAATAATCTGTCTCTAACTTTCATAGCATTTTTCTCCTCTCTTCTTTAGGGTAAAACCAAGGCTTTGTATCCTGAAGAGCTCAGCTTCTCTTATGCCAGGGTAGAGTTGAAGACTTTAAAAAACAAACAAAGAAAACACTTCAAATCACTTCAGAGCAATATAATAATAATAATTATAATAATAGCTGACATTGAGATATAATGACGTCATAGAAATGGCAGCATGAGGTGAGCCTCTTGAAATCTCCCCTAGAATTTACAACAAATTGAACAACTATAATTCCATAAAGGATTCCCATAAAGGAGTCAGCAGACAGGCAAGACTAAGAGACATGCAACTGAAATCATCTAAAGGTGGGCAAATTGGGTAAATGGGGGAGGAAGAAAAGGGGAAGGGTGGAGACAGGGACTATGCAGGCGCAGGACACAGACCTAGCTCAGTGCTCCGAGCTCGCTGCATTCCGGAACTACCGTAGCTGCGGGAGAGGGAAGAACTCGGACTGCTAGTGCTCCACTTGTGGCCCACAGTCCCATCTGAGGGATCAGCATATAATACGGCTGAACCCAAAGCTCATGGCAGAGACCTCAGAGCAAAGACTGAGGGAAGAAGGGTGAAAACGGAGGTTTAAGTCCTCACTGCCAAGCAGAGGAAAGAAGGCTTAGGCACAGAACCCAGCGGACCCCTCCTCACCCTCCTAGAGCGCACCCCACCCTCACCCTCCCAGTGCTAGAAGCAGAACAATAGCAGTGTCAGATCAAAAGAATAGAATGTTTGCAGTTCTGAGAACTGTGGCCCACAACCATGGACTTGCAACCCAACTAGTTCCTGCACAGGGAGCCTTGAGTGCAGGATTAGCTGTGCTGATGGTCGCCTCCATTGCTCACTGCCACCTCTCACAACCCACCCTGCCCCCATGCCCAACTATCTGGGCGGAACTCTGCAGAGGTAAACAGAGCTTCTGGAACACATGGGCTCTGAATCTGGTGCAGGAAGAGCTTTGGAACTTCAGAAGCTCTCCACATCCCCCCATGGAGGTGGTACACTGTGACCCAGGCAACCTGTTCACAGAGGAGAAGCTCGCCTTCCAGGGAATCCCCCCACTGTGTGAGAAGCAAAAATAGTGCAGAGAAAACATAACACTACAGTGTGAGAGAGAATTAAAGGCTGCAGTTGGAAAGAAAATAAAGTATTCTACCAACACCTACTGGAAAACAGAAGAAAGACCTCTTCCTACCAAAGTGTAGCAGAACCCACTCCTGTAGATGCCTAGGAAAAGAAATAATAATTCATTAATTGCCATGAATAACCAAGGTAACAAGGCAGCTCAGAAAGAAAATGAAAAGTCTTCAGAAAATGAATATAAAGACATGGAAATATGTGACTTAAATGACAGAGAATTCAAGATTGCAGTTCTGAAAAAACTCAACAAGATGCAAGAAAACACAGATAGGCAGTTTAATGAACTCAGAAACACAATCAAAGAACACATGAACATTTTACCAAAGAGATTGAAAATTTTTAAAGAATCAAATAGAATTTCTGGAGATTAAGCACTCAATAAAAGAAATGAAGAATGAAATAGCCAGCTTACATAATAGAGCTGACCAGATGGATAGAAATCTGGAAATGACACAGATCGAAGAAGAGAGAGACTTGAGAGACCCTATCAGAAAAAGCAATATAAGAAAAATGGGCATAACAGAAAGAGATAAAAGGGAGAAGGGAACAGATAGTATATTCAAAAAAATAGTCGACAAGAACTTTCCAAACATGTGGAAAGAACTGGATCCTCGAATCCAAGAAGCAAATAGAACACCTAATTACCTCAACCCTAACAGGCCTCTTCAAGGCATATTGTATTGCAGCTGTCAAAAATTAACGACAAAGAAAGAATCCTCAAGGCAGCCAGGGAAAAGAAGATGGTAATCTACAAAGGAAAGCCCATTAAATTATGGTCAAATTTTTCAGCAGAAACTATACAAGCCAGGAGGGAGTGGAACCAAATATTCAAATTATTAAAGAGAGAAATTATGGGCCAAGAACAATATATCCAGCAAAGATATCCTCTAGATGGGAAGGAGGAATAAAGAAAGACCTTTCCAGACATACGGAGACTGAGGGAATTTTCTAACACATGACCTGCACTACAAGAAATACTAAAGAAGGCTATTCGACCAGCATTAAAAGGGATAATTTGTGACAACAAAAACATAAAAGGGGGGAGAGTATAGGTCTGAACTGGCAAAAGAATGGAGAAAGGAAGCATGTTAAAGAAAATGGAATACTCTAAATATGAAACTTTCTTTTACATAAACTTAATGGTAACCACTCAAAAAAAAAAAAATCCAGAACTGAAATATATAACATAAGAAAAGAAGAAACAGGGAAAAATCATAGAATATCACCACACTGAAATAATAGACAGCAACAAAAAGGCAAAGAAACAATGGAGACACAGTCTTACCAGAAGACCAAAGATAGAATGATAAGAAATCTTCACATATCAATAATCACCCTAAATGTAAATGGACTGAACTCACCAATAAAAAGACACAGAGTAGCAGATTGGATAAAAAAAATAAACCTTATATGCCATCAAATTCAATAATCTAGAAGAAATGGACAAGTTCTTAGAAATATACGTCCTTCCTAGGCTGAATCACGAAGAATTGGAAATCTAAATAGACGGATCACCAGTAAGGAAATTGAATCAGTCATCCAAAACCTTCCCAAAAGCAAAAGTCCTGGACCAGATGGCTTCACTACTGAATTCTGCCAAACTTTCAAAGAGGATGTAATACCTGTCCTGTTCAAACTCTTCTAAAAAATTGAAAAAGAGACAATACTCCCTAACTCATTTTATGAGGCCAACATTACCCTGATACCAAAACCTGGTAAGGACAACAGAAAAAAAGAAAATTACAGACCAATATCTTTGATGAATACAGATGCAAAAATCCTAAACAAAATTCTAGCAAATCAAATGCAACAATGCATTAAAAAGATTATACATCAAGACCAAGTGGGGTTCATCCCAGGGGCACAAGGATGGTTCAACATACATAAATTGACCAAGGTGACACACCACATAAACAAAATACAGGACAAAAATCACATGATTATATCAATAGATACAGAAAAAGCATTTGACAAGATACAACATCCATTTATGATTAAAACACTTAATAAAATAAATATAGAAGAAAAATACCTTAACATAATAAAGGCCATATAGGACAAACCCTCAGCTAATATCACAATTAACAGTGAAAAACTGAAGCCCTTTGCTCTACGTGCAGGAAAATGACAGGGCTGTCCCCTATCACTTCTGCTTTTCAACAGAGTATTGGAAGCTCTAGCCAGAGCAATCAGGCAAAAAAAAAAAAAAAAAGGCATCCAAATTGGGAATGAAGAAGTTAAACTGTCACTTTTTGCAGATGACATGATGCTACATATAGAAAACCCTAAAGATTTTATCAAAAAGCTATTGGAAACAATAAATGAATACAGTGAGGTTGCTGGCTACAAAATCAATGTACAAAAGTCCATTGCATTCCTATGCAATTCTTATGCAAAGTCCATTTCATTTGTAACAATGAAATCTCAGAAAAAGAAATGTAAAAACCAATTCTTTTTACAATTGCAACAAAAAGAATAAAATTCTTGGAATAAACTTAACCAAGGATGTGAAAGACCTATATGCTGAAAACTATAAGACATTTTTAAAAGAAATTGAAGAAGACACAAAGAAATGAAAAGACATTCCATGTTCATGGATTGGAAGAATCAACACAGTTAAAAAGGCCATATTACCCAAAGAAATATACAGATTTAATGTAATCCCCATCAAAATTCCAATGGCATGTTTTAAAGAAATAGAACAAAAAATCATCAGATTTGCATGGAACCACAAAAGACCCTGAATAGCCAAAGCAATCCTAAGAAAAAAGAACAACGCTGGAAGTATCATACTCCCTGACTTTAGCTTATACTACAGGGCAACAATAATCAAAACAGCATGGTGTTGGCAGAAAAACAGACACACAAACGAATGGAATAGAATTGAGAACCCAGAAATAAACTTACATAAATATGGACAGATAATTTTTGACAAAGAAGCCAAAAACATACAATGGTGAAAAGACAGCCTCTTCAATAAATGGTGCTGGGAGAATTGGAAAGCCACGTGGAAAAGAATGAAACTGGACTGCTGTCTGTCACCATGTACCAAAATTAATTCAAAATGGATCAAAGACTTAAGCATAAGACCTGACACAATAAACTGCATTGAAGAAAACATAGGTACTAAAGTTATGGACCTTGGGTTCAAAGAGCATTTTATGAATTTGACTCCAAAGGCAAGGGAAGTAAAAGCTAAAATAAACGAATGGGACTATATCAAACTAAAAAGCTTCTGCACAGCAAAAGAAACCTTCGACAAAATAAAGAGACACCAACCGAATGAGAGAAGATTTTTGCAAACAATGCCTCAGATAAGGGGCTAATATCCAAAATATATAAGGAACTCGTACAACTCAACAACAACAAAAAAAACAATCCAATTAAAAAAATGGGCAGAGGACCTGAAGAGACATTTCTCCAAAGAGGGCATACAAATGATCAATAGACAAAAGAAAAAGTGTTCAACATCACTAATTATCATAGAAACGCAAATAAAAACCACAATGAGATATCACCTTACACCATTTAGAATGGCCATCATCAACAAGACAAATAGTAACAAGTGTTGGTGAGGCTGTGGAGAGAAAGGAACCCTCATACACTGTTGGTGGGAATGCAGACTGGTGCAGCCGCTATGCAAGCAATGTGGAGGGACCTCAAAAAAATTAAGAATAGAATTATCATATGATCCTGCAATCCCTCTCCTGGGTATCTACTCAAAAACTCTGGAAACGTTTATCCATAAAGACATAATGTGCTGCAATGATCTTTGCAGCTTTGTTTACGGTGGCCAAGACATGGAAACAACCAAAATGTCCTTCGAAAGATGAATGTATAAAGAAGTTGTGGTATCTACACACAACAGAATAATATTCTGCCATAATTAAAAATGAAATAGTACTATTTGTGACAACATAGATGGATCTTGAGATTATAATGCTAAGTGAAGTAAGTCAGACAGAAAAAGTAGCAAAACATACGGTTTCACTGATATCTGCTATATAAAACTGAAAACAGCAAAAGAACAAGACAAACATATGAAGAAAGAAAAACCCATAGACACAGACTATAGGTTAGTGTTTACCAGAGGGTAAGGGGACAGGGGGTCATAGAAGAGAGTAAAAGGGATCCAATATATGGTGATGGAAAGAGAACTGCCTCTGGATGGTGAATGCACAATGTGATATATAGATGATGCAATACAGAATTGTACAGCTGAAATCTATGTAACTTTACTAACAGTTGCCACCCAATAAACTTTAATTTAAAAATAATAATAATAAAGCTGAAAGTTTACTAAGTACCAGGCACCGTGCAGAGCATGCTTTATGACAATTAAATTATCTCATCCTCACCACACCACATGCAGTAGGGTTTATTATCATTCCCATCAGCTAGGAGACTGAAGTTTAGAGAGCTCCAAAGCATACATAACTCTGGAAAGCATAATAATTTTAACCTGGGCAGAGCCTGCGATTTCAACTCCTGCATGTATTAGAATGCTAGAACCTGGTTGTAGCACAGATAGAGGTTTTCAAAAATTGAAGGGAAAGAAAAGAAGTAGCCTTACACCTTAGAAAGCTGAATTCCCCTAAAACCAAGGAATGGAGGGGCTCGTTGAAGATGAAGACACATGCCCCACACCCACAGAGAACCCCTGGTTTGGCAAAAGATTGATGAGGTGAGTATGTGTGTTCTGGAGGGACTAGGCACAAGGTTAATGGTTGAAAGATGGTATGAAGTCCCAGTAGCCAAGTCTACCATGTAAAAGAGAAAAGAGGGGTGCCCTCAGAACTACCTTCCCTCAAACGAACGCAGGTTAGGGAGAAAGAGAAGAGCCTAATTAACTGGTTTTTCTGGACACTCGTCAGTCCCTGGGACCATTTTCCAGCACTGGGAGGAGTGGTGCCACGAATAACACTGATTACATTCACGCCAACTAGATTGTTGAGGTCTGAGTTGCCTGCAATTAATTTTGGCAAACTAAAGAAATGTGTTTCCTTGTGACCAAGAATCACAGGACAAATTCATACTAGAAAATTGGGGGTGTGTGGAAAGGGATGCAAAGAGATGCTATTTGGTGACGGAAAAAAATTGGAAGTTTATGTTTCTCATGTAAACGAGTAGAGTTGGTCATTGGAGGAACTAGTTCTGAAGAATGAGGCAATGAGATGATGTAACTAATCTACTTCAAGCTTCCTGTATCATAAGCAGGAAGTTACTCAGCACTGTCCTAAGAACCCAGATGAATCTTGCTTTCTGTTTCTGTGCTAAACAATACCAGGACCAAACTATAAATAACTCTGGTGCTAGCTCCAGGAAGATGACTGTGAACTAACTACACAGCTTTCTTGCTAAGACTAATAGCTTGCTTGCTCATCAACATTTGCTGCAAAATATTATCCTGTGCCCACCAATCCAAAATTAATACCCCAGAAACTCAGTCCAATTCCAATCAGTTTCTGCTTTGTAAGACTTGCCCTAAAATCACCTAAAACTATAAATATCCTGACCTTCCATTTTTGAGACACTGAGATTCTGTAAAGGTGTTCTCCCTATTGCAGTAAATATACTAAACTTAGCTTTGCTTGATCAACAGGTTTTCTGGTGGTCTATTTGAGGAGTCTGCAGTCAACAATCCAATGTGGATAAATTAAAAAACCATAGGAAAGGAATATCATTGAGAGATACTGAAGAGATCGCCTGAATAAAGAAATGGTTAAAAGAGTCTCCCTCTGGTGGTGGGGAGGGATACAGCAGGGGAGATCACATTTGATGTTAAGTCTGTAAGAATAGCTCTTTAAACCATGGATATGTTTTACTCTAATAAATAATATATTAAAACATTTTTTAAATATTACTAACAGTAACAAAGTGGCTATCAGACCATTTCCCCAGCTTTTGTGTATACCAGGAGATCTGGCCTTCCTCTTCTGTATTTAGCTCTGAAAACATAACATAATACTGAGCTAACAAAGAAACATTACAAGTTATGTCCATCCCCATTGCATAAACATAAAAGTCACAGCGTAACAGGCATAATTTACAGGCACATAGAGAGGCCAAGAGAATCAAAAATATTGTCAGGGGCCATAAGATCCCCTTCTTTTGAAGCTGTAGGACTTCCTAGACATTGGTTATATATATGAATTGATCTAATCAAGCTTGGGAATGGGTCCCCTTCCCCTGCCTGCTCCCACTACACACATTCCCAGCCAACTCCTACTGTTAATCTGAAAATATCACAAAGGAAAAAGTCGTTTTTCTTATAAGACAGACCTTTTCCTGAGGCTCAATTATTTTCTTAATCTTAAACCTTAGAAAGGAAATTACCTTTTCAGATTAGATACCGCCATGTCTGCCTAGCTCCAGCTTGAGTTTCCATGTGCAGTACTTTACTGTGAGAGCACTGTGTTCTGAATAAGTACTGGGAAGGCTAATAGGAGAACTCAGGGGTGTGTATGGAGTCAGTAGAGAGATCTCGGCAGAGCATATGAAAATACACTGTAGTTCAAAGAATAAATATGTATGTGAAGAACTTTTTTGAAGTACTTTTCTAGTACACACACACACACACACACACACACACACACATACACACATCATGTGCAAAGAGTCTCTGTCCATAGTCAAAGACCATAAAACAGGTGGAGTTTGGATTTCAGTATGCCTCCTTCCCTTCCTTGGAACAAAAAAGAAGCTATCCTCTGAGTCAAGCCCCCCCCACTTCAGAATCCAATCCCAGAATTGACTAAGAGACATATTCATGGCAGTGAAGTGGCTTATTTTTTAAAAAAAAACTTTAACCCCTGGTTGGGGTGGGGACTAGTAGAAACACTAAGTGTTTGTTACATAACCATTCATCCAATAATATCTACTGAGCATCTCCACATACCAGGCATAGTTCTAGGCACTAGGGACATGAGTGAACAAGACCATAGTCTCTGCCCACAAAAATTCCTATCTAGTACTTTGCACATAGAGGGCAGATCGTAAATATTTCATGATTAAATGAATCAATCAATCAATAATTAAGTCAAAAGATAATAAAATCACACTTGAGTGTTAGACGTTTCTAATTCTCTTCAAATATATTTTTAAATGCTAGTGAAAGATAACTAAGGTGGGAAAATATTCAATGATAAGAAATATCTATGTTACTACCTTAGAGAGAAAAGACAACACAAACTCTATATATGGTTTGCTTGTTAACAAGAACAAATATATATATGTGTGTACATATATATAGGTAGAGAAAAAATCTATATACAATAATTTATAATGTTAACTAGTTTTCTTTAGAGTTAGAATGTATTTATTTTCATACTTTTACTTTTCCATTTTTTCAATTTTTCTATACTAAATATACATTCTTTGTATAAAGAAGGAAAACTATTTTTAAAAGAGAAAAAACATTTTCAGTGCAAATTCTGCACTTAGCAATAGAAATAAGAGATCTTCAGAAAACATCGTACATTGACAAGCTAACAAGTTCGTATCTTCAATACCACAAGACAACTTTGTTTTTCTTGCTCACATCTTACCTGCGTGGTGAGGAAAAAGAAGCAGCAACTCTCTTTTTCCAGGAAGAAAGCAGAGAAGATACCTCCACTACAGAGAATCCAGGAAACAATGAGGAGCTTGTCAGGGGCAGCGTACACCTGACACGGGGGATGCTTTGTCCTTTCACTCTGACATTGTCACATGACTTCTTGTTATTTTTATTTCAGCAGCTCCCTAACTCATGAAATATCTACTTGACATTTTGTTTCTATAATGTGTGCATTTTGCATTTGTTGGATGCAGTATCACACAACACACACACACACATGCATGCAAGTTCATTAATTATATTGCTCCAATATTGCTCCAAAAAATCTCAATGTGATGACTATGGATTTGTCTATTTCTCCTTTTATTTATATCTGCTTTTGTTTTTATGCAATGGAGTTCATGTCAGTAGGCGCATAAAATTTAATATATGTCTTCCTGTTGAATTGTCCCTTTGTCCTTCTAAAATGACCCTTTCATCTCTAGTAATAGTTCTTGCATCAAAGTTTATTTAGTCTACTACAGGTATAGATAAACCACCTTTCTATTGGTTAGTGTTTGTATGCCGTATCATTTTTCATCTTTCTGATTTCAACTTTTCTGTTACCTTATGTCGAAGGCATATCTTTTGTAAGCAGCATATATTTGGTTGATTTTTGAATTCAGTGTAATTGAAATGTTTCACCCATTTACATTTAATATAATTACTAATATATTTGAAATTGCCACTTTCTATTTTCTCCCTTTTTCTCCTTTCTTGTATTCTTTTTGATTAATTGGGTAATTATTTTTTCATTCCAGTTTCTCCTTTTTATTAGATTGTTATTTATGCACTTTTGTTTATTTAGTGTTTACCCTAGATATTGAAACATACCTCCAGGACTTATTAATCTACCTTAATTTAGTAATTGTACCACTTCTCAGAAGTTCGATTATCTCACAATACTAAGTCCAAATACTCCTCTCCTGCATTTTGTACAATTGTTGCTGTGTATTTTAATTCTCTATATAGTTTAAACACACTAGACCTTATTATTATTGTTGGAAAGGGTCAACATTTATTTACTCTCACCCATATATTCATCTTTTCTGCTGTTTTCAATCCTTTTTGCATTTCCACACTTCCATGTAAGGTCATTAACTTCCTGCTAAACAATTCCTTTTACTGCTTATTTCAGTGTGAGTTTTCTAGCAACAATTTGTCTCCATTTTTATTTGAATTAAAATGTTTTATTATACCTTCATTTTTTTATTAATTAAATTTATTGGGGTGACAATTGTTAGTAAAATTACATAGATTTCAGGTGTACAATTCTGTATTACATCATCTATAAATCCCATTGTGTGTTCACCACCCAGAGTCAGTTCTCTTTCCATCACCATATATTTGATCCCCCTTACCCTCATCACCCACCACCCACCCCCTTACCCTCTGGTAACCACTAAATTATTGTCTGTGTCTATGAGTTTTTCTTTCTCATTTGTTTGTCTTGTTCTTTTGTTGTGTTTGGTTTATATACCACATATCAGTAAAATCATAGGGTTCTCTGCTTTTTCTATCTAACTTATTTCACTTAGCATTATACTCTCAAGATCCATCCGTGTTGTCACAAATGCTCCTATATCATCTTTCCTTAACCCCGAATAGTATTCCATTGTGTATATATACCACAACTTCTTTACCCATTCATCTATCGAAGGACATTTTAGTTGTTTCCATGTCTTGGCCACCATAAACAAAGCTGCAATGAACATTGGAGTACACGTGTCTTTATAGAGAAATGTTTTCAGATTTTTTGGGTAGATACCCAGGAGAGCAATTGCTGGGTCATATGGTAATTCTATTCGTAATTTCTTGAGGAACCTCCACACTGCCTTCCATAAGGGCTGCACAAGTCTGCATTCCCACCAACAGTGTATGAGGGTTCCTTTTTCTCCACAGCCTCTCCAACACTTGTTACTATCTGTCTTGTTGATGAAAGCCATACTGACTGGGGTGAGGTGATATCTCATTGTGGTTTTCATTTGCATTTCTCTGATGATTAGAGATGTTGAGCATTTTTTCGTATGTCTATTTGCCATTTGTATGTCCTCTTTGGAGAAATGTCTCTTCAGGTCCTCTGTCCATTTTTCAATTGGGTTGTTTGTTTTTTTGTTGTTGAGTTTCATGAGTTCCTTGTATATTTTGGATATTAGCCCCTTATCGGAGGAACTGTTTGCGAAAATCTTCTCCCATTCAGTTGGTTGCCTCATTATTTTGTCAATAGTTTCTTTTGCTGTGCAGAAGCGTTTCAGTTTCATATAATCCCATTCGTTTATTTTAGTTTTTACTTCCATTGCCTTTGGAGTCAAATTCATAAAATGCTCTTTGAACCCAAGGTCCATAACTTTAGTACCTATGTTTTCTTCTATGCAGTTTATTGTGTCAGGTCTTATGCTTAAGTCTTTGATCCATTTTGAATTAATTTTGGTACATGGTGACAGACAGCAGTCCAGTTTCATTCTTTTGCATGTGGCTTTCCAATTCTCCCAGCACCATTTATTGAAGAGGCTGTCTTTCCTCCATTGTATATTTTTAGCTTCTTTGTCAAAAATTATCTGTCCATATTTATGTGGTTTTATTTCTGGGTTCTCAATTCTATTCCATTGGTCTATGTGTCTGTTTTTCCGCCAATACCAAGCTGTTTTGATTATTGTAGCCCTGTAGTACAAGCAAAAATCAGGGAGTGTGATACCTCCAGTATCGTTCTTTTTTTTTTTTTAATATTGCTTTGGCTATTCGGGGTCTTTTATGGTTCCAAACAAATCTGATGATTTTTTTGTTCTATTTCTTTAAAAACTGCCATTGGGATTTTCATGGGGATTGCATTAAATCTGTATATGGCTTTGGGTAATATGGCCATTTTAGCTATGTTGATTCTTCCAATCCATGAGCACGGAATGTCTTTCCATTTCTTTGTGTCTTCTTCAATTTCTTTCAAAAATGTCTTATAGTTTTCAGCATATAAATCCTTCACATCCTTGGTTAAGTTTATTCCTAGGTATTTTATTCTTTTTGCTGCAATTGCAAAAGGAATTGTTTTTTCTATCTCTTTTTCTGAGATTTCATTGTTGGTATATAGGAAAGCAATGGACTTTTGTACGTTGATTTTGTAGCCAGCAACTTTACTGTATTCATTGATTGTTTCTAGTAGCTTTTAGGTAGAGTCTTTAGGATTTTCTATATATAGCATCATGTCATCTGCAAAGAGTGATAATTTAACTTCCTCATTCCCAATTTGGATGCCTTTTATTTCTTTCTCTTGCCTGATTGCTCTGGCAAGGACTTCCAATACTATGTTGAAAAGCAGAGGTGATAGGGGACAACCTTGTCGTGTTCCTGAACGTAGAGCAAAGGGCTTCAGTTTCTCACCATTAATTATGAGATTAGCTGAGGGCTTGTCGTATATGGCCTTTATTCTGTTGAGGTATTTTCCTTCTATACCAATTTTATTAAGTGTTTTAATCATAAATGGATATTGTATCTTGTCAAATGCTTTCTCTGCATCAATTCATAGAATCATATAATTTTTGTCCTTTATTTTGTTTATGTGATGTATCACATTGATGGATTTGTGGGTGTTGAACCATCCTTGTGCCCCGGGGATGAACGCCACTTGGTCATGATGAATAATCATTTTAATGCATTGCTGTATTCGATTTGCTAGAATTTTGTTTAGGATTTTTGCATCTGTATTCATCAGAGATATTGGTCTGTAGTTTTCTTTTTTTGTGTTGTCCTTACCAGGTTTTGGTTTCAGGGTAATGTTGGCCTCATAAAATGAGTTAGGGAGTACTGACTCTTCTTCAATTTTTTGGAAGAGTTTGAGCAGGATTAGTATTAGATCCTCTTTGAGGTTTGGCAGAATTCACTGGTGAAGCCATCTGGTCCAGGACTTTTGATTTTGGGAAGGTTTTTGATGACTGATTCAATTTCGTTACTGATGATCGGCCTCTTTAGATTTTCTAGTTCTTCATGATTCAGCCTTGGAAGGCTATATGTTTCTAAGAACTTGTCCATTTCTTCTAAGTTATTGAATTTGGTGGCATATACTCCATCATAGTATTCTTGCATGATCCTTTGTATTTCTCTGGTCTGTGATAACTTTCCCTTTTCCATTTCTGATTTTGTTAATTAGTGTCTTCTCTCTTTTTATCTTAGTGAGTCTAGCCAAGGGTTTGTCAATTTTGTTAATTTTTCAAAGAACCAGCTCTTTGTCACATTAATTTTTTCTATTGTCTTTTTGTTCTCTATTTCATTTAGTTCTGCTCTGATTTTTGTTATTTCCTTTCTTCTGCTGACCTTGGGTTTCGCTTGTTCTTCTTTTTCTACTTCTTTAAGGTGTAACATGAGGTTATTTATTTGGGATTTTTCTTGTTTCTTGAGATAGGCCTGTAATGATATAAATTTCCCTCTAAAACTGCTTTCGCAGCATCACCAAAATTTTGTTAGGATGTATTTTCATTGTCATTTGTTTCTATGTATCTTTTGATCTCTCCTCTAATTTCTTCTTTGACCCAGTTGTTCTTTAAAAGTATGTTGTTTAATCTCCATGTATTTGGGTTTTTTCCTGCTTTCTTTTTGCAGTTGATATCCAATTTCAAAGCCTTGTGATCACAGAATATGCTTGGTATGATTTCAATCTTCTTAAATTGGCTGAGGCTTATTGTATGTCCCAATATATGGTCTATCCTTGAGAATGTTCCATGTACAATAGAAAAGAATGTATAGTCTGATGTTTTAGGATGAAGTGCTCTATATATGTGTCAATCATGTCCATTTCATCTAATGTGTCATTTAGGGCTGCGATTTCGTTATTTATTTTCTGTTTGGATGATATATCCATAGCTGTCAATCATGTATTTAAGTCCCCTAGTATAATTGTATTTTGGTCAATTTCTCCCTTTAGTTCTGTTAGTAGTTGCTTGGTATATTTTGGTGCTCCCTGATTGGGGGCATAAGTATTGATGACTGTTATGTCTTCTTGTTGTATAGTCCCCTTTACCATTATGAAATGTCCATCTTTGTCTCTTGTTATCTTTTTCACCCTGAAGTCTGTTTCATCGAAAATCATTATGGCTACACCTGATTTTCTCTGGGTACCATTTGCTTGGAGTGTCAATTTCCATCCTTTCACTTTGAGTCTATGCTTGTCCTTGTAGCTGAGATGTGTCTCTTGTAGACAGCATATGGTTGGGTTTACTTTTTTGATCCAATCTGCTACTCTGTGTCTCTTTATTGGTGAGTTCAGTCCACTTACATTTAGGGTGATTATTGATATGTGAGGATTTCCTGTCATTCTATCTTTAGTTTTCTGGTAAGGATGTGTCTCCATAGTTTCTTTGCCTTTTTCTTGTTGTCTATTATTTCTGTGTGGTGGTATTCTATGATGTTTCCCTCTGTTTCTTCTTTTGTTACAGTATATGTTTCAGTTCTGGATTTTTTTTGAGTGGTTACCCTTAAGTTTATGTAAAAGAAAGTTTGATATTTAGAGTATCCCAGTTTCTTCAGCATGCTTACATTCTCTATTCCCATATTCCAGTTCAGGCCTTTACTCTCCCCCTTTTTATGTTTTGGTTGCCAAAAGTTGTCCCTGTTGATGGTGGTCTAATAGCCTCCTTTAGTATTTCTTGTAGTGCAGGTTGTGTATTAGAGAATTCCCTGAGCTTCTGGATGTCTGGAAAGGTCTTTATTCCTCCTTCATATCTAAAGGAGATCTTTGCTGGATATATTATTCTTGTCTCATAATTTCTTTCTCTCAATAGTTTGAATATTTGGTTCCATTCCCTCCTAGCTTGTAGAGTTTCTGCTGAAAAATCTGATGATAATCTAAAGGGCTTTCCTTTGTAAGTTACCGTCTTCTTTTCCCAGGCTGCCTTGAGGATTCTTTCTTTGTCATTGATTTTAGACAGCTTCAATACAATGTGCCTTGGTGAAGGCCTGTTGGGATTGAGGTAATTAGGTGTTCTATTTGCTTCTTGGTTTCGAGGATCCAGTTCTGTCCACAAGTTTGGGAAGTTCTCATCGACGATTTGTTTGAATATATTCTCTGTTCCCTTCCCTCTTTCTTCTCCTTCTGGTATGCCCATTATTCATATATTGCTCTTTCTGATGGAGTCAGAAAGTTCTTGTAGAGGTCTTTCATTTCTTTTCAGTCTCAAGTCTCTTTCTTCTTCAATCTGTGTAAATTCCAGGTTCCTATCTTTGATGTCACTGATTCTTTCCTCCATCTGGTCAACTCTACTACCTAAGCTGGATATTTTATTGTTAATTTCTTCTATTGAGTTCTTAATCTCCAGAAATTCTATTTGGTTCTTTTTCAAAATTTCAATCTCTTTTGTAAAATGCTCATGGTGTTCTTTGATTGTGTTTCTGAGTTCATTAAACTGCCTTTCTGTGTTTTCTTGCATCTCGTTCAGTTTTTTCAGAATTGCAATCTTGAATTCTCTGTCATTTAAATCACAAAGGTCCATATCTCTAAGTTCCTTTTCTGGAGACTTTTCACTTTCTTTCTGAGCTATCTTGTTGCCTTGGTTATTCATGGCAATCACTGATTTACTATTTCTCTTCCTAGACATCTACAGGAGTGGCTTCTGCAACAGGTTGATAGGTATGCGAAGAGCTTTTGAAGTTCCAAAGCTCTTTCTGTACCAGATTCAGAGCCCCTATGTTTCACCAGTTCTGTTTACTCCTGCAGGGATCCGCCCAGATAGGTGGGGTCAGGGGCGGGGTGAGTTGTGAGAGGTGGCCCAGAGCAATGGCGGCGACCACCACCACAGCCAGTCCTGCTTCCACAGGAACTAGTTGCTGGAACTAGTTGAGCTGAGAATCTGTGTCTGCGGTCCACAGTTCTCGTGCAGCAAATGTTCTGTCCTTTGATTGACACTGCTACTTTATCGCTTCTAGAACCGGGCAGGTGGGGGCGGGGCAAGCTCTGGAGGGTAGGGAGGGGCGGCTAGTCTCCCTGCCTAAGGCTTCCATTCTCCGCTCGGCAGTGAGGGCTTAAACCACCGATTTCAGCCCTCTTCCCTCAGTCTTTGCTCCGAGGTCTGCCAAGAGCGAGCGTTGGGTTCAGCCGTGCTATATGCTGCCCCCTCAGCCCTGTGGGCTGTAAGCGGAGCCCTAGGAGTCTGAGTCCTTCCGTCTCCCGCAGCTGCGGAAGATCCGGGAGCAGCGGGCTCCGAGCACTGAGCTAGGTCTGTGTCCTGTGCCCGCGCGGCTCCGTCTCCGCACTTCTCCTCTCCCTCCTCCCCCGCTCGCGCAATTCACCCACCTGGAGGTGAATTCAGTAGTGGGCCTCTTCGTCTTGCCTGTGCAAGGATTCCTTTGTGGAGTTATTGTTGTCCGATTCGTTGTAAATTCCAGGGGAGCGTTACAGAGTCTCACATCACGCTGCCATTTTTTTCAAACTCATAAGTTGCTTTTTCCCCGTTTCTTCTTGAGTTAGCCTTTGGAGGTTGTCTGCTTCTAGAAAATTGTCCATTTCTTCCAGATTGTCAAATTTCTTGATATATAGTTGCTCATAGTAATTCCTTAATTTTTCTTTTTTTTATTTCTGCAGTGTCTGTTGTCACTTCTCTTTCATTTCTGATTTTATTAATTTGGGTCCTCTTTCTCTCTCTTTCTCTTTTTCTCTTTTTCTCTTTCTCTTTCTCTCTCTCTCTCTGTCTTTTTTTGTGTGTGTGACTCTTGCTAAAGGTTTGCCAATTTTGTTTATCTTCTCTAAAAACCAACTTGTGGATTTGTTGATCTTTTGTATTGTTTTTCTGGTCTCTATTTCATTTATTTCTGCTCTGATCTTTATTATCTCCTTCCTTGTACTCCCTTTGGGCTTATTTTGCTGTTCTTTATCCAGATCCCTTAAGTGTGAAGAGAAACTGTGGATTACTGATTTTTCTTGTTTCTTTAGGTAGGCCGGCAATGCTATGAATTTCCCTCTTAGGACTGCTTTCGCGGCACCCAATAGATTTTGAGTCATTGTGTTTTCATTTTCGTTTGTCTCAAGATATCTTTTGATTCTTCTTTGATCTCATGGTTGACCCATTCGTTATTTAGTAACATGTTATTCAGCCTCCATGAATTGGTGTGTCTTCCAGTTTTTTTTTCTGTAGTTCATTTCTATTTTCACAGCAGTGTGGTCAGAGAAGAGCCTTGGTATGATTTCAATTTTCTTAAGTTTATCAAGACTTGTTTTGTGGCCTAACATATAGTCTATCTTGGAAAATGTTCCATGTGCACTTGAGAAGAACGTGTATTCTGTACCTTTGGGGTGAAATGCTCTGAAAATGTCGATTAAATCTAAGTGGTCCAATGTGTCATTTAAGGCTGTTGTTTCTATATTGATTTTCTGTCTGGAAGACCTGTCCCTAGTTGTCAGAGGTGTGTTGAAGTCCCTACTATGATAGTGTTACTGTTGATCTCTGTCTTTATGTCAGTCAGTATCTGTTTTATATATTTAGGTGCTCCTATGTTGGGTGCATACATGTTTACTAGGGTTATGTCCTCTTGTTGGATCGATCCCTTTATTATTATATAGTGCCCATCTTTGTCTTTTACTATATTCTACATTTTGAAGTCTATTTTGTCAGATATAAGTATTGCAACTCCAGCTTTTTTCTCGTTTCCATTTGTCTGAAATATCTTACTCCAACCCTTCATTTTCAGCCTGTGTGTGTCTTTTGATCTGAGGTGAGTCTCTTGTATACAACATATACAAGGGTCTTGCTTTCTTATCCAATCAGCACCCTGTGTCTCTTGATTGGAGCATTTAATCCATTTACATTTAAAGTGATTATTGATAGGTACTTAGTTATTGTTATTTTTAAAATTTGCAGTTAGATTGTTTTCATATTTCTTCTCTGTACAGAAGCCCTTTTAATATTTCTTGCAATGCTAGCTTTGTGGTAATAAATTCCTTTAGCTTATTTTTTTCTGGGAAGCTCTTTATCTCTCCTTCAATTTTAATTGATAGCCTTGCTGGATAAAGCAATCTAGGTTATAGGCCTTTGGTTTTCATCACTTTGAGTGTCTCCTGCCACTCCCTCCTGGCCTGCAATGTTTTTATAGAAAAGTCATTTGATAATCTTATAGGAGTTCCCTTGTATGTAACCTGCTATCTTTCTCTTGCTGCTTTTAGGATTCTCTCTTTGTCTTTAACCTTTGCCTTTTTAACTATAATGTGTCTTGGTGTGGACCTGGTTGGGTTTATCCTGGTTGGAACTCTCTGCACTTCCTGGGCTTGTATGTTGGTTTCCTTCACCGGGATAGAGAAGTTTTTGGACATTATTACTTCAAATATATATTTTATCCCTTGCCCCCACTCTTCGCCTTCTGGTATTCCTATGATACACATGTTGTTGTACTTGATGTTATCCCAGAGGTCTCTTAAACCATCTTCATTGTTTTTTATTCTTTTTTTCTTTCTGTTGTTCTGTTTGGGTGATCTCTGCTAACTTGTCTTCTAAGTCGCTGATTCGATCCTCTGCTTCATCTAACCTGCTGGTAATTCCTTCAAGCGAGTTCTTTATTTCAGTAATTGTGTTCTTTCGTTCTAACTGGTTGTTCATTACGATTTCTCTATCCTTCTTTATATTGTCACTCAGCTCCTTAAACATTCTTATCATCAGAACATTCTGAACTCTGTCTCTGATAGGTTGGTTACCTCTGTTTCATTTGTTTCCAATTCTGGAGGTTTCTTCTGTTCTTTAATTTGGGACAAGTTTCTTTGTTTCCCCATTCTGGCTGACTCTCTGTGTTTGGTTTGATGTATTAGGTAGATCCCCTAGAGTTCTTAGTTCTCGCTGGGTTATCTTATGTAGTATGTGTCCTTTATATTTGACTTGCACTACTTCATTCTTCTTCTCTGCGTGTGCTCTAACAGTGACTCTTGTGTTGTGTATATTGTCCTGTTAAAGTTGATCTTTAATTGCTTTTAGCCTGTGAGTAGATGAGATTGACTCCTAGGCTGACTCTTTGTGAGACTTGGCTCTGCCCCCAGCAGGATGTTCTGCTGCGTGAGGGTTGACCGCTTAAATTAAGCTTGGCCTCTATGGGCTCTTGTGCCTGTAGAGAATTCCCTCTGGGTGTATCACTTGTAGGTCAAACCCGGTAATGCTCTGGTTTGGTCTGGAGTTGGCCTCTAGGTGTGTTGAATCTTGTGCCTCTTGAGCTGGGCTCTGGTGTAGGGCAATTTCAGAACAAAGCAAATCACCAAGCACAACAACAACAACAACAAAGAGAAAATGAAATACATTCACATGTAAACACAACTGATAACCCACACTCAACACAGGCAAAAATATCAAAGATATAAAAACAAAACAAAACAAGAAAAGCAGTGCCAGTCTTGGCTTAAGCCCACCAAGTAATCACCTCTGCTGTACAAAGAGTCCTCCTCATTTTGTGCAGGCAGAGCCGGTCATCTGGTGCCCAGAGTGACCTTGAGACTGCAGAATTAGATGAGTGGGGCCATGGTGTCTGGATGGTAGTTTTTACAAAGTCAGTGCAGTTTCTGCCCTTGCCTGCACATATGTGCACTGAGAGTAACAACCAGCCCTGTGCCCAGGTCTCCTGAGTGTTAAGGCACATCCCCCGAGTGTGTGTGTGTGTGTGTGTGTGTGTGTGTGTGTGTGTGTGTCTGTCTGTCTGTCTGTCTGTCGGGAGATTTCTGAGCTGCTGAAAGCCCAGAGCTGCATCTGCTGCCTGCTGCTGATCCCTGGGAGTGTCTCCGAAGCTATAATTGCCCTGCCCTAGGCAGGCCAGTAAATGTGGGGGTTGTGGGTCGAGGGGTTTTGTCTCCCCAGCCCGGCAGTATCACACTCTTCCCAGCCTCTTCCCTGGGTCAGAGCTGCTGCTGGCTCTTCCAAGATCCTGAGCACTAGCGCTCCTGTGTAATCTGACACTACTCCTCAGTTCAGGGGCCAGCTTAAGTTTCTGGAAGGGCAGGGGTAGGATTGGGAGAGGGGGAAACGGGCCCAGGTATGGAGTTTACATCTTATGTCCGACCTAGGGCCCAGCTGGAGGGCTTACCTGAGGTTACTGCCTCAAATGCTGAATATGCTGCTCTCCGTGGGAGAGGTCAGCTGTAGGATGAAGGGAAAGAGCCCACCTCCTGGCTCTTGGGGTCTCTGGTCCGTCCTGAGATTCCCCTGCATCTCCAAAGCCACAGATGCGGCCTTGTCTCCACTCTGCTCCCTTCCCTCTTCCCCTGCTCGCCAATTTGCCCACCTTCAAGTAATCCTCGTATGTGTCTCTTAGCTGTTCTGTGTGATGAGCAGAGTCCTTTGATGGGTTGTAGTCGTTCACTCTGTGGTAAGCTGTAGAGCAGAACTCAAGAAGCCCACCCCGCTGTCGCCATTCTGTATTAGCTTTTTTTTTTAATAGTTTCTTTTCATCTTCTAAATACTACAGAAGTGTGCAAAAGTAATTTGATGTCAAAGTGAACTTTCATTTTTCTTTTCTTTTTCTTTTTATTTCATTGGGGACTATTGGGGAACAGTGTGTTTCTCCAGGGCCCCTCAGCTCCAAGTAGTTGTCCTTCAATCGAGTTGTGGAGGGCGCAGCTCAGCTCTAAGTCCAGTTGATGTTTTCAATCTTTAGTTGCATGGGGCGCAGTCCACAATCCCATTGTTTGAACCGGCAACCTTATTGTTGACAGCTCAGCTCTAACTAGCTGAACCATCCGGCCACCCCTCCGAAAGCTCAGCGGCAGCTCGTGGTCTTCAATCTAGTTGTGGAGGGCGCAGCTCACTGGCCCAAGTGGGAATCGAACCGGCAATACTATTGTTAAGAGCTCACGCTCTAACGAACTGAGGCATCTGGCCGCCCATGTATTAGTTTTATCATAATAAGAATATTTCAAGACAACACTGCGTTTTGATGTATAGATTGCCCTGTGATTATTTTCACTTTTTTTCCTATTTGTCTGAATAATAATCTGTCTCCTCAAGCGGACAGAAGCTCTTGGAGTAGAGGCACAATGCCTCCTATCTCATATGCATAGTTGCCTTTCGTTCAGGTTCTCAGTGTTTATCAGTTTCTGGGTGGACACATTTGCTGCCCAGTCGGCTTTCGCTGAGCAATTGAAGATAAATAGAATCTGAGAGACCAAAAGTTGAAATTGACGTGTAAGGTCATTGAAAATATGGATTGCCAAATTTCACCTCAGAAGTCTATATAATCTTCTGTAACCCCCTCTCCCAATAAGGCCCATAAGATTTGAGACGGGTGTTCATTCCTGACAGATTCCTGCTAACTCTGGACGTGGCAGATCACTTTCCTTCAAGTGAGGCTGATGATTCCAACAAAGGACCTGGGAGCAGACTGAGTTTGCAATGGGTACCAGTTCATTTTCAGAAGTAGAGGATTGGGGGGTACTATTGAATAAAGAATAATTTTATAATGGAATACTACGGATCAAAACCAAGTATGGATTCAAAAATATCATGTTGAGCTTTTAGAAAAATATGGTGAGCAAAACAGATAGGTCTTTATTTCATGGAACTCACCCCTTTGATGTAGAGAAAAATCCTCTCAACAAACATATAACTTAGTGGCATTTTTTCCAATTCCATGATGCCTCATTGTTGATAGGTACTGGCTACAGAAATAGACGCCTTCAAGCTTAAAGATACCTCATTTTCTATCTTGCTGCATCCCTCATTCATTCCCTCATTCATTTAATCAGACAGAGAAAATTCAGAATCATCTGCAGGCACCTTCAATATAACCATAAGGCATTGGGGGAATATAGGAAGTGCCACGTTTGTTCTGACATCTCTCACGAAAATCATCACCCACTAGACATCAGGCTTCTGATCAGCGATGCGTATCACCTGGGTTCCAGAGTTTTTCCTGTCCTATTAGTCCTCAATTTCAAATGGCTAAATTACTTTTTCTTTTGCAATCTTTTAAATAAAAACTGGAGCATAGTTTAGAACACATGGATTTTGAATGTACCAAATGTTAGTATGTAGGATTCTTTCCCATCTCCAAATAACTGAGAAATAAGGAAATAAGATTTCCTTCTGTATATGAAACTTTAAATCAAAGCAGCAAACATCCCCATTTTCTGACCGATGGGGACTGACCTTGATGGCCACAGCTGGCCATCTCCAGGTAACGCCCCTGCAGTTGTCATGAGTTAAGTGCTAAAAATAGAAATTGCACCATACAGTACCAATTAAAGAATTCAGGAAAGTTAAGAAAACTTAAAAGGCCCAGAAGTGAAAATACATGTATTATTAGGTGAATGAAAAAATTTCCTGGAGATATTGTTTAGAAATACACTTCCTTGGTGACCTCCAGTAACTTTCTCTGCTTTGGTAATATTTAAAAAGAAGTGGACTCTGGCAGAAGGTCTTACATCATTTTTCCTGCAGAGGTGCATTCTAAGACAGGCATTTTTTAGTAAATGTCCTTGCATGCAATAATCGCTTCTCTAGCATTGCAGTATAACGCTGCCATTTTCTTTCATCTAAGTCATATATGTTTCAGCATCTGACCACTCAAGCCATTATAATAAGAGACAGAAAAAGAAATTACTTTGGCCAGTTTCCTGAGATGCTGGAATAGATGCTGTCAATTACAGCCACAGGTTAGGAGAAATCTTTTGAAAGGTCAGGGGGATCGGTCCCTGAAACCTTATCTGTTTTATTGCAACGTGATGGAATATGAACACGATCACATGTTGTGTTTTCATCCACTGATTGACTAGGTCTTTGGTCCTAAGTGATAATGACAAATACAAATACTCAATGACTTACCAACAGGAGAAATAGGGATTTCTTGTCGGGAATCTTACAGGAAGCCCCAAAATGCAATTTGAACCTTGAAAAAGGAATTCAAGCAAAATAGAAATTCCCCATGATGCTCATGGGCCCAGTGATCATAGCTTTACATCTCCATTCAAAGGTACCTCTTTCTCTGTACAAGATGAGCAGCTGGCTTATCTACCAAGGTCCTGACTTCACTGAGCTTGTGCTTTATCCTCATGCATGGCCTCACGGATTTCCCTATTTTCACAAATATAAATTGTCTAGGAATTATTTGGTGTTTCAATAGGAGATTTACTCCACCGGTATGCTGTGTCCCTAAATGACAAGGTGATTTTCTTTAAAAAGTCAAGTAATGGGTCAGCTCAACAAACAGATCACTTCGGACTGACGTCTGATCCTCGTTTATTTAAATTTTGCACAATCAACAAGGGACATTTCTTTTATTGCTAAATATCTTTCAAGGGCTTAAATTCTATACTAGGTGATATTCTAGGCCCTGGACTTTTGATGGTGAAAAGGACAGATAAACTTCCTTCTCTCATGGTGTGTATGTTGGGGGAGATCCACAATAAATGAATTAACAAAAAGAAATATGGAGGCAGGGTGGGAGAGTGCTAGAGAGAGGGAGGGAGACAGAAGGGGGAGAAGGTGAAGGCTGAGAAGGAAGAGAGGAACGAAGGAAAAAAGGATGGAAGGAGGGAGGAAGAGGAGGAAAGAAGGAAGGAAGGAAGGAAGGAAAGAGCAGTAAGAACTCTGAAGAAAACAAACAAAAAGTAGAATATATATATGTAAACCATGACATTTAAATACATCACAACTCTAGTTCAGAGGAACACGCAAATTAGAGCCATATAATTTTAAAGGTCAGACAGAGACCTTTGATAGCCCAGTAGGTCTGAGTTATTACATTGGTGGGCCGTGGCTATATTGGTCTCTTCAGTGTTGCTAAAATAATATAACATGGAAAGAAGACCCCCCCCCCACAATAGTAAGGACACTGAGTGGTCATTATGCCTCCCTTCTTTTAGAGTCATAATTTATATTACCATATGAAAGATTCTGGAAAGTCCTGCAATACCTATTCTGTTAAGAAATTCCCTACACTTATTTGGATAGGAAAACTTGTTTCCTGTCCCACTTATTAACCTCCCACCTGACTTGTTGTTCTGCTGGTCATCCCATGGGCAGGATGGCTAGTGGAAGAGGCATCATTAAACAGAAAGCTCAGCCTTACTGGAGAGTAGCCAAAGGACAATGAAAAAGCAGTGTCCACATCCTAGGAATTTGTTTATTTATTTAAAATTTATTTTTTACTTTTAACAAGGTTGCATTTATTTAAAAACAAAACCAACCAACAAACAAAAAGACCTGAAGGTATGGAAAATGAATACACACATGAAAGTATTTTCTCAGGGAACTACTCAGCTAAGCTAGGTATTAATAAGCACAAGGTGGTTATAAAGAACAATTGCTTGTAGATACCTTTTAAATGAGCATTTTACATAATAAGTTACTTTATTATATACCGAAGTAATGCTTCTCAAGGGGCAGCACCATTTCTGGGCTGAGGGAGTGGAAACAAATCATCTTAGGGGCTTTCAAAATGCAGCACTATCCACCCCTGGAAAAACATTCTGATACACACCCGCCCCCCCCTTTTTTTTTTTAAGCAACCTACAGACCTTCAATTCTAATAAAGTAAATATCAGTCTTTAATATGCCACATAAACAAAAAATTCTTTGGGACCCCCCTTTTTTTCAGAGTAAAGGGGTCTTGAAACCCCACACTGAGAAAACCAGTGTAGTTTCTCCTTAGCCATATATGGTCAGTTTCTGGCTCTGACCTCATAAAGCACCAGTGTGAGGGAATGACCCAAAGCTGCTATATAGGGCCCTGGCTGGGCTGAGCTTTCTGTCCGTTATAGCCCAGGAAGCTGATTTGTGGTGACCTGTTGGACTTGGACCTTTTACCGTGGTATTGTTTATTAGCACAGTTTGTAATATTGACAGTTAATGCATAACATCAGAGTAGTTACTGTAGTTATTACTGTTTAATAGCACAGTAATATTGTTGATAGTATACTTAGTCATCGCAGTCAGTATACTTATTATTACTTACTAGCTCACTTGGAGGGCACAGTATCATCAGTGAGCTAGTTACCGAGTCACCATGTCACGTGACTTTAGAGACATCCCTGTCGACCAGGAGCCCGTCAGTGCCCATTACGAACTCCAGGAAATCATCGGAGAGGGCTCCTATGGCCAGGTCGTGCTCGGCAAGCACATCCTGACGAACACGATGGTGGCTGTGAAAGTCCTGGAGCAACGGGTCGCCGACAGAACGCACCTATCTCTCCGGGAAGAAGTCCTCTGCATGGCAGACTTGCACCATCCTAACATCGTCGAGCTATTCCACGTGGTCGCCTCGCCGGAATACCTCTTCATAGTCATGGAGCTGGTGACCGGAGGGAACATCCTGGACTACATCGAGGACCATGGCCGCATGTCGGAGGACACGGCCCGTGGAGTGTTCCGGCAGCTCGTGTCAGCGGTGAACTACTGCCATGGCAAGGGGGTTGCTCACAGGGACCTGAAGCCGGAAAACGTGCTGATAGACGCCCACCTGAACGTCAAACTTATAGACTTTGGGCTAGGCGCGTCTTTCAACGTGGGTGAACTCAGCACGTTTTGCGGCACCCTCCCTTATATGGCCCCAGAAGTGTTCCTGGGCAAACCGTACAATGGCTGTGCTGCGGACATCTGGAGCCTGGGAGTGCTACTTTATGAAATGCTTACAGACACTCTGCCTTTCAAGGGAAAGAAGTGGGAAAAGATGAAGAAGAAGGTACTCAGAGGGCGGTATGTTACACCTCGGTATCTATCCATTGAGGTGCAACGCTTAATCAGAAAACTGCTGACTGTCATCCCTCAGCAGAGAGAAAACCTGACGACCATCATGCCAGATCCGTGGCTCAACATGGGTGAAGAAGAACTAAAACCCTACGTCCAGCCACCCAGTGAGGCCCTAGACCCCTGGGTCATACAACAGATGGAGAAGCTGGGCATTCACAGGGAACACATCTACGCCACATGGTCAAGTAAAACCTACAATAATAATACCATCGCCACATACCGCATGCTACAAACCCACAAACCAAAACGCCATCCTCCTGAGTTCCAGAGCCGCAGTCCCTCCCCAGCCCAGAAGGTTCAATCACAGTGCTCCATTTTCCATCAGGCAGAAGAGCAGCCTATGCGTGAGCCAGGGGAGAAGGCCCAAGAGTGTGCAGGTCTTAGAGCCATCCTGAAGTACAGTACCACCGTTTTGAAATCTAGCACAAACACCTCCCCTTCCAACATGGGATCGAAGACCGCCACCTCAGAGGCCAACTGGGGCTCCAGGAACACCTCTCTTGAGCCCTCCATTCGCAAGCACTGCTGGGGCTCCAAGACCATCACTGCGGAACCCTCCCCTCGCAAGCACAGCCCAGGCCCCAGGAACACCGCTCCGGAGCATAGCCCAGGCCCCAGGAACACCGCCCTCGAGCACAGCCCGGGCCCGAGTAACACCGCCGCCGAGCACAGCCCGGGCCCGAGGAACACCGCCGCCGAGCACAGCCCAGGCCACAGGAACACCGCCGCCGAGCACAGCCCGGGCCCCAGGAACACCGCCCTCGAGCACGGCCCGGGCCCGAGGAACACCGCCCCCGAGCACGGCCCAGACCAGAGGAACATCGTCCCGGAGCACGGCCCAGACCCGCGGAACACCGCCGCCGAGCACGGCCAGGGCCCCAGGAACACCGCCGCCGAGCACGGCCAGGGCCCCAGGAACACCGCCGCCGAGCACGGCCCAGACCCGAGGAACACCGCCGCCGAGCACGGCCCAGACCCGAGGAACACCGCCCCGGAGCACGGCCCAGACCCGAGGAACACCCCTCCGGAGCACGGCCCAGACCCGAGGAACACCCCTCCGGAGCACGGCCCAGACCCGAGGAACACCCCTCCGGAGCACGGCCCAGACCCGAGGAACACCGCCGCCGAGCACGGCCCAGACCCGAGGAACACCGCCCCGGAGCACGACCCAGACCCGAGGAACACCCCTCCGGAGCAAGGCCCAGACCCGAGGAACACCCCTCCGGAGCAAGGCCCAGACCCGAGGAACACCGCCCCGGAGCACGGCCCAGACCCGAGGAACACCGCCGCCGAGCACGGCCCAGACCCGAGGAACACCGCCCCGGAGCACGACCCAGACCCGAGGAACACCCCTCCGGAGCAAGGCCCAGACCCGAGGAACACCCCTCCGGAGCACGGCCCAGACCCGAGGAACACCGCCGCCGAGCACGGCCCAGACCCGAGGAACAACGCCCCGGAGCACGGCCCAGACCCGAGGAACACCGCCGCCGAGCACGGCCCAGACCCGAGGAACACCGCCCCGGAGCACGACCCAGACCCGAGGAACACCCCTCCGGAGCAAGGCCCAGACCCGAGGAACACCCCTCCGGAGCACGGCCCAGACCCGAGGAACACCGCCGCCGAGCACGGCCCAGACCCGAGGAACAACGCCCCGGAGCACGGCCCAGACCCGAGGAACACCTCCGCCGAGCACGGCCCAGACCCGAGGAACAACGCCCCGGAGCACGGCCCAGACCCGAGGAACACCGCCCCCGAGCACGACCCAGACCCGAGGAACACCCCTCCGGAGCAAGGCCCAGACCCGAGGAACACCGCCCCGGAGCACGGCCCAGACCCGAGGAACACCGCCGCCGAGCACGGCCCAGACCCGAGGAACAACGCCCCGGAGCACGGCCCAGACCCGAGGAACACCTCCGCCGAGCACGGCTCAGACCCGAGGAACACCGCCCCGGAGCTCGGCCCAGACCCGAGGAACACCGCCCCGGAGCACGGCCCAGACCCGAGGAACACCGCCCCGGAGCTCGGCCCAGACCCGAGGAACACCGCCCCCGAGCACGACCCAGACCCGAGGAACACCCCTCCGGAGCAAGGCCCAGACCCGAGGAACACCCCTCCGGAGCACGGCCCAGACCCGAGGAACACCGCTCCGGAGCACCGCCCAGACCCGAGGAACACCCCTCCGGAGCACGGCCCAGACCCGAGGAACACCGCTCCGGAGCACCGCCCAGACCCGAGGAACACCGCTCCGGAGCACCGCCCAGACCCGAGGAACACCACCCCGGAGCACGGCCCAGACCCAAGGAACACCGTCCCCCAGCACGGCCCAGACCCGAGGAACACCGCCACCGAGCAAGGCCCAGGCCCGTGGAACACTGGTCCCGAGCACAGCCCGGGCCCCAAGCACACCGCCCTCGAGCACGGCCCAGGCCCCAGGAACACCGCCGCCCAGCACAGCCCGGACCCCAGGAACACCGCCACCGAGCCCACCCCAGACCAGAGGAACACCGCCCCGGATCACAGGCCGGGCCCCAGGAACAGCGTCCCAGACCACAGACCATTGTCCAGGACTGCCACTGCCGAACTCATTCCTGCTTCCAGCACCACCATCGTTAACCCGGTCTCCCTATGTCACCCTGGGGACTCTGTCTCCAGCCACAGCATCACCAGCAGCAGTCCAAAACCTGATAACATCAAGCGGGGCCGGCGGCGGTTTGCTAGGAGGTGCTTGAACTTTTTTCGGAAACTTGTTTGTCTTCCACCAAAGAATTGGAACGGCAAACGCAGTCAGCAGTACTCCATATAGAATTTGGACAGATAAGGTCCTTTCATGGAGGCCAGCCTCCCCTAGAACATGGACCACTCGGGGAAGGGATGCATATAGCAATAAAATCAGGTATCTGTTTAAAGGAGGAAACGAATGGTAAGATGGTAACTCCATCCCTATAATTCATCCTGACTCATCTATGGAAACTGCCAGAGCCCTCTAACCTTCCTTCCTTACTTCTTCCTGTAGATTCCTAACTGGAGTGCTCTCATGGTTAAGAAACAATATTCACACATTACTTCTCAAGGAGCATCCAGAGTTTTGCTTTCAACCAATGAGCTTTGGTTTCACCCAAAATAGCAAAATGGTTGAAATGTTGGACTGCACAGTGACTTCTGGGTCTAAATCTTAGCTTCACTTTTACAAACTCTGTGACCTAAGGAAAGTTATTTCCCTTCCCTTTGCCACAGTTTCCTCACATATAAAATGAGTCAATAATAGTATTGACTTTACAGATTGTTCAGTGAACGCATCAGTTAGTAAACATTAGTGAGGTTTTTGTTTGGTTTTGTTTTGTTTTTCCCTATTGAAAGAATTGGAAAGATTTTTCCATGGAAGACCATTCAGTACTCATTCAGAGTTTGGAGTGTATTAGTATTGTGTAGTCAGTTGTTGTTGATGAAATACTATTTAGAAATCAAGAAAGCATGTGTCCTCTCAAGAAAGCAAAATAGAGCATTCCATAGTGAGTCAACAGGGACAGGACACCTAAGCTGTGAGCTTATCAGGTGTTCCGGTGCAGGTGATAGTTCTGTATTTGGTTAGGTCCCTTTCGTGGTTGCTAATGAAAATCTCCTTTAGCTAGGTTAGGCCAAAGGAGAACTTCTACCACATGGGACATAGACTGCTTCATGAAACTCTAGGGCAGGAATGCAGGGACTCACCCACTGCCTAGAGAGCCACTGGAATGCTTGCTTTTTATCTCTTGAACCTCTCAGAGAGCATCTGCTTCATTCTACTTCTTCTCTGAAGGCCATCTTTATCTACTCTTTATCTTCAGGTCATAATTTGGTGTCACCCTTTTGTCCAGGTCATACTTCTGTTCACATTCAGAGAGTAACCTCTGATCCCTAAGTTTCATCTCCAAACTCTGGGAAAAATACTCTGGTCTTGTTTGGACCAGAAGTCTGTCCATCCATGAGGCTAATGCTAACGTACATACCAGGGACCCACCTCTGAAGATTGGGTGCCATTCCCTGAGAAAGGGAGAACTGTATGCTGGGTACACACTTCATAAAGACCCCAATAATTTATTTGTCCTGTTTAAGAATGGTAATACCTGCCCAAGCTATAAACCACCCCTGCCCGTATAATTCTTATGCAGAAGGTCTAGAGAGAGATGTGTTCTTTAATGTTTAGAAAGGTCTCCAGATGATTCTAATGATTAACAAATTTAAAAAAACTTTTTTGGGGGACACTCACAATATGGTGAAAAAAAGGAAAACAAGACTTATGGAAAGAGATTAAGACTGGACTTTGGAAAAGAGATTAAGCCTAGATGAAGTAAAATCAAGAATTTTTAAGTGTACAGAAGACTCATCCACACATAACACCTGTTAGACTCATCCACGGAAAACAGCTGTTTTTTTGTCTCCACAAAGAACAGTACAAAAGCACGAGGTTATATATAAGGGAACATTTCTTAATAGGAAAAGAATTTTAAAAAAAAGTAGAACTCTGTATCTCTGGGGCAGTCTCAACGTACCTGAGGGTGCGTACGTACGCCAGCTGACCTTTCAGAATGCCGTTCAGTAGAGTCTGGGATCCTAGGGCCAGGATCAGAATCAACAGGCTCAGAAACGGAAAACCAGCTTTCAGGTGGGGATCATGTTACCCAGAGAAAGAAGAGTGAGGGAAACAGCTCCCACTAACCTTCTCTGACCCATGTACTGGGGTCAATCAAACTACACTCTCAGCTCCTTTAAAGGATGGGAGGCATATCTCCGTTGAGGCATTCAGTGGGCAAGGAAGGGGGCAGTGGCCCCCTCTCCTCTCAGCTCCCAGTCTTGGCCCCGAACAGGATGATTTTATGGTCCAGGGCCCCTCCTCCAGGCAGATGGGACCTGGTGAGCAATGTGATGTTGTAGTCACCGTACGGACATGGCTTGCCCTTACTAGGTCTTCCGGAGCTTGCATGAAAAGGGGAAGCAAAGGGTGCAGTCTGGTCTCCATAAGTCATCCAATCAAGCAGGCTATGTCCAGAGTCAAACATGCTGACTCCTACTTCTCGGCTTCTTCATTACCAGAAGCCCATCTGTGCTATGGTCTGAATATTTGTATCCTCCCCACTCATATGTTGCTATCCTAATGCCCAATGTTGATGCTATTAGGAGGAGGGGCCTTTGGAAGGTGATTAGGTCATGAAGGCAGATCTCTCAGAAATAAGATTAATTCCCTTATAAATGAGGCCCAAGAAAGTTGCCTGTTCCTACTACATGTGAGGACACATGAGCAAGAAGTCAGCAGTGTGTGGCCCAGAAGAGGGTTCTCGTGAGATCCTGACCATTCTGGCACCCTGATGTCAGACTTCCAGCACCCAGAATCGTAAGAAATGTTTGCTGTTTAAAGCTATCCAGTGTGTGGTACTGTGTTCTAGGAGCCGAAAGGAACTAAGACAATCAGCCTCTTAGTTATTACATCAGATGGGATGGGGCTTGTTCCCAGGGCCTATTTCTTATAGGCTTAATGCTGACCTGTCAGCCTTCTTTCTTTCTTTTCCAGCTTCTCCAGGCTGGCAGCTGGTGAGTACACTGAGCCAACCTTAGTTTCCAGCCATCCTACTGCCCACCCCCCACCCAACTTCTTCTGGTGGCTGGACAGTGGTAGATACTGGGATTTAAATCTGTGAAAGAAAACGGAGCTAGAAGTTCCACTTAGACCTCAAGTCTTTACCAGAGCTCAACAGTCAAATAGCTGTAAATACAGCGAGAGCATCAAGCACATTCTTGTTCCTTGGGTACATAACAGTCTCCAGAACCTCTGAGGGAGGGCAGTGAGAAGGTGATTGGCAAGGCAGGTTTCCAGCATTCTTGGATCCCAGGGGACTATCCCATTCAAAGCCCAGCAGATTCAGAGTTACTTGGGGACAAATGCATGGGTCTTAACTACCTTCTTTTCACAGTGTAAATAGACATTTGGCATTGGTTTTCTGATTTCTCAAGGGAAAACAGAACTTCAAAGAACATGAGCGAATAAACCAGATATTTTGGAGCTGCAGCTTGTGCGTTCTCCTGTCTAATCACTGTGGATTGTTGTCTGAACTTCATGAAGGAGCACCATGAGCAAAGGGGAAAGTAATGGTTCCTCAAGTGCCAGCCAAGGTGTCCAGAGGGCCCTAGACCACTGAGGCTTCGACAGGATCTATGACCCTGTGGGCCACACATTGTCCTGCTCACCACACTTCCCCTCCAATGATGCCCCCAGGACCAAGACAGGAGTCTTTCTAAGGGGAACCCAGAACTCTAATTCCTTGAACTATTTCTCAGAAACACTTTCCATGTTCTGAAAAGTTTGGGAAGTGTTCTGTGCCATGTTCTCCCTCTGCCCTCAGATATTTTCAAATTAGTTTAGCAAATTTAAACCACTGAAAATTCCCTACAATATGAGCTTTGTTCAGCTCAGAGAATCTGAAATTTATCTTACCACAGAGCGCTTCTTATTTATTTTTAACATCATTCCTATAGGATTCTGTGAAGCAAGCATTCTGCCAAACACAGCTTAGAAACACTGGCTCACACCAATGTCCAGTTCAAATGGGAAGAGTCCACCTTGCATGGATCTCCTATGCCCCTCCCCAACTCTCGTCGGACATCTGTGGGCTTCACTATAATACTGGGGGTATAGGTTTTTTACTGTTGTATAAAGTGCTCTTTACTACCAGTTTTTCATGTCAAATTGACCTCATTATTAGGGGTGTTTGATGGTTTTTCAGGTAGTGTAGAGCTGGCTCAGCTCTAAAGTTAGGACATTTAATCCAGGCCCCAAGGAAATTTTCATAAAACCATACAAATCTAGAAAGTTAAGGCAACACACTTTTGAAATCCATTTGGAACTACTTGCTGCCTTATTTCAGTTAGTTAAAATACCATGTCTAAAGAAAACACATAATTTTCATTGTCAGTATCAAAAAAATGATCAGTAATTGTAATTTCACATCCTTGGTTAAGTTTATTCCTAGGTATTTTATTCTTTTTGCTGCAATTGCAAAAGGAATTTTTAAAATTTCTTTTTCTGAGATTTCATTGGAGGTATATAAGAATGCAATGGACTTTTGTACATTGATTTTGTAGCAGGCAACTTTACTGTGTTTGCTGATTGTTCCTAATAGCTTTTCGGTGGAGTCTTAGGGTGTTCTGTATGTAGTATCATGTCATATACAAAGAGTGACAGTTTAACTTCTTCATTCCCAATTTGGATGCCTTTTATTTTTCCTCTTGCCAGATTGCTCTGGGGAGGACTTCCAACACTATGTTGAAAAGCAGAGGTGATAGGGGACAGCCCTGCCGTGTTCCTGAATGTAAAGCAAAGGGCTTCAGTTTTTCATTGTTAATTATGCGATTAGCTGAAGGTTTGTCATATATGGCCTTTATTATGTTCAGGTATTTTCCTTCTATACATGTTTTATTAAATGTTTTAATCATAAATGAATGTTGTATCTTGTCAAATGCTTTTTCTGCGTCAATTGATATAATAATAAGATTTTCGTGCTTTATTTTGTTTCTGTGATGTATCACATTGATGGATTTGTGTATGTTGAACCATCCTTATGCCCCTGTGATGAACCCCACTTGGTCGTGATGAATAATCTTTTTAATGCATTGTTGCATTCTATTTGCTAGAATTTTAGTTAGGACTTCTGCATCTGTATTCATCAGAGATATTGGTCTGTAGTTTTTTTTGTGTGTATTGTGCTTACCAGTTTTTGGTATCAGGGTAATGTTGGCCTCATAAAATGAGTTAGGGAATATTGTCTCTTCTTCAATTTTTTGGAAGAGTTTGAGCAGGATTGGTATTAGATCCTGTTTGAAGGTTTGGTAGATTTCACTAATGAAATCATTTGTTCCCGGACTTTTGCTTTTGGGAAGGTTTTGGATGACTTGTTCCATTTCCCTATGGGTGATTGGTCTGTTTAGATTTTCCAATTTTTCATGATTCAGCCTAGGAAGTCTATGTTTCTAAGAACTTGTCCATTTCTTCTGGGTTGCTGAATTTGGTGGCATATAGTCCTTCATAGTATTCTTGCATGATCCTTTGTATTTCTGTGGCGTCCGTGATAACTTCCCCTTTTTCATTTCTGATTTTGTTTATTAGTGTCTTTTCTCTTTTATCTTAACGAGTCTAGCCAACGGTTTGTCAATTTTATTGATGTTTTCAAAGAACCAGCTCTTTGTCACTAATTTTTTCTATTGTCTTTTTGTTCTCTATTTCATTTAGTTCTGCTCTGATTCTTATTATTTCCTTTCTTCTGCTGACCTTGGGTTTCATTTGTTCTCCTTTTTCTAGTTTTTTAAGTTGTAACGTGTGGTTATTCATCTGGGATTTTTCTTGTTTCTTGTGATAGGCCTGTAATGGTATTAATTTCCTTCTTAAAACTGCTTTTGCTGCATCCTCCAAATTTTGGTAGGATGTACTTTCATTCTCATTTGTTTCTATTTATCTTTTGATCTCTCCTCTTATTTCTTCTTTGACCCAGTCGTTCTTTAAAATATGTTGTTTAACCTCCACATATTTATGGTTTTCCTACTTTCTTTTTGCAGTTGATATCCAATTTCAAAGCCTTGTGATCAGAGAATATGCTTGGTGTGACTTCAATCTTCTTAAATTTGCTGAGGCTGATTTTATGTCTCAATATGTGGCCTATCTTTCAGAATGTTCCACATACTCTAGAAAAAAAAAATGTATAGTCTGATGTTCTAGGATGAAGTGCTCTATAAATGTCAATTATGTTCTTTTCATCTAATGTGTCATTTTCAGCTGATATGTCTTTATTTTCTTTATTTTCTGTTTGTTTATTTTCTTCTATTTTCTGTTTGCCCCTTATCAGAGGCACTGTTTGCAAAAATTTTCTCCCATTCAGTTGGTTGCCTCATTATTTTGTCAATAGTTTCTTTTGCTGGGCAGAAGCTTTTCAGTTTCATATAATCCCATTCGTTTATTTTAGTTTTTACTCCCATTGCCTTTGGAGTCAAATTCATACAATGCTCTTTGAACCCAAGGTCCATAAGTTTAGTACCTTTGTTTTCTTCAATGCAGTTTATTGTGTCAGGTCTTATGCTTAAGTCTTTGATCCATTTTGAATTAATTTTGGTACATGGTGACAGAGAGCAGTCCAGTTTCATTCTTTTGCACGTAGCTATCCAATTCTGCCAGTACCGTTTATTGAAGAGGCTGTCTTTCCTCCATTGTATGTTTTTAGCTTCTTTTTTTTTAATTAAATGTATTGGGTGACAATTGTTAGTAAAATTACATAGATTTCAGGTGTACAATTCTGTATTACATCGTCTATAAATCCATTTGTGTGTTCACCACCAAGAGTCAGTTCTCCTTCCATCACCATATATTTGATCCCCTTTACCCTCATCACCCATCCCCCACCCCCTTACCCTCTGGTAACCACTAAATTATTGTCTGTGTCTATGAGTTTTTCTTTCTCATTTGTTTGTCTTGTTCTTTTGTTGTTTTTGGTTTATATACCACATATCAGTGAAATCATAGGGTTCTCTGCTTTTTCTGTCTGACTTGTTTCACTTAGCATTATACTCTCAAGATCTTATTTATCTTCTGTTTGGATGATCTATCCATAGCTGTCAATGATGTATTTAAGTCCCCTAGTATAATTGTGTTTTGGTCAATTTCTCCCTTTAGTTCTGTTAGTAGTTGCTTGGTATATTTCGGTGCTCCCTGTTTGGGGGCATAAGTATTGATGACTGTTATGTCTTCTTGTTGTATAGTCCCCTTTACCATTATGAAATGTCCATCTTTCTCTCTTGTTATCTTTTTCACCCTGAAGTCTGTTTCATCGAAAATCATTATGGCTACACCTGATTTTCTCTGGGTACCATTTGCTTGGAGTGTCAATTTCCATCCTTTCACTTTGAGTCTATGCTTGTCCTTGTAGCTGAGATGTGTCTCTTGTAGACAGCATATATGGGTTTAGTTTTTTTATCCAATCTGCTACTCTGTGTCTCTTTATTGGTGAGTTCAGTCCATTTACATTTAGGGTGATTATTGAGATGTGAGGATTTCCTGTCATTCTGTCTTTAGTTTTCTGGTAAGGCTGTGTCTCCATTGTTTCTTTGCCTTTTTGTTGTTGTCTGTTATTTCTGTGTGGTAGTATTCTATGATGTTTCCCTCTGTTTCTTCTTTTATTACAGTATATATTTCAGATTTGGATGTTTTTTGAGTGGTTACCCTTGAGTTTATGTAAAAGAAAGTTTGATATTTAGAGTATTCCAGTTTCTTCAGTACGCTTACTTTCTCTATTCCCATATTCCAGTTCAGGCCTTTACGCTCCCCCTTTTTATGTTTTGGTTGCCACAAGTTGTCCCTGTTGATGGTGGTCTAATAGCCTCCTTTAGTATTTCTTGTAGTGCAGGTCGTGTATTAGAAAATTCCCTCAGCTTCTGGATGTCTGGAAAGGTCTTTATTCCTCCTTCATATCTAAAGGAGATCTTTGCTGGATATATGATTCTTGGCTCATGATTTCTCTCTTTCAATAGTTTGAATATTTGGTTCCATTCCCTCCTAGCTTGTAGAGTTTCTGCTGAAAAATCTGATGATAATATAATGGGCTTTCCTTTGTAGGTTACCGTCTTCTTTTCCCTGGCTGCCTTGAGGATTCTTTCTTTGTCATTGATTTTAGACAGCTTCAATACAATGTGCCTTGGTGAAGGCCTGTTGGGATTGAGGTAATTAGGTGTTCTATTTGCTTCTTGGATTGGAGGATCCAGTTCTGTCCACAAGTTTGGGAAGTTCTCATCGACGATTTGTTTGAATATATTCTCTGTTCCCTTCCCTCTTTCTTCTCCTTCTGGTATGCCCATTATTCTTATATTGCTCTTTCTGATGGAGTCAGAAAGTTCTTGTAGAGTTCTTTCATTTCTTTTAAGTCTCAAGTCTCTTTCTTCTTCCATCTGTGTAAATTCCAGGTTCCTATCTTTGATGTCACTGATTTTTTCCTCCATCTGGTCAACTCTACTACCTAAGCTGGATATTTTATTGTTAATTTCTTCTATTGAGTTCTTAATCTCCAGAAATTCTATTTGGTTCTTTTTCAAAATTTCAATCTCTTTTGTAAAATGCTCATGGTGTTCTTTGTGTTTCTGAGTTCATTAAACTGCATTTGTGTTTTCTTGCATCTCATTCAGTTTTTTCAGAATTGCAATCTTGAATTCTCTGTCATTTAAATCACATATTTCCATATCTCTAAGTTCCTTTTCTGGAGACTTTTCACTTTCTTTCTGAGCTATCTTGTTGCCTTGGTTATTCATGGCAATTACTGATTTACTATTTCTCTTCCTAGACATCTACAGGAGTGGCTTCTGCAACAGGTTGATAGGTATGCGAAGAGCTTTTGAAGTTCCAAAGCTCCTTCTGCACCAGATTCAGAGCCGGTATGTTTCAGCAGTTCTGTTTACTCCTGCAGGGATCCGCCCAGATAGGTGGGGCCAGGGGCGGGGTGAGCTGTGAGAGGTGGCCCAGAGCAATGGTGGCGACCACCACCACAGCCAGTCCTGCTTCCACAGCTCCCTCCTCTTTGCCGAAACTAGTTGAGCTGCAAATCTATGTCTGTGGTCCACAGTTCTCAGAGCAACAAATATTCTGTCCTTTGATCTGACACTGCTACTTTATTGCTTCTAGCACCGGGCAGGTGGGGGTGGCTCTGGGAGGGTAGGGAGGGGCGGCTAGTCTCTGTGCCTAAGGCTTCCCTTCTCCGCTCGGCAGTGAGGGCTTAAACCACCGATTTCAGCCCTCTTCCCTCAGTCTTTGCTCCGAGGTCTGCCGTGAGCGAGCGTTGGGTTCAGCCGTGCTATATGCTGCCCCCTCAGCCCTGTGGGCCGTAAGCGGAGCCCTAGCAGTCCGAGTCCTTCCCTCTCCCGCAGCTGCGGAAGATCCGGGAGCAGCGAGCTCGGAGCACTGAGCTAGGTCTGTGTCCTGTGCCCGCGCGGCTCCGTCTCCGCACTTCTTTTCTCCCTCCTCCCCCTCTCTCGCTATTCACCCACCTGGAGGTGAATTCAGTAGTGGGCCTCTTCGTCTTGCCTGTCTGCTGTGCAGGGAGTCCTTTGTGGAGTTATTGTTGTTTGATTCGTTGTAAATTCCAGGGGAACGCTACAGAGGCTCACCTCACGCCGCCATTTTTCCCCCTCTCTTTTACCTTCATTTTTAAAGGATGTTTTCACTGAGCATAGAATTCTTTGGCAGTTATTTTCTTTGTGCAATATATATTTTTCATATTTACCAGGGATGCCAAAAAAATGTATACACATAAATTGTATTCATCTTTCATTATTGGTATATATTATTACAATTTTAATACAGTTTTTTTTCTTTCTTAAAATGTGTATACATTTTTTTGACTATCTATCTATCTATCTATCTATCTATCTATATATATATCCTAGTACACAAAGATAAAAAAGATCTGGGAATCCTTCCATACTGAGATATAAAGGGCAAGATTTGCACATTATATATATATATCATTCCATTGTCTACTAGCTTTTGTTATGTCTTTTGAAAGGTCAGCTGTTAATTTATTGTTGCTTTTTAAAAAGCCACTTGTCCTTTCTCTCTGAATATGTTTTCGATTTTCTCACTATATGTCAACACTCTTAGCTATCATAGTTTGTATTTATTCTGTTGTGAGGTTATAGGGTTTCCTGAATTTGCAGTTTGATATCTTTCATTAGTTTGGAAAATTATTTGGCCAGTGTACCTTTAAACATTTATTCTACTCCATTTTCCCCTTCTTTCCTTCTGGAACTCCAATTACGCATATCAGACATTTTTACCAAGTCTTATATGTGTCCTATGCTCCTTTCTTTATTTTTCATTTAGTTTTCCCTCTCTGCACCTCACACTTAATATTTTCTATGTACCTACTTTCAGCTCACTAATTCTCTATTTTGCTGTGTCTAATCTGCAAGTAAACTCTTCTTTTGACTTCTTAATTCTTTCTGCTCTAGAATTTCCATTTAGTTATACTTTCATAGATTCTAATTTTGTGGTGACATTCTCTATTTTTTAATCTGCTTTCTGGAACATATTAATCATATTTATTTTAAAATTACATTTCTGTTAATCTCACTATCTGTATGACCTATAGGCCTATTTTTATTGTCAATTTTTTTTCTTAGCTTTGTCATTTGGTCCTGTTTCCGGCATAGCTGGTAATTTCGGATTGACTGCTGATATTATATATGCTGATTGTAGAAACTATGGATGATGTTATGTTTCTCCAGAGAATATTTTCTTTTCCTCTGCCCAACAGGCAAGAAACCTTGATTCAATTAGAGACTGAAATAACTGGAGGCTATTTTTAAGTCTTTGTGAGGGCTGATCTATTACTGATTCATCCCTATCATCAGTCGTAATATTTCAGAGGTCTATTTTAAAAGCCTGAGGAATTTAGTGGTATTTCTTCTCCTTTGCAGGTTCTAAATTATAATTTTTGTCTCTGCTTAGTGTGTGAGACTGCCAAAAGCTCTGAGTAGCATTTTAGCCCCTTAGCAACTACTTTTCTCTGGGTTTCTTAGACTCTCACTTCACTCACGCCCAGCTTAGGAATTTGCTAATGCCTTGAAGGAAAATTGTAAAGAGAATTCTGGGATCACTTCTCTGAAGTTCCCATTTCTTCAGGATCTTGGTCCTTAAATCTTGTCTATATTAATAGTGCTGAAGTTAAATTTGGGGTTCTCCATCCTAGTGATATTGGTGCAAGCCCTAGACTTCTGCTTCCTGTTTGATTTCCGTGACTTGCAAGGCAAATTAGCAAATGTTATGCAAGTAAAAGCACCAGTAAATGTAGTTGTCACATTATGCTTTTCCCTGCTCTTTGAGATGCTGCCCCTTCAAGTTTTAGGCACTTTGGTTATTGTCTGATGGCTTCAAACAGCTGTTATTTTGTATTTTACTAAGATTTTGTAGTTGTTCCCAGTGGGGAGGTTAGTCTAATATTAGAAAATTGGGTTTCAATTCTCATTACTACTTGCTCAACCAATAAAGAAATTGAAATCAACCTTTAATTAAAATAATACTGTATCCCAGTTTGCCTGGGATGTTTCTATTTCTTTTATCCTGGAATAATTATTACTAATGTTCCCTTTAACTGTCAAAAGTGTCCAGTATGTCCAATAAATTATATGATTACCCTACCTCTAAAGGTGATCTTATCCTTCTTCCTACCTTCATTAAAATAATTATTAATTACTTAGTTTTTAATAAAAATGTCATATGACTAAACAATAAAAAAGAACCTCTGTTCATATATATTATTTGTACACATCTTACTTAGAATTAGTATTACTTCTATTTGCTTGCATATCTGACACCATTCTGAATAAAAAAACTGGAGTTTCTATTTTTAAAAATCAAGATTTCCACATTTTCAAGTGGATAATCAATTCCAATATCTAAAATCTCATATTATCATGTAAACATATATATACATATGACTACAACGTGCTCATTTGCAAAAGTCAACTGTTTTTCTACATAATTTTCATAATATCTTAGGACTAAAAGAAACCTTAAGATGATTGAACTCAGCGATACATTCCTTTTACAGTAAAGACACTGAGGTCCTAGAAGTTAGTTTAGGGGGACCTAAATTATTTATCCAACATTACAGGTAGATTCTGAACTCTCTTGACTCCCAGTCTAATACAATTCTCTCTACATACTACTACCCAAGCCATTATTTTTCCCGTTAGCAAACTCCTCTGACTCCTACAACAACAAACACCTCCTGCTCCTATATCCTAGTACAGAAGGGTAAAAAGATCTGGGAATCCTTCCATACTGAGATATAAAGGGCAAGATTTGGACATTTCATACAAGAATATAAAGGGTAACATATCTCCTTCCTGTGAATTCATAAAGTAACCATTTATATTTTTATTCACTTAGCATTTACCAGAATACCTATTGGGTAATCCCTAAGGATATGGAGTTGCAGATGGCATATTAGGATTCTTTTTTGTTTCAAATAGAAGAATTTACAGAGTACATGATTTATTAGGCAGATGCAGCAGGCACATCTGGTACCCTGGGTCATATCCGTTTAGCCTTATATCTGATTTTAGCTAGGTTGGAATAGATAACTCAATGCAAGCTTAGATTTGCTTCCCCTGATAACACACACCATAGCCCACACTGAGTATATTTACTTTTTTCCCCATTGCTGTCTTGGATATTGGAAGTTTTCTTGGCCCTTACATATGTTCAGGGAAACATTCTGGGAAAATCTTGACCACTGGACAGGAGTTAATGGATAATCACTCCTGCCTCCTAACCATTATGTGGACAATTCTAGAAGGCATTCCATGACCTTCTTAGGACATTTCAGGAGTGCCATGCAGCGTGTCATGTGAGGTCTCTGGTCCCACTCCTCACATAAGAACGCAGAATATGGTGAGGCCAAAAAGGAACACCAATGAAGTCCTAGATAGGGGACTCACACCATCATAGTCTCGCTGGTGGCTGAGTTGGAGACACAGGAAGCAGAAGCCACACGATTCGCAATCCACTGTCCACATCTCTGCCTGCCAACCAACTAACCAACCAACGCAGTCATGGCAGTTATGTCAGTGGCTAATTGGCTAACTGGTTACAGCTGATCGCCAACAGTCACAGCTGATGGCCATCTAATACCCGAGCCAGCACCTTTCCACATGAGGACGAGAGCCTGGAAACTGCTCTCTGGGACTCTGTCCCCACAAGGAGAATTAAACCCTGTTGTCCATAGTGACAGCCTTGAACGATCACCCTTATGTATATATTTTCTCTCCTTTCCAATCTCTATCTTCCTGCTCCCTTATTCCTACCCCCAACATCTCATCTCAAATAAACATGTGTATAGTCTTTGTCTCCGGATTTGATTTTGGAGGAACCCAAACCACATAATACTCAAACACTAAGTTCTCCCACTTATAAAAATATCCCTATTTCTAACCCTGTCAACTTCAGTTTCACAGAGAAAGGCTACTCTTTAGCTCCCATTTCTATGGCTTGTTTTCCTAGATAGGGAAGAATAACTATAATAAATGTATTCTATTATAGTGCCATCTAGTGGCAAGGATGAATCAAGGCTTATGGCATCTCAATCACCATACTGCATATATTAAACTTAAATACTGGTAATTTCATTTTACATGAGATAGATGTATTCAGGAGCAGGCAATCTTTTCATCACTCCATTGAAGGTCAAAAAGATAAATGTTTGTGACAGGATATTAAAAGGTTGGAATAATTCTATGATATGTAGGTAACACAAGCTAAGACAATGATAAAGATAATCAAATCTCACGCTTGAAAAGGCAAAAGCTAATCACTGACAAGGTCAGGTAGAGCTTTACCCCTGTGTTTTGATTTAGCTGAGCATAAAGCCACATTAAACACACAAAGCTTGTTCACACAGTACAGAAATCTGCCCAAACAGCTAGTGCTAAGGAGATCTCAGGATAGGAATGAGAAGTAACATGAAATAATAATAATAATAATAATAACAATAATAGCAGTTACAATTTAATGAGTACTTATTATGTCCAGGCTCTGTGCTAAACATTTTATCCATGTAATCTCATTAAATTTTTACAACAACCCTATAAGGTAGGTGCTACTGATATCATTATTTTTCAGATAAAGAAGAGGAGGCTTAGAAAAATTACTGAAGTTCTTAAGGTCACATACCCAATAAAGAGTAGAGGAAGGTTCAAATCCTGGTCTGTCTGGCTATAAAGTCTGTTCTATTACCCAGTTCACATTTCATGTTGCAGCAGAAATCATGACTAATTTTATGCAAAGTATGTTGTTAGTGATCATTATCAATAATGACATCCCCCCTCCATTTTGCAGATAGAATGCTGAAACAGTCATTGTTAAATAGACTGCCTCATGTCACCTAGAAATCAGTGTCCTGCCTGAATTAAGACTCCTTAGTCACTGGACTCTAGTCAAAACATATATACTTTCTCTTGACTGACTTCTGCCAGCAATTAACTTATGTCCTTAAGCAAAAGATTTCATTGTATTATCATAGATTGTGTAACTGAGAATGCTATTATTAGATAGATATTCTACAGAACTATGAAAAAAAAATCTATCCTACAGAATTTAACTCTGTGCCATCTTATCACAGTGAGTTTCATAGTTTAACCAAGTTTGGGGTGAATCAGAACTCAATGGTCAGGATATATGGTCCTAGCAGTTCATCCCAACACAAGAATCAGGCATGAGATGGATTTGCCATCAAAGGGCATATGGAGTTTGATTGTGATTAAAAAAAAAAGAAAGAAAGAAAAGAAAAAAGAATCTTCCGAGTTATAGACATGTCTCTCTAAAGAGAGAGAAAAAAAATCTTCTGGATTCTGTTGAACAACCATTAGCACAACCTTGGGTGGAATATTTAACCCTCTGGGCCTTAGTTTTTCATCTTTGATAAAAAGGAAACCAACTTAAGAGTGGTGGTAAGGATACATATACATGAATAACCAAGAATAAGAGATGATAGCTACAACGTTAAATACATTTTCTTTTCTTTCATGTCCTCTCTTTGTTTTATAAAGAATTTTAAGCTGCATATGAAATAGTATTCAAAAAATATTATTTCTCTTCTTCCTTTCTCTGGTCCAAAGAAGAAAAGTTCTTGCAGCAAGTAGAACTCTGTATACAACTCGAGAAATGAACACTTTTGAAATAGATTTTGAATAAAGATTTTGAAATATCTGGACTCGTCAATGAAGGACAGTTTTAGCAATATCAAACAACTTACAAATGCAAATACTGCTTCATATATCAATTCCACCTGTAGGAGTTAATCCTAGAGATAAATGATGTAGGTACAAGGCTATTCATTGCAGCATTAATTTTAACAGCAAAATATTTTTACAAATCTTTATATCTATTAACAGAAGATTGGTTACAAGTTCCGGTCAAAATGGCAGAGTAGGTAAACGCTGAGCTTGCCTTCTGTCATGACAATCTCAAAATTACAACTAAACTACAAAACAACTATCACCAAGAATTGCCTGAAATCTTGGTGAATCAAAGCCCTACAACTAAGGACATACAGAGGAACCCACCTCGAGACTGGTAGGAGGGGCAGAGACACAAAACAGGCTGGTCTCATACTCACGTGACCATTAAAAATCAAGAAGAATATCTTGGCTGTGGAGGTTCCCCCCAAAGGAGCAAGAAGTCCCAGTGCTACACCAGGCTCCCCAGCCCAGGATTCCAGTGCCCAGGAGAGAAGTCTCCACAATTTCTGGTTGTGAAAACCAGTGGAGATTGTGGCTAAGTGAGACAAAGGGCAGCTGGAATCCCAGGCTTTTTGTTAAATGGACCACACAAAGTCTTACTCGCTGATGGAAAACTGACTCTGAGCTCCAGCAATGGGGCAGCAGCTGGAGAGGTGACAAGGACATATGGTGGGAAAATGAGTTGTCTGGTTCAGAATGAGGGCTGGAGGGGCAGCTTGCTTCAGGACAGAGGAGCTGGTAGAAGCCACTGTTTCTTTGTTGAGCCCTCACCCCTACCGACATGCAGATGCAGGCAGCCACCATATCTGAGTCTCCACCAACCTTGTGAACACCGTTTGTTCGCCTTGATTCCCTGAGACTCTACCCCACCCAACTTCTGAGCACAACCAAGCTGCTTCTAATGGCTTTTTTCATATAGACTGCCTGCCTTGGCTCATGCTTCACACTTTCCTAAAGACTTTCAAAAGTTCACAAACCCAAACAAGCAGCATCTGGTTTGAACATGTCCTGTACCTCTGGCTGAGCCGCACTAAGCTCAGCACTAGTGGTGGCTGGCCTTTGTTTGTGGCTTGGCCTCTTGAGGCATTTCCAAGCACCGCATGGGTGGCAGCCATCTGCAAATTGCTTTGTGGCTCCTGCTGTGTGGCCCTGGGTAGGGCATGGGATGCAGCTGAACTTGACCTACAGTAGATTGCCTTTCAGGTGGCCCTGGGGCTGGCATGCTCATGGCCAGCTTCAAAATGAGCTGAAGCATCACCCAGCCACCTCCAGGGATGAGATACCCAAGGGGTAGATTGGGCAGGCACTAGAACCTTGCTGAGGCAGATCCTGCTTTATAGAATCATCTCCTGCTCAACAGCCACCGCCCGCCCCTAGTCACAGCTAGTCCTCACAACCCATAAGCCTGAGAGTCGATCCTTCTCACTGATGTACAAAGAGTAACCAAGGCTCAACTACAACAGGAGGACACACACAACTCACACAAGAGACACGCCTGAAATGTGCGGCTCAGGTGACAAGGAAAACAGTACCATCGAGCCCAATAGGACACCTACTACATAAGGCCACTATGCCAAGACCAGAGACACAGCAGCCCTACCTAATACATAGAAACAAACACAGGGAGGAGGCCAAAATGGGGGGATAGAAACATGTCCCAAATAAAAGAACAGCTGAGCTCCCGGATGGCTTAGTTGGTTGGAGCACGTCCTCTCAACCACAAGGTTGCCGGGTCGACTCCCACAAGGGATGGTGGGCTGCGTCCCCTACAACTAGCAATGGCAACTGGACCTGGAGCTGAGCTGCGCCCTCCATGACTAAGATGGAAAGGACAACAACTTGACTTGGAAAAAAGTCCTGGAAGTACACATTGTTCCCCAATAAAGTGCTGTTCCCAATAAAATCATTAAAAAAAAGAACAGAACAAAGATCCAGAAAAAGAACAAAGCTCCAGAAAAAAAAACAAAATGGAGACAAGCAATTTACCAAATACTTGAGTTTCAAACACTGGTTATAAGGATGCTCAAAGACCTCAGGGAGAATTTCAGCAAAGAGATGGGAAACATAAAAATGAAAATAGAAAACATAAAAAAGAACCAGTCATAAATAAAGAATACAATAATGGAAGTGAAGAATACATTATAGGGAATCAACAGTACTGTGTTTCCCCAAAAATAAGACCTAGCCGGACAATCAGCCCTAATGTGTCTTTTGGAGCCCAGTATTATATTATATTATATTATATATAATAATATAATATATTATATTATATTATATTATATTATATTATATTATATTACATTATAATATATTATATTATATTAAAGACCCCATCTTATATTATAGTAAAATAAGACTGGGTCTTGTATTAATTTTTGCTCAAAAAGATGCATGAGAGCTGATTGTCTGGCTAGGTCTTATTTCGGGGAAACACGGTAGGTTAGATGAAGCAGAGGAGTAAATCAGTGATTTAGAAGATAAGGTAGCAGAAAACCCCCAATCAGAACAGTAAAAAAACAAAAATCAAAAATTTGAGAAGAGTTTAAGGGGCTTCTGGGACAACATCAAGTGTAACAACATTTGAATTATAGGGGTACCACAAGAGGAGAGAGAACAAGGAAGTGAAAACTTATTTGAATAAATAGTGATGGAAAACTTCCCTAACCTGGTGAAAGAAATAGATATACAAGCCCAAGAAGTGCAGAGTTCAAAACAAGATGAATCTAAAAAGGCCAACACCAAGACACATCATAATTAAAATGCCAAAGATTAAAAACAAAGAGAGAATCTTAAAAGCAGCAAGAGAAAAGCAGTTAGTTACCTACAAGGGAGCTCCCATAAGACTCTCAATTGATTTCTCAACAAAAAATTTACACCAGTACGGATTGGCCTGAAATAGTCAACTGATAAAAAGCAAGCACCTACAAGATTATTCTACCAGCAAAGCTATCATTTAGAATCGAAGGACAGTTTCCCAGACAAGAAAAAGCTAAAAGACTTCATCACCACCAAACTAGTATTACAAGGAATCCTTAAGATTAAAAAAAAAAAAATTAGAATAAAAAATATGAATAATAAAATGGCAATAACTATATGCTTATTAACAATTACTTTCAATGTAAATGGATTCAATGTTTAAATCAAACACTTGGGGGTGGGGCTGAATGAATAAGAAAGCAACCCCTTACATATGCTGTCTCCAAGAGACTTAATTCAGATGGAAAGACACACACAAACTGAAAGTAAAGGGATGGAAAAAGATATTTCATGAAAATGGAAACAAACAAATAAAAAGCTAGAGTAGCAATGCTTATACCAGACAAAATAGATTTCAAAACAAAAATTATAACAAGAGACAAACAAGGACCTAGTATAATTCCACTTCTGGGTATTTACCAAAGAAACCCAAAATGCTACTTCTAGGGGATATCCTCATCCATATGTTCATTGTAGCATTATTTATAATAGCCATGGTATGAAGTCGACCTGGGTATCCCTCAATGGATAAAGAAGAGGTAGTACATATATACAATGAAATATTAATCAGCCATAAAAAAAGAATGAAATCTTGCCATCTGTGACAACACAGATGGATCTAGAGGGTATTTCTCTGAGTGGGGTAAGTCAGACATCGAAAGACAAATGTCATATGATTTCATTTATAAATGGAATCTAAAGAACAAAATAAACAAATGAAACAGAAACAAACTCATAGATAGAGAACATTTTGATGATTGCCAGATGGGAGGAGGTTGGGAGTGGGTAAAAAAGGGAAAGTGATTAAAAAATACAAATTGGTTGCTACATAGCAGTCATGGAGAGGTAGGGTATAACATAAGGAATATAGTCAATAATATTGTAATAACTATGTATGGTATAGGATGGGTACTAGATTTATTGGGGTGATAGATGGGAGGTGTTGGAGGCAGGGTGGAAAAGGTAAAGGGATTAAGAAATACAAATTGTTAGTTGTTAAATACTCATGGGGAATGTAAAGTAAAGCATAGGGAATATAATTGATAATACGGTATAACTATGTGTAGTGCCAGGTGGGTACTAGTCAGGGGGGGTCACTTCATAAATTATATGACTGTCTAATCACTAGGCTATACACCTGAAATTAATATAAAATAATATTGAATGTCAAAAAAATAGAAACAAATTAATTGTATTCATTCAATATATTATTTTGTAGGTGTAAAATCAATCATTTAGAGAAAGTTAAACTATATTTTCAATATACAAGGGAAATACACTAAATCAGAATAAATGTGCTACGAAGCAAAGACCATTTTTTTACAAGGCTGTTAATCACTTCCTAAATTGTCTGTTTTATTATGTATAAAAAAAGAGATTGGTTGGTTACATAAATTATGGTACATGATACAACTGTACAAGAAACTAATATGCAGCTAGGAAACTATTTCAGTATATATTTCTAAGTGAGAAAGCAAGGTATAAAACATTATGCGTAATATACTACTGTTGTATACAAAGGTAAGAAAATATATATTAATATTTGCTTTTATGTGCATAAGGAAGCTCTAGAAAAACACCAAAAAATTGTGGTTTCTATTGAACAGGGTAGAGGAAAACCAGATCTATGAATGAAATGGGTGGAAAGGAGATTTTTACTATATTTCACTTTTTTAAAAACCAGTAGCAAAAACCTTAATAAATTAATTGAATTTTTAGAATATATTAACTGGGCTTGTACCCACTTTCAAAAGATAAGATCGTGAAGTCTATCATCTTGTCTCACATAGCTTCTAACAGACAAGTAGATGAACTGAGCCATAAACTACTAAATTTTTCCATGTAAACCTCATCACATCCTGGAGATACAGAACTACTCAATCTACGACTATTTCCACTATTCCTATTTTGGTGACTATTTTGTTTTTCTTGTGCTCTTCCCGTAACAGAACCACATGGTAGCCTTCCATAGGTGGAGCACAGTTGACTACTGTCCTTTCACATAACTGACAGCAAGTGCCACAGACCCTTTATTTTCTTTTCAAGCAAACTTATGACACTTAATTGGACTGTGAATTACATTACTAATTTTTGAAAATCTCAAAATCTTGCACTCATAATCAAACATAAGTCAGAGAATCACATGATGAATTCTTTTCTGATGATGTTATATTTATTGAGCACTTCCTTATTCGAATTCTTATTTTTCTACTTCATATGTATACTCCAGCACACAGAAAATTAGAATAATAAATTTCTTTTAGAATGTCAGAGGGTCATTCCCTGACTTTCATAATACACATTCAACAAAACGATTGAAGTGTCCAAAACCAACTCTGTGATTTCTCATACTAAAAATGCTACTACGCAAGCATTCCCCATCACAGCACATCACGGTACCATTCACCTAGGTGATGAGGCCAAAGCCCTTAGAGTCAACCTTAATTACCACTTTCTTTCATATTCAATATCCAATTTATCATTAAATCTTGCTAACTCTACAATAAAGTATGCAGAAAAGAGTGAAGATTTGTAAATGAAACAATATACTTCTAAGTAACCCCTGGGTCAAAGAAGATGCCTCAAGGGAAATCAGAAAATATTTGAAATCAAGACACATTTAAAACATATAAAAAGTTGTTGGATGCAACTAAAGTTGTGCTGAGAGGGAAATTTATAGTAGCTTTAAATGATGTTATTAGTAAAGAAGAAAGGTCTAAAATCAAAGATTTAAATTCTCATCTTCAGCATGTAAAGAGCAAATTAAATCCAAAGTCAACAGAAGAAACAAAACAATGAGAAGAAATTAGTGACATAGGAAACACAAAAATAATAGAAAAAAAAGTTAACCAAAAAAAGTTGGTTCTTTAGAGAGATTGACCAAATTTATAAACCCCTTACAAGACTGACCAAAAAAAAGAATGAAGCCCAGAAGTTGTCAACATCAGGAATGAAAGAAAGGATATCAAAACAAATTCTAAAGATATTAAGAGGATTATAAGAATATATTACTGGGGTGGATGAGTGGCTCAGTTGGTTAGAGCATGGGCTCTGGGCAACAGGGCTGCCGGTTCGATTCCCACATGGGCCAGCGAGCTGTGCCCCCCACAACTAGATTGAAGACAACGAGCTGCCGCTGAGCTCCTGCGTGGCCAGATGGCTCAATTGGTTGGAGCACAGGCTCTCAACCACAAGGTTGCCGGTTCAACTCCTCAACTCCCACAAGGGATGGTGGGCTCTGCCCTCCGCAACTAAGATTGAACACAGCACCTTGAGCTGAGCTGCCGTTGAGCTCCCAGGTGGCTCAGTTGGTTGGAGCACCTCCTCTCAACTACAAGGTTGCCGGTTTGACTCCCCCAAGGGATGGTGGCCTGCACCCTATGCAACTAGCAATGGCAACTAGACCTGGAGCTGAGCTGCGCCCTCCACAACTAAGACTGAAAGGACAACAACTTGACTTGGAAAAAGTCCCAGAAGTACACACTGTTCCCCAATAAATTCCTGTTCCCCTTCCCCAATAAAATCTTTTTTTTAAAAAAAAGAATATGTTACTAACAATTTTATGTCCTTAAAATTGATGTTATATTAAGTGAACAATTTTCTTTAAGAATAGTTCTTATAAAAATTGATAGAGAAAAAATATAAATATTTGAATAGTGCAATAAGTAAGCACCAAAGTAAAGCACACAAGTAAAACAGTATTTATTTACAGATAACTTGATTGTCTACATAGAAAATAAAAAACAATATATTTTTTAAAAACTATTAGAACTAATAAGTGAAATTAGCAAGATTATAGGATATAAGATCAATACACAAAATGAATTGTATTTCTCTATATTAGCAATAATCAGAGAATTAAATTTTAAAATACCATTTACAATAGCATAGAAACATAAATACTTAGAAATGATTTTAAGAGGGAAAAGAATACAATCAGTACACTGACAGAAAACCACAACATCGCTGAGATAAATTAAAGACGGCATAAATAAATGAAAAATCGTACCATCTTCATGGATTAGAAGACTGAACATTATTAAACTGTCATCTCTCTTTAAATGGTTCTATAGAATCAACCACGCCAATCAAATCTTATCAGTATTTTTCTTATAGAAATTGACAAAGTAATAATAAAATTTATTTGGAATTTCAAAGGATTTAGAATATCCAAAAGTTTTTTTAAAAAATTGGAAGATTCACATCACCTGATTTCAAGACTTACTATACACCTACAGTAATTAAGACAAAAATAGCAAGAGAATTCAATACAGGAAGTACAGTTTTTTTAACAAATTGTGCTGCATCAAATATACATTGTAAAAAAAAAAAAAGAAACTCAACCTCTTTCTCACGCTACACACAAAAATTTAGAAATGAAACATAGACCTAAACATAAAACTAAATTATGATACTTCTAGAAGAAAATGTAGAATACTTTCAGAAGGTTTTTGAGGCAGGCAGAGATTTCTTAGACAAGATCAAAATCAAAAAAGCATTAATCATAAAGAAAAAATTAGTAAACTGGGCTACGACAAAATTGTTTTGTATTAACTACACTGCTATCTGTCACTATGTACCAAATTAATTAAAAATGGATCAAAGACCTAAACATAAGACCTGAAACAATAAACTGCATAGAACAAAACATAGGCACTAAACTTATGGACCTTGGGTTCAAAGAGCATTTTATAAATTTGACCTCAAAGGCAAGGGAAGTAAAAGCTAAAATAAATGAATGGGACTATATCAAACTAAAAAGCTTCTGCACAACAAAAGAAACCATCAACAAAACAAAGAGGTATCCAACTGAATGGGAGAAGATATTTGCAAACCACACCTCTGATAAGGGGATAATATACAAAATATATAAAGAACTTGTACAATTCAACACTAAAAAAAACAAACAATCCAATTAAAAAAGGGGTAGAGGACCTGAACAGACACTTCTCCCAAGAAGACAAATGTCCAACAGATACATGAAAAAATGCTCAACTTCACTAGCTACTAGGGAAATGCAAATCAAAACCAGAATGAGATACCACCTCACATGTATTAGAATGGCTATCATCAACAAAACAAATAATAACAAGTGTTGGAGAGACTGTGTAGAAAAATGAACCCTCATCCATTGTTGGTGAGAATGTAAATTGGTACAGCCACTGTGGAAAACAGTATGGAGATTCCTCAAAAAAATTAAGAATAGAATTACCATATGACCCAGCAATCCCTCAATTCTGTATCTACCAAAAAATCTGAAAACATGTATCCATAAAGATATATGTACTCCAATGTTCATTGCAGCATTATTCACAATGGCCAAGACATGGAAAGAACCAAAGTGTCCTTCAATAGATAATTGGATAAGAAGATGTAGTTTATATACACAATGGAATACTACTCTGCCATAAGAAAAGATGAAATACTGCCATTTGTGACAACATGGGTGGGTCTTGAGATTATTATGCTAAGCGAAATAAGTCAGACAGAAAATGTCAAGAACTGTACGACTTTACTCATATGTGGGATATAAAACTGAAAGCAACAAGACATACAAATAAAGAAACAAAAACTCATAGACACAGACAATAGTTCAGTGGTTACCAGAGGGTAAGGGGCTGGAAGGGATGGTAGAAGAGGGTAAAGGGAGTCAAATATATTGTGATGGAAGAACTGACTCCGGGTGTTGAGCACGCAATGTGATATGTGGATGATGTATTACAGAATTGTATACTTGAAACCTATGTAATTTTACTAACCATTGTCACCCCAATAAATTTATTTTTTTAATTGTTTTCTGTTAAGCATAGACATTAATGATATTTGTCAAAATAAAAAATAATACAACTTTTGTCAGTTTTCTTGTTTTGGAAAATATAATTATTTTCACCAAAATGTTATTTATTTAACAGGTAATGGGTTAAGTATTTTTTTAAAGGTTTTAATTGCTCAATTTTAATTTTTAAATCAGTAAATATAGATAAATATAATTCACATAAACAAAAGCTCTTTGGGGTCCTAACAACTTTTTCCTAATTGGTAAAATATACATAACATAAAATTTACCTTTTTAATTACTTTTCGGTGTACTATTCAGGGGCAATAAGTGTGTTCACAAAGTTGTACCATCAGCACCACTAATCATTTCAAGAATGTTTTCATCAACTTAAACATCTCTGTACCCATTAAACAATAATTCTGTATTCCTCCCTGCCCTCTAGCCCCTGGTCACCTCTATTTGCTGTCTCTATAAATTGGCCTATTCTAGGTTCCCAATATAAGTAAAATCATATAACATTTGTCCTTTTGTGTCCGGCTTATTTCACTTAGCATAACATTTTCAAGGTTTAGCCATGTTGTTGCATGTATAGAATTTCATTCCTTTTTAAGGCTGAATAATAGTCTCTCGTATGCACATGCATACCATGTTTCTAATGCATCCTTTGGAGCAAAAATTAATACAAGACTCAGTCTTATTTTCTTATAATGTAAGACCACGTATAATATAATATAATATAATATAATATAATATAATATAACATAACATAATATAATATAACATAATATAACATAACATAATATAATGTCGGGTCTTATATTAAATTTTGCTCCAAAAGACTCTTTAGAGCTGACCGTCTGGCTAGGTCTTATTTTGGGGGAAGCACGGTATCACATTTTGCTTATCCATTCATCTGCTATGGACATTTTCATGAATAATGTTGCTATGAACATTGGTATACAAGTATCTGTTTGAGACTGTGTTCTCAATTCTTTTTTTTTTTTTTTTTTTAATTAATTTTATTGGGGTGACAATCGTTAGTAAATTTACATAGATTTCAGGTGTACAATTCTGTATTACATCGTCTATAAATCCCATTGTGTGTTCACCACCCAGAGTCAGTTCTCCTTCCATCACCATATATTTGATCCCCTTTACCCTCATCACCCACCCCCCACCCCCTTACCCTCTGGTAACCACTAAATTATTGTCTGTGTCTATGAGTTTTTGTTTCTCATTTGTTTGTCTTGTTCTTTTTGGTTTATATACCACATATCAGTGAAATCATAGGGTTCTCTGCTTTTTCTGTCTGACTTGTTTCACTTAGCATTATTCTCTCGAGATCCATCCATGTTGTCACAAATGTTCCTATATCATCTTTCCTTAACGCCGAATAGTATTCCATTGTGTATATGTACCACAACTTCTTTATCCATTCATCTATCGAAGGACATTTTGGTTGTTTCCATGTCTTGGCCACCGTAAACAAAGCTGCAATGAACATTGGCGTACACGTGTCTCTATAGAGAAATGCTTTTATATTTTTGGGGTAGATACCCAGGAGAGCGATTGCTGGGTCATATGGTAATTCTATTCGTAATTTCTTGAGGAACCTCCACACTGCCTTCCATAGCGGCTGCACCAGTCTGCATTCCCACCAACAGTGTATGAGAGTTCCTTTTTCTCCACAGCCTCTCCAACACTTGTTACTATTTGTTTTGTTGATGAAAGCCATTCTGACTGGGGTGAGGTGATATCTCATTGTGGTTTTCATTTGCATTTCTCTGATGATTAGCGATGTTGAGCATTTTTTCATATGTCTATTTGCCATTTGTATATCCTCTTTGGAGAAATGTCTCTTCAGGTCCTCTGTCCATTTTTCAATTGGGTTGTTTGTTTTTTTGTTGTTGAGTTTCATGAGTTCCTTGTATATTTTGGATATTAGCCCCTTATCAGAGGAACTGTTTGCGAAAATCTTCTCCCATTCAGTTGGTTGCCTCATTATTTTGTCAATAGTTTCTTTTGCTGTGCAGAAGCTTTTCAATTTCATATAATCCCATTTGTTTATTTTAGTTTTTACTTCCATTGCCTTTGGAGTCAAATTCATAAAATGCTCTTTGAACCCAAGATCCATAAGTTTAGTACCTATGTTTTCTTCAATGCATTTTATTGTGTCAGGTCTTATGCTTAAGTCTTTGATCCATTTTGAATTAATTTTGGTACATGGTGACAGATAGCAGTCCAGTTTCATTCTTTTGCACGTGGCTATCCAATTCTGCCAGCACCATTTATTGAAGAGGCTGTCTTTCCTCCATCGTATGTTTTTAGCTTCTTTGTCAAAAATTATCTGTCCATATTTATATGGTTTTATTTCTGGGTTCTCAATTCTATTCCATTGGTCTATGTGTCTGTTTTTCCGCCAATACCAAGCTGTTTTGATTATTGTAGCCCTGTAGTACAAGGAAAAATCAGGGAGTGTGATACCTCCAGTATTGTTCTTTTTTTTTAATATTGCTTTGGCTATTCGGGGTCTTTTGTGGTTCCAAACAAATCTGATGATTTTTTGTTCTATTTCTTTAAAAAATGCCATTGGGATTTTAATGGGGATTGCATTAAATCTGTATATGGCTTTGGGTAATATGGCCATTTTAACTATGTTGATTCTTCCAATCCATGAGCACGGAATGTCTTTCCATTTCTTTGTGTCTTCTTCAATTTCTTTCAAAAATGTCTTATAGTTTTCAGCATATAAATCCTTCACATCCTTGGTTAAGTTTATTCCTAGGTATTTTATTCTTTTTGCTGCAATTGCAAAAGGAATTGTTTTTTCTATCTCTTTTTCTGAGATTTCATTGTTGGTATATAGGAAAGCAATGGACTTTTGTACGTTGATTTTGTAGCCAGCAACTTTACTATATTCATTGATTGTTTCTAATAGCTTTTTGGTGGAGTCTTTAGGGTTTTCTATGTATAGCATCATGTCATCTGCAAAGAGTGACAATTTAACTTCTTCATTCCCAATTTGGATGCCTTTTATTTCTTTCTCTTGCCTGATAGCTCTGGCGAGGACTTCCAACACTATGTTGAAAAGCAGAGGTGATAGGGGACAACCTTGTCGTGTTCCTGAACGTAGAGCAAAGGGCTTCAGCTTTTCACCATTAATTATGAGGTTAGCTGAGGGCTTGTCGTATATGGCCTTTATTATGTTGAGGTATTTTCCTTCTATACCAATTTTAGTAAGTGTTTTAATCATAAATGGATATTGTATCTTATCAAATGCTTTTTCTGCATCAATTGATAGAATCATATGATTTTTGTCCTTTATTTTGTTTATGTGATGTATCACATTGATGGATTTGCGAATGTTGAACCATCCTTGTGCCCCGGGGATGAACCCCACTTGGTCGTGATGAATAATCTTTTTAATGCATTGTTGTATTCGATTTGCTAGAATTTTGTTTAGGATTTTAGCATCTGTATTCATCAGAGATATAGGTCTGTAGTTTTCTTTTTTTGTGTTGTCCTTACCAGGTTTTGGTATCAGGGTAATGTTGGCCTCATAAAATGAGTTAGGGAGTACTGACTCTTCTTCAATTTTTTGGAAGAGTTTGAGCAGGATTGGTATTAGATCCTCTTTGAAGGTTTGGTAGAATTCACTGGTGAAGCCATCTGGTCCAGGACTTTTGATTTTGGGAAGGTTTTTGATGACTGATTCAATTTCCTTACTGGTGATCGGCCTGTTAAGATTTTCCAGTTCTTCATGATTCAGCCTTGGAAGGCTATATGTTTCTAAGAACTTGTCCATTTCTTCTAAGTTATTAAATTTGGTGGCATATAGTCCTTCATAGTATTCTTGGATAATCCTTTGTATTTCTGTGGTGTCCGTGATAACTTCCCCTTTTTCATTTCTGATTTTGTTAATTAGTGTCTTCTCTCTTTTTATCTTAGTGAGTCTAGCCAAGGGTTTGTCGATTTTGTTAATCTTTTCAAAGAACCAGCTTTTTGTCACATTAATTTTTTCTATTGTCTTTTTGTTCTCTATTTCATTTAGTTCTGCTCTGATTTTTGTTATTTCCTTTCTTCTGCTGACCTTGGGTTTCGCTTGTTCTTCTTTTTCTAGTTTTTTAAGGTGTAACATGAGGTTATTTATTTGGGATTTTTCTTGTTTCTTGAGATAGGCCTGTAATGATATAAATTTCCCTCTTAAAACTGCTTTCGCGGCATCCCAAAAATTTTGGTAGGATGTATTTTCATTGTCATTTGTTTCTATGTATCTTTTGAGCTCTCCTCTAATTTCTTCTTTGACCCAGTCGTTCTTTAAAAGTATGTTGTTTAATCTCCATGTATTTGTGTTTTTTCCTGCTTTCTTTTTGCAGTTGATATCCAATTTCAAAGCTTTGTGATCAGAGAATATGCTTGGTATGATTTCAATCTTCTTAAATTTGCTGAGGCTGATTTTGTGTCCCAATATATGGTCTATCCTTGAGAATGTTCCATGTACACTAGAAAAGAATGTATAGTCTGATGTTTTAGGATGAAGTGCTCTATATATGTCAATTATGTCCAATTCATCTAATGTGTCATTTAGGGCTGCGATTTCGTTATTTATCTTCTGTTTGGATGATCTATCCATAGCTGTCAATGATGTATTTAAGTCCCCTAGTATAATTGTGTTTTGGTCAATTTCTCCCTTTAGTTCTGTTAGTAGTTGCTTGGTATATTTCGGTGCTCCCTGATTGGGGGCATAAATATTGATGACTGTTATGTCTTCTTGTTGGATAGTCCCCTTTACCATTATGAAATGTCCATCTTTGTCTCTTGTTATCTTTTTCACCCTGAAGTCTGTTTCATCGGAAATCATTATGGCTACACCTGATTTTTTCTGGGTACCATTTGCTTGAAGTGTCAATTTCCACCCTTTCACTTTGAGTCTAAGCTTGTCCTTGTAGCTGAGATGTGTCTCTTGTAGGCAGCATATGGTTGGGTTTAGTTTTTTGATCCAATCTGCTACTCTGTGTCTCTTTATTGGTGAGTTCAGTCCATTTACATTTAGGGTGATTATTGATATGTGAGGATTTCCTGTCATTCTGTCTTTAGTTTTCTGGTAAGGCTGTGTCTCCATTGTTTCTTTGCCTTTTTGTTGTTGTCTGTTATTTCTGTGTGGTGGTATTCTATGATGTTTCCCTCTGTTTCTTCTTTTATTACAGTATATATTTCAGATTTGGATGTTTTTTGAGTGGTTACCCTTGAGTTTATGTAAAAGAAAGTTTGATATTTAGAGTATTCCAGTTTCTTCAGTACGCTTACTTTCTCTATTCCCATATTCCAGTTCAGGCCTTTACGCTCCCCCTTTTTATGTTTTGGTTGCCACAAGTTGTCCCTGTTGATGGTGGTCTAATAGCCTCCTTTAGTATTTCTTGTAGTGCAGGTCGTGTATTAGAAAATTCCCTCAGCTTCTGGATGTCTGGAAAGGTCTTTATTCCTCCTTCATATCTAAAGGAGATCTTTGCTGGATATATTATTCTTGGCTCATGATTTCTCTCTTTCAATAGTTTGAATATTTGGTTCCATTCCCTCCTAGCTTGTAGAGTTTCTGCTGAAAAATCTGATGATAATCTAATGGGCTTTCCTTTGTAAGTTACCGTCTTCTTTTCCCTGGCTGCCTTGAGGATTCTTTCTTTATCATTGATTTTAGACAGCTTCAATACAATGTGCCTTGGTGAAGGCCTGTTGGGATTGAGGTAATTAGGTGTTCTATTTGCTTCTTGGATTCGAGGATCCAGTTCTGTCCACAAGTTTGGGAAGTTCTCATCGACGATTTGTTTGAATATATTCTCTGTTCCCTTCCCTCTTTCTTCTCCTTCTGGTATGCCCATTATTCATATATTGCTCTTTCTGATGGAGTCAGAAAGTTCTTGTAGAGTTCTTTCATTTCTTTTAAGTCTCAAGTCTCTTTCTTCTTCCCTCTGTGTAAATTCCAGGTTCCTATCTTCGATGTCACTGATTCTTTCCTCCATCTGGTCAACTCTACTACCTAAGCTGGATATTTTATTGTTAATTTCTTCTATTGAGTTCTTAATCTCCAGAAATTCTATTTGGTTCTTTTTCAAGATTTCAATCTCTTTTGTAAAATGCTCATGGTGTTCTTTGATTGTGTTTCTGAGTTCATTAAACTGCCTTTCTGTGTTTTCTTGCATCTCGTTCAGTTTTTTCAGAATTGCGATCTTGAATTCTCTGTCATTTAAATCACAAAGGTCCATATCTCTAAGTTCCTTTTCTGGAGACTTTTCACTTTCTTTTTGAGCTATCTTGTTGCCTTGGTTATTCATGGCAATCACTGATTTACTATTTCTCTTCCTAGACATCTACAGGAGTGTCTTCTGCAACAGGTTGATAGGTATGCGAAGAGCTTTTGGAGTTCCAAAGCTCTTTCTGCACCAGATTCAGAGCCCGTTTGTTTCAGCAGTTCTGTTTACTCCTGCAGGGATCCGCCCAGATAGGTGGGGCCAGGGGCGGGGTGAGTTGTGAGAGGTGGCCCAGAGCAATGGTGGCGACCACCACCACAGCCAGTCCTGCTTCCACAGCTCCCTCCCCTTTGCCGGAACTAGTTGAGCTGCGAATCAGTGTCTGCGGTACACAGTTCTCAGAGCAGCAAATATTCTGTCCTTTGATCCGACACTGCTACTTTATCGCTTCTAGCTCCGGGCAGGTGGGGGCGGGGCGAGCTCTGGGAGGGTAGGGAGGGGGCGGCTAGTCTCCGTGCCTAGGGCTTCCGTTCTCCGCTCGGCAGTGAGGGCTTAAACCACCGATTTCAGCCCTCTTCCCTCAGTCTTTGCTCCGAGGTCTGCCGTGAGCGAGCGTTGGGTTCAGCGGTTTTGTATGCTGCCCCCTCAGCCCTGTGGGCCGTAAGCGGAGCCCTAGCAGTCCGAGTCCTTCCCTCTCCCGCAGCAGCTGCGGAAGATCCGGGCGCAGCGGGCTCCGAGCACTGAGCTAGGTCTGTGTCCTGCGCCCGCGCGGCTCCGTCTCCGCACTTCTCTTCTCCCTCCTCCCCCGCTCGCGCGATTCACCCACCTGGAGGTGAATTCAGTAGTGGGCCTCTTCGTCTTGCCTGTCTGCTGTGCAAGGAGTCCTTTGTGGAGTTATTGTTGTCCGATTCGTTGTAAATTCGAGGGGAGCGTTACAGAGGCTCACCTCACGCCGCCATTTTTTTTTCTTCTCCTCAATTCTTTTGAGTATATATCTGGAAGTAGAATTGCTACATCATATAGTAATTCTAAATTTCACTTTTTGAGGAATCCTTAACAACTTTCAAGAGTGTAAAGGGATCTGAGACAAAAAGTGTTGAGGAGTACTGTCCAGAATATCTCAGCTTTGCCTGGATAACTCCTGTTTGTTCGTGAAGACAAATGCAGGCATCATCTCCTAAGAAAAATGTCAAGTCCAACCCCAGGTTATGTTATGAGGCCCTCCTATATGTCACCTCTGAGTACTTCCATTTTGGCTCTTACTACACAGCATTTTAATCACCTGTTAACTTCACTTCCCCCTCTCTAAACTATGAGTATAAGCTTTTTTAGGGCAAGACTGAGAGCTTTTTATTTGTGTATAGGCCCAATGTCTGGATATAATTGTGTACAAGAAATATTTGTGACATATTTTTGAAGGAAATTAAAGACGATTATTTGAAATGCTCTGTAGGGGATTGATAAGTTTTCACTCATGTGTTACCTCCAGTTATCCAGTAATGACTGCCTGGAGGTCTGTGTTGAGACGATTCTGAGGCCATCCAAAGGTTTGGCAGAAAGGAATGCAGAGACTAATAAGTAATGTAAGTGAGATATAGAAAGATTTATACCTAAAGTAGATGCTAAGTCTCTTTTAGTTTAACATTCCGTGCAGGGAAATGCAATTATTTTTGTCTTCAAATCTGATCCTTATTTTAGTCTAAAAATCTGATATCTTTTTATCAGCAAATGAAATGTGACTACTTATGTTGCAAAATCCACTGGATAAAAAAACACAAATATTCCCCTTCAGTCTATATTTCTACCCCCGGATCCTGCCAGGATCAAAAGTTCCTTATAGAATTCTTCGTGGATTTTTACAAATGCATCAATGCAATTTTGTGATAATATGAGGTTGTTAGATTTGAAATGACTCACATTGCTTTCATCTCGAGACTCATTCCTTGCTTGAGTAGCATTCAGAGACAAATATATACAGCTCACATGTTCATTTTATTTCCAGTTTCATGTCTTTGGTTTTATTTATAAAAAGCTACACACTGTTAGAAAATAAAAACCATTCAAATATGTATTATTACATTATTTCTCCAATTTCTCCTTTTATAAATGGACAGCTATTTGAGTTAAAGCAATTACTGGCTAGGCTAAAGAAAAAAAAAAATAGTAATGATGCCTTAGAAGAAAGACTAACAAAATATATTTGAATAGGGAGCCTGAAATGGTTATGGCCTCCATTTCAGAAAAAAAAAAAGAGACATCTATAAATTAACTGTGGGTATGTTATTATCCATGTGGGTGACATAATATGTTGGTATATCACAGCATTAATTTATCAACAGATTGATCCATAAATGTTCAAATTGGACTGGAGATGTTACTCCCAGAGAGATCCTTTTATTTGCGCTGTTTAGATTTGGTCAAAAATTACTAGGCCTCAGAGAATGAACTATATACTTCTCTTAAACTCACCCTGGGCAGTATAAAAACAATAAATGAAGAACTGAGAATTTCATGAAAATCTAAGTGATACTATCTTCATAAAGGAACAGAAAAAAAATTTCTAATATTTTTGAGGATAGAGAAAGAGTAGGAATGCATTTTTCTTATGTAGATACATAGAGAAGAGCTGATAAACAATGTATATGATAGAAAACAATTTTACACACAAGGCACAAAAGAATACTACCTTGAATTTTGTAACACTTTTTGCTGTTTAAAAACACAGTCACATCCATTATTTCATTTTATCCTTCCAAGAAACCTGAGGTAGGTAAGTCAGGATTCATTATCTCCAAGATTTATCTAACATTCTGGCCACTACTATTTTATGATAAGGTTCATGGATCTAGAGAGAAGTGTACCTTGGATTATGGCCCTATCTGGTGACTCCCAAGAATTGGAAAAATGAATTAACAAATATGTATTACAAAGGACAGGGACACCCTTTCTTAACCTGGGAACTGGCTTTACCTTCTAACTATTCTACCGGCAAAAGTAGCAATATACACATTTGTCCTGCTGTACTGAGGTGGAAATTTCCAGACAAACGACTTTTGACTTGTCAGCACAGGGAATAACTATAAAGGGCAGACCCCAACATGTATGTGCCACAAAAGCACAGGCTTGTCATATCTTACCCTGTCCTTAACTCTTTCTCTTCACTTACCGTACTTCTGGCCTTTAGATCAAAAATCAAGAGGAAGCGTTAGGAACATTTTGGGTGAGACGATACAATAAATAGAAATTGCCCTGTGTAGACAGAGCCCTTGTTTCTATTTACTTTACAACTAATATATCTATTGTTTATTCCACGTTTTATCAGAAACATAAATAAATAGTATTTATTGAATGCTAACAATAGACCAGGCAGCGTAGAAACATTTTATAAAAATGTCTTTTAAAAAATTTCTTATAAAAACGTTGTTTATAAAAACACTACCTCAATCTCAAAGTATGCTTCTACTACAGTGAACAGAAGCATTTCTTTAGGAGTGGAGGTGAAAGAGCTGCCGCTCAGCTGTATTGACCCGTGTAGCCCTTCACTTGTCATTCCTAACATTCTGCTGACTGTCTGATGACTACTACCTGGTAAACATCTCATATACCACCTCTGACATAGATGTTTGCTATTTTATTCTCTTTACTTTTGCGTATGCTTGAAATCACACAAATACACATTATATGTATGTATGTATACAGACATATACATACTTTTTTGTATTATTATCTATATTTTTCTTTCCAAAATAAACAAACTTTAATAGAAAGTAGATGGGAACTGATATTCTAGTATTCTATAAATTCTTTCCTAGAAATAGTAAAAGATACTAAGTAACATACCCTTCACTATTTGACTTTGTGAAAGACCTTAATACAGGTAGACATAAATTTTAAAAATCCCCTAATAATTAATGGAACAAAAGAAAATACTCAGATTCTTAATTAATTCAGAATTTACATCTTTGCATTTTTTTAATTTTTTTAAATTAAACTTTATTGGGGTGACAATGATTAGTAAAATTACATGTTTCAAGCGTACAATTCTGTAATACATCATCTATATACCACATTGCATGATCACCACCCAGAGTTAATTCTCCTTCCATCACCATATATTTGATCCCATTTACCCTCATCTACCACCTCCCTCCCCCCTTACCCTCTGATAACCACTAAACTATTGTCTGTGTCTATGAGTTTTTGTTTCCTTATTTGTATGTCTTGTTCCTTTGCTGCTTTCAGTTTTATATTCCACATATCTATGGTTCTCGACTTTTACTGTCTGACTTATTTCACTTAGCATAATAATCTCAAGATCCATCCATGTTGTAGCAAATGGCACTATTTCATCATTTTTATGGCAGAATAGAATTCCATTGAGTATATATTTATGTATACTATACATATTTTTAAAAGAAAAACAGGAAACTAGAAAGCATCTCACCTTGGCTTGTAAAGTGGAGGGGACCACTGCATCAGGGGGCCACAGCTCCAGGGCCCACTAGGTTCTGACCTCCACAACCTCTTTCACCAAGTTCACATCTTAGACTAACGGGGCTTAAAGTGTGTCCTCTATACTGAGTCTTAGAACCAAGCTCAGTTCTTCTGCCAATGGTTTACATTTTTCAGAGGCAATGAAAATAGTATTACATAGTAAGATAGAAATCTAAATTTGACAATATTCCAGAAGGCTCTACTAACTGTTGTTTCACCTGCAGCTGAACAAACCTGGCTCAAATGTGTTGCTCCCGCATGATCCCTGTCTGTTCAGTATGGTTGGACAATGCTGCTCGGGGGACACAGTGCAGCTAGAACTTGCTTATAGTTATCAAAATTTCACCATTAAACAATGAGAGGGGAGTGCCCTTTCCTCTCCCTTCCTCCATCCATTATGTTTTATTGCCTAGTGGCTAAAGTATGGGTTCTGGAGTCACATGAGCCCAGAATTTGTATTCCAGCACCAATCCTTTCTAACTGAGTGACCTGAGAAACAATAATTTATTGACCTTAGTTTTCTGATTTAAACGACGTAAAACGACGATACTGAAAGGACCTACCTCATAGGGAGTTGTAAGAATTAGATGAGGTAATGCTTTGGACACAGTGCCCAGAATGTAATCCGTGCTCAATGTTAGAAGGATCTATTTATATAATTATAAAGTACGGTTCTTGACCGTGACAGCGGGCAATTTTTGAGAGGTGAAATACACAAGTCTAAAAGTCTTATTGTCTAACACCTTTTCAGACAGAGCCCAAGGTGAGTGCATACCTGTATTGACTTCTGAAGCCATTCTAAAATATAACATTGCCTTTTATACCTTTTATAATCAATTATTTCCAATCTCAATTCTATTGTACCTCACACTCACCTACATAACATTCTGTATGATTATTTGTCCTACCCATTATTTTGTCCTGTCTCAGAGAATGGGCACCTGGACAACAGGGATCTTTGGCTTAATATTAGCCTCTGTTACTCTAGCTGCCCTTAAATATTCCTACACCGATAGCCTCAGACTTCCACAGTGCCGAGCACCAGAATATTTTTTCAGTTCTGATTCTCCATCGCATCCAGTTTTATGACTGAGGTCTTCTTAGAACTTTTCCTTTCCAAGATGCTAAGTCTCCTCCTAACTACCTCTCCTTTCTCCTTCTCCTTCTCCTTTTTCCTTCTCTTTCTTTGCCCCACCACCAACATTGGTATTTTCACTAGGCAGCGGCTTAAAAGAAAGAGGTAGTTCTATACGTAGTGATGTTGACAGATTTCCAAAATATCCATTGAAATGAAAAATACAAAGTGTTTCACTTTGTAAATTGCTGTTTTACTACCTTTATTTTTAAATTTTCTAACCATGGATATAGGCCTAAGTTTCCTAGGGCTACTGTAACAAATGATCATAAACTGAGTGGCTTAAACAACAAAAATGTATTCCCTCACAATTCTGGAGGCTAGAAGTCCAAAATCAAGGTGTCAGCAGGGTTGCTTCTTTTTTAGAGGCTCTGAGGGAGAATCTGTTCCTTGCCCTCTTCCTAGCTCCCGGCCCTTGCTGTCTATGCTTGGCATTCTTTGACTTGTTAACTGATCACTCCAATCTCTGTCTCTGTTGTCACATGGCACTCTCCTTCTGTCTCTGTCTTCACATGGCATTCCCCTCTCTGTATCTGTGTCCAAATTTCCCCTATTTTATAAAGACACCAGTCATTGGATTAGCACCCATCCTCCCTAAGCTTGTGTAACCTTGTTAACATTTAAAAATAATTAAAAATACAGCATGTTGTTATGGGTTGAATCGTGTCCCTCAGAGAAATATGTTGAAGTCCTAACCCCCAGAACCCATGAACTTATTTAGAGATAGGGTTTTTGCAGATGTCAAGTTAAGAAGAGGTTACACACTCCAGAGACACCCAAGCTGGAAACCTGGGACTCCTCTCTGAGTGCTCCTTCTCCCTCAGCCCTCCCATCCAATCAATCACCACCCTGCTGATTCTGTCTCATTAATATATCTCCATTCAAGTCCTGCTCTCCAGCCTATTGTCACTGCTTAAGTCCAAGTACCCATTATACTTTATCTGGATGATTGCAACAGCTCACTCATTGGTCTTCCTGCATCTAATCTTGACCCCTTGAAATCATCACTTCCAGGATAGCTAGAAATATGCATATAACATTTAAATTAGATTACATTGTTCTGATACGTAAAACTCATCCCTGCTTTCCGTTCCCTCTAGTTCCTCAAGCCGCACACAAAACCTGCATCCCCTGCCTTACGCACAATTTTAGCCACATCTCTTGTCTCCCTTTGCTTTCAGTGCTACCCTGCTAACGTCAAACAGCTTGCAGATCCTGCTTCACACTTCTCCTCCTCTGCTGTGCTAGCCCCTCTGCGGGGAATGTCCTTTCTTCCTCTTCCTAACTTTTATCACCCTTCAGGATGCATTCCAGGTGTATCATGTCTTCACTGAAGCTTCTTGGCAGCCCAGGTGAGGTGTCTGATTCTCTGACTATAAGCACTCAAACGACGACTGCCGTGTATTTTAAACCATGTGATGCAGTGCCGAGGCCAGTCCCTGGCATGAAGTAGGAGGTAAAGACATGCTCTAGCTGAGCGAACAAAGGAAGACATGTTTTATTATTCAAGAATTTCCACAAACCGGTCATTAACAAAGGAATAAAGGACCATTCAGTTTTATTTTAATAACACCTCAAAACACTAATTTTACATAGACCAGATTTTCTCAGCCTTGGCATTCCTGCCATTTGGGCTTCATAATCCTTTGTTGCAGGAGCTGACCTGACCTGAGCATCTCAGGCTGTTTAGCACCCTCATTGGCCTCTACCCACTAGATACCACTAGCTCCCCAAATCTCAGCTGTGACAACCGAAACAGTTTCCAAACATTGCCAAATACCCCTGGTGGCGAAGGGGGCACAAAATCACTGCCAGTTTAGAAGAACTGGTGTAGACCGATGTTCAATATAGATTTTGAATTTCATAACACCTATGAAGGCAGGAATTTCCATAATATTTCATTTGGTCCCTCAGGATATCAATTAGTCTTTGTTAAAGGAAATCTGCCATAGTTTATCATATGTTTTTAAAGGCATTTAAATCAACTCTATATAAAACTTTTAAGAGATTTTCTAATATAATTACCTTGTAAAAAGATGAGATCATGTCATTTATTATTCTATAAAACTGTAGGGTTGGGTTTATATGTATACACACACACACACACACACACACACACACACATCTGCTAATTCTCATTTGGAAAGGAACGAGGTCTATAATTTAATATGAAAGATGTTCTCCTCTGGTTATGAGAGAAGCAGAGAGGGAAAGACGGGGAAAGGGAGAGAACTGTTTTAATATAAACCTGGGGGGGGACTTTTTATGTTAATTCCTCATTTCCTTTGCTCTCTGCATGATTCTAACTCACTGTTATTGACTAGTGTGGTCAACATTAAACAAAGAACAGTGAACTCGATTACACAGCCTGGTCAGACAAAGGTCAATCCAATATTGCAGTTGACAGGGTTTCCAATATTCAAAGAATTCTACTATTCATAAACATACCAAACATGAAAACTATACTAAAATATTTTAGAAATTCTTTGAGGCAAACGGAGCACCTCCTATGGGCCAGGCATTGTGAATTGTTTTTAAATGAGCCACACAGAAATGATCCCTGCTCTCTGAAAGTTTATGATCCAGTCGGTGCATATAAAAATTAATGAGATAGTCACATTGACGAGGGTATAATTAGAAATTGAATAAATGCTACTAAGGAAAGTAATTAAGGAATATGACCTAAACTTGAGCTAGTGATACTTGAGTTGAGATCTGAAGAAGGAATCTCAGGAATTTATTTAAGACATAAGAGCTGCCGAAGGTGGAGAGAACAGCATGAGGATATGCCATTGGCTGGAGGGAGCCTGTCAGGAACTTAATAAAGACAGAAGGGCCTGGTGGAGCTGGGAAGGTAGGCCAGGGCAGCCAGGCAGGGCCTTGGGGCTTGTTGAGGGCAGATAGAGGGAATATCAGCTGATGAAGATGTGAGAAAACATTCTGGCTGTAGTGTGGAGAATGGATTGGTGAATCAGGATGTCGGGGGTGCAGGGAGACTAGCATCTTACCTATATCAAGATCCTCACTGTTCTTTGAAAGCTCAGGCAAAAGATTTCCTGTTCTACAACGTGGATGAAACTTGGAAACACTATGCTAAGTGAAAGAAGCCAGTAATAAAAGGCCACATGTTGTATGATTCAATTTATATGAAATGTCCAGAATAGGTAGAGATAGAAAGTAGATTAGTGATGGCCAGAGGCTGGGGTGAGAGGAAAATGGGGGTGACTGATAATAAGTACTGGATTTCTTTATGGGGAGATGAAAATGTTTTAGAATTAGATAGTGGTTGTTATTGTACAACTTTGCTAATATACTGAAAAATCAATGAATTTAACACTTTATAAAGGTGACATTTATGGCATGGGAATTCTATTTTAATAAAGCTGTTACCAAAAAAAAAAAAATCTCTTGTCATGTCATGTGAGAAAACAAGTTCTAAATTCCTAAGTAAAAACAACTTTAAGAGCTGACTTTTTAAATTCTTAAAGTCATGTTCTTTAAACTGCTCCTTACATTCTAAAATTCAATTAGCAGAAATTTAAGAATTATATTGAAATGGAGGCATTTGAACCAGAACAGCTGATCAATGATTTAAAGAGAGTCTCATAATTCCCAAATCATAGTTTTTGTTAAGAAAACTTATAAAAGCACCAGACACTAGGAATGAAATCAACTGGAATTTTACTATTTTGTCAATTCAGTCAAATAGTGGATTTTAACTTTCAGCACGATTTTCATTTTCTACCCAGACAGCCACTTAGCAGATATGTGATATCAATCTTGATTTCCAACCTCAGTTTTCTGTATGAATTTAATAGGGGAAGTAATTGTGCAAGAATGTGTTTTAAAACACAAATCTCAACTACCCTATTATTACATTTACAGCTGATTACCATGTGAATTGCTTTTATACTATGCTGGCACAACTCTAACACTGCTGTTTGAAGGCATACAGTATAAAGTACAGGATATATAGAACAGCCTTTCATGATGATACTGGCTAATATTTATATTCAAGTTCAGATTTACATTAAAGTTATTATACAGAAAAAAAGGAACTAATGTGTGGGGTCATTTTCTACATCAGGACTCTTTAGTGAAAATCCAATCTATAACAACATAAGTGAAAATATCATTTTTTGGCTTTTTTAACTGCAAAGTTCAATGATGGTACTACCTTCAGGCACATCTGGATTCAGGGCTCTCAGGCTAGTTTTCTGCCAGATTGGTTTCATTTTCAAATTCAAAATTGTCTCCTGATGGCAAGATGGGAGTAACCGCTCCTCCCATCTCTCTCTTGAAGTTCTTAGCAGAAGACTCATTGTGGTTCTCACATTCTAACTGAGTCATGTTCTCAGTCCTGGACCAACCAACACAGCCAGCAGGACTAGGCATGTTGATTAATTTGGACCTCGGTCACACATGCACCCTTGCAGGACAGAATCCCACTCCAATCATATAAGACCAACAGAAAAAGGAAGGATGAATCTTTAAAAGAAAAGTTGATATCGTTGCTAGAAAAAAAGACAATGGAGGCTGGCAGGGGAAATAACATATGTCTAATGAAATTTCCGGTTAAAAGATAGGCCAAGAGGCAGGGCATTGAGTGGGTAAACTGACAGTGAGCTGGGAACAGAGTGGACCCTTTGGGGGTATCTTCCCAGCTGATTACCCTTCTCTCAGAATTCTTCCTTTGCCTCGTGTGTTGAGCCAGATAACTTCCACTTGCCCCTCTAGAACCACTCTGCACCCTTCTGCTTTCTGTCCAAGAAGGCTGAATTGAATGGACAAGACTCATAGACACTAAATGTTGCCTGGGTTTGGTGGGTGGGGAACACCAGCAGGATATCCAAGGGAGGGAGGAAGGGGTCCTTTCTGTCTAGTTATATCCCTCAGCCAACCATCACAACCTCCTTCACACACACCCCAGTTTTGTGGAGATATAATTGACATGTAATACTGTGTGAGTTTAAGGTGTACAAAATGATGATTTGACATATGTATATATTGTGAACTTTATTAATACGATAAGGTTAGTTAACATATCTTTTTTTTATTGGTAAGGGGGAACAGGACTATATTAGGGAACTGTGTGTACTTCCAGGCCTTTTTTTCCAAGTCAAGTTGTTGTCCTTTCAGTCTTAGTTGTGGAGGGCGCAGCTCAGCTCCAGGTCCAGTGGCCGTTTCTAGTTGCAGGGGGCGCAGCCCACCATCCCTTGTGGGAGTCGAACCGGCAACATTGTAGTTGAGAGGATGCATTCCAACCAACTGAGCCATCTGGGAGCTCAGCGGAAGCTCTGCCCAAGGTGCCGTGTTCAATCTTAGTTGCAGGGGGCAGAGCCCACCATCCCTTGCAGGACTTGAGGAATTGAACTGGCAACCTTAGTTGAGAGCCCACTGGCCCATGTGGGAATTGAACCTGCAGCCTTCGGAGTTAGGAGCATGGAGCTCTAACCACCTGAGCCACCGGCCGCCCTAAGTTAATATCTTTTGCCTCACACAATTACCTTTGGTGTGGTGATGATGGTGAGGACATTTAAGATCTGCTCACTTAGCAACTTCCAAGTAAACAGCACAGTATTGCTAACTACTGCTACCATGCTGTATGTTACATCCCCTTTTATGACTGTCCTCTCCACTCAAACTTTCCTCCTGGCTCTGGTAACCACCCTCCTGCTCATCCTGTTAGGTCCAGAGATGGCATGGACTTCTGGGGTACGACATTACTTTTTGTGAGTTTCCATAAACCTTGCCAATAACTTTAAAAATTGTCCCATAATTAAACTCTTCTTGAATTATCATGATTTGAATGCATAATCTGTTCCCTGCTGGGACCCTGACAGATGTATGTAATGAACATGGCAGCTATGTATTTACAGCATGATCTCACTTTATCGATTATTCCAAATCCTCACAGTTATTCTATGAAATAGGTATGCTTCATCCCTATTTGATAGATGACAGAGAGGTTAAGTAACTTGACCAAGATCCCACAGCTAGTAATGGACCCAGCTGACACTGATCTAATTTCCCATTCTGTATACCCAAGTTGCAACCTCTCTGGCCTGGACCATAACTTGCATTCTTGCCTTCTAACAGTTTTTCTTTACACAGCAACCAAACGTCAGGTTCTATAGATATGCCAAGGTTGTTATGAGGAATTGATGAAATAACAACTTAGTCAAATGCCTTACAAACATAACTTAGCTCACTGAATATACAAGATGTGATCGAAAAATATGGTGAATGTTTATATTAAAACAAATTTATTACAGTAAAAGACATAGTGCCATTAATCCCTCTCGAAATACTCTCCCTCGCTCTGAACATACCTATCCCATCATTCTTGCCATTTTCTGAAGCAATTCTGGAAGTTCTCTTTCATGAGTGTCTTTAGCTGCATTGCCGTGGCTGTCTCAATGTCCTGAACCGATTCAAAACATTTACCTTTCATGGTCACTTTTACTTTGGGGAAGAGCCATAAGTTGCACAGTGCCAGATCCAGTGAATAAGGTAGATGAGAACACACCATATTTTCATTTGACAGAAATTACTGTACCAGAATCGATGTGGGACAGAGAGTGTTGTCATGATGGAAGATGAAGTAAAGACACGAAAGAGGACTTCCAGAACTGCTTCAGAAAATGGCAAGAATGAAGGGATAAGTGTGTTCAAATTGAGGGGGGAGTGTTTTGAGGGGGATTAATGGCAATGTGTCTTTTACTCTAATACATTTTTTTAAATGTAAACATTCACTGTATTTTTCAATCACACCTCACATATGTGGATCCTCTGGTCGCTTTCAGAATGAGATTCCTTGAAGTTGGAAGATACAGAGAAGAAATTGATGAAACTAAATCTAGGGGAAACTGAATCTACGGATCCAATTTCTCTGGACTCAGCTCACCCATCATCTTCTCCAGGAAGTCTTTCTGATACTCAATGATAGGCAAGGTGCCTATCTATGCTCGCATAGTACAGAGGGTGCCAAAAAAATGTGTACACATCTTAAGAAAAGAAAACTGTATTAAAATGATAATACTTAACATATACCCATAACAAAATATAAATACAAGTCACACTTGACGTCTTCAATTATAAGAGGTGCCCAAAGTAGTTACCATCAGTATCTAGACACTTGTGATTACAGCAAACTACTGCTTGAGCAAAGTTGACCAAAGTGTCCACTTGTATACATGTTTTTGGCACTCCCAGTATTTGTCCTACCATGGTGCCCATTCCATGTATTGTAATTATCATTTACTTTCTTTTTTCTATTCATACTCAACTCCATTATAATTGTCTATTTAGTTCTCTCTTTCTAGACAACAAATTTCTAGAAGGCAAGAGTCATATCTACTATTTCTGTATCTCTTGTGTCTACACGCACTTTTAGGTAGGTGCTAAATCCGAATCTGTTGAATGAACAACAACATAGTTCTGAATGAAAAACCATGCCAAGACCTCCCCAAGAATGGCTGTCAGGGACAATATTGAGGGGATTCCCTCAAGAGGAAGATAAACTATGATGGCTAAGGTTACAGTCAAACTCTAAAAATCTGTGATTCTGGGTAATGGAACTATAATTTAGTCAGGAAATGTGTTAATAATTTTAAAACCACCTTATGTAGTTTTTAACATTGGTCAAATAACTAAATATCTTGTAAACAATAAGACCCAGATTTTTCACTGTTGGAGAAAAGGCTTTAGCGGAAGCCCTGATGGAATTCAAACAAGGTCTTCAATGTAGTGAATACTGTCATATCAATGTTAATTTCCTGTTCTGATCATTGCATATGGTTGTGTAAGACATAAACATTAGGAATAGCTGGGAGAGAAAAAATGAAATTTTTTGGACTGGTTTTAAAACTTTTCTGTAAGTCTAAAATTAGTTCAAACTGTCCTATGGCACATTCTTTGAAAGCCATACTCTCAGAATCTAATAAGGTGATAACATTTCACCAAGAAGTTCACTGGGGATGTAACATATTAATAGCTTGCTGTGTTACCCAGAATTGCAGAATTTTACAATTTGGATGTAATCTTGACAGTGACAGTCCATTTTTCTATCCTTGAGGGAATCCCCTTAGCTTTGTCCCTGACAGCCTGAAGCCTTTGCTGGGATGTCCCCAGGGACAACACTGCCCTAAAAATGAATTGCTAGAAGAGCTTGAATTGCTAGAAACATATACTTCTGTTCTCCATCAAGCTGAAACCAGCCTCTTGCTGCTTCTCTGGACCCACATGGTGACCTTTCAGATACATGAAAAGTCAGCATCATCCCTCCCGTGATGTTTGTCTTCAAGCAGTGCATCCTCAATCCCTTTCCAGATGATAGAGTGATGTCTTTGTATGGAGCTCTGATGCTTTGATGCATCGTTTTTGAACTGATTCTTTAGACACAGAACCCCTCATCAAAAAAGTTCTTATGTGGACGTGAGTATGTAAATAGATATAACTAAAACTCCTCAGCTGGAGGTGGTGGGTGAAGGGCCCATGGACCATCTGATCCCCCCCACCCTTTCCTTCCTTAGTGGTTGAAATACATTCTTGGAACCCTTAAAACTTCCAGAAAATGTAACAAAATCTTCCTGAAACCAAAGGTTTAAAGGGAGAAAGAGAGGGAAGAGAAAGGAAGAAAGGGGGAGAAAGAAGAGAGAGAGAGAAGCAAGGAAGAAAAGAAAGGAAGTCAAGTGAAGCAGAGACCAAGAATGGCTGTGGCATGCTGACAGTAGAGCTCTAGGGAATGGCCTCTGCAGGCTCCCATGGAGGAATCCTCAAGGTAACCAGGTTTGTGGGGGAGGTGTTTTGAGTCCACGCTTCTACTGCCCCCAAATTATATCACGTGGAGAGGAGGGGAGAAATGAAAACTAAAATGAAAAACAAAAAGAAACTACGTAAATTAAACTCAAGTTTATGTGGCTGTTGTGAGGCTAACCAAATACCTGGCATTCCTTTCGGTTGTACGGAAGCTGTTTTCACTAACTTGAGAATATTGTAGGAATACATGCGGCAGGGAGGGAAAGAGGAATCACAGAAAGAACAGTAGATTGATTGCTGGTCCTCATGGGAACTAAACTGTGGCTTCTTCAGGATCCAAGGCACTTAGCCATCTGGTTACCTTGTGGCCTCCTCCATGGGAGCCCGCAGAGGCCATTCCCTAGAGCTCTACTGTCAGCATGCCACAGCCATTCTTGGTCTCTGCTTCTCTTGACTTCTTTCCTTCCTTCTCTTCTTCCTCCCTTCCTTCCTTCTTCCTTTCTTTCCTTCCTTCCACCCTCCTTCCTTTCCTCCCTTCTTTCTTTTCCTTCCTTCTTTCTCCCCCCTTTCTTTCTTTCTCTTCCCTCTCTTTTTCCCTCTGTCCCTCCTTTTCTTTCTTCTTTCTTTTCAAAGATATATTGACACATTTATAATTCAGTTTGATAAGTTTTACATATGTACACACCTGTGAATCCATCACCACGATCAAAAGCAAACATATCTGTCACCCCCAAAGTTTCCTACACCCCTTTTTAATCCTCTCCTCTGCCCCTTCCCACTCCCACTTCCTATCCCTAGGCAATTGCTCATATACTTTCTGTCACTATAGATGAGGTTATATTTCCAAGCATTTTTGTGAATGGAATCACATCATACTCATATATACTCCTGTTGTCTGGTTTAATTTTACTCAGCATACTTATTTCAAGATTCATTCAATACACTGTGTGTATCAACAGTCCATTCCTTTTTTACTGCTAAGCAGTATTCCACTGTAGATATATACCATAATTTGTTTATCTATTTACCTGTGGATGGTTATTTGGATTGTTTACAGTTTTCGACTATTATGAATAAAGCTGATATGAACATCTGTGGACAAGTTTCTGTACAGATGTGTGCTTTCATTACAGTGGGTAAATACCCAGGAGTGGAATGGCTGTGGCTCCTAGTAAGTGGATATTTAAATTTGTAAGAAACCACCAAACTGTTTTCCAAAGTGGTTGCACCATTATACATTCCCACCAGAAGTGTAGGAGAATTCCAGTTGTTCTACATCTCCACTAAAACTTGGTGTGTCCATCTTTTTAGCGTCAGACATTCTAATAGGAGTGATTGTATTTACTTGTGGTTTTAATTTGCATTCCTCTGATGAATAACAATGTATAATGAATAATAAGCATCTTTTCATCTGCTTCTTGGCCATCCATACATTTTCTTTTGTGAAGTTTTCTGTTCAAATCTTTTGCCCATTTTGTTATCCGGTTGTTTTTCTCATGGTACTTCAAGAATTCTTTATGTATGTGGTATAAAAATTCTTTCTCATATATGTGATTTGCAAATATTTTCTCCCAGTCTGTGGTTTATCTTATCCTTCTCTTTACTGTTTTCTTTAAATAGAAGAATTTTTTATTTTTATAAAGTGCCATTTATTTGTTGAAACAATATTCTTTCTCCATTTAATTGTCCTTTGAATGGCTTTTGTCAACATATGTTGATTAGATTATGTGTGGATCAATTTCTACACTCTCTATTCTGTCCCACTAACATATTTATCTATCTTGACACTAATACCATGATGTCTTGATTACTATAACTTTATAGTAAGTCTTGAAATCAGGTAGTGGTAGTTATCCAACTCTTCCTTTTTTTTCAAAGTTTTGTTTTGATTTGGCTCTTAAACAAACAGTCTGTTGGAATTCTGATTGGGATTACATGGACTCTACAGTTTAATTTGGGGAGATGCTAATGAGTTTTTAATCCACGAATATCTTCTTATTTATTTATAACATCTTTAGTTTCTTCCAGGAATGTTATATAGATTTCAATGTATAGGTCTTGAACATCTTTCGTGAATTTTACCCCTAAGGATTTAATTTTTCTGATACTGTTGTAAATAGCACTATTTTTATCATTTTAATTTCTTATTGTTTGTTGCTAGTGGAGTTTATTTTTGCTTCTTTTGTTTCATTTCTACTTAGGACAAATCTTATAAAGCCAGGCTATCTCCTAAGGTATTGGCCTGAGTGGTTGTCCTAGGTGAGGAGTCAGGCCAGTGTATCAGCTGTAACTAAGAGTCTAGTCACCCACATTAAGGATTAGCCAAGGTCACTGCCCCTCAGCAGGAATGGCCCTTGATGAACCAATTCCATGCACAAGATGAACTTATCACTAACAAATCAGTAAACTGATTTGAACCAAATGCTTATTTTATGCTTTTACATTTTGCACAAGAAACTTCTCTATGGCTGTGGGGGAGGAGCAGCAAAAAAGAATCTTGCACTGAAGTCAAGTATTTCTTTTTGCTGGCACTTCTAAATATAACCATATGGTCCTAGAGGCCAGAGGGTTACAAATTCCACCTACTACAGAAAGATCTCAATTCCTAGGAGACCATATGTCTAATGATGTATCCCAGCCCTTTAATTTAAACTTTGGCTGTCAACAACTCTGCTTTTAACTAGTTTGTCAAGCATAGAAGGCAGTATAGTCCAGAGAATGCTCAGAGTAAACAATAGGTATCTGTGGTGAACTCCTATCTTCCAGAGAACTTTGAAATCTGTGACTAGGCCACTGCCCACCAACAAAAGATACCTGGAGCCCAGAGCAATTTTAAAGGAAGGCACTTTTAAATCCAGTTTACTTCCAATTATAATGTTTTTCAGCACAACTCCTTGTGCCTTGGTTTTTTATTTTATTTTCATTCATTCACTTACTCATTCATTCATTCATCCATTCAGCAGATATCCATGAGACACTATTTTGAGTCTCAATGCTAAAGTGGTAGAAAGTATGAAAAAAATCACCATGATTCATAATACAAAATTCCTGTGTATACGTAGGGGAAATACATACACTAATACAATATGATGACTATAGAAAGTGGAATATTTGGCACTATTATCTGTAAAATATAAGACACTATTTCAACTTTTGTTATTTTATAGCTCAGGAGAGGTGACAACACTATGGAGAGTTGAAGAAGGCCTCACAGAGGATGGACGAGGATTTGATCTGCTTGTACAGCAAACAGGCATTCCTTCACTAGGTGAAAGGACGCATGCAGAAAGGAGTCTTTTTTTGCCTATCCACTTCTCCAAAGAGTTTAGTGTATTATGTTGGAGGGAGACAAAAGGAAAAGATCTGATAGAATGACATGGTACATCGCATTTTCCAAAAATGGTCATATCTCTCATCAAGAGATGGAGTCTAATTCTCTACTCTTGAAGCTGAACTGGCTTTTGTGACTGTTTCAACCAATAAAGTATAGCAGACACAATGCTACCTGCAAGATTAGGTCATACATTTTCATTTCTGCCCTTTTCACCTGAACACTCCTGCTAGAGCCATGAACTGTGAAGTTAGCCATCCCCTTGGCCTGAGGGTGCCATGCAGTGAAGAAGCCCAACCTAGCCAGGGCAAAGACTGCTTAGAGAAGCCCTGAGACTACATCAAGAGAGAGAAATGCCTGGCTGGACCCCAGCTGCTCCAGCTCCAGCCACCTTCTGACTTCAACTGCATAAGACACCCAAACCAGGACTGCCCCCCTGAGCCCTTCCCAAATTACTGACCCACAGAAACCATGGAAGATAAGGAAATATTATTGTTGTTTTAAGTCACTAAGTTTCAGGGTGATTGGTTACACAGCAATAGATAACCAGAACAAGGAGATAAGAAGTGACTTGGCTATTTTCTTTTTTCTCATTTCATGTCAGGTTTGGGTTTGGTGCAACCAGCCAGACAGGAGCTGACTGGGACCTGGGGAGGAGGCTGACCTCAGAGTGCGAAAGAGATAGTCAGGTTAAACCAGAGAGTAGGAGTAGAATCTAGAAAACTGGTCAAGGGGATAGTAGAGGACCAAGCTCTGCAAAGCCTGGGGACAAGACAGAAACACCATTGACACAGGGCTGCTAAACTGAGAACAAAAGGCAGGGGCCTGCTATTCCAATCGTTGACAAGGTCACATGAAAATAAGAAGTGAAGCTTGAAGATGAATAACAAGTGTGACTTCACATTGAGTTGTGAAGCTTTGGCTATATCTGGTGCTTCTTCCCACTAGGGAAATCTAGAATGTTCTCAGAGCCAGGAATGAGGTGGAGCCTACAATCCCACCTGTGCAAATTAGATGGAGGCAGGATCAGGGGATGGGTGCCAGTCAGGTTATTTGTTCCCAGCCAGCCCTGATAACTGCCTCTCCCCCTCCACCTACCCTCCAGCAAAAGGAAAACAAAAAAGGAGGAGGAGGAAGGGAGAGGGGGAGAAAGGGGTGGGGAGAAGGAGGAGGGACACTAAAGAAATCTAAAAGAAAAGAAATTCAAAGGGAGAAATGGAAGGAATTATGTAGTGTTCTGGAATAGTTAGTATCCACTGAAAAATTAAATTAGGTACCCACCCCCATGTTTTAATGCATCAAAACATGCCTGAAAATAGGTTTTAAAGACAGAGCACCAGGTAAACAATAAGTAACATAGAAGAAAGATTGCTCTGGCAATGTTACAATAGCTACATCCACACCTAAAAGGGGAGCATCCAACAATCTAATTGTCCAACAGATTAGCCGAATTTCAGGACACTACGGAGCCTGTTTTTAAAAATGATGTTTGATAACATGAAGAAATACTCCCAAAATATTGTTTAGTTTTGTGTGTGTGTGTGTGTGTTTTTAAGTACTGCAAAGCGGGTTCTAGGTCTCTGTGTCTTTAAACTTTGTAACGATTCCTTGTACCAGCAGGTCCTCGAGAAATGTTGGTTCAATATATGAATTCTATAGCTAATTTTCAGTGAGGACCTACTCTGTGTGTCCAAGCATGGTTCGAAATTCCTTCCACATATAAAGCTATTTTGCCTCCACATAACCCTACAAGGTAGATACTATTACCATCCCTACTCTGAACAGGTGAAAACATAGGCAGAGAGGTTAAGAAATTTGCCCAGAAAGTGGTAGCACCGGGACAGGCAGGGACAGGTAGTCTGGCTCCGTGACACTGGATTGGCTCTTGAGCCAGACGACTCCTAAAACAAGTGATCTGAAAAAAATGTCAAAAAACTAAAATTTAATTTTGTCCTTACCCCCAAATCATCAGGAGAAAATATTTATTAGGCCTCATGATCACTGGTAACAAATCTTCCAGAACGAAGGGCAAGGAGAATGGTAGCAGAGACCCAGAATTAAGGGGAAGGAGGGGAGATCCTAGGAATATTCTTTATTTACATTATTCATTGTTTTCACTGGCCAGGAAAAGTAGAGAAAGCCAGGGCGGTAGGGGGGCACAAATTTGTTGTTAGGTAGTTTGGAATTATTACACAGGAAAGAAAGATGCCAGTAAAAATACTTTAAATGCATTATCCTGGGGTCTTCTACTTCTGGATCCATTTTCTCTCCCTACTTATCTGTATGCCTTTGTTTCAGCACCTATTACAGGCATAATCTGTCATAAATTAATTTAGTTCTGCTCATAAAATTTGAAGACTCTTACCATCAAGAATTAAGAGAAATGAGAAGGGAGAAACAGCTGAGCACCCCCTCCTCAAGAGACTCTGTCCCATGCTGTTTTGCAGTTGTTTCTAGCATCCGGTTAAGACCCCCAGCTCAGAAACAGGATTAATGCTACACGTACATTTGCCATTTGAAATGGGGACTGTGCCAGCAAGTCGTTATTTGCCTCCCACACCTCCCCGTTTCAGCAATAGGGACTCGGACTGATTCGAAGTGTGGGTGGTGGAAGAGTGGGAGGTGTCAACCGAAATTCCCCACCCCCATCTCCCGTATCGCGTGGGCGCATATGCTCAGCCACCCTGCTGTTCTCCATACTGTCCACGAGAGCGAGAGCATATGGAGCTTTGTGATGTGTTTTAATTCATCTCTCCCTTTATTCTCACACTCAGAAGGAAATGGGAAAGGTTAGATAAAATTGCGACTTAATAAGGGGTTACTGAGTGTGTAATTGCTCCCAGAGTGCTTTTAGAGTGATAGTCCGCTGGTGGGAGCCAAGCTTGCTATAAAGAATCTTGCTAAACGGCCCAAAGACTGCAGTTCCATTCATTTGTAGTTATTTGAGTAACATGCCAAAGATTAAGGAGCATCATTTACTAAAAGCCATTTCATCCCGCCTCATTTCAAACACTTGAGCAAATTCAGAAGTTCAAGGTTTCAATCCTTGAATTGTCGAGTGAACAGGTCCTGAGGTGACTCCAGAAACTTCTTTCCCACGGCTGACTTTACTAGCAGGTAGATGGGTTGTAGGCAGATTGACTGCATGATAGAATTTTTAGAGCTCCAGAGACCTTAGGGATTATGACTGCACGCTCCTGCCCTATTTCCCACAGCAGGTCATTAGCTGGTAGTGGAGGTTAGTTCTGCTGGGTGCTAACTTGCTTCTCTGCCTGTTTCCTCCCAGGACACAGGCATGGCATAACCAGAACAAAGAAGGTAGTGGCCCAAGAGGGATGGGCACAGTCTGACTTGGCAGGTGAGCTTCTGCCCAAGTTGACACAGTTCTCACTTGGTATTGGTGTTGCTCCTGATGAAGATTATGCCAGTTTTCCATTGTCCCAGAACTGGTGAAGTTCCCCCACACAAACTTGCAGCTTTCAAGGCTTTCCTTTCAAGGCTATGGCCTGAGAGTACCAGGTAGAGACCATCCGAACCTCCCCATTTTCCATGGGTACTCATGGAGGTGGTATAGGGCTGCCATAAGAATCCCCGAGCTGTACGCTCCTCACTGATGTGGTCAAATTATCTGAACCCACTTTACAGTATCCACTGGAGGAGCGTGACCACGTAGGAAGTGGGTGCACTCAGACTTCTGGGTGTTTCCTCATATCCGGCCATGGGACTTTCACTTCTTTTTTTTGTTTTTTCCCCCTTCTTCCACCTCCCCCCGCCCCCATTCCAGTTCAAGCTAGTTCAGTCTAGTTGTGCAGGACACAGCTGCCTGGCCCATGATGGTATTATGAACCTTGTGCGCCCCCCCAACCCCCTGCTGAGGCAGTTGGTCACCAGTGTAGGCAGTTTAGCCACTCACAGCAGCTCACTGGCAGCTCACCGCAGCCCAGCTCCAGGGAGAGCTGTTGTTCACAACCTCAGCTGTAGAGGGCGCAGATCACTGGCCCATGTGGGAATCGAACTGGCTACTCAACCGCATTAGGAGTACCGCACTCCAACCACCTGAGCCACCAGACCATCCCGACTTTCGCTTCTTAAGGAAGGCAATCCAGCCAGTCACATCCAATTCACCTGTTTTCCCAGGGCCATTTCCAAAGCGCATTAGTCAGGAAAGCAACAAAAAGACTTCTTGGGGTGCCTTTGTCACCAGGGTCAGGTGTCCAGGAGAATTCTCAGATTTTGAGGTATCTCTAGTCAACTTCTGTGGAGTCAGGCAGGATCTTTCCTGTCCTCCATCTTTCCAATCACTCTGGAATCTTGGAGGGTTTGGGTTTTTTTGTTTGTTTGGGGTTTTTTTGTTTTTGTTTTTCTTATGCATTGGGTTTTGTTTTTTTTCTCTCTCCTCTGAGGCCACCATTCTGCGGTTGTTATTACGTTCACTTAAGCTCCTCTGTTTCTTTGCTTGCTATAGGTGAATTACTTTTGTTAATTTTTATCATAATTTATTCCTCAGGCCTTGTGGAAGGGATTGGGGGCCGGTTAGCTCTCAGGCAGCCATTTAACTGTGGCACCATTCCCAAGGGAAATAATACCATCATGTACCTGATAAGCACAATAATATCATCCCCTTTCTTGTATCCATTTTGTGAACTATCCACATACGTTTTTAATCCCTCTGTGTTACTGAATGTGACTCTAGTCTGCCATCCAAGGGAAAGATCACTGAGGGCCAGGACCTCCTATTCATCTCATCTTTCCATTTATAGACAGTGCCTGGGATAGATAGGCAGTCAACCAATGTTTGCTGAATAAATAATGATGTATTCAGTGACTACGACTAATTATTTTTTAATCATTACAAAGTACAGTCTGAAATTTGAGAGGAGTAGGAAATCTGGTGATTTGGCTTATACATTTCATTGTTTACCTTTACTAATATGGATAATTAAATATTACCTGTATATCCATAATCAGAAAGAAAAAAGTGCTACATAATGATTAGTTGGAAGGGCCTGTTTACAAGGACCTAAGAATAAGGATGCCCACAAAATGATCAAGAGTTAGCATTATATGCTCAACATCGCTAATCAGCAGAGAAATGCAAATGAAAACCACAATGAGATATCACCTCACCCCAGTCAGAATGGCTTTCATCAACAAAACAAATAGTAACAAGTGTTGGAGAGGCTGTGGAGAAAAAGGAACTCTCATACACTGTTGGTGGGAATGCAGACTGCTGCAGCCGCTATGGAAGGCAGTGTGGAGGTTCCTCAAGAAATTACGAATAGAATTACCATATGACCCAGCAATCGCTCTCCTGGGTATCTACCCCAAAAATATAAAAGCATTTCTCTATAGAGACACGTGTACTCCAATGTTCATTGCAGCTTTGTTTACGGTGGCCAAGACATGGAAACAACCAAAATGTCCTTCGATAGATGAATGGATAAAGAAGTTGTGGTACATATACACAATGGAATACTATTCGGCGTTAAGGAAAGATGATATAGGAGCATTTGTGACAACATGGATGGATCTCGAGAGAATAATGCTAAGTGAAATAAGTCAGACAGAAAAAGCAGAGAACCCTATGATTCCACTGATATGTGGTATATAAACCAAAAAGAACAAGACAAACAAATGAGAAACAAAAACTTATAGACACAGACAATAATTTAGTGATTACCAGAGGGTAAGGGGGTGGGGGGTGGGTGATGAGGGTAAAGGGGATCAAATATATGGTGATGGAAGGAGAACTGACTCTGGGTGGTGAACACGCAATGGGATTTATAGACGATGTAATACAGAATTGTACACCTGAAATCTATGTAAATTTACTAACAATTGTCACCCCAATAAAATTAATTAAAAAAAAAAAAGAGTTAGCATTATAGCTGTTCTCAAAGAAGAGAATGTCATTGATTTTATAATCAGGAGAAACCTACTAAGTACCTCAAGTGAAAATGGGAGGTGGGGGTTAATTGTACTGCGACCTCATAGATTCCAAGAGGAAATGAAATCTAGCTGGACATTATGCAAACCAGAGCATGGAGAAGACAACCAAGATTTCGCTATGTGGCTTTTCTCATTTCTGCAGCTCAGAATCAGCTCTTTCCTCTTCCTTTTGTGTGGCTTCCTCTGCCTACTCATCTTAAGCACACTCAAGCAGTGATATCCTCAGACCCCAGATGACATGATTTGCCTATATTATTGCCTACCTTCTATGACAACCTCTCTGAGAGAGTAGCTGGGCAGCCAAAGTCTGACTTTTGGCCCTGTCTTCGAAGTCACAGACACGTGGCCAACAGATTGGCCACCTTTGAGTCGAGTGTTTATCTCTAGTCCAACCCATAGTGTCTGAGAGCAAGGAAGGAAGAGGATATATTACCTAGAAAGCTTCGAGGGTGGGGCAAACAATTAAATATTTCTAGTACTTTTGTACTTCTAGTCCATGAACTTCTTAGTATTAGAGATGTTTCTCTATTCTTTGCACACTTGGCACCTAAAATAGGGGCTGGTACATAGTTGATATTCCTCAATTATCTGATGAATGATTGAATAATGCATGGATGTGAATGAGTGCCCACTAAACTCTATGACATACCAAGTCATACACAAGGTTATCTATAATCAAAAAGACACACCAAATTCTGTACCACCTGGAATTAAACCAACTCATTTGAAACACACACACACACACAATAACAAGTGTTGACAAGGATGTAGAGAAACCAGAACACTCATACACTGCTAGTGAGAAGATAAAATGGTGCATCTTCTCTCAAAAACAATTTAGAAGGGTTTTTTTAATATTAAATATAAATTTACCATACAACACAGCAAAATGACTTCTAGGTATCTAACCAGAAGAACTGAAAGCATAAGTCCATATAATGGCTTGTACTCAAATATTCACAATAACATCATTCATGATAGCAAAAATATGGGAAGAATCCATGTCTATCAACTGGCGAGTGAATAAAAAAAATGTGGTGTATTCAAAAAAATGTGGTATATTCATACAATAGAATACTATAAAATGAACAAACTATTGATAAATGTTACAATGTGGACGAACCAACAAAATATTATGCTGAGTGAAAAAAGCCAAATACAAAAGACCACATACATGTTGTATGATTTTATTTATGTGAAGTATTCAGAGAAGGCAAACCTTCAGAAACAGAAAGTAGATTATTGGTTGCCTGAGGATAGGGTGGGAAACAGGAAATGACTGTAAGTAGACATATATTTTGGGAGTGATTAAAATCTTCAAAAATTACATTGTCGTGATGGTCACACACCTGTAAATTTACTGTAAAATCATTGAATTATATACTTACAATAAGTGAATTTTATGGTTTATAAATTATACCTCAGTATTGCTGCTTTTAAAAAACTGTGAGACTAAAAATGGTCATATAGATTATTTTAGGTAACCAAAATCCTTTGTCTAATCTTTAATTTTATCTTCCTCTGTTTTCTGAACAGATTTACCTGCAATCCACTGTTAGTTTCACATCCTCCTTGCAATTTAGCTTGTGCAAAAATGATCCTAGCAAAATCAGAGTGGTCAACCCATTCATTTGGGGCTGTAAAGAGTAACAGAATGTGTCCAGATAACATCACCAGCCAAAGCTAAGGTAGCATTGATTGTGATAGCCTCTTCCTCGTCTTCATGACCTGCAAGACCAGTAAAACCATTCCCCACAATATTGATAATTTACTCATCTGGTGAAGCATTACACACTGCCATTATATTGAGTGTTTGCTCCAGAAAATAGAGCCAGCTGGTCATTTCAGGTATCCATAAAAACTGTAATGTAATTGCTTAATATAGAATGCAACATCACTGTGTGGAGAGAGCTTGATTTTACATTCTCCACCAATACACACTGTGATGCTTCTATAATCTCTTTCACATAAATAATCTTTCCATGTGAAAAGGATTAAGGCTGGAAATGACAAAAAGATATAGAAACATTCCCAATATTTCTCAGCCACCAGTATCCTCCTCTCTCCTGAGTAGTAAGGGGAGGATGACGTTGAGTAAATAATTTTGAAAATAACAATATCACAGCTACATACTTTATACTTTTCTGACTCAATAAAAAATTAATCTTATGCATTTAAGTGACCATAATTCCATCCTTGCCATTCACATGATGCTTGAATATATGATTTGAAATAAGGAATCACCCAACTGGTCTACCCTTTCTACCCTTTTTCAAAAAATCTTGTACTCTAAAAAAAAAGAAAAATGTTATGCCTTTGCCCAGTCTCTTCGATGGTTCACAAATTTATATGGTTTAAAGAAAACTGACTTTGCTTTTTAAATACACTGTAGATTCCCTAGACAAGCTGATCAGTTAGTGAATACGTATATATATGCGTTAAATATATATGTAAATTTTTACATTTTCTTTATACAACTGTTCCAGATGGTGTGATATACATTCCTCTAAGATTATTTTTCTCTGATGATCATATTGAGCCAATGAATATTTGATTAATCCCTCTAGTGGACCCTAGCACCAAAAAGTGCAGTCATAGACAGGAAACATAGTGATAGGAGCCACTAGTTAAGGGGAATCTTTTAAAAGACAATAGAGCAAGGCCTAGAGTCCTGCTCTAGGTAGAAAAGATTTAGCACCAAAAGAGAATGTAAACCCAAAAGTACTGGCCATAGTCTCTAGAAATGCACAGCAAAAAGAAAAAATGAATTAATGATTCATAAATGCAAGGTCGATGATAAAATGCTTCCTAATTAATCAGAGTACCATATAAGTATTGATTATAACTTCGGAAAATAATAAACTTGTGCATCATAAATCAAGCAGAATATATTCTTTAAGGCATGATAGATGGAAAACAATGGATTGAACTTATTAAAGTTCATTGCAAACCTAAAAGGATTCGATGGTAAACTGTTTATACTTCCTGTTTATCATATGATCTTCCTAAATGAAATAGATCTTGAAACACATTTTTCAGAAACTGAGATACTGATCTCAGCAATAATAGAAAAAAAAAAAAGGAAAGAAAGAAAGAAACATCAATCAGGCCAAAACATTACATGACTCAATGTCTTAGGGACATAATGGGATTATAAATAATGAGAATTTGATACCAATTTTTTTCCTTTGGCTGTAAATAGAATAAAGTCTGAAATTGAGGTGTCTGTCTTTAAGCGTTTATATGCAAGATATTTATCTTTACCTTGGTCCATTTAAAAGATACCTGAGCTTAAAACAGAAGCACTGGAAATAGTCACATTTTTGAAAAATTGAAATAAGAAAATAGCTTTTAAATAGTGTGGGAACAGAAGAATAATTATTCAAGAGTGTGTATATTGTAAAATGGCACTAATTTGGATTAATGAGGATAAGGCCAATCTAAATTAGTAAAATATAAACAGGGAAATATTTGAAAAATAAAATAAATGTGTTTCTAGTACTTGCCCCTGAAATAAAAAAAAAAATAGCTAACAAGGTACTGGACCCGATGTTAGGGCTAGTTTTAATTGGTATATGAGACTCATTTGCAAATGTGCATTAATTGCTTCTTTTCACCTGTATTAATCAGCAAGTATTTACTGAGCTCCTTATTTCATGCCCACCTATGTGCAAAATGTGGGGGAGGACACCAAAGAAATACAAGAGGATTTCGTAAATCTGGCTTTCTTAGAAGATCAATTAATTTATCGTGCAGCCTATCCAATTAACAGAGGACCAAATACTTCTAAAATAGTCAGAGACCCCTCCAACATTATAAAATAACATATTTAATAAGGAGTCATTATTTAGGGCAGTTATTGTTGGCCTGTACTACCACTCAATGATACTTTCAGGAACTGTCAAGGAGCAGGCAATCCTTGAAGTATTCTCAGTCACTCTTACTCCAAGTCTCCTACAGTGGCTGCTGGTAGACCTTCCGTAGCAACCCTGGCCCCTTCTGTTTTCCTGTTTATCCTTTCTATTGTAAGAGGAAACTGGATCATTTCCCATTTTATTTTCATTTTAATCATTTTCATGATTTTAACCAAATCATGATTCCATTTTAATTTATTTTCATTTTAATAATTTTCAAAGAAATAATTATAACAATAACAAACATTTCTATATGCCAGCCTTTGTGTTAACCCACTCTTGTAGACCCCTGATATTTGCCTACTGGCACCCATTCCTCTTTCTTTTGGAAACAGCATCCAGATTTTACTTGGAGGAATTCCTTCCATTGCCCCTAGCTACCTACCTACACACACACACACACACACACACACACACACACACACACACACACACACAAACATTTGTAGTCCATTTGGTTTAAGTCAATAGACATGAGACCCAGACTAACCTTCTCAAAATATTTCATCTCCTTGACTATGGTCATTGGTCAGGGATGACCCAAATTGATCCAATGAGAATTGGTCCCCGTTTTGTTGGAGCTATTGGGAGGCAGATGGTCTCTCTCTGCTGTGGTGATTAGCTATAAAAATAGTAACGTAAAACTGGAGAGGCCTCTTGGGAATGAAACCAACACACAAGAAAGCAAAATCCAGAGATGGAAAAAGAGGCTAAATCTTGACAACATTAAGTCCCCTGGATTCAACTATACCTGAAATCCACTCCTAGACTTTCCAGTTATGTGAGCCATTATAGCCGTTTTTTTTCTTTTGAGATTTGGGGTTCTGTTTCTGACCCTTGCAACTAGAAATATCTGCTTAATAGACATATTTTATTTCATTTGATTTCTATAAGCGTCCTCTGGGGGAAGATATTTCAGTTCTCTATATTTTATGCATTAGGAACCTGAGGCTCACGGAGATTAAGAACAGTGACACAGCCACTCAGTGATACAGATAGGACTCAAATCCAAGTCCATCTAACACTGGGGTCCATGCTCTTCCTCTTGCAGTCATCTGCCTCCATGCTTCATTTTTCTCTGTGTCTCCAACATTTAATATAGGCTCTCACACTAAGTGGGTGCTCTGTCAATAGTCTGAATCAGTTTTCATTAGAGGAGAGAGGAACAGGCTTTCCTACTTAATAGACAAAAACATATAATAAAATATCATGGAAGAAAATTAATTGGGGAGTCTGGGGGTTGTGGGGATGGGGGAGAGGAATGAGACAGATTTGACCAGAATAAAACAACTGATTCTCAATAATGAGTTAAATATTTACCTGAACTATCTTATTATGTTATTCATTTACTTTAGAACCTTATACTTCATAGCTAGTGCAAAGGTAAGCTTCGGAATGGTTAAATTTGCCCAAATTCCTAATGAGTGAAGGCAAATCAATGTATTCTTCTTCATATTTAACTCATGTTCCAAAGTCTGCAATGCTTATCTAAGGACCAACCTCTTGCAGAGTTCAAAGAGAACTCTGCCCTCAGATATGCTGTGTGGAATTGTGTAACAAGACAAGAAATAGCCTCTTAAATGGCATGGAAACACATCTGTCCTAATTAAATAATATCCCACATAGCCTCTGGCTCAACCATATCACAAAGCACACCCCAAATATCATTAGCCCTACAATGTACACATAGACATGAGGACCGCAGTGGGAGGCAAAAACGTGCAGTATGAAAATGGCTGCTAAATTATACCTATGTCATGGATCTCTGCCAAGGATGGCTGACAAGCCTCACCTGTCTGGGTCATTCATCCTTGGCAGGTCTGAGTTCATTAGGCAGATGATGGGGAAGTGAGGCTAAAGCAAACTGAATATATTAAGACTCCTAACGTCCATGCAAATGGATTATTGCACAGAAATACCACCCCCAAGTGGTAGCCCAGGAAGCAAAGAACTCATTGAAAAACTCCATAAATTGTCATTATTATTCATCATATGTAAAATAGCTTTAACTCACTGAAGGCTTGCTGTAGTCCAGGCACTTTGCTAAGCATGCTACGTTCCGTATCTCATCCTCAAAACCATCCATGCAGTTGCTGCTGTTCTCAATCATGCCGACTTCCGAGCTAGGGAAAGTGAGACACAGTGAATTAAGTAACCTGTCCCAAGTCACACAACTTGTAAGTGATGAGGCTGAGGCTCACTCTTACAGCCGGCTGGCTGGCTGTCTCTGGAATGAAGGTACTTATTCACCATGCTATGCCACTACTATGATGGACTACACTGAACATTAAAGACTCCTCTGGAATGCAATTTGATTCAACTGCATTCTTTTAATTTTTTTATTGTGGTAAAATATACCTAACACAAAATTTACCATTATAATCATTTTAAGTGTATAATTCAGTGGCATTAAGTACATTCACATTTGCAATTTTGTGCAAACATCATCACTCTCCATCTCTGGAACTTTCTCATCCTCCCATCCCTGAAACTCTGGATCCATTTAGCAATGGTTCCCTATCCCTCCTCCTGTTAGGCCCTAATAACCGCTATTCAACTTTCTGTCTCTACGAATTGATTACCCTATGTACCTCATATAAGTGGAAACATACAATAATTATCCTTTTGTGTTTGTATTATTGATTTAGCATAATATCTTTGAGGTTCATTCATTTTGCAGCATATATCAGAATTGCATTCCCTTTTTAAGGCTGAATGATATTTGACAGTATGTATACAAGTATACCAGATTTTGTTTATCCATGCATCTGTTGATGGACATTTAGGCTGTTTCTACCATTGGACTATTGTAAATTATGCTGCTACGAACATCCAGGTGTAAATATTTGTCCAAATCCCTGCTTTCAATTCTTCTGGGTATACACCCAGAACTGAACTTGCTGGATCATATGGTAGTGCTGTTTAACTTTTTTAAGAACCACCATACTGTTTTCTATTTTACATTCCCACCAGCAATTCATAAGGGTTCCAATTTTTCACATCTTCATCAACACTTGTTATTTTCTTAGGCGGGGGGAGGCGGTTGGTGCCTGTTTTTTTGTTTTTTGTTTAGCCATCCTAATGAGTGTGAAGTGGTAGCTTATTGTGATTTCAATTTGCATTCCCTTAATGGTTAGTGATGTAGAGCATCTTTTCATTGCGTATTCACTCTCTATATAGCATCTATATATCTATTCAATGTCTATTCAAGTTCGTTGTTCAGTTTTGAATTGGGTTTTTCATTTTGTTGTTGTTCAGTTGCAGGAGTTTATTATATATTCTGGATATTAATCTCTTATCAGATATATGATTTGCAAATATGTTCTCCTTCTGTGGGTTGCCTTTTTAAACTGTTGATAGCAAAACAGTTGTATCTGTGAGAGTGTTTCTGGAAAAGATTAGCATTTGAATCAATAAACTGAGTAAAGAAGGTGTGGGTGCAGGTGGCCACCATATCTGAGTCTCCATCAACCTGGCTAACACCTTGTATTTGCCCCACCCTGGTGATTCCTTGAGACCCTGCCCCCAACCAACTTTGGGGACACCCAAGCACATTCCAGTGGCTTTTCTACATCACTGGTTTGTCTTGGCTCATGTTGCATACTTTCCTGAAATCTCTCAAAGGTTTGCAAAACCCAAACAAGCAGCATCAGGCTTCAGCATCTCTGTTACTTCTGGCTGAGCAGCCCTAAGTCTGGCACTTGCAACACCTGGCCTCAGTTCATGGCTTGGCCTCTGAAGGCACCTCAAGCCTAGCACAAGTAGTGGGAATCTGTGGATTGCTCTGTGGCTTATGCGAGGTACCCCCAGGCAGGGCACAGGTTGCAGCTGAGCTTGGCCAGTAGTGGAGGCCCTCCCAGGAGGCTTCAAGGCTGGCACACCTGGTGGCCAGCTTCAAACTCAGCTGGAGTATAACCAAGACACCTCCAAGCATGACACATGCAAAGGGCAGACTGGGCAGGCACCTGAGCCCTGCTAAACAAATTGTGTTCCATAGCATCAGCTCTTGCCCAACAGTTCCTCCACTGTAGTCATTTTTAGAAGTAGAAGAAGAATTCAAAAAAAATGAGGATAGTTTAAGGGGCCTCGGGGACAATATCAAGTACACCAACATTCATAGTATAGGGGTACCAGAAGGAGAAAACAGAAAACAAGGAATTGAAAACCTTTTTGAAGAAATAATGATGGAGAACTTCCCTAACCTGGCAAAGGAAATAAATATACAAGCCCAAGAAGCACAGAGAGGCCCAAACAATATGAACCCAAAGAGACCCACACCATAAACATCATAATTAAAATGGCAAAGATTAAAGACAATGAAAGAACCTTAAAAGCAGCAAAAGAAAAGCATTTAGTTACCTACAAGTTGCCTACCATAAGACTATCAGCTGCTTTCTTAACTGAAACTTTGCAGGCTCGAAGGGGTTGACACAAAACATTTGGAGTGATGAAAACCAAGGACCTACAACCAAGATTACTCTACCCAGCAAAGCTATCATTTAGAATCGAAGGACAGATAAAGAGCTTCCCAGACAAGAAAAACCTAAAGGAGTTCATCACCACCAAACCAGTATTACAAGAAATCTTATAGGGACTTCTTTCAGATGAAAAAAAATTAAAAGATCAAAAATATGAATATAAATAAATATGACATAATTTTGACATAATAAAATATGACATAAAAATTTTGACATGATAAAATATGACAATAAAATGTCAGTAGTTAAATATCTATCAACAATTACTTTCAATGTAAATCAATTAAATGCTCTAATTAAAAGACATAGGGTGGCTGAATAGATAAGAAAACAAGACCTTACATATGCTGCCTACAAGAGACTCACTTCAGATTGAAAGACGTGCACAGACTGAAATAAAAAGAAGGAAAAAGACATTTCATGAGAATGGAAACAAACAAACAAAAAATCTCTGGTAGCAATTCTTATACCAATACCAGACAAAATAGACTTTTAAACAAAGTCTTTAATAAGAAATAAATAAGGACTCAGTAATCTCACTTCTGGGAACTCACTACTTCAAAGGGACATGAGCATGCATATGTTCATTGCAGCATTGTTTACAATGGCCAAGATGTGAAGGCAGCCTGGGTGTCCTTTGATGGAAGAATGGATAAAGAAGAGGTGGTACATGTAGTATACAATGGAATATTGCTTTGCCATGAAAGGGAATGGGTCTTGCCATCTGTGGCAACATGGATGGACCTGAAGAGTATTGTGTTGAGTGGAGTATGTCAGACAGAGAAAGACAGTTACCAGATGAGAGGGGTTTGGGGGTGAGTGAGAAAGCAGAAGGGATTAAGAAGTACAAATTAGTTGTTACAAAGTAGTCGTGGGGATGTAAAGTAAAGCACAGAGAATATAGTCAATGATATGGTAATAACGATGCATAGTGCCAGGTGGGTACTAGGCTAGTCAGGGGATCACTTCTTACATTATATAAATGTCTAACCACTATGCGATACATCTGAAATTAACATAAAATAATATTGAATGCCAAGTATAATAGAAAAAAAATAAACTTTTTTTACAAATAAATTGAGTAAAGAAGATCCACTCTCATCAATGTGGATGGGCAACATCCAATCAGTTGATGACCCAAATAGAACAAAGGGCAAATTCTCTCTCTTTCTCTTCGTAAACTTTCTCACCTTCCCCTGCTCTCAGATATCAGAGCTCCTAGTTCGGGGGCCTCCGTCAGTGGTTACACCATCAGTTCCCCTGCTTGTCAGACCTCTGTTTTGGACTAAATTGTACTACCAGTTTTCCTGGTTCTCCACCTTGTAAATGACATGTTATGGGCCTTCTTATCCTCCATGATCACATAAGCCAATTCCCATAACAAATCTGCTCTTACGTATTTATACAGATCCTGTTGGTTCAGTTTCTATGGAGAATCCTGACGAATACAATTATTTGTTTAACGAATTCTCTATTGTTGGATATTGCGGTTGTTTCGGATTTTAACTGTTCAGAACAACACTGCAATGAACATCCTTATGTCTATATTGATGAGTACACCTGTGTTTCTTTCTTTTTTTAATTTCATATTAAAGGCAAAAAAGAAATGATCCTTAATCTCTCTGATTATACAACTTTTCGTTTCCATTAACACTATTGATAAGTGAGTTTGGGTGAAAGTATACATATAATTTCAGACAGTTGCACAGCACAGTGCATACACGTAGTATTGCTCAACAAATGATGGCTATTAATAGCTCCAAGAGAGTGTAGCCTCCATGATCTCAAATTCAAAAAGCAGTGTTCCTGAGCTGCCATTTCTAAATTTTGATATAGCCTTTTTAAACAATTTAAATATTTGTATTATACCATCCCTCAGAAAATGGGTTCCATTAGTTTAATACTCATGTAAAAAGAAAATACATATGTTTTTGTCCCACTTACAGTTCAGTGAACCCCCATTCTAATATTTTATGATTAGACAAATCCATTCTTAAATAACTCAAACTACACAAAAAACTGAACAAACCAGAGACATACTCTATGCAAAACAGATTTCACTATTTTTTAAAATAGATTATGATACTTTTGGCAGCAGAGATACAATCACATCAATAGAAATTAATAAATGGGACAAAGGATTTTCACTGCTTATGTTAAATACATCTAAAATATTTTTTTATAACTGGCAAGTCATTTTAATTTTTTAAAATAGGTTAAATAGTATTAGTAACAGGGCAAATTTCCTTCCATACTTGGTTCAATATCCTACAAGGAAATGTGTCTTTTGGGCTATCAAGTAAGCAAGTTTCCAACATGGCAAATCTTCATTTAGACATCAGCAGAGAATTCCTGTATATTACAGATTTTCAATGCATGCCTAAAATAATCATCACATTAGGCACATTAAGGATTACCTTGGAGAGTTGTATAGCTTAGCTCTCAGGCCCTGGCATATAGGTAACAATTAAAATTTTATTAATAAAAAGAATGAATGAATCAATGTCACTAAATATTGCCTTTGACCATCAACAACTAGGACAACTTTTATTTCTTTATTTATAATCACCATTGATTAATAACTTCTCTTGGCTCCATCATCTGTAAAATGGGAAGAGCAACAGTGCTTCGTACAATTGTTGTGAGTAACATTATATATGTAAAGAACCTGGCATCAAGCATGGCACTTTATAAGCCCTCAACAAATATTAGCTGTTCCCATTAAGAGCAATATAGTCACTTTCATCACCATCATCATCATCATCATCATTATCATTCTGGGATGCAAATGCCATCTGTCCTGCTCTCTTTGTAAGCTGGCATGAGCCTTATTTTCTCCTTGAGAAAAAGGTTGTTCTACAGTTGAGTTTTCAATACATTCACCACCTGAGGGTACAATGTAGAAGGGACTCAGAGAGTGAGAGTTGGAAGAGAAAGGGAGCCCGTTAATATGGGGAAAGCAACATGTTCCAGAAAACCTTGGCCTAGTGTATGAGAAAAATGGACTTGGCAATTACAACTGTTATGAAACTGTGTTTTCTAAAGCCAGAGGCTGGAACTGTACAACAAAACAACTCCGAAATATCAAAAGCCCACTTTGGGTGGCCTGCCAGTGGATTATAGACATGACTTTTGTATTGAGAGGAGTTATCTGGCATTGAATCAGTGGAACTACATGGTTTGAGCAGCAGGATATCAGTAGCTAGTTTGGGTTTCAAAAAAAAAAAATCAAAAGTGGCAGATCAGTACAGCATAAGCAAAACCTAAGAGATTTGTTATGTGCAGCACAAAAGAAGAGGGAGTTCTGTAAACATCCAACTATGGAGAAATATGCTGCAGAGTTTTCTTTAAAGCATTTCTCTCGATGCACTGAAACTTTTCAAGGACTTAATTGATTTTTAGGAAGACATTTAACATTGCAATCTGTATGGGAACATTCTTTGAGTTAATTTAAGAGCAAATTTATCATAGCTCATTTTTCTAATTATTGAGGGGAGAGTAAAAATGATTGCAGGTTGGAAAGAGGCATGGCAGAGCCTGGGAGTGGGGATGGGCAAAATCTCTCCAATTTCCTAACACAAAAAAAGAAGTGCATTTATTCTATTCTATTCTTTAGATTCCACATATAAGTGAGAAACAGTCTCAGAGACATAGAGGAAAAACTGAGGGTTGCTAGATGGGAGTGGGGTGGGGATGAGGGGGAAGGTGAAGGGATTAGAAAGCACAATCGGTAACCACAAGATTGCCACAGGGATACGAAAGACAATTTGAGGAATATAGTCAATAATGTTGTAAAGATTTCATAGGAAATCCGATGTATCCGAAGAGTATCCGAAGACACTTGTCTTATTAGGGAGACCACTTCAGGGACGGTGCAGATGCCTGATCACTGTGCTATATACCTGAAGCTGAAGCTGAATAATAATGCATGTGAACTATAATTTAATATATATACATAGTCAGGATGTGGAGTACAGCATAAGGAATAGAGTAAGTAGAACTGTAACAGCTATATACGATGTCAGAGGGGTAGTAGATTGGGGGAGGGAGGTTATCACTTTGTGAGGGGTGTAAATGTCTAACTATTACATTGTTTTGTACACCTGAAACTAATAATTTTTTTAAAAGTGCATAAATTGCCTTTTGTTGAAAACCACACCTGCAAAGCTAATGAGAGCGTGGGGTGGCTGTTTCTGTCAACTACTGATGGTTGATAAGCAGCTAGTCTTATCAGTGGTACTAGTTCAAAATGAAAACACCAGCATGCACAAGTTTTAGCCCATAATTAGTCAGAAACACTACTGCTTGCTTCCAGAACTTGGCAGCTTGCTGCTCCCCCTCTTTAAGACAGATTACTGATCCACGTAACATTCAAGTTCTAAATTCATGTTTGCAGCACCCATGGCCATTTCTCATCTACTAGAATGCAACATATACAAAATGTACAAGGTGGCAAAATGGAGTTATGTCCTAGGAAGCTTAGGAGCCAAGTGTTCTGTGAAAGCAGGTAAATTATGAAATAGAAGAGGGTACCAGTGCCAAAACTGAACACAAACAATCCATCATTTCTCCCTGGAAACTTCCAAAAGAATATTGCCAATGAGTTACTCCATTCTAACAAAGAGGAGACTTCTGGGCATTGTAAATGATGTTGCTATTCCTGCAGAAAGCCATCTTCAACAAATGGATTTTTATAATATTAACACATTTGAAATGTTTATGATTGGAGTCTGGTGCACCTAGGAGGGGAAAAATAAAAGGCTTCCTTACATTACAATCTTGTACGGTACAATGTCTTACAACCAAACCTGTTTGACAGGAGATCTGGCCGTTGGCCTACAGTTTTTCTAGAGAGAATGTCTGAATGGCTCCTTGATTTCAGCTAATTATCTGAGTTCCAGTGTGCGTGCATGTGTGTGTACACACTTTTGTATTGGTGTTGGGGAAAATTAGAATTTTCTTTCTAAACTCTGACTAATCTTGCTGTCATCCACCTTACCTCCTTGAATCAATCCTCCACAGTGCCATCAGAAATACCTTTGTAAAGCAAATCTGATATTGTCAAGAACCTGTTTTAAAATTTTTCAATGGCAAATTGCTTTCCTACTGGACTAAGTTCAAAATCCTCAAAATAACCATTAAGAAAACCTAAATGCAGGGCATTTTGTAAACATTTCATTTAAAAACATAATAATTCGGATGTTTTATAATTATTAAAAAAATATTTTTTTTAATTTCTTTTAAAAGATTTACCCTTTGGCTTTTTACCTATTGAGTAAATGGTTTCCATTTTTCTTGAATAGAGCAGATACACAGTAGAGCAACAGTTTCCACCCAGGGACAATTTGTCCTCCCGGGGACATTTGGCAATGTCTAGAGACACTTTTAACGGTCACAACTGGGAAGGGATGACTGGTATCTAGATAATAGAGGCCAAGGACGCTGCTCAACATCGCACAGGGTGTAGGAAGATCTCCCACATCAAAGAATTATCCATCCCAAAATGTGAATAGTGCCGAGGTTGAGAAACCTTGTGCTAAAACAATAAAAAATATTGCTCAGTTATGACCATTAAATCTGCATTTGGAGTCTCATGCCACAGGAGTGGACCTCAGAAGCTGATGGATAGGTCCCTCAGGGAATTGATCTTCACTTCACACAGGGTTACAGTGAACACTAAGGAAGGAATTGGGACTCTATTGCACAAAACAAGGTGTGATTAAAAAAAACAGTGAATGTTTAAAGAAAAAAATTATTACAGTAAAAGACACGTTGCCATTAATCCTCCTCAAAATATGCCCCCTTCACTTCGAATACACGTATCCCATCATTCTTGCCACTTTCTGAAGCAGTTCTGGAAGTCCTCTTTCAAGAGTATCTTTAGTTGCACTGTCGTAGCTGCTTTGATGTCCTGAATCAACTCAAAATATTTTCCTTTCACAGTCATTTTGAATTTGGGGAAGAGCCAGAAGTCACATGGTGCCAGATCTGGTGAATAAGGTGGATGAGGACACACCATAATGTTTTTATTTGACAGAAAAAGACACCACAAGTGTGACATGGAGTATTGTCATGATGGAGGATGATTTACAGCACACTTTAAAACACACCTTCTCTCAACCGTAGCTCACACCCTACTGACTACACCAAACAAGTTGAAACTTGTCACACACTGTTACTAAGGTTCGATGCTCTGCTTCCCATATTGTAGATCCCTGCCTTTCCATTGGATGGCACTCGGCAGCAAGATTCACCATATTTTGCGATCACATTGGAAAGGCTCCGTGTCACACATTGCTTCTGGTACAGCAGTTTCTTTCAAATGAAAACATTACAGTGTGTCCTCATTCACCTTATTCACAGGATCTGGCATCATGTGACTCCTAGCTCTTCCCCAAAGTCAAAATGACCATGAGAGGTAAACATTTTGAATCAATTCAGGACATCGAGGCAGCCACAACAGCGCAACTAAAGACACTCACGGAAGAGGACTTCCAGAACTGCTTCAGAAAGGGCAAGAATGATGGGATAAGTGTGTTTGAAGCAAAGAGACATATTCTGAGGGGGATTAATTGCAATGTGTCTTTAACTGTAATACTTTTTTTTTTAATTTAAACATTCACCATATGGTTTGATCTCACCTCATATGTAGGGCACACTGGGAAGGCCAGAGTCTCCAGATAAGTCAAACAGGAAAAAGGTTCAGAGGAATTAAAAAAAAATAAAAAATAAAAAATAATGGCAAAGAAGCATCTCTTAACTGGCAGACTCCTCACTCAGCACAGGTAATATCATTCATAGCTGTAGGTCCTTAAGAAGACTTTGAGGGACCTGAGAAGCCATGCCTCTGAGAGTGTGCGGGAACAAATTCTGCTCTAACAGTCTATTTCTGTAACATTTGCCATTTAAGATTCAAACATCCCCCAACTTCATCTGTTGGTGTTTCCATTAATCACCATCTCTTTAGGACAATGACACACCAGTGAAACAGTGATTTTGAAAGCTAGACTGAGTTAAGAAAGAAAAAGCAATTCTAAAATCACCCTTGAACAATCCAAAAGTAAAGCTTTAAAAGATCTGAATGTACCTTTTTTTTTACCACAAGTTAAAGGAGCCTAGAAATCAGGATATGACATAAGGAAATATCCCCGCTTCCCAGACAGAAAGTGGAGGGTATTTCCATGGCAAGGGAGTCTGGGGGCAAAGTGGAGGAAAAGGAAGCCAGGAGTCAGGCACAAGGGTACTAATTTCCCTTCAGAGTCAAGGGCTTGGGTGGAGCTGAGTGAAAGGCAGTAAAATTACCAGATAGCACAAGGTACGACCTGAAAACCTCAGGGATTTGGGACCTACTTTCCACTTGAATTCTGGACGGAGACTAATTTTAGGGTCCCTCCAACAAATCTGTAACAGTGGAGGAAAAGGAAGCAAGGCATGTTTTTGGCAGAGATGGCATGGAAGGAATCCAGGTGTTTCCACATACACCTGGCGAGGAATACGAAAAGATAACTATTAGGGTGAGAGTCAGCAGTCCATGGAGAGGTGACCATAGAGCAGAGGCTAGGGGCGGACAACCAGAGTGTGGGCTCAGATGCAGGATATTATTGAGATGCAGGGAATCTGCAGCAACAAGCCCCACATCAGCATGCGAAGGAAGGAAAACACACCAAAGAAAACTAACCAAGAAAATAAGACGAAAGTTTTACCATCTCTAAATTTCAGTGGCAATTACCAAGTAGGACCAAGGACATCTTCCTGAGGCCAGCAAAAACCTGGGGGACCAGCCTGAGGAGCAGCAGTCCAGGCTCCAGTCCATAACAATACGTGTCATTTGTGTACACAGGCACCCGTTTAGGAGGAAGAAGAGGAAAGGCGAGCCATTGAGAGAACTGAACTGAAGATCTCTCTAAATGTGTAGGCAAGGTTAAGGGAATAGGCATGCAAGACGTTTAGATAAGTGACGGGAAATAAACAGGCTATAATTTTTGGCATATCTAAATTGCAGTATTCAAAATGTTGATACCCATTTCAGTAGGAAATTCCTACTTACAGGGCTTAATTATGAGGAAACTGAAGCTCAAAAAAGTAACTTACGACACCCAAGTTCTCAGAGCCAGGACATCAGAGACCTCTAGCTCCAAATACCAGGATCTCTCCACTGTGCCTCGGTATCACGGCATTCCAGTGAACCCTTGGCTCTCGGGCCCTTCCTAAATTATCAACCTCATTTACCACTACATTCCTCAAATTCTTTTTGTTTCAGTCACAGAATTATTTCCATGCATGCCATGGATTTCCCTCCTTCATTCTTTTGAACAAGGTTTTCCTGCTGCTTCACTGCACATCCAAGCCACCTTTTTCTCTTCCACCCAACATAACACCACTAGGTAGCCTGGAACGCTCTTTGTTGAGAGCAAAAGGTGGGAAGTACTGAGAAACAAGCTGACAAAACTTGGTTACCCAGGCTAATTCCCAGTGAAAGAGTGCTACTGTCTCACCCAGCCCAGGCCAAGAGGCAGGATAGGATGGGTTTACAACTGCCTACTTGGATTTTGCTGGCTGCAACCATGTCACCAAACTCACAGTGGGTCTGCAACGCCCAGTAAGCTCTAAAGCTCAGAAGCTGAGTTCAACAATTCTATTTACAGCCTCACTGTCCCTTTGACATTTCGTCTTTATTCCTCTGGCACACAGCCCTCCCCAATTTCAACTCAACTTTCCACCACAATGAAACCAGCCAGACCACCCACAATACCCAGTCCTTGAAATGTGGCTGGTGTTCCTGAAGAATTGATGTTTTTTAAATTTTGTTTAATTTTAATTAATTTAAATGTAAATAGCTATATGTGACTGGTGATTACCACACTGGACACAGGATTAGAACATTCTACTTTGACTAGAATATTCCCCAGCATATATTCAAAGCATACATGATATAGTTATATACCGACAAACTAAATACATACTGGTTTACATACTTAATTTAAAATATTCCTCCAATATGGTTGACTTCCTGTTTCTTCAATAATAGCTACCAGCTATTATAACCAAGCCAAAAATTATCCCCTTGGCAAAGCTTTACCTGTCACCTCTATAGAAGCAATCACCACTCCTTTTCCTAAACTCTTACATCATTTTATACATAAGTCGGACCATTGAGTTCGAGAACTTTCCACCGTGAGCTAACACAATGAAAAGTTCACTAATTTAATTGTCCTACCTGCATATATGCATATATCTATCATAGAACACATCACAATGTATTAGTTCATTGTTGACATTTTGATCTTCCCTCTTGTTAGAATGTGCTCTCTGTGAAGGAGGAAAGAGACTCTTTTATTCATATTTGTTTCATCAACCCCCAGAGCAAGAGTGGACATAGTAAGCATAAAACCCGTTGGATGAGTAAATGAGTGAAAAATAACTGAATGGAAGACTGGTAGAAATATTACAGCCACATTTTTCTAAAAGGATTGTGGAAAGGATAAAATCTTGCAGGGGCAGAGATAATTAAAGTATCATCTGTTTTAGTTCTTTTTCTTTCACATTTCTTTTTATGGAAGTTACTGGGATCTATTTGAGAGATGATGTAGAATTCTAATTGCTAATGAGGACTCTGTGGAAGCCAACATTAAACAGTATTTGAGTTGTCAGTTATCAGATGTTGGTAATAGATGGGAGACAACATGCCTGGTGGAATAGTTCTCACCACAGTTGTCATCTGCTGCACACACCAATCCAAGATATGTCCCTGTAGACTTGAGTCACAGTTAATACACTGGAGTGCTGCCATCACTCCATCCCCCGCCAGTCCCTATTCCAAACCACCACTTCAGTCGTCTTTTTTTAATTTTTATTTTTTAATTACAGTTAACATTCAATATCATATTAGTTTCAGGTGTACAACACAGGAATTAGACACTTCTACAACTTATAAAGTGATCCCCCCATAAGTCTAATACCTACCTGGCACCATACATAGTTATTACAATATTATTGAGTAAATTCCCTATGCTTTACTTTACATCCCCATGACTATTTTGTAACTGCCAATTTGTGCTCCTTAATCCCTTCACCTTTTTCACCCAGCCCCCCATTCTTTTCCCAGCTGGCAATCCTGTTTGTTCTCCGTATCTATGAGTCTGTTTCTATTTTGTTTGTTCGTTTATTTTGTTTTTTAGATACCAGTGATAGGTATAAGTGAGATCATATAGTAGTTGTCTTTTTCTGTCTGACTTATTTTATTTAGCATAATACCCTCTAGGTCCATCCACGTTGTTGCAGGTGGAAAGATTTCATTCTTTTTCATGGCAGAGTAGTATTTTATTGTGAATATATATATATAATTGTGAATATATATACAAGATCTTCTTTACCCAATCATCTGTTGATGGACAGATACTTAGGTTGCTTCCATATCTTGGCTATTGTAAATAATGCTGCAATGAACATAGGGGTGCATATACCTTTTCAAATTAGTGTTTTGAATTGTAGTAGTCTTTTTAAAATACAAATAGTATAGGGCCATATCCATGATTAAAGTGTATTGCTGACCAAACTTTTTTTTGACATACTGTATTTTTATTATCTTTTGGTTCAAAATTTTTTAAAATTAAATTTATTGCAGTGGCATTGGTTAATAAAAGTATACAGGTTTCAAGTATACATTCCTATAATACATCATCTGCATATCGCATTATGTTCACCACCCAGGTCAGTTCTTCTCCCATCACAATATATTTGACGCCCTTTACCTTCGTCTACCTCCTCCCCTCTGGTAACCACCAAACTGTTGTCTGTGTCTATGAGTTTTTGTTTCTCATTTGTTTGTCTTGTTCATTTGTTGCTTTCAGTTTTATATCCCACATATGAGTGAAATCACATGGTTCTCCAAATTTTCTGTCTGACTTATTTTGCTTAGCATGATAATCTCAAGACCCACCCATGTTGTCACAATTGGCACTATTTCATCTTTTCTTATGGCTGAGTAGTATTCCATTGTATATGTACCACATCTTCTTTAAGCAATTATCTATCAAAGGACACTGGTTGTTTCCATGACTTGACCACTGTGAAAAATGCTACAATGAACATAGGGGTACATATATCTTTACAGATAAATGTTTTCAGATTTTTGGGGGCTAGATACCCAGAAAAGGGATTGTTTGGGTAACACTATTCTTAATTTTTTGAAGAATCTTGATATTGTTTTCCATAGTGGCTTAGTGTTAGTGGCTGTACCCATTTACATTCTCATGAGCAGTGTATGAGGGTTCCTTTTTCTCCACAGCCTCTCCAACACTTGTTATTACTTGTCTTATTGATAATAGCCATTCTAACAGGTGGTATGTCACTGTGGCTTTGATTTCCACTTCCCTACTAGCTAGTGAAGTTGAGCATCTTTTCATATAACTGTTGGCCATTTGTATGTCTTCTTGGGAGAAGTGTCTGTTCAGGTCTTCTGCCCATTTTTTAATTGAATTGTTGTTGTTGTTGAGTTGTATGAGTTCTTTACATATATTAAATATTAGCCCCTTCTCAGAAGTGTTGTTTGCAAATATCTTTTCCCATTTGGTTGGTTGCCTCTTTGTTTTGTTGATGGTATCTTTTGCTGTGCAGACGCTTTTTGTTTTGATATAGTCCCATTCATTTATTTTTGCTGTTACTTCCTTTGCCTTTGAGGTCAAATTCATAAAAACTAAGCCAAAGTCCATAAGTTTAGTACCTATGTTCTTGTCAATGTAATTTATTGTTTCAGGTCTTATATTTAGGTGTTTGATCCATTCTGAGTTAATTTTGATGTATGGCGACAGATAAGAGCCTAATTTCACTATTTTGCACATGGCTTTACAATTTTTCCAGCACCATTTATTGAAGAGGCTTTCTTTTTACCATTGTATGTTTTTGGCTCATCTGTCAAAAATTATTTGCTCAGATATATGTGGGTTTATTTATTTATTTCTGTGTTCTCAATTCTGATTCATTGGTCTGTGTGTCTGTCTTTCTGTCAATATGATTCTGTTTTGATTATTGTCACTTTGTAGCGTAATTTGAAGTCAGGGAGTGTGATACCAAAACCTGGTAAGGATAACACAAAAAAAGAAAACTACAGACTAATATCTCTGATGAATACAGATACAAAAATCCTAAACAAATTACTAACAAACCGAATACAATATTACATTAAAAATATTATACATCATGATCAAGTGCGGTTCCTTTCAGGGGCACAAGGCTTGTTCAACATACACCTTGTTCTTTTTTCCCAGGATTGCTTTGACTATTGGGGTCTTTTGTGATTCCATACAAATCTGATGATTTTTTTGTTTTATTTATTTTAAAAATGCCATTGGGATTTTTTTTTCATATTTTTTTATTAGTTTCAGGTGCACAAGACAAAGTAATACTTAGACATTTATCATTTATATCCCTCATACTGTGGACCCTCCTCGCCCCATCCACTATCTCTCTGACATGGCACCGAGCTATCACATTTCCACTGTCTCCATTCCCAGCCATTGGGATTTTGATACAGATTGGATTAAATCTATATGTTGCTTTGGATAACATGGCCATTTTAACTATGTTGATTCCTTGCTGTTAGTTGTTCTGTGTAGATTTGCCATTTTTTCATAATTCAGTCTGGGATGGTTATATATCTCCAAGAACTTGTCCATTTCTTCTAGGTTATTGAATTTGGTGATATATAGTCTTTCATAGTATTTTTTTTTTGATCCTTTATATTTCTGTTGACCAAACTCTTTAACATGACCTGCAAGAACCTATGCAAATTGACACCCAATCCAATTCTCCAGCCACAATCTAAAATGTGTTCCCCAACTCCCCTGCTCCAGCCACACTGGCTTTTCCTAGCCAGTCTCCACAAAGTCCCTTCTAGCCTCAAAGCGTGTGCACTTTCAGCTCATGCTCCCTGGAACTCTCTTTCCTCTCTTTTTTGCTTAGTTAATGCAAACTCATCCACCAACTCTCAGCTCAGGCATCACTTAATAGGGGAAGATTTTCCTGATGTCCATACAAGGCTGGATCCTTTTTATAAACAACACATATCTCTCATTTTTACACTTATCACAGATGGTTTTACATGTATGTGTGAGTATTTGATACATGTCAGTCTCTTTCCCCAAATGCTTAGTTCCACTTGAATCTGAATATGTTGACTTTTGTTCATCATGTAACTCTCTGGCCCCTAGCACTGTTCATAGCACAAAGTGGACACTCAATAAAATCTGTTGGATGAATGAAAGAATGAATACGTGATTGGTACAAAAAAACTCTCCCTTAAGAGTGTAAATCCAACAATTAAATATTAAGCATCAAAATTGAAGTACGTAAAGATCACAAGGATTAAGTCTGTGACAAAGAATAAACACGTCAGCCATGTCCTGACTTCCTTGTAGTAAAAACAATCATAGTAATGACTCTCAAATAAAGGATAAAGCACTAAGATCTCTTAACATATTCCATCTCATTCTGGGATGTTACCCACTCAGAGGTCACCAAATCAGCACAGCACATCACTATCTGCAGTGAACAACAGATGCTCCCAGGAAAAATTAGAAGCATTGATGTTAAAATATCCAGAGATTATCATTGTGGAATACTTCAAGGGTCAAAGATACAGACCTTTTAGCTTAAATGTTTCCTGATCTTAAACCAAGCCAGGAGAAATGGTAAGTTTCACTTTTCACATTTTGTGTCTGGTTTTGGATATACTATATAATTTATAAAAATACGATCAAACACATTAATTACATACTGATATTCATTTATTTATTCATTCAGCAACTATCTAGTGACTCACTAGTATCGCCCGGCAGTGGTCGACAAACATAGACATAATATCTGGCCTCATGGAGCCCCCACTCCAGTGATTGGTAACAACCAGTTTGTACTGAGTATCTGTTTACTCTTATTCCAAGCACTGTGCTAAGAGCTTGACATCCACTATCTCATTTTAATGCTAATAAAAATCATGTATGTGAGTACAATGGGCATTTTTTTGTTTGAGGACTCCCCCGAATCCACAATCCTTAACAGTCACTCTTTCCCTAGAGAAACGTTACTAGGGAAACTGTTTTTTCCTAGAGAAACTGTTTTTCCCAAGAGATACTCTCTATTTGGGACTGATAGATACAGGCCCCACCCTCCCACCAAGTGTCAAGGTGTAACCCAGGCTTCTAGGCCTGGCAAGTGCTCCCTCCCTAAAATCTGAACATTGGGCAGAGAGAATGAGACTGGAAGGGACTGCATTCAGAGCAGTCTCCTCTGACCAGGAGACCATTTGGGGCTTCCTTCTTCCTAACATCCCATGCATGCTGTCTTCAAATCCACAAGTCCCTGATATCCTATTAATAAATGATTTTTTGATTAAGTTAGAGCCAGTTTCTGTTGCTTACAACTTAAGAATACTAATTAGCATTGAAAAGATAACAAAATGGGTTGAGAAATGTATCCAAGGTCACATAGCTAAAAAATGGTAGAGTTAGTATTAGAACCCATGCAGTCTGATTCTAGAGCTGTCCTTACTACTGAAAGAGAAGATGATGTGTCCAGGGGTGCCATGGCTCATAGGGTAAATTCCGGCAGGTTCTATGGCTGTCCCATCTTGATCAAGGCTTTCCCAATGTACCTACCACCACCAACCCATACCAGGTCTAAGTCTCACACTCCTTCTTTGAAGGGCTTGAAGGGCCTCGTAGAGCAGAAACATGGAAGTTGCCTCTAAGCAGTAGTTGGTAATGTGTGAGTACAACCAGTCAGAGTCACCAGAGCACCTACCACTATCACTTTAAGCTGGACACAGTGTCAGATGGGCCGGGGCCTGGCAGTTAGCGGTTTCTCCTGGATGGCCTCCAAACTGACCTTGGAACAGAGTCAGCTTCCAGTCTGAATGGGGACTCAACTCCTCTCCCCTCTTCCCTAGCCAGAGACTTATCAAGTTCAGGGAAATAGAAAAACTCACCCCCAAAACATGCATCGAAAATCTTTGAGCAGGAAGCCTTTTTCTCTGAGTATGAAAGTCTTTGTTTCAGCTTCCAAAGTGAATGAGTCAAGGCTGGGGGAAGCAAACAGCCTTCAGAGAACAAGAAAGAAAGCACGGGGGAGGGACACCACCAAACTGGCTTTCTAATTGTGCCCCATGACCTTGCCCTAAAGGAGTATAGTGATAAATGATCCTTGTAAAGTTCTGAGATAATGAAATATATGTAAATGCATTGTTGGAGTCCAGTGAAGAGTCCACGTGCATTTGACTGTGTTGGTTGTGGATTTCTCACACATACAATAACAAGTTTCTGGCTTCCCTGGCACATATGCTTGAGCAATGTGTTGCTATATTTCTGACAGTTGGTGACATTTCCTTTGCAGTCAGCAAGATTCATACAGAGGCTGTGTGTCCAATGAAGAAATTAACATCCTGAGTCCCTATGTTTGCTATCAGTCATCATTTGTGCCTTCATGCAAAAAGCACTCGTTGAATACCTACTGTGTGCTCGGCCCTAGGGGACACAAAACGAGTCTGAAGCAGTTACTGTTCCCTTAAGGAGAAGACACGAAGACACGTGTACTTAGAAAACTATATTACCCAGTGATGTTATTAACTAGAACAATTGCAATTAACATTTGTTTGAGGACTTACAGTGTGCTAGGAACTATTATAAAATATTTTGCCTGTAACATCTCCTCTAACCCTCATAGTAGCTCTGTTATTATACCCATTTTATAGACGAGAAGCATGGAGAAGTTATGTAATTTCCTCATATCACACTACTGCAATAAGAATGGGGGCAACCTACTTCTGGATTCCAGGAAAGGGATGCTAGTCACACAGAAGAGTACCAGAAAGGTTTCATAGTGGAGAATGTGTGAGCTGTCCAGCTACTCCATAGTCTATTAAGGTGATGTTAAGGAAATGTGACCATATTTCTCTTGTGTTTATCACCCTCAAGGGATATGTCATTATTAACACATACCCCTCGTCTGAGAGTTGCTTACGAAGCTGCACGTACTGATAACAGACTTAACATGAAGACTTTAGGCTTATATCGATCTCTTTTCAAAGCTTGAAAAAAATTGTTTCTATTGGCCTGTTGTGTTTAAAATCTGAGAATTCAGTAAATTGATTAAAAAATTAACACAGAGTTAGAAGATCAATTGAAGAAACTGATACCTATTGGCCCAAAGGCCGTTTAACAATCAGAATTTTCAAGTGGGTGAGACCTTAGACATAAACTGATCTATCATTTTCAATTTTAAAATGAAAGGATGAAGACACACAGAGGTGAAAAAGAAACTTGTCCTAGGGCTTTGTATAGGAGCCAGGACTGATACCCTTGCCTCCTGATTCCTAATCCAATGTCCTTTTTTAATTAAAACAACAACTTTATTGAGGTATAATTGAAATACACTAAATCACATCCTTAAACTGTACAATTTGATCCATGTTGAGAAACGCATTCACCTGTGAAACTATCACTTCAATAAACCTAAATATTTCCATTGCCCTCCAAGTTTCCTTATGCTTCCTCATCCCTCCTTATACCTTCATTCCTGGACAACCACTGATCTGTTTTCTATCAATACAAGTTTGTATGTTCACAATTTTATATAAATGGAATTATACAGTATGTACTCTTTTGGGCTGACTTCTTTCACTCACAGAATTATTTTGAGACTGATCCATATTGTGTGTATCTACAATTCACTCTTTTTTATTGCTTAATAGTATTTTATTGTGTGGGCATAACACATTTTGTTTAGCCATTCATCTGTTAATGGACACTTGGGTTGTTTCCATGTTTCCAGTTTTGAACTATTATAAATAAATCCACAGTAAACATTCCTGCATGGGGTGTCCAGTTAGCCCAGTTGGTTAGAGCATGGTCCTGCTAGCACCAAGATTGCCAATTCGATCCCCGCATGGGCCATTATGAGCTATGCCCTTCTTTAAAAAAAAAAAAAAAAATCCCTGCACAAGTGTTTGTGTGGACATATAATTTTATTCTCTAGACTAAATACCTAGGTGACTGGCTGGGTCTTATGGTAGGTCTAAGTTTATCATTTCAAGAAACTACCAAACTACTTTCCAAAATAGTTGTACCATCTTATATTCCTCACCAGCAGTGCTTCTGAGTTCTAGTTATTCCACATCCTGTCCAACATTTATTATCAATTTTCTCTTCAGTCTTATTTTTATCAGCTACTAACGATTTCCTTCACAACTAACTAGTAAATACCTTAATGCTGCACTGGTAGAGAAACGCCTTTCAAGTGTCCGAGGCCAGATGTCATGTTCTTACCCTTACCCCCATCATTTTCTTTTCTCTCTTAGTCAGTTTTGTGGGATGTAGTCTTGGAGAAACTGTAGACATTTTTAGAGGTAATGTCAATGTGAAAAGCAGAAAGGTTTGACTTTCTTATAGGTGCTCCCCTTGTGACTATGAAGGAAGAGAAAGTGCCCTCACTCAGAGCACTGAAAGGACATGTCATTACCACTAGGCTAAGGAAGGGCGTCATAGAGAAACTCAAGAACTTGATGCAGGGACCCTGAAGGGTCCAGTGAAGAGCAACGAGAAGGAAGGATACCTTTCTGGTGAGCTCTTTACAGACCACAAAATGACTATTTTTCCTTCCCTTGAGAGTGAACACCTTCTCTTGATCATCCCTGTAAGAAATCCATAAATAGCTGTTATTAGTTATTAATTATAATAGCTACTACTAAATTAGCAGAGACCTTGTATCAGGAACTATGCTAAAAATTTCACATCTGTTTTTTTCATTTTTATTCTCAGAACAACCATGTGAGGTTGGTATTACTAATCTTATCTTATATTTGAGGAAAGTGAAACACTGAGATGTAAGGTAACTTGTCCATGACCACTGAACCAGTAAGTGGCAGAGCAGAATTTGAACCCAGTTCTGTCTGATTTCAATCTCAAACTCTTAACCACTGAACGCTACTACCAATTAAATGACTGAATATGGATATTGCGAATGTAAGTGAATAGTAAATGAGTATGAAACTCCTTCTAAGGCTAACCCTCTATGAATCTATTCTGTAATATCATGGATTGATTGCAGGCATTGCATGCCAAATACTCAAGGAATTCTTGCAATTCTTAAACGTTTGCCAAGAGTAGGTCCTTCGTGCTCCCTAGTAAATTTGGAAGAAAAAGGGACTCCATATTTAGACCTTTGATTACTAACTGCACCAGTCTTTTTTTTCTGCCCACCCATTCAAGCTGATGTTTCAGCAACCACTAATGTTTTTTTCAGATGTGTGTACACGTACATATCCCTCCCCACAATGTCCAGTGGTTTCCACATTTTGTGGATGTAATTCTCACCTGGGGAGCTTGTTAAAAATAGAAATACCAGGGCTTCACATTCTGAGATTCTGATTCAATAAGATTGGTTTTAAACCCAGCCTCTGTATTTTCAACAAGCATCCTAGGTAGAGAGAAAATTGCTATTTTGCAACTGTGTATCATTCATTCCCTGACCTAAAATCAAGCTAATTTCATTTGGGGGGATTGCCTGTCCCCTGCTGAGTTTGGTCCTGGTGGGAGACCAATTCCAGGCAATCACCTACATAGAAGCCAAACCCCCTTTCCCATCGATTGGTTTAGCAAAGGAAGTGGCATGTATGATATCCATGGTATTACATAACTAAGCTTACGCCCTCTCCCAACACTTTGAAATTTGAGTGAAGGAAGAAATGGAGATGATGAAACTCAACAATGATGTCCCATACCAGCCGTGGGACAACTGTTTATTTATTGCTTCTTGGCCGCAGAGTTTCCTTGGTTCCTACCTTGTCTCTCAATTCTATGAATCCCAATTCGATTTGTTCAAATATCTTTTCAACAAATACCTTTTAACTCAAGTTAGCTGGTCAGATTCCCAGGTTTGCAACAAAAGAGATATGCCATGAATACCTCAGGCAATTCTGATGAAAGAGATCTAAAGGCCAACCTTTGAAAAACACTGCCCTTAATTTTCAGTACTTCCCTACTTGACCATTTGGGGAAAGGACATGTTACCTCTATTAGCTACCTCCAGCCATCCTTCCTGCATGAGGAAACGTGTCAAATCTTTTCAAAAGCGTAAGGAGACCCTGTTTTCAAAATACTTAATTATTCTTCTTTTGCATCTGATGCTTGTACTCTGCAAATAATAAGGATCCTTTTTGTCACTATTAAAATAGAGCTCAAAAATGCTGTTCTTTGGCTGGAAAACTCAGAATGATCCTCACTAGCTTTTCTTTGTTTGTGTACCTCAGGAGCCTCTGTTAGCCTAAAAGCAGAGGAAGAGTTGGTAGAACCAAGTGAACATCTGACAAGCCACTAATTTGCTGCCTGATAGTGTACTGTTGTGGGCCATGACCTCAGGGAACTGATGGGATGTGAAAAATCCATAGGAAAGCATGGAAAACCAAAAGAGCGCCTTTATTAGCAACTCCTGATGAAATGATGACATTCCAATGATAAATAGATGCTAATTGTTCCCTTATTTCTATAGTAATAAGCCTTTAGTCACAGATTTCTGGCTGAAGAGTTAGTCATTGCAGAACAAATTACAGCAGAACCGAATAAGGGCTGTGACCCTTTTCCCCAGCTAAGGCAATCTTACGTACTTTGGTGTTATGCAATATTGTTAACGAACTAGTTTTAGATGCTACAGTTATCTTGATCTTCAGGAGAAGGGACTTCCAGTGGGGAGTGGAGCTCTGAGACTTTTGACTGTCCAGAGTCATTATTTTTCCCCTTTTCTGAGAATGGCATTCCAGTATGCCTCTGGGAGACCTCAGTTTCCTAATTGTGGTCTGTGCAGTTTCAGCGGGGTTGACACCACCTCCTTAGCTCCAGGGGTAGGCAGGGAACCCAGGCCTGGCTAGTCAAGGCATTCAATCTTCCTGGCTACCGTGATGGACTCAAGATGGACATATGACACAAGTCAGACCAGTGAGACTCAGACCTAGGCTTCTGCGGGAGCCCTGGAGAAGAAGGTACTTTCTGCTGAGTTTGTTAAGCTAGCAGATCCAGGCCATTATTACCACCATTAGGAGAAAGCCGGTTTAAGAATTAAGGCACCTTGGAGGAAAGCAGAGTCAAGAGACTACAGAAGACAGATTTCTGATGTCCCTCTGCAAGCCTTTAAATCCAGCCATGACTGAAGTAGCGTTACTCGCTGGGTTTTTCAATCACACCAGCCAATAAAGCCCTTCTGGTTTTGCTTAAGTTATTTTTGAATTGGGTTTCTGTCACTTGCAACCACAAAAATGTTGAGCAATACACATGGGAAGCAATAGATTGACCTCCACAAAGATTATTTGATGAGGTTGTAAATCCATCCATCTGGAACTACTCTTTGTGTTCTAGGAGGGAAAGGGATACAGTGTTAAAGAAAGACAGGAAGCTCTTAAAATTGGTCCTGTTACAAACACTTTCCCACACATTTCCTAAGCTAAGCAGCAAAACCTTATTTCTTTGCCTTCCTTCTGCACAATGTTTTCAAATTCAGAACATATGCTGAAACATTCCAAATGAACTTGACTTCTGCTGTTCCTCTGTCTTCAGGAAACCATTTCATTTTATGTGGCCTCCCTTATTACCTTGATGCCTTTCCTTCAGTTGTGATTTCTTTTAGAAGCAAGAACACCTTCCTACCAGGCCAAGGTCATAAGCCCTAGCACCACCATCCAATACTTCAAGCAAATTCTCCATCAGAATGAATCACTAAGAGACAACAGGTCAGAGTTGCCTCCTTGAATTTATCCTGCTGTGCACACTCTGCTTCTTAATGCATACACGCCCCAGTGAGGGACTCTGGTCCACTAGTATCTCATTCCTTTCTGATGTGATGGGATAGAACCGTGAGTATCCCAACATGTCTCACTAGTAGGAAGTTATAAAGTCAATTTGCAGCTTATCACCATCCTTGGCTCCTCACAAGGAATTTATTGCCAAACCCTGTGATCTCTGTCCTCACAGAGCTTAAAAATAAAACTCAGATTGCTTAAAAGATAACACACAGGAGTTTTCCACACTACTAGACCAAGTTGTGGGTAACCCAAAGATCCTCTGCTTTAAATAGATAACAAAAACCAAGTCTAAAACCTTGCAGGGATTGAGGAAATGTGAAGGGGAAAAAATGGTAAAATCTAGCAAAAACTGGACTTGTGAATACAAAGAAAAAGACAAGGTGGAAATTGTGCTAGAGTTTCTTGCTTAGGAAGTTAGACATAAATGAGAAAATAGCCATGGATTAGAGCTGGTAAATTTAAAACTATTACCTTTTTTTTTTTTTTTTTTACAAAAATTATACTGGTGCATTGTAAAATTAGAAATCACCTGTAATCACACTTCACAAGGATAAACACAATTAAAAGTTTAAAGTGTTACTTTTATACCTATACATACACACTGATGTAGAAAGTTGGGATTCTATTAGTATTATTTATTAAAACCTGTTTGTTTAAATGTAATATTTTATTATTCTTCCACATCTTTAAACATTCTAAACATAATTTTTAATTTATTTTTTCAGTTAATTATTCAATATTTCAGAGGTATAAGGAATACATAAAGAGGTATAAGGAATCATATCGTGAATGTCCTGTACCCACCACCCAGCCTAAGAAACAAATCATCACAAACACAACTGACGCTTTTTGATAAACCTCTGGAGTAACATTCTCACCTTCTCCCCACTTGCCTGTTAAGTATAATTTTTTTCCCAGGCTGCATAATGTTCCCTCATAAAAATGTATCATAATGTATTTAATTCTTTGTTGTTAGGCCTTTAGACTATTGCCAGTTTTTCATTATTATAAATAACACTGCAGTTAATATCATTATATGCAATTGTTGCACACACATCAATGATTATTTCTTAAGACAAATTCCTAGAAGTAAAGCTGCTGTTGCCCAAAGGTAAAAACATTTTGCTATATATTGCCAAGTTTCCTTCCAGAAAGTTCTAATCAAGTACACCCATCCCACTCCCCAGCATTGTATGAAAGCGTTTACAAAGCAGCTGTGACTGACAGCTGTACCTTACACACTTATATATTGTTTGATTTTTTTTTTAAAATAATTATTAAGTATTACTGGACTAATACAAAAAAATAACTTTTTTATTTTTAGAATAACAAATGATCTGCAACAACTCTAAGACAGAAACAGCTAACTAAATGAAAACACAAAACAAAGTGAGTAAAAATAAACCAGGTCAAAGAAAGCTGAGAAAGAACCAGGATAAAAAGGGAAGTGCGGACACTTCAGGAAAGGCAGGAGACTAAAATGAATCTGCAGGTCTTAAGAATCTCCCTTAATAATCTATTCGGGAGAAAGGGATAGCAAACTTTCTGAGAGGAGCTGACAGTAAATATTTCAGGCTTTTCGCGTCACACGGTCCGTGCCACAAATACACTGCAGTGTGAAAGCAGCAGGAAACAATATGTTGATGAATTGGCATGGCTGTATTAAAAATGTATTTTTATTTATGGACATGGGCATTTGAATTTCATGGTTTTCACGTGTCGTGGAATGTTATTCTTCTTTTAACTTGTTTAATCATTTAAAATTATAAAAATCATTCCTAACTCGTGGGGCTGTTTGGGCTCATGAGTCATAGATTGCCAACCCCTGGTTTAAACAACTGCATAATAGTCTATTCCATGGGTAATCCAAAATATTTTTAATGAATCCCCAATTGGTGACATTTACATCATTTCTGGTGTTTCCCTATTATACACATTGCTGTGATGCACATCCTTGTACGTGTGACTTTGAATGTGTAAATGACTGCCTCCCACCTATCTCTGAATCCACACTGATGTCACCAGCAGGAGCCCATTTGAAAAAATTTTATGGGAGGGGTTTTTGAGACAGTCCTGCTGAGCTCCCAATGCAGAGGCTCACAATGCGTCTTTTATTCGCCGACCTATTAATTCTATTTTTTAAAGGACTGTCAAATTACATGACATGAGTAATTCTGGACAAACCCTACTGCTTGTTTTCAGCAATTCACAGTCCTCAGAAGAATTCTCAAGATGGCCTTCACAGTTTTTTCCAGGAGGCTGTCAGAAACATTTGACAGCCATTTTCCAGGCCACCCCACCTCTCTGAGAGACCCCTACTACCAGTGCCTCTCTCCAGGATTCTCACCCTGTCTCTGTGTTTTAAACATTTGGTCAACTTGATATAAAAGTTCCTTCCTACCTCTTCTGGAACTCAAATACTTGGTATATTTTTAGATTTTTTTCCCTAAGAATAATAATTCCTCTTACCTTAGCTAGAAAACATCTCAGCATGTTTTCTTCACACCATACCTGACCATAATAAGTGCTCAAGAAACAATAGCTGTGTTAGTATTATTAACAGCTTTGCACTATCACTCCTCTCTACAAATATAGTCATAATTTTTTAACATATATAATTTTTAACATAAATGGCATCAGTCTATGAATAAGCTTTAGTCATTTTTAAGTCCCTTAATTTATCTGGAACATGTATCTTATTATTTCTAATGACTTTATAGAATTATAATGCATTGGTATGCCATTATTTGTTTAATCATTCTACTATCGATGGTCATTTAGATTTTCAAAGCTGGAAAGAAAATCCTTGAACATACAGGTTTGGGTATTTATGGGAGTATCTTCTTAAAATGAATTATCAAAAATGGAATTGCTGTGTCAATAGGTATAGACATTTTTTATTTTAATAGTTATAGGCCAAAGCAGTCATCTGTTCAGCTCCCAAAATATTTTCAGCTTTCTGTCTCATAGGGCTGCAACTGCTGGTCACCTTGCCTGTATAAAGGCCATGAAACTTGGCCAATAAATTGTGAGTACAAGAGACATATGTCATCGCCATTTTATTGCCAATTTGAAGCCTTCCAGAGCCTTCTTTATCTTCTGCCACAGGTACCAGCAATATACCAGGTAGTGGCTGTTCCACCAACCTGACTCCTGTAGGGAGGTCCATGTGGAGCAGCGCTCACTGACCCACCACAAACACACAGCGTGAATGAGAAATAAACATGTATTGTTTTAGGTTGCCATCATTTGGGGGTCATTAGTTACTGTAGTATAACCTGATTGATAAACTGTCAAATTTGTCTACAAATAACTTTTTGCCAATTTACACTCCTACAAAAAGTAAGAGAAAGAGCCTGCTTTACTACATGCCCCTTTTGCAATTTTTCTTAATTTTACAGATTTCTCCTTGCCATTAGTCTAATTAGACACGAACAGGAAAAAAGGTGGGTAATGGTTCCACCGCTATCCAAAGCTTTATTTATTTCACGCTCCTCCTCATTTATTGGCAAATCCCATTTTCTCAAAAATACCCCCGTGCTAATATGCAGCTAAAATACCTTCTCATGCTCTTTAATTGCTCTTCTCCCCAACAGTAACTAATTCCTTTTTTGCTGGCCTCATCTTACGTCCACTAGCCTTAACAAGTGCATTGTAATCTCATCCATGTTTCTCCCCACCATCTTGATTTTCACAATTTTTTCCTTGATAGAGTAATGAGCAGCCATTTATTTTGTATGTGACTATACCAAATGGTCCTTTTGGAAAAATATCACATTAATAACTTCATATATTTTACTTTTATATTTTTATAAAAGGGAAGAATTTGTAGGTATGTATCCAAGCTCAATGCACCCTTTAAGAACTAGCACAAAGGGGGATCAAATGTATGGTGATGGAAGGAGAACTGACTCTGGGTGCTGAACACACAATGGGATTTATAGATGATATAATACTGAATTGTACACCTGAAATCTATGTAATTTCACTAACAATTGTCACCCCAATAAATTAAAAAAAAAATAAGAACCAGCTCAAATGTCCCTTATGTCATGAAGCAGTTTGACATCATCCTCAGCTCAAGGTAATGACCTCTCCTCCACGTATTTTTCTACATCTTTTTTCACAACACTTCTGTGGAATGCAATCAGAAGAGACTGTTTTGTGAATTGAACCTTCCTGGGTGCCTTTCGCAATCACATCATTCATTTATTTGCAACACATTTTGCTATCACGGCATTACAAAGTGATATCACTGGGCAGCTGCTGTCATTGGGAGAGAGGAAAAGCATGTGATCAGAACAGCAGTGTGAAAGCAAGACATTCCCAAAAAGTGTTCAAAACAGCTTAGACACCTTAAAAATCTGAATGCTTAAATTCTAGAACTTCGAACTTCGGGGCAGCCGGATGGCTCAGTTTGTTACAGTACAAGTTCTCAACAACAAGGTGGCCAGTTCAATTCCCGCATGGGGTGGTGGGCTGCGCCCCCTGCAACTAAACATTGAAAATGGTGACTGGACTTGGAGCTGAGCTGCGCCCTCCACAACTAGATTGTGACAATGACTTGGAGCTGATGGGCCCTGGAGAAACACACTGTTCTCCAATATTCCCCAATATAAAATTTTTTAAAAAAATTCTCAAACCTCAAGTGCATTGTTGTATTTTTTTTCTACAAGATAAATGGTTCCTCTGATAAAATCCATGAAGAATGGAAACAGAGTCTGTATTTTATGATCACTGTGGGCATCTGCACAAACTCTGCTAAGATGTAGCTATCTCTGTCTTGGAAGGATGCTGTAGGACAGTGTGAACTGGCTTAGCCCAGTTTGGTTAAGTATAAACTAGTGGTTTTTTATTTGTTTGTTTTTGTAGAATATAAGTTCCAAGATACATCATTATTGTTCAGTAATCAATTGTTGAATATGTAGTTAGAGATGATTCAATGTAAACTACCTCTCCTAAACTGTGCTGCAATAAAAATGAATCTAGTACCAAATTATATCACACAAACAAACATTTATTAGATAAACATTTATCAGCAAGCAGGACCCAAACTCCTCAACCACCAAGCTTGATTACATCCCAGCTCTCTCATTCTGTGTGTTCCAGCCATTCTTCACATGACAAATTCCCTTGAGATCCATACAACAATATTGCTGAGACAGGATTCCATTCGCTCCTAGAATCATCAGGTAAACAGAATCACCTAACTTAGAGGAGGGAGGCAGGACCATATTAGAAACAAACTATAGACACCATTCTGAAAGTTGAAGAATAACAGACTCACTCGAATGTAATGTACTATTCATGTGAGATTTGGAGATTCTCTAAAATATTTTAGCCAATCTACATATCTTGAACACCAGTCATTTCACTAATGAAAACCCACTTCTAATATTTATTATGCTAATTAACAAGACCTTTGGTATCGGCCAAGGATAAATATGGAAAGCACTTGTGGTTAAATTCATCTGCAGTGTGGTCTTATGATTAAATGCAAACTGGCCATCTCTGGAGCATATTTCCAATCAGAGAGACTAACTGCCCCTAGAATGTAGCATAAAACTAATCAACCACATATTTAGATCATACTATCTCTGCTGGCATAATTTAAAATCAATTACAGACATCAAAACACAAGAAGTCACCATAAGATTCTAAAGCACAAAAATTATGGCATTTAAACCAGTGCTTGAAATCTGGGGTGGAGATGAACAATAGCCTCAGTAGGCACCTTTCCATGTCATATTATTCTTACGTAAGAAAAAGGAGATTTTATTCACCAGGAAGACATTTCTCTTGGTAGATTGCCTGTGTATAATGGGAAGAACTGAGAGCCTTAGCTCTTCAAATCTGTCAGGAAGACACCACTCTCCCTTACCCCCATCTCATCACAAGCTTTAGAAGACTTCAAACACACAACTCTAAAATTGGGCATTAAAATAAGTAGATGCCAATAAGGAGATCCAGTCAAGGTGGCAGGGGAGATAAATGCTGTGCTCACCTCCTCCCAGGACCACATCAATTACAACAAAATTATAGAACAATCAACATGGAGAACCGTCTGAAGACTAGCTGAACAGAATTCCTGTAACTACGAATATAAACAAGAAGCCACATGTCATTTCAAAGCAGCAGACTATATGTTCTTTTCAAGTGCACATGGTATATTTTCCAGGATAGACCACATGTTAGGCCACAAAGCAAGTCTCAATAAATTTAACTAGATTGCAATCATATCGAGCATCTCCTCTGACCACAACTTAATACCAAAAAAAACAAACAATCCAATTAAAAGATGAGAATATGATCTGAATAGCCATTTCTCTAAACTGAACATACACATGGCCAAAAGACTTATGAAAAGATGCTCAGCATCACTAATCATCAAAGAAATGCAAGTTAAAACCACAATGAGATACCACCTCACACCTGCCAGAATGGCCATCACCAATAAATCAACAAACAACAAGTGTTGCCAAGGATGTGGAGAAATGGGAATCCTCGTGCACTGTTGGTGGGATTGCAATCACCATGGAAAACAGTATGGATGTTCCAGAAAAAATTAAAGATAGAACTACCTAATGACCCAGCAATTCCACTTCTGGGTATTTATCCAAAGAAATCAAAAATACTAATTCCAAAAGATATATGAATCCTTATGTTCATTGCCACCTTATTTACAATAGCCAAGATACGAAACCAACCTAAGTGTCCACTGATACATAAATGGATAAAGAAATTGTGGTAACATATACAATGGAATATTACTCAGCCATAAGAAAGAATGAAATCTTACCATTTGAACAACATGGATGGACCTAGAGGATATGATGCTAAGTAAAGTAAGTCAGACAGAAAAGGACAAATACCATATGATCTCACTTATGGTGGAATCTAAAGGACAAAAATAAACAAACAAACAAAACAGAATCAAAATCATAGATACAGAGAACAAACTGAGGGTTGATAGATGGGAGGAGGGTTGGGGACAGGGTGCAAAAGATGAAGGGATTAAGAAGTACAAATGGGTAGTTACAAAATAGTCATGGGGATGTAAAGCACAGCATAGGGAATACAGTCAATAATATTGTAATAACTATGCATGGTGTCAGGTGGGTATTAGATTTATGGGAGGATCACTAGTTGTAGAATTGTCTAACCACTGTGCTATACACCTAAAACTAATATGATATTGAATGTTAACTGTAATTGAAAATTTAAAAAAAGACTACTGAAGTAGTGTTTTGGAACAGGGACTGGCAAGGAATGGAGTGATTGGCACAACAACATTCACATCATAGGGATACCAGAAAGAGAAGAGAGAAAGGAACTGAAAACCTATTTGAAGAAATATTGACTGAAAACTTCCGTAACCTAGTGAAGGAAATAGACATACAAGTCCAGGAAGCACAGAGATTCCAAAACAGGATCAACCCAAACAGGCCCATTCCAAGACACATCATAATTAAAATGCCAAAGGTTAAAGACAAAGAAAGAATCTTAAAAGCAGCAAGAGAAAAGCAGTTGGTTACCTACAAGGGAGTTCCCCCATAAGACTATCAGCTGATTTCTCAACAGAAACTTTTCAGGTCAGAAGGAATTGGCACAAAATAGTTAATGTGATGAAAAGCAAGGACCTACAACCAAGATTACTCTACCTAGCAAAGTTATCATTGAGAATCGAAGGACAAATAAAGAGCTTCCCAGACAAAAAAAAGCTAAAGGGGTTCATCACCACCAAACCAGTATTACAAGGAATCTAAGAGGGACTTCTTCAAGATGAAAACTTAAAAAAATCACGATTATGAAGAATGAAATGGCAATAGCTACACATTTATCAATAATTACTTTAAATCCAAATGGATTAAATGTTCCAATCAAAAGACACAGCGTGTCTGAATGGGTAAGAAAACAAGATCTGTACATATGTTGCATATCACAGACCCACTTCAGATGGAATGACACACACAGACAGAAAGTAAAGGGATGGAAAAGGATATTTCATGAAAATTGAAGCAACAACAAAAAATCTGGGGTAACGATACTTATACCAGACAAAACAGACTTTAAAACAAAGGCTATAAGTCCCACTTCAGGGTATTTATCCAAAGAAACTCAAAACAGTACTTCGAGAGGACATGTACATCCGTATGTTCATTCCAGCGTTGTTTACAATGGCCAGATGTGGAGACAGCCTGGGTGTCCACTGATAGAAGAATGGATAAAGAGGAGGTGGCACATATATACAATGGAATATTGCTTGACCAGGGAAGGGATGGGTTCTTGCCATCTGCAGCAGCATGGATGCACCCAGAGGGTATTTGCTGAATGGAGTATGTCAGGAAGAAAAAGACAGATGCAATGTGATTTCCCTTATATGTGGAATCTAAAGAACAAAATGAATAAATAAAACAGAAACAAAACTCATAAATACAGAAAACATTTTGATGATTGCCAGATGGGAAAGGGTTGGGGGTGTGGGTGAAAAAAGGGGAAGGGATTAAGAAGTACAAATTGGTAGTTAGTCTTGGGGATGTAAAGTAAAGCACAGAGAATATAGTCAATGACATGGTAATTATGTGTAGTGCTAGGTGGGTACTAGACTAGTCCGGGGGATCACTTCTTAAATTATATAAATGTCTAACCACTATGCTGTACACCTGAAATATAAAATAATATTGAATGTCAAGTATAATTGAAAATTTTAAAAAACGGAGGAAAGATGAAGAGGAATAAGAGGTCCAATTTCCAGGTATAAAACATGTAAGTCACGGGATGTAATGTACAGTGTAGGGAATATAGTCAATCATATTGTGAAAGCGTGGTAATGTGTTAGATGGTTGCTGGACTTATTACGGTGATCACTTCTTTAGGTACATAAATGTTGAATAACTACAGTGTACCCCTAAAACTAATACAATATTGTACATCAGCTATATTTTTAATAAAAATCTTTTTAAAAAAAAAGAAGTTATGATTTTAATCAAATTTATGCATCTTGCAATTAATTATTTAACATCTGCCTTTCAAAATAGAAAACAAGATCCGGAAGAGTAGGAGCTTTGTTCCTTTTGTTCTCCGTGGCATTGTCAACAACGTTTGTTGTAGAATTGGTGCTCAATACGTATTTTTGGAATTGTGAAGAACAGAGATGTCTTTTATGAAATGTGTCACTCTGATTAAAATTTTTGTTGCATATTCTCTCTCTTAAAAGTTCATTTGACATATTTATTTCTACTATCTTTCTCTTCCCCTCAATCCCCAACTTTAATTACCCATCTGTGTCTTCGTGGGCAAAAACTGTAAAAGATATATGGCAGTAGGAGAAGGGATCTCACAGAAAACTTAGAATTTGACTTAAGTAAGGAAATGTATGGTCCTCTCCCAATCTGAGGTTTTAGGACTCTAATAAATATTCAGTCCTTGGGTTAATGTAATCTAGAGTAATAAAGGCCCAGCTCTGGGGAGTCAGGCAGATCTAGATATATTTCCTGGCTTCACCACTTGGACGTGTTACTTAACCCCTCTAAGCCACAATTTCTTCATCTAAAGAATGGGAAGATTAACAGTATCCAGCTTATAGAGCTGCTGACCTGATTAAATTCAATAATGTATGACATGGTAAACACGGAGATGGGCCACCCACAGCCCCTTCACGGAAGAACTAAGTGTCCAACTGCAGGAAATGCAGGCAGCTGTCAATTGTCTCAGAGTCGGCGTCAGCTGTAGAGAGTGCCTCAGTCAAGGACATACCCTTCCTGGGGCGGCCTGCACCCTTTCGCTGAGTGAGACATGAGTATAAAAGCTTGGCTATTCCAGCCTTACTAGGGATACCACGATGGTCTTCTTCCTCTGCCCCATCCTGCTTCCTCCTCCTTCCTTTCACAGTGTTGAACCCTAATAAGCATCTTGTACCCCAACTTCATTTTAGCATCTGCTTCTGGAGAACCCAACCTGAGACATATGTCAAGTGCTCACCACAGTTCCTAGCACATGGATCATAAGCATTCAGAAAGATTATTATTAATGGTCTTAATGAAGACAAGAGTAAAACTGCTTTCTTGTACTCAGTATGATCTTCTGCAATGGTACGGCAATTAAACATTTTGGTGGAGTTGCCAGGACTTTTAAACCTAATTCTCTCTTTGTTTCTTCTCTCTTCTCTCTTCTCTCTCTCTCTCTCTCTCTCTCTCTCTCTCTCTCTCTCTCTCTCTCTCTCTCTCTCTCTCACCCCTCTTTCCTCTCCCTCTCTCCCCACATGTGGATTCATTCATTTATTCTAAATTGTGAGGGACTTCTGTGGGCCAGGCTCTGAGCTATACACTGGGAATGAGAATAATACAGCCAGCTGAGGATGGGACTTACAGCTTGCAGTAATGTATGTGTAAATGTGTAACTGTTTATCCCTGATGCAGGAGCCCAGATAAGAAGTGGGCTGGAGGAGACAGTAAATTCCTCTGCCTGTGTTGGCAGAAAGGGAAAAGCTATAGTCAGCCAACACAGGTGAGTCTTTACACCACTTCCATCAGTTTCCTCTCAAGTTAATGCATTGATAATAGGGAAAACACATAGCTCTCTGAGTAGATGGGAATTCTGGCTCCAACTGAGGCCAAAATTAATGAAGAGTAAATTGGAAATAGTCGAGAATATATAAAACATGATGGAGCAACAGAAACACTTCTAAGGCAACCAGTGATTTAATTCCATCATTTCCTGAGCAAGCTGGATGCTGGGAGTAAGGGACACAGAATAAGTACGCCAGTTCCCAGCCTGGAGACACTAAAGGCCTTGAGGGGAGACTAAGACTCTACAGAATAACTGTACAGAAAGTAGAGAAGTCTAATAGGTGTCTGTGTAAGAACACCACAAATGCATGAATATAAGGTCAGTTTTTATTTTCTCAAACATTTATCCAACAGAAAGAAGAGATGTGCCTTATATTTGAGTCCTTACCAAATCTCTCATTACGGGGTATGGGCTCAAACATTTTAATTTAAAGAATGAATTACTGAACCAGACCGACTTCAACAAGGCTGGTGTGGAATGGTTACGGAGGTCACCTGAAATTGTTTTAAAAAATAAATAAAAAGACAGAGAAATTTAAGACAGATTTAGTAGTAAGTGTTCCTAAATGTATAATCTCACAAATCCAAATTGCGTTATTTGTAAACAAATCTTTGAAAGACCGTTTTAGAAAGCAATTTGGCACTTTCACATAGCAGGGCAGACACTAGATAAACAACATTGCTCAATGAAAGAAGTGAAAAGCTGGATTAAAAATATAAAAATGTCTGTTTAAGTCCTTTGCTGGTCTGAGATGAAAAGGATTCTCCAGAGGCCAGGAACCAAAGAGCAGGGATCCTGGGAGATATTATGCTGAGACTAGAGACCTTGAATTTTGGCATTGACAGCTGCTTAGAGTGGATGCCTGAGGGCTGGGTTTGGGGGTACAGGGGTACCGATTTGGTATTCCCACATAAAGTAGAGACCCAAACAGGCTGCTAGGAGCAAGGAGAAATAAACCTCGTGTTCTGAAAGGAACCAAAAAAAAGCAGCTCTGAGAGAAGGAAAAAGGACTCCCCTGAGAATCTGTAACTGTAAGCTAGGTTGCACCCAGGTTTGCAGTCTGAATTCCACCTGTGTAGAATTCAGAATTCAGAATTCTACCTTTATTCTTCTAATTTAAAGAGAAGAATAAATTATCCTGCTTGTTCTTCCAGAATAAAACAGGACAGGGTAATTTAAAGATTGTGTCTTGCCATCCATAGAATTACAAAAATATTTTAAAACTTTTATTTCTTTGTTACACCGGTATACTTAACTATTAGATATGAAAAAAACAGAAAAGAAAAAAAACAAAAAGAAAAAAATATACGAACAATTTTCAACAAACTCTATGTATGCATGTGAATGAATAAAAATATCAGCGATTTTTAAGGACAACAACCAAAGATAACTATAGTAACAAAAACACTAGTAAGTAGCTTATTGGAAAGAATGACTTGTTTTAACTATTTGCTTATCTCCTTTTTTTCACTTTTTTTTTTTTTTTTTGGTTCTTTTCATGTGAGAAAAATGAGATAAAGCTTTTGGAGATATTTTGGAACAAAGTGATATGATGTTCCTTGCTAATTTACTAAATTAATGACAGCCAATAGTTTTCTTCAGTTCTATCAATACTCAAGTTCACCAGGAATTGTATTAGACTTCCGCTGGACTCCATGGGAAGTCAAGCATTTAATACTGAGAAGATCTCAAAAGCCTTTAAAAGACAAATGGGGAAGAGGAAACGACGTTAAATCCTGGTAAGTATTCAGATCACCAGGGAAAAGTCGTGTAAGGGGAACAATTACCTTGATATATTAATGTTTTTCTCTGGTAATCACTCTTTCCAGATGTTCAAATTTGCTTTATTTCTTCAAAGAGAACCAATGAAGGCCATAAAGTACGCCATTTAAATAGTCAGGCTCCAAATTTCATCTAATTTGATTTTTCCCCCTCTATTACACAATTTGCCCACCCTTCAACATTCCTTTTTACAGACATCCCTACTATATATAATTTCAAGTAATTCAGGCATTACCATAAGTTTAGCTGTTGACAGACAATGAGAAGAGGCTAAAGCTCACCAATGCCTAAATAATTAGTAGCTCTATTGTGGGAACAGGGCTTAGTAGTCAGTCTGGAACTATTTTAAATCCAAAATCAAGATGTCTCAGCATGATTCCCTTCAAACTATGAAAACAGGTCTGCATAGTATGTTATTAAACATAAAGGTGCTTCTTTAATACCATGTTTCCCCGAAAATACGACCTAGCCGGACAATCATCTCTAATGCGTCTTTTGGAGCAAAAATTAATATAAGACCAGGTCTCATTTTACTGTAATATAAGAGCCGGTCTATATAATAAATACAATACAATACAATACAATATAAAATACTGGGTCTTATATTAATTTTTTTATATTAATTTTTGCTCCAAAAGACGCATTAAAGCTGATTGTCCGGCTAGGTCTTATTTTCAGGGAAACACGGTAAATCAAAACTAATCTCATCTTTCTGATAGATGTCTTTAATAGGAAAAACTAGAGCCCACCCTCTTAATTTATTTCTTAGGCATTCTATAATAAGTAGGTGGATGATTCTTCTCTAAAGTCAGTCATCTAACCACACTCACCAAATATTGGCAAAAAGATGACATTGCATTGTAATTTTCGGAAAAACATAAAATGAATGTACCTTGAAATACCTTGAAATAAAAAACATTCTGGAGAGTGGTTCCCTCCCCCACATACCTGCTAGGCTTCTCCCTTTTTAATAGGACTTCAGACTTCTCAGTCGTAAGATTTGGCTAGCATTGAGCTCTCCCCAGAAGCCAAGGATAGGCCCTGAATGGCTTGTGTCCTTCCAGTCAGGGTGAATGACTTTTTGGAAGAATTTTAAGAAAGAAGGGTCCTCTCTTTTCTGTGGAAGCCACCAAAAGAAACTTTCTCCTCTCTGCTAAAACAGGTAAGTGTGGCTCCTATTCCTGCTGCCAGGCTTTCGTGGCCATAAAAAAAAAAAAAAAATGTCAATCTTTAGATGAAACTGATAGTGGAGAAGACAATATGGAAAAACAAACAGAAACTGGGGCCCACGTGATAGGATTGAGCCATCAAATCAATCAATACCTTGATGCCTGCCCACCACTGGTCTGTTCAGTAAAATCAGCTGATAAATTCTCCTTCCTGTAAGGGTCTTTAGGTAGGCTTTTCTGTTACTTATAACCAAATGATTGTAAATAAAAGATACTTGCAACCGAGGTGATTATTAATAGAGGCTGAAATCAGATTAGAAAACCAGACTTGAATAAAATTATCCAAATATCTTAGTGTGTCACAGCTTAAACAGGTTAGGGCATCTTACTCGACAAGAAAATGTAGCCTGGTGTTTAGTAAAGTCGATCTATTACAATGAAAAGATTTTATCGTTAACATGTGGAGAAGTCTATTATTGCTGATAGAATGACAGGTTTTGTTAAAATACGTCAGTTTACTATGGAACAAAGAGCTGAGGCTATTACCTAAGTCCATCCCTGTGCATGTTCTGTGAACGAGAAAAGAACAAGTGTATCATTTTCTCCATGATCTCCATGGCAATTTGCGAAGTCTCCATCATGACATGTTTTATCCAAGAACATTATTGTTTTGATTTTGTTTTTGAGAAGAAAGATGAGAATTCAGAGATATTCTTTGTATATCCAAAATAAAGCAAAAACTAGTTCTTATTTTTTCCCTGTTTAATTTTTTCCTTTTCCTGTTGAACACCACCTAGAAATTGCACATTTAGAGGTTTCCTTGGTATACTGTACACTTCTCAGTTTATCTGGGCAGTGTCCATGACCTGTCCCCCTTCCTTCTGTCCACATGGATACAACATTGGGTTCTTGGTTGCCATGATTAGTCAATAGGTCGCTGCCTACTGGATTCAGTTTATTGGATCAAAGATGGATGTCTCTTTCACAAAGCCAAGCAATCTCTTTTCTAGAAATTTGGATTTGGAACCAAGAGAATGTCAGGTTAATTTGTTCACTGTGGCTGCACCAGGGACATAAAATCAGTAGGACTGAGTGGTCATACTTCACCACGTGGACTGGAAAGTTAAAAAAATCAAGTGTGGTGACGTGTAGTAATAAGAAGAATTCAAAGAACTAGCAGTTATTGAGTGCTTACTAAATAGCAGGCCCTGTGATCAGTTTCTTACACGCCTTGCTGCTTAATGCTCAGAATCATCAGTGAGGAGGCCACTGCTATTATACCCATTTAACAGAGGAGCACACCAAGTAGCTAAGTGAATTACCCAAGATCAGAGGGCTCATGTCAGAGCAAAGAGTCAAACTCAGACAATGTGTCTTCAGAGCATTTCCAATAAACCACCAAATCCCATCCCTGGTGCCATTTTGTGCCTAAAGTTAAGACAGATCATGCTCTTTGAATCCTGTAAAATTGCCCAGTATTTTTGTAGTAAGTTTCCCTTTCTCCTTAGTTTAAGTTAGTTTCCATCTCTTGCAAGCAAAAAAGTCTTAAGGAGCATATTAGTGACAATCCGGGATCAACACATTATGTAATCCCAGGAACTCGATAAACAGTGAATAAACGGATAGATGAACAAATGAATATCTTGTTATCACAAAGCCTCCTCTGCATTGGGCTACTGGGAGTCTTAATTCGTGACCACTTCAGGCTCAGATTCTCTGAACAACGCCTCTGATTTGTACCCTGTGCACAGCAGATGCTCTGTCTCTGGGCATTTTTGTAGTAGGTGGCTAATTTCCTGGAAATGGAGTGAGTTATTCATGTTCCTAAGATGTAGCACAGACCATCTCCTCCTCTGCAGTCTTGGCATTTTGACAGATAGATGTAGGACTCAGTCACTAGTAGAATCCAGAGGGGGAGTGGATTTAGGTTGAATTTTTGAAAAATAAAACCATCCTACTTATGGCAAGATTAACTCAAGGCTGAGAATTGAGCTTTGGAGTCAAGCAAATCTGAATTTTAAACCCCGCCAGCTCCACCCCTAGCAGCCTTGTGACATTGGGCAACGTTCTAATGCTTCTCTAAGTTTTACAAATTTTCAAAATATTTCTTTTTGGAATTCAAAAAGTACCCCAAATAAGTACAAGTAAAGAAGTAACAATTAACCAGATTTACCCCAGAATTAATTGCCATTACATCGTGGCTTGCTTGCCTCTATATACTATGTTTGCTTGTTTAAGAAAAATCACACGACAATGTTCATAGACGTAATATGCATTCTATATAAAGAATCCAAACAATATAGAAAAGTAATAGGAAGTTTATTTAAATCACCTCAAATTCTACCATCCAGAAATTACTATTATTTATATCAGGTGAACATTATTATGGAAAATTTTCCATGTTTGTACAGATAGAAGGTTGACTACATAGATAAACAAATTGTTTGATAAATAGATTAGATGGATAGAAATATTTTACTAAAACTAAACAACGTATATGGCTTTTAACTAAAATATTAAATTTAATTTTATTTGACTTTAATAGAAAAAATAAATTGAAGGGACAATAAGAGCATTATTCCTGAAATTTTTAACCTCTAATGTTCTTAGCTTAAGACCCCAAGTTCTATCTGATGCTTATGCAAATATCCCCATACTGCCTCATATCCATGTATCCTAAATTTCAGAAGAACGATCTTCTGAGCAGCCATGGTTCTTTTTTTTATTGTGGTAAAATACCATAAAAGTCACCATTTTAATCATTTTAAAGTATACAATTCAGTGGCATTCAGTATATTCCCAATGGTGTACAACCACCATTTCTGTCTAGATCCAGAATAGTTTCACCACTTCCAAAAGAAATTCTATACCCACTAAGCATTTACTCCTCCCACACTCACCCCTCCAGTCTTTGGCAAACATTAATCTGCCTTCTGCCTCTATGGATTTGCCTGTTACGGACATTTCATATAAATGGAATCCTATAATATGTGGCAATTGGTATCTAGCTTCATTCATTTAACATAATGTTTATGAGGTCCAGCCATGTTGTAGCATGCATCAGTACTTCATTCTGTTTTGTGGCTGAATAATATCCACTACATGAATATACCACATTTTGTTTACCTAGTCATCAATTGAGGGGCAGGCATATTTATCTATTCATCACCGTTTGGCTATTGAGAATAGTGCTGCTATGTATGTTCATATACAAGTTTTTGTTGGGAGATCTGTTTTCAGTTCTTTTGGGTAAATACCGAGGAGTGGAATTGCTGGGTTACATGGTAATGTGATGTTTAACTTAGTAAGAAACCACCAAATTATTTTCTATATCAGCTGCACCATTTTACATCCCGTTTTTATTTTCATCACTAACTCCACATCTTCAAAGGCTTCCTTTTGAGAGGTTAAAAAAGCACAAGGCCAGTTTCAATTTCTTTTTAATCATATTCAGCCTATTGTTCCCTTTTACTTCAATGATGCAGTCAGTCAATTAGGCAGTTCTTAAGCAAAGGAATAACTCTTTATCTCAGAATTCCCAACTTAGTACCGGTCAATCAAAGAGGAAACATAGAAATTAAACCTTTTGTCCCCCTTGCCTTAAGCCTCTTTTCATTCCTTTTTTTGCTGAGAGGTTCTTGATAGCTTGGAAAATCCTACCCATTTCCTTGGAGTCTCTGAGGGCTACTTGTTTTTAAGACCCAGATCAGACCTCATTTTCCATGGGTACTCCAAGTCCCCTACCATAAACTCCCAGAGCTGCCGTATTGTCTCTGCCACATAGTTTGTGCCAATTTTGTATCACTTAATAATATAGCTTTTGTTTATATGCGTAACAAAAAGTTCTGTCCACAACTTGTGTGCCCCTTGAGGATAGTGAGTGGGAAGCAAACACACAGAGTGGACAGAAAGTAGGTCATATAAGTCAGACAAAGCAGGCCTTAGTTCACACTTCATTTAGCTGTGAGCTCCCAGAACTTCTTCCATTTCCTCTCCTATGTAAAGGGGGTAAATGCTGACACTGCAGATCATTATCATGATTAGAGATAATGCCTATAAAGCACCTAGGGGGTGACTAGTAAATTGCAAAGATACAGAGCAACATAGTCTACATTTTCACATGTATCTTGTATCTCCCATGTGTCCCTGACAAGCACTGCACATAATAAGAGCTCAGAAAATATTAGGGATTGTTCTATTCATTCCACCTTTACCCATCAGCCTTGGGTTAAGTGTGAGAAGAGGACAGAGCATCTTCCTATGTTGTATTTGTTAGTATTTTGTGCATATTCATTTTATCTATTTGCACTTAACCAGTTTCCCACAAGTTGAGGAGACACAAATATTATCCTGAATAAATAGGTTCTTCCCTCAAAAAAATCTTCTCAAAATACAGTGGTACCTCGGTTTTCGAACTTCTCCGTTGACGAACATTTCAGTTTACCAACGCCATAAACCCGGAAGTAAATGCTTCAGTTTTGGAACACGCCTCAGAAGTCAAACATGTCACGTGGCTTCCACTGAGTTCAAGATCCTGAGGCCTAGTTGTCGGCTGTTTTCGAACATTTCAGAACTCAAACGATCTTCCGGAATGGATTACGTTCGAAAACCGAGGTACCACTGTACTCATGGGCACAGGAAATACCAGAAGGCCTGTTTGACCACCCTATTGGCTAATAGGTGTTCATTCAATCAGACTAATATTAGCTCCCAAGTACTGAGTAGTCCCTGTGTGCCAGGTACTGACTCAGCATTTCACATGGTTCTCTTTGAATCCTCACAATAAATCTATGATTCAAAAGCACTGTTTTCATTCCTTTCAGGTGAGTAAACTGAGGCTCAGGGCAGGCCCACTTTTCAGCACATGACAGAGGTGGAATTTGAAACCCCATCCGACTGCCGATTCCATGCTCTTAACTCATATACTTTTCTGTCCCTCCAGCCCATGACAGAACTTCTAGAAGGAGCAAGTACTGAAGCACATGGGATTCCACTTTTTCAAGCACAACACAAAAGTGAGTAAAGAAAAGACACCTCAGAGAAACTTGTTTGAGCATATTAACAAGGAAGAGACATCAACACAAAGATATCCAACTCATCCAACTCACTTCACTGATAGTTAGGTGGTACAGGTCAAATCCCATTGCCCCCTAATATACAACTGACGAACAGCTTTCAGTCCCATCTCCTGCCAACATATTTCAACTTTAATAAAACCTGATGTGACTCTGTGGTCTTTTGATCATTTAAACACCATTCATGGAGCACTGATGGGTGCCGAGCGCTATGCTGGGTATGCAATACTTTTGAATCTGTTGAAAGAGAATTTATGCCACATATTTAATCATTAGATGTGTGATATGTTTTAGGAAGACCATTGGATATGTTGTAACCATTGCTTTGTTCTTGTGGATGACCTGGTCCACAGGCTAACTGCTACTAGAAATGAGGTGAAAAAGGAACTTGAGTTTGTATTTAAAACTTTGTCGTATCTCCATCGACATTGCTATAATTCAATTAATCTCCATCGCTTTTCTAATGTGAAAATTAGATGTCAGCTAAGCCTCAGAATTTCACATTTTAAAAAGTCATGTCAAAATTGAACAATTCAAGCATGTTATCAGAATAAGATCTCACATACTGCATGTTCTTATACCCTTGCTGTGGGAGGCAGAATAATGGTTCCCCAAATTCCACCTCCAAATCTCCAGAACATTTGAACATGTTACTTACCTGGCAAAGGGAATTTTGCAGATATGCTTAAGTATTGAAATGGAGAGATTGTCCTGGATTAAACAGGTGGGCCCAAAGTAATCACAAGTGTCCTTAGTAAGACGGAAAGAGGCAGGCAGGTCAAAGACAGAAGTAGATAGGATGAAAGAAACAAAGATTCAAGTGATGCAGGGCCATGAGTCAAGGACGCATGCAGCCTCTAGTAGCTGGAAAAGGCATGGAAACGGAACCCCCAGAAGGAATGAAGCACTGCTGACACTCTGATTTTTATCCACTGAGACTGATTTCGGATGTCCTACACTATAGGATAATAATTTTCTATTATTTTAAGGCAGTAAATTTGTGGTAATTTGTTACAAAAGCAATAAGAACTTACACACAGACTTTTCTGAATCACAATAGTCAGATATTAAATTACTCTGATTGAAAGCTATGATATCACTTCAAAAGAAAAAAAGGAAGTGTCTTTTCATACTAGTCTTTTTTAAAGCTTGAGAAAACTAAACATGGTCCCTTTAGTGAACGCAAAAGGAAGAGAAGAAGTAGAATGGTACAACGTGCAATCTGACCTCTTGGAGAGGTCAGGGCATCATCTATAAAAATAGGGATACTGTGAATTCGAAAGACTGTTATGAATGTAACCCATATAAGGTCTATGCAAACAACTACCATGTTCCAGTTTCAACACAGAATCACATTCAAAGAAATAAAACTAGATAGAAAACCACAATTCAGAGCAACTCAAATTTTTATTCAAACTTTCAAGAAAATGATAAAGGGAGAAATTCACTTTTAATAGATAACTTCTTAAAAATCCTTTGGGGGTTTCACTTATTCTCTATCTGTAGGAGTAACTCAAACAAATTCTCCTTTTTCTCGCCCCCCCACCCCAAATTTGTCCTTTACAACCAGTTCTGTCACCTCTCTAGTCTAGCGTGCCTCTCCCTTCCAAGCCTCAATCTTTTAAACATGTATATCTGTGATTCTCAAGTGGGGGTCCAGGGATGCTATAAACATCCTACAATGAACAGGCCAGGCCTCCAAATAAAGGACTGTTTGGCACACAATAGCAAGATGCCACGAATGTAGATAAACTGAGTCACTTCATCGCTTGATTTTCTTTTCATTTATGAACACCTGGATCCTACCAACAAAGGTAGCTCCTTAACGAATGCAACAGCAAGACTCCTTCCCCTTAGAAATGAAGGGAGGAAAATGCTTGCAATCTCTTAAATTCAATACATTTTCTTTTATCTTTGTCCCATAAGAATTAAATGCAATAACACATACAAAGTGCCTAGCATGGTTGCTCAAACCATGGAAGCTAATGGATGCTCAAAAAAGTATTAGTCCTCATTTCTTTTTCCAGAGGGGAATGAAGAATTCAATTTACATTTAATATGGTGTCCCTAAGAGAACAGCAGCTCTCCCTACTATATCCTCCCTCCCCAAAGCGGCCTCAAATTTTTGAATATTTAAATTATAAAAACTGTTCACCTGCTATAAGAGAGTAATACATTCCCCAGGAAAATTAGGTTTTAGAAATAAGAACATTTGAAAAACAGCAGAGAAGAGGAGCATTGAAACCCAGTGTTCCACTACTGAATACTGAAAGTTCCAATTAATGTTTCAATATTTAAAATAAACAAAAATTTTATTAAGTAATATTTACAGTGTGTAAGAAGGGAAACGACTTCTGTTTTCAAAAATATCTCATTTTTATTGTGATGACCGGGACGCCCTTTGCATTTGGTTGAATATATAAATTCCTATTTCTCTCTATATACGCATTTTAATTGTGATAAAATATACATATCATAAAATTTATCTTTTTAAATGTACAATTTAGTGGCACTAAGTACATTCACATTTTTGTGCAGCCATTACTGTCATCCATCTCCAGAACTTTCTTCATCTTGCAGAACTGAAAGTCTGTACCCAGGAAACAGTACTCATCCCCTCACCCTCCAGCCCCGGGCAACCACCATTCTATCTACTGTCTCTGAAATTGACTACTCTACACACCTCATGTAAATTGAATAATATAGTGTTTGTCAGGTTACAACTGGCTTATTTCACTTAGCATAATATCCTCAAGGTTCATCCTTGTAGCATGTGACAGGATTTCCTTTCTTTTTTAGACTGAATAATATTCCATTGTTTTGTACCTAATTTTGCTTATCCATTCATTGGTCAATGTACACTTGGTTTCCTCATTTTGGTTATTGTGAATAATGTTGCTATGAACATGAGTATAGCATACATGTTTTTTAAATGTTCAAGTCATGGTGATTGAAGAGCTCATCCATGCTTACTTTAGATTTATGCATATTTAACATGGAATTCAAATTTTATTTTTACTGGCCGATGAAATATTGCAACAGGTTAAGTTTTGTTTTGTTTTGTTCTTTGTTTTTTGTTTTGTTTTGTTTTGTTTTGTTTTGTTTTTTGGGAAGGGGAACAGGACTTTATTGGGGAACAGTGTGCACTTCCAGGACTTTTTTCCAAGTCAAGTTGTCCTTTTTCAATCTTAGTTGTGGAGGGTGCCGTTCAGCTTCAAGTTGTCCTTTCAGTCTTAGTTGTGGAAGGTGCAGCTCAGCTCCAGGCCCAGTTGCCGTTGCTAGTTGCAGGGGGCACAGCCCACCATCCCATGCGGGAGTCCAACCAGCAACCTTGTGGTTGAGAGGACATGCTCCAACCAACTGAGCCATCCGGGAGCTCAGCAGCAGTTCAGCTCAAGGTGCCGTGTTAAACTTTAGTTGCAGGGGGCGCTGCCCACCATCCCTTGCAGGAGTCGAGGAATTGAACTGGCAACCTTGTGGTTGACAGCCCACTGGCCCATGTGGGAATTGAACCGTCAGCCTTCGGAGTCAGGAGCATGGAGCTCTAACTGCCTGAGCCACTGGGCTGGCCCCAGGTTAAGTTTTTTGAAACAAAATTAAGCCACAACAAATAATGACATACTAAAGTCAAGATTATCAATGCAGTATTATAAGGGTTAAAATCATGGTGCTCTTTAATCAGCCTGGCAACTCTGCGCAAGTAACTTCATCTTCCAATAATAGTTTTTATCATTTATTGGGTACTAACTAAACATCAGATATTGAGGTGTGCATTTCACATGTATTAACTCATGTAAAGATCATAATAACTCATTGAGAGATATGCCATTATTATCCCCACTGTACTTAGCTTTGCAGTAGATAGTATGTATTGGAGCCACATTCCCTAGGTTCAAATTCTAGCTCCTCCACCTACTATCTATGGGACCTTGCTCGTATTAATTAACTATGCATTAATTTCCTCACATGTAAAATTGAAATAATAGTATCTACTTCAGAGTGCTGTTATAAGGATTGAGATGATATATGTGAACTCTTAACACAGGACCTTGCATATAGTTAGTAGTCAATAAATATTACATGTTAATATTTGCATCTACTTTTCATTCAATAAATCTTGGTACCTTTCCCCATCTTTAATGCACATATCCAAAGAGTGAGTACAGAATTTACAAAGTAATATTAATATTAGCATAAACCAAACATAATTTAAAAAGTCACCTTACTGGGGCCTGCCCAGTGGCTCAGTCAATTGGAGCTCGGTGCTCCTAACGCTGAAGGCTGCCAGTTCGATTCCCACATGGGCCAGTGGGCTCTCAACCACAAGGTTACCAGTTCAATTCCTCGACTCCTGCAAGGGATGGTGGGCTCTGCCTCTTGCAACTAAAACTGAACATGGCACCTTGAGTTGAGTTGCCACTGAGCTTCTGGATGGCTCAGTTGGCTGGAGCGCGTCTCTCAAACACAAGGTTGCTGGTTCGACTCCCCGCAAGGGATGGTGGGCTGCACCCCCTGCAACTAGCAAGGGCAAGTGGACCTGGAGCTGAGCTGCGCCCTCCACAACTAAGACTGAAAGGACAACTTGACTTGGAAAAAAAAAATCCTGGAAGTTCTCACTGTTCCCCAATAAAGTTCTGTTCCCCTTCCCCAATAAAATCTTTAAAAAATAAAATAAATAAAATAAAATAAAATAAAATAAAAGGAAATGATTCCAAAACCCATACATGTTAAATCACAAAAGCATTCGACAAAAAAAAACTCTTTAAAAAAAAGTCACCTTACTTTCTAAATTATATAAAAATAATATAAAGGTGATATAAAAATTATGTATCACATTCTAAGTTCAAGTAAAATGACTTAAGGCTACCCATGGCATTCTTCTCTTTCCTATTATGGATAATGACTAAATTGAAATTTGAGATATTTCAATTTGAACTTATGCCCAACTTTGTGGAGCATTCTTGGACAAATCATTTGACCACACTAGGCTTATTTTCTCCAGAACAGAGTGCAGGTACATGACTCAACAGTGACTAAGGTTTCCTCCAATTCTAGAATGTTGTGATTCTCAAGGTTGATATTTGTATCAAATACCAATCATCAAAGTTGTATCAACCTCATTTCTTGGAAAGCCCTTTACCTTTGGGTCCAACCTAACTAGACCCTGCTTAAATCAGAGCAGGACCATGCTCTAATTCCCTCAGTCCTCTTCAACAGAGAGAAAACATATGCCCAGTATTTGTGTGCAAGGCAAAATCTTTACATATGGATTGGATTCTACTCAGCAAGTAAACTATTCTCAGTAAGTAAACAATATATATTCCTTCTAACTAGAAATCCCTAGATGGCTTTTGTACAGAGGTGTCTCTTGTTCAAACCAATCAGCTGCTTCCTATCTCTTCATTATGAATAAAACAACTGGCATATTGAAGTTTTGATGACCAGAAGACCATTCACATAATCCATGACAGATGGATTTGACCCCTTTCTGACTTCCAAGATTTTTAATACGTTCTTTCTAGGCCATTGCATGTGCTATTTCATCCATCTGGCACGTCCTTTTTTCCCTATGTAACTATTATTCATCCTGCAAGACTCGGTTCAAAGACCACGTACCTCCATGAAATCTTCTACAGTCTAGCCAGTTGTTAGGTTCTTTCCCTCTTCAGATCTAAGAGCATTAATTCAGACCCCTCTTTTGATCTTTATCATATACTTCTTTGTTTGATTTGCATATATATGTCCAGGAACCTTATCTTTTTCATCTCTGAAGTCTTCATAGCACTTAACGTGGCATGTTACAAATGCTCAACAAACATTGACTAGTTGGATACTGCCTATAGACTAAAGCATCTACCTATAGATGCTACCTGTGAGATTGAGTCTGATCATTTAATGCATGTACCTTGTTTGTGTCCCACACAACTACCCTCAGAGTAGACAATGTTGGATTGATTTATCTGAACAGATTATTTGTTTTGCATTGCCTTGACACTCTTTAAATCTCCTTGGTCAGGACATGGGAGAGTGAGAAATCCAGAAAATCAAATAGGAGCATCTTTGTTTAGTACAGATAGAAAAAGCTTCTTATGTTTGATTTGGTGCAGTCCCTAATGACCTAATGGAAGGCAAAACAGGTGTTGACTGGGATGACTTCAGTATTATGCTATGAAGTTTCCTGAACATAAGCAATAAAAAAACAGATGATTTCAAAAGCCATTGTCAACCATCTCAATGGACACTAAACTGGACCAAATCTCATTCCAAATAAACAACTTTGGGTAGGCAGAATGGTTGGAAATACTCAAAGATTGACTCATACCAATTTGCAACTTCTGTGAAGAGAAAGTGAATGGCCTTTTGAATTTATCAAAGCTATTAATAAAAGTCCCCAGGGCAGTGGATTAGAAAAAAGTATTCGAGAATTGGCAAGATATAAAATCCATTGGCTGATGTCACCTAGAATGAAGGAGTTCACCTTAAATGTTAAAAGGAGTCTGTCACTTTCACCTTGAAGAATTGAGTGATGATAATGTTAAAGAAACAGAAGCCACATGCAATCAAATATCGGAATCATTGGATTCAATATATACAAAGATGTCAATATTTGCAATGAATAATTAAACCTAGAATTGACTAAAACCAGACTCCAAGTAATTCTTTGATGTAAAACCAAACTCACTGAGTAACCTCCAGGGAAGTTCCCCATGTGTTAAATGGAAACTAGAGTCCCAAGATTCTGGATCATGCTCTTGGAAAGAGAAAAGGTTGGCTACATTTCTGATGTTATCACCAGAGTTTTGCTCACAAATTCAATGACTTAGATACCCAATATTTCCTTTTTCTCAAATTAAAATCATATAAATAAAAAAGTTCATTATCTTTTAACCAGTTCAGCACATTTTACTAAAAACATGTATGCTTGTGTTAAGATAAGAGATGATTAAGACAAATGATTACGACATGGTCCCTGTCCTCAAGGAGCACACATTATAGTAACAATAATTACAATAAAGCCTGATGAATACAATAATCAAAATAGCATAGGATCTCTCTAATCCAACGAAGAGTGAGGCTTCCAACCTTGTTCTTCTTTTATTGTTTTGGCAATTCTAGGTTATTCGCATTTACATTTCACTTTAAAAGATGTTTTCTCAATTTCTAGAAGAAAAGACGACTGAAATTTAGATTGGGATTGTGTTAAATCTGTAGATCAGCTTGGAATGAACGAACATCTTAATATTTAGATCCATTCCGGTCAAGATGGCAAAGTAGGTAAACACTGCACTTACCTCCTCTCAGGACCACATCAAAATTACAACTAAACTACAGAATAACCATTTGAGAATCACCTGAAGTCTAGCTGAACCGAAGCCCTACAACAAAGGACATACAGAAGAAGCCACCTCAAGACTGTTAGCAGGGGCAGAGATGTGGGACAGGCTGGTCTCACACCATGTGTGACTATTAAAAACCAGGAGTGATATCTCAGCTGAAGAGGTCTCCCTGGCAGGAGTGAGGGGTCTCAGCTTTGCAACAGGGTCCCCAGCCCAGGGTTCCAGTGCCAGGGAGAGAAGTGTCCATAATTTAGGGTTGTGAAAACCAGCAGAGATTGTGGCTGAGTGAGATGGAGTGTGGTTGGAATGCCAGGTGCTCCTCTTAAAGGGACCACACATGGACTTACTTACTGATGGACTCAGTCACTCTGAGCTCCAGAGCTGCGGCATCAGCTTGAAGGGAAAAGGGATGTATGGGGAGGAATTGAGTATACTGGCTTCAGGATGAGGGCTGGAGGGACAGTTTTTTTCCCAAATGAAGGAGCTGGCAGAAACCATTGTTTCTTTGTTGAGCCCTCCCTTTCTCAGCATGCAGACACAGGCAGCTGCCATCTCTGAGTCTCCAATAACCTGACTAACATCATTGGCTCCACCCTGGTGATTCTGAGACCAGGCCCCACCCAATTTTTAGGCAGACCCAAGCCACTTCCAGTGGCTTTATCATACAAACCGCCTACCTTGGCTCATGCTGCAGACTTTCCTAAAGTTTCTCAAAGGTTCACAAAACTCAAACAAACAGCATCTGCTTCAGCTTGTCCCATACTTCTGGCTGAGCAACCCTAAGCCTACACCTGGTACTTGCAGCAATTGGCCTTGGTTTGCAGCTTGGCCTCTCAAGTAACCTCCAAGCACAGTGCAGTGGTAGCCAACTGCAGATTGGTCTGTGGCTCATGCCAGGTGGATCCAGGCAGGGCACAGGCTGTAGCTTAACTTGGCCTGCAGCGAGTTCCCTCCCAGGTGGCCAGCTTCAAAACAAGCTGCAGCTTCACCTGGCTGCCTCCAATGACAAAACACCTAAAGGGCACACTGGGCAGGTACCAGAGGCCTGCTAATGCAAATCCTGTCCCACAAGGTTAGCCCCTCCACAACTTTTACTTCACTGTATTCATAGCCAGTCCTCACAACCAATCAGCACAAGGATCAATCCCCTCCCATTGATGTGCAAACAGCAACCAAGGCTCAACTACAACAGGAGGGCACACACAACCCACACAAAGGACACACCTGGAACATCTGGCTCTAGTGACCAGAAAGATTGTACCACTGGGCCCCACAGGACAGCTATTACATAAGGCCACTCTACTAAGAATGGGAGACATTGCAGCCCTACTTAATACACAGAAACAAACACAGGAAGGCAGCTAAAATGAGGAGACAAAGAAACATGTCCCAAATAAAAGAACAGAAAAAGTTCCAGAAAATGAACTAAACAAAATAGATACAAACAAACTATCAGATGTAGAGTTCAAAATACTAGTTATAAGGATTCTCAGTGATCTCAGGGAAAACTTCAACAAAGAGATAGGAAATATAAAAATGGAAATAGAAAACATAAAAAAGAACCAGACAGGAATAAAGAATACAATAACTGAAAGGAAGAATACATTACAGGGAATCAACGCTAGGTTAGATGAAGCAGAAGACTGAATCAACAATTTGGAAGATAAGGTAGGAGAAAACACCCAATCAGAACAGCAAAAAGAAAAAAGAATTCAAATCTATCAATTCTTGTTATGGGGTATCAAAATCTAGCACTACAATTGCAGATTTGTCCTTCTCCCTTTAATTCTGTCATTTTTCCCTCATGTATTTTATTTTGAAGCTGAGAAGTGGGAAGCAGCAGGATATAGTTAGGAAACTCACACTCAAAGCTGTGTAAGGCTGGGCATGAAGTACTGTTGGCGCTATTAATTTTCATCTGTATTAAATAATGATTGCATGGGTAGTAATAACATTATCATGCTGTTCCCAGCTCATGCTCTAAGACTTTATTACAATTAAAATAGTTTTATCAGGAAAATCTGCAGGCATTTCCAGAACAAAATATCATTAGAGTTTAAATGAGATCCTTTATAGAAAATTATCTTAAAATGTATAAACACAAGTAGGAGTTATCATAATCATCATTATAAAATCATAGAATCCTCTTCTACCCAATTCCATGCTAGAGAAGATTGTATTCTATGAAGATGTTAGTATTCATAAGTTTATTAGAGCTGTTTTAAAAACTCTTTAAAGAATCATTATAGTGTTAGTCAAAGGAAGCTTTTCACCATGAAAAAAGGAGCAGCATGAGATAAAAATGGTCTGAAAACTGCAAAAGGTACATTATATGAAATATAATATGATAAAAATACCAAATAAATATATATATAAGCATAAGAAAAGTTGACTGGGGTGTGTGTACTTGACTCACCATGTCTGTACATATAAGATTACAGTCCTTTTTCCCAAATAAATCTTTTCTGATGAAAAAAAAAGTTGACTATGATACATTGTTAAATGAAAAAGGACAGTTGTACAACAATATGCAATGTGGTTTTTAAAAAGCGCACAAGTCTATAGGTGCATATGTATATTTATATAGGCCTAGACCAAGAACAAAATTAACTATGGACAATTCTGGGGAGGGGTGTTTCAGGGTAGGGAATTGGCTGAGGGCAGGAGGGGTCGAGAGAGAGGCACTTTCTCTTTTTACTTTCTGTAGTTTTATATGATTTGTATCTTCTTTTACAACAGCATGCATTGTTAAACAATAACTATTTTTTAAAAGCTCGAGCAAAGAAACAACAGATCAAGAAAGTGGGAAATATGCAAACAAAAAAAAAGCTAAACTTTCTAATATTGGGTCAGACCAGAATCTTGAAATATGACAAAGAAGAACTTCTCAGTGAATTCACCTCTAAATGCAAGGCTAGATAAAAATATTGGAGTATTGTTTTTCATAAGTGCATGAAAATAACTGCTCTGAGATTAGTGATAATTATACACTGTAACCTGTTTGTTTTATTGGATTTTTAATCAAACTTAAAAAAAAAAATAAGCAAATACAAAGCTACCTCCTGAGCATTGAGGGACAATAGCAGCCTTCTCCTATGTTGTCCTTTATCAGATGAATTAAATTAAATTGTCTCTTAGGGGATCACAAATTCTATAGAAGCCTAAAGGCAGAAGACACACAGGGCTCCCTGGCCACAGCAACACTGAATATCAGAACTCCATTTTGTGGGGGGGTCAATGAGAGGCACAAGAACTTGTTTCAAGACAGTAGTTTCTAAGGGCTGGGGCCGGCCCTGTGGCTCAGGCGGTTGGAGCTCTGTGCTCCTAACTCCAAAGTCTGCCAGTTCGATTCCCACAGGGGCCAGTGGGCTCTCAACCACAAGGTTGCCTGTTCAATTCCTCGAGTCCCGCAAGGTATGGTGGGCTCCGCCCACTGCAACTAAGACTGAACATGGCACTTTGAGCTGAGCTGCCCCTGAGCTCCGGAATGGCTCAGTAGATTGGAACGCATCCTCTCAACCACAAGGTTGCCGGTTTCGACTCCCACAAGGGATGGTGGGCTGTGCCCCCTGCAACTAGCAACAGCAACTGAACCTGGAGCTGAGCTGCGCCCTCCACAACTAAGACTGAAAGGACAACAACTTGAAGTTGAACGGCACCTTCCACAACTAAGATTGAAAGGACAACAACTTGACTTGGAAAAAAGTCCTGGAAGTACACACTGTTCCCCAATAAAATCCTGTTCCCCTTCCCCAATAAAATCTTTAAAAAAAGACAAAAAACAGTAGCGTCTTTAAGCAAATCCATTTGTACCAAAAGATATGCCAGGCAGCTCAGATGTGATGATATAGAATGTAAAACAATCATATAATAGAAAGTGGTATTGTGTAGCAGACTTTTAGTTGCCAACCTAACAGTCATTTCCTATCCGTCTTTCTTTCCAGCAGAGCCTTCCTCGTGTTCCAAGGGAAGCTGAAAATCCCAATACTCCATTTCTGAGCTTCCTTGAAGTTAGGGTATAGACCCAGTCCAATGGGATTTGAGGGGGAAATTTCCTGTGTTAAAGAGAGAAATGAACAAGAGAAATCTCTTTCACTCCCCATGCCTGCTTTTGGACATTGTTGCTTTCTGCTGCTGTAGCAGCCATCTTGCAACCTTGAAGGAACACATGTTGCTGATACGCTGTGGATGGCAGAGCAGAAAAAAGAAAGATTCTGAGCCCACCAATCAGCTAGGATTCCCACCTTAGAATCACGTACTTCTGTACTTCTCTCTTCTTTGCCTCAGTACATGGAAGGGTTGAACAGAAATCGTGGGCAAAGAGAAGGGGTCAGGTGTTAACCACGTCTTAGGCATAGTGAAGAGGAGAACCGCAGTGTTGCAGTAGAGGAATTAGACATGGAAACAAGAGAAGCTTGTGAGTCAACCATTGTGGTCTGGGAGGATATTGGAGCCATGGCAGCTGGAAATGGAGGAAGAAATGCTCTTGGGAGTCCTGTTACCCCTCCCCCAGACAAAGCCACATTTGATAGGAAAATTGCATCTGCCTGGCCAATCAGCAGTGAGCTAGAGCCTACCTATCTGATTGTTTAAAGCAGATGCTCAATCCATCCAATCTACCTCCTGTGCAAGTTATCTCTTGTGCAAAATTTCTCACTATTGGCATTAAGACCACATATTCTCTGTGGTTCCTCCAACAACACTTCTTCAGAGACTTCCTCCTCTAGGGCCCTGAAGACTTCTGTGACTCCCTGTTACTGCAGCCGAGGGCTCTAACTTCTGGGCAATAATAATAATATAATAATGAAATACGCAACATTTAAGGAGCACTCATTCTATGCAAGGAACTATTTTAAATGCTGTCATGTTAACTCACATGAATTAACTCACAATAATTCTATAAAGAAGATACTATAATTTCCCCCATTTTACAGGTAAGCAAACTAAGGTGCTAAGTAATTTTCCCAGAATCTCTTATCTAGTAGATAGTGGAGCTGGACTACAATTCCCAGAAATTTGACTCGAAACTCTGTGTGCCCCGTCCCTACACAAAACTGCCTCTTAGAAACAAGCTTCCTTCAAGGTGGCAGGATAGCTCAGTTGGTTACAGCGTGAGCTGTGAGCATCAGGGTTGCCGGTTTGATTACCACATGAGCCAGTGAGCTGCACCCTCCACAACTAGATTGAAGGACAACAACTTCACTTGGAGCTGCTGGGTCCTGAGAAAAACACACTGTTCCCCTTCCCCAATAAAATCTTAAGAAAGAAACAAAGAAAGAGGAAGGAAGGAAGGAAGGAAGGAAGGAAGGAAGGAAGGAAGGAAGGAAGGAAGGAAGGAAGGAAGGAAGAAAGAAAGAAAGAAAGAAAGAAAGAAAGAAAGAAAGAAAGAAAGAAAGAAAGAAAGAAAGAAAGAAAGAAAGAAAGAGAAATAGGCTTTCTTCAAAGTCTAAGGGATGATTCAGAAAAGAGGAATTAACCTGAACAATAGATATGTAGGAAGAGAGAAGCTGCAAATATAAGAAGGAACACTGGAAAAATGATTAACAATGTGAGACTCTTCCCTGTGTTGCCATATCACTCCAAGACCAATACCCCTGTATTCCCATCTTTTTTCAGCAAAAGCACAGAAGCATCACTGTAGTACAAATATTTCCCTTGCTAGTCTGACCAAGTTATCAACCTCTTCTCCCAAAGCTCCTACTTTTACTGTATCCATTCCTTCATTACCTTTTGTTTAATAATGTATGATGTTTGACAATTAAGTTCATGAACTTGTTGCAATGCTGTTGCTAACCTTTTTTGATATCAGAGGGATTATTCATTATGAATTTGGACCAACTGGACAGGAAGAGCCAAATTTACTACTTGGAAGTGCTAAAAAGGCTGCATGATAAAGTTACACAACCTGAACTTTTCACCAACAATTCATGGCTCTTGCATCATGACAATGCACCAGCTCACACAGCACTGTCTGTGAGGGAGTTTTTAGCCAGGAAACAAACAACTGTATTGGAACACCCTCCCTACTCATCTGATCTGGCCCCCAGTGACTTCTTTCTTTACCCGAAGATAAAGGAAATATTGAAAGGAAGGCATTTTGATGACATTCAGGACATCAAGTGTAATATAATGACAGCTCTGCAGGCCATTTCAGAAAAAGAGTTCCAAAATTGCTTTGAAGGGTGGACTAGGTGTTGGCATCAGTGCATATCTTCCCAAGGGTAGTACTTTGAAGGTGACATAATGATATTCAGCAATGAGGTATGTAGCACTTTTTCTAGGATGAGTTCACGAACCTAATTGTCAGAACTCTTTATTTGATAAAGGTTTATTTAATATACAAAATATATTTAAAAATTCATACAACTCCATATCAAAAAGACAAACAACCCAATTCAAAAATGGTCAAAGATGTGCTGGCCAGTTAGCTCAGTTGGTTAGAGCATGGTGCTAATAACACCAAGGTTGCTGGTTCAATTCAATCCTCTATGAGCTCTGCCCTCCTTAAAAAAAAAAAAAAAAAAGATGGGCAAAGGACTTGAAGAGATATTTCTCCAAAGAAGATATACAAATGGTCAACAAGCACATAAAAAGATGTTCAATGTCATCAGGGAAATATAAATCAAAACCACAATGAGATCATACCCAGCAGGTTGGCCATAACCCTAAAAAATGGGAAATAAGTGTTAATGAGGATTAAAGAAATTGAAACACTTATCGGTCGTTGTTGGGAATTTAAAAGGTGTAGCTGTTGTAGAAACCAGTTTGGCACTTCCTCAAAAAGTGAAACATAAAATTACTACATAACCCAGCAATTTCACTGCTAGGTATATACGCAAAGGAGTGGAAAATAGTTATTCAAACAAATACTTATATGAGAATGGTCATGGTATCAACTGTTCACAGTAGCTAAAAGGTGGAAACAACCCAAATGTCTGTCAACAAAAAAATGGACAAACAAAAGTGGTATATGCATACAGTAGAATATTACTCAGCCATAAAAAGGAATGAAGTATTGACACACGCTACAACATCGATGAACATTATGCTAAATGAAAGAAGCCAGATATAAAAGGCCTCAGATTATATAATTCCACTTACATGAAACATCCAGAATAAGCAATTTTATAAAGACTGAGAGCAGATCAGTGGTTGCCAGGAGCTAGGAATACGGTGGAATGAGGAGTAACTGCTTAATGGGTACACAGTTTCCTTTTTGGTTGATTAATGTTTTAGAAATACAAGTGATGGTTGCACTACATCCTGAAGGTACTAAATGCCACTAAATTGAACACTTTAAAATAGTGAATGGTTAATTTTATGTTACGTGAACTTTACCTGAATTTTTTTAAAGAATTGGTTCATGTCCAATATGATCATAAATTGCAACCTTTATGGTTATCTGCTCTACCAGATAGAATTGAATTTAATCTGTCTAAACCCTATCAGACAAAAATTCAGAAGTTAGCCTCTGCATTTTAATAGTTATAAAATGGCTCTGACAATACAAAGGCAACCCAGCACTGCACTGAAGAACACCAGCAAGCTCTTCCCTATTTCTGAATTTTTGATATTTCTTCTGACGTCATCTAGAATCCAAGTTACCGATTCAAACCTCACCTTTACTGAGAGTTACTTTCACCTTTGAAGAAGGCTGCCATTTTTTTTCAGTCAGCTGACCTCATTCAGTGTCTCCCCACTCCATTAGAAAAGGAAAATATATGGGCCTAGATTTCTTTTCTCCCTTTCTATTTCTTAACCCCTATGTAAATTTACCCACCTCTTCTCAGCAATCAACAAGCCATCAGTATGCGGGTCTGTCTATGTATTTATCTGTAGGGTGTAATTATCTGTGTCACCAATGGGTAAAATATAAGAGTAGTATCCTTTCCTCTGCCTACAGAGCTGGATTTTCAGCCCTTTGCAAGTAAAGCAAACAGAAAGCCCTATCCAATCCTTTTGCCAAAAGATTAGAGAGACAGAGACAGAGAGACAGAGAATTTTTGTATAGCTCTTCAATTTTTACTAAACATTCTGGAGGTGACAGAACCCTTCAAATATTTTAAACATAGCTGAAGACTTCTTTAGGAAAACACACATGGATACAAACACAAAATTTTGCTGATGATTTCTAAATTTCCAACGGTTTTGTTTCCCAGAAAGTTTTCCAGGTGAGGAATTATTATTCTGGGTACCCCAAACCATCTGAAGTGGCCAAAGTAAGCCATTTTAAAATGTGATGTGTGATCTGACTAACCCTTCTGTGGACAAAGTCTCCAGTCTGTATCTTTCACCTTTTTAAAAAGAACAACAGAATATATGAAATTGCTTCCTTTTTTTTTTTTTCCTATAGGAAGAGCTCTCTTGGCTTTTATTTAATACCCAACTATAAAAAAGGTGTGTCTCTTGTAATACTGCTTTTTTTGGCCAGTGTGTATTTATATTTATGTCTCAAATTTTTTTTTAATTTATTGGGGTGACAATTGTTAGTGAAATTACATAGATTTCAGGCGTACAATTCTGTATTACATCATCTATAAATCCCACTGTGTGTTCATCACCCAGAGTCAATTCTCCTTCCATCACCATATAATTGATCCCCCTTACCCTCATCTCCCTCCCCCCACCCCCCTTACGCTCTGGTAACCACTAAACTACTGTCTGTGTCTATGAGTTTTTGTTTCTCATTTGTTTGTCTTGTGAAATTGCTTCCTTTACTGTAGGTTCTACAAGTAAATGAGGAACTAAAATGGTGAGTAGGGGGGAAAGCATCAAAGAGGAAAACTTCTTCATAGGCTTGCTTTTTAGAGTTGTTCAGTTATTCTAACTAATTAGCCTACTGCTGTTAAAAGACACTTATTTTGAAAAACTTATTTATTTTGCTCCTCCACATTTATTTGCTCAGTGTCACTCTTATGTACATAGATTACTGGTTAATGAAGTCTGGAATGGCCTTATTCAGCATGCATTTCAGTTTTAGCCTGAAAATGCAATGAGCTCTCTATATCAACTTTTAACTGAAATTAATCTCCTTCACTTTTTCCTCAGCTTGAGTACTTTTTATAGGTCTTTCTGCCCCTCTCACTCACAAACTTATTATTTTAATCAGCTAATTTACTTATTAATTACTTATTTCTACCATACTATACAATTATAGTCAATGGTTCTTGACTTAGTAAGTCTTGGACTATCTCATAGGGGGAAAAAAGTCAGAATGGTATATTTCTTTTTGGGTCTAAAGTCAAAAATAAGATTTGCTCTGCAAGCACCATTAAAGGTGATAAATCTTCCAGCTTCAGTTAAGAACATAACAGCATCAAATGTCATAGAAATCCTTTTTTATTTCATTTATTTCATTATGAAATTTAAAACAGAATTTAAAGTCTTTTTTTAAATGTCATAAAGTTGGTGAACAATGCTTCTGGAAAGATGAGGAAGGAGCTATAAAACCAGAGCTGCTAATCAGTGGCCATTGGGCCAGTACCTCGTGTGATACAATCAAGCATCCCTTTCCTTGGAGCCAGTGCTCATTCTAAATGATGAGACATCCCTGTTTTTGCATGGACATCCCTAGGTTTAGCACTGAAGTCCAGCATCCTAGAAGGAAACCTTTTCAGTTCTGGGAAAACTGGGACAGCCAATCACTCTAATGACCCCTTTCAGCAAAACCCAATATTATTCATTTAAAAGCACCTCAAGTCCACAATGTGTAAACAATTGACCCTCTTCAGGTTTGTAATACACCCCAGAGATTTAAAAAAAAAAAAACACTCAAAATGCATTTAAGACCAGAATGACAATTTTGTGAGTATCATGTTAGAGAGGCCTGGTACCAGAAAGTCTAATTTGCATTGACATTTATAATGAAGAGAAGTTACATATTACTTGTGAAATTAAAGATAAAGATTTTTTTTAAGAGACAGATTTCGAAATATGCCTAAAAGATGTTAATCTAAGAAGAGTATAAAATTTCTTCTGCAGCTGAGATTTGTTATTGTTTTTAAATTTGAATTGTATTGATTGAAATAGTACCAAAAGGAACAAAAAGTGTACATACAATGACACATGTCCCTCCCACTCCTGTCTCCCAGCTATTCAACTGCCCAAACAAGTGTTATTAATGTCTAGTGTATAGTCCAGAGGTAATTTGTACAAATATAAATAAATAGAATTTTTAGAGAGTAAAATGATAATTTCTGAAGATCAGATCAGAGAGGTGCAGAGACATAAAAGTGTGTTCCAAGGGGACATGTCCTGGTGCAGGTGTCAGAAAAAGCCTCCCTACAGGCTGACTTTGGAGTTAATCAAACCAAAAAGGCAAAGCAGAGAAACAGCTTGGGTAAAGACACTGAGTGTGGAGTAACTTAAAGCATTCAGGGAACTGCAAGCAGATCAGGTCAGAGCTAAGGGTACAAAAACAGTGGTGGCAGTGAGAGATAAATCTGGAGAGACAGGCAGACTAGAATAAGTTTTGTTTTAAATGCGTGTGAGCCACAGAAAAGCAGATTAATTTCCATGGAGGTTGTAGGGTACAATCAAAGGTCTTGATAGGCAGTTTCCTTAATGCCAAGCACAGTTTGGACCAATCTGTGGGTAATGTTTTAGATGACACAGTATTCAGGGGCTGGAAGGGGGAAGATATCTATATTCAAGACCAAACTGAGTTTTTTCCAAGACTGATGTCCATCTCTGTTAAGTGAACCATAAGCAAGGCTTTGACAAAGGTAGACATTAGGGGAAATTATTTCAGCAGTGGCTCCTACTTCCACCTAGACTGCCTTGACAAGCTCTATGTGTCTTTAGATTGTTGGAAAGTACTGCTTTAAACAGCTCTCACCAGGCCTGCCTCCTACAATTTTAGTTCAACAGATGCCATACCTGTGATCTCTTAGAAGGCATTCTCTGTAGCTGAAACTCTCTCTTGGACAAGCTTAAGGAACAGTGTCTTCCCCTGAGCATTCCCTCTGCATGTCAATAGACTTCTGGCAACTGTAAAGCTCTTCCCAATTGCTGAGCCAATAAATAGGAACACTCCTGTTCCAGAGAGAATTACTTGCACCACTGCATAGTAATTTTTAAGAAAGAAAAGAGAGAATTGTCCAAACAGTGCAAGACAAGACCGGAGGAGTTCCCTACCTAACCTGGCTCTTGAGAATTGAAAAAAAAAAAAAGATTAGGGCACTAACCTTATTAGGTCAGAATGGGGAGGAGTAATATAAGACTATCTTTTTTAAAAAAAGCTCCCCAGAGCTTATAATGAACAACCAGATTTGGGAGATTCCATCTGCTAATCCAGAATGGGACTGATTCCTCAACAATCTTTTGTAATTAGACTCATTTCAAATGAGCCTGATTGCACTGAGGGTATTGAAAGATTTCTAATCACTTAGGTTAAGAGACTCTAACTCCCTGGCAATTTTAGTCTCCATAGCAGAGGAAATGGCCAGTGGAGAAGAAAAGTCTTTATAGAAATCCATTGGTGATGGGTCATTTAACTGTATTGGTATACCTTAATGCAGTAGATGTGTTCCAGAAAAAAGAGTGAATAAATCAAATTTTTATAAATGGAATTTTTTTTTTAAGTGTACTAAGAGACCTAGAAATTTAAAGAAATATTGTGGGGCATTTTTCAAATCAGTATTTTATTTTAAATGCTATAAGTAATACATGCTCATTGTTTTCTTAAAACACACACTCACACACACACACACACACACACACACATAGTAAAGAGGAAGATATGAAAGGTAAAGGTCACTCCTCTCCCTTCCTACTCCTCCCAAATAATCAATTTTAATCTTCTCTCGTCTCCCTGCCAATTTTACTGCATATTCCAGTGTGATTTTATAAAATGTGCCTTTCTTTTTGCACTCATCAATACATGATGGTCTCCACTTCATGTTAGGAGATATCAAGTCCCCCTCTTTCTTGTAACTGCTGAATGCATATACCAATATCTATGATCTATGTAACTATTCCAGTACTCATGGAAATTCAGATGATTTCCTCTCTCTCTCTCTCTCTCTCTCTCTCTCTCTCTCTCTCACACACACACATACACACACACACACTCACACAACAATGCTCCAATGAACAACTTTGCACATAAATGCAAGTGTATCTACAGGGTAAATTCCAAGTGAAATGGCTGGGTGTGAGAGTATGTGCATCTTAAATTTGGTAAATATTCTCAAAATGCATTCCCAAAAAAGTACACAAACTTCCACTCCCAACAGCAGTTCATGACAGTCCCTATGTTCCCACATCCTCACCTCCTCTTCATATCATCATACTGCTTCATCTAGGTCAATCTCCTTGGTGAAAAATGGTATCTCATTCTTTCTTTAGTATTTGTATTATAAAGGAGGCTGAGTATATTTACCTGTGTTGACTGACCACTTCGATTTTTTTCCTGAGTCTATTAAGAATTCTTTTGCAAAGCAGAGGATCATTTTTCAAAGTGATTCTTCAGATGCCATGATTTATCCCTTTCCAAATCAGCCTAAAGAAGGCATTTCCAGTGGATAACCATACACAGGTCACCCTTATTTTGAAAAAGCCATTACTTGATCCTGCTTGCATCTTATTTCTCTCCTTTGCTACCAAGAGGTTGATTCTTGTTTCCTCTCTATCCATACCTTCCTCAGTTCCCAAGGTCTGATATCTTTCCCCACCACTCTAATGAATGTGCTTGCTGTAAGGTCACCAAGGACCTCCTTATTGCTAAACCCACAACCTCTGCTCTGTAATCATTCTCCTCAATTTGTGGAAACATTTAGGTTGTCCTCTGTTTCCTAACCTCTCTGGGCCTCTGATTCCTCAGAAGATACTACTAAGAATACCCTTTCTGAGAGACAGATCCAAGATGGTAGAGTAGATAAACAATGTGCCTGTGTCCTTCCATCAGCACATTAAAATTACAACTGAATTATAGAACAATCAACATGGAGGACTATCTGAAGTGTAGCCAAACAAAAGTCCTATGACTGGGGCCGGCCCGGTGGCTCAGGCAGTTAGAGCTCCATGCTCCTAACTCCGAAGGCTGCCGGTACGATTCCTACAGGGGCCAATGGGCTCTCAACCACAAGGTTGCCAGTTCAATTCCTCGAGTCCCACAAGGAATGGTGGACAGCGCCCCCTGCAACTAAGATTGAACATGGCACCTTGAGCTGAGCTGCCACTGAGCTCCCAGATGGCTCAGTTGGTTGGAGCACAGGCTCTCAACCACAAGGTTGCCGTTTTTGACTCCTGCAAGGGATGGTGGGCTGCGCCCCTGCAACTAGCAACAGCAACTGAACTTGGAGCTGAGTTGCGCCCTCCACAACTAAGACTGAAAGGACAACAACTTGACTTGGAAAAAAGTCCTGGAAGTACACACTGTTCCCCAATAAAGTCCTGCTTCCCTTCCCCAATAAAATCTTTTAAAAAAAAGAAAAAGTCCTATGACTGAAAATATGAAGAAGCCACGTCACTGAAACTGGTAGGAAGGGTACAGATGTGGAACGGGCCCCAAATCTGCATATGGAGATTGAGAATCAGGAGGGATATCTTGGCCGCCTTGGTTCCTCCTGGAGGAGCAAGGGACCACAGTCCCGCACACTAGTCTCCCAACCCAGAGTACTGGTGCCAATAAGAGGAGCCCCCACAACATATGGCTGTGAAAAACAGTGGGAATTCCAGCTGTTCGGGTGGGACGGAAGGCTGCAGGAAACCCACACGTCCACTTAAAGGGCCCATGTACAGATTCGCTTGCAGTCACTAACCTTGGGCTCAGGCGGAGGGAGGGTGACTCGGGGAGCAACAGAAGTATATGTGGAGAAGACTGAGGTGTGTGGCCTCAGACGGAGGACTGGAGGACAGTTGGCATTTTCCTTGTGTGAAGTCTTTCTCTTACAGAGGCAGCAAGCGGGCACCATCTTTTCTGTGTTGAGCCCGCCCCCACCACTGCCAAATCTGAATCTGATTGGCCTGGTGAGCTCCACTGCTCCAACCTGCTGACTCAATGGGACTCCGCCCCAACCAAGGCACTTTCTCTGGGAGGAGCCAGCCCCACCTGCATTGTATTCCTCCTTGGAAAACTATAGGAGTCTGGCAGGCTCCCGGCAGCAACCGGCCTCTGTGTGCTCTGAGACTTTTGCTGAGTAGCTCCAGGCTCAGTAGTGGCACCAAACCAGAATTTACATTAACCTGGTGTGGGGACAAAGCCCCAGAAAGCAGTTTCCAGGCCCTCGGCCTCACATAGAAAGGTGCTGATTCGGGTAGTAAATGGCCATCAACTGTGATTGGATGGCCATCAGCTGTGGCTAGTTGGTCATCAGCTGTAACCAGTGAGTCATAATATAACTGCCGTGGCTAAGCTAGCAGAAAAAAATGGGGGCTAGTAAGATGATGGTGGCTGAGCCTGCAAGTGGTTGCAAACAGTGTGGCTCCTGCTTCCTGTGTCTCCAACCCAGCCGCCAACGAGACTCCCCTATCTATGGCTCCGTGGGTGTTCCTTTTTGGCCTCACCGTATCCTGCGTTCTGGTGTGGGAAACAGGAGCAGAGACCCCGCCTGACTCCCTGCACGACACCTGGTGACCACAATACTTCCCACTCTAGTGACTCTCTGAGACCCTGCCTCACCCAATCTGCATGCCACACGAGGTTCTATCAGTGGCTAAACCTTAGGGAGCTGGCAGATGGCAGCAGGCCTTGGGATGTCCTGGCATTTTGCAGAGCCACCAGACCCAGTACTGGTGGCAGACGTCCTCAGTTTGCAATGTAGCCTCTCCCAAGTGCCTCCAGGTTTAGCACAGACAGTGAACAACCATGGATCACTTTGCAGCTCCTATCCGGTAATCCACGAACAGTCACAGGAAGTGGGTGACCTGGGCCAGCACTAGAACCATTCCCAAGAAGCTCCAGAACCAACATACTTGGAGTTTAGCTTCAGACCACAGCAGAACACTTTCCAATTAGCCCCATAAGTGGTACACCCAAAGGGTAGTCGCAACAGGCACAAGAGCCCACTGGGCCAAATCCCACCCCGTGGGTAAGCCATAAGCAGCCCATAAGCTGTGGACGTGGTCAAACCCCACAGCCAGTCAGCGTGAGGGTCAATAACACCCTCTTATGTACCAAGAGCAATCAAGGCTCAGCTATACCCACTACACCCACTTATGTACCAAGAGCAATCAAGGCTCAGCTATACCAGGAGGGTACACACAACCCACAAGGGACATTCCTGGAGCACCTGAAACAGGTGACCAGGGAGACTGTGACAGTGGGTTCTGGATATGGGTAAAAGAATGGGAAGGGATTAGAAGTACAAATTTGTTGTTACAAAGTTGTAATGGGGATGTAGGGTATAGCATAAGGAATACAGTCAATAATATTGTCATGACTGTGTATGGTGTCAGATGGGTACTAGAATTGTTGGGATGATAGATGGGAGGGGGTTGGGAGGTGGGTGAAAAAGGTGAAGGGATTAAGAAGTACAAATTGGTAGTTACAAACTAGTCATGGGGATGTAAAATGAAGCATTGGGAATACAGTCAAAGATATGGTAATAACTATGTATAATACCAAATGGGTACTAAACTAGTCAGGGGGATCACTTCTTAAATTATATAAATGTCTAACCACTATGCTGTACACCTGAAATTAATATAAAATAATATTGAATGTCAACTGTAATTGAAAATTTTTAAAGGGGGAGGTAAAGGTGAAGGAGAATGAGAGGACCAAATTTCCAGGTACAAAACAAATCAGTCATGGGGTATAATGTACAGCATGGGAAATATAGTCAATAATATTATGATAGCATGGTACAGTATCAGATGGTTGCTGGACTTATTATGGTGATCACCTCCTTAGGTATAAAAATGTTGAATAACTATGGTGTACCCCTGAAACTAATATAATATTGTATGCTAGCTATATTTTTAATAAATATCTTAAAAAATAAACCAAAAAATAAATAAATGAAAAGAATGTGGTAGATCTATATGTGCAGAAAAGAAGGCATTTTCTAAGGCATGGTGAAAAGTTTGTTACAGAGAATATTCACAGTATATGTCAATGTATGCAAAATATAACTATGTATGTGTACCTATGTTATATAAATATATAAAAGTAAAGGAAATGTTTGAAAGGATCCATTAAAAAAAAAAGCTAAAAAAAAATCCCTATTTAAAAAGAAAAAGAATACCCTTTTTACCTTGGGTTTGTTGGGAGGTATAAAGGAAAATATATGAATGTGCTTTGTAAGCTACAAAATACTACATAAATACAAAGTGTTATTATTGTTCACCTGAGCCTCTGCAGTTCCCAGCACATGCTTAAAGCTTAGGAGGGGATACTTCATTCTTACCAATCAACTGATGCGTTGCCTAACGTAGTTCGTTCTCTCTCTCTCCCTCTCTTTCAGAAATTGACTTTTATTAAGTACCTATTATGTGCCAAGGAGCATTCAGGGTGCTGAAGAAACCGTGGTAACAACCACTTTTGAGGAACTTTCATTGAGGGCCGACAATGTGCCAACATGGTGCTTAGAAGACCACAGGAATAATGATGCTTAATCCTCATATCAATTCTCAGAGACAAGTGTTATTTTTACCTCTGTTTTAAAGATAGGAATCTGAGACCCAGAGAGGTTAAGAATTTTACCCAAAGCTGCACAGCTAATAAGTGGGAAAGCTGGGATTTGGACTCAGATTTCTACAATTGCTCCATATAACGCTCATTACAATGCATCCTGTCTTATATGGCTACTGGGAGAGTTACGTGAGATCATATAGTTGCTCAATGAGATGATATAGATTGGGATGAGATAAGTAGGTACTTAGTAAAAGTAGACTCTTACTAACTGCAGGACCAAGAATATCAACATGGTTAACTCGAGGAAGAGCAGAATCCAGACAGGATTTACAGGAACCAGCACACAGGCCTGCGGGCACTTTGATTTTCCAGGTGAGCACAACAGAGGTACTGCAGAACAGTCAGTCTGTGCCACCACCAATTACCTATTTCCTCCTTCAGCACAGGGGTCCATAACAACTGGGTCTTATTCACTCGTTTACTGGCCTCTCACTGGAGGGAACAATAAGGGATCAGATGTTGTGCTACCTTCCTGAGTTCCAAGAAAGACTTTTGAATCAGGTCTCTGGAGGCAGAGAGTGCAGTCTGCTTTCTTGGGAAAGTAACTTAAGCATGTCAGTGTGTGGATAGTGTTCTCTTGAAGCAGGCATCCAGAATCAGGGCTTCTGGGTCATTTTGCAGACTTCTTCAATAGGTCAAAGAGAGACAAAGGTAATAGCCAGGCATTACTCAAAAAACTGAAAAAAAAAATACCTACACATTGCTTAGTTGTTCCACCAGAGAATACATATGGCTCCTGGTACAATAATGCAAGCACTATTCTGACAATGATGGCTGCTGCGATTTGTCACCCAACCTAAAACATCAGTTGTAGAACATGTCGCTTTTTAATGTGCCACCACGAAAAAGTGCTGCCATTTAAACCGTGACGTGCCACAAATTGTAAGATATCTTCATTTCTGAAGAGGTTAAAAATGTGAAAAACTATGTGCATCTAAGAATTGCTAAAATTGGTAATAGTAAGAACAACTAAAATTTTCTTGTTTTCCACCAGCAGGGCAGTCTCCTAGGTGTTCTGCATACCTTACCTTATTCAGTCTTCAGAACCCTGTAAGGGAAGCTCTCCCCTCCCTTTTTCCCAGGTAAGTATAGTGTGAGGTTTGGAAACATCCACACCACACACAAAAGATCACGAAAGTGCCTCTGGAACCCGGATCAATCCACGTCCAAGTGCTCTTTCTGTCGCCACCCTCCGTCAGTTTGGAAAAGGTCAGCGTGTCCTTCTCAATGCCCAGCACGCAACGTGGAGTCTCTGAGACCAAGTTCAAGAATGAGTGACAGTGGGAACGGTGCCCAGAGCTTCTACTTGCCAAATGAGCCTGGGACACGCCGCAGAAGACATGTGTGGCTCCCTAAATAGTTTCACCAAGGTCATCTAACATCAAAGAACACAAGAAAAATTCCAGACAAGTTCTGGAATGTAGTTTGCCAACAGGCCATTATTAATCTCAAGCAGTGAGCTGACATAGTGAGAGTGGCAGCAAACACAGTGGGTGGAAAGGTCTCACTCAGCCCATCCTAGCTTCACTTACTGTAGGTTAATTCTGGAATGCTAGGAGCATCTGCAGACAAGCCTGGCTGGCCAAATCAGAAATGGAAGGAAGTGCTCCTTTTGAACATATTCTCTGAGAAACCAGCAATGAACACTTGAAAAACACTTATTATAATCCTATACGCTTCTGTTATTAAATGCCCAATCTTAGCTGAACCTCCTCACCTGTTGCATGGAGCCATTTTATCCTCATTTCACAGCTGAGGAAATGACAAGAAGGAGGTCCTCCCAGTAGGAGGTCACAGTCAAATAAAAGTCAGCCCCCTTGGCTGCCCAGTCCCATTCAAGCCAGTTTGTCTTGGGAGAAGAAGACAGCAGATATTTTTACCAGGGAAATCAGTTCAGGGATTAATAAAGACAGTGAGGCCCTCAGGCCACACTCCCAACCTGACCTCATCTTAGGGCTCCCATGCGGAATCGCATCTAAAATTCTGATGCCTGCACCCTCGCCTCCCAGACAGACTAAATTGGATTGTCTAAAAATAGATCTAAAATTTGTATTTTTTTAAAAAGTGCCCTAGGTGATTCTTCTGAGCCCCATACTTTGGAAAATCCTGCCCTGAGGGCAGTTCTTGTTTTAAAGGTTGGAGAGCCATTAAAATAAGTGTTACCTGGGTGGGCAAATTGCTGGAATGCATATTACCCCTTGAGACAAATGGATAATTGAAAGGTATTGGTTCTTACCTATTATTTTTTTCTGTATTAAAAAAAAATTGAATCTTCCAGCCAATTGCCTAGACATTGATGAAGATGGGTTGCACCCTTAGTGGCTACAGCATGAGAAGGAAATTCAAGACTGTGGACCAGGGACTATATTTTAGTTCCTATTGTCAATCTTCATAAAAACAGTGGTTGGGATGCTCTGCTATTATTCCTATTTTACAGATGAAGATTCCACTGCCCAAATAGGTGAGTAACTTGGTGAAGAGTCAAGTATGAATGAAGCAAATGGGAGCTGAACCGATAGGAAGGAATCTAAGCTTGAAATTGGCATTTAAGTAAACCCAAACTCAATTTGGAAACGTTATCTCAGGCCTTTAAAAAATCATTAGGTTTTGGGCTAAGAAGAGAAAATCCTATTCTAAATGAAATTAGCTTCCAACTTTTTCTTTCATTTAAACTCAACCAAAAAGAGTTATCAAAGCTCAAATATACCCAAACATCCTAAATATTCCACAGGTATCACCTGATGAGTTTTTTTTTAATTGATCCAATGTCTTATTAACCTTATTAACAAGGATGGAAAAATATTCATTGCACTTCAGCTATACTCACTGTGGTTCTAATTGCAAGTTTACAAGAAAGGGCTTTACCTTCTACACAAATCCAAACAAGACTACTCTGTCCTTGTGAGTATTGTTAAAATAATTCCATATTTCTGTTGATCATAATTCAGTGCACAGATCCTTTTGTGCGTTTATTAAAAATGCAGATTCCTTGACCCCAGCCCCAGAGATTTTAATTCAATAGGTTAGGTCTGGGGTGAGGCCAGAAAAGTGCAGAATAAAGTGCTCAGTTGCATATCATAATGAGAACCCATTTATGAAATTCCGTATTAATAAAACTTCTTTGTTTTATCTTTCCACTTTTACTGTTCTCTTTCACTCCAAGGGAGCCTGTTTTTATATTCAATTCAGAATTGTCAGAGGTGGTTGAAACAGCTCCACGTTTCAAGAAAAACAGGTGAATTACCAGCAGAGTGATTTATAGAGTGAAATAATTCACTCAGTTGGGCAAATCGGCTCCCCCTTGTGGAATGTCTTCTATGGCAGGTATGGTCTCATAAGCGAACTGTAGGTCTTGGTGCTGAACTGATTGACACAACTCAACCAAGAATGTTCTTGCCAGAGCTGGAATTCTGGGAAAGCCATTTGGTTTCCTGCATCCTGCTTCACTTGATTCTTGAATCTGATCAAATGCTTGGAGTTCCTGTTTCACTGATGACATGAATAGAAATTAATTGAATTAGCCAATCTCCCATTTTCATTTGCACAAACCCACTTAGAATTTAATTCTGCAATCTCTGCTTTTCTCAGAACCCTCTCTTTTTAGAGGGAAAATCTCTAGATAAACAAACCACCAACAGAAAGGTTTTCCCTTTGGCTATCTCCAAAGATAGATAAGCTAAATGAATTTTGTATAATAGGTTCTATCATCATTTCTAAAAACAGTATTTTTTTTGAAATCTCTTAATTCTGTGATAATCTCTTGCACTGTGTGTTTGCTATGCTATTTAAGATTATTCAGTTCTGCAAGGAAAATAAGAGAAGCAAATAGATGAGACTAAACATAGAAGCAAGTAGCTTATGAGATACATTAGACATAGATAAACTAAGTAGAGGAATACATGTGCCAAACATAGATAGGAAGGATGGAAAACCGAGAGGCACAGATATTCCAGTTATACATCTTAAGAACAAGATTTTTTTTTAAAGGATGTTGTGTAGGAAATTACACTAATACAATGGTTGCCTCCAAGTACATGAACCATGCGATATTAAATCTCTGGAGTCTTAAATTGGCTCCTATTGGTGACATTCATCCTGGTTCCAGAGTTTCTGCCCAAGAAACACCAATGGCTATTCATCTGGCTTTTTGGCAAGCTACAGATGTTGGCCAGCAGTACTTGCAGGTGTCTCAGATAGAGCAAGTGCGTGTTTTCACACATATCTTTCATCTTTGTGTACCTTACTCAAATCTCATTTCTGGTCCTCATAAACACATCATCAACAAGAAGACTGATGGGGGAAAGTGGGGGAGAGAGAGAGAGAGAATATCCCCAGAATTCAGATAGTGTGGGCCTTTCATCCATTGGTACCCTGTGTTAGGTGTGTTAACAAATCCCACCTCTTCCCCCTGGCTTTGCAATGTGTACTTTAAGTTGCTTCAATAAACCATATGATTTGAATATTCTATTTGGTTTGTGAGGCTTTCAGTTTAGGAACCTCTGAGTTAGTTTGCCTGGTAGTTTATTTGGAGGCTATCATTGCATCAAAGTAATTTCCCTCACGTCTCTGTTTTTCTATTTCTTATAACTTGTTTCAAAATACATAGGTAGAGACATTAAGATACACGTGTTATCTACGCGCACCACACTCAGTGTGGTGAACTAACCAAGAATCCACACTCACCCAGCATCTGAAGGATCTTTATCAGGAATCAACACACCAGAGAAGCCCTTTCCCAAGAGCTTTAAATATCCCTATCTGAATCCACACCAGAAGTTTTATTAATTAGCATAAGAGATGTTAAAATAATTTTTCATGTGTGAAATGATGTGAAGTTGGCAGGAAATTTTGTATAGGCATCTTCATTCTGGCATGGATGAGGTATAATTATCTGGTGAGCCCAGAAGCCTAACACCTCCTGAGTGACACCTAAAGTTTACAACGCAGTTCTGTGTCATCCTGACTTACTTACTGGAGGATTCTTTCATCTGATTCAACTAGAAGGTTACTAGATCCTGCCATTGCAACACGGTCACATGTGTCCTCAAATACTTTCAAAATCTTTCATGCAAATGCTATCAAAGGGCCTAAAATGACAAAGAATAGGGACTTTACTGAGTTCACAAGACTGGATGTGTGATCGTTTTATGTTTGCATGGCAGAATTAGATCTGAGGCTTGCCTTTGTTTCTTCATTTAGTAATATTGGCAGGAAGAACCAGAGTCCTCACCTACCCTCATCATTGGAAATAATCAATATTCATCAAAAAGAACACATGAATTATAAACAACCAAATTTACTTTGGTTAATTTGAGAAACGTGTTAGTTATCTATTGCTGCATAACAAAGTGGCTTAAGAAAATAAGCATTTATTATCTTACTGTTTCTGTGGGTCAGGAATTTAGGAGAGGCTTAGCTGGGTGGCGGCTGTGGCTCAGGGTCTCTTATAAGGTTACTATCAAGCTGCCAGTCCAAGCTGCAGTCATCCAAAGGCTTGACTGGGGCTGGTGGGCCCACTTCCAAGGTAGCCCACTCACATACCTGGCAGGATGGTGCTGGCTGGTGATAGGAGGCCTTGGTTCATGTGACTCTCTCCATAGGACTGACTACGTGAGCATCCTCAGAATATTGAGGCTGGCTTCCCACAAGAATGAGTGATCCAAAAGCCAGCAAGGTGAACGTGGCAATACCTTTTACAATGCAGGCTCATGCATCACACATGCTATCACGGCCACATCCTGTTCATTAGCAGTGAGTGATTAAGTCTGTCCCACATGCAAGGGAAGGGGAATTTGTCTCCACCTTTTATAGGGAGAAGTACCTAACAATTTGTGGACATATTTTAAAACTTTCACAAGGCAATTCCTTGATCCTCATCTTTGCAAGTCAAACAGAATTTGTTCTATCCTCTCCATTTTCTCACAATAAGTATTTTTCAAGCACTACTATGTGTCAGGCATTGCTATAGATGTTATAAATAAAACTCTGAACTAAGCAAATGAGGTGATGGGTGACACAGGCTGGAGGAGACAGCCAGTCAACAAATTCAAGTGCAACTGAGGGAATAGCCAGATGTGAGACACGGGATAGTGGGGACTCCCCATTTAACCTGTCAAAAGGAGGCATTCACCACCAAGTTATGTGGGGGAATAGGGGCTCAGCATGTCCACATCTCCTGATTTTTCAAGAGAAGGTGGAAATATGTACATGCGTGTAAAACTTCCAGAATTTTAATGTTATTAACTAGTTCAAATGGTAACAAAATACTACAAGGAAAAAAGTCAGTGGGCCTAATTCAACCAAAATCATCCACTTTAAAATACTTAATCTTTTAATAAAAAATAAAACCTGATGATTTCAGGATGATGTGAACAAAAGTAAGGAAGAGGTAAGCAAGGTCTAAATGATAAAGTAAATCTTTAGCTAAGGGTTGAAAGATGAGACCTTCATATATAAATATCAAATACACAAAAATATTCAAAGAAAGTTCTGCTATTATCTTAGAGTTGCTACTAAAAGCATGCATATTAATAGACATGTATATTTTTAAATGATGTTAGTAATTTTTTAAGGCATAAAAAGAAATCTCTGAGAAATCAAGTAGAAAAAAATTGTACAATGGAGGAAATTGGGATTGTCTGCATTTAAATGAGTTTACAAACAAGTCCACAATATCCTGGATAACATTTTGCTCTTTCATCTTACTGACAATGAAGCAATTATGGTATTTAAAAAAATAGATAGATGGATAGATAGATAGAAATAGAAATATGGACATACAAACATGCAATAAACTCAGCTTGTTGCTTTCGGTGATTTAAAAATAAGAGCCATCAATCCTCTTAATTAATCAATGCCCTTGTCATTCATTTTATCTCCAAACTGTTTATTCTGTTCTGAGATGCAGTTTACAACTAGAAATAGAAATAGAAATAATGATACAGCATGTCTTGTTTTAATAAACTTTTAAGATCAGTAAGATTTAGTCTACCAGGCTTTCAATCTTAAATCAGAAATCATTGACTGACATTCTGTAAATGAAGCAGAGTGCTTGTGGATATTTAGTTTAAGAAGGTCAGTGACTTCTGCAGATTTAATTACAGGGTTAACATCAGAAAGATATTGGTTAGAACTTGAGTTTTTAGCTTCAGATTCCTGGTTTACATTTTAACCTTTGACATTAGACAAGTTATTACATCTCTCTAATGTTTTTTATTTTTTCATTAGTAAAATGGAAATAATAAGATACACACCTCAACATATAGGAGATATAATAAAATTATGCAAGTAAAGTCCTGTGCATATTTCAGTGTTCAAGAAACGTCAGCTATTGTTATCATTGGGCCACTTGCCTTCCATAGGGCTGCCTCCAGGGAGAGAGGTCACTCCACCTTGTATAGATCTTCCTTACCCTTAAAATCTACGGTGCTCTAAATGTAAATGGACTGAACTCACCAATAAAAAGGCACAGAGTAGCAGATTGGATCAAAAAACTAAATCCAACCATATGCTGTCTCCAACAGACACATCTCAGCTACAAGGACAAGCATAGAATCAAAGTGAAAGGGTGGAAATTGACACTCCAAGCAAATGGTACCCAGAGAAAATCAGGTGTAGCCATAATGATATCAGATCAAACAGACTTCAGGGTGAAAAAGATAACAAGAGACAAAGATGGACATTTCATAATGGTAAAGGGGACTATACAACAAGAAGACATAACAGTCATCAATATTTATGCCCCCAATCAGGGAGCACCAAAATATACCAAGCAACTACTAACAGAACTGAAGGGAGAAATTGACCAAAACACAATTATACTAGAGGACTTAAATACATCATTGACAGCTATGGATATATCATCCAAACAGAAGATAAATAACGAAATAGCAGCCCTAAATGACGCATTAGATGAAATGGACATAATTGACATATATACAGCACTTCATCCTAAAACATCAGACTATACATTTTTTTTCTAGTGTACATGGAACATTCTCAAGGATAGACCATATATTGGGACACAAAATCAGCCTCAGCAAATTTAAGAAGATTGAAATCATACCAAGCATAATCTCTGATCACAAGGCTTTGAAATTGGATATCAACTGCAAAAAGAAAGCAGGAAAAAACACAAATATATGGACATTAAACAACATACTTTTAGAGAACGACTGGGTCAAAGAAGATATTAGAGAAGAGATCAAAAGATACATAGAAACAAATGACAATGAGAATACATCCTACCAACATTTTTGGGATGCAGCGAAAGCAGTTTGAAGAGGGATATTTATATTGTTACAGGCCTATCTCAAGAAACAAGAAAAATCCCAAATAAATAACCTCATGTCACACCTTAAAGAACTAGAAAAAGAAGAACAAGCGAAACCCAAGGTCAGCAGAAGAAAGGAAATAACAAAAATAAGAGCAGAAGTAAATGAAATAGAAAACAAACAATAGAAAAAAATAATGTTTCAAAGAGCTGGTTCTTTGAAAAGATTAACAAGGAACCAAAGATTCTTTGGTTAAGATAACAAAATCGACAAACCCTTGGCTAGACTCACTAAGATAAAAAGAGAGAAGACACTAATTAACAAAATCAAAAATGAAAAAGGGAAGTTATCACTGACACCATAGAAATACAAAGGATCATCTAAGAATATTATGAAGGACTATATGCCACCAAATTCAATAACCTAGAAGAAATGGACAAGTTCTTAGAAATATATAGCATTCCTAGGGTGAACCATGAAAAACTGGAAAATCTAAACAGACCGATCACCAGTAATGAAATTGAATCAGTCATCCAAAACCTTCCCAAAAGCAAAAGTCTGGGACCAGATGGGTTCACTAGTGAATTCTACCAAACCTTCAAAGGGGATCTAATACCAATCCTGCTCAAACTCTTCCAAAAAATTGAAGAAGAGACAGTACTTCCTAACTCATTTTATGAGGCCAACATTACCCTGATACCAAAACCTGGTAAGGACAACACAAAAAAAGAAACTACAGACCAATATCTCTGATGAATACAGATGCTAAAATCCTAAACAAAATTCTAGCAAATCGAATACAACAATGCATTAAAAAGATTATTCATCACGACCAAGTGGGGTTCATCCCCGGGGCACAAGGATGGTTCAACATCCGCAAATCCATCAATGTGATATATCACATAAACAAAATAAAGAACAAAAATCCTATGATTATATCAATTGATGCAGAAACAGCATTTGACAAGATACAACATCCATTTATGATTAAAACACTTAATAAAATAGAAGAAAAATACCTTAACATAATAAAGGCCATATATGACAAGCCCTCAGGTAATCTCATAATTAATGGTGAAAAACTGAAGACCTTTGTTCTACGTTCAGGAACACGACAGGGCTGTCCCCTATCACCTCTGCTTTTCAACATAGTGTTGGAAGTCCTTGCCAGAGCAATCAGGCAAGAAAAAGAAATAAAAGGCATCCAAATTGGGAATGAAGAAGTTAAACTGTCACTCTTTACAGATGACCTGAAGCTATATATAGAAAACCCTAAAGACTCTACCAAAAAGCTGTTAGAAACAACGAATACAATAAAATTGCTGGCTACAAAATCAAAGTACAAAAGTCCATTGCCTTCCTATATACTAACAATGAAATCTCAGAAAAAGAGATAGAGAAAACAATTCCTTTTTCAATTGCAGCAAAAAGAATAAAATACCTAGGAATAAACTTAACTGAGGATGTGAAAGACCTATATGCTGAAAACTATAAGACATTTTTAAAAGAAATTGAAGAAGACACAAAGAAATGGAAAGACATTCCGTGCTCATGGATTGGAAGAATCAACATAGTTAAAATGGCCATATTACCCAAAGCAATATACAGATTTAATGCAATCCCCATCAAAATCCCAATGGCATTTTTTAAAGAAATAGAACAAAAAATCATCAGATTTGTTTGGAACCACAAAAGACCCCAAATAGCCAAAGCAATCTTGAGAAAAAAGAACAATTCTGGAGGTATCACACTCCCTGACTTTAGCTTGTACTACAGAGCTACAATAATCAAAACAGCTTGGTATTGGCAGAAAAACAGACACATAGACCAATGGAATAGAATTGAGAACCCAGAAATAAAACCACATAAATATGGACAGATAATTTTTGACAAAGAAGCTAAAAATATACAATGGAGGAAAGACAGCCTCTTCAATAAATGGTGCTGGGAGAATTGGATAGCCACATGCAAAAGAATGAAACTGGACTGCTATCTGTCACCATGTACCAAAATTAATTCAAAATGGATCAAAGACTTAAGCTTTAGACCTGACACAATAAACTGCATAGAAGAAAACATAGGTACTAATCTTGTGGACCTTGGGTTCAAACAGCATTTTATGAATTTGACTCCAAAGACAAGGGAAGTAAAAACTAAAATAAACGAATGGGACTATATGAAACTTAAAAGATTCTGCACAGCAAAAGAAACCATCGACAAAATGAAGAGGTAACCACCTGAATGGGAGAAGATGTTTGCAAACAGTGCCTCTGATAAGGGTCTAATATCTAAAACATACAAGGAACTCATGAAACTCAACAACAAAAAAACAAACAACCCAATTGAAAAATGGGCAGAGGACCTGAAGAGACATTTCTCTAAAGAGGACATACAAATGGCAAATAGACATACGAAAAAATGCTCAACATCACTAATCATCAGAGAAATGAAAATAAAAACCACAATGAGATATCACCTCACCCCAGTTAGAATGGCTATCATCAACAAGACAAATAGTAACAAGTGTTGGAGAGGCTGTGGCGAAAAAGGAACCCTCATACACTGTTGTTGGGAATGCAGACTGGTGCAGCCCTTATGGAAGGCACTGTGGAGGTTCCTCAAAAAATTACAAATATAATTACCACATGACCCAGCAATCCCTCTCCTGGGTATCTACCCAAAATATCTGAAAACATGTATACATAAAGACACGTGTGCTCCAATGTTCATTGCAACTCTGTTTACGGTGGCCAAGACATAGAAACAACCAAAATGTCCTTCGATAGATGAATGGATAAAGAAGTTGTGGTATATATACACAATGGAATACTATTCGGCGTTAAGGAAAGATAATATAGGAACATTTGTGACAACATGGATGGATCTTGAGAGTATAATGCTAAGCGAAATAAGTCAGACAGAAAAAGCAGAGAACCCTATGATTTCACTGATATGTGGTATATAAACCAAAAACAACAAAAGAACAAGACAAACAAATGAGAAACAAACTCATAGACACAGACAATAGTTTAGTGGTTACCAGAGGGTAAGGGGGTGGCGGGGGAGGTGAGGGTAAGGCAGACCAAATATATGGTGATGGAAGGATAACTGACTCTGGGTGGTGAACACACAATGGGATTTATAGATGATGTAATACAGAATTGTACACCTGAAATCTATGTAATTTCACTAACAATTGTCACCCCAATAAATAAATAAATAAATCCATGGTGCTCCTTGTAGACCTCAATTTTGGCCAATAACTGCTTTCTTCACAGTAGTTTAACATCATCAGGTGGGCATTTGTTAAGTCTCTGAAAAATTGCCTTAATGGTCTTTGTACAGGTTCAAATCGTGGAATTTTGTCTGTCACCTCCTCTCTCAGAAAAGGTAAATCACTTAAACTCTCAGTTTGTTTGTCTGGAGAAAAGAATAAATGTCACTTTCCCAACTGTGATATCAATTAGTAAAAGTAAAGTGTCTTAGAAATGCAAAATATGGTTAATTTTTAAAGGGTAAAATATAAATGTTAAGTGCAATAGAATCTTATCACACTGTGGAGGGAATGTAACTGATTTAGCATGTTTTTTACAGGAAAATGTTAGATGGTGGTGATAAGCTTAGCTTTCAGAGGCCTGGGTTCATTTTGAGCAGAACTAAGAAGAGCCTTGGGAGAGAAGGCAAGTGTTTAAAAACTGGAGGGGAAAAAAGGCACTAGGAATTTTATAGGATTGCTTTCTCCATGAGATCCCTTTAGTAAAAATGAATTTGTTTCCAGATTTCAAAGATTTGCACTACCGAATATCTCTAGCTTTAATATGGGCATAATAACACTTAAATTTCCTCTTTGTCATGAAGGGGCTCTCTGTTGAGTATTAAATTGCTCATTTTACTTATGGAAGTGAGGGTCCCTGAGTCACCAAATCAATATAATGGATTTTACGAGCTCGTTTATATCAGTGAGGTGTTCTAGAATAACGACTTGCTTAAAGAACTATTTAGCTTTTCAAAATGAAGGTACTATCTTACCAATAAAATACACATAGAAATTCCAAAATGGGGGGTAATTGTCATGACCCACGTTGAAATAAATGTTGCTCATGAACAAACTCGTTTGTTTTCAGTTTTTTTACAATGCCCATTTTCATTTATTTGTTTGTTTGTTTATTTGTTTATTTATTTATTTTTAAATCCCCTGTGGGGTAGAAGGGTAACATTGTCCCCACTGACTGGAGGAAACTGGGGCAGTTAGACTTGGTGACTTTTCCTGAGTTTGTGATGAAAGCTAATCAAAGAGCCAAAATTAGAAACGCTAAGTTCCTGCATACTCTCTTTGCTCCACTGAACCTGCTCCATTACAGGCAAAAGCACTTACTTCACTTTACTCTTTCCTGTTTGGTCTCAGAGGAGTTCAGCCCCTCCCTATTCTTTTTTTCTTTTGTCTGACCTTCCAAAGAAGGGAACATTTATCAAAGTCTTCTCTCAAAATCATCTACCTGGCACTAGCCATTTTCAGATTTACCATAAAGAACAGGTTGGTGACACCTCAGCATTTAGTGAATTTTAAATTACTAAAATTTAAAAGTGTGCCCCTGAAAAGGGGCTGACCATGCTCGGAAGGTCTGAGAAATGGGTCCTAAGAGACAAAGATGGAATTAGCTGAGGAAAGGAAAATAAAATCTAAAGGCCTGGGAGAGGAAGTATTAAGGAAAAGGGGGGTGGGGAATAAAGTAACTGGCATTCTATGGTAATTGAGAACAGAGCTGGATATTAAAAGATTTAAATTGCAGGAAAGAGGTTAAAAGAGGAGGAAATTTTCTGTTTCCTGGCTCTGCACAAAAAAGGTGGATGAGTTGATGATGATGATGATGATGATGACGGTGCACATACTTAAGAGAATTTGAATGCAATGCTTCCTGGGGCAAGGGAATGGACTAAAGGAATCTGCTGAGCCTCTTTGAGACACAGGGTTTCAGACAGTGCAAAAATTAAAGGACGAAAGCCTAAGAGGCAGGCAGAGACAGAGGATCTTGGTTTAAAGCAGAGTCTGACTCGGTCCTCCTGGGGGGGTGGGGGGGGCTCAACTCTACATTTCTAACGAATTCCCAGAGGACACTGTTACTGCTGGTCAGTGGACTACATTCTGAAGAGCAAAGCTCTAGAGTTGTGCTGTTAAATAGAAATATAATGAGTCAGATATGTAATTTAAATGTTTTAAATTTTCTAGCAGCTATCTTACAAAAAAGAAACTGGAACTCAATTTTAATAGGTATTATTTAACCCAATATATCTAAAATATTATATTTTACCATGTAATCAGTATAAAAATTATTGATGAGATATTTTACCTTTTTTCCTCCTGTACTAAGTCTTTGAAATCTGGTGTATATTTAACACCTACAGAACATTTCAATTTGGACCAACCACATATGGCTGGTGGCTTCTGTAATGGGTAGTACAGATCTAGACAATCCCAGAAAAAATGTAGCAGTCGCAGTGCTATTGGCAAACTAAAAAGAATTGTGCTTTTAGTCCCGGAACCCAATTGAGTGGAAACTGAGAAAGGCCAGGGGCATAAAGAATTTCCTACTCCCGAACTGGAGTCCTCGAAGTTTAATTATGCACCAGAATCCCCTGAAGACAGGGTTAAAATGCAGATTCCTGGGCTTCACCCCCAAAGATTTTTTAAAAACTTATTATTAAAAAGAATGTGGACATCTGTACCCCAAAAGAGAGAAAGTAGAATATTGGATGTCTTCCCCCTTTTTTAACACCACTGATTTTTTTTAGAGAAATTGGGTTGTCACTCCGTGATTTGGCTGATTGCTTCCCCATGGTGTTATTTCACTTGTTCTTCTATTCCTCATATTTCCTGCAACTGGCATTTATTGCTGGAGATTTGATGAGATTCAGATCCCAGAGATTCTAATTGGAGCAGGAGTTTTCAACCCTGGCTGCACATGGAAACACCTGGGAGCATTAAAATTTAGCTCATCGCCAGAGCTTCTGATTTAGTTAGTATGGAGCCTGGTCTGCACATCAGAATTTTTTAAAGCTTCTGGGTGGTGTTTGTATGTAGCAAAGGTGGAAAACCACTGGATTAGACAGTCTCTGGTTTGAAAAAAGGCAAATTGTCCACAAAAGCCTAAAGACAGGCCTTCTCCACCTCCTTATCGCTCTGCTTAAACAGCCTAGTAAAGGAGCCTCAGAGGCTAAGAAGTAGAATTATCTCGGTGCTGAAAATACTACCCATGTCTGGACTCCACCCCCAGAGAATCTGATATCATTGTTCTCGTGTGAGCCCTGATATTTTTGCTTTTAAAATGTCCCTGCTGGCGATCCAAATGTATAGCAAGGATTAAGATTGCTATAGCAATAGACTGAGGTAGCAAGGATTGGCAGTGCTTGTCAACTTTCCATGAGCATATAAATCATCTGAGGATCTTTTTAAAATGAAGATTCTGATTTTGCAGGTCTGGGTTGAATCCCAGGTTCTTGATTCCTACAGAACCTGCAGGTAACAGTGCTGCTGAGAATACCACCATTTGAGTAGCAAGAGTGTAGACGAACAATGCGTAATATGGAGCTAGAAAGAACTGCCTTTGGATTCTGCTTTTGCAAATTACTTCCTAGCTTGTGTGGCTTTCAGCAAGTCACTTCACTTCTTGAAACTTTTTCCTCACCCACAAAATAGGAATAATAATGCCCACCTTTAGCCCATCAGTACCAAATGCTTAGTAAGTGGGGCCCTATTATTAGTTGCTATGAACAGCATAGGAAACCTAGTTGGATAATGAGTCTTTCTGAGATTTTTTCCCGCTGATGCCAGATCATTTCCAGGGATGTGTGTTTGGCCTTCTCGCCGATCCTTTGTTAAAAACGGACAGATTGGAGCATTTAAATAAGAATTCGGAGGCCAGCATTCGTATTCCTCTGCTCGGTGCGAGACTTTCTGCTTGACAAAGCAGAATTTGAGGTTATCCATGACCTGTCCTCCTCACTTCTAGTTCTCATTACCTCTCAGTTTCCTCCCACTCTGCTTCTCCAGCTACTGCATTAATTGTCTTTAGGTTGTTGTAAATCACAGCACCACATGTTTGTATGACTGTGTTGAAATAAAAACCTTTTTTTCTCAGCATCTGCCTGGCTTGCCCCCTCGTCTGAGTCTCAGCGGGTTCTCCATGCCCTGCCTTTCAGCGCTCAGAACACACGCCAGGAGGAATGCATCTACTCCGAGGTTGAGAAAAGAAACTCTTCTGTTAACATAACTTATGAACTTCAAGTTCAAATCCTCTATTTTTAGCTACATGGAACAATTTGGAAGTCTATAAATCACATAACTGTGTAAGCTAAACCCAAACCACTTCTTTTACACATTTTTTTTAAAAAGCTTATATTTATTCTGTTTTCTGAAATTGACAGACAAAAAACAAAACAAAACAAAAAACCACACAATGTTTGCTGTGGCTTCCTGACTTCACAAATGTGCCTTCCAGGTGCTTTCAGCCTTGTTCTGAGTGTTAACAGTTCACAGTGGAAACTGATTAACACCATGACTAGTTTTCCAGTTCAAGAGCCCTCTTCTATTTGAATTACTTTTAATATTTGTCTGTTTCTTCCCATATGCTCCTCATTCAGGCACCTGACTTCTCAATTTCAAGTACCCCATATGTCTTTTGAGGGATAAAATAAATTTAAAGACTTTGTATTTCCCAGTAGAGATATCCTTATGCTAACTAAAGAGACTGAAAATGTGTTTTCTGTTCAGGTTAGGGGGTAGGGGAAAAATATTATCCTTATCAGTAGTATTTTAAAAGCAAACTATTCACTGATTCAAAAAGTAATTATTGGGTGTTTGCTATGTTAAAAACAGCACGCTGAATGCTGGGGAGTGCACCTACAGAGATGAAAATAACGAAAATAAAAAGTCTCTGTCCTGGGGGCAGCCAGATGGCTCAGTTGGTTAGCGTGCAAGCTCTCGACAACAAGGTTGCTGGTTCAATTCCCGCATGGGATGGTGGGCTGCGTCCCCTGCAATTAAGATTTAAAACAGTGACTGGACTTGGAGCTGAGCTGTGCCCTCCACAACTAGATTGAAGGACAACGACTTGGAGCTGATGGGTCCTGGAAAAACACACTATTCCCCAATATTCCCCAATTTAAAAAAAAAAGTCTGTCTTGAAGGACCTGAAAATCTGAAAATCTAGAAATGTACATCTATGAGCACCTATAATATGATATAATGTAAAAGATGTTTCACAAAGCTTCTCCCGGTCCGCTGAGATTTTCCTTGTACACTTCATTCACAATGCAAATATTATGCACTGTGTTATAATCTGTCTCCTTGGGTGCCATAAGGCCTCTGAGATCAGATAGATACTCTCGGTATCTATCTGGTGTAAGCAGGGTCTGGTACACAAAAGGCCCAGATGGATGGATGAAAGGGAAGAGGAGGAAGAGAGAAAGAGAATGAGAGAGAGACAAAGAGCGCTATCTTGGAAATGAGTAGACCTTAAGGACAGGAAATGGTGCCTACAGAAATTCAGTGCCTATAGTTAAAGGCGAAATTTAAGTCAGGTCTTCAAACCTGGTAAGAACGACATTGGGTAAAAATGAGGCAGAAGACATTCAGACTTGAGAAATGACATGAGGAGGAGAGTGGAGGCAAGAAAGGCAGGGCCAGTCTGAGGAATAATTCCTATTTGCTGTTCCTACAAAGTCCAAGACAGAGACGACTAAGAAATTTTAAGAGAGAAAGACATAGAGAGCCTCTGTAGTGGAAAATGCCAATGACTGAGCTGGAGAAAGTCCTGGTTGCAAACCACGCCTCTTTTGTTCATGAACCCAACATATTTAACTATATTTTGAGCCCTAAATATGTGCATATTCTATTCGAAGTTTGGGGACCCTAGTGAGCAACGCAGACATGTGATCTTCCTGTCTGTGTGAGACTCATACTCCACTGGAGGAGAAGGCAAAGTATAAGTAAACCAAAAGGACCATATACATTCTTTGTGTGATCACTTACTGTGAGGGCGAGTGTGTGCCCTGGTAGAAAGCGACCAGTTGGATAGGGTGATCAGGGAGAGCCTCTCAGAAGCTGAGCTTGGAATGAGGAAAATGGAACAGCTATGCCAAAAATTGAAGGAAATATCTCCAGCAAGGTCTGTGATCTCAACTGGAGATGGTTTTCCCCTCCACGAGTGGGACATTTGACAAAGTCTTAAGACATTTTTGGTGGTCGCATCTGGGGGGCTGAGGGAATGTTATTGGCATCTAGTGGATAAAGGCCTGGGAAACAGCTAAACATCCTACTATGCACAGGACAGCCCCCCTCACCATAAGGGATTATCCCGCCCAAAATGTCAATAATGCCCAGGTTAAGAAACCCTGAGCCAGAGAGATGGGCAACTACAAAGACCCGAAGTGGGAATTAAGTGTTAAGCCTGAGAAACAGACAAAAGGCAGGTGTGGATGGAATATTCTGAGGACTGGGGGAATGGAAAGTAATAAGGGAGATGGAGACATGAGGGTCAAATGATATGGGGCCTGTGGCGGTGGCACTGAGTACACCTAAATTGTGGTATGTTAGAGCAATTAACCTGGACCCCATAGCTGCTACAAGTTATGATTTTAGGTGGATAAAATATTTCCTTTAATAACTTCAAAATAAAGAAGTCATTGTTTTGGGTTGCTTTTCCCAGCTCTCTGCTATTCCAATAACACAGCAAAAAAATGATTTCAGTACAATTTTCTTCTGAGAGCTTGAAGAAAAAACCTCCAAACAATTGGCCCCTTCATTCTGAGGATCAACAAAATTCCTGCAGCAAAGAGGGACCCAGAAAATGGAATCTTGTTTAACCTTGTTTAATCCAATTCTTCAGTCTTCTGTCATACATCTTTATGGCTCTTTTGCCCACCCAAATTGCTAATGTGGAAAAAAAGACACCTTCATTACTGAGAACTCAGACATAATGATGATGATGTAATGATTGATTTGCCGTTGTTGGAAAACTGAGCTATACAAGTTAAAACCTCAGTGAAGAGAAGCAAAATTGAACAGGAAGGTGGCTATTAATGTGGTTTCAGAGAAACATGAAATAGTGTGCCTTTAGAGGTTTTGATGTATACACAAATGTATAGTTTTATAGACACACTCATAAATGCTTAGTTATCGTTTATTCTATCATTTGTGCACAGTGCTAATACTATTCTCTCCTACTATGTGGAAGAAAATGTGTATGGTGTTGGAAGCTAAAAAGAAAAATAAGGTAGAATCCTAAGTTTCAAGAAATTTATTGCTAGAGACAGCGCCGGGGCAAGTGCAAGTCGGACGGGTGCTGGGCGACTCTGTGCTCGCTGAGGAAAAATAATTAAACATGGGCAAAGGAGATCCTAAGAAGCCAAGAGGCAAACTGTCATCATATGCATTCTTTGTGCAAACTTGCCGGGAGGAGCACAAGAAGAAGCACCCAGATGCTTCAGTCAACTTCTCAGAGTTTTCTAAGAAGTGCTCAGAGAGGTGGAAGACCATGTCTGCTAAAGAAAAAGGAAAATTTGAAGACATGGCAAAGGCTGACAAGGCCCGTTATGAAAGAGAAATGAAAACTTATATCCCTCCTAAAGGGGAAACAAAAAAGAAGTTCAAGGATCCCAATGCACCCAAGAGGCCTCCTTCGGCCTTTTTCTTGTTTTGTTCTGAGTATCGCCCAAAAATCAAAGGAGAGCATCCCGGCCTGTCCATTGGTGATGTTGCAAAGAAGCTGGGAGAGATGTGGAATAACACTGCTGCAGATGACAAGCAGCCTTATGAGAAGAAGGCTGCTAAGCTGAAGGAAAAGTACGAAAAGGATATTGCTGCATACCGAGCTAAAGGAAAGCCTGATGCGGCAAAAAAGGGAGTTGTCAAGGCTGAAAAGAACAAGAAAAAGAAGGAAGAGGAGGAGGACGAGGAAGATGAAGAGGATGATGAGGAGGAGGAGGATGAAGAAGATGAAGATGAAGAAGAAGATGATGATGATGAATAAGTTGGTTCTAGCGCAGTTTTTTTTCTTGTCTATAAAGCATTTAACCCCCCTGTACACAACTCACTCCTTTTAAAGAAAAAAATTGAAATGTAAGGCTGTGTAAGATTTGTTTTTAAACTGTACAGTGTCTTTTTTTGTATAGTTAACACACTACCGAATGTGTCTTTAGATAGCCCTGTCCTGGTGGTATTTTCAATAGCCACTAACCTTGCCTGGTACAGCATGGGGGTTGTAAATTGGCATGGAAATTTAAAGCCGGTCCTTGTTGGTGCACAGCACAAATTAGTTATATATGGGGATGGTAGTTTTTTTCATCTTCAGTTGTCTCTGATGCAGCTTATACAAAATAATTGTTGTTCTGTTAACTGAATACCACTCTGTAATTGCAAAAAAAATTGCAGCTGTTTTGTTGACATTCTGAATGCTTCTAAGTAAATACAATTTTTTTTATTAAAAAAAAAAGAAATTTATTGTTTATAGGTAAGATAGCACATAGTCAGCAGAGTATAATATAATCCAGAATTTTTAAATGCCACGTGGAAGCCACAGACATCTATAGTTTCTGCCTGTCTAGCACATATTGTCTTTATTCTAGTAACAGCAACTTTATTTTTCTTCAGGGAACAACGTCTCCCAGATTTTCAGTTTGATCCTCAGGCTACCAGGTCTGGGCACATAACCCAGACCAAGCCGATCAGCATATTCCATTTCTCTGGCCACAGGAGGGCACTGTCCATTATTCCAGAATGGACACATGACCCAAGTTGGTCCAACGAGAGTCAGTCCCATCAAAGATAAGGCCAGGGTTAGAAAAAACACAGCGTAGAGTAAGAGAGACAGGAATTAGAGAAAGACTAACTCTTTTTATTTATTTATAATAATGCCTAAGGAGAGGAGGGTTTGTTTTGTTTTGTTTTGTTTTTAAAGATTTTATTGGGCAACAGTGTGTACTTCCAGGACTTTTTCCAAGTCAAGTTGTTGTCCTTTCAATCTTAGTTGTGGAGGGCACAGCTCAGCTCCAGGTCCAGTTGCCATTGTTAGTTGCAGTGGGCACAGCCCACCATCCCTTGCGGGAGTCGAACCAGCAACCTTGTGGATGAAAGCCTGCGCTCCAAACAACTGATCCATTGGAACTCAGCAGCACCTCAGCTCAAGGTGCCATGTTTAATCTTAGTTGCAGGGGCAAAGCCCACCATCCCTTGCGGTACTCGAGGAGTTGAACCAGCAACCTTGTGGTTGAGAGCCCACTGGCCCATGTGGGAATCCAGCTGGCAGCCTTCGGCATTAGGAGCATGGAGCTCCAACCGCCTGAGCCACTGGGTGGGCCCTGAGAAAGACTAAGTCTTGTTGACATTGTTTAGGCCATTGATTCCTGAAGTCTGTGTTCCCTGAACCACCATTTTTAAAAATTATTTTTTAAAAGTGTGTATAATAAAATGGACTTATTTTTTGTGCATAGCTCTATGAGTTTTAAACATGTATATGAATATGTATACCTACAATCTCAATCATGGTACAAAATAGTAATTTCATCACCCAAAAAAAACTCCCTCGCTCATGCTGCCGCTTTTGAGTCAAGCCCTCTCTATACCCCTAAAACCTGTCAACTACTGATCTGTGCTCTATCCCTATAGTTTTATCCTTTTATCCTTTCCAGAAAGTTACTTAAATGGGACCACACAAATGTAACTTTTTGAGATTGGTTTCTTTCATTCAGGATAATTCCTTTGAAATTCATCCAAATTGTAGCATGTATTAATAGTTCATACCTTTATATTGTAGCAATCCATTGCTTAGATGTACCATAATTTGTTTATCCATTCCCCCATTAAAGAGCATTTGGATTGTTTCCGTTTTTGGTGATTATGAATACACCTGTTATAACATTCACATATAAAGTTTTGTGCAAAGATAAGTTTCATTTCACTTAGGTAAATACCCAAAGTGAAATTGTTGGGTCATATGAGAAGTATGTGCTTAACTTTATAATGTTTTCCATAGTAGCTATACTATTTTATATCCCAACCAGCAATGAAAGAGTTTCATTCGCCAGGCCTCCCACTCAGCACTTGGTATTGTCAGCCTTTTTTTAAAAGCCATTGTAATAGGTATGTAGTGATATCTTATTGTGATTTAATTTGTATTTCCATAATGAATTGCGATGTTGCACAACATTTTATGTATTAATTTGTCATTCATGTATACTCTTTGGTGAAGTATCTGTTCATATTTTTTGCCTATTTTTGCTTGTTTTCTTATCATTGAGTTTTGAGTTCTTTAAATATTCTAGATACAAATCCTTTGTTGGATATGTGATTTGCAAATATTTTATCAGAAATTGTAGTTTGCCTTATTCTCTCAACAGTATCTTTTGCAGAGCAAAAGTTTTTATTTTGATAAAGTCGTATTTATCACTATTCTTCTTTTATGGATTGTGCTTTTGGTGTCTTATTGAAGAACTCTGTCTAACCGAAGATCACAAAGATTTTCCTCTATGCATTATTCTAAATTTTTAAATTGTTTTATGTTTTACATTTATATTTATGATCCATATGGTGTTAATTTTTGGAAAAGATGTGAGGGATAGGCTGAGCATTATTCGTTTTTTTTTTCTGCATGTGGATGTCTAATTGTTCCAATACCACTTGTTGAAAAAAATCTTATCCTTATATTACATTATTAAATACATTAAATTAAAATGATTGAATAAATTAAATTATTAAGATTATATTAAATCTGATCCTTATTATATTATATTAAATCTTATCCTTATTATATTAAATTATATTAATATATTATATTAAATTATCCTTATATTAAATCCTTATCCTTATACATATTAAACTATATCCTTATTATATTATATAAAAATTGGTCATATTTATGTGGATTAATTTCTGGGTTTTCTATTCTATTTCATTGTTCTATGTGTCTATATCTTCACTAATAACATATTGACTTGATTAATGTCAATGTAGCTTTATAGTACGTCTTACGATCAAGCAATGTGGGCAACTTCCAAATTTATACTTGTTTTTCCTAATAACGTGGCTATTTAGTTCCTTTTCTTTTCCATAAATTTAGAATCAGTTTGTCAGTATCTAGAAAAAATCCTGCTGAGATTTTGATGGGAAATTCATTAGGCCTATTGATTTATAGAAAATTGACATCTTAACCATCATGAATCTTCAAATCCATGAACATGGTCTATCTTTCATCTACAGTGGTACCTGGGTTTTCGAACCTCTCCATTGACAAACATTTCGGTTTATGAATGCCGTAAATTTTATGGATCAATGGTATCATTAGATAGTAAAATTCATGCTAAATATGCAGTTTAAGGGTTGATTTTAAAGGTCTGGAACAGGTTAATCCATTTTGCATTACTTTCTATGGGGAAACCGTGCTTCTGTTTTTGAATGTTTCAGAACTCAAACGGTCTTCCAGAATGGATTATGTTCGAAAACTGAGGTACCACTGTATTTAGCTCTGCTTTTATTGCTTTCATTAGCATATTATAATTTTAAGTATACTGATCAGCATGTGTTTTATTAGATTTATAACAAAGTATTTTATTTTTTGGAAGTATTGTAAATTAGTTTTTGAATTTGATTTTTCCACTATTCACTATTATATGTAGACATACAAGTTACTTTTGTAGGTTGAACTTGTGTCCTAGAACCTTGCTAAAATCACTTATTAGAACTAGGAGTGTTTTGGAGACTCGTTGGAATTCTCTATATAGACAATCACGTCATCTGCAAATAGGGACAGTTTGATTTCTTGCTTACTAGTATATATACCTTTTTTGGTTGCTTTTATTTCACTGACTAGGACTTCCAGAATAATGTTGAATAAAAGTGATAAGAGTGGATATCCATTTTTCTGTTGCCAGTCTTGGGGACAAAGAATTCAGTCTCTTACAAGTAAGTATGAGATTATCTGTGGATTTTTGGTAGATACACTTTATCATGATAAGGAACTTCTATTCCTTGTTGGTTGAGAGTTTTTATCATGAATGGATGTTAAATTTTGTCAAATGGTTTTTCTGCTTTAATTGATATGTTCATGTAGTTTTCTTTAGTTTGTTAATATGATGGAATATACTGAGTAATTTTTTAAATGTTGAGCCAGCCTTGTATTCCATGGAAAAACCATACTTCCTTATAATGTATTATTCTTGTTATATATTACTAGACTCAACTTGCCAGTATTTTATTGAGGATTTAAAAGTTCCATTTTTTGTTTATGTAAGTTTGAGCTGGATTTTTGTCATTTTTGTCATAACTACAAGAGTTCTAACTAGATTTATAGGGAAGTTACACAAAAAGATTTACAATAAAAATGAAATATATAAATAAATTAAATATAAAAATAAATATTATGTATATATTATACAAAATAAGTATGTGTAACCTCATTTGTTCAAAATTATTAAAAATGGAAATTATATAATAAAATTTAATTACTACATATACATAGGTTCCTGTATTTGTTTTAATAAATATTCCCAGATTTACATTAAAACAGTAGATTGTTTTTAAAGTTGAAATAGCTTTATTTTTTGAGATTGTACATGTAGTATGTACAAGTTGTAAGAAATTTAAATAACTACAAAATATAAAAAATATATAAATATAAATTACTGGTAATATCATTAGAAATAATGACATTACCATATCATACAACCATATTAATAAAATTTTATATGTATCATTTATCAAACTTTGCTACAAATTAGAATCACCTAGGAAACTTTGAAAATATCGATATCTGTGTTCTACCTAGAAATATCATGCTTAATCAAAGGCAAATAATCAAATAATCACTGATTTAAAAGTGAGGAGAGGATATAAGTAGATATTTTCCCAAAGAAGAAATACTTTTCCCAAAGGTACATGAAAAGGTGTCCAACGTCACTAATCATCAGAGAAATGCAAATAATAAGTCCTATGAAATATCACCTCACACCTGTTAGGATGGCTATTGTCAAAACACAAGAAATAAGAAGTGCTGGTAAGGATGGGGACAAAATGGGACTCTGGTTCACTGTTGGTAGGAATATCAATTGGTATAGCCATCATAGAAAACAATATGGAGATTCTTCAAAAAAATCAGAAGTAGAACTACTATATGTTCCAGCAATTCCACTTCTGGGTGTTTATCCAAAGGAAACAAAAACACTAACTAGAAAAGATATATGTAACCCCATGCTCATTACAGCATTATTTTCAATGGTCAAGGACATGGAAGCAATCTAGCTGTCCATCAATGGTTGAATAAATAAAGAAGATGTGGTATATATATACAATGCAATATTCTTTATCCATGAAAAAAGGCAATCTTCCATTTGGACAACATGGATGGTGCTTGAGGTTATTTTGCTAAGTGTGATAAGTCTGACAGAAAAAGACAAATATGGTATGAACTCACTTATATGTGCAAACAGACAAAAAAAAAGAACAAAATTAAACAAAACAAAAAATTGAACTGACATACAGAGAACAACCTCTGGTGGTTGCCAGAGGCAGGAGGTAGGGTTGTGCTAAATGGGTGGGAGGTGTTAAAAGGTTTTATTGTTAAGTTGAAGAAGCTGTAGATTGAAATTCTGACTAAATCTCCTCTTCTAATTAATTTAATGGCATTTTATCAAGACAAGAAGGCTTTTTTACTTTTTTCAAAACATAAACATTTCCTCCCCCCCCATCTTTATTGAGATATAATTGACATACAATATGTGTAAGTTTAAGGTGTACAATGTAGTGATTTGATTCACTTATATATTGCAAAATTATTACCACATAACACCTTTGTGTGTGTGTGGTTAGAATATTTAAGATTTACTTTCTTAGCAACTTTCAAGGTGCAACACAATATTATTAAGTATAATCACATTGCTATACATTAGATCCTTGTAACTTATTGATCTTAGAAGTGGAGATCAACCCTTGACCAACATCTGCCCCATTTCTCCTACCACCACCCTAGCACATGGTAATCACCATTATATTCTCTGTTTCTATGAGTTCAGTTTTTCTAGATTCCAAATATAAGTTAAATCAAACAGTATTTCTTTCTCTGTCTGACTTATCTCACAAAACACAATGTCCTCAAGGGCCATCCACGTTTTCACAAAAGGTAGATTTTCTTTCTTTCTTGTGGCTGAATAATATTCCAGTCTCTCTCTCTCTCTCTCTCTCTCTCTCTCTCTCTCTCTCTCTCTCTCTCTCTCTCTCTCTGTCTGTCTCTCTCTCTCATTTCCTTTATCCATTCATCCATTGATGGAAACTTATGTTGTTTCTATATCTTGGTTATTATGAATGATGCTTCGATGAATATGGGAGTACAGATATGTCTTTGAGATCATATTTTCAATTCTTTTGGACATATACCCAGAAGTGGGATTGATGATAATATGACAGTTCTATTTTTGTTTTTTTTCTGATACTTCCATACTGTTTTCTACAGTAACTGTACCAACTTACATTCCCACCAACAGTGCACAAGGGTTCCATTTTCTCCACACGCCGGCCAACACTTGCTACTGCTTGTATTTTAACGCTAGGCATTCCAACAGGTGTGAGGTGATATTTCATTTTGGTTTTGACTTGCATTTTCCAAACATTTTTTCATGTACCTGTTGGTCATTTGTATGTCTTCCTTGGAAAATGTCTATTTAGTTCCTCTGCCCATTTTCAATTTGATTGTTTTGTTGTTATTGAGTTGTAGGAGTTCTTTATATATTTGGATATTAATCCCTATCCAATATATGGTTTGCAAATATTTTCTCCCATTTCTTAGGTAGACTTTTCATTTTGTTTCTTTTGCTGTGCAGAAGCTTTTTATTTTGATGTAGTACCACATAAATTTTTGCTATTGTTGCTTTTGCTTTTGGTGACGTAGCCAAAAAAATTGCCAAGAATAATATCAAGAAGCTATTTCTCTATGTTTTCTTCTAGGAGTTTTATGATTTCAGATCTTATGTTTAAGTATTTAATCCATTTTGTGTTAAGTTTATCAGTAGTGTAAAATAGGGGTACAATTTTATTCTTCTGCATGTGGTTATCCAGTTTTCTTAACACCATTTATTGAAGAGACTATCCTTTCCTATTGAGTATTCTTGGGTGTATAGTCAAATATTAGCTGACCAAATAATTGACATATTAGTCTATGTGTCTATTTTTATGGCAGTACCATAATATTTGATTACTATAGCTTTGTAATTAAGTTTGAAATCAGGTAGGTTGATGCCTCTATCTTTGTTCTCCTTTCTCTGATTGCAGTGGCTTTCAGGGTCTTTTGTGTTTCCATACGAATTTTAGGATTTTTTTTCTATTTCTGTGAAAAATGTCACTGGAATTTTGATAGAGATTGCATTAAATCTCTAGATGGCTTTGGGTAACATGGACATTTAACAATATTAATCCTTCCAATCCATGAACATGACATATAATTACATTTGTTTGTATCTTCTTTAATTTATTTCATCAAAGTCTTGTAGTTTTCATGTACAGATCTTTCACCTACTTGGTTGAATTTATTTGTAAGTATTTTATTGTTTTTGATGCTATTTTACATGGGATTTTTTCTTTATTTCTTTTTCAGATATTTCATTGTTAGTGTATAGAAACACAACTGACTACTGTATGTTGACTTTGAAACCTGCAACTTAACTGAATTAGTTGATCAGTTCTCAGTTTTTTGGTGTAGCATTTAAGATTTTCTATATATAAGATCATATCATCTGCAAACAAAGACAATTTTACCTTTTCCTTTTTAATTTGGATGTCTTTTATTTCTTTTTCTTGCCAGATTGTGCTGGCTAGGACTTCCAGTACCATGTTGAATAGGAGTGGTGAGGATGGGCACTTTTGTCTTGTTCCTGATCTTAGAAGAAAAGCTTTCAACCTTCCACAGTTGAGTATAATGTTGTCCTTATCTGGCTTTGGTATCACAGTAATGTTGCCCTCATAAAATGAGTTAGGTTTGTGCTCATTTTGGCGACACATATACCAAAAATGAGTTAGGGAGTTTTCCAACCTGTTCATTTTTTTTTGGAAGTGTTTGAGAAGGATTTGTGTTAATGCTTCTTTAAATGTTTGATACAATTCATCAAAGAAAGTATCTGGTCTTGGGTTTTTCTTTGTTGGGAAGTTTTTAATTACTGATATGACTCTCCTTACTCATTATTAGTCTATTAATATTTTCTAATTTTTTCATGATTCAGTCTTAGTAGATTGTGTGTTTATAGACTGTATCCATTTCTTCTACATTATCTGTCAGCATGCTATTATACATAGTAGTCTCTTATGTAGTTTATATATTTGTAGTATCAGCCCTAATGTCTCCTGTTTCATGACTGATGTTATTTGTTTGAGTCTTCCTTCTTTTTTTCTTAGTCTACGTAAAAGTCTGACAATTTTGTTTATCTTTCCAAAATAAATATCTCTTACTTTTGTTGATCTTTTTAATTTTTTTTTCTGCTCTTTATTTCATTTATCTCTACTTCGATATTTGTTATTTCCTCTCTTCTGCTAACTTTAGGTTTAGTTTGGGCCTCTTTTGCTAGTTTCTTGACATGTAAGTTTGTTTATTTCAGATCTTTTTTCTTAATGTATTTATTACGGTATTTATTAAGGTATTTATTATGGTAAGCTTCCCTCTTAAAATGTTTTTGCAGCATCCTGCAGGTTTTGATATGTCATGTTTCCATTTTTGTTTTTCTCAAGATTTTTTTTATTTCCCTTTTTTATTTGTTTTATTAATTTCCGCATATTTGTGAATATTCCAGCTTTCCTCCTGTTATTGATTTCTTGTTTTATACTACTGTGGTCAGAAAAGATACTTGGTATGATTTCAGTCTTCCAAACTTTGCCAAAACTTGTTTTTTGGCTTATCACATATCTGTCTTGGAGATGTTCAATTTGCACTTGAGAAAAATGTGTATTCTACAGTTGTTTGATCATATGTCCTATATGTGTTTCTTAGGTTTATTTGGTTTAAAGTATTATTCAATTCCAATATTTCCTTGTTGATTTTCTGTCTGGATGTTCTATCCATTGTTGAAATTGGGTTATTGAAGTCCCCTATTATTATTGTATAGTTGTCTATTTCTTCCTTCAGAACTATTATTATTTGATTAAATATTTAGGTGCTCTGATGTTGGGTGCATGTATATTTGTGATTGTTATACCTTCTTAATGAGTTGATCCTTTTATCATTATATAATGATCTTATTTGTTCTTTGTCACCGTTTTTGGCTTAATGTCTACTTTCTTTGGTATATGTATAGCTATCCCTGATCTCTTTTGGTTTCCACTTGGGGAATATTTCTACCCATTCACTTGGAGCCTACACGTGTCCTTAAAACTGAAGTGACTCCTTTGTAGGCAGCATGTAGTTGTGTCTTTTTTTTAAAAAAAAGAATCCATCCAGCCACCCTATTTCTTTTGATTGAAGAATTCAATCCACTTACATTTAGGATAATTATTGATTGGTAAGGACTTACTAATGCCATCTTATTGTTTTCTGGCTGTTTTATAGTTCTCTTGTTCCTTTCTTCCTGTCTTGATGCTTTTCTTTGAGATTTGATGATTTTCTGTAATTATCTGATTTGATTCCCATCTCTTTGTCTTTTGTAACTCTACTATATGTTTTTGCTTTGTGTTTACCATGCAGCTTATATAAAACATCTTATAGCTATAACATTGATTTCATTCTGATAACATCTTAAATTCAATCACATACTAAAATTCTACCCTCACATGTTTTTTATTTGAATTAAGAAGTTATCTCTTTTATGTCTGCAAATGATTGTAACTATGGTTATTTTTAGTATTCTTGTCCTTTAACCTTCTTTTTTTTTTTTTTAAGATTTTATTGAGGAAAAGGAACAGGACTTTATTGGGGAACAGTGTGTACTTCCGGGACTTCCCTCCAAGTCAAGTTGTCCTTTCAGTCTTAGTTGTGGAGGGTGAAGCTCAGCTCCAGGTCCAGTTGCCATTGCTAGTTGCAGGGGGCGCAGCCCACCATCCCTTGCTGGACTCGAGGAGTTGAACTGGCAACCTTGTGGTTGAGAGCCCACTGGCCCATGTGGGAATCGAACCGGCAGCCTTCGGAGTTAGACGCACGGAGCTCTAACCGCCTGAGCCACCGGGCCGGCCCTGGAGGGTTTTTTACTAACAGAAAATCATAAACATAAAACCTAAATTCATTGCTTTCACACAGTTCATATTTGTTTGAAGTCCTCTTGTTTTCTGCAAATGTGGAAAACATTATGGTTGTATAAAAATGATTTTAAGTTTTAACAGGCCCAATTTTAAAAAGATCATCATGAATAGCAGCATAATATTCCACTGAATGGGTATATAATTATTTAGTTGATCCCCTATAGTCGAACATTTAATTCTTTCCCACTTTTTATCTGGAAATACTGTGATGAAGGTTCTTGTTCATAAATTATTGTCACCATCTGATTACTATGGACTTACAACATGTGTGTTACGTTACTGTAATGATCTGACTTTGGCATGTACGTCTTGTAACTAGGCTTCAAGACTTACTACTGAGCCTAGTGTACTTCATCAACTGGGCTCCTGCCTTATTCCCAAGTCTTTGGTAGCTTCATTCAAATTACCTAAACTCACAAAGCCTTAGTTTTCACTTCTTTAAAATAGGTAATAATAATTATCTCTGAAGACTATTGTCAAAGATTAAATGAGATTCTTGCTACTTTTTACCTGCCTATCCTTCTCCTATTCCATGTTCTTCTAATTTGCTGAAAATCAGGAGTGAGCCCTGCCTCCATCACCAGGTAGGTCAAATCCAGTACCCTGGTCCAGGCACAGGAATAGGACCCAAGCCAGGGCAATCAAAATCCATTTTGGGGAATCAGAATCAATATGGACACTGGGAAACGTATCCTTTTGAGAACAGGAGTCACCAAGAACCAGACAAGGACGTCAAAGGGGAGAAAAGCAAAGTCATGGGAGCGCAAGAGTGAATTTGGAGTCCCTGGATCCAATCTTACTCAAAGACTTAAACTTCCATCGGGGAGGTCAATCATTTACTTCCTCTCTTTGTTCCACTTGGTTTGTTCTGAGCTTCTGTGACTTGTAACCAAAAGAGCGTCACCAGGTATGTTTGCTATTAGTAGTTAATCCTACTTTTTAAAAAGTATGTTTAACTAGCTCCACTTTTTGTTCATTTAGGCCACTGGACATAGGGCTTCATGTCATGGCAAATACCATTATATTTAGAGGTCTCTGAGGTTTTTCTCTGTTACCTTTTTTTCAAAATGAACATGTTTTGCTAAGTCTTACTTTTTTTTACCCTCACATAAACATTGCCCCTAAATTTAAAGTCAGAATGACTAGAATAGCTTTTCTGTTATTATTGTTTTGCAAGCATTCACTTGTGAGGTTGAAAACAGTCACAAGTGTGGTTTGTCTACACATGAAAACCATCTAGGGGAAAAGGTTAATGAGCTCTGTCTTAAGGTTCCTAGAACTGCTATAACAACGTATCACAAAGTGCATGGTTTAAAACAACGGAAATTTATTGTCTCAAAGTTCTGAAGGCTAGAAGTAAAAATTCAAAGTGTCGGCAGGGTCAGACTCTCTCTGAAATTTGGAGGGAACGACTTCTTTGCCTCTTCCTAACTTCTGGTGTGTGCCCTCAATCTCTGGGGTTCCTTGGCTTCCAGATGCATCTCTCCAATCACATGGGCTTGCACACCACCTTCCCTCTGTGCTTGTCTGTATCTATGTGCAAATTCCCCCTTTATAAGCACACCAATTGTATTGGATTAGGGCCCACCCTAATAAACTCATTTTAACTTGGTTATCTCTGTAAAGACCCTACTTCCAAGTAAGGTCGCTTTCTGAGGTACCATGGATTAGAACTTCAACATATCTTTTCTGGGGGACACAATTCAACCCATCAGGCACCATGTAGTTTTAATAGGAGATGAAGTAAATTGTTTGCAAAAGGAACAATTTCTCCCACCCTTGTTTTCATGCCCCTGTGCAATGCGACTTTGCTGCTCCTCTCCTCAAGAACTAGAGACTGTTTCCCCCTTCCATTGAATCTGGGCTTTTAGACTTGCTCTGACCCATCAAATGCAGTGGAAGTGATGTTTTACCACTTAGTTTTAGATCTCAAGATGCCTCACAGCTTGCACTCTCACTCTGCTGTTGGCCTGAGACCTCTTGGTGAATAAGTCTGAGATGGGCCGCTGGAGAGGCAGTAGATGAGAACTGAGGTGCCCCAGCCAAGAGCTAGCACTAATTACTGGGCACGTGGGTAAGACCACCTTGGACTGTGCAATCCCAGTTGAGCCTCGGGAAGCTGTTACTGCAGCTGCATGAATGACATCATGCAAGACTAGCAAAGGAATGGCCTAGCTGAGCTCAGTCCAGATTGCTGGCCTACAGCACCAAGAACAAATGAAATGGTTCTTGTTTCAAGCTACTAAGTTTTGGAATGATTTGTAACATCACAATAAATGATTGATACAGTGGATCTGGTGTCAGAAGTTTGAAACTTCTGTTGCTTACTATGTCAGTCACCTCAGCCAAATCACTTAATTCAAAGTGCTCCTGCTTTTTTCTTTGTAAAATGTGGATATTTTACTTATCTTTTACCATCAGTTCCAGGTTTCAAGTTTTCAGTTTCAACTTAATAAAAACCCAATTCAAAGATGCAAAAGGCATAAAAGGAATTTGTCAGCTTAAGTAATTGAAAAGTCCAGGATCTGATCTGGCTTCAAGTATGACTTAATCCAAGGACTCAAGGGATGATATCAGAGGTTTGTTGCCTCCACCTCTACCCTCTGCTTTCCTCTGTGTCTCAGCTTCATTTTCAAGTAGGCTCTTCCCAAGTGGAACCCTTTTTGTTTCTCAAGGCTTAAGTTCATCCAGCAGAGCTAACCCAGGAGGAAGTTTGACTTTCATTGGATTGAGTGGAAGTATATAGCCACCCTGAAGTCAATCAGGGCAGAAAGCTGAGATGCTCCAAACAGACAAGGCTGGAACACTTGTCCATGCAAAGCCAGGGAAGTGAAGAAGCTGAGGCAGAGTGTAGTGATGGAAGGAAAAGGGGTCAGCCTCATCAAGACCGTCTGGGGAGATTAGTACAAAGGAAAAGTGGAGTGCTATTACTAGAAGAAAAGAAATGGAACCTGAGCAGGTAGAAAATAACAGATGTTCATTTCCTATTGCATAAGCTTGTTGAGCAGATGACAGTAATAGCTTATGTTTATTAAATGTTGATTAGATGCCTGCCTGGCACTGCTCTAAGAAGTTCACTCTTTTTAACTTCTCAATTTAAGAGTAGGGGCAGTTACTATTCCCTCTTTACAAATGAGGAAACGGAGGCACAATTGAGCAGGTATAAGTAATATCAGAACCCAACAACTGCCGGCTTAATAGCTTTCGCCTTTAATCAGTAGTCTATACTCAAAAAGACTACCAGTACTATGGTAGGCAGAATTCTAAGATGGTCCCCCAAATTCCTACTTCTGGTGTATAGTCCCTTCTTCTGAGAGTGGGTAAGGATATGTGAATGTGACGGGATAGTCACTTCCTTTCTTAGGTTAAATTGTATGGCAAAAGGGATGAGATGGTCACTCCCAAGACTCCTTCATAACTGACTATAGGGAGAGTCTCCTGTTGGCTTTGAAGAGATAAGTTGTCATGTTGTGAGGGGCCCATGTGGCCTAGACTTGAGGGAGACCCCTAGCTGAAACCCCCCCCGCCCCCCCTCCCCCCACCCCACAGCCAGCAGGAGAATTAGGGATCTCTGTCTGACAGCTACAAAGCCCTGAATTCTGCCACTAATCTGAAGAGCTTTGAGGAGGGCTCTAAGCTCCAGATGAGAGTGCCTGGCCAACACTTTGATTTCAGCTGAGGGAGGTGCTGAGCAGAGGAAGCAGAGACACCACGCCAACCTTCTGACCCCCAGAACTGTGAGATAATAAATGTGTATTGTTTTAAGCTGCTGAGTTTGGGGTAATTGATTACCGGTACCAGCGCCTTCTTTGTAGCTTTCTTGTCTTTGAATCAGAGTAGACCCTCTCTCCTTTGGCACCCCCAGGCCCCTCACACCCTCTCCTGGGGTGCTCAGTGTGTTGTGGGGCCCCTATATTCCCTGGGCGGGCGGGGGTTGGAAACACCAAGTGGGAGCACGGCAGGTACACTGGGGGGTCATTTTGTGCAGCAAAGACAGTGTCTAGTGTGTATGAGCTGTCCTGTTAACTGGTTGTAGAATGAATAAGAAGGCATCTTGTGTGGCATGCCTGTAAAATTCTATTTTGTTATGAAACCTGGTGGGGCCTGGGCTATAAGAGTGCTTCCAACAGCAATTTGCGTAAACTTCAGCCTTGGGTCCTAGGACAGTCACCAGGCCAGACCTAATTTGATGTTAATTTTTAGCGTGGTCTCCTATTAGTACAGCAGTAGTAATTCACTCTCCAAACCCATGTGAGGTTTCCCCACTCCTAAGCCATTTTTTCCCCATCCCACATTTCAGTGTTTTCTCAAATCATCATTTCTTTTCCCTTTCACATCTGTGGAAATAGACAGGCCTCAGAATCCCAGCTCTGCTACTCACTAGCTAGGGATCCATTATTTTGTTCCTTTGAGCAGGTTTCCTTGTCTATAAAATGGGGGACATAATTCTTAATGCTGGCAGATTTGTTGCAAGGACTCCGTGACACTATGTATTCTGTACTTTGGAAGGTAAGCTGTACAAAGGTCATAGGCCTTGTCCTTTTTGTTTATGGCTGTGTTCCTAGTAAGCCCCCTCCACAGTAAGTGCTCAATAAATTTGCTGAATGAAGTTTATGGAAAGAATTCAGCACAGTGCCTGGTAGATAGTATTCCACAAATGGCAGTTTTTATGACGTCCACTTTGCAAAGGAGGAAATTCACCTGGCGCTCCGTTCTGATTCACAGTCCACGGATTTCCCCATTTTATCACCCAATTTTAATACAGTAGTCAAACACACAGGGGTCATTCTCACCTCGCGCCAAGCACCCACTGATGACCGACATCCCTTAAATACAACACTCCCCAAAAAACTGACCCTCGGAGGTATTTATGCGGGAGTAAGGATTTTAACAAAACCAGGAAGGGCCAAATTCCAAAGCAAACAAAGTCGACTCATTCCCCGCCCTGGGGGAGGATGTTCACTCCCGTTCTGCTAAAGATAGAGCGCGGGCCCTCCCCGGGAACTTCCTGGCTTTTATTAGTCGGTAATCTCAAAGGTAACTTTTCAAAGGTTTTTGTTTTGGAAGTGTGGGTGTGAAACTGCTTCCTTAATCACAATTTGCGGTAGCATCTGTGTATTATTTGAAAACTTAGTATCCGGTTGGGATGTTTGGGTGGGTGGGGGACCCTGCATGGTGGGATGTAACAGCGGGGCCCGTTAAAAAACTTGTCAAGATCATTTATAAAAGGAAGAAGAAAAAAAATAAACAGGAGGCAGAAAAATTAGGCAAAAATTACAAATAGCTAATTACCTTGGCTCAGTTACACGTTTAATCAAAAGCCCGCCTTCCCCACTTTTAGTGCCAGATTAACAGAGAAAAGTAGGGCGCTTAGAAGTCTAAACGATAAGGATCTTCTCACCATGAGTAAAGGGACAAAACTCATTACAGATAAGGCCAGTCCTCCCATTTCTCCCCCGACGCCTTTCCCCGATTGCTAAAGAAGCAGCGGTTCCCGGGGTAGCTGCAAGGAAATAGGTCCAGGCCCGCGGGCTCCTTTCGCCCGGGGTGGGGGTTGGGGGGAGGGCAGGGGTAAGAGGCGCATTTCCTGCACCCACCCTGGTACCAGGCTCGAGAGCGGGAACCTTCGCTCCTTTCGTGGAGCTGCGAGTCGGGAAAACTCCGCCACCGATCCTCCGCGGCGCGACGAAATGGGGTGTGGGGTTCGGAAGGACTGGATTTTGCCAGTCAAGGATCGATGTTCTTCCCCTCCCCCCAACCTCCTCAGCCTCTGACTCGGCCAATAGCAGCCCGAAAAAACAAACAAACAAACAAAACATCTCGACGCCGCCGGAGGGCAAAGGCCGCTCGGCTTTGTTTCCAGGCGGGGGAATGCGCTGGGCTGGGGGCGCCAACAGCGGGTGAGCGGGGCGCGCCCCGCTGCGGTGCTGCCTTGGCGATGAAACCAACGGGATACCCCGGCCCCTAAAAAGGCAACCGGCCACCCCCCTCCTCTCCTCAGTTCCGAGTTAGCTCCCCCTCCCCCCAAGTCCCGGATCCCCGAGTAACGCGGACGTGGGGAGACCTCGCCAAGCCCGCGCAAAGCGCGGCGTCTTTAAGAGCTCGCAGAACGGGAATCTGGCAAAGACGTGCCGGTCCCGGAAGGCAGCCGCTCTCCTCTTTCCCTCCAAGACTCGGCCAGAGTCTTCCCCAGGCCCCAGATTGCCCCAGGCCAGCCCGCAGATCCCGGGGTCGCGCGCGGTGAGAACTGGGCTGTGCGACCCTGTGGAGAGGGCGGTAGCCGAGAGTGGCTGCTTTAAGAGTGCGGAGCGCGCGCGCCCGCCGGCAGAGCCGCCTCTGCTGCGCGTCGCCGCCGTGGGCGCGCGCCCCTGCTCGCGCGCCCCCGCCGCCGCCGCCGCCGCCGCGCGCCCCCTGCTCGCTCGCCGGCTTTAAAGTCTCTGCCAGGATCCATGCTCACATGTTACTTCCTGTATGGAGGCATGGCCAGTTTCCAGCCCCGCGCTCCCCGTTCCTCCCCAGCCTGCGCCAGAGCCACAACTTTCAGGAGCATGGACTGAAGGCGCCCCGGCCCCAGCACCCCTCTGAGATCCTTTGTGTTGTTCTCCGTTTCCTCCGGCCGTTTCTATTTTGGGGGGGGCTCTTCGCTTCCCCCGCCTCTCCCCTCCCCTTCCCCGCTCGCGAACATGCCTCCTTCCTTCCCGGGGCCCTGAAAGAGCTGCCTGCCTGAAGCCCGGAGACGCCGCGCCGCGCTCAGCCCCGCGGCCGCCCGCCGGCTCTCGGGCTGCGCTGCGCTGCCGACTCAAGTTGGGGATCCTCGGCTGCTCGCCGCCGCCGCCTGCGGTCCCTGCCTGCCCCGGGCCCCGGGCATCGCCGCCTCCCTCCGACTCCCCGCGTTTCTCGCTCGGCTTGCTCCTTTTTGAACGGAAAGCAGTCCTGCTCGGCCGAGGATCATCCCCAGCGTGGCTCCGCGTTCCCGGTCACTTTTTGAGGTTTCTCGGGGACACTCGGCGGCTTCCCGGATTCCAGGGGCGATCGGACCTCTGGGCGCTGGGGGCCAGCAGAACGGTTGACCAGGGGAAGAGCACGGGCTTAGCGGAGGCTCACACGGAGGCAAGAACTTATTCAACAAGTTTACCCCCCTGCCTTTCTCTTTTCGATGTGCGTTTTCGGACATGCGGAGGTTACTGGAACCGTGTTGGTGGATTTTGTTCCTGAAAATCACCAGTTCAGTGCTCCATTATGTCGTGTGTTTCCCCGGTGAGTGCCGGGCGCCGAGGGGACGCGGCCCTGGCCGGCGCGCGCGGGGGATGTGGAGTTGTCGCCCGGGCACGAAGCTCGGGCGCCGGTCCGAGGGACCCCGGAGAGGGTGGAGGGGGGCCCGACGCCCGTGGAGGAGAGAGGGATGTGCTCTGCTGGCTTTGGTGGCGATCAGGGAGGCTCGTGGTTGGGGAGGATGGAAGAAGGGGCTGACCGGGGAAGGGTTCAGGGGCCTCGGGGGGTCTGTTCTCGCTCGGGTTTGGGGAGGGTCTGGGGGAGCCGGAGTCGGGAGAAAAGGGGACTCGCTCTGCTGATCCTCCGCCGTTTGCGAGAACTAGAGTTCTGGGGAGGTTGGGGAGACTGTGACCAAGGGAAGATGCTTCTGTGGGTTTGAGGGGCCCAGGGTGCTCCCCTCGCTCAGGCGGTGATTAAAGGAGCTCAGAATTAGTGACTTGCTTTGCTGCTCCGCGACCCTTTGGAGAGGGTAGTTTTCGGCGGAGGGTATCTGGAGGTTGACCGTGAGGATTGAGGATATTGGGAACAGTCTGCGTTCTGGTCTCGAGGGCCAGGGGACCCCCGGTCGGGGCTGGAGCGCGGGGCTGCGTTTCGGTGCTCGTGCGAGGCGGCCATCCCGGGAGCGGGGGCCTGGGTGCGGTGGGAGTGCAAGGAGCAGGCGGTTTAGGGAGATCTGCGGCCCCTTTACCCCGAAACTCCGGTCGGCTGGGCTGGGCTGGTCGGGTCGGGGCGCCGGGGACGCGTCGGCGACTGGGTTGCTGTTCGCGCCCGGGCGGGTTTTTCCGTCTCTCGCGCGCCTGCCTACCTTCATCTCTGCCCTTTTACAGGCTGTTCGCGGCTGGCAGATCCACACTCGCTCCTTTTTGGCCAGGTTAAGACAGGGATGGTATTTGCAATTGATGACGATAATAAGTGATCGCACGTAGCGGTGTGCGGCTCGGCGACCCTCCACTTCCAGCCCTCCACCGGCTGACCCCCCTTCCTCTCTCCCCTCCTGGAGGGCAGAGGCCAGCCGCCTCCCTCTACCGTTTTGCAGACTCCCCGGACTACAGCCCCAAGCTCCCGCGAATCCGTCCGGCCCCCTCGCCAGGGGTGGAGGCCACCTTCTCTGCCCTGACTGGGGAAGGGGTAGGTAGAAGGGGGCGATTCGTTTTTCATCCCTCGCTGTCTTAAGGGCAGAGAACCCCCCGCTTTTCTGCCTTCTCATCTTCCAGCTCCTGGATACCTGGAGGTGGGTGTTATCTGCACCAAACAAAAAAGGGAACGTGCCCCGGTGTTTCTCCTCTCCCTGGTGACAGCCGCCTGTCTCCGGGCGGCCGGGTTTTGGTGCAACGGTTTCCCCAGCTCCGTCGTGCGCCCTAGAGCAGGGCGCGGGCACTCTCACTGCCCTCGGGGACTGGTAGCGAGTGTTCCCTTTGTAGGCATGGGGGTGGCCTCGAGGGGCGGAGGCAAGACACTTGTCTTCGGCACCCCCTGTTCCCTCTGCATTCTCCTGCCCCTGGAATCTCCCGGAGCTTCTGCCACAGCCCAGAAACCTAGCTTGATGCCGAGCGAGGGCATGCATCCACACTCATCCCGAGGCTTGGGGTTTGCCCACCAGAGGCCAGCCTTGGGGCTGGAGGCGGTGTGGGCATTTCCTCTTAAAAATGCACTCTCTCCTTTAAAAGATTACTGCTCGGTATTGGTGTTAGTCGTCTGCTCCTTCTAGACTTTCGTCTTTGCTGTGGACTCCGGCAGAGTGGACTCAGGTGTACACTGGGCTCGAGTTCTGTACGGGTCACGCTTTCCTGGGGGCAGTGGGAGGCAGCAGGATAGCCTTGCGAAACAAGGAATTTCTAATTCCACTCTGGCCTTCTCCTTACGCTCGGGCATGCAGTCAGTGGCTGGTCGTGATTTTCTTTTTCCTGCTCTGAGGAAGCTTGGAATCCAAAACGGGACCGCCAGTGATCCTGCCTCGGTGGGGCTTGGACAATTTTAATCTTCCATATTTTGTTTTAGTGTCCCCGCTGCGAGGTAAATAGCGCATTCCCTGGTCCGAGAGCCGAAGGGTGTCAGAAACGGAAGGGGCAGTGGTTTGGGGCACGGGGAAGAGGAGATGTGGTTTGGGAAAGTGCCGCCGGAGAGGGTGCAGCGGCGCTTGGAACCAGGTAAAGTTACCATGTCAGAGAGCCGCGGGAGACGTCTGCTTTCGGTTTTCCCAAGGTGCCGTGACATCGCTGGACCTCAGGAGGCGCTCTCGAGCCACTCGGCGTGGCTCCTGCCACCTCCACTGGTGATGCTCGGCCACCTCGGTGCCCTGAGGCCTTGCTTTGGTGGGAGACAAGATGGGAGCCGGGATGGGGTCCGCGCGGTCGGGGTCTCAGGCTTGGGGGCTGCGGATGCGCCTCTGCGGAGCAGACGACCTCAGCTCCGCGCGGCTGCTCCTGGCCGGCTCTAAACCCCACGGAACCTTGAGTTCGGTTTGGGATCCCCCTTGCCTTTCATAACGTTGGAAGCGTTTAATCTGCTTGACAGGAAAGATGCAAATGCTTCTGGTATTGGATTAGGGTACTTTTTTGTGAAGTTTTAACCAAAATCCCTTGTTGGTTTGTTTGTTTCGTCTCAGAATTAAACCAACTTTTCAGTTGCATTTGAGTTCTCAAGCATCTGTAAGGATACAGGGGAGCTGTAATTTGGAAGGGTTTTGGAAACAGCCATGGCGTGGCATGGGTCTTGCCCCAGCCCATCGGAAACAATGTCTTTTAGTCTCAACAAAAGTATGGCGTTGCTGTTAGTGTTTCAAGTGATATTTCCACTCTCGTGATCAGACGTGATATAGTGCATACATAGTACGTTCTTTTCTTTACATGTCTTAAAAATATTAACGAAAAACTTGTGAAAATGGAAAAATGTAATGGACTCCGGTCCTCCCACTCAGCTACAATTACCAACTCAGTCTTCCTCCTTCCCATTCTCCCCAACACCTCTTTATTTTACCCCTAGTTCATTTAATAAGCCTTTGGTATATATATATTGCTATCACTGAGAATGTAAGTGACTCCAGCTGGATATCAAACACGTTGCTTGAGAGGGGTAACGTTTTATGTATTTTTCATTCTTAAGCTGTTCAAAAGAAACTTAAAAAAGAATTTATTTTTTTATTGATTTTTTTCTCTCCATCCTCAGAGTGAAACCTCTTTGATTCTGATACATTTTGTACCCTAATTAGATTACATCCAGAGGCTGACGTTGGAAATACTTCAGATGGATAAGCTCTGCGGCATACTTTGGAGGTGTCAGAATCTGAGGATCCATGATTGATGTCCCGAGCATCTCCCTCTAAGCTGTCTCGGTGTATTTGCCTGTACATGCTTTAGTCCTGATGGACGTCGTTTATGGCCTTAAAAAAATGCAAAAGTGATATTTTTAAGTCAGATACCTCGCTCTGAGGAATGGGGTGAGAAATCATGCAGTCTTGTCCCCACACTCCCCCTTCAAGTGTCTTATTTGAAAATCAAGAATCTTTATCCAGTCTTGGTTCCTCCGACACAGTTATGGAATGAAATCTTTGATGTTTCCTTCCAAATAGTATTCACATTACAGAGTTGATGAAGTTAGCACATTAATACAAATTGGCATAACAGGACTTTTTGGAAATAGGAGAAGTTGCTGTTGATGGTGGTAGAAAGGTTATAGGAAAGGTTGGCTTAAATGAGAAAAAGTACTAGCCAATAAGTGAAACTCTGAGCATCTCCCCTTAATTATGGACTTGTTTTCACTGAATAAAAGATTATGTTGTTTATATGAAGTAGTACAGGGAATGCTTATGATTTTATGCAGCAAAACAAAACAAAACAAAACAAAGCCCCTCTCAGATTCATGCTTCTATTTTGAAAAACTCCCAAGTTAATGTAGTATAATCAGTTGTCTTATCAGCGCACCAATTGGAATGAACTCTCTTGCCATTCATGTAAGATCGTTTAAGATGCCCCAGAGCATTTGTTATTAAGGGCCCCCCTCCTATATCCTTACCCCCTCCCCCATTTTTTGGAAACTTCTTGACCCAAAGGACAGTTTGGACACTTTCATTAGCCTTACCTACATGAAGAAAGCAAATTAAGTATTGCTAATGCTTGTTGCTTTAACTCTTCCCTTTTATGGTGAAAGGTTTTTATTTCCTTTTTAAATCTGAATTTCCATTCAGCATTTTAAGAGAGCACTAAGCACAATGCAATATCATTTCTAAGCAGGATGAAGATTATACCGTGGACTTGCATTCTGAATTGCAAGAGTGAAAAATTTGTGATTAACACTTTCATTCTGTGGCACATCCATCATGTCATCACATTTAAGAATTCAGAGTTTATGGGAGAAATTCAGGATATCGAAAGTTTCCTCCAAAGTGCTTGATGTGCCCCCAAATCCTTGGTATGCTTCGGTTACAGGTTGACCACTATCAGGTGACTGGTGGTAATCACTGAAACTGCATTTTTGGCTGTGTCTGTGTAGAGAATAAAAGCTCTATGCATCAAACAATATAAAGGAAGCCAGGGAAGTGTGGCCTGCCGGCCTTGTAGTTCTCCACCTGAGTTTGATCTAGGCAAAGCTGGTAGCTACTGAGGTACTCAAGGAAGTGAGAAATGGTCTTCCGAGAAGAGTCTGCCCCCAGCAGGCACTGAGAGCTTTTGTGGAATTCAGCAGTAACTGAGTTTGTTCCGGAGTGAGGTTGCTGGGACCTGGGCACACGTTAGGCCCTCAGTAAATATTTGGAAATGTTTAAAAGATCTGATATCTGGGTTTCTCTGTCTGACAAATGGGAGTGACCTGCTTGCTAGGAACCAAACCCAGGACTACGGCAGTGTTCTGTGCACTTAAAGATCAAATGCACATCTGTAAAAAAAGAGCCATCTGATTGGACTTTTTTTGATACTGTGTTTATGTGGTGGTGTAACAACAAACACAAAAATCCCCAAAAAATGTTTTGAAAACTCTTGTTTATTTCTCCCTGTTTTGTCCTACAATTCCTTTTTGTCTCAAATTTCCAAGATCATAGCATTGACTCTTTAAAAACATAGATCGAGAAGTAATGTCAGTGAATTTCATTTTCAGAAAAGTCTCTGATGATGGAAATACGGAATGTCAATTTGTGGTTTGCTCCTCTTAGGAAAAGGATTGTGAGGTTTATAGTGATGGCTGTGCAAGATTGCCTGAAGTAGCTAGAGGGCTCTGTGGGCTCCTGTCTCCTCCTGGCGGGAAACGTGTAATTGGAGGGGCCACTTCACCTGGCATCATCTACAGCAAAATGTTTGGTGTTTTGACTGGCAGAAAAAATATCCATGTGAGATGCTTGCCAGGCCTAACAGGCTCAAAGTTTTTATGGCCATGACACTTGATATGACGTTTAAAAAAACATAGAAAGTGCTGGAGGAATGACAGCAGACCAGGTTCCAAATGTGCTGGTTTTGAACACCCCTTGCGCCCCCCAACTGAATTGGGTGGTGCTACTGATGTAATTTGGGTGGGGGGGGTGAGAACTTTGGTGTCTGCCAACCGGTTTATGATCATCAGTGGACTGTTTCATCTTCATGTAGCAAGGAGAAGTCTTAGGAACCGAGAACCTGTTAATACTTTTTATTTTCTTTCAAAACCAGGTAGCTGTGGAAAGTTGTATGGAGTATATCAAAGTACGCTTATGAATATGGTCTCTGGAGCCAGCTGGCCTCTGCTGTTGCTAGTTGTGGGGCCTTAGACAAGTTACTTAACCTCTCTGTGCCTGTCTTTTATTTTTTTCTCTGTGAAATGACATAGTGATTGTACCCTGACTCCTAAAGTCTTTCTGAGGCTTGAATGAGAAGGCTTGCTAAAGGATTTACTCAGCCCTGTGTGTGGTAAATAATAAGTGCTCAACAAATTAACTGTTTTTATTTCATGTGTACTGAAGAGATGAGGAGTATGTGGGAAGAGGAAAATAAAAAGGACAACTGCATGCAAAAACAAGAGCATTTTAGAAATTAAAACTCCCATGCTATTTTTTTGTACTTGAGGGCAAGAAGGACTAAGGACTGGCCCAAGGGCATCCCATGTAAAATTAGTCAAGTGGTTACGATTCGAGGTGTAAAATGACAAAACCTCAGTGAAGCCTGAGATATAACTCCTTACTCACATGGCAAAGGAGGTCTCCACTTTCCCACCTAAAAAAGGGAAAGATGTTCTCTGCAGGCTTAAACTCTGCCCTGTGAATGTCCAAAGTTCCCCCCTGTGGTGTTACTCTTCCTGGAAAGAGTTGCTTGGTCCTGCATACTGGAATGCCCATTTTTCTAAGGCCTTCTGGACAGCAAGGTAACCAAGGAGAATGGGTCTCTGTTACACTCCTTTCTGTGCCACTAATGAGAGGCAAGCAGTTGTATTTGGGTGTTGCTTTTATTTTGTACTTGTGTGACCGTTGCTCACGCTACTGTCTTGGTCTCCACATCTGGGTAGATTCAGACTTGCAGAGCATCAGAGAACCGCGCACGGTGCTTAGTGCCTGCCTTCTAATCAGTTCTTTGCAAACTGAAGTCAGCATGATGGTTTTCTGGCCAAACAACAAAGTGTGATTTTAAAACTACTCAACTTAGCTATTTTTGGGCTGTAGCAAAGTGACACAGTTGGCTACTGAAATCTAGCAACTAAAAAAGAAACGAAAGCATAGTTCATGGAATATGTTAACACTTCCATGTAAGAAAATAGGACAACTGGTCTTATTTTTGGGTCTGTGATACTATTTTTCTCACGAGAAGACTGAAGCAGGTTGTCAATTGATATTGCAGAGGGTATACTTTTGAGGAATTCATACCAGTTACTATATGAAGCCAGGAGATATTTTGAGGTTTTACACCATTGCAGCCTCATTAAGTTCCACAGTGCACTGAAATCAGATAAACTCATCAATTTGGAATGATTTGGATAGGAAACACAGCCATAAGCAATTTACCAAATACCAAAGCATAGTTCAGATTAGTGAGGGAATGTAATTGACTTTCCAAGAGTCAAGTTCGTCATGAATCTCAAAAAGATTTATTTACAAAGCAGTGGTTATTTACAAAAGAGTTCTTATTTATAAGAGAGTTCTAGTCATTTAAAAAAAAATACCACTTTTCTGACGTGTTTGGATTCCGTGAGTGTGGAGGCTAAGAACCCACCGATGGCTTGGCTCTGTCACTGGGTAACTGGGCTTCCTTTGCCAGATTACCCAGCATCTTGTGGAAGTGGCGTTAGGTGATGTTGGGAGACGTGGAGTCCCAGATACATGCATCTGTTATTTAGGAACCACACTGGGATCCCAGAGGGCCAGACTGAAAGTCTTGATGGGTTGTAGCAGTGTTACCTTGGGCAAATAACAGTGCTTACAATAGCCCACGCTCACCTAGCTCTTGGCTTGATCTAGTTGCTGTGCCTGAGTTTTTTATATGCTGCTTGAATCCTCTCTGGAAGTGGAAACCATGAATATCCCCACTTTAGGACGAGAAAAATTAAAGCTGAAGGAGGTTGTCACTTGTCCAAGGTCACCCTAGTAAGTGGGGGTGGCTATAATATGTCTTTCTAATCATCTCAGGATTATTTTGAATTTCAAACTGGTTGCTCTTTGAAAGCTGTTTTTCGTACTTGCACAGGAAGGCCAATTACAAGACAGACCCGGCCTGTGGTTTCACCCTAGTGCTTTTCCCATATAAAAGCAAGTACCGTAAACACTGGGTGAAATGAAGGTGTCTTCCTGTATTTGCTACAATTAAATAAGGAAGTAATGCAATTAGTATAGGATTTTATTTGGTTACATGGAAGAGATGACCTTTCAGCAAATTACGTTAGCTTCTGAATAAGCTGATAATAACTGGATAGAGTGAGTTTGTTAGTTTTTTTGACTCTTCAAAATGATCTATGTCGATTTAGTTTGTAGTTGGAGAACTTTTGTTTGGGGCATTGAATAGAATTACTTTAAATAATGTGATACTATCATGCCTTATATCATTTAAGGGTGTGCTGCAGGCTCTGAATCACAACTTCGGAAAAGGTCTGAGGGAGTTGTACTTGGCAAGAGTGGTTTGGATTCTGGATTTTCCTCTGGCATTTAGAAATAGCCATGGGAGCCAGCCGAGTCAGCTGTGGGATCTGGGCAAGACTGTCAGTTCCTTTGGGGTTGTTTTCCTTACCCATAACTAAATGGCTTCTAAAATTATTCTGGAATTTTAGGGATTGGTGATTCCAGCCTAGGCACTTTGGAAGGGTTGTGGTCCTTCTGCAACATGCAAGTCCAATGACCACTGCATATTATATTGTGATTTGTGCTGTGGACTTCTTGTTAACTTTCCACTGAGAGTTTGCTTCCTAAGGCCCTAAGAACCCGCTGATTATCTTACTGACCTTGCTACAGAGTATCCCCAGGGAGTAACAGACAAGGTGGTGAGTGGATCATGGTTAATGGAATGCCTATAAGCTATTTTCCTTTTTTAACATTAAACCTTATTTCTCCTGGAGTGTAGGTCAAAAAAACGGAGGTTTGCTCATGCCAGCGGAGATATGTGTGGCCTTAAAAGCATTTAATGTGATTTATGATTGGAATAGTGGTGGCAGTCTTCTTTGTGTGAAAGGAGAACCAAGAGGCTAGTTTCGGATCTTTTGTCTTACTCTGTCTGGACAAGAGAAATGGAGAAATAGTCATTTGCGTTATCTGGGGTTCTGCAGGTGGCATCTGACATGTTCTTTGGTCATACTGTGTTGAAAAAAGAAAACAGTTGAGTTAAAAATTAGGGTGTTTCACATTTGTATTATCAACAAGTATAACTTGTGTACCCATAGTGCCAGGCACTGTTCCAGGCACAGGGAGGGGGCAGTGATGACCAAAACAGATGGAAACCGCTGCCCTTGGGGTGGGGGGGCTTCTCACAGAAGTCGAGGTTACTCCTGAAAAAAAAAATGAGGTGTGTAGAGGGCCTGTGTTCTTGGTTGCCAACAACAGTAAGCTGGAACTAAATAGTGGCTGTCCCCTTGAGATGGAGCCCGGCCCGCAGCGGTTATTTACGATACTCAGCTGGTCCCTGGAGGTGTTTGGCACCTGCGTGTAGGTGATTTCTAGATTTCTACCTGAGGGACAGATTTTTTGTTGTTGCTTGTTTGGGGTGTTGTATTACCTGGATTGCTTGTGTGTAAGTGTGTGCGCGTGCATGCACTAGTGCGAGCACATGTATCATTGGCTGATGCAGTGACTATTCCTATCAGTCTACAGCTTAAGCTCTCCAGGCTGTGTCCCTTTCTGGTTCTGCAAATGGCATGCTGCTTGGACAGTGCACAGTAATGTGGCGATTCCTATTGCTGCTGGCTTGTTCCGTTGAAAAAAGCTGTGTTTTGAAAAATCTCCCATTTGACTTGAAGAAATAGCCCCCTTGGTCACTTTCTTGTTGTCAGACTACTCAAGGAAGGCATAGTGTGGGGGCACAAGAGAGAAGGACATTGACCCATAGAGTAGGATCTACGTAAGTTATTATTAGAGGTGTCATATTAGCGGATCCCTTGCCAAAGATCATATTTTTTCCATATAACATCCTTGACCCGCTAATTTTTTGCACATGAAATCCATGCATGGATTTCTAATAGATGATGGAAATACTCACGTATCTTAATTTTTCCAAAAATGACAGATGAAAAACTGAACTTTGAATTGATAGAGAGGCAAGTTTTTGGCATGGACAGATCAAAGATTTGAGGGGGTGATTCCTTCACCCCAATTCCAGCACATCTTTTTTATCCGGTTATTATAATATACAGTATGTTCACATGAATTTCTTACATGACTCATAGTAGGCGATCAGTTCTTTGTGGGCAGGACCTCATTCCTCCTTCCACCTGTCGTATTTTCAGTATCTGGTGGGAGTGGGCATATTTGAGGACTGATGGAAGGAACTGGTAGTGCTCTCTAAAACAATTCCAGGACATTTTACAAGACATTGGTACCATTGTATGTGGTTTCCAGAAATCCCACATTTGTATATTTCATCCTCTTAAGAGAAATGATATTCAAGGTTAACATCTTCCTGAAGAGAATTCAGAATGTGTCATGGCGTTTCAAGTCCCTCTTTAAAAAGTGAGAAGCTAAATTTGTATCTTCTGTTGCTGGCCACCAAGGTATCTATTGCTGAAAACAAAACATATTCTAATTAGGGGTCAAATGTCTTGTGGGGTAGTAGGATTATGCTTTCATGGTTCCAAACCTTTTTTCTCTCTCTTGTGGAATAATTTAGGCTACATTTTGGGACTCTCTAGTATTTATTGCATCAGAAGTGGCCTTAGCTTTAGGGCCGATCTAGAAGTAGGCATCTTCACTTCTGCTTTGGTTGTTCTAGAAATAGTGACATGAGGTGTGTAGAGGGCAGTAGAGCTTGCTTGTGCTAATTATAAAGCATGAGATGAATAGTGACCTGTTGACTAGCAATGGCTTTGGGCAGGTTGGGCCAGGAGAAGGGCGTGGCCTGCCTGAACTGATAACTTTTTGTTGCTTGACAAGTATTGGTCACATTAGTATAGAACACATTATTAGTCACTGCCTGCCCTATTTTATTTCTCTCTGATCCAGTTGTTTTCTCTTCTAAACTAGCCATTTTCTCTATATCTATGTGTGCAAATCACTTGACAATTTTAGGCATCAGCCCCTCATTTTCTCAATTTGTCAATTGGGACAGAAGCTGCTGAAATTATTTCATGGGATAGAGAGTGGGTAACTCCGGCATTAGACTTCTTTCTGGACATTTTTTTAGAGTATGATTTTTAAAAGAAAAACTCTGATTGAAGCGTCGTAACTGATATAAGTGAGTTACTTTCCTGGTTCTTGAGGTTTTTGCCTTCTCTGGTTATATTAAGTGGAAAGAAAATTGATTTCTGGAGAATCTGGGTGAAATGTAAGCACTCTGACCAGATAAAGGAGTTTGTGCAAATAACTCTTTTATGCCTTGGGACCTTTAGTAAGGTTTTGAGGAAATGAGACTTGAGACAAGTGGATTCTTATGAAAGAGGCCCTGCCAAATGCAAGTGTTTTGAATTGCACAGATCTGTCAGTCAAGTTAAGTAACTGGCCCCAGTCAGTGAATTCTAGCTTTGTCCTTTACCAACTTGGGCTATTTACTTAACTGTGTGGGTTTTCTTATCTGTGAAATGGGGGAGTTTGAACCTCCTAAAGTCCTTTGGAAGATTAAATGAGATATCGTATGCAAAGCATCAGAATACCATTAGATACGCAGGATGTTACAAATGGTACCTGCTTTTAATAGCTGTTGCTTACGGTTTATGAAATGAATGCTTGCATAAGTATGCTCTCAGTTACTGCCATGCAACCCTATGAAGAGATGAGAGAGCTGAAACTCAGGGAACAGCAATCCTACATTGAATGAAGTGGAGGAATCGAAATTTGAACTTGGCTATTCTGGAGGCTGTCATGTGTCTCAGCTAGCAGAGAAAATGATGGATAAATTTAACGTGCACATGGCTACTCAGGAACATTTTTTGTTGACAGAGATTTACTAATGATGGCTATTGGATTTTTAATTTGCTCTGGTATGTCCCCAGCTTGGAAAAGGTTCAGAGCTACTTTTGGTATTCTTATTACTGAAATTGTCTGTGTGGATATAATGTAAATGCCTTGCTTTGTATTTATTTCTGTGTTCACATGGGACCCGGGGTGCATATGGATGGAGACGTGCAGTGGAAGTCTGCAGCGCATATTTTGTCTTCTTGCCATTGTGTTGTTTTACAGTTTTTGTGCACAGGGATTGGAGATCAATATTTGAAATGAAGATTCCCATGCCCATAGCCGTGGCAGACATTGCTAATCGATCACGGAGCTCTTTCCTGCCAATGCCTGGTGTCTTAGAATGAATGCTTCGCAAGGGTTGGCTTGGAGAGGACTTTGGTGCCGTTCCTGAGCTATGCTGAGACACAGCCAACCTTTGAAAATATAAGGAAAAGCTATCTACGGACTTTTATATCCTTGCAAATAGGTTTACTGCCACATGGACAATCTTTAAGCCATAGAGCTGTCTCGAAATTGACTTGAAAGAGCAGGTACCAATAGCAAGTATCCTGATCCATGAAACTGCTTTATGCTCATGTTTGACTCACTTTCATTCATTCAGGGGGAAAAAAATCTAAGCTCTTGATGGTGATTACATCATATTCTAATTGATGAGCCCTACTAATGGAGGTTTAGGGACCTAAAATTAGTGACTTTTTTCCTTTCTTTAAAGCCCAGAGGTTTTGCATCAGATTATGGCTGTTGTAGGACTGTTTATATTCCAAAGTGACACCTTTCTGAATTCTTAGTTATTTAAGTAAGTGTGTGGGCTTGGTGACTGCAGTTACTAAAACTGTGACTGATGGAATGGATCCTTTCCCCATGTTGTTTATACCTGGTAAAGTATCTTGTGTTTACTTTGAAAAATTAATTGTTACTATTAGGGTGAGTAACTTGTTTCTCAAAATTTGAGTGGTCCTCTGACTTGTGTTATTTTTATTAAGGAAATTAGAGAGTAGGGATAAAAGGTGAAAGTATTTCCTTTGAGAAGTTGACATCAGATAAATTTGTGGTGTTTGGTTAATATACCAAGTACTTGGATGACATCAGGTAATCCCATATTTGTTTCCTGGATATTAATTTTTTCCCCCCTAAGGGTCTCTCTGATGTTGAGCCTTAGCTTTGAAATGTCTGTAGAGCTACACTGTCCAGCACGGAAGCTACTAGCCACATGTGGCTAATGGGCAGTGAAATGTGGCCCGTCTGAATGCAGATATGCTTTAAGTGTAAAATACACACTGAATTTCAAAGACATATGAAAAATCATGTAAAATATCTCATTAAATGTTTACATTGATTAAATATTGAAATGATAATATTTTAGATATATTGGGTTAAGTGAAATGCATTATTAAAATTAATATTACCTGTTTTTACTGTTTCCTGTGACTATCATAAAATGTACAATTATATACATGGCTTGCATTTGTGGCTTGCATTGTATTTTTATTGCCCTTTCCGCCCTCACTTCACCTTCCAGAAGAACTGTTCTCAGCTATCACACCCTCTGTGACATTGATCACCCCTTCTCCCTTTCCTACCCCTTCAAAACACAGTGTCAAGAGAGATTCTGGTCACGGATGCAGAGGGTTGGTTACCTTCTGGAAGGCACTGTTACTAGAAAGCACTGGAGTCTGGGTATCTGGATAGAGAGTTGGGGTCATTGAGCTTTATGGGTTTGTTTGCTTATCTGTGCAATGGGGTAACAGCCCTTGCTCCATGAGTTTGTTTATAGAGTAAATGAAGTAAGCCATGTAAGGCATTTGGCACAGTCCTGGCAAATAGTAAGCACCTGAAAATAATAGCCATTATTGTTAATTTACTGGTTCCCGAGTGGGCATTTAGCAGAATGCCTGGCTTTGATTTCTCCCTCTTCGGCTTCTAGGTGGTGAAACATGTGGGACTCATGGAGGGTTGCAAAAGAGACCTGCATACTTTTAAAATGCCAGCAGCCTCTGCTGCCTAGGAAATCAAGGACAGCTTAGAAAATACCTTGAGCATTCTATTTGAGCTCATGCTCAGCAACATGAAAGGTAGAAGGGACCTTGGCATCTTTAGAGATTGCAAACGGTCTGCAGAAGCTCTTTGACAAGAGTGCCAGTCCATTACGGTGCTTATTCCCTCCTGCCTGGAGTAGGAGACTATAGAATCCTGCCTCACACAGCATCCCGGGCCCTCCTGGGTATTTTGCTTTATTCAGGCACATCTTCCCATTTCTACTTAATAGCCAAGCTCATACCAGATCCAAGTGCTGGACTCCACAGATTATTACCAGTGGTCCAGGCTTTAACACACCTCTGGGTATGGAGGTGGATTGAGTTGTAGTCTCTGTATCCACATAGTATAGAGAAGTCCAAACACACCTCTGAGGATTTTTGGCTCCTTTCTCCAACACACTGTTAAAATGGGTGGCTTTTCTAGGTGGAGTAAATATTCTGCATTCAACAACCCGCTGCTTAATTTGGAAATGGAAGTTAGGGAAAGTGTGAGAGACAGACAAAATATACTTTTATCGGAAAGCTCAGGTCTGCCCAGAAGGGCTTCTAGCATCAGGTCCTGTGTGTCAGTTTGCACTTGCAGGTTAAGAACTAGGGCAGGGGTGACTGATGCTGGGGAGGGAAGCAGTGGGACGCCTGGGAAAACCCATCCCTTTTAATTGTTTTTCAGATTCTGGATGGGAATGCTTCCTTCCCCGAGAATGTTTGGCAGGCTGGACACATGCCCTTTGTTTGGTGCAGATGATAAGAATCTGGGTTTCAGTTATAAATTCTTTTGTGAAGGATAAACAAGGATGTTGAAGTCTTCAAGTCCGAGTGTTGAAAGAGCCTGTGGGTCCTCACGCCTCATCCTAAGCCTGCCTTGGAAACCCTGGGGAGGGGTGATGAGAGCTGCTGTGCAGGTGCATGTGAGAAGGGGAAGAAAGGGATTTCTCCGAGGACTTCCTCCTACTCTTCAGCAGAGCCAGATTTCAGAGTGACTCTTAAAGGGAAATAGTCCTCCAGACCTAGACTCGTATGTCCGTGCAGAGCCGTAGTGCTCCCCTGGCCACTAAGGGTCAAGGCAAACCCCTTTTCAGTGATGGTCTGATTATCTGCATCTGCTACTGATAGCTGTCCTGCCCTGTCCTTCCAGTGGACCTGGGAGTTTACTCCTGTGTCCTGTTTTCTGATGGAAGCCCTGATTTCTAGGAAGAACACCTCCCTCCCCAGCCAGTCTTGCAGGGGTGAAGCCAGGTATCTGGAAATTCTACTGTTACTGCCACAGCTGTTTTTACAATGTGGCATGGCTAACACAAACCACCATTTATTGGGTATCTGCTATGAGCATGGTGGGCCTCATGCTAGCGGCTGGACACGCCTTACCTGAAATTCATCCTTGTATTTCCTAGGTGTGCAAATAGAAGTTTTGCGTAGGTAAAAAACTTACCCAGTTGGGATAGCTTTGAAAGTTATGGATCTAGGATTCTGACTCCAAAGCCAGTGATCTTTTCCCTAACAACGTGAATTGCACTTAGTGGATTGACCTCTGCGTGCTTTAAGCCTGATAGCTGAATTTTGGCAAGTGGAAAGGCCAGGTAAGTGAGGCCTGAAAACTAACTTGGAGAGAGAGATCTTAATTTTTCCCACTTGGCCACTATAGGGATACACAGAATAGGGTTGGTTCTTTGTATGTATTCAGACATAGGGTTGATGAAATGCTGGAATGCATTTTCAACCCTGTAAATGAAATGTAAATAAAGGTAAGAAGGAAAAAAAAAAAGCCTTACTGGGTAAGTGTTTTATTCCTGTGGCCAAGAATAAAGTAAAAGGACTTCAAGCTTATTACAGTAGTCCTTTATCCGCGGTTTTACTTTCTGTGCTTTTAGTTACCTGTGGTCAACCGCTGTCCAAAAATATTAAATTGGAAATTCCAGAAAGAAACTTTTCATAAGTTTTAAATTGCATGCCACTCTGAGTAGTGTGATGAAATTTCCAGCCATCTTGGGTGAATCATCCTTTTGTCCTGCGTCCCCATGCTGTATGTACTCCCCGACCATTAGTCATTTAGTAGCCATATCAATTTTCAGATTAGATATCAGCTATTTTGAGAGGCCACATTCACATAACTTTTATTACTGTACCTTGTTATAATTGTTCTATTTTATTGGTTATTGTTAATCTCTTACTCTGCCTAATTTGTAAATTAAACTATCGTAGGAATATATAGGAAAAAGCGTACATAATACAGGGTTCAGTACTATCCACGGTTTCAGGCATCCACTGGGGATCTTGGAACATATTTCCCGTGGCTCTGGGGGAACCACTGTATTTTCTTCGGGCTGCAGAAAGCTTTCAGGAGCTCTTCATAAGTTACCTTAGGTAGGTAACAGGATATAATAATACCTTTCATCTGCAGAGAGCATATTTTCAAGGCACTGTGATGTCTGCTGGTTTCTGGAGGTTTCCAAGTAGTTACAGAAAAGTAATGTCTGTGAAGTAGGGAAAGCATTTGTGTTGCCTTTGTTGCTGTCTTAGTCCCAGAGCATAGCAAACACACGTTCTCGCCCTCTGACTTTTCCAAGGCTTTGGGGTTTGGTCTACTCGTGTTTTTGTCGATGATATTTTGGGTCCTATCTATATAGCCAAGGAGGAAACTAGGTATTCGGGGATGAATTTGATGAAAATTTTCTTTCTTGGTGGTGGATACTTCCAAAGGCTGAATAGGTGGACACTGTGAATAATGAACCCACCTCATGAGCTCTCAGTGAGTTGTATCTTAGAGGAGCTGTTGTAAACCTAGATAGAGTCCGTTCCCTGAAATGAAGTTGCCAAGGTTTGTTTTCTTCTTTTTTGCCACATCTGTTAATTTTTTCCAGACACTAGCTAATCAGATGGCAAGTACAAAAGCTCAAGGGTGAGAAGGAAGGTCAAATCGGTTGTTTTTCTCCATACAGCCAAAGCTCCAGTTTTAAAGAAAAAGAAAGGATTCCAGTCAAATACTAGTGGAAACGCCACGTGTTTAGCCCTTTGCGTGGTGTATGGGGGTTCTAAAATGTTTGTGAATTGGGGAAATAAGACAAAGGCCCCTAAAACAGTTTGCCTAGCTGTGAAAGGCTGGAGGCATAATAAAATGCTGAAATATTGGTTCAGTTCCTAAGTTCAGGAGCAATAGAGTATTGAGAATGACATTCCTGGGAGTGGCGGCTCTATAAACCTTCGAAAGCCTGGCTGGTATTTTATATGTGCACATGGAAGAGGGGGCACTAGTACGCAGAGGCAGTAACAAGCCTTCATGTTAAGCTGACTGGCCGGTGGGTAAATGGGCTTATTTCAAGGGCAATATCTTGCAGTTGTGTGACTTGGACCCATGTCTGCCTTGTATCTTGGCTGCTTCCTCATGGCATAAAGCCTTATTGACTGTCAGCTTGCAAATGGACACTGCAGAGCTTTGAGAGGCGTGGAATCCAAAGTTGGATGCATTGACTGGCCCTTGAATGCCAGGCTGAGGCATTTGGACTTGATTTTGTTGTCCGTGGAGACTGAGATAGCACAGGGAAAGGCTGCATGACTTTTTCACAGAGGTCTTGTACACTGAGACTGTAGTGCCTGCTTGCTTTGTCATGGACTAGCTTTGTGACCTAGTCCCCAATTTCCTCATCCATAAGATGGGACAGTGGTCACTATCTCACAGAATTGAGGTAAAAATTAACTTCTAATATAAGGAAGGCACTGGTCCCTAGCAAGCACACGGCTGGAGGTACTGTTGTTATTATATCTCTGTTGTACATGCCCAGCATCACTTTACCATGTTTTGCCAACAGCATCCTTGCTGCTCTTTTGGATGGTGATTTCTCAACTCTTGATGGAGTTGATGGGGCTTTCTGCTAATCAGTGGAATCTGTCCACCCCTGTTTGAGGTACAAAAACGAGGCTAGACCCACCTTTTCTCCCTGGAATTGGATGCTTGAGTCAAGACACGAAGATTGACATCTCTCTCAATTCCTGCTGCCTCAATCCCCAGAGCGGTTCTGATCCATGCCCTTTCAGAAGCTGGATTGTTTGGCTGTTGATTGGGTTCTTTGAAATGTCCGAGATCCTTTCAATATATATTTTTTCTGCCTGTGTTAACCAAGGGTTGATTTTGGTCATTTTCAATCAAAGGGCACCAGGATCAGCTGTAAGTACATAATCAGGGTAGGGAACTAGGTGTGTTGAGAAGGACAGGAACCGTCTCTCCTGCCTGCCAAAAATAGTCATTTAATAATGGTTTCATTCCCTGTTTGATTTTTCAAGTTCATTCCTTTTGAGCTTTTTATCTCCAGGAATTTCAGGACTTTTATTTTGTTTGGTGCTAGGGACTGCCTCTCTAGAGGAGACATGCTGATAATACTTCGCTTTAACTGCTTCTCTTGATTTTATTTGTAAATGAGAATCCTAAGGATCTGTAAGGAAACGAGTAAAACTTAATTGAACAACATTTAGAGCTGGAATTAAAAAAAATAATAAAAAGAGTCCATAATGGTAAGAGGCCCTGGAGGATGAGATTAATGCAAAGCTGTGAATCTGGGCATATATTTTGCCCACACCTAATCCTGTCTGTTATGTTTTAATTACTGCTGAGACTGGATGCAGAGAGACTGCCTGATGGCCTCGCGAGATTGTCTCTCTTATCTTATCTTGTCCCCACTCATGGTTTCCTCTGCTGGCATTATTGGACGGCAAGTGTTCCAACCTAAATTAAAATCAATAAGAAGCAATTTCATTTGTTTTTAACTATGAAGACAAGTGCTTCCAGCAGAGCACTATGCTTTCAAGTAAAGTTCAGTTTTGTTTCGTTTTGTTTTTCCCTCTTTCTGGCTGGGGCCCAGAAGGCATTAATTTTTCAGTGTAAGATTTTTCTGATGGTGGTACCCTGCTTTGATTTAAGGGCTTGTTACCATCATCATCGCTTTAAAACTGGGATTATTGGCACCTGGATTACTTCTGTGTTTTATAGATCTTGGCAATCAAAACGCCGTTGAATTTGTCCAGCTATCACTTGGGAGCTTGTTAGAAATGCAGGATCTCAGCCTCACCCCAGACCCACGGAACCTAGAGTTTTCTTTCCCACTGGACCCCCAGGTGATTTGGAACACCTTGGAGGTTGAAGACTGCTCTCTGTGTTTGAATGGGAATGCTATTTTAATCTTGCTTTTCATAATTTTTTTCTATTGAAGTGTAGCAAATGTTGTAGAAAATAGGGAGTTCATAAATGTACATAGAGGAAAATAAAATCTAACCTCAACACCCAGTCATAACTAATGACTTAACCATGTTCGTCTGTAGCTTTTTGGTGCATTGTTGGAACATAGAAAAAACAAAAAACAATTAGAATCATATTGTGAAAGATATCAAAGCATCTTTTATTCAACATAAAGCTTAGTTCTCAGGAGACGAAAGATGAAAGACCAAGTTCTCCTTTGGTCAATGACAGAAGATTCTTGAAGAAGAGACCTTCCGTTCTCCCAAACTTGTATCATTTGTTAGGGTACTACTATGTGCCAGGTACTGCTGTCTTTCTGTGGGACCTTCAAGTTGGTAATCACAGAAGATGAGGAAAATCAGGGCATTGGGCTTTTGAATCCTAACATGCATTTTTCTGGACAGTTGAGACAAAGGGAATTATTAACGTGGCTTGCTTTTTGCTTAATTTTCCCCCTTTTTATTTTTCACCTTGCTTAGCTAATACGAATTTTGAATAATTGCTACTTTAATTGCTTTCATAAGGTGATAGATTCCTCTGATTGAGCAGACCTTTCCATCTGAAAATATCTAGGATTTGAAACTTAAGGGCAAGAAGGACAACTTCTTCAGCAGGGGAAATAAAGGTGGTTGTCTTGGCAGCGGAAGCTTGCTAATTACACTGCCAGTTGTAGCATCTATTTGTGATGGAGGCACTGGGGACCCAATTAGCAGGTCATTTTCATGTCAGGGTGTGGGATTGGACTCTGGTGTGTGAAGATGATACAGCAACCCCTTCTCAGTGCAGGGGAATTGGGGAAGGTTTTAGATCTGGTCATCTTGGATTGCCACAGATACTAAACCTCTCCTGTTACTAAAGTTCTGCTATTCCTTCTGTTCATTTGAACTAACAGTTTCTAAAGTTATCTTGTCTGCAGGGAGAATACTACTAAAAACTTGGTGGTGTCTCAAGAGGATGGCTTCCCAGGAAGGAACTGGCCACGGTGATAGTCACAAACTGGAAGAACAGGGATGGAAGAGGCGTGGGACTGTCCCTTTGGTCTGGATGTCCCATTTGTCTTGGGGGCGTCTCCCTTCCTGGAAAGACCCTACTTGAATTCTTTCACTAGCATTGATGAGGACATGGTAGGACATCAAGAAACAGATTGAGTAACCTTTTACTGTCTGTTTTTTCCTACCATTTGTAGGGCTGAGTATCAGCCCCGTATGTCTGTACACAGGTATGTCTGTGCCCAGGTATGTCTGTCTGCCTGTTTCCAGTTCTGATGTAGAGGGAATGTGCTTCACGTCTTAGGCGCCAAGGGCAGGGAGATTGCCTGTAATTGGTCCACTGATGGAGCCTCTGTTATGGGGGAGGGAGAAGTGTTTTGCTTCCTTCTGCTCTTACCCAGGGCGGAAAACAAGGTGCTGTGGTGACATAGACACAATCTTGATTGTAGATTATTTGAAGCACTAATGGCAAATGTCACCTTACATTATTTTGTAAAATAGAAACAAAGCAAATGGGCACGCTTTCTGTGTGAGCTTTAATGTAGGACTTGTAGCTATCATTTATTCGTGGTCCTTAAATGTTTAAATTTTGAAATACTTGCAGATTTCCTGAGAAGTTACAAAATTAGTACAAAGAATTTCTATATCCCCTTGCCCAGATTCCCCAAATATTGTTATATTGTTTATTACATCTGCGTTCTTTTTCTCTCCCTTCACACACACAAACATTCTCTCTCTCTCTGTCTCTCTCTCTGTCTCTCTCTGTCTCTCAGTCTCTCTCTCTCTCTCTCTGGACAGTTTGAAAGGAAGTTGCAGACGTGATGCTTCTTTATCTTTAGTTACTTCAAGGTGTATTTTCTCAAAACAAGGATGTTCTCTTACATAAGCATAATATAATCATCAACAGAAAATCAACATGGATACAGTTCTATTATTTATAGAGCTTATTCAAATTTAGTCAGTTATCCTACTAATGTCATTTATAGGAAAACAAAAGATTTTAAGTATTTAAAAAAGTTTTTCCTGGTTTAGGGTCCAAATACATGATCACATGTTGCGTAGGTTATCCTGCCACTGTCGTCTTCTTAAATCTGGAACTTGCTTTGTCTTTCATGAGCTTGCCCTTTAAACAGTATAGGCCACTTATTTTGTAAAATGTCCCTCAGGTTGGATATGTGTGATGTTTTCTCGTGATGAAATCCAGGTTATCCTTTGTTCTTTATTGGAGTGTCCTGTTACTCAGAAGGAGCCATGTGGAACTTGCCTCAAGTCTTTTTCTTACCCTCAACTTTATGCCTCAACTCTTTGATTTGATACTCTTATGGCAGGAGAAAGTTTTGAACATACACGCCTAGTATGCATATTTTTCTACATTATAGATTATATTAGTGAACACCTCCTGCTTTAACAAATTGCCCATACACTGGGTGGCTTAAGCAGCAGCAGTTTTATTTCTCAGAGTTCTGGGTGCTGGAAGTCCAAGATTAAGGTGCTGGCCAGTTTGGTTCCTGATGAGCACTCTTCCTAGCTGGTGGGTGGTTGTCGTCTTTCTATGTCCTCCCAAGGCAGTGAGAGAGAGACAGAGAGCAATCTCATGACTCTTCTCTAAGGGCACTAATCCCTTCATAAACTTATTGCCTACCAAAGGTCTAACTTCCATATACCATCACAGTGGGGGTTAGGCCTTCAACATGAATTTTGGGGGAACAGAATTCATTACATAGCATAGTTATACTATTATACTGATGCTATGTATATCATAAAACATTCCCAAAATACAAACAGGGATAAATGAATTATATATATTTATATAACTATTCATATATAAACATACATACATACATACATGCGCATACATACGTGTGTATAAGTGCATAGGTGTTCTGTTGCTTTTCTTCAACTAGCCCAGTGTCAGCAATTCCTGCAACAAACAGCATTGCAGTCAGCTCTCTGCAGGGAGGAATAATTTGTTTCATGAAAGGTTGGGATTTCTTTGTCTCGCTGTAGGTGTAGGATTTCCTCTACCCCAGGGGTCAGTAAACTAGCCTGGGACCACATCTGACTTGCTGCCTGTTTTTGTACAGCCAGTGAGCTAAGAATGTTTTTGTTTTGTTTTTACATTTTAAAAGTGTTCAAAAGATTTAAAAAATAATTTCAGACGTGAAAATGGCATTTCATTCAAATTTCAGATCCATAGATTAAGTTTTATTGGAACACAGCCACCCCTTTGTAAGCAGTAGAGTACCATATGACCTGCAGGCGTAAACTTTACCATGTGGCCTGTTACAGAAAATCTTTGTCGACTTCTGCTCTAATATAATATTATTAATGAAACCACCACTTGCTGAGTGACATGTTCCAGGTCCTGAATTTAGAACGATTCATATGTTAATTTAATCCTCACCACAACCCCATGAAGCAGGGGTCTCCGAAGACAATCTTCTAAGAGATTGTTGCCATCCAAAACTGAGAAACTTTGAAGCTCACAGAGAGAAAAGTTTGCCCCCAGTTACATAGCTAGCTGGTAAATGAAGGGATGGGTTTGAAAGTAGCTTTTTTTGGTGGCTCCTGGTTGTTTGTGGTCCCATGTCATTCTGGACTTTCAGAATTCAGATGCTTTGTGGGGATGTTTGTAGTCAGTGGGGGTACCGCAGATCACTAGACTGGTCTGTGCAGTCAGGATAGCCTTGTCCACTGCTGGGTCCAGCGTGCTGGGCGCCTGGTTGCTGCCTAGTAAAGTGTTGAAGGATCGAGGGATGATGCCTAAACCCAGCATGGAAAACAATTGGAATGTGGTCAGGGTCAGTTACTAGATTAGGTTTATGAACACAGTCGGGCTAGAGTGTGAGTCCCACAGCTTTAGGGAATCTGAGGCAAGAAGTTCAGGAGTGAGGATTGAGAGGCTGGAAGCCCGGAGGGCATGAGACCTCAGCTTTCCCAGATATTCTGGGGAGTGGTCACTGGGTACGGCACAGACCTTTGGAAATGCCCAGGCCTTGTCTCCATGTCCTCTGGGCATGTGCCTTCTCAGGATGTTGTCACCTGCTTCTGATAGAGATGGTGGAGTAAGGGAGTACCTACTGTTGGCACCACTGGCATTTATTTATTTTTCTTTAAGTAAAAAGTATTGCATATAATATATGAATATGTTCTTCCGTAGAACATTTCAGCTAAAGCTTAAATCTCTTTTCTTCATCTTCCCTCCCCAGCATATGAAGCTATTTTAATAGGTTTATATATTTTTTTATACAAATATAATACATAGATTATTGTTACAAAAACAGTGTTCTGTATCATTCTGCTTTTCTGTTCAAGAATGGTTTTTAAAAACATTGTCAAAACCGAATACATATTATAGTACTTTTACTTGCAATATAGTATTCCATCGTTAATGTCGTGCAGAGGTAGGAACTAGCTGTTTTCCTCCTGATGGTCGTTAAGGTCACTTCACAGAGAGCAATCTTTCTATATATGCACTTCCTATGCACATTTGCCAGTATTTGTTTAGGGTTGATAACAGAGAATTGGAACTGCTGGGTGATAGGAGAATAGAAAGGGGGTTCTTGTTTAGCGTGTGCCTCCCTCTGCCTGGACACCCTAGGGGAGGGGTGTCCAAACTGCGGCCCACGATCCATTGTTAATTGACCCGCAGCAAATTCCAAACATATATTTAGTTTACTTAAATAAACCAGGTGAGGCAATATGTACTTCACCTCGAGTGAGTGGTCCGGCTGTTGGTGTATTTTACCGCATATGGCCCTTGGTGAAAAACATTGAAAAAAGTTTGGACACCCCTGCCCTAGGGTGTGATTCTGTTTTCCCCAGCTGGTCTGCTTAGCCTTGCTTCTTGTCTTTATTGTCACTTTTCTATTGTTTGGGAGGTTGAGAGGGCAGGGAGGATGAGCTTGCTATGATATTTGCAGGCCAAGTGTACAGATGGTACCTGTCCTCTGATGGTTTGGCTTAACGATAATTCGACTTAGGATTTTTTGACCTGACAACAGTGAGAAAGCAACATGCATTTGGTAGTAACCGTACTTAGAATATTGAATTTTGATCTTTCTCCAGGCTAGTGACACTTCATACGATACTCTTGTGAGGCTGGGCAGTGACAACGGAATGGTTTTGCCCACCTGTAGGCTAAATGTAAGTGTTCTGAGTATGTTTAAGGTAGGCTAAGCTAAGCTATGATGTTTGGTAGGTTAGGAGTATGAAATACATTTTTAAAAAAGATTGTAATTAGTAGTATAGTTAGCATACAATATTTTATTAGTTTCAGATGTACACAATAGTTATTCAACATTTATATACCGTGATAAGTCCAGCAACCATCTGGCACTGTATGTACCATGCTATCACAATATTATTTTTTTATTATTATTTTTTTAATCACAATATTATTGACTATATTACTGTACTGTACATTACATCCCCAATAACTTATTTGTTTTATACCTGGAAATTTGGACCACTTATTGCCCTTCACACCCCCGCCCCTTTAATTTTTCAGTTACATTTGACATTCAATATTATTTTATATTAATTTCAGGTGTACAACATAGTGGTTAGACATTTATATAATTTAAGAAGTGATCCCCCTGACTAGTCTAGTCCCCATCTGGCACTACACATAGTTATTACTATCTTATTGACTATATTCCCTCTGCTTTACTTTATATCCCTGTAATTATTTTGTAACTACCAATTTGTTCTTCTTAATCCCTTCACTGTTTCCACCGTACCCCCCTCTTATCTATCACTCTGATAGATACAGTATCTTTTTGACACCATACATAGTTATTACAATATTATTAACTATAATCCTTATGCTATACCTTACATCCCCATGACTGCTTTATAACAACAAATTTGTACTTCTTAATACCTTCCCCTTTTTCACCCACCCCCAATCTCCTCCTATCTGGCAACCATCAAAATGTTCTTTGTATCTGTGAGTCTGTTTCTGTTTTGTTTATTTATTTTGTTCTTAGATTCCACAGACAAGCGAAATCACATTGCACCTGTCTTTTACTGTCTGACATACTACATTCAGAACAGTGCCCTCCAGGTCTCTCTATGTCACCGCAGGTAACAAGAACCCATTCCCTTCCATGGCCAAGCAATATCCCATTGTATATATGTGCCACCTCCTCTTTATCCATTTATCTATTGAGGGACACCCAGGCTGCCTGCATATCTTTGCCATTGTAAACAATACTGCAATGAACATATGGGTGCACACGTCCCCTAGAAGTAGTGTTTTGGGTTTCTTCAGATAAATACCAGGAAGTGGGATCACTGGATCGGTTTTTGTCTCTTGTTGTAGACTTTGTTGTAAAGACTGTTTGGTCTAGTATGAGTATTGCTACTCCAGGTGTTTTTTTTGGTTCCATATTCATGTATAACTTTTTCCATCCCTTTGCTTTCAGTCTGAAGTGAGTCCCTTATAAGCAGCATATGCTTTGTTTTCTTATCCATTCAGTCACCCTGTGTTTTTGATTGGAGCATTTAATCCACATTGAAAGCAATTGTTGATGGATATGTAGTTATTACTATTTTATTCATAATTTTTAATCTTTTTTTTCATCTTTAAGAAGTCCCTCTAACATTACTTGTAATACTGGTTTGGTGGGGTGTACTCCTTTAGCTTTTTCTTGTCTGGGAAGCTTTTTATCTGTCCTTCCATTCTAAATGATAGCTTTGCTGGGTAGAGTAATCTTGGTTGTAAATCCCTGTTTTTCATCATGTTGAATATTTTGTGCAGGTCCCTTCTGGCCTGCAAAGTTTCAGTTGAGAAATCAGCTGACAGTCTTATGGGAGCTCCCTTGTAGATAGCTAACTGCCTTTTCTCTTGCTGCTTTTAGGATTTTCTCTTTGTCTTTAACCTTTAGCATTTTATTTGTGATGTGTCTTGGTGTAGGCCTGTTTGGGTTCATCTTTTTTGGGACTCTTGCATTTTCTGGGCTTGTATGTCTATTTCCTTCGACAGGTTAGGGAGGTTTTCTGATATTATTTCTTCAAGTAGATTCTCAATCCCTTGCTTTCTCTCTTCTCCTTCTGGTACCCCTGTGATGCGAGTGTTGTTGTGCTTGATGTTGTCCCAGAGGTCTCTTACTATTCTCCTTTTTTTGGATTCTTTTTTCTTTTTGCTGTTCTGATAGTTGTTTTCTGCTACCTTGTCTTCCAAATTGCTTCACTTTTGACTGGGTCTTTTTTATGGTTTCTATGTCCTTTTTTATGCTTGCTATCTCTTTGTTGAAGTTCTCACTAAGATCCTTGAGCATCCATATAACCATTGTTTTGAACTCTATGTCTCTGGTAGGTTACCTGCCTCCGTTTTATTTGGTTCTTCTTCTGGAGTTTTCTCCTATTCTTTCATTTGGAACCTATTTCTTTGTTTCCTTATTTTGGCTGCCTCTTTTGTGTTTGTTTCTATGTATTAAGTAGGCCTGCTATGTCTCCCAGTTTTGTCTGGTGACCTTATATAGTAGGTGTCCTGTGGGCCCCTGGCACAATCTCCCTGGTCACCTGCTCTGGGTGCTCCAAGAGTGTCCCTTGTGTGGGTTGTGTGTGCCCTCCTCTTTTACCTAAGCCTTGATTGCTGTTGGCGTGTCGGTAGGTGGTATTGACTCGCAGGCTGACTGGCTGAGGGGTTTGGCCACGTCCACAGCTTATTGGCTGCTGTGTGTGGGGGCATACCACAAGGAGCAGGATTGCCCTTTTCAGGCTCTGGTGCATGTTGAGACTGCCCTTTGTGTATTCTGCTTATGGGGCTAATTGGGTGGTGCTCTGCTGTGGTCTGAAGCCAATCTCCAAGTATGTTGGTTCTGGGGCCTCTTGGGAGGGGCTCCAGTGCAGGCCTTGGTCAGCCACTGCTTGTGAATGGCCAGGGAGTACCTGGTAAGAGGTACAAAGGGATCCGCATTTGTTTGCTGCCTGTGCTGGAGTGGGAGGCATGTGGGAGAGGCCATGCTGCAAACCAAGGCCGTCGACCACCAGTACCAGGTCTGGGGTAGCTCCGCAAAAAGCCAGGACTCTCTGAGGTCTGTTGCCATCTGCCAGCTCCCATAAGGTTCACCTGCTGATAAAGCCTCCAGCTGCAGGCAATTTGGGTGAGGCAGGGTCTCAGTGAGTCAGCAGGGTGGAACAGCAGTGCTCACCAGGCCAATCAGATTTAGGTTTGGCCTGTGGGGGTGGGCTTAACACAGAAAAGGTGGCGCCTGCCTGCTGGCTGCTTGGGAGGAGGGCCTCACACAGAGAAGAGGAAGACTTGTCCCTCCAGTTTTCACAGCGAATTTACAAAACTCAGTCTCTCCCCATATGTCTCCGATGCCCCCAGAGTCACTGTCCCTCCGCTGGAGGCCAGGGCGAATGCCTGTGCAGGCCTTTTAAGAGGATGCCTGGGTTTCCTGCCATCTTTTCTCCCACCCAGATGGTTGGAATCTCCCCTGTTTTTTACAGCCAGAAATTGTGGGGCCTCCTCCTCCTGGCATCAATACTCATCAGTATGTTGCGGAGCCTGGTTGGGGAAGAAATTTGAGAAGCAATGGGCTGGGACAAATCCAGGCAACTTGACCATATCTCTGTATCTCCTCTTTGCAGCATTGGTCCACATACACCCCATGTACCTCTGTCCCTCCATCAGGACAGACACCTTTGGAACCCTAAAACAGTGTATGTCAAGAAAGGCCTCCCGGTAATGACTTGCTTTTAGGGAGCCCTCTTCTTTCAGCCCAGGAATCAGCATTTCCTTTGTTAACTAGGTGAAAATAATAGGATTAAAAAGAAAGGAAGAAGGTGGTCCAAATTTTCCTTACAGTCAAAACAGATGTGGTTACATGGGTGGGAATTTTACCACTTAAGAAGTAGAGCCTGTTCCTTATTAAAAGTAAGCTGTGTATACAGCTCTCCTTTTCTTAGCTAAACAAAATGAAATGGGTTTTGAAAATTGGAGATAGATGAATGAGGTTTTTATAATCATCACTTGCTTTTACTCATCAGCTCTTGTTCTTGTTCTTTTCATTTCCTTTCAGATCGAGGCATTTTTAATGAGAAGAATTAGAAAAAGGGGTCAGAGAAACCAAAACAGAAAGAAGAATTCTGCTGAGCTCTGTAGCTTTTCTCAGTTCTTTAAAGTGCTTGAAAAGTAATATTTTGTTGCTACTAAATCTAATTAATAGCTAGCTGGTACTCATCAAAACCTCATTTCTTTCAACCTTGAAGGCAGTTGGAAAGATACACAGATCTGTGTATTATCACAGCAAACGCAGTCTCTTTTTTCCTTAATCACTTAGAGCTTTATCAGCAATGTAAGCAGTAGATGGACAGCTGTGTTTAAAAAATAAAATGCATCTCAGGGTGTTCACTGTGGCATGTAATGAATGTGTATTGATTGATAGAATTACTTTAAAAAAATAAAATTTTAAAACCAGAGTCGAAACTGTGTAGTAGGCATGGTTCTTAGCTGAGTATCCAGACTGTTCCTGAGTATTTGGATGGAATCGACAAGTCTTTGCAAGCCTGTTCTCTGCCCAGTACAGACTAATCAGAATGCTGTGGACCAAATACATTTAAACACAAAGAGAGGATGAAAGTACTCATCCGGCAGGAGGGCACCAGAGGATTACAGTACAGAGCCCTGCATCTCGGCCTATGCAAGGTGCCGCTGTGGGCTGGTAGTTACATGGACATTTCTTCCATCCTGAGCAGACCAAGTATGAATTGACATGGTGGCTAAAGTGCTGATGGGCTCAAGTAAAGTAGGTCAGGCCTTCATTATAGCTATCAGACATTGGGAGTCCTAGTTGAAGAGAGGCAGTGATTGCAAATGCTGCTTATTTGGAGGACAAGAGCCGTTTCCGAGGGCTGCCCAAGCAATCCCTTTCCACACCCTCCCGGGGTCCAAATCAATTATTTCTGTTGAAGCACACCCAGGACTTGATGATGTTTTGTGTTTGTTAGGTAGAGTGTTACTCAGTTTGGCAAATATTATTAAGTACCTGCTTTGTTCCAGGTTCTTGGTACAGCAGTTTAAGTCTCAAATCAGCCGTTTGGTTGGTTTTGCCAATGGAGCCAACATCCTTCAGTACTTTGCATGTCTGTAACTCTTTACTATGCTAATAATCTGGCAGCCCTGCTTGCAGGCCTGACTCTTATCAATAAAGCATGACAGAAATCTGCACAGTGTGTTTGGGGAAATAGCTTACAGGAAGAAACACGATGTTATGACAAAATTGGCTTGATCTGTGCATAGCTAAGGTCTGAGATCACAGGGGATTGTTACAATTAATGCACTTTTTTCCCTTTAACCATTCTTAATCTGTTGTGGGAAAATGAAGGAGGTTTTCTTAATCCAGGTGAAAAGTTTGAAAGCCTGTCTGTTCACAGATGTTTATCATTTAGTCAGAGCACACAGATGACAGTCTATGTTTTTTGGTTTCCATCTGGACGTGCTGCTGGTGACTGAGCTGTGATAATCTCCCATCTCCCTGGACAGAATCATTTCCTTTGTGCCCTGAATGTAGCAGTTTTGCTGGCAGTCAGTCTGTGTTAGTTGATGAACCGCTTGTTTGCACCATAGGTAGATGGTGGGATCAGCGCAGTCCTATTCACATTTTAGGAAATTATTTATTAAATTGTACTTCTTTCTTTTGCAGATAGAGATAAAAGTCTGATTATATAGTGTCACTCTGCTGTTCAAAGAAGTTAACTGAAGTAAAACTATGTGAATTCCAAGGTATCTTTTCTTACATCTGGGAATGTGCCCTCAAGGTTTGGGTGTTCTCCAAGACGTGTCAGCAGTGTTGCAGTTCCAGGAAAGGGACTAGATGTCAGAATTTGGGTAAAGGGGTATGGCTCTACTTCAGAGAAGGTGTAAGAGAATTTAATTTATGATTAGGTAGTTTGGCCCTAGGCCTTGACCCTTCTACTAAATGAAATAATTAACGTCATATTCATGAGCTAGTAGGTGGAGTACCATTTATATACACAGAGCAGCTGTTAAATCCTTTGTGGAACTGTGTCTAGGATTTCCATCTAGGAACGAATTTGGGTCTTACAGTCTGTTGATTTTGAAGGTTTGGGTTAACTGGTTCATATAATGGGCAAGAAGTCTAGCTGCTGTTCACGGTAAGAGGTAAAAGATTAGAAAATCTACATGTTGTATTTTTATACTTGTTTCTTTAAACAAAGTGGAGGCAGCTGCAGATTGAAATGATAGCAGTATCATATTTCTCTATATGTATATGTGTGTATACATGTATGTTTTTGGCCATGAGACATTTATTTTTAACAACAAAGGACAGACAATCCATTCTGATTCCCCTCTGCATTTCAATAGACTGATTTATGGAAAAGCTTCCTGACAAGCAGTTCCATCTGGACTGTTTCTGTCCCCAGACAGGACTGTAACCGACAACACAGGTGTCGTGGTGTTGACTCGAGAGCTCCTGCCATTGCTCACTTTGCTTATTTAGAAATGCAAAAAAGAAGTCGGATTTAAAATGTTGAAAACGGCTGATCTGGTCGGCACAGGGCAGATTCCAGGCTTTTCTCTCCGGCTGCAGACACACGTGACCTGACCTCTGATAAGCGACCCAGCGAGGGACCGTTTACAACCCGAGTTCAGGTCAGCCTGTTTTTCAGAGGGACAGTGTTAAGGTGGCAAAAAGGAAAAGGAAGACACCAGAGGGGCTTCGGGGTTCTGGGGTCCCCGTGTGGCGACAGTACCAGGATAGGCCAGCTCTCGTCGCTCTCCTCCTCCTCTGTAACGTGAGCCGCGCTCTCCTCTGGTTCCAGTGTGGACACCAGTGGCTCACAGGGTGTCAGACGCAGACGGAGGGGAGTGGGCAGCAAGAGGTAGTGATGCTGATGGTGTCTCCTTGGCGGATTTTCTGCCTCTTGTCAACTTAGGACATGCAGCTGGTGTTCCTGGCCTCCAGTGACAGCTAGAGCTTCAGCTCAGTCCCTGTGGGGACCGCAGTGGGTTGGAATGATGGCGAGTGGGGGCAGATGGGCAAGATCGCAGAAATCCTGCCTGCAGCGCATACACTTTGCTACGGGTTGGGGTGCAGCCGATCACATGGTCGCCGTGCAGCGGGGTGATGAGGTGCCAGTCCGTGTAGACGTCCATGTTGGATAGGTACGAGGAGGCGCCGCTCCATCACCACCTCCTTCGAGAGCTGGCACTGTCTGACCTCCCTGATGTCCGTGTCCCGGACTGCAGCCAGCACCCTGTTCTCACCGATTCCGGTGGCTACAGCCATCGCCTTCCCTCTGAGATCCTTCAGCCGGCACCGAAGAACAACACCTGCGTTCCCCTGTGTCACACTTGAGTTACTTGGGAGTGAACGTTTTCAAAGTTGGAGGATCAGCTGCTCTTGAGAAGCCAGGAGGCCTAACGCAGTGTTCTCTCTTCTCCCAAGCACGTGACAAAATCTATCTGATTGGAAATGTCATCGTAATCTCTGAAGGGGCAGAACCTCCTTTAAACTGGTCCACAGTTGTCATCCCTCACTATAGTTCTTCGAGAACTTTCTTCTGCACATACACAATCACATCGTTCTCCATCATGTACTCCTCCTCGAAGGCCTGGAGTAGGCTGGCGTCTGGATTTTCCTGATGACAAGACAACACTTTGGGGAGCTTATTTCACGCCAGCCGCTGGTTGGCAGGTCCTGGATGTGCATGGTAGTCTGGGGGTTCTACATTACGCAGGCCTTTGGCCCCAAAGTGGCCACCGGGCAGGGCCCGTGTAGAGAATGGGTCCTCCTGAGCTCCTCGGTGCTCCCCAGGGTTGGCGAGGCAGAGGAGCTGTCCTTGGCGGGCTTGGAAGGGGTGGCTGCTAGTCTGCGCTCAGCTCCTATTCATGTTGACTTTTTCTGTTCCATTTCCATAGTAAACGAGGGCTTAGATCAGAAAATCACAGTGCTATACACTGCTGCCAGGGGTCTTTAAAGCCATCTCCTCGTCCTGTCCCTAGGCTCTGCTGCCACCCCGTCACTAGCCTGCCCCTGGCGCTGTGGCTACGGTGCTGGACCCCACTGAGCAGCAGTCACAGTGCCATTCTTTAGCACAACTTGAAAATATTTTTTAAAAGACCCCCCCGTTTTACTTATACATAGCCCATCTTTAACAGGCAAACCCTGTTTAGGTAGGAGGTCAGTTTTGCAAACAATTTGAACAATTGCAACTTGTATTTGGTTTCAGCAGCATGGAAAATGTATGCTTTTTAGATCCGTTTTCAGTACTTTGGGCCAAAAGGTGTCTAAAGACAAAGTACTTTTCAAAAGTTGCTTATTTTGAAATGCTTAGATTAAGACAAAAACTGTATTTTTGTCACCTCATTGTTGAACCTCTTAAAATTAGTCTCAACTTTGTTTTTCCTTTGTACTTGAAAATACTGGATATCCACATTTAGCTTAAAAATAAGTACAATTTTGCTTTATGTTCACGTCATGTCTTTTGTGAGTGTGAAACAACATAGATATTTATTTCTACAAGTAATAGGATTACTTTGAAAAACAAAACAGAAGACCAAATTTCACCAGTGATTTTCAAACCGCTTTAAAACACAGTCCTTTTTTCAGAATGTGAAACACAGAAGACTGCCTCATTTATTTGACAAATGATTGGGGGGAGGGGTGCCCGAGTCCCTTGCAGGAGGCTTTAAAACACATGGGTTTTTTTGTTGTTGGTTTGTGATGTCATCCAGCGTTTCGTTCTCATTCCTGATGAGTATATCGAGGTCTGGGGCGTCTGAGACCCATTCAAGGTCACAGTGGGTTAGTGGTAGAAGTAGGTTTGAAACCCACTTCTGTTAGTTGCTAGTGATTGTTTCTTCTTTGACAGATAGAAATGATAAACAAAACTGATAATTGCGTGCATACGAGTTTGGAATGGCAACTGCTTTTCAGAATTGGACACCATTTTCTCAAGGCTTTTATGCCATTTAATCCAACGTTGAGTAACTGTATAGATGATTAGAGTAAAGGGCCTAGAACACTTAATGTCAAATTTCACTTTCCCTGGTCTGTTAGCTCTAGGATACCGCCTACTGCCCACCACATTGTCAAAGCGGCCAAGTTCATTTTTTAAAGGGTCTGATTTAATCTTTTTACCATATTGAGTTTGGTGTTACGTCACTGACCTCAATACATTTGTTTTAATATCCTATGTGTTGTTTGCTTATATCATGTTTAATTTAACCAATAAAATGGATAATTTTGTAAGGCACTGAAGATCATCTATGTCTTTGATGGGTTTTGTGAGTGGTTTTATTTTTGCCACGTATTGATATTTATGTGAAACGGATAGAGTGGTTTGTGTTAGTTGTAATTAGAGTCATTTTACTAATATGAAATTTATCCCCTTAAAGCATTTGGAACCATTATCTTGGAGTATAAAACAAAACAAAACATTACTCTAGCATGAAAAATCCACTTAAAGGGCACAGTTGTTGCCACAGTTTGTTTTTCTTTACCAACTAAGATAGAGCTTTGAAATCAAGGAATGTTGGCTACAGGAAGGAGCTATTGGCATGGAATGGATCGGAGTTTTGCACATGCTTGTTTTGAAACTCGGCTACTTCTGTTCTGGTTGACTGGTCTCAGTGGTAACAAGCTTAAAATGAAATAATGCCTTTTTGCCAACACCATCTCGATTCTTCTTGTATGGACTGCTTGAGCCAATGTAACACATAATGTAGAGCAAAACAAGGAATCGATAAAACCATTAAGCAGCTCAGTGTCTGGCTAGGAATGTTGATGAATAAGTCCACATTTCCTCTTGGGTGTTTTTATTCACCAGGGGAAGAAAAGGAGAGGGCCAACCCAGTAGAGAGGTGGAGAATGGCTTTTCTTGCTGGAGCTAGGCAGTGTAGCCAGCCTCTCTGTCTTTTTGCGGAAGAGGCTTCTTATCTGTGGACCAGGACTTGTGGTTGGTCATCCTACGCTGCTCCTTTCCTATCTCTCATGTTAGGGTTTATTAGTTACTGATAGAGTGGGGAGACATCAGACACTCATTAGACTCAGGAATCAGTCAGGTTGTAACTCCTCTTAGAGCCGGGAGACCGGTGTCTAAGCTTGGATGCAGTGGCCGATAGTGGGGCCACGGGAAAACGTGAACTTGGGTGTTGTGGTAGTTTGCTAGGTCTGCTGTAACAAGGTACCACAGTCCGGGTACCTTAAACAACAGAAATTTGTCTCACAATTCTGCAGGCTAGAAGTCCTGTGGGCAGGATTGTTTCTTTCCGAGGGCTGAGAGGGAGACTCTGTTCCATGCCTCCCTCCCAGCTTCTGGTGGTTTGCTGCCAATCTTTGGCGTTCCTTGTCTTGTGGAAACATCACCTTGATCCCTGCCTTCGTCTTCACAGCACGTTCTCCCAGTGTGCGTGTCTGTGTGCAAATTTCCCCTTTTTATAAGGACGTTTGTCTCATTGGATTAAAGTCCATCCACTCTAATGACTTCATCTTCACTAATTCTGCAATGACCCTGTTTCTAATTAAGGTCACATTCTGAGGTACTGGGGGTTAGTGGGGTTAGGATATATGACTTTGAAGGGGACGCAAATCAACTCATAACAGATGGATAAGATAGCCTGTTTTGTGTCTCTAAAATCTCAAGAGCGGTTTCAATCAAGCCACCTACAGATTCAAAATTAGTAAACATCTGTGTTTTACAGTTTTTTTCTAGGTGCTTTCACATATCCTGTGTTGCTTACCACAGCAAACAAATGTATTCATGTTTATGAAGGTTATAGGGACTTTATAATAGAATAAAACAGAGTAAACACTCTAGAATCTCCTACTCATCTTCTGTTTTCCTCTGGGTATCGAAAAGCATAATAATTCTAATCCCCACTCACTTGCATAAAGACTTGGATTTACTTTAATCAATCGCAGTGGATGGCAGATGTTGGCATTACACAATATATGTGTTATATCATGACATAAAAACACGTTCTGTACTTGTTGAGTGATTACAGAGATTTGTCTAGGGTAATTTTGACTCTTGCTAAAACCTCGGACATTGACTTTTCAACTTATACTCCTCACTACCCCAAATGGTAATCGCTTTTCATTAAATGAAAGTTTGGTCACTATTTTTCTTTTTTTTTTTAATGTCTTAAGGTTGAGTGTTTCAAGTCTGCCTTTATCAGTGGAAACTATTTTGCAAATAAAATCTCACTTGATGAGAACTTTTAGATTTATTCTCCTAGCAATCTTCAAATTTACAATACAGCATTATTAACTATAGTTGTCATGCTGTATATTACGTCCCCGTGACTTGTTTATTTGATACCTGTAAGTTTGTATCTTTTGATTCCCTTCTCCCATTTTGCCCACCTCTTCCCTCTGCCTTTGGCAACTACCAATCTGTTATCTGTATCTATGAACTTGGTTTTTATTTTTAGATTCCACATATAAGTACGTCAGTTATATCTCAATTCAAAAAGCATGTAGAGAGAAAAAGTTCTCCCATACTGAAAAAACCAAAAACAACCCACAGAAAGAAAAATCTCACTCGAAATCTCAGTATATAAAATAGATTTTTAAAAAGATTTCTCATTGAATCAGGGTAGAGGCTTCTGGTCACCCTCCCCCACCTCATTCTTGCTTGAGTTCTCTCAACCAGAACATAGTTGGAAAAGACATTGAGACACCATAGTACATGAGTGTGCTTGCCATGTGATGAGGTTTTTTTCATCTAGAGGGAAATCGGAACAAGTAAGGATATTATATCCTTTGAGTAATCTCGGTATTTGTGGGCTCAAATCAGTGTTCAATTCTTTTGTTCATTTATTCAATGATTGAGAGTGATTTATGTAAGAAGTTGGGAGATTCAAAGATCAATGAGATACAGTCACTTCTGTACGAGTTTCATCTCCATGCATCCCTCATGTTTATTGAGTTCCTCCTATTTGCTATATACCCTGTTTATTTTAAGGTATTTGAAAAAGTGACAAAACTAACACATGATGATACCTGCCTTTTGGGGGCTTGTGTTTTAGTAGTGGTGGGGGGGCAACTGACATGTTAGAAAGTAATGAATATCAGGAAAAGAAATAAGGTTAAGAGAAATTGGGAGTGGATGGAGGTGAAGAGTTAGATAGGATCCACCTATGTTAAATACACCTCATTGGAAAAAGCTGCCATTGAGTAAAGGTGTAAAGGAGGTAAAGTCAAACGTGGTAGAGGGGACAGAGGGGACAGCCAACTCACTCTTGCACAATCTCATTTGGACCCCATAGTAACCCTATAAAAGCAGGTATTGTTTTGATGGACTTTAAGCGAAGGCTAAAGTGGTCCAGGATCAACTGTCTAGACAATAGTGGGAGAATTCCAGCCTTCAAGTGCGAGATGCAGCTGGCTAATTGGACAAATGTCTCTCTGTACTGTGCTTATGGGAACCTTGTTAGGCTTTTGCTTCAGGCCCCCGTAGCCTCTGCCCATCTCTGTGTGTGCAAGAAGGGCTGAGGCAGTATCTGTCACTGGGCTCTCCAGAGCACCTAGCTCATAGCTTATTATACATGTGTTGATTGAATAAGGAGGATAAAATACGGTCCCTATGCTCCTGTAATTAAGAGAGGGTCAAATACCCACGCCAGTGCTGATGATAGTTCAGAGGGGAATAAGACCAGCTTCCTCATAGGGGTACCAGTGAAGCATCATATGTGGGTTGGAGGGGTAGCGCATGCTGCCGCTGGGGCTCCAGGTAGCTGCCTCACGTACGCGGCTTCTAATTTTCTCTGTGGGCCACACTAAATAGTCCATTGTTCATCAAAGAGAGGGGAAATTGATTTCAAATTACTCCTGTATTGCTTGAAAACCAAACTGCCATGAATGCTTTATGGGATCAGGGAGAAGATAGGGCCAGGGTTTTAGCTGCACTAAAACCTGCTTAATTAACCGAGCACTGTCTATTTCCGTCTGGCAGCAGATGTGACCCCCTCTTCTGCAGAGGGGCTCGGTTTTGAAGACCATACTCCCAGGGCCAGGAGTAGTTTAGACCTGTGAGGGAGGAGGATTTATGCTTTGTGTGCTTCTCTTCTGCTCTGTGCACCTTTTCCTGGGTCAGGGAGCTGCGTGTGCAGGCTCGTGGGAATTGATAGTTGCATTTTCAGGAATTTTGTGAGCTGATTATTAAACACAATCTTTTAAAGAACAAAATCATGTAAATTTACAATTATATTTAAGAAGTAGTAAATATCCTAAAGTCATCACTCATCCTTATTTTAATACATTTTACTGTTAATTTATGCTCTGGAGCCTTTGTTGTATCTGTATGGTAGAAATGCTGTTGTATGATGATGTGCTACTCTTATACGACTCTTTCCTACTTGACAGTGATGGCATATTGGTAGTTTGAAGTTAGCTGTGGTGGGACTATTTACACCATGGTCAGCAGCAAATGCTGCAATGCAACCCCTCTCAGAGCTGGATGGTAAGTAAACATTTACAAATACACCACTAACTGGAGCCAACCTCCATATTTGTTTGCTAGGACTGCCATAACAAAGTTCCACAAACTAGGTGGTTTAAACCAACAGAAATTTATTGTCTCTTAGTTCTGCAGTCTAGAAGTCCAAGGTCAAGGTGTTGGCAGAGTTGGTTCCATTTTGGAGGCTCTGAGGGACAATGTGTTCCTTGCCACTTCCTGGTTTCTGGCCTGCGGTCAAACCTTACCATGCTTTGGCTAGTCGGTACATCACTGCGATCTCTCCCTTCATCTTCACGTGACGTTCTCTCTGTTTCTATGTCTTCACAGGGCCATCTTCCTTCTGTGTCTTTTGTCCCTTATTATAAGGACACCAATCATACTTCAGTATGACTTTATCTTAACTAATTACATCTGCAATGACCCTATTTCCAAATAAGGTCATATTCTGAGGTACTTGGGGTTAAGACTTTAACATATCTTTTTGTGGGGACACAATTCAACTCCTAACGTCCTCCAGTCGCCTTACGTTGCCTATTGGGACACCTTGCTCTTGACAGCTCAAATAATAGAAATAAATCCAAGAGCCCTTATGTATAAAGGCCATTAAAGTATAATAACTTTAATGGCTTATTATGTACTACGTTTTTTCTTTAGTGTGTTATCATTGAACTCTCTCGACCACCCTGTTATGTATCATTATTCCCATTTAACAAATGAGGAATTAGGCTTTGAGCAAATTGGAATAATAGCCCTGGCTAGCATATTAGGTATTTGAATCCAGATGCTGCTGCCTCTTGTCAACTTGCTTGTCATGAGTTTTATTGCTTCAGAACCCCGTTAGCTGTGCCAAATCCACTTGGAGGGTTAATTGTAGCACAGTAGTAGAGAAGAAGGAAGAGCTAATTTTTGTAAAAGTTGTAGGGACCAAGCCTGGTGCCCTTAAATATATGTATTACCTTATTTATCCTTGTGACAACTTTTTGATTTGTTCCCATCTGTGCAGATGAGAAGATGGAACTGTAGGTAAACTTCACAGCGCTGATAAAAGAGACAGGTAAGAGAGGAGCCCAGGTCTCTCTGGATGCAAAGACTCTTTTTGTTGAGTGCTATCACATTGTTCTTCAGGAAATCCCACAGCTGAGAAATGGGCACCATCCTATTCCTGATGCTTCTTGTTGGGTGAGGTGTTAGTCATGCGTATGTTTATTTTCTCATTCAGTTAGTATGTAGTGAGAGCCCTGGTAAGTGCCAAGGACTGTGCTAAAGGATGGCAACTAGGTCTCAGAACTGGAAAGATTTATAGTCCTCCACAGCCATGTTTCCATAAAAGGTCATGAGGTCTTACCTCTCTGCGTTTTCCTAATTGATGACAATCTTCACCCATCTGGTGTCTTTTTCTTCTTTTTTTTCTTCTATTGCTGTGTAGCAAATCACCACAAACTCAATGACTTAAAACAACACAAATTTGTTATAGTTTCCTTGGGTCTTGGGTCTGGGAATTAGATGAGTCCACTGTTCAGGCTGAAATCAATGAGTGAACCAGGGCTGTGATCTCATCTGAGGCTCAGGGTTCTCTTCCCAGTTTGCTGACAGGTTGGCAGAGTTCAGTTCTTGGTGGTTGTGGGACTGAGGCTTGAGCTTTGAAAGGCTGCCTGCCTTTGCTAACAGGAGAGTGACTGATATTTCCAGCTCTTTCAGAACACTTACTTGATTAGGTCAGCCTCACACAGGATCAAATTTCCTATCATTAAGTCAAAGTCCACTGATGAGGGATGTTAATTAAAGCCACAAAATCCCTTCACCTTTGCCATTTTGAATGACTAGAAGAAAACCATAGGTCCCATCCCTACTCAGGGGAAGGGTGTTATTCAGGGAGTAATCCAAAGGATGAGCGTCATGGATGCCATCTTGGAATTTTATTACTGTATCTGGGATTTCCCTCAGACTTTTCTGCCCTTTGGGGTTTTGGGCCCATGTTATTCCCATTTATTCCTTCCCTTACCGTAGCCAGGTATGTCCACATGAACAGTTCATGGTTTGAGGACACTGAGTGCTTAAAAGCACAGCTGGCTTTGTATGACCAGCCTCTGTTTTACCAGTTTTCGGGCTTGGTACACAGCTGTTTCTTCAGATTCTTTGCATAGAGTCCCAGTTCTCTGGCGTCAGTCTCTGATGCCTTTGTTTTATTACTTAAATATTCTTAATTTTAAAAACTAAGGGAATAGTGCATTGAATTTTCAGTTGAAGGGTAGAGAAATCAACACAAAGTACCTCAAGCAGATAGAAGAATTTACTGGTGTTATATAATACATGGGTGTAGACATACCTACATCCAGATCCTAAAACCATGTATTAGGGCTCTTGGTTTTTTTTCCCCCCCTCCCCTTTCTACCTTTTTCTGGCAACTCTTGTGATGGCCAGCCTCACTCCCCTAACACCTGCAGACTTATGTGATACACAGATCTCCTTATTTCTAAGGACAGAAACTCTTCCTGAGTCTCAATATTACCCCTTACTCTTAATTATCAAGGCTGGGGTCACATTTGGATGGACCAAGAACTGCACAGGCTCAAATGTCCTCACCACTGTCATTGATGTAGGAGCGAAAGCCCCTACCTTAGCCTCTTGGAATGGCATTTTTCTTTAGGAACAAAGGTTCTTTGCCAAGAGCATTACGGGCAGGTGAAAATAACATACACCCACTTTGGAACCTGTAGAGACAGACACATCCTAAACAGGTCATCTTGGCATAACTTCAGGAGTCTAGAATTAGCGTTCCTGATCCCTCCTTCCTCAGCACCGTCACTGGTGAAACAGAAGTGGTGTACACAGCCACCTGTGAAATAAAAGCTTCGGGTAAATGGAAGTCCCTGGTAGATTTTCATTTTAGTGTAAATCCTTTATCTTCTTGCTGTGGGTCTCCTTAAAGACTTAGGAATATTGTCTTGAGAGGGTGCTGCATGAATTCAAGAGTCGGATCAAACTCTATACTTTCGATTCATTAAAACTGAAATTCATGGAGCCAGAAGCTTGCCAGAAGCATCACACACTGTCCTGAACCCGAGGCTGCCCCGAGCTGGATCTCTGATGCTTTCATTCGACAGCTTTTTCTTCACAGAAAAGCAGCTCCACAAACTCTAAATCTTACATGGCTTTTTTTTTGGTGGGGGAGGGAGAACAGTCTGAGAATGTAGCTAGGCATTTCTGATTATTAACCTGACTTCCCTCCTGCTTCTCCCTGGAACTAAATTCTTTGAAAAAAGCCAAGGTTTTCCCAGATCGAGAGCCCACTTTCTCCAGCTGAATTCGGATGATGGCCTGTCCTGAGGCTGTATATGCCGTCTAGGCTCAGGCAGCTGAAGGGAAGGAGTGAGGTGGGAGAGCCACAGGGAGTGGGCAGACTGGAGAACTGGACACAACACGCCTGTTCTCCAAGGCCAGCTCTGTTTGGCCTGGGCTGATGGTTGCCCTGAGGGAATTTGAGTCAGTGTTCGAGCATTCCAGTATTTCCAGAGAAAAGAGAGGTCTTAAATTTCACTTAATTACTTAACCATTTTAAAATTTTGCTAATGACTTCAGCTTTTATTACACTGTGAGGACTCAAGTCTTGGCTAGGCTTGGCCCTCTGGTGTCCAGTTGTGATGTCCTGTCTGCGTCTTGCTGAAGCCGGAAGGCCTATTGAAGATGGCGTTTAATGCGGACGCAGCATCCCTCTCCTTCCTAGTAGAGCCTCAGTTGTACATAGGTGCCCATCCTCTACGAAGCGAGGGAGAAGCCAAACCCTTGTGCAGGCTTGGGTTTATTTGGTTTACATCCCTTATTAGCGATTGGTTCAGTCCTGGCCATGCGATCTGACTGTCCAATGGAAGGAGATGTGTCTGGTCGGGGCCCTCTTGTGGAAAGCTGCTGCTTTCCTTGAAGCCAGGGAAACTGGTGGTCTTTCTCCTTGCTCTGGGTACTGTCAGTGTGTGACACCCACAACTTCGCTGCCAGCCTGAGGATAGTCATATCTGAGGATTTCTGGCCTGGAAAGGAAGGGAAGAATCTGGATTCCTGTTGATACCCTTGTGCTGCTGAATCAACCAGCCCTGAAGCCTGCCTTGCTACTGGACATCCTTTTGTGTGAGATGATGGTAAATTCTTTATTGGTTAAGACAAGCATGCGTTGGCATAAGAAGCAGACTAGCGGAGAAACCCCAGTACAATGCTAGACCCCATGAACTACTGGTGATAAAGAAGGTGTTTACTGATTGAGAGTTAGGCAGTGGAAGGATTTCATCTTAATGGCTTTACTGTGATTCCTTGCTATGGTCCCTGGGAGTATTTATTATCCAAGACAATACTCCATCTTTCTGTTGAGAAGGATGGGCTCCTTGGGGAAGAGGGATATCATTATACCTGCCATGGGCTCAGTGTGAGTGGCGAGGGTACCGCGTGTTTGCCATCAATGGTTTGTGGTCAGATTCAGCCTGAACATGTACGAGAGACCTCTGGTCTCTGTCGAGGGTTAGATATGGATTAATAAGAATTAAACGATTAAAACACTTCTGAAAATCATTCTTCAGGTTGATAAGACATCATTATGGAAAGAGCCTCACCTTTCAAGGAAGGGCTGAGTTGTGTTTAGTAAAATCCAAACAGTTTCAGGCCCTGAGAAGAATACAGAACAGAAAGGGGTCACTGAAGAATTAAACGATTAAAACACTTCTGAAAATCATTCTTCAGGTTGATAAGACATCATTATGGAAAGAGCCTCACCTTTCAAGGAAGGGCTGAGTTGTGTTTAGTAAAATCCAAACAGTTTCAGGCCCTGAGAAGAATACAGAACAGAAAGGGGTCACTGCCTGACCTTTGCTGTGAAGGTAAATCAACTTCGAAGCACTTCACTCTTTCTAAATGTTCCAGACATTTCTTCTTAAAAGTAAAAAATAATGTTGCGTTTTAAGAACATGTTTCCTTAACCTGCACAAATATTCCCAACCTTTTTTCAAATGTAAAAAATTAAACACTGCCCTTTACTATTAATAACAGATAAGCTTGGTCTTGCACAATTGGTTTTCACATGTAAGTGTTTTTATTTGAACTCGAATGGAGAGGCAGTGAGGTACGTGGTTAGGAGTGTGAATTCAGATGCCACACTGCCTGGGTTTGAATCCCAGCTCTGCCACCTACTGGCAATGAGACCTTAGCAAATTGTTTCGTTTCTTTGTACCTCAAGTTCCTGATCTGTACAATAAAAGTAATTATATTGCTGACCTTGTAGGGATGTGAGGATTAGCAGTTAAATACGTGAGTCCATTTAAAGTGCTTGGAACAGTGCCTGGCACACAGTAAGTGCTGTGTGAGTTCACTACTAGGCACCATCACAATCATGCCGTGCCACTACTATTGGTGGCCTCGGGCTTTGTTAAGAGATTTTGGAAGACCTGAATCATTTGGGAGACGTAGTGTCACTGTCTCTGAGACTACAAGTGATTTATTGCTAGATATAGGAAATTACCCTTGCGAGGTAAGCAGGGGGAAGGAGGCTCCATGGGGCAAGGATGCTGGGCTGAAGCCAGCCATCTTCACAGCAGATGGATAGAGAGATTATATAGCATGTCTGCCTAGATGGATTTGGTCGTACTCAGGGTGATAGTAAGTACAGGAACTGATTGTTACTTAAGAGCTCAACACTGAAGCATGCAGCATTTGATAGGACAAACATTTATCTGTTCAATGATCATCCTTTTCAAAGGTAGGTCTCATGTCCTTCACTTACTGTCTCATTCTCTTTTTCTGAATGGCAAAAGCGCTATGAGGTTTTGAACAGAAATCCTAATCATCTTGTAATAGTTACAAGTATGGGGTTTGAGCGAATGAAACGTACGCTCAAGCTCTGAAGGTGCCATGTACTGCCGTGACCTTGTGAAGACATTCGACAACCTTTCTAGGCCTCAATCTCCTCATCTGTAACATGGGGATAACCATTCCTCAGGACCTTTTTGTGCACCTCAAATGGAATCATGGAGGCAGAGTGATCAGCACAGGCCTTCCTCATCATGTTGTATTTTCATCAGTTTCCTGCTTTATTTTTAACCACCGTCTTGGCTACATAGGTGACACACTTGAAAGCTTTTTGGGGAGGACTTTATATACGTTGGGCCATTTCTGCTGAGTTTTTTGAGAAGGGAGCCTATTTAGAAGTTACGTAAGGAACAGTTTTTTTTCCTCATTAGTAGCTACATTTTCTAGTGGGCTTTTACCTTATTTGGAGCAGTTTTCCTGAAATTTGTGGGGGAATTAAGACAGGAATTGGCTAACTTTTTGTGTAAAGAGCCAGATAGTAGACCTTTTTGGCTTTGCATCTGTACCTACTTGTTGGCGTTATAGCTTGAAAATAGCCGCAGACAATACGTCAGCAAACAGGCATGGCTGTGTTCCTCGAGTGAGACTTTGTTTCTGGACACTGAAGTTTTAATTTCACGTACTTCTCATGTGTTTGTCACAAGATATTCTTCTTTCCATTTTTTTCCCCTTACCATTTAAAAGTGTAAAATCCAATTTTAGCTTGCAGACTGTATAAGACGAGAGTGGATTGGAGTTTGCACAACCCAACATTCAGGTTTTGATAAACCATATTGCTAGTAATCCACATAGCAAAGGAGGCTTTCATTCACAGAGCTTGTCTGACTCAGGTCTTGGGACCGGAAGCATCTTTCCCTAACATTTGTAGTGACTCCGCAGTTTGATCAGGTCTAGACAAATGTTTTCTTGGATGGCCTTTGCCGGAAGTGAGGTACATAGGTGCCTCAGGCTCCATGTAGCATGTGGCCTATTTCCAGTTAGAAATGTTAACTGGAAGGCCCAGGTAGCTGCTGCGCATGAATTGCATGATTGCCTCCCTGAAAAGCTGTTAACTTCTCCAGTGCTTTTGAAAGGAACTTCAGCTTTATGCATTCTCCAGTCTGTTTTGTTCCTTGGGGTCCCCCCCCCCCCCCCCCCCCCCCCCCCGTCTTCTCAGCATTAAAGGTGCATTAGTGTATTCTCAGTGCAATACTTTAGAGTTCTTGGAATGGGCAGAGAGCAGTTATATCCCATAATACCAGAGTAATCAATGGAAAGAGATAGATTGCCAGGTTGTAAATCATGTGAGAGAATTTGATGATATCAACTTCGGGGGAATGGGATCCTATTACTCCCATTCCGAATTCTCTGGTTCTGGAATTAATTTTTTTTTTTTGTACTTGTATTCATTTGATGGAATATCCTTTGCGATGAATGAGAGGAGGACAAAGAACAGGTCAGCTGTGTCCCGCACACTTCCTCCATGCCTTGCTGTCCGTGCTCATCCTTGTATCGTTTCAGACCTGCGGTGTGGACCGCGTTCCATAGCCATAGTCAGCACTGGAGAGTGAAATACACTTAGACTGTCAGAGAACTGAAAGAATATTTATTCATCCATCTTCAAAAGTGGATAAAATCACACCCTTTAGCTGAGGACACTCAAACGTAGCAGCGTTCTTAGCAAAGGCAGTTACTGGCAATAGAAAGCAAAGGGCTTTTTTAGAGAGACATAAGCTGTGCCTTTTACTTTCTGACTTAATGCAGAGAGATGAAAATATGCTAAAGACATGTTTTTTTTTTTTTTTTATTGTTGTTAAAGGCGCAGACCAGAGACATTTTGGAACATTTTTATCTAGCAAATCCAGCTTCCCTTTAAGCAAAGCATCAGGATTGCTTCAATATTTAGGTATTAATAGTCCCTTGTGGCTCAGTCAGCTCTTTGAAAATGAAATTCTCGGCACTGCTGTCACAATTAAAGAAAGACATGCTGAGGTGAAAGGGAATTTGTGTGTTTCTTAGATTGGAAGGATATGTTGAGTCAAATGAACATCCTCTCAGGTGGAATTATCTATTTAAAACCCTCCCAATTATAGTGCCACGTACAATCTTTGATGAGATTCAGGGAGAACAAATGACTTAATCGTTGGGGGAGAGGTTGTCTGTATGGAGGACAGCTATGGAATCAAAATGTACTGAACCTTGTTTATCATTGTGGGAAAATGGTTATGTAAATTAAACATGGTATAGTTGCACTAAAACGTGAGCTATTAATGGGTTACTGAAAGCCTTGGAAAGAAGAAGGTAGGGTTGGGTTCTTGGCTCCTCTTTTTTTTTATTTTTAAAGGCATCGTGAGGCAACCAGAACTGAGAACCACCAGCAATACACGATGACCTCTCTGTATGTAGTCTGATCCAAGGAATTTGGATGGTGTATACAGTTTTACTTAAACGGTGGTTTTATGGCCTGGCATTCTAGAACAATCACCCAAGTCCTGTTTGCTTTATCTCCAAAATAAATCTTGAATCTCTGGCCAGTGCTTTCCATCTCTTCTGCTCCTGACTTGGTCTAGGCGACCATCCTGAGCTAAAATATGGTAACAGCCTTTTCAGTAGTCTCCCTGCTTTTAGATACATCTTCCCATTACGCATGAAAATATCCAGACTCTCAGCAGTGGGTCTGCCTCTACTTCACACGTCTTCCACCATTCCCCACTCCGTCGCGCCAGTCTTTGTGGCTAGGATGGTCCAATAGTCCTGGCTCCATCCTGCGTCAGTCTCACATACAGTTTGTTGCCTGAGGTTGCCTTAGTGGTGTGGCAGAGTAGAGTAGTTAAATACAGACCTTGGAGCCAGACCGGTAGGTTCAAATCATGGCTGTGGTACTAGTTAGTGAAATCTTTCTGTGTCTCAGTTTCTTCATCTTTAAGTTGGGTGTAATATAATTCTACTTGATAATACATAAATAATCCTAGGTAAGGTGGTTATGAGGAATAAAGAAGTTAAAATATGGCAAGGACTTAGAACATTGCTTAGTACTCAGTAAACATTGTATAAAAGTTAGAAGGTGGTGCTGTCTTGTTTTAAAATCAGCACCATAATTATCTCTACTCCTTGGAATTTTGCATGGCAGCTCCATCTCTTGAACAGCTCAGCTCAAGTGTCTTTTTGGAGTGACCTTCCCCATCCACATTCTGAAAGGGCCTACATACCTCTTCCATAGCCATCCTGCACTATACCCATTATAGGTTAAAAAAAATTTTTTTTAAAAACATTGTTACTACAAATAAAAGAATTCCTCCCCTACCCTCCACTCCTGCTGACCCAAACCAGTTTGAATTTATTGCCAGGCTGGTGCTCTATCATCTCTAGATACTTGTAGTGCATTTCCTACAAAAAAGGACATTCTCCTATAACATCACAATACACATCAAAATCGGGCAATTAATTTTGATACAACACTACTGTCTTATCCTCAGAGCCCATTCAAATTTGCCCTGATTATCCGAGTCCCAGTACAAAAGGAACCATTTGGGATCATGTGCTGTTTGTTAGTCTTTTGTTTCTGTTGCTTAAACTTTGCTGGACATTTATGACCTTGATAATTTTGAAGATAACAAACCAATTATTTTTTAGATTGTCCATCAGTTTGAGTTTGTCTGAGGCTTCCTCATGGTTAGATTCAGGTTATGCATCAGGGCAGAAACATGTATCGTGGAAATGATGCTCTGTTCCTTTCATTGCATCTTATCAGGTGGCATGTGATTTCCATGTGTCCATTGCTGGTAATGTTAACTTGGATCACTTGACAGGCTTTTCGACTTGAAAATTACTTTGCCCTCCCCACCATTGTAGTAAATATTTTGTGGATAGGTACTTGAAGACTATTCTCCTTAAACTTTCAACGTATTTATTTATTACATCAGTTTGGACTGATGGATTTCTATTTTATTTCATGGATTATAATCTGTTACGACATTATTTTGATGCTCAGATTTCCCCCATATTTAGATAGTGGGAGTTCCTTCCAGCTGGTTCCCATGTCTTTTGTTTTAAGCTAATAGGGTTGACAATTTTATTTTCACATTTAACAGTACAAATGAAAATTGCTTGTTTTTTGTTCCACTACTCCCCTCTAGAACTACTCTCCTTTTGATAGGAAGGAGGAGTCTTCTTGTCATGTTGTTAGAAAACACCCAGAATCACAACACCATGATGTGGTAAAGTAGAACAGGCAATATAAAACTGGAAGAAAGAGGCTCCCCTCTCCTCATCTGTCTGGTTGCATGGGTACCAATATGGGATGGGTCGGAGGTCTCATCATTGGGAGGCCTGGCATCATTGGCATGTGGCCCTCCCATAGGCAGCCTCATTCCAGGAGCAGGTCCCACAGGCATCATCCCAGGAAAAAGAGCCATCGTTGGCATCATGGGAGGGCCCACCGTAAGGTATGATGGCATTGTACCAGGGCAAGGAAGACCGGAGAGGTTGGGGGAAAGAGATCATTGCCCTGGAAGGAGGAGGAGCAGAGATCCGAATAGGAGGTAACTTTCCTTATTGAAATGCTGCAGTGGTTTTGTCCATCAGTCTCTGAGCCTGCTCTTCCATCCATGTCTGATAATAGTTTTCACATTCTCTCTGTGTTTCCTACCACCACAGTGTGTCTTTTTCACAGATAGAGAGTCATGGTGAGGTGTATACCCCAGTAGTCACGAGAAAACTTGGCATGTTGCTCTGCTGGCCATTGGCCACTCTGTTCCTCCGGTTTCTATGTCCTTTTGACATGTGATACCATTATTACAAGCACTTCCTTACTTTCCGGAAAAAGAAGTTCTTGGTTCATCTTGTACTTTGCTGACCCGAGCACTGGATTTAGCCAAGGAGCTGAGGAGCCTTGGACCGCTGATTCCTTTTAGACGAGAATGATACTTAGGAACCAAGATCTGGGGATTAGGTGCGTTTATTGCTTGTGAGATGTTACAGCAACCAGAGTCTCTTAGTGGAAACATCAAGGGATGATTTTGTGTGTATGTGTGTGAGAGTGTGTGTGTGTGTGTGTGTGTGTGTGTGTGTGTATGGATATGGATATACACATACTGGTATTTACTTATTTTTTTATTTTTATGTATTAAAAATCATGAGTTCACTACCTCTAATTTCAAACATTTCAACACCACGTGGTCCAGTTTAGTTTTCTCCTTTCTGTATTTTTTAACTCCCTTCTCTGACAGTGAGTAATTTGGCTCCCACTGTTTGAATACACTTACTTATTCAATGAGTCCCACACTGTTGGACCACTATTCCATGTAGACGTCCCCTTCAAGTCTCTGAGATGTCAACACTCCGTGCCAAGCCCTTTTCCCTGCTAGGCGCAGAAGCCCTCCTCATCATATTTTGGGGCCGGCCGCTTCTAGACAGATGGTGCCTTCGTGCAAAGAAAATGGTACCCCTTCCTCTTGTCAGAAAGCAGCCCCATACCAAGGTACTCAGCTTGGCAGGAGTAATGCATGGGCTCCGTTTCACTTGAGCTGATTGACCTATGTGCTGTGCATTAAGTAACCAACTTTATGTGACAGCCCTGCTGACCCAACCCTGACCACACTGGATTGGTTGGATTGGTTGATGGTGGGCGCTCTCTCTTTTTTAAAAATAAATTTTTGTTTCAATTACAGTTGACATACAATATTATATTAGTTTTAGGTGTACAACATAGTGGTTAGACATTTATATAACTTACAAAGTGATCAGCATGATAAATCTAATAGTCATCTGACACTATACATAAATATTACAATATCATTGACTGTGTTCTCTATGCTATACTTTACATCCCTATGACTGTTTTGTAAATACCAATTTGTACCTTTTAATCCCTTCTACCCTTCTACCTGCAACTTCACTCCCAGCTGACATCCATCAGAATGTTTTCTGTATGAGTTTGTTTCTGTTTTGTTTGTTTGTTAATTTTGTACTTTAGATTCCACTTATAAGTGAAATCATGGTAATTGTCTTTCTCTGTCTCACTTTTTCTCTGGGCATAATACTTTCTACCTAGGTCCATCGATGTTGCAGATGGCAAGATTTCATTCTTTTTTATGGCTGAGTAATCTTCCATTTCATATATTTACCACTTATTTATCCATTCACCTATTATGGACATTTAGGTTGCTGCCATATCTTGGCTATTGCAAATAATGCTGTAGCGAACATATAGACGCATATGTCTTTTCAAATTAGTATTTTGGGTTTCTTCGGATAAATAATCAGAAGTGGAATTACTGGGTCCTTCTTTGTTTCTTGTTATGGCCTTTGCTTTAAAGTTTGTTTTGTCTGGTATAAGTATTGCTACCCCACCTTTTTTGTTGTTGTTTATTTGTTTCTAATTTCATGAAATAAAATTCCATCCCTTTCAGTCTGTGTGTTTTGACCTGATGTTAGTCTCTTGTAGGCAGCATATATAAGGGTCTTGTTTTCTTATCCATTCAACTACCCTATGTCTTTTGATTGGAGCATTTAAACTATTTATATTTAAAGTAATTGTTGATGGAGCTGTAGTTATTGCCATTTTATTATTCATTTTTGATCTCTTTTTCTTTTCGAAGTCCCCATAACATTTCTTGTAATACTGGTTTGGTGTTGATGAACTCCTTTAGCTTTTTCTTGCCCGGGAAGCTCTTTATCTGCCCTTCGATTCTAAATGATAGCTTTGCTGGGTAGAGTAATCTTGGTTGTAGGTCCTTGGTTTTCATCACTTGGAATGTTTTGTGCCAATTCCTTCTGGCCTGCAAAGTTTCTGTTGAGAAATCAGCTGACAGTCTATGGGGGCCCCTTGTAGGTAACTGACTGCTTTTCCTCTTGCTGCTTTTAAAATTCTCTCTTTATCTTTAACCTTTGGTATTTTAATTATGTTGTGCCATGGCGTGGCCCTGGTTGGGTTCATCTTGTTTGGTACTCTGTGCTTCCTGGGCTTCTACATCTATTTCCTTTGCCTGGTTAGGGAAGTTTTCTGTCATTATTTCTTCAAGTAGGTTCTCAATTCCTTACACTCTCTCTTATTCTTCTGGTAACGCTATGATGTGAATGTTGATATGCTTGATGTTCCAGAAGCCCCTTAAACTATCCTCATTTTTGTGGATTTTTTCTTTTTGCTCTTCTGATTGGGAATTTTCTGCTACCTTATTTTCTAAATTGCTAATTTGAACCTCTACTTCATCTAATCTGTTGATTCCTTCTAGTGTATTCTTCATTTCAGTTACTATATTCTTTATTTCTGACAGGTTCTTTTATGTTTTCTGTCTCCATTTTTATGTTTCCTATCTCTCTGTTGAAGTTCTCCCTGAGATCATTGAGCATCCTTATAACCAGTGTTTTGAGCTCTGCATCTGATAGATTGCGTGTCTCCATTTTGGTTAGTTTCTTTTTTTTCCCGTGGAGCTGTGTTCTGATCTTTCATTTGAGACATGTTTCTTTGTCTCCCCATTTTGGCTGCTTCCTTTGTTTGTTTCTATGTATTAGGTAGGGCTGCTATGTATCCTGGTCTTAGTACAGTGCCCTTATCTAGTAATATCCTGTGGGGCCCAATGACACGGTCTCCGTGGTCACCTGAAGTGGTTGCTCCAGGTGTGTCCCTTGTGTGGGCTGTGTGTGCCCTCCTGTTATAGTTGAGCCTTGATTGCTGTTTGCACATCAATAGGAGGGATTGACCCTTAGGTTGACTGGTTGTGAGGAGTGGTGTGACTACAGTGGAGGAGATACTGTGTAGGGGCTGACTCTGTGGGACAGGATTCACTTTAGCAAGGCTCTGGTGCCTGCCCTGTCTGCCTTTTGGGCGTGTCTTTTGTGGAGGTGGTTGGGTGATGTTCTGGTGTGGTCTGAAGCTGGACACTGGGTGTGTTTGTTCTGAGGCCACTTGGTGGGGGGTGGTGGAGGGGGACGCTGTGGTGTGGGCCAAGGTTAGTTGCTGCTTGTGCCCTGCCCAGACCACTTGGTATGAGCTACAAAGCGAGAATCAGATAGTGTGATTTGTGCTGGGGTTGGAGTTGTCTGGGATAGGCTAAGCTGGGAATTGAGGCCAACTGTTGCTAGTATCAGGCTTGGTGCTGCTTAGCAAGAGGTACGTGCACAGTGAGGCCAGATGTTGCTTGTTTGGGGTTGTAAACCTTTGAGACATTTTAGGAAAGTCTGCAGCATGAGCAAGAAAGGCTGTTTGTATGGATAAGTGATTGGAAGTTGCATGGGTAGGTTGGCAAATTGGGTGGGGTGGCGTCTCAGGGAATCATGAGGGCAGGGTGAATGGTGTTAACTGGGTTGATGGTGATATGGTGAGTGGAGGGCTCAGCAAAGGAACAATGGCTTCTGCCAGCACTTCTATCTGGGAGAAAGCTACTCCTCCAGCCCTTGCTCTTAAGCCAGACATTTCCATTCCTCTCCATGTGACCCTGGCGCCTGTTGAGCTGCTGGAACTCAGAGTGAGTGAGTCTGTCAGCAATTAAGTTCAATTAAGTCCCTTTACGAGGAACACTTGGGCCTTTAGCAGCCCTATGTCTCACTCAGTCACAATCTTTGTTGGTTTTCACAACCAGAAGTTTTGGGTACTTCTCCCCCCCAGCACTGGAACCCTGGGCTCGGGAACCTGGTGTTGGGCTGGGACCCTTTGCTTCTCTGGGGTCTGTCCACAGCTGAGACATATCTCCCACCACATGTCGGTGTGGGATTAGCCTGTTACACGTCTCCACCCTCCTTCCAGTCTGGAGTGGCTTCTTAGTGATAGGACTTCTGGTCAGCTAGACTTCCAGTGATTCTCAATGATGGTTATTCTGTAGTTTAGTTGTGATTTTGAAATGGTCGAGGTGAGCACATTTACCTACTCTGCCATCTTGCTGGGAAGCTGTTGGTGGGCTCTTAATTCACCTAACCCACTGTGGGACGGAAGAGCTGTTGCTGCTTCTGGAGGTATACTGCTTTGTTGAAGGAAGGAGAATTAAAGTTAAGCTACCAAATTAGCAAGTCACATGGCAAAGCTCCAAGGCAAGAAGAGACAGAGGAGCACACTGTGGGAGGAATTGCAAGTTGATTGGCAAAGGACCTGGGTACAGGGCCAATGATCCAGTCTACTTTGGAAAGGTCAAAGTTTTTGCCAAAGACTAACCCATTAATAAGCGGCAGAACTAGGAATCCCATGAGGTCTGTCCAATTAAGGCATCGGCATTTAATCACTCTTCTATTTCTTTGTATAAAATAGGGACTTGATTTGCATATGGGTTTATCAGGGTTTACATGCAATTCAAAAGGGTGTTCCTCTCTTAGTGCTTTTTCCTGTTGCCTTGTGCATAAGTTTACTTTCAAGAAGATAGTGTTGATCAGATAACGAACTTATTCTAAGAACCAGATGGCCTTCATTTCTTTCTTCCTGATTAGCTAAATAAAGCTAATTGTCCAACTGAGAGAGACTTAATTTTACAGGCTTCCATGGGAGGCATGCTTATTGTTCACAGCTTCCACACCCCCCCCCCTTCTTTGCTAGAGGCTGTGCTCCAGCAGCAAAACCTGAATCTAACATGCATTTTGCAATAAGTTGGATTTTTACAAGGAGTCACCACATAATGGGTGGATAGGAGAACACTTCTCTTTAAACCTGTAGGTTAAAGGTGTGATTGTATTATTTTTAGGTCCTCCATTCTATGTCTTCTTTGTATTTGTCTTGTTTTAGATGGCTTTGACCAACAGCAGGAGTTTATGCAGTTGTTTTCAGATAATGTCTGCATTAATGTACCATCGGCAAAGGGCTGATTGTACTGGAGACCATATTTGGGAATTGTAATGTAAAAATTACACTGAATTATAAACAGGCAGGGACACATTATGATAACTAATTATTAAGCTTACGAAGAGGCCAAGTGGTACTTGGTAAATCTTATTATTTAGTATGGTGGAAAAACTACTTTGCGTCAATGGAAATACTGCACTGAAGCATTGTGCGTCTTATGCAGAGTGAAGACAATAGTGGCTGGAATACAGGATCAGCCATGTGCTATGTGAAAGGTGGCAGGCTGAAAAAATCCATTTGTATTTTTGGCATATTGTTTTAACATAATCCACATGCCTTCCTAATTTAAAATGTGAAAGGTAAACAAAGTTTATATTGTAGTTATATGGTAAAGTCTCCCAAGCTTAGAGTCCAGTGTTAGGGAGGGTGTGTGTGTGTGTGTGTGTGTGTGTGTGTGTGTCCTGCTCACATTTGAATTGTGCATTCACATTGCATTCTTTTGCAAGGATGTGCCATTTTTAATTAAGACTAAAACATAGTGGGGTATTCTAAATTAGGTCTGATTATAATTGCAGATGGCAATTGAGCTTTTGGAAGCTAGTTTCTTTAACTGTTAAATAAAAATTGTCTTTTTTAGCATTGGTTTTTCAGAAGCTCAGTGGTGGTTGTTTAGGGGAAAAAAAACTCTTTCACCTCTTTATTTCTATTGAACTAAATATCATAGCATATCCATTTTCTATTAAGGGTGTTTGAAGAAATTTTTCTTAAGGTTTTCTTGACGATTGATTAAATGAAAAATTTTAGCCCATGAAACTAAAGGTCCTGTAGGATTTCTGTTGATGAATATGGAAAACCTACGACAGATATTTCCCAGGTGGTCTCCGGATTGTTATTGAGCCAAAGCAATAATAAAGTGGCAGTTTTTTTGTGTGTTTTTTTTTTAAATTTTACAAAGGACCTTTGATCAGTAGCCTTCTACTGTTGGTAGGCAAACTTGACTTTGTTCAATGTCCCATAAAGGTTTATGGGCATGCTCGACTATTGCCTGGGTGTGCAGTGGATGTATGCATGTTGTTCCTAGCTTATACAAACCATATACATAAAACTTTTGCCTGCTGGAGGGTATGTAGACCCACTAGACTAGTGGTTCGCAACCAGGGGTTCACAATCCCCCCTGTTTTACCCCCATGGATATTTGGCCATGTCTGGAAACACTTGATGGTCAGTATTGGGAGGTTGTTACTACTGTCATTTGATAGGTAGAGGCCAGGGATACTGCTAAAATATCATACAGTGCACAGGACAGTCCCCCACAGGAAAGAACAGGTCTAAAATGTCAAAACAGAGGCTGTTGAGAAATCCAGCACTAAACATTGACCTCGTCGTGCCCTCCATTGGCTCCCACTGTAAAAACAGGCACGAATTCACCATGGACCTAGTGCATTTTATTCTCCCATTACAGTAACAATGGCTAGTAGATTAAATTAAATTTGGAAGAATTCAGCAAGTTAGTGGAAAGTGAGTGATGGACCAGCAGTATGTTAGGTAGGTAAGTGATATCTTTGACAGAGCCAGAAGTTTGCAACAGGCCTGGTAGTGGATTTGCATATAGGCTTTGGGGAAATTGAATTGCTTTATCCCCCTGGGAAGTCTATCTTTGTTAGTTAGAGTAGATGTCCTTAAATGTTAGCTCTGGTAAGTGATGGATTCATAAAAAGTTGGTGATGAAAACATCTTAATAAACAAAATCCTGCAGTTGTGTTTTACTCCTTCACATTGAATTCTACCCAATGAAGATTGACTGTACAGCCATCGCTGTTGAATTTTGTTGCATTTTGTGTATATAGATCGGAAACAGGAGACCAGGGAACTAGTACTGAGTTGAATAACAAAAGGACTTCCTTGAATGGCGCCACTTTTGAGTCCTTTTTTTCCTGCCTTTTGTGACTGGAGGAATAAGGGAGTAGGAGGTCCTGGGGTTTATAAACAGCTGATAACAGGCTCCATTTACATTTTGTAGCTTGTGTAGCTGCCGCCCCCCCCCCCCTTCAAACACATGTGTAGGGAATTGAAATTGCGGTTTGCCTCTTATGCATTGGCAGTAATCTTTCAAAAAAAAATTTATGTTTCAAAATCAGGCAGCCAACAGCAGTAGCCAGTGATATATGGTGCTATTGATGTGAATTGAATTTGCAGAGGGAAAATGGGATTTGGTTGCAGTATGAACTCGTAATGAGGTGGCCCCACAGATTTGTAATGGTCAACCATTGTTTGTGCCCAGAATCAGCTAGGAATCAAATACCTTTCAAAGAGAGACTGAAATGAAACTTGAGTTTTTTAAAAATTTTTTTCTCTAGCTGATGGAGTGGTTCCCAGGTGATGTCATTTAGTTTGGCTATTGAAGGTACTGGAAGTTTACAGTCTACTCTTTTAATAAGTGTGTGGATCAGTGGTCTTCATTGATCCGAATTCTTTGTCTTATCAGTAAAACAAAAATTGACCCGTGCCCCCAATATATGTATGTTTATTATTATTGTATATGTGGTCTTACACTAAAATATTATGTAAATTATAAAACACAAAACTGTAAAGCATGAAGTAACCACTATTATGATAGAAGGTAAAATGCCCTGAAGTACACCTGGGCATTGCTGGAAAGTGCTCAGTGCTGGAAATGTCAGGTGCTAGTATTGCCTTAGGTGACACTGACAGGTAATGGGCATTGTCAGGTCATGGAGAATATTGGGTATCTTTCCTTCCATATTACAGGCATCTCATTAAAATAAGTGTTTTAATCTTGAACCTTTCCTATGTGTTGTGTCAGTTGCAGATGGGATCGGATTAAGGATCGGATTATACTAAACATTCAGAAATGGTTCTCTGTGCAAGATGTAAAGTGTAGGATAGAAATAGAGTAAGTCAACTAAAGCTGACATCTCATGTTTTATGTGGATGCTGTGCCTTAGAAATTTACTTCCTGGTTTACCTCAGTAATTTCCTTCTTTGTGTCCCTCCCTCCCTCCTTTCTTTCCTTTTTTTGTGCCTGGGAAGCATGTGCCATGGGAAACTGGGACACAGTGTTTTCCATATATGTTTCTTCTCTGAGGTCTTTTTCTCTGAAGGAGGTTTGAAGTTAGAATAATTATAGTACTTGAATGAATGAATGAAGGAATCAATAGATTTATCCCTTATTCTAAAGTATGCTGATTCTGTGATCTTGATGGGCAAGCTGGTAAATTTCTCTGGTTCTCTGTTTTCTTGTCTGTGAAATGGATATCATTGCTAACCCATGTAGTTCTCTGCAGGGTTAAAAGGGTTAAGTGGGGTGCATGTGAAGGAAACAGCTCAAGGCCTGGCATTAGGTAAATGCCCATTTAATTATGGTGTAATTATTCCCTCAGCAGTCCTTGTCTTTCTTGGAATTCTTGAAAGTATTTCTCGAAAGCCTTCACTCACTCTGGCCAACAGGGATTTCTCCAACCTCAGAGCTCTTAGAAATCAAAATGGCAAGTGGTACACAGTATTTGCTGGGCACAGTTATATAATTATTTGCTTTCCCCCAGTCAATTTTGTTTCTCAGGAGTGGAAACCAAGTCTTTGTTGTGTGGTTGGTTGCTTTATCTTGCCTCTCTCCTTAGCACCATGCTGAGTGTGTGTGTGTGTGTGTGTGTGTGTGTGTGTGTGTGTGTGTGTAATCAAAGAACTAATTCTTAGTTGTTAGGTTAAAAGACATTTTTCTGTCTTCACATCAGAAGACTTAAGCTTTTGGTTGAACCAGAAGACTTACTTTGGAATTAGAGAAGGTGAATGAGGAAGGGGTAGATGGAAGGATTTCAGAAAGGAGATTTTGCTGATTGTAATTAGTGCTGAACAGAAGTTGGTACACTTCTGTAGTTTTCCATTGTCAATCACGTTGGATGATAATTTTTTTTTTGTGCTATTATTAAGTGACAGATTGCAGCACATATTTTAAGAACTGCCACCCATTTTGATTTGAAAGATTATGTTGTCAGAATTGTAGACATTGCAGGTAAAGATCTAATTTTACTAAATAACAGGGACTTATGAATCTTGTAAATTACTTTCCTTTTGCAACTGCAAGTGTTTCTCTCTGATTTATTATGCAAATAATTGTAAATCCTATAACTTAGCAAAGTGCAACTTTTCCTGTGTTTTAGAATCTGTTTTCTGGTTTTGCTCATTCTGTAACAGGCTTACCTTAATAGGCAAGTATAAATTGTGTGACTAACTGAGCATAGATGAAGGGCAATGTATTGTGGTTATTTCCAGTTAGCAAATTGCCTCTTAATGAATCAGATTATGTGCCTCCGTTATTTCCTTTTTTGCATGTTGTCTTTAGGAAGGCACATTTGTATCCTAAGTACAATAAAGAGAGATTATTATTTTGCTACTTTTACTAAAAGTAATAATGTCCTTTTTTTCCTGTTCTGTAATTTCAGGCATCACCCCTGAAATTAGACTGAAGGAGAGACTAATTTTAAACTGTGTCGTAACAGGGAAATCTCTCACATGCGTATCAAACTGATGCAAGAGGATTTCCTTGTTAGCAATGGGATGGAATTTGACTTACATCAAAACGTGGCTTTGGGAGGGTACTATATATTTATTCTTAGGGAGAAGGGAAACTAGGATACGCAGCTTGGATAGAGTAGGAATTTGGACGGTGGGAGGTCATGGCCAAGTGGTGTTGGAATGAGTTGGCCCCTGCCCTGTTTTGTTCTTAGGAATGACACCACTCAAGAACCAGATCCATGTCTGGCAGAGATTCTGGTTGACTTGGCTGGGGAGAAACGGACATCTGCATGGATAAAGCAGGGGAAAATTGGTGGTTTGCAACCTGGAGAAGTGGGGGGAAGGGACCAACCGTGAGGTAACTGCAGCCAGAGATACCTTTCTCTTAAGGTTATCTGCCACATGGCTTCAGGGGGTTACCAAATTCTGACGCAGGAAGAGGCTCTGAGTTCCTCAAGAAAGCCCTGGGGAGTGAGGGACTTGTCGAGGGGTGCTACAACTGTGGGTGTTTAGGTTAGTTTTCCTTACCTGGGCATCTGGCTAGAGCATTTGGTTTCTGAATGATGCTATCTAACATTGGGAAAGAAAATCTCTTTCAATTAGCTGAGACTGTATTGACCGTGAAGTAGAGCGGATGCCTATAAATATAGGCTTTCTATAATTGGGAAGGAGCATTTAAAGGAGATGTGAAGAAAACTTCAGTTGCTGTTTGTAGAAGCCAAGTAAAGGACGATCTGTCCAAGCTGCTTATCCTATTTATCCGTGAAAGGCTTCACCTGTTTGAGAATTATAAATATCACGTGAACAGACATCCGGGGGAGAGTAGCAGGAAGGATAAGGTGATGCCTAAATTTTATGGCCAAGCACCAACGCAGCCTCAATTATTTATTGAGAAAGTGCTGTTGTTTGTGGTATATCAGAGGCTCTGCAGGCCTTACTGCATCTGTGGATGTTTAGAGGTTCTCAGTTTACTTTCAAACCAAAAGGAGAGGCTGCTGTACTCAGGAATAGCTCCTGGTATGTTCAACCCTCTCCTAGTTTTTTCGGTTAGGACCACACCCCTTCACCAGGCTTTGGGCTTGCCCAGGGTACACTATAGCATGGGAATTCCAGGGATGGGTTTGAGCTTACGATGAGGCTTGTGTATGAATCCTGTGTCTCCCACTTACTAGCTGAGAACTTGAGCAAGTTTTAAACCTCCGTGGGCCTTTGGTAGATTTGTTTAATCAAGATCTGCTCCCTCCTTTCTTCTAACTGAATCTTTACCTTAATGGGATATCAGTGAAACTGACTAAAAAAAATCCTCATTTCCTAACTTCCCATGCAGATAGGATGGTTGACGAGTTACAAGTGTATGCTGTCCTTTAGGGCTTCCACGAAGGCTGTTCTGAATAGATTCATTCAGGTTGGAATTGGGCTCTTCGTAATTTTTCACATTTTTCACATTTTGCATTTTTTCACATTTTGCATTTTAGATGTAAAACACAGATGTGATGGCTTGGACCTATAGCAGCCATTTTGAGACCATGAGGAAAAGGCCAAGGGCATGGCAGACATGGGTGTCTTTGAGCTGCTTAGTGTCCACTTGTAGCCACCTACCTCCAGACTTCTTGTTATTTGAAAGAAACCAACCCTTAGGTGTTTAAGCCCTTATAACAGGTTCTGACAGGATCCTGCTACCAAACCTCAGATTCCCCATCTGTAGAATGAGGACAAAGTATTACACTTATGCTGTGGGGTCATTCTAAGTATCATTTGCATGATAGTATGTGCAGAGTGTTTACCATCCTGACTGACAGCTGCTACTTTTCTTTTGAAATGACTATTACCATTATTACATATTACGTACATATTATATATGGGTAAATGTTTTAGTTCTCAAGGATAGCTGTAACAGAGTGCCACAAAGTAGGTGGATCAAACAGCAGAAATTTACTGCTTCACAGTTCTGCAGGCCAGAAGTCTTAGATGAAGGTATCAGTGGGGTTGGTTTCTTCTGAGGGCTGTGAGGGAAGGACCTTCCAGGCCTCTCGCCTTGGCTTCTCTCTGTGTCTTATCATCTTCCCTTTATGCATGTCTGTGTGTCCAAGTCACACAGACACCGATCATACTGGATTAGGGCCCACCCTAATGAGCTCGTTGGAACTTGGTTATCTCTGTAAAGACGCTGTCTCCAAAAAAGGTCACTTTCTGAGGTACTGGGAATTAGAACTTCAATATATCCTTTTCTTGCGGGATACAGTTCAACCCAGAGCAGTACATATGTAACATATTATCTGTGAAATTTTAGTCTCTCACCCTCTTTCTGATGACAAAAAAATCTTCACAAAAGAATCAAATACTTCTTTATGAAAAATTATCTTCCCTCCCAAAAAAGGGGTTCTGTTTTGCAAATGACTTTTAACTTACACTTCTAGATTCTAAAAATCAATAAGGGCTTGTCAAAGGGCTATTTGTTGTAGCTTTATGGCAATGACTATCAGTTTTTACAGCACTTCTGGATTTCAGTATTTACATGGGTGAGTTTCAAGACCATGACTAAGAAATACAAGCAACTACTGTCATTCCACGTTCTTTGAAATTCTTTAGAATAAAGTATCAGTGTGGTCACAGCCTTACATGTTGTGGGCCATTGGTGTTCTTGGTGAATTCACGTGACAGTGATGCCCTGGAGTGTCATCCTAACAGTGTGCCCAGAACATGCTACCTCAGGCTATTTATAGTGCGTGTAACAATACTCCTGAACATCTCAGCCTCCAATGGAAGTTCAGTTGGGTGGGACTGGCTTAAATCACATTCCAAGTATAAAAATGTAAAAATGCTGACATTTCCACCATTGTAAAGTTTCTTCTACTCTTTTGAAATCTGGAAAAAACTGTTAACCCCATGTTCGTACACCTGCTTTCCTTTTCTTTGCAAATAGTTCAAGCATTGAGACCGTTACCTCTGGAATGAAGCAGAATAGTTTATGCATGAAATAAATAACTTCCTTGTCCCGACAGGGTTTTTTTGATGATCACTTGTAGGTGACATTATGTGTTTGTAGGGGCCTGTCTTCAAATAAAACGCGTAATTGAAATACAGCTGAATAGGAATCAAGAGTGTGATTTGAGTGTAAGGTAAAATTGATGACATCCTTTATTGCTTTATAGATGAATTACTTTATGGTGGCCTATTTCCCGATAAAGCTTTTTTAAAAACTAAAAATGCATTTCCTTACACGCTAATCGTCCATCCTGACAACAGCAAAAAAGAAAGGCTGTTTCCCCCCTCCCTTAGCAGTAATAATAGAAATTGCTTATTGCTTGAAAATCTGTATTGGCCTGCTGTTGTGCCATTAAAAAGGGATTTTGTAGCCTGAATTCCATTTTTTATTTAACGTAAGACATCAGGGGTTACATTTTCCATATTGGCAGATCCTGGAATGAGTAGGCGACTTGATTGTGATCTTTTTTATTTAGAGCGTTACCGTTTGAAACCTATGTATGCCAAGGAATTGAGAATGTTTACATGTGAGACCAAAAAAGACAATATTAGGCTTAGTTCTCTGCATCCACTGAATTATTAACTGTCCCAGAGTCCGGAACTCAGCCAGCGAGGGAAAATCACCGCTCTTTCACTGGTGGGTCTGTGTCCTGCAGCTCGGTGCCAGCCTCTTGCAGGGTCAGGAGTAAACGCTTGGTGGAGGAGGAAGTCTGGTTGGCTGGTCGTTAAAATGTCATCCCGTTTAATTTACATGGCCCACCTCACCACCTATGATGTATTCTTGGAAAAAAGAACAATAATTAGATCAAGACTCTATCAAATGCTGGGGGACAGAGCATAATGTTAAATGACACCCTTGGAATGCAATCAGCAAAACCCAGAATGACTGGAATTTTATTTTTACCTCAAAGGATTCTGTTTATTCAATAAATATGTTAAATCGTTTAAAGAGACAGAGGAGAACTTTTGGATTAAAAGAGATTAAAGAGACATATCAACCAAATGCAATGTGCGGGCTTTGGATCCTGATTTGATCAAATCACTGTTAACTTTTGTTTTTTTTGAGATGGGGAAATTTGCCTACTGGATGTTATCTGATTTACTGCAATATTGTTCCTTTTTAGGTATAGACAAGGTAATAGTGTTAGAATTATATTTTAAAAGGCGCCCTTATCTTTTAGTGATAGATCCAGAATTAGTTATGGCGGAAATTATGTCTGGCACTACCTTTAAATTAATCCAGTTGGAGTAGAGGGTGGATCAAGGGATAAAGAAATAAGATTTTCCATATGTATGTAATTGTTGAAGATAGGATATAGGTATGTGGGGACTCTTCTATTTTTGAATGTCTGAAAATTTCATAACAAAAATTTAAAAATAATGACTTGTGTTCCATTCTTCATGTTGACTACTGACTTTATAAGACCTACTTTTTTTTCATTATTGGGGTAATAAATATTTTAATATACTGTATAACCTTTTCCCTCAAAGTAAGCTAAATGTGAATATGATCACTAACTGCAGCAACCAAGCCTCTAAGAATTGGCAGGTTTTATTTAATGACCCATTTTCCTTTATTTGAACTCAGCTCTCTGGAGTAAGACTTTTTTTCATCAGACTTCCCTCCCCCATCCCCTGAATGTCTTTGTAGGAATTAGGTGTTTAATTATCAATGGGAGGATTCTTTATTTGCTGAATGCAGTAGAAGGTCATTAAAAGTAGTTCAAGATATGAAAGAATCAAATGGGAGAACTTGGGGGAAATGAGTAAATCTGGTCTCTTGTATCCTGGGTTTATTAAGGTCAAATGAGGTGTGGGTTAACATTCTGCAGCTTTTAAACCTAGCCAAAGGAAAATCTTCCTGCGCCTTGGTCAAACATTCCTGTGTGAAGAGAACACCTATAGTACGACACTGCCAGAGTTTTTTGGGTTCATACCTGACACCTTAAGTTTAGATAGCTGGGATAAGCCAGGATTTACGGAGAGATCTATCTCCTGTCTCCGTGTTGTGCCGTTACTTCCATTTTTGTATTTTCTTCATGCTGCAAGTAGGTTTTTGGTGTGCCTGCTGTGTATGCAGCTCTGTGCTAGGCACTGAGAACGAAGGCAAACAGGCATGACGTTCTTTTTGCTCTTTTGTCTAACTTGAACATAAACGGTTTCCTGTTCCCTCTTGTGGATCCCCCTCATTTCCTTGTCTTTGTTATCTGTCTCTTTTTCTAGCAACATTGCCCTATCAGCTTCTAATGATGTAATACCCACGGTGAGGGTAAATTATTTGGAGCTAGGAAAAAGTTGTGATTAAGTTGAAACAGTTGGAGGTGAGGGAGGGAAGGTGGGGTGAAGAGGTATTCATCTGCATAAAGAAACGTCTAACTTACTCCATCTAAAAATCATGCAAGGTGAAAATCACTCCCATTTTACAAGGAAGGAAAATGGCTTTAAGCATCTTTGCTGAGAAACGCACCCCAGTCTTTAGAAAGTCGAGGTTGTAACTAACCCGTCATATTCACTCTGTAGGGTGCGGGCAGTGTTTCCATGAAACGTTGGCCATCTATTTTCACCACGATGTTGCTTCCTATTGATTCCATCTGGGACGTTGAGGGGCAGGCACTTGGGAGTTAGGTATTTGTGCTTTTAAGCAGTTGACTTTGGGTATCTGCACCGACTTCAAGGTTGTGTAAATTAGATCTATAGCACAAATATTTTCTGGATAAAAGAGGGGCACAGGAAGGACCGACAAACATTGGTAGGTTTGGTTACTCTGAAACGGCTTTGCTGGCTCTTTGTCTGCATTGCTGCTTTGTTTGAACCTTGAAGTTGAAAAGGTCGCCTTGATGATATATAGAGATCTTTGTGAACAAAGCTGCTTACGAGCCTTGTGCGTCGGTAGGAAAGCAGTGTCTTCAGAAAGCTTGCAACTGATACTCCTTTTGGGGTCTCAGGTAAGGAGGACATAAAAAGGGTAAAGGCATACTCTAGATTCTTTTGAAGACTCGTGGAGTTTGTGAAGTAATAAGTGGTAGATTCCAGTTGATCTCTTAGAGGCTCTCTGGGTTGACCAGGGTTATAAGTGTGCCCATGTTCAACTTTGGGTTCTTTTTCCATCAAGGGCTCTTCTGTCAGGCTAGTGAAGACTACCATGCCAGAAATGGAGTCTGGTGTTGGAGCAAATATTTGAAAACAGTTAGAAGGTGGATGGAGAACAGCTTTTCAAGTAATGGACAGTAAATCATGGAATTGGAGAAGTTACTGAGGTCATGTGCCCAAAGACACTGAGCATGGGCTAATGACAGAGATGTGCATTCAAGTGCTGCTTCTGGGACATGGGGTGGTAGGAATTGGTCAGCTGGATGCATGCTTTAGATGGATGATCTTATTGGTAGGAAGTGAAACGATGGGGGAGAGAACTGTAGGCTTGTTTCCTGGACCTTATTCAAGGTCTTTTTTTATGGAGGTGTTGGCCAGAGCACATTTGAGATAAGCATTCAATAAAAGGTTGTCATGAACTTTATTCTGAAGTAGTTTACTTGAGTCAATTCCCTTAAATGAACCAGATCCACTATTTTGGCTTTCCACCTTCCTACCTGAATATGAAAGCCACATAGAAATAAAACATGAAATTTTCTTTAGTGTTTTAGATACTACACTTGTTAATACTTGAGTATTCTATGCTTTCTTATTATAGCGACTTTTTTTGCTCTGTTGTCCACCTCAAATCAGAAAAAAAGTTACTGTCTTTTTATGGATAGCTCATGGGGGATCTTTGTAAAAATGGGCTCAGCCAAAGGAATTGTCCAGTTCAGTTGACATTTTTTGCAATGTGTTTGTGGTTAGGCATGGCTCAAAATATTTATCATCTGAAGTTTCTTTATCAACAAGGGTAGTAAGAAATATTAGTGTAATTTCTCCAAAATGCTATAGTAATTGTCAGCTTAGAACATGTATCTTTAATGAGTAAGGAGGACATCTTGTCATTTGCAGCAACGTGGATGGACATTGAGCACATTATGCTAAGTGAGATAAATCGGATGGAGAAAGACAGGTACTGTATGATATCACTTATATGTGGAATCTTAGAAAGCCAAACTCTTTGTTTCAATTAGTCATCCCAATAAGCAATAGCCCCATGGTGTAGGTAGTATTGTCACTACTCACAGGTCAGAAAACTACATCACAGAAATGAAGCAACTTGTCTATGGACACAACAGTATTACCTATACCCAAGTATTAAGAATAAGAACCAAAATTAGCATTGTGCCAGTTCTTTCTCTGACTCAAACCTTTAACCACTCTCTTATACTGCTCTCCTTTAGATGGTGGCTTCCCTGCTTTGTTCTCTGTATAGTCCCAAGTGTATTCTTCAGATGAGATAGGGACTTAACTGTGATGTTCTGAAAACCAGGTTAAGAGCAAAGGATTCTATAGATGATTTAAAACACCAAGAACCATGAAACCTTTGCCCGATTAAGGGCTAGATTTGAACCTTCTCATTCTAGTTCTATCTAGAATGCCTGTTTCACTTGTGTGTGTGTGTTTGTGTGAAAAATCCTTCTTTCTCAAGTTATAATTGAAATGTAGGCTCCTCCTCTTTGAAGCCTTTCCTGATCTCTCGAGAAAAACAGGTTCTTTTTTTCTCCTACCATGACCCTTACGTCTTGCACTTGGCTCCACTGAAATTAAATGTTTTCACCATTATTTTACTTAAAGTCTATAAATTCTGTGGAGTGTGAGAGGCCGTTTGTTATTATTTTTAACTGCATAGCACAGTGGTTCTCAAACTTTAGCATTCAGTAGGCTTGGAGTGGAATCCACAAATTTACATTTCTAATGCCATCACGGTTGATTTTAATACTGCTGGCCTGGACCACAATTTGAGAACCACTTATGTATCAGTGGACACATAAAAATGTGTTAAATGGATACCTTACTCTAGACTGCTATTTATTCCTGAGAACAAGCTGCTCATAAGTTTTCAGTATGAAGAGTGATAAACTAGTGACCATCAGGTATTAAACTGAGTCCCACACAGAAAGAATGGAGTATCAAAAGAGATTACAGAAATATAATCCAGACTGTCCTGCTCTCCAGAATTGAGAGTATGAAGCAGAAATGCAGACTTTTAACTATGAAAGAAAAAAAAGGAACTTCCAATTTCTGTATCTTCTGCTTCGAGTCTTTAGTTACTTTTGGTGTGTTTATCAAAAATACGAAAACCAATTTGAGTTTGCATTATTTCAATGGGGTAGATAATAACACACAATAGGAATTACACTTGTATTTCAAGCATTTCGTGGAAATCATCAGATTTAAAACAGTTGTCTGGACCTATATGTGAAATCAAATTAATTAATCGGTGTTCTTCAATAAAATAATTTCACATTGTATTATTAAAGTAAACAAATAATTAATTAAGACAAACTCATAAAAGCAGAGTAAAATGATGGTTACCGGGGATGAGGGGTGGGGGTTGGGGAATAGGACAGCTCTTGTTGAAGGGTACAGATTTACAACAACTACTAAGTAAACCCTAGAGATCCTAATGTACAGTATAGTGAATACAGACAATGTTGTATTATAATTAACAAACTTGCTAAGAGACTCGAACTTAATTATTCCAACCACTAAAAAGATAATTATGTAATGTGAGAGAGGTGCTAATTAGTGCCACAATGGCAATCACATTACGATATGTAAATATAACTAACATGTTATACACTTTAAATTTACACAGTGTTATATGTCAGATCTATTTCGATAATAAAAGGAAATTGTATCTTTAAGATGAACTAAAATTCAAATCTTGAGACTATTTGGGGATGGGAACTGTTTTTGGGATTGCGGAATCAAAGCTAATGGTTGTAGTTTTACTACCCTGAAATTGTAGTGAGAAAAAAAAAGGCTAGCGATTTTTTGCCAGAGATATCCTCCCAGATTTGTTAAATGAGCATATCATTTCCTAAAATTTACATTTGTTATATACAAATACATGTTGCCAAAATTTTTAAGCCCTTTGTTTTTGTAAATAGTTTGAATACTATCAAAGTGTTTATTCTACTCCCATGTGAAGACCCTTTCTTGATCAGTAGAGAAAAGGGAAATTGCAAACATATGCAAAGCTTACCCTTGGTTTTTAGTGATGTAGGCACTGCAAGCAACACCTGTGACCAGACATGGAACCTCCTTTCTAGGAATTTACAATCTAGGGACAAAGATGGACATGTAATCAATTGTAATAAAATGATGTAGTTGCTTTGATGGCAATCTGGTGTGTGTATGTGGCGGGGGCAGTGTAAACCAGTAATAGTAAGTATCAGTTCTGTCCAGGTGAGATTTGAGTCTAGAAGTGAGAAGGTACATAGATAATACTTATAATACTGGATTGAAAGTGATAAGTATTAGGAGATGAGGGAAGGCCTTGGTGAGGATGATGATAATTTTGCTATGCATTCAGCAGCGAATTGCAGTTTGCAAAAAGCTTTTAAGCATATCATGTGTTAGTCCCATAGAAAATCTGGGACGCAGTTGAGCTACATTAGGTATTGGCTCAGAGAGGTAGGGCAACATACCTAGGGTCACACAGTGAGGGATTGATTACACAGCATGTGTTTGAATTCAGCATTAATGACTATTTATTCCACAAAGGACCAGAGTGATCATATCATATCACTCCCCTTCGTTCTCTCCTTCTCTCCCCTCCCTGCGTGTGTCTTCTCATTACATATTGGGGTAAAGCTTTCACTCTGGACTGTGGTCTGCAAGGCCCCACACGATCTGTCTTCCCCCCAGGACTAGCCTTGGACAAGCCCCCTTGCATACCCTATTGCTGGCTGTTTCAGGAACACACGAAGCTTGTTTCCACTCTAGGGTTCTTAAACTCCAGTTGCATAGGAAGCCACCCCCCAACCGTCCCAATCCCTGTTTTGATTCGGCTTATTGTATAATAGAATCTCACGTTGGGAAGGCTTCCCTGACCCCTGCATCTGAAGCATCAACCTCCATCTCTCTCCTCTGTGTTATTTTTGTTGGGACACTTAGCACTATCAGAAGTTAGAATTTTTTGTTCATCTGTTTGTTGTCTTGTTTTCCCAACTAGAATAGGAGTTTCATGATGGGGCGTGGCAAGGATTTTTTTGTTCACTGTCACCCTAGTGCCTGGAATATAGAAAGCACTTGATAAGTTTTTATTAAATGAACATATGAACATTTAATTGCTTAAGGTGTGATTTCTAAGAGCCCGAAATGAGAGTCATTGGAATGACTTTGTAATTTCCAACTTATAGATAGAAAATCTGGAATTTATTTGGGACAAACCTGATGCGAAACACAAACTTTAGAAACGTTTCTTTTTATTATAGGCGGCATACAATATTATATTAGTTTCAGGTGTATTACATGATGATTCAATATTTATATACCTTAAGATGATGAAACAAACTTTTAACTTCACTTTTGGATTGTTCATTGCTATTGTATAGAAATATGGTTGACTTGTATACAGAGGGTGCCAAAAAAGGTATACATATTTTAAGAAAAGAAAAAACTGTTGAAATTGTAATACTCAGTATACACGTACCTGATAAGAAAAGATGAATACAAGGCACGTTTGACTTCTGTAGTTACAAGAGGTCCTCAAAGTGGTTACCATCAGCGTAAAGTATCCACTTGTATCGCTGCACATGCTGTTTCAATTTCTTCCCAAAGTACCGCCAATGTAGCCTGTTTTCTATGGTACATCACATCTTTTAAGGTCCCCCCATAGGTAGAAATCAAGGGGTATTAAGTCAGGAGAACGTGGGGGAAACTCAATTGCCCCTCTTTGTCCTATCCATTGTTCTGGCAAATTCTTGTTGAGGTCAGCTCTCCCATCTCAGTGGAAGTGCGGACGTCAACCGTTCTTTTGCCGTTTTCTTTGACTGTCCTGCCTGTCGCATGGTGATGTTAGCATTCAGTTGATTAACACCATTTTTTGAGCGAATGCCATACTATACATTGGTACTGTAATTCATTTTAACTTGGAAAAGTAATACATTGATAGCATCTCTTAAACTGCGTATGCATGTTTTTGGCACCCCCGGTATTCAACCTTGCTGAGTTCCTTTATTAGCTCTGATAGGTTCGTGTGTGTGTGTGTGTGTGTGTGTGTGTGTGTGTGTGTGTGTGTATTCGTTAGAATTTTCTATATACCAGATCATGACATCTGCAAATAGAGAATTTTACTTTTTTCTTTCAAAGCTGGATGTCTTTTATTTCCTTTTCTTACCAAATTGCCCTGGCTAGGACCTCCAGTGAATAGATGTTTCTCCAGAATAGAAGCCGTAAGAGTAGACACCCTTATCTTGTTCTTGATCTCAGTGGAAAGCATACAATCTTTTACAATTGAGGATGATATTTAGCTGTGTGTTTTTCATAGATGCCCTTTAGCAGGCTGAAGACGGTCCCTTTTATTCCTAGTTTGTTGAGTGTTACTGTAAAAGGATGTAGGATTTTGTCAAATGGCTTTTCTGTGGAAACTAAACTTTTAGACCAGGATTCTTTTTAAAGCACGGATTGTAGGACAAAACTTTTCTTCTTGACCCTCACCGAGCAGAGGTTTGGGAGTGTCCCCCTTTCCTTCCGCGAGCTTCCTAACTACATGGGGCAGTGTCTGTGGCCGGGAGACCTGTCTGAGGAGATGCTTGTCTTCTGGGAACAGCTCTAATGATGGACATTCCCTGTAAGTCTCAGAAATAAACTGCTGGAATGTAGTGCCATATCTGATGTGCACCCCGTTGGCATGTTTGTTTTGCGGGTGTAGTACTGTCAAAGCACTGTTGAATGAACTGATTGTGAGCTGTTGATCTAGTTCAGACCTTGGCAGTTCTCTAATCTCCTTGAAGCTTTAGTGTTTGATTGCATTTGTTTGCCCTGCAAATAGTCAACTGTGTAAGTGATCTCAAAGTGAGAATATATCTAAAGCTGGTATTTATAATAGACAAGGTTCCAAACAGAGCTGCGACCTTGTAAAATACACATATGGACTTCCTGAGTGTATAATAAAGACTTCCACTCGCTGGGGCCTGTCAGACAGCTGTATGTATTATAGGCGTGATTTGGTTGCATTGGACTTCTATTTTTGATGTTAAAATAGTATCCAGTAAAATGAGTTGGTGTAAAAACAGGCTGTCAAGCATGATGAGAATGAAGGAAAAGGTAGGATACTCACTCCAATGTTGTATTGTGTTAATTTAGTAAGTTCAGTAGTTTGAGGCATTTTTTTTTTTGTGGGGTGGGGAGAGTTCTACTGTCCAATATTATAGTATGCTTTCATTAAGGTATTAAAATAGCACTAATATTTCTTAAAACTTTTGCATATTTATTGGAAAACAACATACACGTTGGGCTCTCTGTTTAGGAGAGGGTCCTGCTGCTTTTCATCTGAGTGCTACTGGATGGTGTTTTAGTTTGAGTTAGAAATGGTTATATTATAGTTCATCTAGTGTTAACTAAAAATGTTGAGGTGCTATCACTATGGCTCATGTGGTTAAAAATCCAATGAGATGCTATGAGAAGGGCCTCATCATCATGTTGTTTAATTCTTACTTATTAGCCTATAAAGAATTGATTTATTGTTATTATTATTATTATTATTATTATTATTGACTCTGTTTTACAAAAGACTGAGTCTTGGGCTAATTGCTTCCCTAAGGCCATGCTGTTAAATGATGGAGTGTGGATTTGATTCCAGCAGCGTATCTGCACATTTTACAATCCTAAACATACCCTATTTCAATTAATTTTTCAGTCACTTAAGTGTCATCCATGACAAACATTAGAATTTTAGTATCTTAGAGATGGTTTTTTCCAGCTTTCAGCCCACAATTAAAATAGATCCTTTTGGTTGTATTCTTGACCAGAAATCAGGTAGTTTCTGCTTGAATGCTTTCAGTACTGAAGATCTCACTCGTTCATGTTGGCAATCTTTTTCGTTTTGGGTAGGTTCTTCCTGATTTTGAGCCTGTCTGAATTAGCTTTCCCAGCAATTATAGTATACTGCTGTCTGTATTTAAACATACAAGCAACTAAATGCTCCAGATTTTTTTGGTGACAGCTTTATTGAGACAGAATTCATACACCATACAATTCACTCATCTAGAGTGTCTTTCTTCTGATCATAGAGTTATGCAACCATCACAACAATCAATTTTAGAACATTTTCATCACCCTCCAAAGAAATCCCATACCTTTTAGCAGTCATCTCCCCATTTCCCCTCAACACCTCCTAGCTCAGGTAACTACTAATCTACTTATTCTTTGTATAAATTTTCCTATTTCAGATACAGAAATGAAATGTTACAATATGGAGCCTTTTGTGACCGGCGTCTTTCACTTAGCATAATGCTTTCAAGGTTCATCCATGTTGTTGCATGTATCAGAACTTCATTCCTTTTTATGGACAAATAATGGTCCTTTTATGAATATACTGCATTACGTTTATCCATTAATTGCTTAATGGAAATTTGAGTAGTTTCTACTTCTTGGCTATTATGGATAATGCTGTTATAAGCATTTGTTCCAAATGCTCTGTTAACCGAACAGTGTGGTCTTCTTGCTCCTATACTGTGTTTACTTATTGGTTAATATGAATATAATATTTTACAAGGTAAAATCTTATGTGATTGGTTTTAGTTTGGTTCTGCCTTGCTGGATGTTTGAAGTTTTGGTTCTCCGATAGATTGTTTGATCTGTTCATTCCAACCTTGTATATACTGTGCCAATTGGTTAAATTTCCATTCTCTGTCTTCATATATATCATAGATCAAAATACTGTGCAGGTTGGGGGTGGCTTCTCTACTATGACTTGTTACTGCAGAAGAAGCAGTGTCACCTCCTCCTAGCCACTGGTCTGTAGAATTAGGGGACTAACCCATTTTTATGTTAATATGAAGTATTACTGGTTATAAAAACATTCTTTTATTTACCCCAGCACTAAGATATTCTGGTATTACAAGATTATCTATGCAAATTTCTCATCTCTAGTTAGGTTAGTTAGTTGTTTCATGTTCCAGCCCAGACCAGAATATGAATTTTGGCTCTTGCACCACTTATTATCTGTATGACCATGGACAAGTTAGTTGATGCTTAACTTGCTTAATTTTTTCATCTGGGAAATGAGGATAATAATAGCACACACTTTACAATGTTATTGGGAGGATTGAATGAAGGAATTCATACAAAGTACTCAATGTGTGCAGGGCACATTGTTAGGGGCTGTATTACATGCAAGAATATGTAGACCAGAGAATTTTGTGTGACTTTCTCGGTGACAGCTGGAGCTACACAGATCAAGCAGAAAACACTTCCTGTTCTTTGGAGCCTTGTTCCCTTAAAGTTTCAGTTTCAGAAGGAAATGAAGCTGTTTATGATTCTGGAGCACACATCTGTGGAACTTTAGATTTCTTAGGAGTTGACCAGGTTCCACACTGCCCTTCTTCAGCAATGTTCTCCGATATTTCTGTGTGTGTGCTCTTCATTGTTGGCCATACACCGTAAAGAAAGATGTCAGCCACCTCTGAAACTTTGCTGGTCACCACAGAGAGAAACCTCTACACATGAACATAGCCCAGCCCTTTGAGGATCTGCCTAACTAGTGATGATGATAAATAAGGATAGCCGTCTTATTCAAGTCTGTGAATTATTATTTATTCAGATTGGAATAATCTCGTTAAGAGAACTGTGTAATCTCCATACCGTCATCAGATTTCAGTTGTCACTTGGAGCTATAAATCAATCTTGTGGAATTTTAAGGACACAATTTAAAGAAAACATTCCTGGTGGCCTTTTAAAAGGGGGTTTGTTGTCCTTAGATTTGTCAAATCTTTAGCCACTATTTTTAAAGTTGTGGTACAAAGTTATTATTTGAAGATAGTCACACAGCATGGCCCTTTGAGGCCTTAGGAAAACTAAAAAGGCTGAGGGAAGACAGACATCTTATTGCTGATTCTCTTTGGATGCTGTCATGGAAATCATCCTGGTGTTTTTATTTTTTTATTCAAGATTAAGGATACTTAAGTTAATATTTGTATGCAGTTTTTTTCTTCTGTTAGGTTTAACAAAATGTCAGGACTATACCATAGAGAGAGATTCCTCAAATTTATATACAGACCCCTTATCAAAGGAGAAACTATCCTGCAAGAACTCTGTGAATTTGTCCAACCCCCACAAACATACTTAAGTTTTAGTGCATGAAGGTGTCTTTTGACTACTAGTTATCAGGGTTGTTACTTGGTTTGGTGTTCATAAGTGAGAATATTTTTAATTTACCATAGATATAAAAACCTTGAACTTATTGACTCTGGAGAATACCCTTGTAGTCTTTCAATCCCATTTTGAGAAACCTTGCCCCAGAGGTGAGCCAATTGGTAGGAAGTGAGGGCTCTGTATCCAGAAGATTTCAGATTTTATATTCCTGAAGCCCAGGGTCAGGCTATAAGATGCGATCCTTTCTTCCAAGATTTTGTTTGGTTACAAGTTTGCAGGTAATTTTATTAAAAAATTATGTGTGCGTATGTATATGTATGTATAACTTAAGTATATATTGAATTGTCAACTTCAAGTATCAGGCGATCTTATTTACAGCTGACACCCACATTTTCCTTAAATACCTGGTCATTGTGCTACACTATCCCTGCGTTCTTGCCTTGCTCCAACTGCTTTGAGTTGCACTCTTGGGTAGTTAGTTTCTTACATGGCTTTTTACTTGGTACCTGCCAGTTTCTATTTGTGGCTCTTGGACTACTTAAGAAGGAGACCATGACTCAACTCTGTTACCTAGGCGTGGACTTACTTGTGAGCGAGGAAACTGTATTAGTTTCTTAGGGCTGCCACAGCAAAATGTAAAACTACAGAAATTTATTCTTTTACAGCTCTGGAAACCAAAAGTCAGAAATCAGGCAAAGCGATGCTCTCTCTGAAGGCTCTAAAGGAGACTGTTCTTTGCCTCTTCTGGCTTCTGGTGGCTGTTGGCATACCACAACTGTGGCCCCATCTCTGTCTCTGGTCCCACTGCCTCCTCTTCTGCCTGTCAAATTGCCCTTTGCCTCACTCCTATCGCTCTTCTAAGGATGCTTGTCATTGGATTTAGGATCCACCTGGATAATTTTGCAGAAACACCTCCTCTCAAAATGCTTAACTTAATCATATCTTTTGCCATGTAAAGTTAACATTTACTCTTTGACCGTATACGGTGATATTCACAAGTTCCGGTTACTAGGATATAGACTTACCTTTCTGGGGGGTCGGAGGGGCACTCTTCAGTCCCCTACTGTAACCTAAAGGTCTCAATTACTTCTAGCTGACAAAAGCACAAGTGCAAAATTCTGGATGCTCACTAGAAGTATATCGCTAATTCTCAAGAGCTGGTACTTGTCCATCCAGGGAACTAGGTGATGTGTTGCCTCATTCTGTTTTTTTTTTTTTTTTTTTTTTTTAAAACTTAGCATGTACTAGGCACAGGATAGGGGTGGGGAGACATCCTTCAAAGTGTTACAGTTACTTGGCTGGCTTTAATTGGGTTTGCATTCTGCTGGAGACTAGGTGCGTTGCCTCCTACTTTGAACTCTTACTGCCCACGAGTCACCCAGACATTTCCCTCACTCTTCCCTCTCAGAGATTCCTGTCCCCAGTCCACGATTGACAGCTTAGTTTCCTGGTTGAGTGCTTGATGTGAACATGAAAATTTATAGTGGCCTTAAGGGAGGAAATGAACTCATGGGGTTGGTGGGCGAGGGACAGCCATCATTGTCTTCTCTTTCCTCAACATGAAAGCTACCCTCTGGAGAAATCAGAGTAGGACGTGACGTGTAGAACCTGGCTGTTTCCAACAGTGAAATGGGCTTTCTCTCCAGGGTGTGATAGATGTTCATCATCATCATCTTCATTATTTTTTCTCCTCCTGTATGAAACTTGTTAAGCATATACAGAGGGTTAGCCCCTGTGCCAAGTACTTTCTGCACATTACCATATTTATTCTCATACAATTCCCAAAGGGAGCTAGCTACATACTATTATCATCCCATTTAACAGGCCAACACTTCTCAGAGGAAAGAAGTTACCTGTTTAAATTCCTGTGGCTAGCATGTGTCTGAGCTGTCTGATCCAGAGTCTCAATTTTATTGTTAAATCATCCTGCCCCATTATTCGTCCTGTAAAATGGGCTCTCAGGAAATGAAGTCTGACACAAACTGCAGTCATTTTAAAGGTAATACAGTGATTTATTCAAGGTCCACTTGCTTTTGGATATTTCATGGCTGTTCTGGTTTCTTCTTTGTTCACTTTCAGAATGGAACGAATCTGGAATGAACAGGGCCCTGTTCTATTGAGTATCTTTTCTCTTTCGTCAGTGCTTGAGTGGGAAGGTATTTGCCCTCCAGAGCAGAGGGTGATGGATTGATGGTGCTCCTCAGCCTTTGGGAGGGCTCTGAAGAACTCAGCCTAGAGATGTGGAGGGGGTGGGGTACCAGGGAAAGCTCTGCCAGCGTTGGCCACAGGAGATCTAGGCTTTGGCCATGGGAGATCTAGGCGGGTTGTTTTCTGATTGTGTGAAATTAGAGGCATATTTACAGAGAAGAATCTGAGGCTTTATTTACTTTTTGGTCCTTTCTTTTTAGTGTCCCTGTTAGCTCTGAGGTAGCACCTAGGTTCTAATGAAATGAGTAAATTCTTTTCTCCTTTGTTCCTTTCAGCCTTCCTTCTCTCCCTTCCTTAGATATATATATATATAACATCCACTGTAAAACATTCTTGATGTGGGCATTTATATGAGTGGGACAAAATGAAAACCTCAGGAAAGCAAGAAGCCATAGCACATGGTTATCCTGTGGCTACAATTATATTGTGGTAGTTTGTTAGCCAATAATTATTTTTATTAATCTGGGGGAGAGAAATGTTGCAAATGTTTATTTCTCCTTGCTTTCTTCTGTGCCAACCATTTTATTAAAGTATTTTTAGAGGAAAATGACTGAGTTAGTTGGGACTCTCATTTAGATAATGGTTCCAATTCATTTAAGGCTTATCAGCTTTTGTGTTTCGTCCCACTGCAGACCTGCTGTGGTTCTGTTTAAAAAATGGCCCATTAGTACTTACATAGAAAATCCAGGTTTAGGAGTGTTAACAGATACCTCATGAGCTCTGACAGCAATTAAGAAAAAGGCAATTTCTTTGTTTGGTTTGGGAGGAGTGGGGTCCAAATCTAGAAGTATAGTCATGGGATGTAATTTCAGTTGTTACGCCTTTTAGAAAAATTAAAAGCAGGAAGTAAACCTTGCCTGCTACAAAGATCTGAAATTTAGGATGGATGGGTCTAATTTGGTTTTGCATTTATATTTAATGACCCAGGTCTCTTTCCTGTGGGCTGGTGCCCATTTAGCTAATGAATGCCTTCTGAGGTGACTTTGTTGGCCATAAGGAGGTCACGCCCTGCTTCCCCAGCTGGAAGCCCTGAGGGAAATTTGGCTCTGTCACCTGCGGGGTTATGGCAGTGTTTACCTGCAGGGTTTACCTGCGGAGCTGTTTTCATGTTCCCCACCTGCCTGGATTGTTAGTTTACAAAAATCAAAGGACCAACGCAGAAGTCCAAATGGCGACCCTAAGTTATTAAATCGGCCCCCTTGGCCATTTTTCACAGCCACTAGCCGCGCACCAGCCAGACCCTGACCTCATACTGTGGTGCGCGCCTTTCTCCCCCTCGGGGCCAGCCGCCTTCCAATTTGTAAAGCCATCGTTAAATTGAGTTCTGAGTGTTGATTCCATTTTTCTCGTGTACAGCTTGTCAGTTCTCTCTGCTTTGCTGCCCTCGTTCGAGGACCTTTCTTGGCTGGCCTTGAGGGATCTTCTGTTGGGTTCACAGATGCCTGCTTCGGGTTAGGTGGGTAGCCTGGGTTAGGTGGGTAGCAGCCCGGGTTAGGTGGGTAGCCTGGGTTAGGTGGGTAGCAGCCCCGGTTAGGTGGGTAGCAGCCCCGGTTAGGTGGGTAGCAGCCCCGGTTAGGTGGGTAGCCTGGGTTAGGTGGGTAGCCCGGGTTAGGTGGGTAGCAGCCCGGGTTAGGTGGGTAGCAGCCCGGGTTAGGTGGGTAGCCCGGGTTTGGTGGGTAGCCCGGGTTTGGTGGGTAGCCCGGGTTAGGTGGGTAGCCCGGGTTTGGTGGGTAGCCTGGGTTAGGTGGGTAGCAGCCCGGGTTAGGTGGGTAGCCTGGGTTAGGTGGGTAGCAGCCCCGGTTAGGTGGGTAGCAGCCCCGGTTAGGTGGGTAGCCTGGGTTAGGTGGGTAGCCCGGGTTAGGTGGGTAGCAGCCCGGGTTAGGTGGGTAGCAGCCCGGGTTAGGTGGGTAGCCCGGGTTTGGTGGGTAGCCCGGGTTTGGTGGGTAGCCCGGGTTAGGTGGGTAGCCCGGGTTTGGTGGGTAGCCCGGGTTAGGTGGGTAGCAGCCCAGGTTAGGTGGGTAGCCCGGGTTTGGTGGGTAGCCCGGGTTAGGTGGGTAGCAGCCCGGGTTAGGTGGGTAGCCCGGGTTTGGTGGGTAGCCCGGGTTAGGTGGGTAGCAGCCCGGGTTAGGTGGGTAGCCCGGGTTAGGTGGGTAGCCTGGGTTAGGTGGGTAGCAGCCCGGGTTAGGTGGGTAGCCTGGGTTAGGTGGGTAGCAGCCCCGGTTAGGTGGGTAGCAGCCCCGGTTAGGTGGGTAGCCTGGGTTAGGTGGGTAGCCCGGGTTAGGTGGGTAGCAGCCCGGGTTAGGTGGGTAGCAGCCCGGGTTAGGTGGGTAGCCCGGGTTTGGTGGGTAGCCCGGGTTTGGTGGGTAGCCCGGGTTAGGTGGGTAGCCCGGGTTTGGTGGGTAGCCCGGGTTAGGTGGGTAGCAGCCCAGGTTAGGTGGGTAGCCCGGGTTTGGTGGGTAGCCCGGGTTAGGTGGGTAGCAGCCCGGGTTAGGTGGGTAGCCCGGGTTTGGTGGGTAGCAGCCCCGGTTAGGTGGGTAGCAGCCCGGGTTAGGTGGGTAGCCCGGGTTTGGTGGGTAGCCCGGGTTTGGTGGGTAGCCCGGGTTAGGTGGGTAGCCCGGGTTTGGTGGGTAGCCCGGGTTAGGTGGGTAGCAGCCCCGGTTAGGTGGGTAGCCCGGGTTAGGTGGGTAGCAGCCCAGGTTAGGTGGGTAGCCCGGGTTTGGTGGGTAGCCCGGGTTAGGTGGGTAGCAGCCCGGGTTAGGTGGGTAGCCCGGGTTTGGTGGGTAGCAGTCCCGGTTAGGTGGGTAGCCCGGGTTTGGGGGGTAGCCCGGGGACCTCTGACGATTCTGGCAAAGAGACCGATGACTGAGTGGTCTGAATCCAAGAGCTGGTGGTGAGCTTGTGGCCTGCCATCCCCTGAACAGGTCTGCATTGTGCCGCAGGGCATTGCGGAGCAAGAGCCATTCTGGGTTCTCTGCGGACCCCACGTGTCCTGTTTTCGCTGTGCTTTGTATTGAGTGGAAGTAAACTAAACTCCACTGCGTCCATCCTGACATCTTGGAGAACTCCTTGAATTCCAGATTTGACTTGACAATAATGAGGCTTTTGGTTGTGGCTTCTGTGATTCTATATGTGGTGGACGGTTAGATGTTTAAGTATTATTTATGTATTTTAAAAATTAATAATAGCTTTCAGTACTGAGTAACATATTAGTAGAGGAGGGGAGGTTTTTCCTCTATGAAACTGTAGCTGAAAATGAAGACTCAGTGATAGAAATAGAGGATCGTCATTTTTTACCCCACTAATGAATCCAGGGATCTAGGCATGGGAGGGACATCAACACTCAGTATCACAAAAGGGGACAGCCAGATATTACGAGCCCCAATGGTAGAGCAGGTTACTTCCTAGGAAGTGGTCTTGCAAATCGCCCTCTCCACCCCCCCTCCCCCAACACACACACACAAAAGAAAGCAAAGAAAAACCACCGACTCTGTTTAAGTGTCCCAAGTACCATTTTTCAGGAATTACAGAGGAGTGGAAAATATGGTAAATAGCACCATAAGGATATAATAGGCCAAATTACAGACTGGCCAACGATCTGGAGGTTTTAATGAAAAAATTGCAAGTGGGAAGGGAGAGGAAAACCTATAGATTAAAAAGATTTTAAAAGACATACCAACCAATCTCTCTGTGGACTTTGTATCCTGATTCAAATGCATTAGCTAGTTAAACAATAGGCATTTGGAAAATTTGAACCCTGATTGGAAATGGGATCGTATTAGGGAAGTATTTAACATTTTTTTAGGAGTGATAATGATTTTATGGGTTACAAAATGAGCCCTATATTTTCAAATATTTGTAGATGAAATGATGTAATTGAGATTGGTTTCAAACAATATACAAGGAGGGAAGTTGGGTGGGTATCGTGAAATAAAATTGGCTGTGGGTTCATAATCTTGTGAAGCTAGGCTGTGAGTAGGTGAGGTGGGGCTTCTGTTTATTCTACGGTTTGTTGGAAATGAAGATATGGTGAGGTATATTAGGAAAAAGCTTTTCCTGGTATGAAAGCCACATGGGTTCAATGTAATAAACACAGATAAAATAAAAAGGACAGATAAGATAAAATAAACACAGATAAAATGAGGTAGTTACCTTGAATACCTCAGTTTATTTGTGTGTACATGTATATGTCTCTCAGATTTGTTTTATTTGGATGAAAAGGAATACAATTGTACTCTGCTCTTTTTATGGAACTGTTTATTTTGCTGTTGTCCCAGGCCATTAAATGCTCTTCTAAAACCTTTAGAATTGACTTGATTTAATGCTTGTACTGTGATTTTATTAAATTATTTCCTTAATGTTAAATAAATGTGTGCTTATAATTTTGGATCTTATACTGAGTGCTATGATGGAAATCCTTTTAACCAAATCTTAGCACATATTCTTCTTTCAGTAAATTCCTTGGAAGTGCTAAGGCAATATTCATCCCCAGTATTTCACGTAGCTTTTGCTTATAGATATATTAAAGATGCCATCTTTATAACTTAGGTGTGGCCATCTTGTGTCTGTAAAATGCAGTGAGTATCTAACATTTTAATCAAGCTAAAAACAATGATCCCACCCTAGTCTTTGACATTTATTAGTCTGAAGGATAAAATTTCCTTGTAAGCAAGGAGCACTGAAAATGCAATAGAAGGTGACCGTATGTGTTCATATTCCATGCAAGTTTGGAAAAAGAACTTTATACTGCCCTCACTAGTGTTTTGAAATAATTGGGTTTGGTGTGTTGGGTGCGGTCAGCTGCTGGGGTTGTTTAGAGACCTCATAGAAACATATATTTTGTGATCAGAGGGCCCACTGATGTGGAATTTTGTACAAGGCCTTAGAGGAAAGTGGTTAATTTTAGCATAGTGGTTAAAAGCAAAGGCTGTTGTGTTGACAAAACAGAGTTTGAAAACTACTGTGTTCCATGTAGTTTTGTGATCTTTGGCAAATGACATGAACTTTTACCTCAGTTTCCCCACTTGTAAAATGGTGGTCAATAATTAGACCTACCTCATAGGGTGGCTGTGAGGAATTAATGAAATAATAGGTGAAGTAATATATGTGTTTAAAGTGATTAAAGCGGTGCCTGGTGTGTAACAATGGCTTTATGAATACTAATTATTGATATTCTAACCTTCTTAGAAGCATTTGAAGGCATTAAATGATTGCAGTCAGCAAATGCTTGTTACATGGGCAGTTGGATTGTGTATTATAATAGTTTAACTTCCAGATCACCTAGGATAACCCTTTTTTTCTCAGTTGACCACTTACACCCTGTAGAAAGGAACAAATCAGACTTCTGATTCCCCCCATCTTTGGACTCTGTGGAATCAAATCCTTTGCGTATAGCACCTGTACTAACAGAGATGATCAAAATCACATTCAAATTGTAGTGCCCACCTACAGAGTTTCAGCAGATGTGTGAATATTAAGTTATTAATAACTAATTGGGTGCTAATTACGTGCCCTGGAGTTCTCAGAAATGATAAAGACGTGTCACCTACTGTGTCAGACGTCTGTTCAGCTCTGGAAAATCATTTTTGTCAGATGTGTTGAAGTTAACTTTGAGCTTTAGGCTTCAAACATTGTCTCCCACAAGTCTCGGTTTTATTTTTGTGCATTGTGAAACCTTTCTATGAAACTAAGGTGACTTACCTTAAGTCGGAATTCCATATATCATTTCCAAAGAAGGGGATGGCCGATACATGTAACCATAGATTTTCATCTCTGAGGGGATAGAACTAAGGGAACTATGTAATCCCAGAGAAGAACTAAAAGCAGCTGAAGAGAATTCAATAGTGTTGTAAAGCCAGTGGATTTTTTGTGTATTTTGGGAGATGACTGTTTATGATAGGTCCTGAACTTAGATCTTGCAAGATTTAGCTTCAGTACTACGTATATGGGTTCTCCACTCCCCCACCTCCATCAGTGGTTTGTCTTCCATCCCAGTTTATGATAGTTTGGCTTTCTTTAACTCTAAGAACCTTTGAGTTAGAAATCCTGGGTGCAAATGGACATGCTAAGAATATGATCTACAAGTCTGATATCCAAGATTTATGAAACTGTATAAAGTTAAAAGATGTTTTGAATGAGATAATGATTGAAAATACCATCCTTTCCCTCTTTTTATCTCTTGTTACTTGCAAGCTTTAGATTGCTGGACCTTTTTGCCTCCTGCTTTGAACAGGCAAGATACTCATTTGTCTTAAAGTCAATCCAACGAGAGAAGAGGTGTTGCTTAATGGTTGACAGAACCCATTTACTGCTACGGAGATGTTAGAACATTAGGGCTGCCTGGTTTACTTTGTCTTTTAAAATTAGCTTCATAAATGCACACTGTTGAAGAGGCTCCTGAGCCTGGGTGTTGCCTTTCCTCCTGCCAAACTAAGAGTATTTTAAAAAATTTAAGCATTTCCAGACCAGGATTAAAAATACAGTCTAAAAGATATAAAGGAAAACTGAAGATGAAAGTAAACAAATAGAAGGCCAGACTTAGCAAATATTGACAACGATTAACACCTCTTATTGGGCAAGTTGGCATAAAACCCAGTGTTTGGGTTGAACCACAGAATATAAAAACTACTGAGTTGGGTTGTGGTTGATGGCTTTGTCCACACTACGCATATCCCTTCTATGCTGTTTTTCTGGGTTTGGGCTTTCCTGCTCTATGAGTCCTGGGGGAGGCAGTCTCTCTGATGTTCAGGTTTCCAGCCTCCCTTGCAGCTAGTGTGGGGACATGTGACCTGGACTCGACCAATTACATACATCTGCCCCAGATGTTGGATCTGTTGCTAGGGTTTTGTAAAGACACAGGGGCAGAGTAAAAGCCATTTTGGCAGTGGCTATAACGTACTGTTGATACGCACAGCAGTGGCAGCAGAGAGACCTCATTGCCTTAGCTGGCCTGGTTCTTTAACTTGGTTATTTATCTAGAGGCTGGCAAGGTTTTTCAGTAAAGGGCCTGATAGTAAATATCACAGGCTCTGTGGAACATACGATCTTTTTTGGAATTGCTCAACTCTTGCAGTTACAGTCTGAAAGGAGCCATAGACAATATGTAGATTTGGCTAGAGTTTGTCAATCCCTGATCTGTCCCACCTAGTGATTCTGGGAGCTAAGCTACCTAATGCTTTCAATAAATTATTTTTCTTAAATCAGACTTAGTAGGTTTATTGTCCTTGCCTCTAGGATACTCATCCTCTTCATTCAAAACCCTTAGAATTAGTTACACATCCAAAAATAACATCAGTTTGAAACATTTTCCCCTACAGTACTGCCCTGTCCTCCTTACCCAGTTTCCCCCAATGGCACACTCTGTAGGGCCATATCAAGACCAGGAAATTTACATTGTCACATTCATACATTTTATTCAGATTTCACGTTTTACACACACCCAATTTTGTGTGTGTGTGTTTGTGTGTGTGTAGTTCTGTGCATTTTTATCATGTGTGTAGATTCATGTAACCGCCACCGTGGTCAAGATACAGGACTGTTCCATCACCACAAAATCTCATTTGCTGTCCCTTTATATCCACGTCTGAGCCTCTGCCCCCATCCCTAGCCCCTGGCTATGACTAATCCATTGTCATTTCAAGAATGTCATATGAATGCAGTTGCATGGTATGTAACCTTTTGGGATTGGCTGTCTGCGCTCAGCATACTTCCCTGGATTCATCCATGTTGATGTTGTTGACCTCTTTTCTCTGCTGAATAGTATTTTGTTAGATGGATATACGTCCATCTATCTGTTGAAGGACATTTTCCCAGTCTTGGGCTGTCACAAATACAGCTTCTACGAACGTTTGTGCACAGGTTTTTAAGTGATTCTAAATTTTTGTTTCTCTGAGATAAATGCCCAGGAGAGCAATTGATGAGTCATGTGGCAAATGCATGTTTAGTTTTATAGGAATCAGCCAAACGAGTTTCCTCAGCTGGACATACAACTTAGATTGGCAGTTTTTGAATAGTTCTCTCTGTCTTTCATTTTACTCTCATTCAAACCGTTATTGGGATTAATTTTCCCCAACCAGTAATTATGCTATCTAATTTAATCTTCATAACAACTCTCCAAAGGAGGGTTGATAATACTGTTTCTCTAGAGGGAGAAACTTGGTTCAAGTTCATCCAGGACTTTACCTGGCAGACACAGCAATTCAAACTCTGTCTTTGGAGCTAGAGCTAGAGCTGTTTACCGCCTTCCTAGATGGCCTTTTAAAGTAGCACTGAATGTTTGATGCTCTCCTTGCTTTGGGAGTTCCCTTATACAGTGTCCTGATTCTGATTATGGCTTTCTTTTTGAGGCCCGTTAATTGGGGCCTTAAAGTTTGACTAAACTGATCCTGTGCAAGGCTACCTGAGAATATTCCAACTACTAGTAGTCAACTACTGTAGGGTGTAGCGAACCACAATGAGATGAAAATATGCCCAACACGTGTGTGTAGCTGTAGGTTCGTTACCCACGCAGTCCTTGTTCCGTGGCCAAGCCCTCCTTACTGAATCTTAGCTGGACTCAATAGCACCTAACCACAACGGATTCCCTGGTATACTCACGGAACCCAGCCTTTCTTTCCTTGAATGCCTTCATGTGTTCCAGGCACAGTCCTAGGAAGGATCCAGCTGTAAGACACTTAGCTTGCTTCTATCAGAGTACACATGTTTCCCACAAGAAGGAGGAATGAAAACTGGGCAGCAAAAGAGTATCCAGGGACAGAATGAAATACTCCCAACTTCCTGTGGTACAAGAGAAATTTTCTTCTGGAATATACATCTTGAATTTTCTGTCCTGAGACAAAAAGCATTTCATTTTGTGCCAACAGCCAAATCCAGGGTGTTTGATTGGGGTGAGCCCAGGCTAATGTACCAAGAGAATGCCTACACCTCCTAGGCTTTCTGCTGCCGAACACACACTTCTGACACACTCATTTGGCTGCCATCTGGAATACACTTCCTCCAAAGAGAGGGGATGGGAAATGTTCTATTAGGTTCTATTACCCTCTATTGGAAGAAAAATGGCATATTGCTTGAATGTTTCCCAAGAGAATGTTTTTCATGTGCTCCTTGCGTATTTCAAACTCCAGTTGAGAAGAAGAGTAATGGTTGGCGGTTGGGTGGGGGATGGAATTGGGTAGTGAATCTCCACTTTAAAGATTGTGATCTTTGCTGAAGCAATTATTTATTTACATGAAAAAATAAAGCATGTCTTCTCATGAAACTGCCTCAGCAAACACACAAGCTAAGAAATGCATACAGGTTTACTATAGTATAGTGATAGGAAGAAGCAGTCAGGTGTGGGTATACTACCAAGGTTAAAAAACCCAGTGGCAGATTTGGGCTCTATTTTGCTATAAAACTAGGCTCTATTTTGCTAAGTGGGATGCGAGGTTCTTTGCTTGTATCTTGACTTCTCTCAGAAGTAGATTGTCCTATTTTATAGGTGAGCAAAGTGATACTTAAGAAAGTTTTAATTTTTTACTCAAGGTCATATGGCTATTGACAAGGCTTGTAATTGGTGAAGCCTCAGTTTGGGGATTGGACCCTGCTTTTTTATGTCCCTAAACCTCCTATTTCAGCCAGTGTCCTATGTTCTGGCTCATCAGAAGCAGCCAATGAGGAAAGAACACTCTTTACCAATAGTAGCCTGAAGGTCCTAGTAAACGGCAGTGGGTTTTACTACTAAACTTATTAAGGGGCATCTCTTGGTTTCTCCTTGTCCTAAATTCTCCTCTTTTCTTCCCAAAATGAAAAATAAATCCTATAAGCACCAGGGATTTCAATGCCTGGTAATTTTTTTTTTTTCCTGTAGAAATGCAGTGATGAAAGTAGGAAAAGCAGAGCTCTATGACGCTGTTGAGAAATAAATCTCTTGATGCATGAGTTAACAAACCTGAATCAAGGAAGCTAAGGGTGGGGGCTGCATATACCGTAATCCTAAAATCATTGAATGCCAGCCGAGTCTTACGGAAATGGCCATTGCCACACACCCGGGAACATTAGCGGGAATGTGTAATACAAGATTTTTGTGGAATGAGACTCATGTTTAAAGAGCAGAGTGGAGAGTTCTGCACAAAACTGTTGAGAAGCAGCCAAAAAAGAGCTGAGGAATGATTGAGCCCTGGCCAGGGGAAAGGAAAGTTGGCACCTGACCTAATAGGAAACAATAGTTACCCATCCGTTGGATGCAGCCGCAGTTCTCACGAGGAAGACCTTGAACCTCAGGCTGATGACTGAGTGAGGAAGAAGTTTCCTGTTGAAGGCCATGTGTTTCTAACAGCAGTGTTCTTTTCTGTGGAATAAATGTTTCTGAGTAATAGTGTGAACATACAATCAAATTAAATAAACATTTCATCGAATGCACAGTCAAGTTTTATTTTGAAATTTATTAATGCATTCATTTTCAACGGCTTTGTGTTTTTAACTCTTGATTTGCAAATGAACGTCTTTGTCAGATGTGAGCATTTAGAAGGGGTTTTCACCACTGGCTTTATGGCTTGCTTTTCTTGTTTACTTTATGTTGCAAACTAATTTTAACTACCAATAAAAGTTTTAGGAATCCTATTTACATCTAAACAATGATTCAGCAACCCAAACCTATATTTTTGGCTGTGGAGCTGTCTAGTAAAAAGTTTATATGATTTTGCTGGCTCTAATGGCTCAGATAAATTATACATTTATCTGTGTGAATGTTTATATTTCTTTCCTCATTGCCTAACACTTTCAGAAGCCTATTCATCAACCTCAATTACACTGGTGTATTTGTACACTCGCTCATTTTTTTAAAAGGCAAAACATAATTTCTGTATGCTACCAGATGGGTGTGTTGGCTATAAGAGAAAAATCCCAACATATTTAACACACCATCTGGTGTCTTGGTAGGGTTTAGTTGACTAAGTTCTTGCATACCGATTTCCAGACTCAGCAGAGGTAATCTTTACCCCCTTAGGACTTAACACTTACAAAAACAAAACAAAATCCCAAAATCCAAAAACTGTTTCTACTTTGTTCTGTTGTTACTCTTCTTTTAGAACTTTCACAAAAAATATTGGTGGTAGATGGTACCAGCTATTTATTTATGTGCTCATGCAGTTATTGGTTGACTGGTGATAGGACGTCCTGAACCGGCCTACTGAGGCTGGAGGATTAGGCTTAGTTCATGGGACACAGCTTTCTCCAGGAGCTGGTAACTGGTCCATATGGGAAATTGACCTTCGCTGGATTCCTTGGCAGTGAGCTTGAAGCTAAGCAATTTCCATGCAACCACACGTCGGGAGGCTGGTGGGTGTGTGCATTGTCATCTGTTAAGACTGTGGCCCTTGTGTATCTTGGACAGTGTTAAAAGCTTCATGGACCTTGTCCTGTGTAAATCATATAATAATTGAATATATAGCACTGTAATCTTCATTTTGCAAATGCAGAGTGTGTTAGCTATTGGCAGAGCTGATTTTCAAGTCTATCTGTGCCTGACTCTCCAGTTGGACTCTCCTCCATTGTGCAGCTCTGCTTTCCCTGGTGCACGGGACACTTGTTAAGCTCCGGCTGTGTGCCATGCACAGTGCGAGGGTGATTGGGTCCTCAGAAGAACCAATATACCCCCTCTTTGTGCTTCTGAAAACTTGCTCCTCTGGTAACAAAACATTTTAAGTACTGTCAATAATAATTTTTCTCCTTCTCTTACTTAGGGTAGGCTTTCAGGTTCCCTACAGTATGTTGCCATCATAATACTTGAAAGCAGGATTTCTCAACCTCAGCAAAAGTGATGTTTTGAGGCCAGATAATTCTGTGCTGTGGGGGCTGTCCTGTGCGTTGCAGGATTGTTAACATCCCTGACCTCTATTCAGTAGGTTCCACTAGCCTACTCCACCCCTAACCTCGGTTGGGACAACCCAAAGTACCCCCCCACCCCCCCAACCCCTTGTTGAGAACCACTCTTCTAAAGTAACAGCTAGCTTTTTGTCCCTGGGTAAAGCGTCAGAAATCTGTTTGGGCAGCTGCAGAATCACCTTGACAAAGGAGGGGAGATTTACCATACAACCACTGGATCTTATGGAGGTAGAAATTACGCCAACCAACAAATTTGTATTCATTGTCGAACATTTTATGAATACATATAAGATACAGAAAAGGCGTTTTTTTTTAAAGTACTTATAAGTTGTATAATGTTATATACCTGAAACATAATAATGAAAAAGGTACTTGTAAACAAAACATTAAAAAGTTATCTCATTATCTACAGATAACCATGACTTGATGTTTTGGTCTTCATCCTGGTCATTCTATCTATACATAGTAGGAAAGACAAGGCAAACATACGAGGATAGAAAGGATATACTGTCTGTGATGTTTCACAGTCTGCTTTTTCACTTTGTATTATGGATGTTTCCCATTTCTTTTAAGTCCCTTTTCCCAGCACGGTTCATAATGGACATTACCTCTTTTGTCTGTTATTCCTCATAATTTTTAACAGCTGCAACAATAGTACTCCTTAATTAATGGACCAGCATCTATTTTTCTATTATTTTGATGTTGGACATTTAATTTTTCTTCGTTTTTTTCTTTAATGCTTCTCTGTTTCAGCTTTCCAGGATGGAACAAGTAAACAAAACAGACCCCTGCCCTCATGGATCTCACAGACTAGCTCCATACTTGTAGCTAAGTCATTGCATATAGCTTTGATTTGGTTGGGATTCTTTGATTTTCTTGGGATTCTTTGTGCCCTGCTATTTTCTCGTAAGTGTTGTCTCTCACTCTTCCACATTTCTTTGCTCATCCAGGCAACCTCTTCCTAGTGTAAGGGGCCCAGCCTCTATGTAAGGGAAGCTCTAGAATCTGCTTGCCTGTGAAATTAGAATTAACTTTGGCTCAGACTGCTTCCAGTTTTCTAGTGAAACCAGCATGACCCAGACTCTAGTAGAAACAGCATGTGTGTGCTTTGTTAACTGGGGGAACTGTCAAGGAACATGTAAGGCTAATTAAGGAATTGAATCTGTTACACAGAGAGTTGACAGAATGGTGTCTCTCTCATCCAATTTTTCATGGCTGGCCTCGGGAAACCTGGTGGAGCACAATTGAGGTATAAAAGGGATATGGGATTGCGTGCCTTTCCCGAGTCTTTGACCTTGGTGAACTATTAATAGCTTTGGACCTCAGTTTACTGTTGTGCCTCATCGAGTTGTTGTGAGAAATGGATCCAATAATTGAACAGCATTTGGCGTAGGCACTGGGAAGTAAGTGATGGTCACTCAGGAAGTGGCACTCTTGTTCCCACCCCACCTTTGGGCTGCCTTTTGAACCACTCTGAGCACCTGCTACGAGGTGTGATCAAACAATACGGTGAATGTTTAAATAAAAAAATTTTTTACAATAAAAGACACATTGCCATTAATCCCTCTCAGGACACACCCCCCCTCTCTTTGAACACACTTATCCAATCATTCTTTTTCTTGTTTTTAAAGCTAATCTAATTGACTTAGGTAGTTTTGGTTTTCTGGCTTTTGTATACTTTTTTTATTTAAATTTTTATTTATTTTAGTGTGTTTTAGGACCTTAGATCTAAGTCAAGTAGTTGTTTCAATCTACCGTGTTTCCCCAAAAATAAGACAGAGTCTTATATTAATTTTTGCTCCAAAAGACACATTAGGGCTTATGTTCAGGGGATGTCATCCTGAAAAATCATGCTAGGGCTTATTTTCCAGTTAGGTCTTATTTTTGGGGAAACATGGTAGTTGTGGAGGGCGCAGCTCACAGTGGCCCATGTGGGGATCAAACCGACAACCTTGTCGTTAAGAGCACTGTGCTCTAACCAACTGAGCTAACTGGCGGCTGCCTGTCTCATCGTTCTTGCCCCTTTCTGAAGCAGTTCTGGAAGTCTTCTTTCGTGAGTGTCTGTAGTTGCACTGTCGTGCCTGCCTCGATGTCCTGAAAAATTTTGACTTTGGGGCAGAGCCAGAAGTCACACAGTGCTAGATCTGGTGAATGAGGTGGATGAGGACACACTGTAATGTTTTTATTTGACAGAAATTGCTGTATCAGAAGTGATGTGTGACATGGACCATTGTCATGATGGAGGATGATTTACAGCACACTTTAAGACACACTTTCTCTCAACCATAACTCACACCCGACTGCACTGAACAAGTTGAAACTAGTCACACACACTGCTACTAAGGTTCGATGCGCCGCTTCCCATATTGAAGATCCCTGCGTTTCCGTTGGATGGCACTCGGCAGCAGCAGTCACCACATTTTGTGATTGCAACGGAAAGGCTCCGTGTCGCTTCTGGTACAGTAATTTCTGTCAAATAAAAACATTACAGTGTATCCTCATCTACCTTATTCACCGGATCTGGCACCATGAAACTTCTGGCTCTTCCCGAAAGTCAAAATGATGATGAAAGGTAAACATTTTGAATCAATTCAGGACTTAGAGGCAGCCACAACAGTGCAACTAAAGACACTCACAAAACAGGACTTCGAACTGCTTCAGAAAGTGGCAAGAACAATGGGATAAGTGTGTTCGAAGCGAGGGGGAGTGTTTTGAGGGGGATTAATAGCAATGTGTCTTTTACTGTACTACCTTTTAAAAAAAATTTAAACATTCACCATATTGTTTGATCACACTCTATATGCCAGATACTTGACATACATTCTCAAGTCTTCACAGCACACTTAGGAGATAGATGTAGGTTGAATTTTGTCAGTTTTTGCTTCATATATTTTGAGATTTGGCTGTTAGAGGAATATATACTTATAACATATTTCTGGTCTGTTGACTAGTCTGTTCTGCGGTCTTGCTTGCAGCCCAAGGCTTACATGGTTTCACAGAGGAGGGTTCTTCCATGCTTTCTTATCAGCTTATCAATATGTAGAGCAGAAGGGATGCTGGTCACTCACTGAGTCATCCTGCAGGTGGGCTGGTTGAGTATCTGAGTCCCATGCCAGGTCCATTCAGAGTTGGACATGGGTACAGCGCTGCTTTCCAAATGACAGGAAGTAGATACTATCTTTCTCTCCCCTATTTCTACTTATTTCATCACTGATTATTGTTTTCCCAGCATTCAACCACATTGGCAAGTTTATGTTTTCGTTTATTTATTGACCTGTTCATGATCTTCCTTTACCCTGTAGATTAAGGTAAGATTGACAGAAGCTGTATCAGTTTTATTCATTCTTATATAGTCCTAGAACAGGGCTGGCACATAATAGGTGCTTAACAATATGGATTGAATGAATATTATCATTGAAACATCTTAGTCAAGAAAGAATGTCAGTTATATTCAGTTTTTTTTGAAAGTATATTCAAGTTGATAATGTGGTAACGCATGTTTGTACAGTTGGCTGTTTTACTCTTAAATGTTGATACCATTTATTTCATGAAAGGATTTCCTTCCTCTTGATGTTGTGTTTCTTGAGCATCCCTCACCTGATGCAAAAGTTGAGGTGACCCTGAAGTGGCCTTAGCAAATACAGAATTGCAACGCTTCCACAGCCCTCAATTTACATGTGAACAACCAAAAGCTTACTGTTCCACAAAATAGGAGGTGGGTTGGCTGCATAGTATCTAAAATTCATGAATATTGAAGACATCTCCTTTAGTTTCTTTTTTATTTCCATCCCCCCATACCTCTCCCCTTTAGCAGCTGCCGCTTATTCTCTATTCTGTGGGTCTATTTCTGCTTTGTTTTGTGTCTTCATTTGTTTTGTTATTTTTAGATTCCACATCAGTGGTATTTGTCTTTCTCAGTCTGACTTATTTCACTTAGCATAAGATACTCTCTAGGTCTGTCCGTCCGTGTTGTCACACGTGGCAAGATTGCATTCTTTTTTAGTGCTGAATAATACTGCATATGCCACCTCTTCTTCATCCATTTATCTATTGATGGACTTCATAGCTTGACTATTACTAGGAATGCTGCGGTGAACATAGGGGTGCATATATCTTTTGAATTAGTGTTTTTATTTTCTTTGGATAAATACCCAGAAGTGGAATTGCTGGGTCGTATGGCAACTCTATTTTTAGTTTTTTTTGGAGGAATTTTTTGTTTTTTCTTAGTTTCTTGATCTCTGGTTTCATAGCTTTCCAGTTGTTTCCAATTTTTTTGCTATTGTAAGTAATGATTTTATTCATTGCCCAGATATTATTTATAACTTACTACATGCCAGCCACCCCTGTTTCAGGCACCAAAGATAGAACAGTGAACAAAACAGATTCCTGTGCTCATGTAGCTTGCATTCTAGTACATGCTTGCAGCTAAATCATTGCATATATTTTTGATTTCCTGGAGATTGATTGTACTGTAGTGTTTCTTGTATGTGCTGTCCCCCATCTCCCCAACTTTCTTAGCTCAACATGAAATCAGTTGAATAAAGATGAAATGAACACAGGAGGCTTTAAAGCAGTTATTCACAAGGAGCTTTTGGAGTTTCCTTTTCAAAGAGTGTAGTTCACATGCCTGAGATTGCTGTGCCATCTTCTTTGTCTTGAAGTTGATTGATAACAGACATCCACGGGGAATATGCCTGTGCTTTGCTTATTGAAAGTGGGCTGCTGAGCAGCTGGGGTCCACTTGGCCTGGCTTTGCTGCTGTTAGTGATGTGAGTGAGCATTTCCACAGCGGTTCCTGTACTGTCCGGGGCATGCACTCTGTGGACAGACAGCTCCATGGAGATGTTTGGGAAATATAAGAGTTCCAGGCCCTGGGATGGGATGGAAACAGGACCTAACTTTCAAGGACTACAAAACTTCCAGAATTGGAATGTTCCAGACTGGACCAAGCAGGTACCAATGCTGTGTATTCAGAGCTGGACATGGTGAATCCTGATGTCTCTGGAAGACAGTGTCCCAGAATAGTAACTAGATGAGGACTGAGGTGCAGGCACAGGGTTAGAGGAGGCAGTTTGCCATCATGATCAAGAGCTTGGATCGGTCCTGAAGCCAGGTACCTATGGTTCAGATACCAGCTCTGACATTAACTATCTTGTATGATGTTGGCAAAGGTGATGACAGTTTTAATTCACTTCTCCATTTCTAACATAGGTCAAATAGTCCCCTATTTGACCCACCGCCCCCATTTCTATTCTTCCTCTCCCACCACACTACTGCTTTCAAATTTTGTTTTCCTTCTATCACTTATTGCTAAGTGTTTTACTTTTATTTCCCAAACTAGGATACTAATTCTTTGAGAGTCCGGGATTTGAGTCTTTTCTTTCCTCATTGCTCTATATCCTAGCACCCAGCACTTAACAGATTAAATATTTGCAGAATGAAAGAATGAGTTTGCTAGAGGCTTGTGGTTGTTATCTTGTGCTCCCTGGCCCGTATTTCTTCGCTGCTTCCAGGAAAACGTCATCTCCGAGTAGGAACCCAGTAAATGCCTGTGTTTTAGATTTAGACGTCTTGGATTCTGCCTGTCATGCCCTTGGCACTTAACTTCTGAATCTGTTTTTCAGACCAGGAATGAAACACTGTTTCTGTGGCTGGCTTTGGAGGACATCTTTGGGAATTGCTCAGGAACATGAGTTCTGCTGTGTTTTCTCCTGCCACTGTCCTGTTCCCTGTTCCCTTTTCTTTGACAGTACCTGATGCTTGGCAGGGACACCCCGGGGCTCCTGCAGCCTGAAGGCCTTGCTGGTCTCTGCTCTTCAGGGTCCTGAGCCATGGCCTGGTGAATACCAAAAACAGGACGCTGGCGGTTTAATTTTTTTAGTTCTACACCTGTCAGGTTGATGAGATGTTCTCAGGGCTTCGTATAGGCATATAAAATGTATGTTTCTTTCATCAACAAAGGCTATGATTGTGCAAGTCCAAATAATGCTGCTCAGTTGAGTATTTTCTAGTTCAATTTTCTGTAGCTTTTGACCAACTGCATTCTGCCACGTTGGAGAGGAAGATTGTTTGATGGTGCTAGGGATGCTTCTTAAAGTGACAAAGCCTTTGTAGATAGTTTCTCCAGGCAGTGGGAGGTGGCAGGAAGGAGAGTCAGGAAACGGAAGTCTGGGTCCTGAGTTTGAGCATTCACTACCCCAAAAACCTGAGGCAGATGCACATTTTTAAGAAACTTCTAAGTGTCAAGTTCCTTCTCTGTTCAAAGAATAGAGTAGATTACATGTGGTCTGGCTAGTAGATATCATTTTGAGTGTCACTGGTGATTAACAGGGAGAGACTGCTTAGACCACGTGTTGAGATGGATACTGATGGTCATATCTGGGTCCAGTGGGATAGTGTCATGATCGACTTAGTAGTTTTGGTAATCTGTTTACCCAAACAAAATGATACGAATTTTTCTTTCCTGGATGTAATACATAGTTTCCTTTAAAAACAAGTTCATTAAACTGAATGGACTGAGCTGATTTTTAAAATAGTCAATTAGTGTATAGGTGGCATGGGGATATGGCAGAAACCATGAACATAGTATGAGAGGAATGACATTTTTGGAAACATTAAGTAGATGAATGTCAGTTAACCTGCCTGACAGGATTGTTTTGGGGTTTTTAATACAGATAGAAGCTTGTGATTTCTTGAGACAGTGGAGAGGTATTACCTTAAGTTTCTTTTTTTGACCAGGAGGTAGATCTAAACCCAAAGCCTTCCAAGCACTCTCTTGAGAGAGGCCTTCTGTACAGGGTGTCAGCAGCAGTGTAAAATAGTGGTCAGAAGCATGGGCTCTGAAGCTGGATTGCTGAACGTTCACGTAACTCGTGAGTGGTAACGTGACTTAACTTCCCCCAGCCTCAGTTTCCTCCTCGTTAAGATAGGGGTAATAGTCATACCTGCCGCATGCTGTTGAAACGAGGCTTAACCGGGTGGATGCAGAGGGTACCTCCAGAGCAGCACCTAGTCCAGTGTAACAGTATCCATGTGTTGACAATAATGGTGATTATTGGATATAGGTGTGGGGACAGAGCCCCAGAAAGCAGTTTCCAGGCTCTCGGCCTCATGTGGAGAGGTGCTGGCTCAGATAGTGGATGGCTGTCAGCTGTGGCTGGTTGGCCATCAGCTGTAGCCATTAAGCCATTGGCCACTGATATAACTGCCGTGGCTATGGAGGGGAGCCGAGGAGAGTGAAGGAGGAGACTGAAGGAGAGTCAAGGAGAGTCGAGGAGAGTTGGTTGGTTGGCAGCAAAGCGGATAGCAGGTCGCACGTCGTGTAAACCCAGCCTCCAGTGAGACCATAGTGGTATGACTCCCCTACCTATGGCTCCGTGGGTGTTCCTTTTTGGCCTCACCATGTCCTGCGTTCTTATGTGGGGAGCGGGAGCAGAGACCCCGCAGGCCGCCCCGCCGGACACCCCGCACGACAATAGGATACCTTAAAGAATTCATTAAACAGGTTTTACTATTTCTCCCTTCATTTTAAAAAAGAGGTGGCTGGTCTTACTGATGGCTGAGATTATTCTGAAGTTTATTTTATTTTTTTTAAATGAAAGTGGCCTTTCTATTTTAAAAGAGAAGATATTTCTGGATGGAGGAATAGCAGATTTCGACGTTGGTGAATACGTTTTTTCTCCCTGAGTTTCTGTATGTTCTTTCTTTTGTGCTTGTTTATATCTTATCGGTCTGGCTGCCTGGGGCAGTTTAAAACATGTAAGCATTTATGAAACTAAATGTTTCTTAGAATTATGGCGTCTTTGGTGCATGACTTTCTAGCCTGAGACATTTTAACTTGCTCTAAATATCAGAAACACTAGAAATTAAAAAATAAGTTTATGCTATTTTTGTTTATAAAGTCTGCCCTTTTTATTTTGTAGTGGATAAAGGACTTTGTTTATTAGTTTGTAAATAATCTAGTTTTTTTCCTTTCTATACAGTGAGTAAAGGATACATATTCATTTCTGCGTAGATCTAACATTCTTATATAAAGAATGCAGTCTTAGATGCATAAAAACGCAGCACTTATGAGATAGTTTTGAAATACGATTGTGGAAAAGAAAGTAATGATTTAGGATCACGGGTGCATCACAAACCCGTCTCTTACACTTTTCTTTCAAATGTTGATAATTGAATTTTTAATAAGTACTAGGCCGAATGCCTTATCAAGTATGATTTTCCTACTTTGGTGTACAGCTGACCTGTTGACTAGATCTGGTTAGCAGAACAAGCAACAGAAACCAACTCTGAACTTGTCTTCTATTCTAGGTCTAGAGTTGTGGTTAGTAAACCTGGGTTCTCCTGAAGATCTGATTTCTTCTCAGCTTAGAGGTGGGGGTTATAAGGTCTTATAGTCAGCTTAAAATGTGTCCCTGAATCCTTTGTCACTCCTCTTCTCAGGAGCTGGAGCTTAATTCTCCTTCCATTGTGTATGGGCGGGACTTAAGGTAGAAGTGGTAGTGACTGTGGGGATAGAGCCCCAGAGAGCAGTTTCCAGGCTCTCGGCCTCACGTGGAAAGGTGCTCACTCGGGTAGTAAATGGCCATCAACTGTGATTGGATGGCTGTCACCCTGGCGGTTCCCTGAGAGGCCCAGAGAGAGTGGGAGTGCCCTGAGAGCCCTGGCTGAGTCCAGGAAGTCTGGCTGTTCCCAGAGAGCCTGGCTGTGTCCAGGATATTGCATTCACCTCCAGGCTCCTCTCACAGGGCCCCTCGCGGAAGACGCTTGTCACGTAGATTGTGAGGCGAGACCCTGTAGGGGTGGAGTGTGGGGACAGAGCCAGGAGTGCAGTTTCTAGGCTCTCGGCCTCACCTGGAAAGGTACTCACTCAGGTAGTATAAGGCCATCAACTGTGATTAGATGGCCATCAGCTATGGCTAGTTGGCCGTCAGCTGTAACCAGTGAGCCATTGGCCACGAATATAACTGCCATGGCTACGCTAGCAGAAAATGGGGGCTAGCAAGAAGATGGTGACTGGCAAGCACGGATTGCAGTTAGGACCGCGGGTTGCGGACAGTGTGGCTCCTGCTTCCTATGTCTCCAACCCAGCCGCCAGCGAGAATATGGTGGCATGGCTCCTGTATCTATGGCTCTGTGGGTGTTCCTTTTTGGCCTCACCATGTCCTGTGTTCTTATGTGGGGAGCGGGAGCAGAGACCCTGCCTGACACCCTGCATGACAGTGACTCTAGAGACTGAGTCTCTAAAGAGACTTGCTGTCCTGGATCATTCACTCTGGGGGAGGTCACCTGCCCTGATGTGGGGATACTGAAGCAGCCCTGTGGGGAGGAACAGACCACTAGAAGCCATGTGAGTGAGCTTGGAAGTGCACCCTCCATCCAAAGTCACATGCTCAAGTGACTACAGGCCAGCTGACACTTTGACGTAACCTCACGAGAGACCCTGAGCCAGAACCACCCAGTTAAACTCCTCTGGAGTCCCTGACCCACGGAAACTGTGAGATAGTAAATGTTTGCTGTTAGAAGCCACTATGTTGTGGGATCGTTTGTTACACAGTAATAGATAACTAATACAGGTTATTGGTAGGGGCCAGATAGATTGGAGCAACCTAAAGCCATAAGCAACTTCCTCTCCTTGGCATACCTTTTGAATGGGGACCAACAATGGTGGGGACCCCAAGAAAAGCCTTTCTTAAGATAGAGAGGGGAATGTTTTGGGGTCCCATTGGGTGCTTTGCATGCACAAGGAAGGTCTGTTTCAATAGCAGTTTTTAAAGACCTCGCACCTGAGTTACTGACGCTGACTTGGCACACGTGGCTCAGTCTCCAGGCGTGCAGGTGAATAAGGGAGGGCAGAGCAGGTGCTGTCGACGCATGCGTAGAATACAGAAATTGGCTTCTAATTCATCTCCAAGTCCAGTAGCTTTTCATGTGACTCATTGACGTAGTTTTCAAAACCATTGGAAAGGGCAAAGACATTGGCATTCCATTCAGGTTTGGGTTTGAAATCCAGCTTTGCCACTTAGAAGATTGTAATCTCCACAATGGCCAAGATGTATCGGTGACATTCACTTCTGAGTGCCTGGAGTCGCGGAACATGGGAGGTTCTCAGTAGGTATTTTTGAGTGATCCCGTGGACATCACCATGTGATTTGGAGCCTGAATATCCTGCTCTGTATAATGGGGATAAATAGTCCCTGTCTTACATGGTTACTGGAAGGCCTGGAATTTTCCGATAAATCATAGTGCTGCTATTAATAGGACTCCTCTTTGAACGGGGGCTGTCACAAGGGAGTTCATACTTAATGTCAGATTTTGTTCTGTTCTGTTTTTGTATTGCTGTACTATTGTTGGGGGTGGAATTCTGAAGAAGGGAAAGAAATGTGTAGTAGGTAGGGGTAATCGTGGCTGCGTGAGCTGCTACCTTTCTATTCAAAACCTGAGACCTAGAAGAAATAAGAAATATATTGCTTGGCCTTCTGCATTATGTGCTTGTGCGTGTGTGTGTGTGTGTGTGTGTGTGTGAGAGAGAGAGAGAGAGAGAGAGAGAGAGAGAGAGAGAGAGAGAGAGAGAGAGAGAGAGAGAACCCCTTTATCTTTCTAATAATGAAATGTGCAGATGAAGCTCTTTTAGTGGGAATTTTGTATGTGAATTTGAGAAGTCCTGAAAATGAAGTAAAATAAGATATTGGAAAGGAGTAGAAGTCAAGCCTTACTTTTTTTTTTTGTCAAAGAAAATGGCTAATTACACTGGGAGCCAGAGACAGGTGGCTGTGTATGTGACTTGGTAAATAAAGAATGATGTTAACCTCTCCAGAATGGTGTGGCCATTGAGTTTGGGCAGAAAATCCTATAAAGGTGAAAGAGCTGCAGAGTGTAATAAACTCCCAGGTGCTCCATAAAACCCCTGTTCCTCTTATGCTGGCTGGTCAAGATCAAGAGCATGCTGCCCAGCTGCAGAAAGCTTCTTCCTGGTGTGAAGGTGATGAGATTTCTCCTCTCCTGCTATCTGTCTGAATTACTTCTGGGCCTGGCGGAGATGAGGCTTCTCTTTTGATAGCAGCTCAGAGACTTTGGATATCTTATTTTCTTTAAGCTAAACCTACCAGTCTTAATTTGCCAAATAATTTCCACTTCTGGGAAGTCGGTATGGTAAACTCAACAAGACTGTGTGCAGTTCTTTGAGGCCTTGAGGCCCGGAGCAGGCAGCCAGGCCTCTGGGCCATCTTTTCCTTCGTCTGTTAGTGGGCAAAAGAAAAACCAGCTCTGTAGAGTGGTTATAAAGGTGGAATGAAATGAGAAATATGTACCAGCCAGTGGTTTTACTGTTGCTGAGTTTTTTTTAAGTCCAAGGCAGTGTTTCTCCATCTCAGCACTATTGCTGTTTGAGGCCGGGTGTTTCTTTGTTGTGGGGGAATGTCCTGTACATTGTAGGATGTTTAGCAACATTGCTGATCTCTATCCACTGGGTGCCAGTAGCTCACCCCACTCCCCTACTTGTGATACCAAGGATGTCTCCAGACCGATTGGCTCTTGACCACTGGAGGTAGAGAGGTATTTAATGAAGCCCAATGTCAGGTTTTTCCTTTGATCAGAAATGGTGTGGAACAGCACTTAATGAACAAGTGACTTCAATTTAATATTATCTCTTGTCCTTAATAAAGAAATTATATAATGGTAGTGACTTTCCCTCCATTTTGTTACGCATTCACTGAATTGATGATGATTTAGGCCCAGCTGTCTGTTCCCTTCCTGTTGCTTTAAACCAGCATTAGTTACTTTAGGATGGACTTTGAAAAACAATGGCAGAAATGGTATTCTGTGACCCCAAATTATAACAGAACTCAGATTCTAAGAGAACCACAAAAAACTTACGAATAAGCTCAAAACTTAAATGCATTCCCAAGAAGCTAAATTAGAATGGCAGAGGTTATGTATTTGATTTGACATTTTAACGTCTAGAAATCTCTAAAAATTTTTGTTTCTATGATGCATAGAAGACATTGACATAAAGGTGGAGAGAAAATTTCTTTCTAACTTTTCCTAGAATGTCTGGCATCTTCCCCATAGCATACTAGAAATAAAAATGTCTGCTGGTACTGGTTCTGGGATAATGATATTAGTCGTATTAAAAATAATACTTATAACAAATTTTATGATACTTAATATGTGCTGGCTGCCTCTATTAATTCACTTGCCTCTCAGAACAAGCCTGTGTGATAGGTTTGGTCATGCCCACATCTTCCTCTGCATTATAGACAAGGACACTGAAGAAAAGTAAAGTTAAATGACTTGCCCAGAATTACCCAGCTCATAAGCGGCAGCCTGGTCTACTACTGGTCTCTAATGTCATTTCTGCAGATTCTAAGACTTGATCCTCAAGACCAGGAGTGGAAACCAGATCCCACCGCCTATTTTTGTAAATCAAGTTTTATTGGACCACAGCCATGCTGTTTGTTGACTTATTGTCTATGGCTGTGTTCTTGGCTATAGTGGCAGAGTTGAGTGGTTGCTGGCCAAGCCTAAAATATTTACTACCTGGCTCTTTACAGAAAAAGTCTGTCACCCCTGCCCAAGACCATTCTCATCCACATGTGTGGTCCAGAAAGGTAGGAAAATAAAAAGAATCATAATTTCATAAGCTTTCAAATATGATTCCATTAACATTCATGTCATACATTGAGGGTCCAAGTATTGTGCTCATTCTCAGTGTTATGGTTGATATTAAAACATTTATAGGACACACCTCTCCCTCGGGGCATTTCAAGCAATTCTTTGTGGGAGAGGGGAAAGGAGCAGATAGAGTTAAACACATGAAAATTTGAAGACAACATGGCAAGACAGATTGAGGAGCACTTGTCAGTGAGTGTGCAATTAAGATACTGCAGAGTTGGAAAATGAGTATCAACAGTATTACTCTACAAAGTAGGCTTCAATTCTATGCAAAATTTGAAAATAACACTCAGAGTTTCCATTCTTCTTCCTGCTTTTCTGCAACAACTTTAGGATAGAAACTATGGGCCCGTTTTTGTAGAAAGCGAATGGTAACGTGGGGTGGCTCCTTGATGAATGGCACAACGATGAATGGCGGGGCGGGACAAGAAATGAGTTTCTTTTGTCAAATCAGAAATTATGAAAACTTTACAGAAAGTGTTAAAAGAAATGTGTAAGGCTTTTAATTGGTTTTATGATTTTATTACTTTTTTTAAAAGGTTACTTGGTGAGCATTACCCCCTGCTGAACAGTGTAGACACTTTCTGAAGTTTAATGAGCTCTTGGAGTAAAATCACAACAGTTGTGACTCTTGGATATTTTCAAGAGATGGTGTTCTTTTGAGGTAAAAGTATGTTTTATTTATTAGGAGGATTCACTCTACCACACAATCTCCTTTTTATGTGAAATTAGTATGAGCTGCTGTACAAAGCTCTTTGCTCACACCTAACTCACAAAATACTTATTTATTATGTATCAAGTCAACAGTGGCCTAGTGTTTTAGGCTCACTTACTATGCCGAACTTTAGTTAATGTAGAAATGCTTTATAATTATAATTTTGCCACTGGGTACAACTAATACTGTGCATTGCCTTTTTATTATTGATACCTCCTTGGAGGTACCTGTGAGTGAAGGATACTGGCTGCTCTCTAGGATCGGTTATTTAAAATTTTGATTTTAGGTTGAGAATAGACTGAGCTTATGTCGATCAAAACAAAAAGTATTAGGTTGGTGCAAAAGTAATTGCGGTTTTTGCAATTATTTTTTACACCTTTTAAACTGCAATTACCTTTGCACCAACCTATAGCAGAAGTCTTTGGTGCAGGCAGAGATTTTTCGGTGTCTTCATTTCCTGTGGGGCTGATGGATGATTTTTGTGGCTTAGAGCTTGAGATGGTCTGAGTTACTCGCTGAGACCCATCATTGGGTCAGTAGGACCAATTCCAAACAGCATGGCGAGCTGGTCTCTGTACGGAGGCCGGAAGGGACACTGCGCATGCTTATGGTGATGACGGTGGTCACAACCTGCTGCGTGCCCATGGCTTCCAGTGTCTGTAGGAGCAGCACTCCTGTCCGGCCTCCTGTCAGCTCTTCACAGACGTATCAGCACCGTTCATTACAGTTCTACAGCGATTTCAGATGGAGTGTTGTTAGTCTATTTAAGTTTATTGTGGAACCCCAGTGCCTACAGTATATTGTTATACGAATGAATGTCTTGCCTTTTCCTTCTCCTTTGAAGCAGGGACTTGGAACGGCATTGCACAGGTTGATTTTAACAGTCTGTAGGACACACATTACTTTTTGAGGTGTGTGTCTTCCATGGCCACAAAAATCAGTTGTACTCGAGACAGACTGGCACAGATTGAGACGGATTGTGGCATATCCTGGCATTGTGGACTGCTGGTTGGGAACAAGGAGTGTGTGTGGCAGGTGGGCCTGTGAGATCCCATAGGCCAGGAAGTGTGCTCTCCCTGAGTACAGTAGGTGGGGTGGCTTATCTCGGGGAAGAGGCAGCTTGATAGGGTGGTTAAAGGTCTCCATTCTGGAGTCCAGCTGACCTAGGCTTCTGTGCAAATCCCGATTCACTGGCTGTTTGACTTTGGACAACTTTATTCACTCCTTTGAGCATTAGTCTCTGTGCTAGTCCTTTTAGGATGATACTACCAATATCATAAACTAGGTGGTTTACAAATCAATTTATTACTCACAGGTCGGGAAGCTAGGAAGTCCAAGTTCAATGTGACGGCAGATTCAGTGTCTGGGGAGAGCCACTTTCTGGTTCAAAGATGGTGCTTTCTCGTTGTGTTCTCCTATGGTGGAAGGGACTGGCTAGCTCTGTGGGGTCTCTCTTATAAGGGCACTAATCCCAATCTTGAGGGCTCCACCCTTATGTCCTAAACACCACCTAAGACCCACCCTGCCTCCTAACACCATCATTTTAGGGCTTAGGATTTCAACATAAGAATTTTGGGGGACACAAAACACTTAGACCACAGTAATCTCCTTGTCTTTTCAATGGAGATAAACACCTGCTTCATACATAATAGCCTCTTGGGAAGCTCAACACTGAGCCTGGTATGCAGTAAATTCTAATTGTTAGCTTTTTGTTGTTACTGAGTCGGAATGGATTGAGTTGCATTGGGATTCTGTCTGTAAATCAGTGGCTAATGTTAAAAAAACTCAGGAGGACCCAGGAGAGGGTTGACTTATTCTGAAATTCGGTTCTTTTTGAAAATTTGCTAATTCTTTTAGGCCAGCAAGGGGTCATCTAAAGATGTCAGAGAATGGACTTATTGCCGAGGCTCCCAAAATGTCACTTGGCTCCCAGAGATAACCTGTTATTCTTAAAAGCGCCTTGCCCGATAGGAGTCCATTTGTCATATTTGTTTAAATGATGTTACAGAGCTTTGCAGACTTGTAATCTGTGTTCAGAATGGCATTATCTGCACCCATATTGATCAGCCTTACACCTTTGTACTTATCTCTGTTTCCCATATGATAAAATCCCAAAGTTAGACCTAGAGGAAACCCATTAATTCATTAACCTTTGCAACATGAAATGGAAACCTTCCAGAAGGGGACTAGCTGTGGGAGGCATACTGTTTTAAAATCCCTTTCAGCCCCACTGCGTTTTCCTGAGTCCTGCTCAGAGGCATTCATTTGCCCTCACGCAAGTTTTCATAATGTACAGGAATTGGTCAGGATCCAGTTTGGGCTGTCGTTTGAAAATTATTACTTAGTACTTTGAGAAATAATTAAGTAGAGCTGCAGAAAAGACCCCCTCACTGGCATTTTTTGTTCGCTTTGTGGTCACTGAAATCCCAGCCCTCTACAGAATGAGCTTGTTGTAACGTGGGGGAGGTATAAAGTAGAAACATGGTAAAGATGGAGGAATCAGGCCAGGTAAGGCAATTGGTTTCCTTGGTTTCAATTGAGAACATGATTCAGTGGAGAACATGTTGGTCCTCAGGCTGAAATTGGGTGCAGGAGAGACTGGTGGGAAAAAAAAAAATCTGTCTATGGGAAAAGACTTCCCCTTGTGGCTTAATTATTGTGTTTTAGGTCTTAGAATTTCCCCCAAAAGTGTTGTGAATGCTTTGCAGAGAAAACTTTCTTAGAGTCACTCATATTTTGGAGTCTAATAAGTTAAATTTGTCCTTGCATGTAAAACAAATGTCCCTGCATGTAAAGCCAGTTATTTGTGCTTTCTGCAAGTAATTGAAAGTTCCGTGGATTAACAGGGTTGGCCAAGGTTCTTTCTAAAACTTTAGCTTAGAGTTCTTTGGTAAATAACCGAGAACCAGAATGGTCCCATGGAATAAAATATCACATTGAGATGTTACAATATTGGGCTCACATTATGATATTCCAAACTGCAAAGTGAGGACTCTACATTATAAATGTTACTGAATTCAGCACTGTTATTGAGTGCAAACTCGGCATTAGGTGTCAGACTGAGTAGAAAATATATCCCTCCATGTTCCTCTTTTTAAATATGGAATTCTGAACAACACTTGATTGGATGGCTGAGTTGGAGTAAATATGTAGAATGTAAATTCCTTATGTTAAGCTACTGTAATACAATATATTAAAGAAAAACAAAACTGGACTCATATAGAGAACAGAGGCCGGAGTTGGGGTGGGCGAAACTGGTGAAGGTGGTCGAAAGGTACAAACTAAAATAAGTGGGTACAAAATAAAATAAATGGGTACAAAATAAAATAAGTGGGTCTTAGGGATGTAATGTACAGCGTGGGGACTATAGTTATCAGGTTGGTGCAAAAGTAATTGCAGTTTTTGCAATTACTTTTAACCTTTTAAACCGCAATTACTTTTGCACCAACCTCATAATATTGTGTTGGATACGTTAAATTTGCTTCAGAGAGTAGATCTTACAAGTTCTCATTACAAGAAAAATAGTTGTAACTGTGTGGTGATGGATGTCAACTAGACATACTGCAGAGATCATTTTGCAGTGTGTGTGTGTGTGTGTGTGTGTATACATATATATACATATATATATATACACACACACATATATATAATCAGTATGCTGTACACCTGAATATGTTAATGTGATATAATGTTATTATGTCAATTATACCTCAGTTATAGGAAAGAGAAGCATATTGTTGTGCACGAGAAGCACCTATAGTGCATCTCTTACGAGAGACTTAAATGTTGACTTGATTCAGTAGAAAGATCTGGATACTGATTTCCATCTTACCTCTCTCTAATTTTTGGAATTTAGTATTACCTAAAATAAAATTACCTAAAAAAATTAATTTTAGTATTAATTTTAGTATTTAGTATTAATTTTAGTATTACCTAAAAAAAAGCCCTAACAGAACTCCGTAAATACCCTAGCTTTTTGAAAATTGGGGGAAGGGTTAGCAGGAGAAGACTTCTTAATTCTCCAAAACGTTAGCTTGATGTGCTTGCTGGATTCTGTTAGATCTAGCAGATATTATTGAGCACCGGTTTGAATTGTTTGAGGATGAATTTAAAGTAATTTTATCCTGACCTTTCCTTATTGCAATTTTTATATCACCTTATGAGGTAGCTGGAGAATTCCTAGACTGTCTCTTAAACTCTGGGTGGGAATTATTGTTTATAAGTTGTCAGATAGAATCACTAGGTGATAATTCCCCTCTGTGTGAATGTCATGGTTACAGCCTGGTTTTTTGCCTCTAAAAGTACAATTATATTCAAGAAATTTCCTAGTGAATTTAAAAACAGCTGGGTGAAAGTCATTTTAAATCCCCAAATCTAACACATTAGTTCTTTTATGCATTTAATTAAGCAGAAGTTAAAATAAATTAGAACAGAAGACATTCAGTGCTGATTGTTGAATCAACAAAGCAAGAAACAGCCTAGCATTACCCTTCCACAGATGTCTGTCACTTAGCGCTGTTGCCCTATAAATTTGCATCAACTCTTAACATTTTTTGAATAATGATTTCTAGTAAAAACTGGCACACGATGGATAGCAAGCAATGTTCTTTATACAAACGTGTGTGTGTGTAATTTTTTTTTCATACTTTTACATTGCTGGCTTGGATCATTTTTTGGGAGGGGGCACTAATCAAGAATGGTAATGTTTAGGAAAATATTAAAAAAATAAGATTTAGCAGTAAATTTGAATATTAGTGAAAATGAGTGGAGAGTTTCATTTTTGGTACTAAAGTATTCTTAAGGACAGGGTGAGTTTGAGTTTAATTTATCTTTTTGTTTTTTAGAATTTTCCCTAAAAGCTATTTCTTTTTAAAAAAATTAAATTTATTGGGGCAACATTTGTTAAAAACATATCAATTTCAGGTGTACCACATTATAATTTGACATGTTTACTCTATTGCATGCTTACCACCCAAAGTCTAGTTTTCTTATATTACCATATATTTGACCCCCTTTACTTACTTTGCCCTCCCTCACCCCTTGATTTGTCTTTATAATGCAGGTAATGTATGGTTGGTTCATTGTAGAGATAGTTGATTAAAAACACAGTAGCTGGAAATGTACCCCAGTATTCTCATCATCAATAGAGATCACTGTTACCTTTTGGGTATATAGAGTTTTTCCTAGTACGTATATACTTTTGGCTTTTCAAAAAAACAGGATTATGCTTTACAGGCAGTCTTATATTGTCTTTTTTCCCGTTGGACCATAGAATATCATGATTGATATATGTCTGCTATTGGTTTCCAAACAATTGAGGGGAGAGGTGAGGGTGTGCTTATGTTTCAGGTTAAAGAAGATTTTAGCCTTAAATTTTGGATAGTTTTTGCTGGGTAATGGGTACATGAGAGTTCACTATACTCTTGCAATTGAATTTTTAATTTTCCTTAATAAAAATTTTATATGTGTGTCACTTAGTCACAAACATCTTTCTACAGATTAACACCATTGTCATCATTCTTAGCAGTCACTTGTCATACCATAGTAGCGTGGACCATAATTTGTGGCAGGGCCATAATTTATAGCATCGCCATAGTTTAACCAAGACCCTATTATTGTACACCTCCGCTTTCAGTACTTTAGACCATTCTTGTAAATGGATGCAAACTTGTTTAGTTCTCTTCCATTTTGTTGATTAAATTTTTACTTGTTTTCATGGTTCAACAAGTAGTTTTGAATTATGATGACTGAAAAGATGAGAAACAGAAATCTTCAATTAGAAAAGTTATTATTAAAGTCTGTGAAATCAGTGTATTCTCTGAATGCTGAGTTGTAATTCAAATGAGTCTTAGTTTCAAACACACACACACACACAAACACACACACACACACACACACACACACACACACACCCCACCAAATTTTTTTATTGTCACACGTCTTAGTGCCTTGATATAGTTCACCATGTGACACAGTTGTATTTGACTCTTCTGGAGATACTGTTGTGTACATGGAGACTGGATATTTCATGTGTGGTCTATCATTGTGTTGTTTATTCATCGCAAGCTGCTGATTCCCATTTCTCAGCTGAGGGCTCTCCTAGGCCTTCCACTGCCAGGTGGCAGTGGGGCCAGACAGACTAGAGACAGGGCAACTGTGTGAACACGGACCGGCAATTTCTTATCTGTATCCACAGATCGTTCAATTGGGAATCCTTAGTGATGAATATCACGTATTTCGTGAGCCTCCAGTTAATTTGGGTAAGAAGAATACATTTAATGTGGGTCACTACCTGGGTTATAAGAATACATTTAATGCTAATCGCAGCCTCTTAACAAGTATGGGACAGGTTCTGTATTATACCTGGTACCTACTTTACCTGATTGAATCTTTACAAAAGCCATCAGAGGCAGATTCTATGATTCTTTCCATTTTACAAGTGAGGAAATGAGGCCTAGAGAGATAAAGTAACTTTTTCAGCGAACGTCACTCTGCCAACTTTAGATTTTTGGTTGGCCACAGTCACCCCATTGAGTAGCTTGGATCAAGATCCCAATGGATCAGTGGTGAATTTTTGGTAGATGGGTGTTAACTTATTAATGATAACTATGCAAATAGAAAGCCTACATAGAGGCCGGTGATTAAAATCTGCCCATTGTTATGTGTCTAAAAATTTCTTTCCTATCTACCCATGCCTCTGGTGAAATTGTATTGACTTTCCATTTTTAGTCCCTCTTAATTTGATTTGGAATAAACCAAATTTCTATTGTGTAGGGTCCCAGAGCGGTAGTGGCTGGCTTATTTGACATATTTTTTAAATTAGCAATTTTTGAAAACTGTCAGCCCCCTTGCTGTGGAACTCCCAGAGCATGAGTGGGTGACACACAGACTACTCGGGGTTACTGGGCCGGGACTGCGGGGAAGAGAAGTGCTTGGTAGAGTTGCTGCGCTACCTTATGAATTAAAATTTGTGAAAGCTCTTTGGGAAATTCGGTACCCAGAGGTACATACACCTCGTTTGGAAATGACGTGCTGTGCGCAGAGCCTGAGCAGAGTCTCCTTGCTGAGTGGATGGGACTGCTTTCTCATCATTAGACAGGCCCTAAGAAGGGGCGGTGAAATGCGGGCTCATCTCCGGCAGCGTCCAGCTGCAGTCTCACATCGTGTCCAAGACCTGGATGCGAATGCCTTCTCCAAGCCAAAGGAACATGGATGATAAATGTAAAACGATTGCCCATTTTGACCTCCAATGTACTCTTTCAGACTGCATCTCCACCCCTAAATTTTTGGAGGCTGCCGAATGCTCTCCTCACCCCCCAATTAAGGATCTCTGTATAAGATACTTTTTTTCCTCTTTCTTCCTCTTAAACTTTTCTGGAGTAGTGGTTTTTAGTTTTTAGTTTTCTTAAGTGAATACAGTCATTCCTTACTTAAGTTTATTTGAGTAAGAGGAGAGAATATTCACAAGGATACCAAGCCTGATGGGATTGGAGAGACTGACAGAAATCCTGCAACACTGTGCTGTAGTCCAATTGGATAGTTTGGAAAGCTTGCTACCTCAGATGTGGATGTATATACCCAGTCCCAAATGGTACATTAATTGATTTTGATTGTATGACTCCAAAGCTTGAGCATTTCAGTTTTCCGACTAATGGCTGCCACATTTGGCAAGGAGCCCAACTGCACACGGGGTTCATTTTAAAAGGAGATCTTGACAGCTCATCCGGAGGAGAGAATGCATGCTAGCTGGGTTTTTGAGTAGTTGCTCAGTTTCAGAGGAGGTTGTATTGCGTTTACTTAAAAGGTATCAGAGATTTAGCACCCCTACCACCAGCCATGCCAGGGTGACTCTGGTAATCACTTGGAAACCCTTCACAGTATGGTCTCAAGGTGTCCTCCTTAGATTCCAACTAATGAAACCTCCAATGATGACAGGGTTCACAAGGCTTAATGAAAGTCGGTGGGAAGTTAAGTTCAGGGTGATGCCAAGGAGAAGTAAAATCCCTGACACCTTGCTCCCTTCTGTTTGTCCTACTTTTTCTCAACTGCCCCACTACTCGCACATTTTCTCTATCTCAGTTTGAATTGTCCCCTTAAGCAATTTACTAATTAGACATGAAAATCTCCCAGTCTCTCAATCCCAAGGCAAAACTGATGAACACAGCAAACCGAAGCAGTTGGGCTAGAAAAGAACAGAGATGTACCTGCAGAGATTTGAAGCTGGAGCCAATGCTGGTAACCCGAGGAGGGTGACCTTAAGTCCGTTAATGCCAGTTTGTCCTAGTGTCGTTATTAACAGTGGCCCCCTTCACTCTCTGGAACATCCTGTTTTAGACAGTGAATTATGAGGACAGCAGAGGAACAAGTGCGTGAAGCAGGGTAGGTGGGGATGTGGTGGTGGGCGCTCATCTGGGATGGTTGGCTCTGATCCACCAACAGTGCCTTGGATGAAGGTGCACCCACTATTGCCATAATTGAGTCTCAGGGAAGCCAGAAATACGGGTGTTTAGTTGAATGTCCCAATTTAAAAATGTTGGCAATTATTCAGCTTTATAATGAAAATTGTGGGGGCAGGCAGAATATGTGGTGATGTGTTAACTGCTTTTGAAGGGATTTTTCTATTCCTTTAAAAAAAGAGACATAGGGGATAAAGGATGGAAGGGAGGAACATGGAGATATCAGCCTCTAGCATGGGCTGTGGGGATTCACTGGTGAGCAGATCTTTCCTGTGGCTTTTCCTGATCATAAGGTTCCAGTACAGATTGCTGGGTGGGGATGACCAGGGGTAGGGCATGCACTAGAATAATTATTGGTACCTGGTTGGTGTTCGGTGTCTATACTATAGCTTGCTGGGTGATGGAAATCTGTGCATGACATATGTCAGGTGCATCATGGGATGTGTTTAATGGGAAACGAGTGGTATAGAAATTATTTTCAAATGTGGTCATGGCTTTTAGGTCATGAATTTCTGTTCCTTTCCATAACCAGTTTAGGTGACTAGCTTTGGTTCTGAGTCAGGGTGAGTTAATCTTCTGACTTTATGTTCTCCTAAAAAAATGTAGTAATGTCCTATCTTCCCTTGCAGCCATTTCTGTCTCTGTGAAATAGGCGATTTAAGGTCCATCCCATCCTAAAAGCTTTTAGCCTGTAAAAAGCGGCTTTTCTTGCTTTTAAAACCTTCATCCTCTGTTTAGAATAAAAGGCATTCCTGGATCTATTAAATAGGCAGTTAATAAGGCCACAGAAGCTGCCCACTATACAACCAACCATAAAACTTGCTCAGAGGACAAGACATGTATTGGAATATTCTGTAATGATCAAATGCCGAAACATTATCGTCAGCTGTGACCCTGTAATCCGTATTCATAATTGCAGTCTTCATTTACAGGGAAATATCGATCTGCTTTTAGTTTGTCCTGAAGGTTGACTGGGTCTCAGGAATCTACAATCTACTCATGTCAGATTGCCTGCTAGGTAGGACCAGCTTGAATTCAGCTCTTTACAGGAAACATTGTCATTGGAGAGGTCTAGGATGTGTATTTCACCTGGATGTAATTTCCAATATGTGCTTCCTTTTCTGGGGATAGTTTTTCATTCCTTTTATAAAATATAGGTTACAATATAGGGACTCACACCCCATGGAGTTTTTATGAGGTTTAAATGAGACAATTCATGTAAAATGCCTGTTGAGGACATAAGAAGCACCAAATACATGGTAGATGTTACGATTTTTCTTACTCTGTATTTAAATTTTTAAAAATCTTGAATTTTGGATTAGTAATCTTGTTGACCATTGAAGAGAGTTGCAAAAAAAAACACAATATGTTGGCTTCATTTTCTTGATTATTGTAAAGTGAGCTAGTAATGAAAACAAATGACAAAGAAAATTTTGGGATAATTGGTGAAATTCGAATATGGACTGTAAATTAGACCATATTACAGCAATGTTAAATTTTCTGAATTTGATAATTATGCTGTAGTTATGGTAGAGAATGTCCTGTTCTTAAGAAGTTCACTGAGGTATTTGGGGCTGAAGGGGCATAATGCCTGCAAATAATTCTCAAATGGTTGAGGAAAATTATGTGCATAGAGAGTTATAAAGCAAATGAAGCCAAACATTGACGATGATGGGTATGCCTGAAAGATACATAAGCATTTTTGGTACTATTCAACATAAATTGATTTTAAAAAAGTTGACTAGTGAAAAAAACATGTAGCTGGTAAATGTTCTGTATTTCTTCACCAGGTAAAACCACTGGTCCATTTCTCTTAGCACTTCCCATCAAAAGGTGAATTTCTCTCCATTAGAGCTATGCGACATCCCACTCTGCTTTCCCACCCTACAATTCTTGATTGCTGGGTACTGTTATTTGAAAAGAAGAACTTCTTTGCCCAGCAGTTTAGTGCTCCTGCTGTTTCATTTCCAACTCCAAGTCATAATCCTTTGTTCATGACATTATAATCATCACCACAAGTGGCTAATTGTGATGTCACAAACGGAGGATTATGACTCAAATGAGAAATAAACAGCAGGGGTGGATTAATTCCTAAGCAACGCAGAAGATTTCGTTTGGTGCAAATGCCCCAGGGTAATAAAATTTAAAACCCGAAAAAGGCCAGAGCAAGACAAAGCTGAACATATGTGATCCATTAGCCAAATTGTCTTTAAGTGGAAAGCTTTTTTTTTTTTCTCCTTCTCCCTCTCTCCTCCTTACTTAATTTTCCATGTGGCATGAATAGCTCCTCTATGGCAGATAAATGGATTTGTTTTTAGTTCTAACAAAGCTCAAGGTGTCTTGCTGACTAATTACGGGGATGTCACACCTGGACTGAAGAGTGAGTCATTATTGAGCTGCCGGCGGTGGTTTTATTTTCTCTAAAGTTGAATTGCTCTTTGCAGTCAGCATTGCTAAAGTCAGACTGTAAAGATCAGCACAATGGCTGCAGACAGCTGGGCTGACAATTGACAGCAGCCCACCCTGGAAAGCCTGGGAGGGTCCTTGCAGAAGGAGAATGGCATCCGTTGCTCAGGCCCAGGACAGTTTTCTGAATGGGTTACATGGAAATGAAGGAGTGGTAACAGCTGTTGCTCTGGATTGGCCTAGAATTAGTCAATTCTCTGTGGAACTGTATTTTCAATTCCAAGTCAAGGATATATTTTGTTCCCTTTTAGGAAATGTGTGGTTCCCATACTATCTGGTTAACCAAATATCCGAACTCGCCTCTGCAAATGACACTTAACAGCTCCTTTATCCTTGAGGTTATTTGGCTGTCTCAGGAGTACTTTTGAATCTGTGGCCTTTTCCAAAACCATGTTTCGGTAGCCAAACTAAACTGGAAATCCCTTTGAATTGTTTTCCTCTTCATAGGACATCGTGTTCCCTTCTCCCATCTGTTATATTTAGTTCTTTCATGTACTGCTGTTGGAGCCTTCTCTGGACTTTGAACTTAGCCCTCACTTCAGTTTTGGAAGCCTTCTTGAAAAACATCGGTGGAAGACTTGAGGCTACAGTTTGGCATTAGGCGCAGAGCAAATAAAGCCACATTTAAAAAACACGGTCACTTGAGTTATAAAGGAAACTTCCTTTTTGAGTTTAGGCATTTAATAATAGCCTTCATGCACAAAGTAATATTATGTGATTATTATCTTGGGGCTGTGATCAGAATGTGTTGCTCTGTTGGTAACGTTTAGACATGTGCCACTTTATTTGTGGTTCAGATAAAGCATCTCCGTGGTACTAGCAAGCAGGATATAACATGGCCTTGTAGTCGCCCACTAGTTTGGGGTTCTCTGGAGATAAAACAGCTCTGAGAAAGTCGTACCTCCATTTGCCACTATTTTCTCCTTTGTGACCAGAGGTGTTTTCTGTGTTTTTAAGAGTAGCACAAACAGAAGTGTTTGAGCCTTCTGGGTTGTGGGGCAATCACAGCGTCTCCTGTTTCACACCTGCGTATATGTGTGTGGTGGCAGTGGGGGTGTTTTTCCTGCTGTTCTCCACGTTAGTACACTGCGGCTAGCTCTTTTGCAGGATGAGTTGTTTGGTGGCAGGGAGGTGCCTCCGTGTGTTCTTTCATGAGTGGTCAGCTGTTCTTTAAAGGGAGTGTACGTTTAGTTTTTCCTTTTTTGAGTGTCTTGTTCGGAACATTTAAGGCCCTTCAGAAATGCAGTCATTGCAGTGTGGGTTTTCTCTGAGCCAGGATTTGTGCCACTCCAGTTAATACTGGGAGAAACACAGGAAACAGGCCCGAGGGGCTTCTCAGCATGGGACAGGCGCTCCCAAACCTGCTGTGGTTGTTCATGTGGCCAGTCTCACCCCAAGTGCTGTGGGAAATATTCAAAGTTGTAAAATTAGTGGCATCTGATCCTGGGGAATTTACAGCTTCGTTTGGAAGCCAAATTTGGGCCATGTGAAATCACTTAGCTCAGTTTCAAAACCAAGAGTCAACAAATGTGAATTAATAGATTAAAGCTTGCCTGTAAGATTCCAAGGAACTAGGAGATTTAAGTTCTATAATTTATTGGAGAAGGCTTTCTGCAGTAGTTGAGTTTGGGATCCAGGTTTCAAAAGAATCAACACAGGGTGGTGAACATGATGTCTGATAACAGAGGTACCTACGTGTTAATCCCCTTCCCTGCCATTCACTGACCCTCGGACCAATTATTTAGCCTAAGTCTAGTTTCTTGAAGATGACCTCCCTCCCTCCCTTTTTCTCTCCCTTAAATGTAAGAGCACCTACCTACCTCATAAGGTAACCGTTGTGAAGACTGAAGGGGACAGTGCCTGTAGGGACAGGGCTAGGAGAGCAGTTTCCAGGCTCTCAGCCTCATGTGGAAAGGCGCTGGCTCGGTTATTAGATGGCTATCAGCTGTAACCAGTTAGCCACTATTCTTTTGTATACAACTGCCGTGGCACGCTAGCAAATGCAGATTGCAGATGGTGCAGATCTTGTGGATCCTACTTCCTGTGTCTCACCAGTGAGACGGGTTCAGGAAGACCCCTTGTTGGGGACACTGGCGGATGTTTGCTTCTTTTGTCTCTACCAGCCACCATGGAGACTAAAGTGCTATGAATCCCCTACCTGTGGTTCCGTTGTTCCTTTTCTGCCTTCTCATATCCTGCGTTCACCTGCTGGCAGCGGGAGCTGAGGCCCTGCATTAACAGTGCCTGTGAAGATTTGGGCAAAGTGCCTGCACTTATTAATTGAGAATTGGGAATTACCAATGGAAGCAGAGAGTATGCAAGAGAGGGAAGCTGGCAGGTGCACACAGGAGCGCTGAGGGAGAAGGGTTACGCTAAGCCCTAGTGTGGAGGGCAGGTTAGCTTGTTTAGAAAGAAAGGATTGATGAGGGAGTGACCAGGGTTTGGTTAAGGGTAGGAGTGTCCTTGATGACCCCACTGGGGTACCCTATTGGTGTCAGTTCAGGGATGTAGACGCTGAGTTAGTGATATAAGGAGGTTGTTGGGAGTTAATGTGACAGGTAAAGGGGGAGGAAGCAGGACTGGAGAGGAGGCACCTCAGAACACTGTAGATCTGACAGTCTCAGCGAAGCCAGCGGGAAGCTTTGGAGCAAAGGTTGCTGTGGGGACAGAGCCCCAGAAAGAAGTTTCCAGGCTCTCGACCTCACATAGGAAGGTGCTGGCTCAGGTAGTAAATGGCCATCCACTGTGATTGGATGGCCATCAGCTGTGGCTAGTTAGCCGTCAGCTGTACCCAGTGAGCCATTGGCCACTAATATAACTGCCGTGGCTACGCTAGCAGAAAATGGGGGCTAGCAAGAAGATGGTGGCTGAGCCTGTAAGTGGCGCAGTGAGAGTTGAGAATTGTGTGGCTCCTGCTTCCTGTGTCTCCAAACCGGCTGCCAGCGAGAATATAGTAGTATGACTCCCCTACCTATGGCTCCGTGGGTGTTCCTTTTTGGCCTCACCATGTCCTGCATTCTTGTGTGGGGAGCGGGAGCTGAGACTCCGCAGGCCGCCCCGCTTGACAGTTGCCTATTATATAAGCAGCAAATTCTTGATAGGAGATCTGAGCGATGAAGGAACCCCTAGCCTGCCACACACACAATCCCTCAGCCAGGCTGCTCCACTATTTAAACTGGGGCCCCTGTCTTTTTCTTATTTTCCATCTTGTTTATTTCCTTCACAGCGTTTTATCATCAACGGTAATAAAAAGTGTGTACACCACATCTCTGCCACCGTGGTGCAGCCCTTGCCGTCTAATTGGCTGCCGGCACACAGCAGGGCAGAGGAGGGCGTTCCGTGGTAGCCCGGCATGCAAGGTGTCATCTCTCTTATTGCCATGACCTGTCATTTGGCCTTGGAAAGATCACTTACCTCTTGTTGGATTGTGAGCGGGAATGCAGTCATTGTGAAACTTGCTAAATGTTCACATGGGGCTATGCATTGTGGTTATTTCAGTTAATCTTTGCTGCATTTCAGTAGTGGGGAGGGACTGGCTTGTAATCGGTTTGCAACTAGTTTGTAACTAGTTTAGTAGTAAGAGAATGCATGCATGCAGTCCACTTTATGGATGAGGAAACTGAGCTTCAGAGAACTTGGATGTTAAGACTCTTCAGGGTCACTCAACTCGGGAGTGGCAGAGGGTGGGATCTCAGCTCTTCTGCCCACCAAGCCTGTGGCCTTAACTGCTCTGCTGCCATGGGGCAGACCCAGGGGAGCTGGGGGAACCAGTAGAAGGAGGATTTGGCCCACACCAACCCCGTTACCTCTCATTGTTCAAGGTGCCAGTATTAATGACCTTTTAGGATTGGCCTGTTGCTGTAATAGTTGGTGAGGCTGTGGGGAATTGGTAATGTTAGACATCACCCTTGGGACTTGAAACTGGTACGACTTCCAAATTTGGGCTCCGTCTGTCACAATTATACACGCGCATACCCTTTGATCCTGCAGCTCTGCTTCCATCTTACAGATGAACCTCCACAAGTGCAAAATGACTTATGTCAGAGTTTTTCATTACAGCAGTGTTTGGATTGGGGAAAGATTGGAAACAACCTGATGGCCCATTAACAGGGTTGTTTTACTAAATTATGGTATGATAATGCACTATTACCTATGTTGCTCCAGTAAAGCAATTGTGTATGAACTGATTATACATATGTTTATCTATCTATGATCTCTCTATCTATACCTGTATTTTCCTGGATATCTTGTTAATTAGGGGGAAACAGCAAGGTGCACCACAATATCTACGTTAGGCTCCTTTTATCGGGGATGCATGTGGGAGTATAACCAGCATTGTGGTAATAGGTGCTGTCTGGGGAGGGGGCGGGTCCAGGAAGAGGTTTTCACTGTCCATGCTTTTGTACTTTTGACTTTGACTGTTATAATATATGCATATGTATTATCAATTCAGAATAGTCAGTAAAGAAATCTCCCCAAACCAACTGCCCCAAAATGAATTGAATTGGCCATTAGGAGCAGGAAGAAGCGATCATATAAACTCTACCAGTTAGATAATACCTACACTGAAATAAAATAAAATACCTGCTTATTTCCTGTGGAGAGGAAAACACCAAGGAGATATTCACCAATTTGGAGGAAATGTTGGGAATAGTTGGACTTTAAAATTTTATTATCTGGGTTATCTTGAATTTGCTTTATGGGGCTTTCAATGATGCCCCAAATTGGTACTTAGCTACACTCCAGGGTACCCCCAACCCAGATTTGCGGTGGAGGGCACATGTGCTGTCTGTGTTAGCTCTGTTCAGAGTGACAGCCAACATTTATTCATGTAATGACGATTAATGATTCTTGTGGGTGGTTCGGGGGGTGGGGGCTCCACCATCTGATGTATTTCTCAGGGCTATAAATGGATTCTGCGGGTGGACATTAGGGGACCTGGCATGACCTGACTAAATGTGGCTTGGGAACCCCTTTTGGAAGTTACTGGTTGATGTTCCTTTTTTTTTTTTTTTTTTTACTCCAGCAAAGTGATTGCAATGCAAAAATATGAAACCGTTAACTTCCATATTTATACAAATGTATGAAAAGGAATGAGAAGTTAGGAAAGCGTGAATTATTTCTTAAGTAGGACTTTGTGGCTTCGTTGGTCATAGAAATCTTTTTATTAACACATTAGACAAATTCTTTAGAGGCCAATTTGCATTCACTTAGAGAAACATTTGTGGGGGTGGTGTGTAATGTGCGACAATACCTGCTCCTTTTCGGGAAATCAGTTTGTTAAGTAGCCCTCAAAATATGACAGCTTTATGGTAGGATTATGACTTTTTTTTTTGTTTCCATGTCTGCTAAAGGCCAACAGAATAAGACAGTTTAAATCACACGCCATTATGTTGATAGGGGTGTGGGAAGCTCAGATGAGCTTCCAGAAGTAGAATTGAGTACCAGGCTTTTGCAAGCACCTACTTAGCAGAAATCTTAAGTACAGCTCCTCGGTAATTACATGGTTTAGAGATGTGCCCCCTGAGTCTCTTCTTCTCACGGTGTCTGACCTTCCTGAGCACTGGCAGAGATCCCCTTCTCTACCCCAGGCTACTGAGGTGGTTGTCAGGGAGGTATGTTGCCAGGTAGAGATGTGGCCTCCAGAGAGAAGCATCCTCTGGAGAAATCCATGTTTCCAGCTAGATTTGTATTATTTACAGGAGTTTAAGCAGGCCCAGTATTTAGACCAGTGTTGCCCTGAAAAACTGTTTTCTGTCCTCAGTCATTGAGACACAGAATTTAAAGTGCAGCCAAAAAAGGGGCTGTATGCTGATCAACCTAGGGAGCAGGTTCCCAAGTGGCAGCCTTGAGTCTGTATCCAGGCATTTGTCATCCCAGCTGGGGATCTTTGAGGAATCACAGCTAGATTCCACATGAGCTCATCATAGGCCTGCTTTCCTGGCTGCCACCATCTTTCCAGAGACTTCAGAGGCCACCAGCTGTGGAAGCGGGTCTAGAGCTTTGTCAGTGATTAGCTGCACGGCGGGAAAGGCTCTTAGCATGTCCCTGGTCCTGCAGCTCTTTGGTGGATTGGAGCAGTTTCATCTGGCTCCTTACTGAGGGGGATGTGCAACTCCGATAAGTGAAAGGAGCCTGTGTCCCAACCTCTGCCCTGCATTTTCCATACCAAAGGATTTCACGCTTATGTTTGTAAAATTCAATTGTTAGTGCCTTTGTCAGCTGCTACTTTAAATTCTGTGTCCTTTTCCTGTTTCCGGGTCATTGCCTGGTAAATGGTAAACACTGCCATATCCAGCTTTCTGTTTCTAGGTTATCTTGTGGGAGGCTAGTCAGTAACAGGATCTTAGATAGCATGGGTTGACCTTGACTTGCCGGCTGAATTTGGGGACTGTCCTACCTCTCTTCTCAGTGCATCAGGGGAACTATCCCGCCTTGTCTGGTGTAACCTTTGACTTTACAGAGAGGGCCGGAGGTTGAGGTTTGGTAACAGACCTGCGATTTTAGGTTAAGGAACGCAATGTTGGAGAATCAGACCTTACTTAGCCCAGGCATCCTGACTTCTTAGGACTCCTTTTACCATAATAATCTATCACTCTGGGTTTTATTTCTAGGAATGAAAATTATATTTCCCATTTAGCCTAAGGAGAATATTTTGCAATTCATATTTGGGACTGCTGTAACAAAGATCCCTAACACCAGCCAAAAGTGATTTGGTGATTGGAATGACTCATTTGGGGCAGTGATTCAAATAACTGCTCCCTTACTGTCATCTGTACTAAAGAGTTGAAACTGTATGTGTACATTCACACGAGTGTACACACACGATAATATGTTTACTGGATTTACAAAGACTCTAGGATTTTTAGTCAGACTAGATGCATATTTTTGATGGTCTGACTTGAAATGTAGACTGTATGGCATATATTAAATTCATTTGGAAGGGGTCCTCAGGAGAGCACCTCCAATAAATAAAGAAATAGGCAATCATTGTCTTCCAGGGCAGCTGGAACTAAGTTAGACACAGTGAGAGGCTGAAGTGGCTGCCCAGTTGGAAGACTGAATCTATTCCAGGATGCCAAGCACTGGGGTCTCCTTGGAAATTTAGGTGCAAAGCTGAAGTGGCAAGGACAGATGTGAATTGCAGGCACTGATTTGCATCAGATCTGCTCTCAGGGGCACGTCTGTGTAGTGCAGTTGAAAGTAGCATCAGAAATTCTAGTCTTTCTATTTATTGATAGTGAATAATTTTCTCAAGAAATGGCAGAGAACAAACTGCTATGACAATCATAATGATGACAACATAGATATCTGCCCATTTTAGAGTGTGCTTATTCCATCCCTGAAGTAAGTTGATCAGAGAAATTGAGGATTTAACCGGCTTCGCTTTATTTTATACTGGAAGCATTTGGGAATCTCGGTTTGCGTTCTGAGAATTCTCCAGCTACGAAGCTTTCAGTAAGGTTTGAACGAGTGTTCCTCTCAAGTGCTTTGGAATGAAAGCCCATCAGTGGAAGGAGTCAGTCAGGCAAAGGGGCAAAGTTTCTAGCAAGTCTCCTTGTTCTTCCCACACCATTATTCTACCTCTGTTTTTTCCCTTCCTCTGGGCACTGTCCACGACCTCCAATGGGTGAGGTGATAGGAGAGAGCTTCGCCAGGCTGTTCTGGCATTAGCTCCAACCAGGCAGTGGACCTGACTTGATGTGACAACTTCTCCAGCTTTCCTTGTGCAGAGCAGATGGCTTCTAATACAAACACAGTAATTCCCAGGGGTTGCTATCACTTTTAAGTGCAGGGACTTCCCATAAAGCCACTGAAACCCAGAAGGGATAGTGTGAGATGGCAGAGATCTACTAAGCATCAGAATCAGGTCCCTTTCTGAGTGTTTGTTTCAGGGTGACGTGTTAACCCATTCTCTCCAGGACAAATGCTTACTTGTCCTCGTGTTTGATCGGGACATGTGTTATATACAACACCTGTTTTAGGTCCCTGCTTGCCTTGTTTTCCATCTCTTTGACATCTGATACATGCAAAGTGGAGGAAATGTGCAAAAGAGTCAGACAAGTGGAACAAACGTGCACAAAATCAGGGAATGCCTGGGACTCTAAAACACTACATATGTTTTTACCATAAAGGTCCATGAAGGGATAAATTCATCCTCCTTCCCCATCATCATCATACACTGTGACATTTATAAATTCCACATCCTAAGAGAAAACCATTCACTCACGTGGTTTCTGGTAGTTGACCCCTGTTCTTTTTGAAATGCCCTTTTAACTATTTGACCAGAGCAAAGCTCTTTGAGTGACAGCAGTCCTCTGTTGGCTTTTGAGTTTGTGTCAGGCTTTTGCTAGAGTGTGTTTTCTTTTTTTTTTTTAAAGGAAATTAATAAAATGATACACTCAGTGCCAGGCAGTTTTAGATCTCAGCATTGTCTTCCTCAAAAGGCACATTAGAGTTTTTTACATCTCTCGGATGAAACTGCTTAGAAAATGATTGATTTTTGGAGAGAATGGCTGTATTTTTATGTAGGCAAAATAAAATCACATTATCTGTCAATAGAAGAATGGTGAAATAAAATACAACACAACAAAAATGTGGAATATTAGGCCTTCTCAAATATTAAAAGTCTATACTGACATGGAAAAATGTTTACTGTATTGTTGGGTGATAAAAACAAGTTGCTAAACAATATGGAGTGTGATCCTTTATTTTTTAAAGGAGCGGAAAGACCAGCCTGTTCTGTATGTCTTATCTCTGGGACTGAACACGTATTTACTTAGAAAAATGACCAAAAATCTATAAACAAAACTATGTTCCCTCAGGGGCATGAAGCAGCATTGGGTGGAAGGAGACAAAAGGTGACCATTGTGTTTTGTTTGGACCTACATGTTGTCCTAATCTTCTACAATGATAATATGTCTGTACAATATGTATATACAAATTCTGGAAAACATCCCAAAAGGTTCAGTGCAGACAATACTTTACCTGAGGTCACCATTGGGGTCCCACCAAGAATAAAGAGAGCAGCGAGTGTTTCAGTAAAATTTTAATACCAGGAAGGGCAGCTGGGGCTTTCATAAAGGCTGGTAGGTACAGTAGTGGAGTCGCGTTAAGTAAAGAGGACTTAGGTTTGAACCTTGAATCATAAAGAAATTATTGGTGAGGGCATGGACAGAGGGTGTTACATCACATACAGGTTTGAAGATAAATGTATTTTCAAGTTATGGAGAGTACATAAGGTAAATAGGATGAAGAATGAGCATTTCATACTTTCTTTACTTTTATACTTAATTTTGTACATTCTAGTGCTAAACTGTGAATAACATACGATAAATAATGAATTTTCTTCTACTATATATCCTCCCTGCTTTAAAGACTTAGCTGTTCTTTAGTAAGTGGGGTGCCAGTCAATGGTTTGAAGAGTTTTCTGTTGTATGTAAGTTGTAAATAACATTTAAAAAAATTTTAAACATAAACATTGGTAATTTATAATACACAGAATAGAGATGTACATAGTGAAAAAAGCCTGCCTATGGAGTTGGACAATCCAGTGTTCGAGTTTCCATTGTACAACTTGGTAGTAATACGTCCTCGTATTATGCTTTCAGTCGGGGGTTTTCAGCTATTCAGCTATAAAATGTGAATAACAAAATTCATGATGCCATAAAGTTGATGTATTAAGTGATATACTATATAAAAATAACCTAAATACAGTTTGTGACACACGGTGTTTGATGGCTATTACCTGCTGTTACTACATGTTATACTGTGGAAATGAATAGAAGTAAAAAATTCATGGCAAAAGTTAGCTACTTCTATATAAGCACATATAAAACTTTTTAGTATGCTGTACATTTTATTCAATATCTTCCCAGCCCTTTCATTAACAGTTGTCTTTATAGCAATTGGATATGATGTGAGACTAAAAATTTTTATTAATTGGTTGCTATTCCTTGGAATAAAAATGAAAAAAAGATGAACAATGGAAGAATATTAAAAACTCAATTTGCCCATTCATTACATCAGATAATTCAGTTTTATGGAGAGGTACGCATAATATTAACATCCAACTATTTAGCAAGATGTATAAATGATTAATATATGAGAAATTTTTAATTTAATACCTCTCCAAAACTTGTTAGAATAAATGATTTTTATGTTTCCATGAGGTTTTGTGATGGGAAATAATATATTTTATGTAAAGGAATATTCAAATGCTTCTATGTATTACCCATGAGATATTCTTAAGTTTAAAGAGATACATGTAATTTTGCTAATGTGTTCTGAACTCATATTTAAATACCCAGGTAATGTGCTATAACTGAATATATACTCATGTTAGTATTATTTGTCAGGATCCAGTAGATTCATAAGACATTCACTCCCATTACGTGGCTGGACTTAGTGCTAACGAGCACTGAAAGATAGTTGAGTCCTTGTTTTAGAAATGTATGCTCTAATAGTCCAACAAAAGAGACAAAGCTATGATTTGCTACAGAACAAAGATATTAAAAGCTATGTGTGTTGTGGGATGGGGAGGGAGAAGAGGCAATGAAATCTGCCTCTAAGTGGTGTTTGAGTTGAGTAGGGAGTGTGACATGTTGGGCTTGAAGGTCAACCATGGGCATTTCAGAGGGAAGGAACAGCATTTTAGGTAGAGGGAAGAGCATGTATTCAGATGTGTGGGCATAAAAATACCAATTCTTTAAGGAGTGGCTGAGGATGTAAGAGACACGAAACTGAAATAAGGTAGGCAAAAGGCCAATTCATGAAGGGCTTTGTAAGTCTTTTAAAGGCATTAACATTATAGCTAGTAAATAGGGAGAAGTTGGTAAAAGGGTACAAACTTTCAGCTACACGATGAATAAGGTGTGAGGGTCTAATATAAAACATGGTGACTATAGTTGATAACACTGCATTGTATAATTGAAATTGTCTAAAAGAGTAGAACTTAATGTGTTATCAAAAAAGAAAAAAGATATATATGTGAGGGGATGAATGTGGTAATTGGGGTGATAGTCACTCTCTTACATTTATCAAAACATCATGATGCAAAGTTTAAATATCTTATAATTTTACATGTCAATTATATCTCAAGAAAGCTTAAATAAAAAAATAAGAACTGCTAAAATAATATCCCATGTTCCTTACTCTAATGTTTCCCAATGTGGTAGACTGTTTTCCTGCAGTTTCTCCCTATCCAAACTTGCTACTAAAAAGGAATGTAAGATCTTTCTTCCTTTCTATAATACTAAAGTTGAATTATACCATACTGTTTAACATATTATTATAACTTTTAATTCAGTCCCATCACATAAATATTGCTTTCAGTAATTAAAAATGGACCCTTTTTAGAACATGTTTAAAGCCTGGAGAGGAGAGCAAAACGAAGTAGTAAGAAGGTAGGATGTTTATACTTTAAGCCAACTATCAATTCAGTGATCCATTTTACACACATAGACACACACGAACACGCACATGCACTTGTCTACACCCCTCCCTACATACATTTATCTGTATCTTTTTGATGACTAGTTATGCTCGTTTATTCCAACTCCACTTTCTGTGACTTCACTTTTCTCGTCTTTTCTGATCCAAAATTTACCAGTGAGCTAAGAAACCCAAGATACCAAATGCACCAGGGGTTTCTTTGCAATGTAGTAAATATTCCAAATGTTTGGTTAATAAAAAAGGCCCAAACTGCTTAACATGATCTTTTCTTACTGCCTTGGTCTTTAATACTAAAAAAAAAAAAAAAGAGAGAGAGAGAGAGAGAGAGAGAAAGAAAGAAAAGATTATAACTAGGAAGGGGCCATTATAGCAATAGGTTTTTAAAAAGTTCCTTACATATTAAAACCATAGTGAAACAACATTATTTTATATTGATTGGCAAAGATCAAAATGTTTGATATTAGTAAGGGTATGGATAAAAGTACTCTACTATCTACCTACTAGTCTACACCATATCAGTGGGAATATATATTTGGTTCAGAACTCTTTGTAGGCAACGTGTACGAGGTGTGATCAAACAATACGGTGAATGTTTAAATAAAAACATTATTACAGTGAAAGATATATTACCATTAATTCCCCCTCAAAATACTCCCCCTCATTTTGAACACACTTATCCCATTGTTGTTGACATTTTCTGGAGCAGTTCTGGAAGTCCTCTTTCGTGAGTGTCTTTAGTTGCGCTGTCGGGGCTGCCTCGATGTCCTGAATCATTTTGACTTCAGTGAAGAACCAGAAGTCGCACGGTGCCAGATCCCGTAAATAAGGTGGATGAGGACCCACTAATGTATTTATTGACAGAAATTGCCATAACAGAAGCGTTGTGTGACATGGAGCATTGTCATGATGGAAGATGATTTACGGCACACTTTAAAACACACCTTCTCTCAACCGTAGCTCACACCCCATTGACTGCACCAAACAAGTTGAAACTTGTCACACACACTGCTACTAAGGTTCGATATGCCGCTTCCCATATTGAAGATCCCTGCCTTTCCATTGGATGGTACTCGGCAACAGCATTCACCGTATATTGTGATCACAATGAAAGGCTCCGCATCGCACATCACTTCTGGTATGGCAATTTCTGTCAAATAAAAACATTATAGTGTGTCCTCATCTACCTTATTCACTGGATCTGGCACTGTGCAACTTCTGGCTCTTCCCCAAAGTCAAAACGACCATGAAAGGTAAACGTTTTGAGTTGATTCTGGATATCGAGGCAGCCACAACAGTGTAACTAAAGACATTCACGAAAGAGGACTTCCAGAACTGCTTCAGAGAGTGGCAAGAACTATGGGATAAGTGTGTTTGAAGCGAGGGGGAGTATTTTGAGGGAGATTTATGGCAATGTGTCTTTTACTGAAATAAATTTTTTTATTTAAACATTCACCGTATTGTTAGATCATAACTCAAAGGTTTCCATAGAGAGTAAAAGAAATATGCATACCTTTTGACTGAGTTACCACTTAACGAGAGTTTAACCTGTGGAGAAACTTGTAAGTCTGTACCAAGGTTTACGTATATGAATAATAAATGAAGCAACTATTGGGATAGCATGAAACTTGAAACAACTGAAATATCCATAATTAGAATTCTTGTGACGTATTTGCTTACTATGTCGCCATTTATATGTTGATATAAAATGATTTCTGATCTAGATTCTGAGTGAAAAAAGGCTACATGCAAAATGTGTATGGTAGTCTATTTGTTTTTCCCCCAGTGAGGTGTGGAAGAGAGGAAGATTCTCTCCTTCTCTCTGTCTTATTCATTCACACATGCAGGTGTACTCTCACACACACAGACACACATGCGAGCACACACACAGACACACAGTCTTTGGAAGGATATGGAAAAACTATTGCCAAAGGTTACTTCTACAGAGTGGGCTACTTTTTTCACTCTGGATTTTTGTTACATAGTCTCAATTTTTTCAAAATTTAAAAATAAAAAACTCCAGCATTGGCATTAGACTTCAGGTTGTGGTGTACCTCAGGAACTGCCTTTGTATTTGTTTTAGCTAAGTACAACAATAATTGTGACCAAAGATGCTGTTGATTATATGATATTCAGAGCCAATCACTTTTGAGATGAAAACACTACTATATTAAATATACACTAATTTTTAGGAAACATCCATAGTTCACAAATGTTAAACTGAGTGAATAACTGTATTTGAGCAAGGGGGTTGTGTACATGGATATTTAAGGAAGTATTTTAATAACATTCTGTGGCACTGTTAATATGAACTTGAACTTGACTGGATTATAGCTGCAAGTTCTTAAAACTAAAATTTTGATGATTTGCCCTGGTTTTTCTATCCATGTAGTACCCATAAATTCCCCCTAATGCTGACATGGTTGTGCTAGGTCTTATTTTCAGGGAAACATGGTATTTTTTGTTGTTATTGTAAAGTACCACAAATTATTATCTGAAGTGTATAACCATTTACAAAATTTTAACCTCATGCTCATTTCTTTTTTATCTTTTGTTTTTCTAGTAGAAGGAAATTTTGTTAATTTGATAAATAGTACCTACCGAAAAAATGTATAGCAAATGTCATAGTCAATGGCCATTGTTTTCCTCTGAGATAAGGATGAAAAGATTTCCATTATCATTACTTACTGTTTTTCCTTTTTTTATAGCTTTGTTAGGGTGTAATTGATATACAAAAAGGACATGCCCATTGCTAGGGTTTCTGGATGGGAATTCCTGCCCGTTCTCATGAAATTTTCTCACTTTCCCTCTCCTGAATCCCGAGAAAAGTTGGTCAGGAAATCGGAAAAATTGGCTCCTTGAACCCAGATGGTTGGTAATATTGGCTGTCATTTTGTGGAAAAGATTCATCGTGGAGAAGAGAAAACAGTTTATATCTTGGGATTCAGGAACGGGAAAGTGAAAAAAAATTCCTGAGAACGGGTGGAAACCCTACCCAATGTGAACCCATCCTGGGTTTTACAAGTCTTTCTTGGTCATGGGCTGCGTGGAGACCCTTGTGTGTCTACACTAACTGGCCACTTTGGTGGGTTAGGTACATGGATGAGTAGGAAAGTAACCGGAGAACTAGTCTGTGGTGGAAATAACTGGAGTCCTATGCTTTCTTCAACAGAGAAATATTATTTCTGGCTTTGTCAGTGTAGGGCAGCCAGCAATAAGATTTTTGTCTTTTTTCCTGGAGGTCGTTTGAAAAGGTAGCGTGCTGGTCTTATAGTCAGACCTGGCTTTGAATGCTGCCAGATTGACTGAGGCAGCCTTGTGACCTGCAAGTCCCTTACACTTTGAGCTCTAAAAGTTCTCTCTGTATATTGGGGGTGGTGGCAGGGTCTCCCTCATGGAATTACTGAGAAGATTAATTTTGTCCATGTAAAGTGCTTATGGCACAGTGTCTCGCTCATGGGAGATGGTCAGGTAAGATTGATCGTAATCATCATCATTCTTTTTCTCTAAAGACGATAGTGAATATTTTAGGCTTTGCAAATCTTACTGTCGCTGTTACAACTTACTAAACTCTGCTGTTAGGTAGCAGGAAAGCAGCAGTAGATGATAGGTGATAGTAAATGAATGGGTATGACTGTGTCCTAGTAAAATTTTATCAATGAAAATGTTTGTAAAAACAGGCTGGATTTGCCTCATACACAATATGTAAACCAATGTAGTTCGGTGCCCATAAAGGTTTACTTACAAAACCAGGCAGGTTGGATTTGGCCCATGGGATATAGTCTGCTGATCTTTTTTCTACAGTTGTGGTTCTCAAATCTTTTAATCTCAGGTCTCCTTTATGCTGTTAAAAATTATGGAGGACCGCTAAAAGCTTTTGTTTATATGGGTTATATCTGTTGGTATTTATTGTATTAAAATTTTAAACCGAGATATTTAAAAACAATTAATTAAAAACAACCCTAATAAAACCATAGCATGGCAACATAATATTTTAATGAAAAGTAACTTTTAAAAAAAGTTAGTCAGAAGAGTGGCTTGCTTTACATTTCTGCAAATCTCTTTAATGTCCGGTTCAACAGAGAGCAACTGTGTTTTCATTACTGCTCTTCATTCAGTCTGTTGTGATGTTCCAAGTCAGGCAGTCTTTGGGAAACTCACACTCTCTCTCCTGAAAGTATTTTGGGGAAGCGCAGGTCTGTCTGGACCATACTTTGAGAATTGCTGCTCTGTAGACATCATTAAGGGAAATTAGGTTACGTATCACTTTATAAATGCCAGCTGATTTTACCTACCATTCCCAAGTTCCCTTGTCATCTTATTATAAGCTAAATGTGAGGGTCATCATGTTTTCCTTCCCCCCTGCTGCAGGAGGCATATTTAGTTGCGTAGTAGGAGTTTATGAAGGTAGGTTTGCTTCATTTTCTGAAATGATTGTCACCTTAGCTTAAATTCTCTGCCACTGTATCACAGTAGTTTTACAACTGTCGAGAAATAAAAGCCAGAAGATAGTCTGAATTTATTGGAGTAAAGGGGAACAAAAGAAAGGAACTTTAGAACAGGAAAATGCCTCTGATGACCCAGGAGCCTAAAAGAATGATTTGCATAAAGCTGAAACATTTGAAAAGCTCCAAGAAAATAAGGTTAAATATAAAAAGTGTCTCAACCTTAGTGTGGCTGCTTTTGAAAGAGCTTTTCAGGATTTTCCAGAACAAATGTTTCATATTTCATTGTTAATGGCAAAGATACCTGGAACTCTGGATTCTTTTGGGGGGTGGTTGTGTTTCTGTGGTCCTCTTGGAATTGATCTTTATTTCATGAACAGGTGGCTCTGGAAACCTTGGGAATTTTCATACCCAAGGTGTCCTTATTCCTTGGTGTACCCCCTACTCCCCAACGATTTCCATATGCTTCGAAGGTTTGACTTTTCAACCAAGAAATAAATTAGTCACACATTGCTAAAACCATACTGTGAGATCCTAATAAAAACCCACATATATGAGATTGCCCTCATAGAGAAAGGCAAAAGCACTTTATCCAGATCTGTTTTCTTCATAGATGCCCGTGAGTAAATAGATTGGGGGATAAAAAAACTTCAAATAAGCTGAGAATGTTGAATAGGAAGATTTCTTGTCGCCCCAGCTAGATAGGAATGAATATTAAAGTAATTCTACACAGTGCTGAAAGCATATACCTAATTGCCTTTTCTTTATATTTAGCTTAACTTTAAGGGAAATTTATAACTAAATTGGGCTCAATGAATTCCCCGGTTGCCTACTTTTATTACCTATTATAACACATTTCGGTTTAATTTACCTCTTATAGCGGTGATAACTTTGGTGAGGATGTATTTGAAAGATAGTAAAGTGAAGTTGACTGCTTTTGGAGGTTGAACATTAGGGCTCCTCAAAAAAAAAAAAAAAAAAAAAGGCAACAAAACCGTCTTACCTTGTTCCAGAACGTTCACATTTTGGGTTTTCTCTTTTGAGTGTGGAAGGATAAATATTTCCATTTCCTCAGATTCGTATTCAGCTGTGTCACTTTCTCTCTGTGTGTACTCCCCTTCCCCAGTGATTACATCTGCTACTTGTCTTTCCTGTTGCTTCTGTGAATCTGAAGTGGCATGTGTCTGTACTGCACAGGGAATGCATGTAAAATATCCTGACAACTGGGATAGAAACAAACGTGTCCCTATCATTAAAACAAATCTGTAAACTTTGCCTCTGTCCAGGTCAAAAGGCCTTGCCATGTAAGGAGCCCCAGCATTTAGCAACCAAGTAAAAGCAGCTCCTGGTTTTCTGAAAACGAGTGTAATAGTTACTGTTCCCCCCACCCTGCCCTCTTGCTTGACCCTCTGTTCTGTTTACTGCTGGTTACATATTTCTTCTTGTGTGTTCAGGGAGCACTCTACCATCACACCATGTGGGCTTTTTCTTCCGGTGATTAATCAGGCTACATGCTGGGCTCTCTGATTCTCTGGAGACTGTTTCCTCTTGGTCTTGTCAGGAGATGCAGAATAGCAGTGTGACACGTCTCAAGTTGGAACCCCTGCTCAGGAGGTGCTTGCCGACTCCTGAGTAGCCCCTTGGATGCAGGAACCCTGTTCTTACCTTGTTTACTATTTACTACAACTTGCTGAGAATAGGGGTTCTTTTATCTCCATTTTAGAGAGGAGTAATTTGAGATCCAGGAAGTTATGTAGCTGGCCATCAGCACCTCAGCTAATAAATGGCAGATTTGGGTTTCTTTCCTTTACTTATCTTTAAACAAAAGTTCTTTGGTAATTGAGTTAGGAACATGCTATATAAATTGTTATATATTAACTAACATGTAATATTAATACTAACCATAATATTTACTATATTAAGATATACATAGATATAAAGTGTATTCTAAATATATAGTGTATTGTGTTTATATAATATGTAAATATGAATTGTAACATTTAATATATGTGCACAAATCTTAAGTGTATGGCTGGATCTGTTTATATGGGTGTGTTACTGTTTTCCTCTGAGCGATGGCCTTCCAGATCAAGATACAGACCATTTCCAGCATCCCAGCCACCCGGTCATCTCTCTCCACTCCCAACAAGATAACCACTATTGTGATTTCACTCACTGTAGATAGTTTTGCCTAGTTTAGAACTTCAAAAAAACGGAACCATACAGTTCTGTACTGTATTGCGTCTGACTTCTTTTGTTGAATGTAAAATCTATGAAGTTCATTCATGTTGTTGTAAGGGGTTCTTGTTCTTTAGTATTATTCATTGCACGAAACATAACGGACAGTTTACCCCCTTTCCTTTGGTAGACCATAGAGTCCTTTCCAGTTTTAGGCTTGTAGGAAAAAACTGTCCAGAACATTCTTGTATATGCTTGTTGGCACACGTTTGCAGGCAGTTCCCTTGAGTCCCAACCATAAGGGAATCATAAGGTGGGCGCAGAGCTTGGATTTGAACCTTGGTCCTTTATCCTCTGTTAAACCTAAAAACCTAGGAGGTAGTTATGGAGCAAAAAGCATTTATTTGGCATCAAAGTGACTGCAGTTTAGGGAGTCCTGATGCCGGCAGAAGCCCAGATAGGGTCCCTGCAGGAGATGTCTCAGGGTTTTTATGGGAAAAAGGGAGGAAGGTGAGGTAAGGTAAGTTGTATTAAAGAAGAGTTCATTGGTGCTAGATGAGATAAGGTTAGATCTGTACTTCAGAGATTTTTGACCTGAGATTCAAAAGGCTGGGTTTGTACTTCATTCATTGTTAGTGAGTTAGTCATCAGGAAAGTCCACTTTTATCAGTCCATATGGGATATTCTCGTTCTTACTAATTTCTTGGAATCTTGGTGGTTTGGTCCAGTTAGAAAGCTAAAGAAAACAAGACATGCACAGCAGTTCCTCTGAAATGGCTACTCTGGCTCTTTCTTAGTATGGCTCCTCTCATGTCATTCACATCTCAGAGCTTGGTACTTTACTACTACCCTTTGTTGCTGTCTATAGTTTAAAAATCTCAGGCGTCGAAATTGCAGGTTTTTGTGGAAGTTGAATGGACTGGTACTTTGACTTGCGAAAAGAAAACAAACTGTTTCCTCCTCTAATTTCAGCTACTACCACCCTCTTACAGCACTGTGACACCAGATATGTGGATTTCCCCACTTCAAGGAATTCTCCAGTTCCCTGCGCACACTAACTGGGTATCCTACAATTTAACTCAGATCCCACAGGTTAAGGGCTTAGTACTACAAGACTCCCTGCTACTCCCCCCCGCCCCCACACACTTCAGATGACACTTCAGTTGCACGGTGGGTCCCAGGTTTCCCCAGAACTTCTGTCCGTCTTGGTCACAACACCTTTCTCAGATTCAACCATTTGCCAGAGTGGCTCACAGAACTCAGGGAAAGACAGTTTACTTCCCAGATGCTGGCTTATTACAGAGGTTATATTAAGGATTTAAATGAACAGCCGGATGAGGTCTGGAAGGGTGCCAAGCACAGGGAATTCAGTTCCTGTTGGTGCTTTGGGGGTGTTCTGCTTCACCAACTCAAAAGCTCTGCCATCTCCATACTTTTGGGGTTTTTACTGAGGCTTTCCAAAGGTCACCTTGTTGACTCAGGTGTGGTTGAAAGGGGCTGGTTATGAATAACAAAAAGTACTCCTTTGGTTTTAGGAGCTCACTGTCTGGAACTGGGACAAACACCCAACACAAATTTCTTTTTACAGGTCCCAGGATCACAAGGTGTTTCTTGACAACTTGTGTTTTCCCCACTTACACAGGTGCCAGACCATTAACCTGCCTGTCATTTTCAGTTTGTTTTCAGACTGATGCCTTTTGTAAAATGAGGAACACAAGAATAATGCATCTTAATGGTATTAGATTCCATGAGATTGGGTGGAGGGGAACTGTGTTTAACCTGGCTGGCGCTTTTTTTAATTTGATTTCATATTATTTAATATTAGGCCTTGGTACTGAAGGTTCAGTGATCCAAATTCAGGAACCGGCAACATGTTCTAAGCCGTTGCATAGGTTGTGGAGTTGATATCATCTTTCCTATGCTTCCTTTGTGCTAATTGGTCATATGGCCCAGGCACAGCTGCTTTCTTAGGCCTTAATTTGTTCAGTTTCAAAAGGGGGTGTATATAGGATTGCATCAAGGGTTCTTTTCGTGGTTTTTCAATCCCTTTGGTAATCTGAAGGATGCTCTCTCCTTTGAAAAACAAATACAAATTTGTGTCAAATTTCATACGGGCTTGTTCATGCATAATTGCTCAGGATTCCTTGATTAGAAGGATATTTCCAATCCTAATGCTAGACAAAGGTTCACCTCTCTGCATTTTCGAGGAGACATCTTTTATTGTATCTGGATGCCGGTATATACTGTCATAGCGAAAGGGAAAATGATACTCCATGGTCAGCCAGTAACTAAAGTGAGCTGGATGCGCAGTTGGTCACATTTAAAGTAACTTCTTTGTGGGCTGCCACTCTGAGGCAGCATTGTGCTGTGAGGGTAGAGAAGTGAATACGCCAGGCCCAGCCCTGCCCTCCTAGGATTTATAGCGAGGGGACACAACATGACTCGGTGAACAGCTGCTGGAGAGGAGAGGAAAAAACGGGTTGTGTGGGAGGCCAGGTAAGTGAAACGGTGAAGAGGGCAGGTTCTGGACGTGGACAGGTAGATCAGATTGGAGTCTCAGGTCTACAGGGACCAGTTTTTAACCCACTCTGTGCCTCAGTTTGTCCATCTACAAAAAACACATGGTAACTGAGGATTCCCAGCACTGAGGACTGTGGAGGCTTTCAATGAGTTAGTGCGAGGTTCCTTAGCCTTGGCGCTATTTGACACTGGAACCAATCGTTGTTTTGAGACGACTGTCCTGTGCATTGTAGGATGTTCAGCAGCAGCCTTGTCCTCTGCTCACTAGATTCTTCCAATTGCAGCGACCAACAATGTGTCCAGGCATTGCCAAATGTCTCGTGGAGGAGGCAGAATTTCCCCCCACCCCCACTGGTCTTATATTAAATTTGATTTTCTAAATTCTCTGGAAAAACTCTTGGTGACTGTTGTCTTAAAGAAAAACTCCTGTGAATAAGCCATAATTACCTGATGCCCTTTTGATGGAAACAAAACCAAAAAGCTAACAAAGCAAAGCCCCAGTAACAAACGTCTGTTTCTTCTTTGCTTGCTGAATTATTGCTGCAGCCTTTGAAATGAACTGCATTCATTCCGGTGGGGTTAATACCCACCTGCTTCTTGAAGAACAGTCGCCGTGGCCCGGCCCCTGTGATGGGAAGCTTTCTGCTTCCTGCCCATTTGCAGCACAGCTTCCCCACCATCCTGCAAACAGGCCCCGTTCTTACCTTCCTTGTGTGGTCCTTGTTCAGAGCAGACCTGTTAAATCATGATGAAGCTAGCCAGCCCTGCTGAGAGCGTGAGCCTGCTGGGCGGTATGGGCACAGGTGCCAGGCAGTGGGTGAGCTGAACTGCAGGAAGGGCTTTGGGAGACATAAGAGCCTAGTATTATCTCCTCACCTGTTAATGACCACACACCCAGAGGTGTTTTGAGCATCTGAGGTTTGGAGTTGAGTTGGGGAGAATGCCTGTGATGGGTGTGAAGAAAAGGTGGAAATAACACTGCTGAAAAAGCACTTGGAAACTGGGGAGTGAAGTAGCAGTATTTGATGGGTTTTGATTGTCGGGGAGAGGGAGTTGGAGGTTGGAAAAGGGGTAGATAGATTCTGATTATTCCTTTATTTTCCGTTTCTTGGTTCAAGGATGTCATTTGGTTTCCAGCTTTGATGACATGGACCAGTTTAAAAGAAAATGGGAGGGTTGATCTAAATTAACTACTTTTAATTTAAGGTTTAAGATTGTTCAATAAGGATGTGTAAAGAAAAAAAAAGATACTATTTATTGTCACTATCATTGCATAAAAGAATTTTGTCACCAAAGTAGGAGGAAGGAACATAACCATGGAAAAAAGGGCAGTTTTCTATGTTGAATAAATTTGGGTTATGGAAGGTTGCCAGTGGTCCTTACGTGTTCTTCTTTCACCAGAGCCAGGTACGGATGTCCTCACGGGCTGCTGCATTTGTTTTACTGCATGTGGCAGGGCCATCATGCATGTTGTTGAATGATGCCTGAGTGAATGAGCGGTGGTGTCTCCTCACCAGTCGTGAAGAGGGTGGGATAGACGTGAGGCCTGGTGCCACCCCATGTATATGAGGTGTCCTGGTCAGGGAGGTCATCCTTTTTTCCTGCCCTCCCGTCACCCTTGTCTTTTGACCTTTCACTAAGTGCTGGCAAGAGTGTAGCAACATACAAGTGTATTCCCACTTCAAGGTGTTGGATCTCTCACTCTGATTTCTTTTTTAACTTTAAAAAACTAAGAGACTTTGTTTTAAAAGCAATTTTAGATTTATAAAAAAGGAGTGGAAAGGATGGCGAGTTCCATATATGCCCTCTCCTGCCCTACCACAGTTTCCTCAATTATTAACATATTAGTGAGGTACATTTGTTGTAATTGATGAGCTAACATTGATAAATTATTATTAACTAAAATAACTAATGTAAAATAGTTTACATTAGAGTTCACTCTTTTTGTTGTACGTTCTATGGATTTTGGCAAATGTCTAATGATACATACCTTCACTTAGAGTATCATACACAATAGTTTTTGCTGACCTAAAAATCCCCTGTGTTCCACCTATTTATTCTTTCTTCCCCGTGGACCCCTGGCAACCTATTTGTAACTTTTTTTTTTACATTTTTATTACTAGTTTGAGGTATACAAAATAACTATGATTAGACATTTACACCTCTCAAAGTGATAACCCCACTAAGTCTACTACCCATCTGACATTGTACATAGCTGTTACCACTGACTATTCCCTATGCTGTACTTCACATTCTCTCTCTCTCTCCCTCTCCTTCTCCCTCTCTCTCTCCCTATAGATAGCTATATAGATATCTATATAATTATAGTTGACATTCAATATTTGTATTAATATCAAGTGTGCAGTGCAGTAGTTAGGCATTTACATAACCTATGAAGTGATCCCCCTGACTAATCTAGTACCATCCGACACTCTACTTAGTCTTCACGAGATTATTGACTACATTCCCCATACTGTACCTGTCATCCCCGTGACTATTTTGTGACTACCAATTTGTGCTTCCCAATCGCTTCACCTTTCCCACCCACCCGCTAAACCCCTCCTATCTAAAAACCATCAGTTTGTTCTTTTTATCTGAGTCTGTTTCTGTCCCATTTGCTCCTTTATTCTGTTCTTTAGAGTCCACATGTAAGCAAGATCATATGGTATTTGTCTTTCTTAGTCTGACTTATTTCCTTCTAGGTTCATCCACGTTGTTGCAGATGGTAAGATTCCATTCCTTTTTTTTTTTTTTTTTTTTTTTTTGGTTTTTGAGAGCCCACTGGCCCATGTGGGAATCGAACCGGCAGCCTTCGGAGTTAGGAGCATAGAGCTCTAACCACCTGCGCCACCCGGCCGGCCCCTCCATTCTTTTTTATGGCAGAGTAATATTCCATTGTATAAATGTACCTCAATTTCTTTATCCAATCATCTATTGATGGTGCATTTCGGTTCTTTCCATATTATGAATAGCACTGCAATAAACACAGGGGCGCACATATTTTTTTGAATTAGTGTTTTGGATTTCTTTGGAGAAATGGCCAGGAGTGGGATTGCTGGGTCATCAGGTAGTTCTAGTATTAATTTTTTGAGGAGCCTCCATACTGTTTTCCATAGTGGCTGCACCACTTTGCAATCCCACCAACAGTGTAGCACGAGGGTTCCCTTCTCTCTACATCATCGACAGCACTCGTTTTTGTTACATTGTTGTTTTTATTTGCATTTCTCTGATGATTAGTGACGGTGAGCATCTTTTATATGTCCATTGACCATCTGTATGTTCTCTTGGAAGAAATGTCTATTCAGGTCTTCTGCCGATTTTTAAAATTTGATCCTTATTTTGGTGTTGAGTTGTATGAGGTTTTTTTTTTTAATATATGTATAAATTTTGAATATTAACTCCTTCTCAGATGTATCATTGGCAAATATCTTCTCCCATTCAGTAGGATGTCCTTTTGTTTTGTTATGGTTTCTTTCATTGTGAAAAATCTTTTTAGTTTGACGTTGATATAGTGCCATTGTTTTGTTTTTCTTTTGTTTCCCTTGCCTGAGGAGATGTAGTGGTAAAAATGTTACCAAGCGTAATGTCTGAGAGTTTATTTCCTATATTTTCTTCTACGAATTTTATGGTTTTGTGTCTTACATTTAAGTCTTTAATACACTAATACACTTTGAGTACATGGTGTAAGAAGGTGGTCCATTTTCATTGTTTTGCATGCATCTGTCCAGTTTTCCCAGCACCATTTATTAAATAGAGTGTATTTACTACAATTTAAGTGTTTCCTTCCTTTGTCACGGATTAAATGACCATAAGGCTTGTGTTTATTTCTGGGCTTTCTATTCTACTCCATTGATCTATGTGTCCGTGTTTACGTCAGTATCATGCTGTTTTGATTACTATGGTCTGGTAGTACAATTTGTTGTCAGGTAGCGTAATACCTCCAGCTTTGTTCTTATTCCTTAGAATTGCTGTGGCTACTTGGGGTCTTTTACGGTTGGTTCCATGTAAATTTTAGGATTATTTATTTTAGTTCTGTGAAAATGCCATTGGTTTTTTGATAGGGATCGCATTGAGTCTGTGTATTGCTTTGGGTATATGGACCTTTTAATGATATTAATTCTTCCTATCCATGAGCATTGTATAGGTTTCCCTTTATTTGTAGTTTCTTTAATTTCTTTCAATGTCTTCTAATTTTCTGAGTACAGGTCTTTTTTGCTTTGTTGGTTAATTTCGATATAATTGTAAATGGGATTGTTTTCTTAATTTCTATTTCTGATAGTTCCTTATTGGTGTATAAAATGTGATTGATTTCTGAATATTAATTTTGTATTCTGTGACTTTACTAAATTCATTTATCAGTTCTAATAGTTTTTTGGTGGAATCTTTGGTGTTGTCTATATATAATAATCGTTTCATCTGCAAGTAATGACAGTTTTACGTCTTCTTTTCCCATTTGGATGCCTTTTATTTCTTGTCTGATTGCTGTGGCTAGGACTTCAAGAACTGTGTTGAATAAATGTACTAATAGTGGGCATCCTTATCTTGTTCCTGATTTTAAGGAGAATACTTTTAGCTTTTCCCGATTGTGTATGTTATTAGCTGTGGGTTTGTCACATATGGGCTTTAGTAAGTTGAGATATGTTCCCCCTATTCCCATTTTGCAAGAGTTTTTTATTATAAATACATGCTGGATTTTGTCAAATGCGTTTTCTGCATCTATTGAGATGACCATGATTTTTAGTTTCCGTTTTGTTTATGTTGTGTCTCACTTTAATTGATTTGTGGATATTGAACTAACCTTGCATATTGGGAATGAATTCCACTTGATTGCGGTGTATGATCTTTTTCATGTATTGCTGAATTTGGTTTGCTAATATTTTGTTGAAGATTTTTGCATGTATGTTCATGAGCGATATCAGCATATATATACTACATATATATATATATATATATATATATATACATATATATATTTTTTTCATAGTATGTTTGTCTGGTTTTGGAATCAGTGTAAATGGTGGCCTTGTAAAATGACCTTGGGACTCTTCCCTCCTCTTGGATTACTTGGAATAGTTTGAGGAAAATAGGTCTTAATTCTTTTTTAAATGTTTGTAAAATTCACCTGTGAAGCCACTGGTCCAGGCCTTTTGTTTTTTGGGAATTTGTTGATTACTGATTCAGTTTTTGTAGTAATCAGTCTGTTCAGATTTTCTATTTTTTCTCGATGCAGCTTTGGAAGATTGTATACTTCTAGGAATTTATCCATTTCTTCCAGATGGTCCAATTTATTGGCATATAGTTTTGCTAATAGTATTTTCTTAAACTTTGTGCATTTCTGGGGTGTCGGTTGTCACTTCTCTTTCGATTCCGATTTTATTTATTTGGGTCCTCTCTCTTTTTCTCTTGATGAATCTGATTAAAGGTTTTTTTGTTCTTTCAATTTTGTTTATCTTTTCAAAATCTAGCTCTTGATTTCATTGACCTTTTGTACTGTGTTTTCGGGCTCTTGATTTTGTTTATTTCTGCTCTGATCTTTATTATTTCCTTCCTTGTGTACTCACTTTGGGTTATGTTTGCTGTTCTTTTTCCAGTTCTATTATGTGTAATGATAGACTGAGAATTTGATATTTTTCTTGTTTCTTTAGGTAGGCCTGCATTGCTATGACTTTCCTTCTTAAGACTGCTTTCGCTGTGTCCCATAGATTTTGGGTCATTGTGTTTTCATCTTCATTTGTCTCAAGGTATTTTTTGATTTCTTCCTTGATATCATTGTTGATCCATCATTATTTAGTAGCATGTTATTTAGTCTCTTTAGCTCTCCTTTTTAAATGATCACCTTGCTGGTTATAGTAGTCTTAGTTGTAGCCCTTGCTTTTCATCACTTTCAATATTTTGTATCAATTCTTTTGGCCTACAATATTTCTGTTGAGAAATCAGATGATAATGAGAGCACCATTGTAAGTAACTACTTGTCATTCTTTTGCTGCTTTTAGGATTCTCTCTTTGTCTTTAGCCTTTGCCATTTGAATTATGTTGTGTCTTGATATCAGGCCTGTGTGGGTTTATCTTGTTTGGGACTTTGGACTCTCTGGGCTTGTATGTTTATTTCCTTCATCAGGTTGGGGAAGTTTTCTGCCATTATTTCTTCAAATAGGTTCACAGTCCCTTGCTTTCTCTCTTCTCCTTCTGGTACTTCTATGATGTGAATGTTGTTGCACTTGATGTTATCCCGCAGGACTCTTAAACCATCTTCATGTTTTTTATTCTTTTTTTTTCTTTCTGTTTTTCCGATTGGGTGTTTTCTGCTACTTTGTTTTCTAAATTGCATATTTGGTCCTCTGCTTCATCTATATGTTGATTCCTTCTAGTATATTCTTCATTTCAGTTATTGTATTCTTTATTTCTTTTTTTTTTTAATAGTTTCTATGTCCTTTATGCTTGCTATCTCTTTGTTGAAATTCTCACTAAGTTCCTTAAGCATTCTTATAATCAGTGTTTTAAACTGTCTCTCTGATAGGTTGTTTGCCTCCATTTCATTTAGTTCTATTTCTGGGCGTTTCACTTGTTCTTTTATTTGGGACCTGTTTCTTTGTTTCCTCATTCTGGCTGCCACTCTGTGTTTGCTTCTATGTATTAAGTAGGTCTCTTATGTCTCTCAGTCTTTGCTGGGTGGTGTAATGTTTGGTCCAGTGGCACAGTCTCCCTGATCTCCTGTGCCTGTGTTCCAGGAGTGTCCCTTGAGTGGGTTGTGTGTGTTCTGTTGTAGTTGAGCCTTGATTCCTTTTGACGCCTCAGTGGGTGGGATTGACTCCCAGGCTGACTGACTGTGAGAACTGGCTGTGCCCACAGTGTATGAACTGATGTGTGGGGCTGACCCCTCAGAGGAGGATTTGCTCCCATGGGCTCTTGTGCCTTTTCAGCCCCCCACTCCCTCTTCCTTTGGGTGTTCTGCTTGTGGGGTTAACCAGGTAGTGCTCTGGTGTAGTCTGGGGCTGGCCTCTGGGTGTATTGTTTCTGGTGTCTCTTGGGAGGAGCTCCCATGAGGCCAATTTCAGCCTTGCCTGTTCTGGCCTGCAGCTACCTGGTAGGAGCCATAAAGCTATATGTGGTTGGCTGCTGACTGTGTTGTGATCCGAGGCTGGCTGCCAGCAGTGGTGGGCCTGAGGTAGCTTAGCAAAAGGCCCAAGGTCCCCAAAGGCCTATTGCTACCTGATGCCTGCCCTACCCGTAAGGCCCAGCCATGTAAAGAGTCTCCTTACGTGCATGGGTCGGGCTGGTTGACCGGTGTTGAGCGTGCCCTCGGTGACGTAACACTAGCTGGGCGGCGTGGAGTTTACGAGAGTCATAAGATGTGGCCACTGGTCTTCACAAAGTTAGTGCAGATTCCGTTCTTACACCTATGCCCGGCCTGGGAGCAGATTGCACAGTGCCCGGAGAACACCGCAGCCAGGCCCTGCTTGCCTCAGGCTTGAAAATTCCTGAGAGCTGCCCAAGAGGGCTGCGCACAGGTTTTGTGTCACTGTCTGCTGCCATAGTCTGTCCAATGCTGTAAAAGGCCTCTGCAGCTTGTGGGGTGGGGCTGGCCACCCTGTGCCCAGAGTGCCCCTGACATTGCAGCTCTAGGTGACCAGGGTTGTTTCCAGGGAGCTAAGCGTTGTGGTCGGTGTTTTCTAAAAAGTCGATGCGGTCTCAGCTTCTGCTCCTGTGCTGGGCCCATGACTACCCCACAAAAACACCGCAAGAACATCGCATCCAGCCACTGGCCGGCTCAGGCCTGCAGGTTGAGAGGCAGGTCTGGGGTCACTGGCTACTAGCAAACATTTCCTGGGTCACTGAGGACCCACAGCTGGGGCCAAAAGGCTTCTGGGGTGGGCCCAGCAGCCCAGCAGAGTGTCCTGGGTGATGTAGAGTCACCTGTGCAGGGTGTGGGGACCTGGGGCGTCGCCATGGCGGTGCATTCAACCAGACCAGTGTGGTTTCAGGCTTGACCCTTTGTGGGATGGCTTAACATTGGAAAGATGGCATACTCTTGTAGGCCACACGTGTCAGGCCCCATACAGGGACAACTGTGGCTCCTGTCCCCCCAGCTTTCTCCTGAAAGCCATACAACTCAGTCCTTCCCCACACATCCCTGGGCCTCCCAAGCTGCTGCCCTTCCACCAGAGACCAGGTGAGTTTTTCAAGTGAGTGAGTCTTTGTGTGGGCTGTGTAAGAGGGCACCTGGGTGTCCAGCCACATTCCACCCCACCAGGACGGGCAGATAGAGTCCTTGTTGATTTTCACTGCGAGATACCATGGGAATTCCTCTTCTAGGCAAAGAACCCCTGAGCTGGGACTCCTCCCTCTTCAGGGGTACCTCTGCCACAGAAATGTCCTTCCTGGCATTCAGCCCGTGGGCCTGGGGTCAGCCTGCTTCGGGTCTCTCCCCCTCCTACCAATCTCAATGTGGCCTTTTCTTTATAGACTTATTTATAGGGGTTCTGTTCAGCTAGTCTTCAGATGATCCCTGAGGTTGATTGTTCTATAATTTATTTGTAATTTTGGTGTGATCCTTGTATGCAGTAGGGCTAGCATTTACCTAACCCACCATCTTGGCCCTCTCTGTCACTCGGATTTTTGGTTCATGTCATTTGTATGTGCCCGAAGGGACGGTTACATTGTAAAAGCGCGATGCCCCAGGTGACCTCCCCATCCCACCTCTGAAGAGGGATGGCTGATTGACAGTGTGGAATGTGATCCCTGCTCATGCAGAGAAGATTAAATGCTTGCAATCTATTGACTTTCTGAACTGCATTGGGCACTAAGGTTTAAAGAGAACTTTTAGAACTGGGGACTACCTTTCATTAAAAAAAAAAATCTTTGTAAACACAAAAACACAAAAAAACGTGGGAGAATGCGTAGGATGCAGCTGGGAGCTATTCCATTGAATGTGCTCAATATGAGCTCCACTTTTAATCTAAATCAAGGCCCTGGCCTGTTTTTGTTGTAATAATTGGACAATATACAGTGATGCAGTATCTGTAAAGCTACCAGAGAAGGGAGACCCTAATTTCTTGCTTTTGAGAATGAATATAAAAATGACATTAACTCAGTTTCTGTCTCTGATTTTTATCTTACTCTGCCAGTATGTTAGAAATTTTGTTTGATTTTTGTTGTTGTTGAAAAAGCAATATATGAATTCCAGACCCCTCTGAAAGATAAATGTTGTAAATTTTGTGCATGGAAATATGCACAAATATGGAAATATGGAAAATACCCAATTGCCATGTTACATAGAAGATGTACGTGTCTTGTTAGACAACATACTTTTTTTCCAATGTACTTTTTTGATATACCTTGGAGATCTGCACAGGTCATTCTGTAAATAATATTTTCACCGTTGTTAAGTGCTGCATAGTATTCCATAGTATAGCTATTCAGGATGCTATTCTTAATGATGCTGTAGTGAAAAATAAACAAAATAAAACTTGGTATTGCCTCTTCGCCATGTGCATTTTTATCTTATTAAATACACAGAAAATTAATTGGTATTAAAAGGTATTTTTAATTTTAATGCATACATTGTCTCCACAATATACTATGTCAATTTGTGTTACTTCCATTAAAAAATAATGAAAAGGTTGCCCTCCTTTTCTGCATATCCCAGACAATTTGTGATCTAAGTCCATTAAAAAATATTGAATCACTGCGATGGGGCGACCTAAATATCATCTGTTGTCTGTCCAAGTGAAGGGAGCTTTGTGGTTTAATGGCATCACTTGAGCAGCCTCTTGCCTCTAGGAGCCAAGGGACACTGGATGCCTTTTGTACCCCAAGTACGTCATTAGATCACCAAAACCTTGGCTTGTCAGATCTTTCCTAATGAGCTGGCTCTTAATTAAATTGAGCAGTGTATAAAAATTTAATTCTGAATGGAGAGTACCAGTCTGGGTTTCTTAAAGATATTTTGGAAACGTATTATTTTTTTATGTGGCTAGTCCGCCTTTGAGGGGACCTGCCTTAAGAACACAAATCAAACAGGATTATCATTTGAAAAAGCGTCATGAGACCTGCCAAGTTTGGATTCTAAGTCTTTCAGAAGGAAGTAAACAGTAGTAAGACCATAGTGAACACAGTTAATCAGCAGCAGGTGGGTTATTTCAGCACCATGTAGGGCAGGGACTTGTTGTGCTTTAACTCCATTGCAAGTTAATCTCTTTCCATAGCCCCCCGGTATCAAAGCTGGTGTTATCTCCATTTTGCAGATGAGTCCACTGAGGTAGAGGGAAGATGCCTGCATGTTGTGGATACAGCTAATGAGAGTATAAGCCAGAGAATGCATGTGTGTCATGCATGGTGTCATGCATGTTCTCAGGTCCCGCTCCCCACATAAGAACGCAGGATATGGTGAGGCCAAAAAGGAACACCCACGGAGCCATAGGCAGGGGAGTCATACCACTATAGTCTCGCTGGCGACTGGGTTAGAGACACAGGAAAACAGGATCCACACCATCCGCAATCCGCCGTCCACTTCTCTGCCAACCCATCTCACTTGATAGCTGCAATCCGCAGTCGGCAGTCCCCTCTTGCTAGCGTAGCCATGGCAGTTATATCAGTGGCTAATGGCTAACCGTTAACTGCTGATGGCCAACTAGTCACAGCTGATGACCATCTACTGCCGGAGCCAGCACCTTTCCATGTGAGGCCGAGAGCCTGGAAACTGCTCTCTGGGACTCTGTCCCCACAATGTTATATAAGTCTGTGGACCCTAAGCTCTTGACTGCGGCTCAACAAATGTTGCCAGTCACCTACTTTTGTATAGCCTGTCAGCCAGGAATGGGTTTTACACTTTTAAATCATTGCATTTTAAGTAGTTACATAAATATCTACATAATCTTTATTTTTGATTTTTGGCCTGCAAAGCCTAAGGTGTTTACTATTTAGCCTTTTGTAGAAAAATGTTTTGCAGTCTCTACTCTTGACTATTTTATTACTCATTGTGGGGACAGAGCCAGGAGTGCAGTTTCCAGGCTCTTGGCCTCACGTGGAAAGGTGCTCACTCGGGTAGTAAATGGCCATCAACTGTGGCTAGTTGGCTGTCAGCTGTAACCAGTGAGCCATTGGCCACTAATATAACTGCCGTGGCTACGCTAGCAGCAAATGGGGGCTAGCAAGAAGATGGTGGTTGCGCTAGCAAGAAGATGGTGTCTGAGATAGCAAGAGCAGATTGCAGTTCGCACGGTGGATTGCAGTTAGCAAGGTCGGTTAGTTGGCAGGCAGTAAAACGGACAGCAGGTTGCAGGTCATGTGGATCCAGCCTACAGTGAGACTATAGTGGTATGACTCCCCTGCCTATGGCTCCGTGGGTGTTCCTTTTTGGCCTCACTGTGTCCTGCATTCTTATGTGGGGAGCAGGACTAGAGATCTCACATGCTATCCTGCAGGACATATGGCGCAGCGAGCAGGGTACAGTGCTGGCCAAAGCTCCCCGAAGGGTGGTGGAGTAATTTGTGCGTATGAACACTCAGTCTCAGGAAGACCAGGAGGAGCAGCTGCCGGAGAGCTGGACCCATGTGGAGGGGTGGTAAGACGTGGACGGTTCCCTAACCAGCACAGGCCGGAGAAAGTGAAGGCTGTTGCAGCCCTGTGGGCTGGGAAGTGCTTGCTAAGGCAGCTCGGATGCAGGACCTGTACTCCCAGGAGGAAACGCTTGCTGAGTCCTCCGTGGGAGATGAGGGGGAGGTCAATGTCGTCCCTCACCACCAGGACAGCCCTGGGAAATGACTGTGGACTATGGGGAATTGTCTTCCATCCCTAATTTAATGGACTGCTTGACTGTTTGCTTGGGAACATACCACCATGTAGTGGAACTGGCGGATATTTGCTTTTGTGTCTTGACCAGCCGCCATTGAGAATATGTAAGCACCTTGACTGTGAGTCGCTGTTGTTCTAGTATGGTACACTGAGAGGCCCAGAGAGAGTGGCAGTGCCTTGAGAGCCCTGGCTGAGTCCCGGAAGTCTCGCTGTGCCCAGAGAGAGTGGCAGTGCCCTGAGAAACCCTGGCTGAGTCTGGGGAGACAGGTGGTACCCTAAGAAGCCCAGGAAGTCTGGCTGTGCCCAGAAGTACTGGTGGTGCCCTGAAAAACCCTGGCTGTGCCCAGAGAGCCTGGCTGTGTCCAGGATATTGCATTCACCTCCAGGCTTCTCGCACAGGGCCCCTCGCAGAAGACGCTTGTCGCATAGATTGTGAGACGAGACCCTATAGGGATGGTATGGGGATAGAGCCAGGAGTGAAGTTTCCAGGCTCTCGCCCTAACGTGGAAAGATGTTCACTTGGGTAGTAAATGGCCATCAACTGTGATTGGATGGCCATCAGCTGTGGCTAGTTGGCTGTCAGCTGTTACCAGTGAGCCATTGGCCACTAATATAACTGCCGTGGCTACGCTAGCAGCAAATGGGGGCTAGCAAGAAGATGGTGGCTGAGCTAGCAAGCGTGGATTGCAGTTAGGATGGCGGATTGCAGCTAGCAAGTGGGTTTGGTTGGTTGGCAGAGTAGCGGATAGCAGGTTTCAGATCGTGTGTCTCCTGCTTCCTGTGTCTCCAACCCAGCCGTCAGCGAGACTTTAGTGGTATGACTCCCCTGTCTGTGGCTCTGTTGGGATTCCTTTTTGGCCTCATCGTATCCTGCATTATTGTGTGAGGAGCGGGATCAGATACCCCGCATGACACTCCTTAACTACCTAAGACTTAAAAACCATCCTTGCTCAAATGGAAAAGACAGGCCAGTGGTTCTCAAGCATTAGCCTGGGTCAGAGTCTCATGGAGAGCTTGTTCCAGCACAGAGAGCTGGGCCTCCTTCCCAGGGTCTGGAGTGGGACCAGAGAAGTGGCATTCTAACAGCCTCCTGGGGGTCTGATGCTGCTATTCCTGGGTCCACATTAGGGGAAGAACTGAGCCCGGGAAATGAGGTGGGAGTTAGGCATGTAGGCCAAGGAACAGTGAGTGTCTCTCACTCCCGTTATTGGCTGTAGCAGCAGCCCCTCCACGTTTGAGCCGTAGGTTTTTAGAATGACACAATTGTGCATTAAGAAGCCATTTGTGTTGACAGTGAAGAAATTTAAGATCTGATGACAAGTTTGTATATGAAAATGAAGATAGCTAAAGTAAATAAATAAATAAACTATGCATAAAAAAAAGGAAGATAGCTGATACTTAAGAACCTCAGCTTTTTCCACATTTATCAATGTGGTTGAATATAGTTGAACCTCTTCCTTGTTTAAATGATAGTGATTGGTATCGATGATTGATAGTTTACTGTGTGCCAAGTACTGTGAACTCTTAAAATAATCCCATGAGGTTAGATAATAGTATCTCCATTTTAAAAGTAAGAATCAGAGATGTAAGAAGAGACAAGAGATACCACAAGGAACTGCCTGTCCCAGTCACCTGGCTAGGAAGTGGCCCCACTTCCTCAGACCCTCGGGTTTAGTAAGGTTTTTTCTTTACCCTCTTAGCATCTCACCTTCACTACCATGTGTGAATCATGTTTGTCCCTTTAAACTTAGAAAAATGTTAGTCTGGGGGAAAAAATGGCCCATTTGGTAAAATTGTTAATGCCACTAGTTTCTTAGCAAAATCTTTTGCTTCTAGTTTAGCTGTCATAATTATTGTCTAAAATTTTAATTGTGGGAAATTTTTACATAGAGAAAATACACCAGGCACCCACACTTAATAAATACTACTATGCTGTCACAGTAGCTTAAGAGATTTTTATTTTAAATGAGACAACTCTAGAAAATTGCTAAGTCCCTAAACATCTATACCCTTTCTGTTCCTACTCATAGTAATGCCTTGTTTTGTGTTTGCATACTTACACATGTAGCAAAAGTACAAAAACTCACAGGAATCACACAGAGCAGCTTCAGCAATTATAATCAATTGTGTGTTGACTATTGACCAAGTGCTCTGTGGGAAATAAGATTAATAATAATGATGTTCCTTGATATTCCTATGATTTGTGTATGCAGTGTATTAACAACATTTTACTAACTTCAGGAATTCCTGTCTAGTACCTCAAGTCTTCCCTTTCATCATCTGGGTATTTTTCTGTTGTTTCGTTTGTTTCGATTCGATTTTCCAATTGCAAATCCCTAGAATGCATGTATTTGGATCTTGAAGTTCCTATCAGAGTTTTGACAGAGTCTTTGTAGCAGCAAATATTTTTTAAGTCCCTGTATGGACCAGGTATTTTGCTAGGCCAGAGGGATACAGCAGAGAACGAGAGATAAATAACCCTTCCCCTTTGAGCTTATATTTAGGTTATTCTAATTCTCACCCTCCCTTTCATTTAGTACATTATAATCTTGCTAAAAGTTAGTAATATTTGTAGTTAAATAGAGTCCAAGATTTTACGTGTTGGCCTCCCTATTCAGCAGTGGTTACCATCATTCCCGTGTGTGGCAGGCAGTGTGTCCCAGTTTTTGGTTTGTAGAAGGTGGTCACCTTATCTATTATGTGGCAATGAGGCATCCGCAGTCTCATTAAATGGCCTGCAAAAGTTATGTGCCCATTTCCATTTGTTATTAGACATTGTGCTAATTGCACGGATGATTTAAATGTTAAAAAGGCATTAAAGCATTCGTTGTAATAATTAACAAAGGACTGGTAGGTTACAAATGAATGATAATGCCATATTTTTAAAATATAGCGTTATATACCTGTGCAAAGTGGTATATGTTATGAAACATTAATATTCAAATGAGAGATTTGAACTGAATGATCTCTAAAATCCTTGCTAGTAAATTCTTTCTGATTTTTCTAAAGTATGAGCTCTACAACCATTAATATATTTTTTGAGATTTCAGCTCTATCACAGTCTGAAAACCTCAAGGAGAGGCCACAGCCTACCTTTTGTTGTATACCAGTGTATGAATGGAACCTTGGATCATGGACTAGAGATTACTGATTTTCTTCTTTTCTCTGTAATAGAAGCTCCATTTTTCTGAATAGACGCAAAGCTGCATGGAATAAAGACCAGCCTTCAGGCTCTGGAGTTTGGTGTGATTTAAATTTTGACTGATGGGATGTAAGTGGAAATGGTGTGCAATTTCTAGGAAGTTTCCTTAAAAGGAGAGAGGCATGTCCTTAATCTCTTCTTCCTTGCTGTCAGCTGGAACATGGACATGATGGCTGAATGTGAGCCGTTGGTATTACATGCAGAAGATGGCAGAGCCACAAGATGGAGGCAGCCTGGGCAACAATATGCATATAGGTACGCAGATTATTTCTTGCAGAAGGACCTCTGGCTGAGAGTTTCAGGGACTGAAGTTCAATCCAGGCTCTGCTTCCCAAGTTGTGTACCTGGAGAAACGTTGGCCTTTTACTTTCCACAAAGGGATCCTGTGCTACTAAACCATGTCCCTACAAGGCTGCTTTTACCTGCAGCGGTAGCTTTTCTTAATGTATTCAAAGGTGCCACATGAGCCCTGTTATTATGGAGTGCTTCACGATTCCAAGACCTCCCTACCTCTGAACTTCATTAATGGTAGAAAGAAGTAACTGTTAGTTTTGTTTTAGCCACTGTTGTTTTGGCATTTTCTATTACTGGTGCCTGGACTTAATAACCTGATAAATATATCACTGTCTTTTTCTGTGCAAGGGTTACTTTGGACTTTTTGTTTTGTTTGTTTGCACAGCAGGTCCTTATTGACTGCCTGCTGTGTGTAGGTTACTGTACTAGATTTAAGAGGGATGTAATGACACAGGAGAGGGAGAGGGTCCTCCCTGTGGTGACGTAGACCAGAATGTCTGTAGTTCCTTTTTGTGTAATGGCCTGCAGAATCACAGGGAAGCTGCAGAAATGGCTTTGCAGTCCTAGCTTCAGCGTAACCTGCCACTCCGCTTTCTTCTGTGACTCTTTAGGGAACGGTTTATTTGCTTTTTCCCCAGGAATGGGGCTTAAGTCTCGACTCTTAGGATCTAACGTCATTTTGAACCGTGCAGAGGTTTGTTTCTGCCTCTGAAGTGCTACTTTGTGGTAATTTCTTGGTTTTTCTCTATGAATAATTTATCTGTAGGGCCCTAATATCTTTATAAGACAGGGAATTTTGGTATTCATCAAGGATATGTCTCAACTGGAAGCGATAAATCAATTTTTGATAAGCAAAGCAAAACATGAGATCATTTACCCTAAGGGAAAGCAGTAAATTTTATAAGCATTTTAGATTATTATTATTTAAGTCAGAAACCTACGGATATATAAACAAGGTGTTGTCCCTTCTCATAAAGAATATGATATATTCTGTCTTTATATGTTTCCTCACCATTTTCTATTGTTGTTGGGTTATGAAGTATCCTATATTCACAGTATTTTAAGGCTAAAACACAAAACAATTTGTAAAAATTGCACTTTAACAGTATTGTAAAAATATTTGCCTAATCTTTTTACAAAAATTCCCAGGGACTTTGACTCCATACTCTATATTGGTGGCTTATTTCTTTGCCTTAAGCTCTTCTGGACCTATTGCAAGAGATGTATTGATGCTCTTGTCCAATTTCCATAAATGTTTCTCGGAATCACACATTGTAAATAGTTTTTGTGTCTCTTCAGTTGAACAGTCCATGCTAGCTGTTTCCGTGCTTCTCTGAATACCCATAGGAAAGTAGAATAGTAGTAATGATACTAATGGTTACAATTTATTAAGTGCTTTCTAAATGCAATGCTTAATTGTGACCACAACCCAATGAAATGTATACTGTTAATTATTCCCATTTTACAGGTGAAGAAATTAAGACCCAAATTCTCAGGGCCTAAAGCAGCAGACTCAGAACTTGAGGGAGAGAGCTGCCTCAAAACTTCATTGTATGGGAAAACAAAATCACTTGTATTTTTTCAAAAACGGTAAATTGATACATACTTTTGTGCTTGAAGGAGAAACTGTAGGTGTAATTGTAAGGAATGGTTTGTGTTTTATTATAGGTATTAGAATATATTAAGCCCCTGTTTTGCCTAAATACAGCTTATAAAAGCTAAGACTCTGAGAACATAACAGATTTAGAAACTCCAACTCCCTTCTCCTACTATTGACCTGTTACAGTCAGGGAAGAATTTGTTAGATTAATGACATCAATTATTTCATTAAAAGAGTCCTTCCATATCCATAGCTTCTTTTCACTCTGTCCTACTGTAATGGGATGTGGAAGTGAGTTGAAAAATACCAGATAGATTCGTGTTGCATGCTGCAGAAGGCTGGATCCACATGACACAGCCATTTTAATGCATTTTTGGCTTTAGTGAGTTATGGTGTTTTGATACTGTCCTTTAGTTTTAAAATCCCGGACTGTTTTGTATATGTTATTGGGGTTGAGGGGATAGCAGGGAAGATGGACATTTTGCCCGTATCTCTGTTGCTTTGAAACAAATCAAGGAAATTCGGTGTGTCGGGAACAGCAGCTTGGGTGTTACGTTTTGTGCTTTGGTGAGTTAGAGGTTTTTCTTTGGCAATTAGGAACGAGGGCCTTCAGAAAGCAGAAGTGACCCGGAGGCTCATTGGACATGTTGGTGAGCTCACCGCTGAAAGCCAGATTTTGCAGCAAGATCGTCTTTTGGCCCGGTGTCCTGTCCCCTCTCCTCCTTTTCCATTTGTAACAGAAGCATGGAATTCAATGCTACTGACTTTGAGCAGTCATTGAATTGTGATGCGCACAGTGGATTTGAAATTTTGGTCTTTTAAGTTGAAAGGGGATCAACAACCTACATTGAATTCTTATCTGTTATGTATAGCTTTCTTGGCTTCGTAAATTGTCCCCAGCGATCCCTCAAAAGTGGTATAGATATAAACCATCACCTGGCTTACTAAAAGCCGTAGAAGTCCCCAAACCTCATTTTCGGCAAGGATTCCACATATGAAACACTGTTAATTTGCTTGCTACTGAATTGTAGAAATCTTTGGGAAAGAATTTGTTGACTTGTGCTGTACATGACAATGTAATCAAGGAATTGCCCTGGGATCGATTTCTTTAATAAAGCAGCGGACTCCAAATGTTCTGTAGCACTCGTCCAGGGCCCTTGACTTTAGAGTTGAGGGGATAATAGATGTGTGGAGACTTTTCCTACAGAAGCATCTGGGGAGCGGCATCCGTAGAGCGTGTGCCCCCTCCTCTCTGTTTGTCATCATTGCTGTAGGCTCTTCTGGGTCTCCATGCCTCCATGCTTCCTCTGGGATGCAGTCTGAGGTAGGGTCTTCGGTGGCAGTACTAGCAACGAAAGGGAACCTGGATGAAGTAGAATCAACCTGTGCAGTGGCCCACCCTTGCCCATTTTGATTCCTTACCTTTTCCCCTCCTCTCAGCCCCTCATCCCATATCTTCCTTATAGGAATTACCTCTTCATCAGCTCAAATCTGAAGTCTTGTCTCTCAGTTGAATCTGTGTGTGTAAGGATTGGGAAAACGGGCTAACAGCTGGGTTGAATTTCTCTGCTCATCACATTTAGGGTTCTTTATTGGATGACACAGAAGTGTCATGCGTCGGGAGGAGCAGCGAGCTCTCTCCATTCTTACTTCTACTCTCCCTAGTATTCCTTCAGAAACTCCAAAAGGGCTGTGGTTTCCTCTCTGTTGCAGTGTTTCTTAACTGGGGGGTGATTTTGCTCCTCTGGACATTTGGCAATGTCTAGAGACATTTTGGGTTGTCACATCTTTGGGAGAGGGTCTTGCTAATGGCATCTAGTGGGTGGAGACCGGCACAGATGCTAGACATCCTATAATGCACACAACAGCCCCCATGAAATGATTCCCCTGCTCCGGATAGTCAATAGTGTTGAGGTTGAAAAACCCTCCTCTACTGAAACACGTCCCTGGCCACCATAGGAGCCTGTCTTGTCTGGCACATGCATCACATGCAAATTGGTCTGTCTGAAGTGTACCAACTGAGTTTCCCAAACCAGTAAATCATTTTCCTTTTAATTTGTGTTGCAAACTTGGTCTAGACAAGGCCCAACTAATTGCTGCCCCAAAGGATCACACGTTCTAAAGCAGTGGAATCAGAATTAGAGATTTTATTCCTTGGGAGTAATGCCAATTATACATCATGCGAGAAAGATGTTTGAATAATCCACAGTGTATTTTGCCAGCAGGGCTGGTGAGTAAGAGCAAAGATTTTGAAGTTACATGGTGGTCCAGCTAGTAGCTGTGATCACTTAGGTTGATCAGTTATTTTGTGCCAAGCCTGGTGCTGCGTTATCTTTCTGGTCTCTCGTACATCACCCTGTCCTGTGGACCTCCCTTGGCTGTCATTTCTTTCAGGAAACCTTCCTTCACGCCTCACGCTCAGAGTCACATGGCACTCCAGTGTACCTGTCCCTCTGCTAACATGAACTCTGAACTTGAATCACAGTGACTTGTTGACTTTGAGGGCCAGCCCCTCCCTCCTAATAAGTCACTTCTGGACACATAGTAGGGCCTCTGTAAATACCTGTGAAACTACTAAATCAAGGAAAACTGAAAATCAGCATTTTGCTTAATTGTAAAAGGAATTATCGTGGAAAAAATAGACACTCTTGAGTCAGCAAACATGTTTTGGTGTTGGTTCTCTGACTCTCATTTGTCAAATAAGTGGATAAATAACTGGGTTGAATGAAAGGATTCTAAGTGGGGAGCCTCTGTTGTTCATAAGCACCCTCAGGTGTGTACAATGATATCACTATGAAAGTTGATCTGCATTATTTAAAAAAATGGATTTCTTGAATCTGGAACCTGTAGCAGGTCGAGTATTGTTAAAATGTTAACTCAGATCTTGCTGTTCCTCTGATTAACATTCCCCTCGCCTCAAGCGAGGATTCTCACTGGGAGTGGCCAGCACCTATGACATCTGATCCCTGTCTCTCTGGCTCCTCCAATTCTGTACCCCTCGCTTGCTCTGCTCTGGCTGCACTCACCTTCTGGCTGTTCCTCATGTTTTCCCAGGCACCCTCCTGTCTCAGCATTTTGTAGATGCTTTTCCCTTTGTTGGGAATATTCTTTTCCCAGATACCTCCGTGGCGTGTTCTTCTGTGGGTCTCCACTCATGTCAGATGTTTGTAAGGCCTTTTCTGCCCGCTTGATCTCAGATTACAGCCCACTCCTGACTTGTTCCATCTCCTCTCCTTGATTTATTGTTTTGTCCTGAGCACCATTTAGCATTCTATATATTTCACTTCATCTTGCTTATAATCTCTTATCCCCACCCCCACCCCATTTGATGATAAGCATCATGATGGCAGAGGGATTTTTTGTTCATTTTTACTGAATGGCAAACTGCATGTGGACAAACGCACACATTATAGTGTACAGCTGGATGAATGTTCACAGTCTGAACACACCCATATAAACAAACAGCCCACAGAGCAAGAAACAGAATGTCCCTAGCACTTCAGAAGGCCCCTTCGTGCCCCCTTTTAGTCACTTCTTCCCACTTTAAGGGCCACTACCATCCTGGGTTCTGACATCACGGTAGAGGTTTGGATGGTAGGGACTTTTGTCCATTTCTTTCACTGCTCTATCCAGAGCTCATGCTAGGCACAATGTAAACACTGGTTGAGTGAATTAAGACAATATTGGAAGTGAAACCTGTACATCTGATGTAGCTAGATTTCTAAAGCTCATCTCCTTTTGTGAATTAATCCCAGTCATTGCATTTAGAGGCTTTTGAAGTATTCCGTTGCAAGACACTGGCCACTATAACTTAGCCAATTAGGTTTGTCACTTGTTTCTGCTGTGTTGGCCTTGATTATTTAAGTATTTTACCTGTGATCTCTTAAAGTCCACTCTCCTCGCTTGTAATTTTAATTCATTGTCTATTCTGTTTGCTAGCACTTAGCCAGACATCTTTCTGGAGGTATCTTACAGGGTTATTTAACTTCTTCTTGCCTTTCAACTCCATTGTAAATTTGCACCAGATTTGACCTTTCAGTTTTGATTTTTTTACTCGCTGGAACATTTCTGTTCCTGGTCACTGACCACCATCTGGGACTGCGGGCGTGTTGGGTATGATTCCAGTTGGATGCCTTCGTTAGACTTGCAACCAGAATTGTTTTAGTGCTTTCAGTAATAGAGCGCCATCAAATTGGATTGTACTGCTAACCATTTGAGATTTGATGAGAAGAAGGATGATGCAGTGGTTTCCTGGACATTTCAGTTGGAGGTGTCTCCAGCTGTAGAGATGTCTACAAACAAGGATGTGCGTTCACTGCAGAGGCTCTGTGTAACTGATGAGTAAAGATATTGGGCCTTTATCCTGGCAAATGGCCAAGAAGTATTCAGAGGAAGAGGTACCTTTTCTTACACAAAGTTACCATATCAGCTGACAATAGGGCTGGACTCTGTCTTATGATGGAATATTATACAGTCCTTAAAAATCAAGAAGATGAGTGTTATATTTTAGGACAATTGCGTGTTCTATTTTTCATATTTAACTCCATGCCCTGTATATTGTCCTAAGTCAGGAAATGCCTGGAGGACTTGATTCTCTTAAAAACTGCAGGTACCACCCTAGGTGGGGCTGCCATACAGGCAAGATCCATGTATCGCTTAGGCTGCTCTCGGTTGCAAGTGAGGCGAGTTTCAACTCTGAGCAACGAGGAAAAAGCAGTGTTATCCTTGGTACTAGAGATCCAGGGATAGTGGATTTCCAGGTAAACAGTGGCCAACTGATCTCATTAGGAACCCAGACTGTTTCCAACGTTCTATGTATCAGATTTGTCCTGAGTGGTTCTCCATAAGGTGGCAAAATGGTGCTACCTATAGTGTGTCACATCCAGGCCAGCAGAAAGAGGGTTAGACCAATTTGGACCACCTAACCGGTGCTATGAATTAAGGCAGCCTATTTGAGGCTCACAGCTGAGTGGTGGAGGGGGAATTAGGATTGAGTATGGGGGTTCTGAGCTGGAAGAGAAAGCAGGGAGGGGAAGGGTGGGAAACAGGTACGATGGGCAGCCTGTCCACTTGCTGGAATTCCACCAGGCCTTTGGAGATCTGTTTGTGCAGTAGTCTGCCTTGCAAGTTTCAAATTCGAAGCAACTAGTTGAAATATGAAAGTCAGTATCAAATTTATAGTCCCGTTTTCCCATAATTTCATTACAACTTCAGAGTGAAACTGTTAGTATGATTGGGGAATTAATGATGGTGAATTTTTTAATGTTAAGTCTGTTTATTTTGGTTAAAATTTTAAACTTAAACAGATTTGTTCTTTTTTAAAAAGATTTACTATGTCTGGCAGACATGCTTAATACACAGTTATTTGATCATGAGTATATGAATAAATGTTTTATTTTCTGCTCTTAAGAACAGTAGAGAGGTGCCAGCCCACATTTTGAAGTTATGACAGTAACGTTATTTTAATTTGAATGATTGGAGAGAGAGAGAAATTGAACTTAAAGGATTGTTTGGGGAGTGGTTTTGTGGGGTTGGGCAGATGTGGGTGAATAATTTAAAGGAGTTAGTTTTATAATTCGTCCCTGGGTTGGAACTATTCAGCATTCAACCTAGGCCAAATATTTAGGATTATGTTTATGTCCTTTCTCCTTTCTTTTCAGGAAATGTCTTTAGAAATGATATAGTCCATCTCTTAATTGGTACATTTCTTAAAAGGCCTGGTAATGTGTGTTAACAGACTCTTGTTTTATTTCCTAGTATTTTATCCGATGATTGACAAGAAATTATAAATTTAAAATAAAGATGGCTTTTCTACTTTTTTCCCTTAATACAACCTTACTTTTCATGATCAGATTATTTGTGGGGATATCTTTCCAAAAAGTTAAGAAGTGTCATCTATTATGCTCTCCCCCGCCCCTCATATGACTAAATGGGATATGTGTGTAAATTTTGGGGACAATAAGGGAAAACTCTTACAGTCTTATTATCTTTAAACACATTTTTTTTCCTGGTATGATTTCCTTATGTCCATGTGGAGTTATCAAAATGAATTGGCTAGAAAGCAGAAACATTGGCCATTGTTTGTGTCTAAAGGTATTCTTTTTTTTATTAACGTTTAATTTTGTCATAATTATAGATTCGCACAAAGGTACAAAAGCAGTAGAAAAGGTCCCATGTACCTTTTGGCCAGTTCTCTCTATTAGTTTCATCTTGCGTAATTATAGTTCAGTATCAAAACCAGGAGTTTGACATTGGTGCAGTGTGTGTGTGTGCGCGCGCGCGCAATTCTATGCTATTGTATCATGTATGTAGATTGGTACAACCACCATGGAAATCAAAATACAGAATGATTTTATCACCACAAAGATTTCCCTCATTTCACCACTTTACAACCACACTGATCTCCCCGATTCTCCACCCACTGATCCGGATTTTTGGCATCACTAATCCGTTTTGAATCCGTAAAATTTTGTGATTTTGAGAATGTTATATCCATGGAATCACACAGTACGTGACCTTTTGAGATGGGCTCTTTTCACTTAGTGTATGTCCCCAATCTCTCCAGGTTACTGTGTGCGCCAGTAGTTCACGTAACTTTATTGTAGAGTAGTGTTTTATGATATGGGTGCACCATAGTTTGTTTAACCATTCACCTGTTGAGGGAGGTTTCATTTTTATCCAGTTCCTGGTTGCCTCAGAACAAAAGTCAATTATTAATAGTTGTGTACAGGTTTTTGTGTGGACATCAGTTTTTACTTTTCTGGGACAAATACCTAGGAGTAAAATTGCTGTATCCTAGGGTAAATGTATGGTTTGTTTACTTAAGAAACTGCCAAACGATTTTCTAGAATACATGTAGCATTCCACATTCCCACCCACAGTGCATGAGAGATTGAGCTTTTCTGCATTCCCACGAGATTGTCACTGTTTTATATTCTAGTTAATCTGATAGGTGTGCAGTGATATCTTCTTGTGGTCAACATTTGCATTCCCCTAATGGCTAATGATGTTGAATATCCGTTCAAGTCCTCATTTGCTGTCCTCTCTGGAAAAATGTGTCTAATCGTCCCTTGCTCCACTTTCTATTTGGATTGGTTTTTTAACTGTTGAGTTTTGAGAGTTCTCCGTACAACCTAGATAGCAGTTCCCTGTTGGATATGTGGTTTACTCATTCTGTAGGCTGTCCTCTCATCATTTCAAGAAGGCCCATTTCAGAACCAAAGTTCTGAACTTTGATGAAGACTAATTTATTTATTTCTTTTCCCTTGGATCATGGTTTTGGTGTCATATCTAAGAACTCTTCACCAAGCCCCAAGTCCAGAAGATTTTCTCCTATTCCCTAAAAGTTTTAGAGCTTTACATTGAAATTTATGGTACATTTTGAGTTAATATTTATGTAAGGTATAAAGTGTAGGTCAAGATTCTTTACCTTTTCTTTTTTTGCCAATGGATAATCCAATTGCTCTATAGAGCACCATATTTTGAAAAGATTATCCTTCCATTGAATTACTTCTACACCTTTGTCAAAAATCAGTTGGTTGTACTCTTTTTGGGTTCTCTCTTCTGTTCCATTCATCTGTGTTTCTATCTGTCTGCTAATACCACACACTCTTGATTACTGTAGCTTTGTAACACATCTTAAAATTGGGCAGAGGGATTCCTCATTCTGTTCTTCCTTTTTGACGGTGTTATCTTTGGGGACTTGATTCTCCCTCCCTCTCTCCCTTTTTCCTTACCTCCCTTCCTTGTTATTAAGAATGATCACTGTGTTCTTTCAGTACAAATGACCTCAGTGCCCCTTGAGAACTCTTCACTTTAATTTGGCACATTTTATCCTGAGGATCAATTCCAACACATTGGTGATGTCTCCTTGTAATCTGTTTTATTTTATTCTCTTTCTGGAATACAATTTTGAGCAGGATTGAGAGGACAAAGCCTGGCTCAGCATGAGCGTGCTGTGAAATTTGAGTGTTACCTGCCTTAGATTTAGGATAGGCACATGGTGGCAACACGCTGAGTGTTTTCCTTATTGGTATCAAATAAGGCACTGTTGAGTTTATGATTGTGGCTGGGATGGGCGTGGAGGACAGACTTGCCCCACACATTTAATCTAACTTCTCTAGTTTAAATATCTCCAATGAATCATCATGCTCTCTGACCTCATAACATATATCTGAGAGGAGCTGTAGTTCCTATCTCCAACGTTACGCTGAGTTTTGTTACTGTGGTTTACATGTAGTGCATTGTCTTTTGAGCTTCTGGATGTTCTTCTTTCTACTGTTTACTATCCCCCCCTTCAATTGAAAGAATCTCTTAATTTATGACTTGGTAGGATTTTTTCCACCATGGATAGAGATGTGCATGAATTAATGGTTGAAACATACAGGATTTGGTTTTTGGAGTACATCTAGAGAAAACTGGATAAATAATGTTTGGGGAATATACAAGGTTGGGCAATTAAGTTTGCGAACTCATCCTAGAAAAAGTGCTCTATACCTCATTGCTGAATTTCACTATGGTCACTTCTGAAGTACTCCCCTTAGGAAGCTATGCACCGATGCCAGTGCCTAGTCCACCCTTCAAAGCAATTTTGGAACTCTTTTTCTGGAATGGCCGTCAGAGCTGTTGTTGTATTACCCTTGATGTCCTGAATGTCTTCAGAATGTCTTCCGTTCAATATTTCCTTTATCTTCGGGTAAAGAAAGAAGTCATTGGGGGCCAGATCAGGTGAGGAGGGAGGGTGTTCTAACACAGTGATTTGTTTACTGGGTAAAAACTCCCTCACAGACAGTGCCATGTGAGCTGGTGCATTGTCCTGATGCAAGAGCCATGAATTGTTGGCGAAAAGTCAGGTTGTCTAACTTTTTCACACAGCCTTTTCAGCACTTCCAAATAGTAAAGTTGGTTAACTGTTTCTCCAGTTGGTCCAAATTCATAATGAGTAATCCCTCTGATATCAGAAAAGGTTAGCAATGTCGTTGCAACACGTTCACGGACTTGTCAGGCCTTGTATTATCAAATCTCACTATATTAAAGATTTTTATAATAGAAATATACTGTCATTAAATGGAAAATACCAAAACAATTGTAAGCAGATCCTTTCCTACGTAGGACATACAGCTGCCTGTATGACCATTTTATAATCCATTAAAGACTGGTGGTTGAATTATATCTCCTCCGATGCCTGCCTTCTAAATTACGTTTAGATGCCTGAAGTTTCAGCATTAAGGATTGCTACTATTATATATTTGTACTCCTAGAAATCTTCTATATTAGATTGTTCCCTTGAGTTTGTGATGTCTTCAGTTGTTCTTGTTAAGATTGAGCTGTAGAATTTAATTTTGATTTCCCGTGGCATGTTTCTGAATGCAGCAGTTTGAAAACGGAAGACAGAGCGCTGGGCCTGAATTGTTCAGGAGAGCGCTTTAAGTCATTGCAGTCAAATCAGGATTTTCACAACGTTTGTGACTCTTACGCAAACAGAATTCATAGATATCCAATTCAAACCATGAATGAAACAAACAGGAATATGGTAAAGCTGGTTGGAAGGGCACTTGGAGGAATTGGGTTTTTTTTAGGTACTAAGGAAAGCCTGAATGTGATCATAAGTGAGATCCAACACTGGTTAATATCCTACAGAGCTATAAAACTGTAGCCTATTTTTTTTTTTTTTTTTTGGAAACTGGATGTAGGTCTACAGGTTAATGTGTAACTTCACCAAGTCTTGCCTTTCATCACAATGAGAATAGCAAGTCAAACTATGGGACATTCCCCTCAGTAAATAATTTTTGGGTAAGTTTGTTAAATTCAGCCCCAATGTGACATTGAAACAACATACGCTGCATTCTCTTTACTTCATTTCCATGGTTTGGATTGTTTTTCTCATCAGCAGCTTGAGAAACTTCATGGAGACTGACAATGGCTGAATTTTATCTACTTTACCGTTTTTGCTTTTGGCTATGGTTGATAGCTGATCTACCTGTCTCCATGGTGAATGAGGTCACAAGTTTGCGGTTGAACTATTTGATATTTTCATTGTTTTTCTCCTCTATTGACATTTGGACCTTTCAGTCCCATCTCCATCCTTACTCCTTTTTTTCATCCTGAAGTCATGTCTCTCATATTTACTTAGCTGGCAAAGAAGGATGGATAATTTGTGAAGAGTGAATTACATACAGAGTCGTGAAATATTTACTGATTTTGCTGTTCTGGGCTTGGATATGACCCTGCCACATGCTACTTATGTGACCTTGAGCGAATCAGTTATCCTCTAAACCTTGATTTTAGTCACCTAAAATGGGTTGAAAAATGGTGCTTATTTTGTAGGGATATTCAGAATTAAAAGATTAAATTAAAGGCTTAAAATGGTGACTAGCCATAGTAAGTTTTCAACTAAGATTATCTCTAATGTGTGTGTGTATAATATCTTGTAATTTTTCATACTAGACGTTTTCTAAAGATTTGCAAACCCACTTGTTTAAAAGGACCAGGGAGGCACAACATAAATAACTGAAGCATCTTATAAAATTAAGCACAGGAGCGGGAACAACTGGCAGCGAATCCCTGGCATCTCAGCTGGGGCCAGATTAACAATTGGTAGGGACGGTGGTAAAGTTTATACTGAGTCAAGGTGACCCACAATGGTGCATCTGCAGCTAGTTATTGCCATAGGGTTCAGTAGGACTTGGTGTTAAAATGTTTAAAGAGAACACTGATAGCTGGATTGTCATGTGTCCTTTCCCCTTTGTAAATGTCCCTGAGTGATTGACATGACACACTATGTTCATGGGCTTCAGGTAGGGGTCACCAGTTGGCTATGTTTGGTCTTGGTTGATTTGGATTATTCAGCAAGAGTCAGTCAGTTGTTCACATTAGACAGTGGCAGACCCTGAAGTGACCATCGCAGTCCTTTCTCCAATCCTGTGCTTTTACAGACAAAATAATTGAGTTTGGGCAAAGTCACATGGCCTGTTAGTGGTGGTACTTTTAATTTTTATGGAAATAAGCTTTAGTTTTACACGTTTTTCCACTTTGGGAGTTAATGAGGTTTAACACCGACTCATTTTTGAAAGCTTCACCATGCCTTAAAAAAATGACCCTATTGATTATTGAAACAGGGGGGACATACACCCACATTTTAATAGTGGTTATGGTTATTTTTATTTTCTTTTTTGTGCTTTTTATGTTCTCTCTTGTCCATTTAATGTACTCTGCTCATTAATGGACTTCACCTAATGTGCTTCTACAACAAATATTTATTGCTCGTATAATCATAAAAAGCAACACATGCTATTAAAAAAGGAATTTATTGCGGAAATGCCTAGATGTGTGATAATATGATTATTGATCAGTTTCATGGCCCCAGACTGTTGCCAGCAAGGGAATGATTCATTATGTCTTTGGTTCCAGGAAAATGATGGAGCATCTTATTGTGCTATTTAGGTTTGTGTAGATGGCTGTTCTTTAGGTCTGCAGTGACTCCTTTGATGGAATGGGGTTTGTGACTAGAGCAGGGCATGTAAAGTTGTGGTCTCACCCCTGGGCAGCTGGCCTGCAAGGGACATCGTCTGTTTTGGCAGAGCCAGGGCTTGTCCTGTTGGGGTGGAGCCGCCAACTGTTGCAGCCACAGCACCTCAGCTGTTGTGCTTTTTCACTGAAAATTATTAGCCATGCAGACAGACTTTTATGGTTCAAACCAGGCCACATCTGTTGTGAGTCCCCTGACCTTCTAAACCCAGAGCAGAAAGAAATGCAAAATGCACTTTTTATCTCCAGGCTTTCTGCAGACACATCAGTTTAGAGGGCTTAATTAAAAATACTTTTCTAAACTTACTTTAGAAAAGATTTTCATTTTCCTTGTCTTCCGTTAGCAGTGGATTCACCTTGTTGATGATTTGAGCAAATTAGTGTTGCTCGGACTGTGGTCTGTGGACCACCTGTGTCTGATCCCAGAAGGGGTTTGTAACATTTTTTCTGGAGTCGCACTGTAGAACAGAAAATCATGATTGTAGGGCTGTATTTCTGCACCAGCACTTTAAAGCAGTGGTTTGTGCATTTGGGCCTGTGCCCTCCAAAGCATGTCCTGTCCTCTTTCAGAGAGGTAGGCCAGGAGTTAGAAAGCTGACAGTAAGCAGAGTGAGATTTGGGAAAGGTCCTGGAAAATGTTCATGGTCATTATGAGAAGGGAAACGATATTTCCCGGTTGAACATAGTGATTCATTTGGTTCTGTTTTCAAGGATAGTCGTGTCTTATCTAAAATGAAATTGTTCTCTTCTCTGTATAGGCTGTATGTCCCTTTAACTTAGTCCTCTCTGAAAAATAGACCAGCCTGAATGAGGAACATAGTGATGTTCCTATATTCTTCAATGTCAAGCCATTAGGCCTCCTGTTGATTTATGAGCCTTGCATTTCCATCACTAAAGCAATGAAGAGACCAGCAGACCATATGCCTCTCTTAAAACACCCCTTCCCTCCCCATTGAGTTAGCAGCCTCTTGATGAATAGAAGAGGGAAAACAAAAGAAGTTGAGTTCCCCTAATTTGTGGGAAGAGAGAGGGTTTTACTAAAGAATGCTAGGTCACGTTTTGTACTTGGGGCAGGAGTAATATTAGTAGGAAGTATGTCACAAAAGGGACAAAGAAGCTGATTTCCATGTGCTATGTAACATGTTCCAGATATTTTAGATGGAGATTGATGTTTTGAATTAATCCAATACATCCAAAATATCATTTGAATATGTAATCAAAATGAGAAATGTTAATGAACTATTTTGCAATCCTTTCTCTTACTAAGGATTTGAAATTCTGTGTATATTTTACACTACAACACAGTTCAGGGTAGGCCCATGTGGCTGGAGACGACTGTATCGGACATCGCAGTTCTAAAGGCTTCTTCTAACCCCCACTTCTCAGTTACAGTGTGAACATATGCCTGTATGAAATATTCTTTTGCTGTGTTTTACAGAAAGTGAATTGTTTTCTCAGCAGTTAGTTGGTGTTAAGCGTAATGCCTTCCTGTGTAGGCTGTAGTGTTAGAATTCTCTTTGCAAGCCTTATAATAATTTTCAGGAATTATCACTTTTATTATAGTATTTTTAGTTGTAACTAGAGAGTTTTTAGAGTGGAGAATCTTTCAGTGTGAAAGCTCTTAAAGTGACCATTGAAAACACTTGTGTTTCTTCTGTGACACAGGATTGGACCTTGAGACAGAACAGGTAAAATTAGAATTGTTCATGAGAATCCTAGTTCAAAGGTTATTTGGAATCAGTGCAAATATACCCTGTGGTGACGTTTTATATTTGGGTCCATATGTGTGTATATATATATATATATATATATATATATATATATACATACACACACACACACACACACACACACACACACACACCCCTAAGTATGCACCACCCATTTCCATATTTCAGTCCCTCAGACTTTCTGGGGAAGTGTCAGTGGAGCGTCATTTCCCTTCCTCTATCTGTTCAGAGTGTCTGAGTTTGAATTCCTTTCTCTGTCATGTACAATGTAATGTGACTTTGACCAGGTGCTTAAGTAACTATTCTGTGCCCCAGGAAACGGGATGCGGAGAGGATTTATTTACCCCTCAAAGTTCTGGTGAGGATTGAAAGAGATGAGCTGAAAGGCGCTGTGCAGTGTCTCACTGTATATAGTAAGTGCTAAAGAAATAGCAGCCATCTTCTGCATCTTTGTTAATTACCCGTGTTAATTTTAGAAACTAAAGCAGGGCAGGAAGAATTTTAGGAGTGAATTTATTTCTCTGATATTTTGAGATAGAGGTTAAAAATAACTCTTACTTCTGTCTGAAACATGTGTTAAAAATCTTTGTTTCCGCCACAATATCTTGAGCCCTATTTCTTCATTTTATCCACTGTTTTGTTCTGGTTTTGAGCATGTCTTCACTTTGAGTAACATCACATTAATAAAGAACTTTCTGTTCATACGATCTGTATCCCCTCTATTGCAGACTGAAGGGAAAATTCTAGATTCATTTCACAGAGTGCTTTTTCTTTTACTGAAACACCCGAAATCTGCAGTTGGCTCCATTGTGTTAAATATCGAAGAATGGATAAGCCTGAACATGAGCTGGCCCAAAGGAAAAGCTTGAGGTTTCTACAGCTTCTAATGCCATCCATTCTTCTCACCTTTTCATTTAATACTCACTGATTATGCAGAGTTGATATTTAAGAACAAATATGTTTAATAAACCTTTGTAAGTGATATTTAAAGAAATTTTTGTTTTTCAGACTTTACTCAGGATTTCTGTGATCTGCTGTCCTGTAATTTTGGTACATGCGTGGTACCAATTTGTTCCAGAATATTTCACTGCATATGCCATATCTTTCTCATCTGCCGTCTAAAAAATCACAAGTTACTTCATTCAATTTTGAACAAGTTACTTCATTCAATTTTGCCTGATAGGGAAACTCTTCTAAAGATAAAAAATATCTCCTTTCAGGATCATTATATTAATAAAAATAAATAAAGGAAACTGTCTTTTTATCTCCCCTCTGACCTCGTTTGACTAATACTGCAGTCATGAAAGGACTTAAATTCAGAAGTGAAAAGTCTCCTTGCAATTGATTTCATTCAGCTTCTTGTATACACATAGATAGTGAGATGAAAAAAGAATTTTGAACGGAAGTTTCAGTTTTGGATTTGAGTTTTCCAAAGTCACAAAACTGTTATTTCTATTTTACTTCTTCAAATGGATTTTGTAGTGTGATTGGTCAGAGTCAGAGAACGTTTTAAAAAAACACAACCAGAAAATAAAAAAAAAGCAAACTCTGCTTATTTAATAGCTTCCATTTCTTCATCAGAAAAAGACTTTTGGTTAAATAACAGCTCTTTTCCCAAAAAAGGAGAAACAATCGCCCCCGCCACACACACACATAATTAGTTTAAGAAACTGCTTTCAGAGCTAGTTAAAGCCGACTTAGAGATAAATCTTGATGTGATCTGGTGAACATTTTTATGTGGTTAGAATTTTTCATTAAATCATTTTATCCAGGATTGTAATAGCCCTTTATGTTATTTTAGTTGAGACTTACATTGAGTTATGTCAAGTTAAGAACTCTTCTTCAAGCAAAGCAGAATGCAAGATATTTCTCCTGATGTTTTCTTTCTGCAATTGAAGAGAACAAAGCAAACCTCATTCTAGTTGGAAAGGAAGTGAAACTAACACCTACTGAAAATGGAGGTATCAAAAATGAGGTAGTAGACCTGGGATAGTCTGACCAGCAGCATTAAGTGGTTGCCTGGGTAATACTACCCAATTCTTGGGCTTATTTCTTTTTTTTTTAAAGTCCAGGGACAGGTTTTCATTGATTGAATCAAACAAAGCCTATGGGGGAGGCCTGTATCAGTTTTTCAGGAGGGAGAAATGGTCCTATGGACTTCAAATTACTGAGAGAGGGGTATATTTGGTAATTTATCTCCCTACCAGCCACAAAGCATATTTACCCCTGAATACATTTTATGATTATAGATAGTCCTGAACAGTTATTAATGACAAAATCTTTGTCATCATGCAGAGCTGAATTTCTGTGGATTTAATTTATTAATTTTTCTTAGGCTGCTTACCGTTCTGCTCACATTTGCTTGTGGAAGAGAGAGGTTTTTTTAAAATCAGTTTGGGGAGGCAGAGAGAAATGAAGTTGGGTTTAAAATCATGTCCATGTCCATGTTTAAATAGTGATGACTTTGTTGTTTAAAAACATCACCCCCCTAAGCTTCCTCTGACAGTCATAGTAGGGTGCCCTGTTCCTCTGCGGGTATCAGACAGGCAGGTATGAGGGCTAAAAAATAATACTTTCCCTTCCACCTTTTAAGGTTTTCTAGCTCAGCTAATAATCAAATGAACAAAGACAGATTAACAGCAGAAAATCAAAATTTAATACATGTGCATGGAGCATTTGCAGAAGCATGGAAATTCCAGACAGTGAGGCAACATTGGGTATATAGGCATTCTGGACAAAGGAGGTGGGGATGGGAAGGGCCTTGGATTTCAGAAGTGAGAATGGGCGGTTTACAGGGAGTTGAGGAAGAGAGGAACACACAGAAGAGGAAAATGCTTGTTGAGCCACTCAGTGGGAATCAGAGGGTATCTAGCTAAGGAGTCTTCCTAAGCAATGCTAGGGTGAAGAGTCTTTAGATGATTAAGCCCAGGCTTCCTTCCTAAAAAGCAGGTTTCTGTCCGAATCTCTTGGGCAGGAAAGCCGGGAGGCTCAAAGGTGCTTTCTGAGTCTTGTTTCTTAATAAACAAATTAAGGTCAATATCCCAAAAGGCAGCTTCAGGGTGGCAAATTTTTGGTTCCCTTTAGTCCCACCTTTGAAACTTTGAATAAGTGGGTAGGTGCTCCATATTTCATTGATCTAGTTATTCAGTCCTGAGGATAAATTCAAACATTTCAGGAGGTTGTGATGCAGATGGGCCCCCAAAGTGAGGCCTAGATTGTGTAAGCAGTCAGGTATTTAGTAAGACATATGTCTATGAAAACAAAGAAAAACAAAGGTTAATGATCAGAGCAAATTACACACCATTTCTGAGCCAGTAAGGCTGTCAGTCAACAAGATTTCTAATTGTAAGGCTCCAAGCCTCTTTCGCTGGAATGAAGGCAGGCAGTGAATATCGGATAGATTTTCGAGGTCTGCAGTTTGAATATTTCTGATGATGTCATCAGGTTCTCAGGTAAACTCTGCATGGATTAAGCAGCACCAGTCACTGAGATTGTTTAAGCATGAGCTGTGATGATTTCCCTGAAGTTTACATCATGTCATCTAGCTGCAGTTTGTAGTTGCAAGGCTCAGGAAAAAAAAGTTTATACTTCAATAATTTCAAGTCAAAGGACGGGAGAAAAATGAAACATTAGTTCGGAGGGTTGCAGCCAAATATTTAGGAAACTAGAAAAATTCAGAATCCACTCCAGTTTATAGGTGAAAAAGAAAACCTTAAAGAAAATTAACTAGAATCTAATATCCACAACTGTATATTTAGTTTTTATTGAAACATAATGTTCATTTCGAAAATCACCCTAATTTTTATCAAAGAGTGCCAATTCAAGACTACTGCATAAGTCTGGTTTTAATAAATTTGGCCTGTTATTTGCATGTGCACAACAAGAATAGCAATTAATTATATATGCTCTTTTAAAAATGTGTTGCTGGAATTTTCATAAGGAATTTCCAGATTGAATTTAATTAGCCTCTAAATGGTAAGAAGCCAAGCCACAAAGTTGCTATCAGACCTTGCGTGCAATACCTATAGATTTGGGTGAATTCCTCAGGTTCTTGAGGTCCTCAAAATATATCGAGGTTTTTTTCTTTGTGTCTCCCAGGAAAGCAACCTTTTTTCCTTACCTGAAAAGACTGCTGTGAACCATGTAAGCAAGGTACCAGGCTGTTTTTCCACTGGGCTTTTATTGGCTTTCAAAGTCAATTCCTTCAAGCTTTCTGGTGACAGCCAGGGTCTGTGCATGTCTCTCTGATATTCTAGTCAAAGTCGTGGTAAATAAAACCAGTTTCCAGTTTTGTCCTGTTATGAAAAGAACAGGTTCTTACTGAATTTATGCAAACAACCGCACTGCTATGAAAACAATAATACTCATTAAATGTTTCCAAATTGTGGAGGGATCAGGTAGGGAGAAAAATATACATATTTCACTATTGCTTGCAAAAGTATAATTTACGAAATTGATCTAGAACAAGTTTATTTATATCTGGAAAACAAAAAGTTTTAAAAATCAGCAATATTTCAAACAAAAATGTTAGAAAAATTATAACTGTACAGAGTTCATTCAGTCCCATCTAATTTTTGTTCTAATCATTTGCCAGTATTTCCATGATTCTAGTTATTCCTTAGAGTTCTAGAAATCTTTCTCCACCTTAAAGTACGATCTGAAAATTTATTCTCAGAAACCTGTATTTTAGAATAAGTCAGTCCTTTCCTGGGATCTTCCTGAAGATGAAACATATTTGCAAAAACATCAAACTGTCATGACTATCTGTAAATGACAGTAAACATAAAATGACATGGTTATAGATCTGATTGTAACTTTGACAAAGAAATTTGCTTTTCTGTAATGTAACATTTTAAGATGACAATTTGAGTTACAAATGAAAATGTATCAGAACTTTGTAGACTTTTGGAGATTTTTATAACCTATAACATCCATTTTAGTATTGATATATCCATGTAAATACAATGTAATTATTGTTTATTTATTTGACTAAGGTTTCCATGTAATTTTAGTAGACCAGACAGTGCTAATGAGTTTAAAATTTCTCTTTTTATAAGGAGAGAGAACAAATCTTTGAGGTATTCCAGGAGCCCATTGGGACAGCCCAAAGCCATTTCCACGTTAAGAAAAAGTCTCCTTTTAAAATTTGAATCCTGGGAAGGTTGTCAAATACACTTGATCAAAAACATCATACATAATTATGAAACAATTTAAATTATCTATTTACCCAAAGTGACGATAAAAAAAATCAAATACAGGTTAGCAAAACTTTAGTTCTTAGCATTGAGGAGATTCTTAAGTAATCAAAGACCTAATGATTAAGACAAGAAAATACAGAAAACTATTTTAATAAAACAGAATCTTTGCGTTCTAGGCAGAAGCCTTTTCGTAGTATCTTACCTGGTCCAGAACATAAATACAGGGAAACCTTTTTCTTTTTAACAGAGTGATAAAGACCCAAACTCTAATTCTGTATTAGCTTTCTTTTGATAGTTGAATTCATTTACTTAAGGATATTTATTCCAATCTTATTCAGCTCAACGATGTATAAAATTTCATCTCTTAGGGTTTGTCTTCACAAACCTTTTACAACTTTCCTTGTCCCTTTTAGTTTGCCTCTTTCTCACTCAGAAATAATCAGTTTTAGGACAAACTACTTTCTTTTAATTTCCTTCAAAAATGTATCTACATTCAAAAATGTATTTAATTTCCTTCAAAAATGTGCCTTATACCTTCTGTTACCAAAAACATAATTTCTTTCCATCTTAATTGGAATTCTTAACCCTTAGAAACCTCAATTTCTAGTGATTACTAAAAAGTAAGCTATTAGTATTCTTTAATTGGCAAATTTATGAGTATATTTCATAACTTAGAAATTGAAACTTTTGTTGACAAATATTTGCAATATTTTTAAGAAACATGTTTTTAAATAAAGTACAAGTCATATTCATTAACAGATCCAAATTTATCTTTTAGTTTCTCTGTATAATTAGTCAAAGCATGTTAGATTAATCTATTAATGTTTCAGAATTTCATGTTGTTTTGAAATATCTAGATGTTCAATAATTTTTATTTAACTTAGTAAAACTCTAAAGTTTCAAGTTACCAAAAGATTTTGGAAAACTGTTTATGCACACACACACACACACTTATATATCAAAGAACAATTATTACTGAAAAGTTTTATCAAAAACATTTCAGTTTAGTTACATCTATTAGTTAGTTCTTAATAACTCTGAGATTTCAAAGTTAATTATTACCCAAGCTATTTTCTTGACAAATTTTGTGACAGAGATAACATAAGCTTATTTCTGTACATCCAGGTAAAACAAAAGTACCATGTTCAATGTTAACTCTAAAAGACATGTCTATTTAATCAATCCAAGCCAAAACCAGCTTTAATAGAAAATATTTTCCCAGATCATGTGATCTTGAAAAGCATCTGGGTTAATTTCTATTTCCTAATGTATATAAGCGCTTAATTCCTTTAATCAAATATTATGAGCTGGTCATACCATCTGGAGGTAGAAAACATACCATACATATATAAGCACAGAGAAACACAGATATCACAGCAAACCTAGACATAAACAGAATTGTTAATAATTGTAGAGAAGACGTAAGGTTTTTCATTTGCCCTTGACTGAAGGTAAATAGGAAGGGGTCCGGGTGGACTTTGATTTCTAATTTTTATCCTTCCATCTTATTAAGGGTGTCGTAATGGCTAGTTAATACCAATATGAGCGCTCTCTAAAAATTTTCCAGTTTTGGAGTTTTTCTAATTCAAAGCATCCATCTTCTGGCAATTGACGATACGATTTTTATAGCAACTCAAACCAATACGCTTTTTCTGGGAAACTAGGAAGCAAAAGACTTCTGTAAAGAGCACAAAGGATGCAGCCCTCATAGATCCATCAGGTCATTCCCAGAGGTAGCCTAAGAAAGATGGGGAGCCCTGTCTTTTCAACAGCTGCCCCCAAATGCAGGGGATCACGAGCTTCACCCTCCTTGAACACAATAAGGTTTAGGATTCCCTGAGCTTGGATGCGCAGCCTTATTTGGCTGCCCAGCAGATGCATGTGTCATCCATCTCGCAGAGATAATAGACCATCTCTGCAGGGATCAATAGAAAACAAGAGACTAAAAACAAGTCATTTATCAGACTTACATTTGCCCAAGAAACTAGTTTCAGAAATATTTTTCTCCTGCCAATCTAAATTGAGAAGAGAGAAAAGATTCTCACCACTTCCAACTTCCATGGAACCCTGCAGATAAGTCATCAGAGAGGCTGACAGAGTAAAATTCTTACCACCTCTGCCAGCTAATGGTCAGAGGTCCATGACCTCATGGTTGGTTGCAGCAGTTCAGGGAGCTAGCAGTGTCTGAGCCATTAATTCTCCTGCCTGGCTTGCCAAACTGTGAGCGCTAAAAGGAAATTAATATTTTTCCTCCCACCTTCTAAGTTCTTCTAGCTGGGCTGGTAATCAAACCAACAGAGACAGATAAACAGGAGAAAACTAAAGCTCAATACACGGGCATGGAGAACCCACACAAGCCATGAAAATCCTGAAGACAGCAGGCAACATTGGGTATATAAGACATTTTGGACAAAGGAAAAAGGGAGGGAGAGAAGGGGCATTAGATTTCAGAAGTGCGAATGGGTGGTTTATAGGTAGAGAGGAAGAGATGAACATACATGAGAAGAAAATTCTTGCTAGGCAACTCGGAAACAATCGGACACGGGGTATCAGAGAGGCTGACAGTAAAATTAGCTAACTAGTTAACAGGCTTAGAATCTTCCTGAGTAAATGCTAGGTGAACATTTTTAAGGTGATTAAGCCCAGGCTCCCTACCTAAAAAACAGGTTTCTATCTGAATCTTGAGCAGGAAATGGGGGAGGCTCAAAAGTGCTTTCTGTGTCTGTTGCTTAATAAAGAGCTACAAGTCAATATCCCAAATATAGCTTCAGCGCTGAAAAATTTGGGTTCCTTTCACAGATAATTTTTTTTCTTGTATAATATTGCGTATATAGTTTTATGCACATAAAGAAAATATAGTGATAATGTGTATTCCAGCCCTCTTTCTTTTCCTCATTTTGTTTGCAGTTAGTTATATCTCATTAACTGTTATCTTTTTTTTTATTGACACGTATAAGCAATTAATTCCCTGATCTAACTAGTGCAAATCCTGATTCAGGTGAAAAGGAGCAAAGCCCTTTCAAGTCCTGTAGGATACCTCCCTTGTTTCTCCACAGCTTCCTTCTTGCCCCCCACCAGCTCACAAAGCTTCGCCAGGGTGGCCTCCTTATGCCACATTCTTTCCTGCCTGGCGGTCCTCCTGTGCTGTTCTTTCATCCTGAACTTTGTCCTTCCGTCTTGCCACTGCTGTCAACTCGAATGGTATCTCTTTCCCTGACGACTCCAAGTACATTTCTTCCCTGCTTGTTTCCTTTACGGCTCTGCCATGTTTGTCTCATGTAATTCTCATGTTTTTTTACCATGTATACAAAATATGATTTCTGTATTCATTGACTGACACCCACCCTCGTGGGCTGAAACTCTGAGAGGGCACGAGAAATGTGGGGTAAGCACTGTCGAATGCCTCAGGGAGTCCATGAATGTTTGCTTACATCTTACCAGACTCCCCAGAAATTCCCTTTTTGGCCAAAAGGAGTTAGGAACCACTTAAACATAGTAAATGTGGAAGTGGAGGAGATATTTGGCTGACCATAAGCACAGAGCTCCGGGGAATAAACAGACAGCTACAGGCTGCTGGCTTCCCAGGATTTAAGAGATGTGAACCTAAATATATAGGTGGCAATAATTGAACAAAAAATGTTTATTTGGGATGAAAGGAGTTGCAATTTAGGGAGTACAGATCCAGGCAGAATCCCAAACAATGCCCTCCATCACACCCCCCGCAGGAGAGGGATTCAGGATTTTTATGGGAAAAGGGCAGGAAGATGAGGTAAGTTGTATTAAAGAAGAGTTCATTGGTGCTAGATGGGGTAAGGTTAGATCTGTGCTTCATAGATTGGCTTGAGATTCGAAAGGCTTGGTTTGTACTTCATTGATTGGTCATCAGCAAAGTTTATTTTTTTAAAAATATAAATTTTATAAATTTTATTGAGGAATATTGGGGAACAGTGTGTTTCTCCAGGGCCCATTAGCTCCTATGCAGTGTGGAGGGCGCAGCTGAGCTCCAAGTCCCATTGCCGTTTTCAGTCTTTAGTTGCAGGGGCCATAGCCCACCATCCCATGTGGGAATTGAACTGGCAACCTTGTTGTTGAGAGCTCGGGCTCTAACCAACTGAGCCATCCCGATGCTCCTCTGGAAGCTGAGCTGCAGTTCGTTGTCTTCAATCTAGTTGTGGAGAGTGCAGCTCACTGGCCCATGTGGGAATCAAACTGGCAACCCTGTCGTTCAGAGCTCATGCTCTAACCAACTGAGCCACCCGGCCACCCCAGCAAAGTTCAATTTTATCAGTCCATACAAACAGGATATTCTCATTTTTACTTACTTCCATGAATATTGGTGGTTTGGTTCAGTTAGAAAGATAAAACAAGGTGTGCAGGGAAGTTGCCCTGAAATGCCTATTTCAGCTCTATTGTAATGTGGTTCCACTTATGTCATCTTTCACGGTGGCAGCTCTGATCTTGCCCTTGAGGACACAGATTTCTGGGTTTACTAAGCTACTCAGTCTTATCCACAGCTTTGCTTGGTATCTTGAGTAAAAGCGTGTCATAGTTGGAGTGCTCTCTGTGTTTGATCCCCAAACCCAGAACTTAGGACTTGTGCCTACAATGTATTTTCTCCCATCTTTTATGGTTTGGGTATTATCTTGGAGGGTATTTTTGTCACCATGAAGCTCACTACATCCAAGTTCTGGAAATGTGATTCATGTGCTTAGTTCTGGCACATTTTGCTATGGTTGGTAGATGTGCCATGATTATGAAATGGGCACCCGACAACATTTATGTAGGGTTTTTTTTTTTGTCTATTTCCTTTTATTCCTTAAAAATAATAATAATATTTTATTGAATAGTTTTCATTCAATATTTCACAGGGACTATGTGTATAAAAATGACTCAACTGTATAAGAAGCCCAAGTTATGTTGCTTAGCCTTTATTTCTCAGGGATGAAAAATTATTAGACAGTCCCAATTATAAATTTTAAAAAAAGAAAATATGAATAAAGAGAATTTATTAATCAATATATCACTTTGTTTCTCTAACTCAAGCTGTGACTTTTTATTTCTGCTTGAATAGAAGTGACTTTCTTTTTTATAGACAATAATCAATGTTTGTATAATTGTAATTGGATATAGTCCATATCATGTTAGAAAAATCACTCTCTATTTTTGTTAGTAGTACTCTCTGAACATGATTATATCTTTGACAATTGCCAATAGTGGCAGGAAGAATAGACAACTACTTTCTTTTGAAATTGTTGTGTTTTCCGTTTTCTGAGACCCATGTACAAACTTTTTCATTTGGGATGTTTGTTTATTTTTGAGTAGGTGGAATAGCTCTTAATTCACAGATAGTTTTATAATTTCTAAAATTCGATTTTGTGAAGAATAGTTGTTCAGTGTTAATTGTATAGGTTTGAGAGTAATGTCTGGTTCAGGGCTGTGTGTTCTTGGGCAAGTTACGTACTGTTTTTGACTAATTGCACCTAAGCTGCAAGATTATTGGAAGAATTACCTGAGCCGCTGTATTGATAGTACTTTTAATAGTGCCTGCTTCTTAGGCAATAATTGAGTTAGTACATAACTTATTATTGGGCCCAGCCATGGATGGCAAACTCAGATGGCCATAAGAATTAGAAAGGAAATATAAATGATCCAATGTGATTGGTTGGGGTCATGATTCTTGTCTAAAAAGCTAGTTGATATTCACATGGCATAGTGTTGCTATTTGGGAACAAAGGAGAGATCTTCCATTAAAAAAGTACAGATATTGGGGCTCTCTCCTGGATTGTCCCATGTTGGCATTTAATTAAACACACACACACACACAAGCATACACACACACAGTAGGTGAGACACAATATCTGGACTGATGGCTGTATTTAGTGTGGTGGCCTTCAGTATGAAGCCTCTGATCTGTACTTGCCAGTTCTGTTTATCATTATGGATTCAAAGAGACGGCACAATTTGTAAAATTTAAAGTACAGATTCGTGGCAAGTCGTATTACTACAACACCATGCATGACGAATCCTCATTTCCCCAGTAATCTTTTTAAATTAAGGGACTTGATTCTTTGAGCACCAAACAGTATTAAAATGAATTGGAAGAGTTCATTGATTTATTTCTATCTGATGTTATAAAATATTTGAAGCCAGGAGTCTTACTGCTTTTTCAGGAGGGAGGCTCTGTGGAGGGGTGAACCACGGTGTTTGTTTTAGATCTTCATTACAAATGTATAAGGATCTCCCGTATATCAGTTTTCCAAGTGGACTTTTTCTTGGACCTGTTGGGAAGCATGTATTTTTATTTCTGAAGTTTTAAAATTATGATGTAGCTCATAGCAGAGGCATGGCTCTTAATTTTTGTACATTTTAGTCCTGTGTGATTTAAAAAAAAAGATTCTGCCTTTTGGAATCAGTGTTAGAGTAAAATGACGAAGAGAGTTCAGTGTTTTGTTTCTTTCCTTGACTTAACTCATTTTTACATGCCATTTTTCTGTTCTCTTTTTCCTTCTTGGGTACTACAATGCTGTGTGATTCTTCCTTCCCGTGAAAGGCCTGTAAGTTTCAGTAATCTATTTTACTTAAAAAAACAACAACATGGCTCTTTATTAGGTCTGTTCATCACTTTAGATGATGAAAAATATTTTTTTTTTGTAGTTGGAACAATAAGTACATTTGAATATGATAGAATAGGTAATTTACTGTAATATAATCATTATGTTTGAGGTTAGCTCAGTATCAAACAACTGGAGGGAGCATTTGTAATGAAGTAGTTACATAGGAATGTACTTCTTGATTCTACTTTTTGGGACACTCACTAAGTACATTTTACTACAATTAATTGAAATACAGGCACAAAGGAGATGAGAGGCTGGTTGGAATATTTAATTACTTTAACTATAATTTGATAGTTTTGCCCATTGTAGGCACAAGAAAGATAAAGATTTATTCATTTTAGACTATTGTGTGGGTTTTAATGCTCTTAAGTGCTCTTTGAAATTTAGAGAAAATTATGCTTGATAACGATTTTGCCATCCTTGAGGGATCTTTAATTAGTTTGTTGTATGAGAAGTTATAATAGATATAAACAGACTATTTAACTGCTTGTCTGCCATTCTGGGAGAAATATGCATCCTGGATTTGAAAACATGAGTACCTATTATTTATTTTTATTGGGCTTATTTTTGGCATTAACTTGGGCAGAGAACTAGGACTCTTTATAGGCGAGCCCAGTCATCCATCATCTTAAGTAATTTTTATTCTGGCACTATGGAACCAGAATTTCTTTGTTCTGATGTTTTGTTTCCCATTTTGTGTGGAAGCTGACCAATTCTCCCAGGCTTGTAAGTCCCTTGGAATGACCTAGAATTGGACATACAGTTAGAAGCAGAAATGCCCTCAAGTGTCACTACACTATTTTGCTTTGAGTACAAGATGTCCTACCATGTCATAGACAGAACTTTGGGCTGTTTTCATAAATTTGGGCTGTTTTCATAAATTTACTGGTTTCACCTCCACATAACCTCTGCCATTTAACCATTTTCTCTATAGGAGATTATGACATAGCTGGAATCAGTGGACATTGTTGGTTCAGGATGGTAAGATGAAACTGACATGTGGAAGGATCTTGTAGTTATTTTGAAATGCTTTTAGAGACTCCCTGTCTTCCTTTCTTGGTGGGTACCTCAGACTTCCATTTGATATACAAATGTGTATGTAAATGTACCACCTTTGTTAAAAACAGCAAGACATTAGTTGTGTACACTGTAATTTCAATTCTGGTGTTTGCAATTATGGAAGAAAAAGATGGGCTATCAATAGGTAACTGCGTTTATTTTTATCCCATGCAGATTCAGTAACCCTTCTCTCTGACAGTAAAACCAAAGAAAAGACATCTATGTGAAGAATGTTATTTAATGTAAGGTTTAGAGGAGCTGGTCTCTTTGTATGAAAAGTGTTCAGCCTACAAATTAACACAGAAGAGTTAATACAGTTTAAAACTCTTTTTTTGCCCCAAGTCAAAATTTCTATGAAACCCTGAGAGTAAGGATTACATAGAAATCTCCTGAAGATTATAGTTAAGGCTGATGGGATATACATCTGCTTTTATATTCCCAGAATAAAAACATTTCTTGTTACAAACTATCGTGTTTCTCCAAAAATAAGACCTAGTTGGACCATCAGCTCTAATGTGTCTTTTGGAGCAAAAATTAATATAAGACCCGGTCTTATTTTATTATAAGACCGAGTATAATATATTATAGTATATACCTAGTCTTATATTAATTTTTACTCTAAAAGATGCATTAGCGCGGATTGTCTGGCTAGGTCTTACTTTTGGGGAAACACTGTATGTCCGGTGGCGCTGGGAAATTAAATCATGCACGTAGGAAACAGTTGTGTTGATATCTCCAGTGGTAGGTAACTCTTAGGATATTTTTATAGCAAAGGATTGGGCCTTTGGGTCTGGAAACATTGTTACCTTTTTCACTTTAGGCTGGAAATGAGGTATGCTTGGTAGAAGTTCTGAGAGGTGATAGAGTTTATGAAAACTTCCTGATGAAAATACCTGTCACTCATGTAGTTCTCTGCTTAGCAACCAGATTCCTGCTGCTGAGTGAGACCTAAGCATAGCTGGCTAGTTAATGCTGCTATTGGTTTTGAAATCTGCTTTCAGCGTGTCAAAATTGAGAGACTCAAATTGTCCTGGATGATGGGAGTAGTTGGGGTTTTCCTTTCCAAACTCATTTCATGATTACAGTATCCAGACCCTTGAAGGTGCCCGAGTTTGGTATTCCTCGTGCTCAGGTTTGTTAGCGCTCATGCGTGTGTGGGTGTATGCCTACGTGTGTTGGTTAAGCTTGCATTAGAGACAACCTCTTTGAGTAGCATTGGGCATCAGTGTACACTACTACGTTGTCCTTTGTATCTTCTACACTTGTTCCATCACTGCGGTCACAGTTCCTTGGAGCACTGTAACACCACTAAAAACCCTGCTGACAGACACCTTCCGCTCCATAAACCATAGTGGGCTTGGTGCTGTAGAACTTGGTAGAATACATGTTTGCAGAACACCAACCCTTCCCTCTTGTGAGTCACATGATAAGTATAGGCAGACTTACACTTATTGTCTATTCTGAAGAGTGAGACTACAGATTTTCATAAGCATGCTCCATTTTTAATTGTGTAGTTAAGTTGCTGACATAAGCAAGTATGCAATTTCACATTAAGGTAAGGATCCGTAAAGGCATGCATTTACATAATTTAATTTTCTGCACAGAAGATATTGAAAATCAATAGCATGATTCATGGCCTCACCATGTCATTGCTATGCCGCTGTTGGTTGGCTGTATGAGTTTAGAAGAATACATACAATATTAAAATTGATTGAATTTCACGGGCTGATTCTGTATCTTTACCACACATTTTTAATATACTCGATACACCTTTTTGACTGCTGCTCAAATAATAATATTTAAAAGTTAGTTTTAAAAAACCTTGTCTATGATTAAAATACATTTTTGACTTAAGATGTTGTTTTTTAAAAAATGTGCAAGTGCCAGTGGTACATGATTATGTGTTTTTGCTTGTGGCTTATTATATAAACACAGACATGCACACACACACACAGATACACATACTCTTACCCCCAACACAGACACCATCAGCCTTTCTATTTATTGTTTATAGATTTATTCATTCACTCACTCACTCACTAATTATTGAACACATACCATATGCCAGGCTCCATTGAGGATGGTCGGTGAGAGTTCTTATCTTCAGGGAGTGTGGAACCCTTCATAGGCTATGCAGCATACCCTTCAAAAACAGGTTTTCCTGCCCATTCTTACCTTGTTGTGTCCAACCCACATTGTACTTCAGTGTTCCGCGGGGTGAAACGAAGACAGGATTAACCCACCTTCCTTGGGATGGCCCTGTCCCCTATGTTACTTCTTGCAAGTAGGTCTGTATACAGCAAGATCACACCTCTTTGTCCCACCTTGAGTACCTTTAAGACAGGTAGTTCTAGCGCTCAGCTCAGATCCCTTACACCACGGTGTGATCTGTGTGGATGGCTGGGAAGGTATTTGCTCTCTGGGGTATAGGTTCTACTACTTTGTAGCGTCGGGAGGACCTTCTGATAAGGGATCTCGCTTGTTTCTTGAATTCAATATATCTTTACATTAAATTCGCTTTTTCACTAATTGTTTAGTGGGTTCGGGGAGCTGGCAGGTGTGGGATCCCAAGGCCTGTGGCCTATATCCAGTCTAGTTAAAGACCTGGCATTATGGTCTACTTCATGTACTTGGAGACTCTCAGAGTTACCCGAAGAAGCTCTGGACTCGGTCGCTTTGCTTTCCTGACAGGATGGGTAATACATCGACCATTGTGGAAGCCACTCCAATGAGAGACACTGCTGGCAGACTTTGTCCCCCTTTGCCCCACCCTGATGTTCTCAAAGGTTTTGGGAAATGGAAAGCACCCCCTTTTCAGGGAGAAAAAAAGGTGGAGGACTGGTGGAGGAGATTGTGATACTAGGTAGCATCTAATGTAAAAGGTATAGGAATTGATACCCTTAACCTCATCCCTTCTTTACTTTGACACCTACCTGGTTCGTTTGTTTCTCAGTTTTCTGGCTAGACCTCTAGTTCAGTTCAAATCTATATTCTGAGGTGTGTCTATATTCTGAGATTGACATCACAGTGGGGCGATTTCTGCAGTAGGTGTTCGTTTCTGCCCAGCCAGCTCTTTACTAGTGTAAGAACTTAGCCTGTCAAGTTATAGGCAGGAGGGGAGGAATCTAGCATGTCAGAGCTGAAGGGGACCCTAGGTCTAGCTCATCTGGGAGGTTTGTGCTTATCTCGGGCTTCAAAAGAGAATCATCTAGAGAATGTTTTTTAAGTGTTGACATCTGAGTCCCACCCTAGACCACCCTAGTCTTTGGCGGGTAAGAGTCTGAGCTGTAATCCAAAACTGGCCTTTTATGGATGGAGAACTTGGTGACCAGGAGTTGAAGAGACTTATTTGAAGGTCACTAAGATCACAGTGTGGGGACAGAGCCAGGAGAGCAGTTTCCAGGCTCTCGGCCTCACGTAGAAAGGTGCTGGCTCAGGTAATAAATTGGATGGCCATCAGCTGTGGCTAGTTGGCCATCAGCTGTTACCAGTTAGCCATTAGCCAGTAATATAACTTCCGTCGCTACGCTAGGGGGTTTGGTTGGTTGTCAGAAAAGTGGATGGTGGAGAGTGGAGGGTGGCTAGCGAGTGGGGTGTTAGCAAGCGTGGATGGTGGATTGCGGATTGTGTGGATCCTACTTCTGGTGTCTTACCTGCCACCAGCGAGACTCGTGTGCAGGATGACCTCTTGTTGGGGATGTTTGCTTTTGTGTCTCGACCAGCCTCCAGCGAGACTATAATGGTCTGACTCCCCTGTCTGTGGCTCCGTGGGTGTTCCTTTTTGGCCTCACCATGTCCTGCGTTCTTGTGCGGGGAGCGGGACCCCAGTTCCTGCATTACACACAGTTAGTGTCACTTGGGGAGCTTTTGCATACAAGAGACAGAAAAGTAAGCTTTGGCAGGTAATTGGTTCATGTAAATACAGAGGGTGCCAAAAAATGTATACACATGACTTGTATTCATCTTTTGTTATCGGTATATATTACAACTTTAATGAATTTTTTCCTTTCTTAAAATGTGCATACATTTTTTTGGCACCCCTGGTATAAAGCACCCATGGGTTTGGTTTTAAATTAGCTCTGTCTCTGGCTTAAATTTTGTCAACAGAAATCATCTATAGATTTTCTTGCTTGGTTCCATTTTTGAGCGCCTCTGCTGATCCCCTACTTGACTCTCACTCACCCCCTTGAGGCTTCAGGCTCATGTCATAATACCTTCGGGAAGAGAGAAGACTCTCTCCAATTGGCCAGTGCCTCCCCAAACATACCGCTGGGTGGGGTCAGGGCATAATTTACAGTAATTGACAGGCTTAAGCCAAACTGGGTCCACCCCTTGGAGCTGCAGGGATGCAGGCAAGAGATCGTGGCTCTTCAGTCTGTGACTCCTGGCTGAGGGAGTGGGGTATGACGATGACAAAAACAGTGACTGCAGTGGGTTATCAGACATTGAAAAGCACTACATGCCCTGTACTGAGTTAGGTGTTCTGCTCACAGTAACTTGTGTTGTCTTCGTAACTATCCTATGGGGTTTGTACTTTCAGCTCTGTTTTACAGACAAGGAAACTGAGGCTCAACCACATACCCTAATGGAAACCACATGGATTACTCCCAAGGAAGGTCAAGACGCTCTTTTACTCATTGTCCTGATACAGAAAGGAAGACTTATTTGGGAATAATTTTTTAAAGTGAACTAGCTCTAAGCCTCATAGTAGACAGATACATAAAAAAGTTTCCTATATGCATAGAAGATAAAGAAGCCTAACAGTTATTTATTTGGTGTGCTCTAGTGTATGAAATAAAAATAGATTAGGAGACTAGGAGATGGAGAATTTAATTTTTTAGTGCTAGAGGTTTAGAATTGTCAGCTTCCTGGGCTTTGAATAGCTCATCTGTAAAACTGTAGAATGGATTGAAAGGTAGGTACCTAAACCTTCATCATACTTTAAAATTGGGTTGTAACTCAGATTTTAACTTGGTCATTCGGGACCAGTGAGCATGCGTGACACCAGGTTTACTTTATAGATGTATTTTAGGATTTTAGAGGATTCCCACTTCCCTCTGAAGGGTTCATCTTCAGTGTGGAATATCTTCATTGTTTGTTCAGGCATTACTTCTCTTAAAACCAGTCTTTGCATTGACATGTAAGCATAAAGTATATGTTCCCTAATTTTCTTAGTGACTGTCAAATTGTCAACAAAGCTAATAATGCCTTCATGGTGAGATGATGATGATGATGATGATTATCAGTTTGACTATTTGGAATAGAATATATATTGTGTTTTCTTGGTGCCATCGTAATCTTTAATTGGATATACAGTTCCCTTAACCATTTTCTTTGCTTTTTAAAAGCACATTTGATTTTGTTTGGGTGCATTTAAATGTGGACATAGACAGCTGGGATGTATTGTTTGAAGTGTAATTCCATTTCATTTTAGATTCTGGGCACCTGTGATATTTGTCTTTTTACACATCAGTGCATTCAGGTGTGGGCTCACAACAAAAGAAATTTGCATCCAAGATGGGATGGGAGAGAAAGGGAGAGGAGGGCTTGGAACACTATAGCTGGCATTGAAGCTGGGATTCATTGAAGCTGGGATTCATTGAAGCTGGGATTCATGAGGCAGAAGATTGGATTCATTTTAAGTTTTTTTAAAAAATACATCATTAAGCCGTATTTCTTTTCCGAGCATGTTGGTCTGGGAGAGTTTCAAATTTCATGTCCTCAAGTACAACAGGTGACTATTTGGAGTCCAAAGGATGTGGAGGCCTGATACTCCCCATGGGGCGTCTCCAGGGACTCAGACTGTGCTGTATGTGGAGGGTAGAGGGCCTGGCTTTGATGCAGGCACGCTGATGTTGGGTTCCCTACCTGCTGCATATTCGCCTGCGTGACCAGGGACCAGTAACTTAGTGTCTCTGAGCCTGAATACTTCCGTCTGCAAAAGAGATGGAGGAGATCAAATGAGGCTAGAGGCTATTTGCACTTAGGCCGTAGTTGGAACCAAAACCACAGGTTCAAGGTCTAGTTGTATGATGTTGGGCAAATTCAAATTACTTAACTTCTCTAAGCTTCAGTTTGCATCTCTATGGAATGGTCCTGTCATGCAGGTGTCCTGCAGGGTCTCTGCTCCCACTCCCCACATAAGAACGCAGGATATGGTAAGGCCAAAAAGGAACACCCACGGAGCCATAGATAGGGGAGTCATACCACTATATTCTCCCTGGTGACTGGGTTGGAGACACAGGAAGCAGGAACCACACGATCTGCAACGTGCCATCTGCTTTTCTGCCAACCAAGCAACCCCACTTGCTAGCTGCAATCCACTATGCTAACTGCAATCCGCTCTTGCTATCTCAGCCACCATCTTCTTGCTAGCCCCCATCTTCTGCTAGCATAGCCACGGCAGTCATATTAGTGGCCAATGGCTCACTGGTTACAGCTGACGGCCAATTAGCCACAGCTGATGGCCATCCAATCACAGCTGATGGCCATTTACTATGCGAGTGAGTGAGCACCTTTCCAAGTGAGGGCGAGAGCCTGGAAACTGCACGCCTGGCTCTGTGCCCACATGTCCCATTATTGGAACAATAGTGTCTTCTACCTGGTAGTCTTTTGCAGATTAAATAAGATACCGCATATAAAGTTCTTAGTGTATTGTGCTTCTTGGCACAAAGTCAAGGCTCATTGTAAGCTGTGATTAATACTAATAGTAACCGTGGTAATTTCTGTAGGGTCTCCTATAGGTGTTGTTTTTCTCTAAAACCAGGGGGTTCTATTCAATTATTCCAAGGTCTGCGCTTCTAGGAAGTCACCCAGTTGTGTGCACTTGGAACCTTCCTGTGTCTACTCGGGGGGATGACTGTCTCATGTGGCTCTCCTTGTCTTCCAGCGCTGACAGAAGGCTACGTTGGGGCTCTGCAGGAGAACAGACACGGCAGCTCAGCGCAGATCCGCAGGCGCAAGGCTTCCGGCGACCCTTACTGGGCCTACTCTGGTAAGTTGACTTGTTCTGACTAGGGTCAGCAGGCCAGTTCACATCCCATTCAACTCACTCGAAAGCACACTTTGAATCACTTTTCATGCCTGACTTCTGTTTGCTCAAACCTTTTGTAGTTTCCTAAAAGCTGAAATCTTCAAGCCTGTTTTTCTTCAAGGTTATATTAAGTACTTTATCTCTCCCACCTGTTTTCTCAACCTGCTTTTTCCCCTCAATTTATTTTTTGAACTTGTTAATGGGTTATTGTACCAAACGTGTAATTTTCCAAAAGACACAGCCTTTTCTGTCTTTTCAGTGACTGTGATTTCAGAGAGCAGAAAATACAAGGCTAGTCTTGAATTGCTAAATGTCTGCTAAATATTATAAAGCATCCCCTATTAAAATGATCTATTATGGTTTAACCTAAAAAAGTGCAACTTTATTTTCAAATCAGATCTTCTTAGTTCAATATACTTCAGCCTTCTTCTACTTGATGGTGTTCTGCAGTTCTCTTCATTTTTATTTTGACTTTCAGCCTTTGAGCCAGAGAAAAGAAAGAGCAGTATTATAACCATGTTGACTATTACATTGTAAATAACTTTCTTACATTTTAAGGGGGGAAAAATGGAAACCTACAAGAATACACAGAGCTTTCTAAAGTATGCCTCCAACAACTAGCAAATACATGATAGGTGGATTACTGTTTCTAAAAAAGATTTTGATGTTCAAAAATATACGGAAAATGTATTGCAGCCAATTAAGGAGGAATGCTTGAAGAAGATAGACCACTTTGGAAATTATGTTGGCACTGAATAATTCAAGTTCTTTGTATGAGAGAGCTTGGAGGCATTGAACATTAGTCTTAATAACAAATCTATATATTATGCAGTGTTGTTGCATACAGAACGGAAAGGTAAGGTATTGTTTTCATAATGATACTCAGGTTCCAAATGCAGAAATTCTTCCTGCATATCCTCTTAAATTTATGTCAGTGTAAAATTAATAGGCCTGACTTTTAATTACACCTTATCTATTAGCTTTTTGCATTCTTTTGTCTATTGATAAATCTCCTGCCCCTACAGGGAGAATAGCCTATCTGTTTTGTTGTGCAGAGAACAGATAGTGATTCTGAAGTCTTCCATCACACCCAGTTCCTTGTGATTAGAATGATCTAATTAGAGCCTTTTTGTCAACATTTTTGATAAATGAAGGAAATAGGGAGATGAAAGCCAAACTTACGGGTGTGTATACATATATACATATACATATACTTATGCATATCTATATCTTCTTGCCAAGAAATCCAAAGAAAATTTATCTTTTTGTACTCTATGGCTCCAATATCAGTTAGGAAGAGGCATAACGTGGCCATTACTTATATTCATCAATTTAGAATAATAATGCTGTTAGTCGGGAAATTGGAAGTTACATCCCATCAGCATCTGCAATTGAAAATGTCAGTGAAGGAATGAAAGGCTTACACTTTTCCTATTACTTAGTTAAGAATGGACATAAGTGGTGTGGTTTTTGAGAAGGAGCAGTTGTTTATATCATTAGTTCTGGTGTATTTAATGAGTCTCCATTTTGTATTTCTGGAATGCATTGAGTCTGCACTTGGAAACTTCTGTCGGTGGAAGGGCTGATAGTTCAACTTCAGGAGTTTGGCATACTTTTCTGTCAAGATGCATACATGCTTAGGCTTTGCAGGGCCTATGGTCTGTGTTGCAACTACACAGCTACCATTGTGCAAAAGCAGCCATAGATAATACTGGACAAACTCGCAGTGTTCTGGTAAAATTCTCTTTTATCAACATTGAAATCTGAATTTCATGTGTCAGGAAATATTATACTTCTTATTGATATTTGTTTCCCCTCAACCATTTAAAAGTATGGAAACCATTTATTTTTTTGCACGCCACAGTAAAATAGGTGGCCAGTTGAATAGGATCCACAGGCTATATTTGTCAACCCTGTTCTAATTTCTTTTATGAAATTGAGTTAGGACTGTCGTATGAGAAATCCCCCAGAAAGATATGGACTGGTTTGGAAGAACCAGTGAAGTCACTTGCTGGGCATAATGCAGGAAATAAAAGGAGAAGAAAAGAATGAGAGAAGTTACCCATTGATGATACTGATACAAGTGAACTGGCATCTTAAAATGATTAACCATAGAGCTGGGAGGACTATGGGCAGAGCTGGGCCCCTTGTTAACTCTCTAGTCCTGACTTCCTGTTGAAACTTTGTGGTAACTTCCGGGGGAGGGATCTCTCTCTCTCTACACACACACACACACACACACACACACACACACACACATAAAATTTCTTCCTATCCTTAGAAGGTTCTTCTGGCTGAACTAATAATCAAAACGACAAGGCAGATTAGCAGGAGAAAATCAAATTTTAATAAAGTGTGCATGGGGAATTCACATAAGCGTAAAAATGCCAAAGATAGTAAGGCAAAACGAGGTACGCATGTCATTCTAGGAAGGGGGTGGGAATTGGAGGGCAGTAAGGCAATTTATAAGGAGGTGGAAAGAGTTAATGTGTCGTAAACAAGTGTTTGTTGGGCCGTCTGGAAACCCTGGGACACAGAGGACTGTAACCAGAGGGGCCGTGGTGCTGGATGCTGTCACACGCTAGTTCATATAAAACTGCACTCACCTGTGATGGTGGCGCCCTGTCTGGGGCAGCTCCTCCCTCTCAGTTCTCTTAGACAGTTAGGGGGAGGCCAAAGTTTCCTTCTGAGCCTTCTGTTTCTTGAAAACAGACTTCAAATAACCGATATCCCAAAAGGCCTATTTTGGGGTAGCAAATTCAGCTTCCCCTGAAGTGGCGCATATCGGTTCTCAGGTCAGGAAGACTTGGGGTCCAGCAGAGACATTTCCTTAGCACTTGGCAACTAGATCAAGAAAGGGCGCTTCAAACCAGAGCCTTAAAACCACGCTAAACCAGATGTCGGACGATTCGCTGCAGGTATATATTCCTCTAGCTGGAAGCGTGGCCGGAAGAGTGGGGCTGCCAGACGAGAGCCTCGTTGTGTGTAGAGGGCAACGCTTTTTGAAATTTAGCAAAAGCAAAGCAGGACACTTCTGAAAGATTGGTTTAATCGTCCAGGTTTCAATCTCATGCCTCTAATTCACAGATTTCTCTTCGTTCCTCCTAAGATAATGCCCCTGATGCTTGGGGGTGTCATGGTGTGTGAAAGCCTGAATTTTGAACTCATATAGATTACATTTCAAATCTAGGTTTTATCTCTTAATATCTTTATGAGGTTGGGAGGGTTATTTAATTGTCGGGAGCCTCAGTCTCCCCACCTTTGAAATAGGCATAATTACTACCACTTCCTTCATAGAGTTGTTATGGGGATGAAATGAGATGATGTGTATGAAAATTGAACAAATCCCTGTCATAAAGTACCTAATGTTACTTCTTGCTCTTTTTGACTCTATTACTACTTTTGTTGCTATTGATATTGTTGTTAGTGGAATTCTCAGTAGGTAGCTATGATTGTCAGTCGGTGATTACTAGGTGATACTGAGAGCTAAGCAAGTCGAATTATATAATTTATAATTCACAAGAATTACCCAGTTTGGATTTGGGAATGAGGGTTAAGCAAACTGGCCTTAAGTTCAAAGGTTGGTTGGCAGACTACAAACCCCCTCCTGTTTTTCTGAGGAACATTTTATTGAAACACAGCCATGCCTATTCCGTTAGGTATTGTCTTCGGCTGGTTTCATGCTACAGCTGAGGAGTTGACTAGTTGCCACATAGGCCTTTCACCAAAAAGTCTAGAATGTTATTATCTGGTCCTTTACAGAAAAGGTTTGCCCACTTCTGATCGCAGTGATACAGCCTGGGTTTTTGAGCAGATGTTAGCCTGACTCAGACAGAAGTGTTCAGAGATTTGGAACATGTTTTCTTTTAAACCCCTGGCCTTGCTCTTCCTTTGAGCTGTAATATCTGCAGCGACTATTGTAGTTAGCATTCCTACTGATTCTGGTCCTGCTTTTGGAGAGGACTTGCAAGGAGTAAAGATGTGCTGTGGGAGATGGATGAGGGACATGGGTGGGTGCTGGCAGTTCTGGCGCCCCCTGGGTTACTGTGTCTTGCTCATTCATTAGGTTGCCTTTGTGTGTGTGGGTTTTGGTGAATGATACTGAGCTGGTTACTCCGGTGGCATCCCACCCCAGTCACTTGAGGAGAGTTGCATACATATTTCAGCTGTGTAGATAGCTTGTTTTTAGGATATTGTCATAATAGTAACTCACTAATAGTATTAGTGTGACTTTGCACGTTAGCACTAGCTAAGTTGCATCACCTTGGATAATACATACATCCTATTTATATTTGAAATGCCAAAAACTTGACAGTCTGTAGGCTTATCAAACAATTCCATTGTGAACATCTACAGCTTTAGCATAGAGAACTGGAGGAGCCTGGAAATAATGTATTCTTGACCCATTGTGATCATCTGAAGATTGGTTACCTCTCAGCTTCTTAATTTTGTCTGCTGTAAAAAGGTGGGTCGTAATATTTGAGTTCAATGAGAAAATATCATGAATAAGATATATGAAACAGCACATAAATGTAAGATATTACTGTTAACTGTTAATAATAGCAATGTAATTTCAAGATGGCTTTATATCTTTGGATTTATTTTCCTTATACCAAGATAGGGGAAAAGGTGGAAAGACCTTTTTAGGTATTTCATGCAGAATTACGCTGACAAAAAAAAAAAAAAGGCAATAGTTCAAATTAGAGTGTTTCATTGGAAGTATTAAACCAATTTCTTTTCTGTTAATTTCACTCAACTAAGGTACAGATATTTTTCTGTTACTTGAGGTGATGACAGCTCATGAATTTTGGAGTTTGCCCAGAACTTCTGCAATTACTACACAAAAAATAACACATGCTAGGTAGGTCATCTTTGCCGGAAAGGGAAATGAGAAACAAATTTGGAACAAGTTCAAGTGGAAATTTGAGACATTTTTATAAAGCTGTCTGTTTTCTCTCTTCCCCCTCAGAGACTTGGACAAAAACAGGCTGTGGTTTCTACTCCTATCCCATTTTTCTTATCCTATTTGTTTTTCTGCATTTTTAATAGTCTGTATTTTATGTTCCTTCTGTGTAGATAGATTCTATGAATCAAAAGAAGGGGAACATTTCTCCTCGTTAGAGAAATCCAAAAGCAAGACATGCAATGACCAAAATTTCTTGCAAGAGGTATCTGGTGTTGTGGTAGGTGAAGGTCAGGCAGGATTATTCTAAGAGGCATTTGTGCCATGTCCAGGAAATTGTGGGAAGAGATATGCAAGGTCCTTCTAATTGTCCCCAGGGTTTGCTGACCGGCTCAGCTGTAAAATGGAGATAAAAGCACACACCTTGCAGGATGGCTTTGAGGATTAGAGGCAATATTTGTAATAACCTGGTATAATTCTTGGCTTCTGTTCTGGAATGGAACAGGTATTACCTTTTTGGCTCTTAGTTATATGCCACCCCACTACACTTCATACAAACCTCTTGTTTTACTACACACACAGGTATGCGTCTCATTTCCCCAGTTGAATGTAGAATCCTTGAAGACAAGGATTAGTATAGTTTATATTTCCTTGTTTTTCCTGCTGTGTGTAAGAGTATTTCATTTTGTGCATGTTGGGTGCCTATTTTTCAAGTGGGTGGATGGATGGATAAATGAGCTCATGCCAGAGTCTGTGGTTCGGAACTCACTAACGGGATCCTGCCATGGAATTCAGATCAATTACTGGGTGATTGGCAAAAGTTTTCGCCGTTGGATCCTTTTTAAGTAATGAGTTCCCCTGGTGAACTTAAGATATAATTAAATTCCTAAAATAACATTTCCATGCCTATTTTTTTAATAATGTTTATACAGGGTAAAGCAAAATATACATGCGTGCAGAAGTCTGCTTTTTTTTTCTTCTCTTTTTTTTGGGGGGGGGAGGGGAACAGGACTTTATTGGGGAACAGTGTGTACTTCCAGGCCTTTTTTCCAAGTCAAGTTGTTGTCCTTTCAGTCTTAGTTGTTGTGGAGGGCGCAGCTCAGCTCCAGGTCCAGTTGCTGTTACTAGTTGCAGGGGGTGTAGCCCACCATCCCATGCAAGAGTCGAACCCGGCAACCTTGTGGTTGAGAGGATGCGCTCCAACCAGCTGAGCCATCCGGGAGCTCAGCGGCAGTTCAACTCAAGGTGCCCTGTTCAATCTTAGTTGCAGGGGGCGGAGCCCACCATCCCATGCGAGTTAAACCGGCAACCTTGTGGTTGAGAGGACGCATTCCAACCAACTGAGCCAGCTCAGCGACAGCTCAGCTCAAGGTGCCTTGTTCAATCTTAGTTGCAGGGGGCGCTGCCCACCATCCCTTGCGAGTTGAACCGGCAACCTTGTGGTTGAGAGCCCACTGCCCCTGTGGGAATCTAACCGGCAGCCTTCGGAGTTAGGAGCATGGAGCTCTAACCGCCCGAGCCACCGGGCCAGCCCCAGAAGTCTGCTTTGTCATTAGAAGAATGGAAGGCACTATAGCACCTCAAAGTTCAATGTTAATGTTGTTATATTATTTGCCCCTCTCCTAAAGCCTCCTATGAAGTCTCTTAAGGGAATCATTTCCCCAGAGACATTTCCTTTGCATTAGAGATCTTCTGATCTGATGGAACTACACTGCTGGGGAGGAATCAGCCTTAAGATCCATCTTCCCAGCTCAAAAGTACCTATACTTCGATGCTTAGCTTGATCTTTCTCTCCCTTACTCATCAGTCTCCCCTCTGTTTTTTACAATTAAAGTTTATCTTCTCTACAGTTCCCTATTAATCTGTAGTATGTCAGCAGAAGTTATTCATACAACACACTTATTGATTGCTTATTGCATGTCAGATGTTGTGCCCTATTGGGAGGGGCCACAGGAGCTCCTCAGAATTGCTGCTGCCAGATTCCAGACATTAAAGATGGGCAGGTCTTTGCCAGGCATGCAAAGGCCTTGGGGCATGAAATGATCTGGCAGTGACTGGGGACCAGAGGCAACTCAGTCCTTCTAGAGCATACCTGCTCTAGAGAGTCACATCTAGAGAGATGTGAGAGTTAAGGGACTAACGCAGAGTATTGGAGTTGTACCAGGGACAGTCCTTACGTTATCTTACTTGTAACTTAGGACATCTTTCTAAGGATGATAGGGAGTCGTTAAGGATTTCATGGTGGAAATGGATTTTACGTTTGAGTAAGACCCCTGGTCGGAGGGTTAAGGATTGGTCATTGAGGAAAAGGCCAGGATGAAAAACATGTATCATCAGGGATTCGATAGGTAAAAGGAAAGGGCCCTTGGGAATTCATTACCATTAGCACATGGTAGAGAAAGCAAAATGAAGTGTTTAGGATGATCCTCAGGAAGACTGAAGGTGATGTTGCAGTTAGTTTAAAATGAGTAAATGAGGAATGGTGGTGAGTTGGTTAATGAAGATTTAAACACATTCGGACCTATTGAGATGTGGTGGAGTGTTTATTCATATTTTGTTCATTTCTTATTCATAGTGTTCTATTCATATTTCTTACACCCTTTAAACTTTATACTCTTTGGGCAGAACCTGTCTGTAATTAATCTTTGGATTTCTCTGTTCCTACTTAAGTGTGGAAGAGGAGGGCCTCAAGGTGGGAACACATTGTGGAACAAACCGTTTTTTCCTATAGGTACTCTTTTCTCTTTTACACTTGATCTGTGATTACAAAGATAGATAGGGTGAGAAAAAACACAGATGGTCACACACTAATCAGGACTTTATGTATAAAAGAAAAATGTGTTGCCATCTGCTTAGGATACCTTGAGCATTTTTCAGTACTTGGCTGGGTTTGGTTTTTTTCCTCTTCACTATTTGAAAGAAATTGTTCTTGCATCTTAGAGATTTCTTTTTTTGTTCTTTTAGAAAAAAAACTTATTCTAGTCCTTGCCACCTGAGTTCTGACGTTTCTTGGAATCTTTTCTCTCGAGATGGTTTCACAATTGTGTGTGGAGTTAGTTGATGCTATTGTATGTTATAAGAGGACATCGATAAATGTCTTAGTGTCCTTGTGACCCTTCCAAAGTGTATTAGGACGATGAAATACTGTTCAGTGCTGGGTTGATACCAAGTGATACATGTCGGTGATAACAATTTCAATGGTTGCTATGATGGGACATTTAAAATGTGTAAATGGAAAGCTGAGAGTTTGGTTTTTAAATTGGCTGTGATGGTAATGGGTTGATGGAGCCTTTTAAAAATTATTTATTTATTTATGTATTTAAGTGTGTTCCTCCAGGACCCATCAGTTCCAAGTCAAGCAGGCGCCCCAGTCTAGTTGTGGAGGGTGCAGCTCACAGCGGCCCATGTGGGGATTGGACCGGCAACACTGGTGTTAAGAGCACTGTGCTCTAACCAACTGAGCCAACCAGCCACCCCCGTGATGGAGCCTTTTTGAACTGTTTAAAACATATTTTTAATTTATAGTTGACATACAACATTATATTAATTTCAGGTGAACAACATATACCTTACGAAGTGATCCCCGTGATAAGTCTAGTACCCACTGGGCACCGGATATAGTTCTTACGACATTATTGACTATATTCTCATCCTGTACATTACATCTCCATGACTGATTTGATAACTGACAGTCGGTACTTAATTCCCTTCACCTTTTTTGCCCTTTTCCCACAACCTCCTATCTGGTTACCATCAGTTTGTTTTATATATGGGTTTGTTTCTGTCTCGTTTATTTATTATGTTTTTTAGATTCCACATATAATTGAAATATGGTATTTGTCTTTCTTTGATTTATTTCACTTAGCATAATACCCTCTATGTCCATCCAAGTTGTCGCAAATGGCAAGATTTTATTCTTTTTTTATGTCGGAGTAATAATCCATTGTATGTATGTACCATCTCTTCTTTATTGAAGGAGACCTTTTGGAGGGCTTCTTTGCAATATTTGTGAAAATGTTAAATATTGATAGTCTTTGATCCAGCAATTGTAGGAATTTGTCTTTCAGAAACACTTGTGCATATCATATCCCCATAGTGGCATTGTGTTTAACAGCCTAAATAACCATCAGTAGGGACTTGGGTAATTACTGTACAACCTTATGATGGAATACTTACTAAACATCTACAAAATTAAATAGGTCGAGCTAGAAGATACATTAAAATAATAGGGTCAATGAGGTCCCATTAGTGAACAGAGATCAAAAGTTTGGAGGCTACACACAAAAGTTAATTTTGGTTATCATTGAGAAATGAGGGATATTGCCTTTTTACATTTATATTTCTCTAATATTGTAATATCATATAGAATTATATCTAGAATATTTAATTCCTTATACCACTACATTCATAGTATTTTTCTGAAATAATCCTTTTATTTTACAATAGATGGCTGAATTATATGGAATTCAGGTAGTTTTCTTTGTAACAGTTTTGAGAGGAGAGAAAGCCCGAAGAGAAGCAATAGTCTTTTTGTGTTCTCAATTGGCTGTATCTAAAATTTTTAGGTAGACATTTTCACTGGCATTTCAAATTTTATAAAATGCTGATATGAACCATGCAGAAATTAATGAATTGATAGTAATTCAGTTTGAACATCAAGATTTATTGAACAAAGCAGTAGATATTGACCCAGGCAGAGATGAAGTCAATATTTCCTTTGATATAACATAAATCCTAATATTCAGTAACCTATAAATTTAGTGGGTCTACAGAAAGCATATAGAGAGTTATCTATAAGTGTATATTTTTTGTATCTGTGATGGATCTAAGTCACACATCTTTTTTCCTAGTCATAAATTTCAAAGGATGATGTTCTCTCCTTTGCAATTATTTTCTTGGGGCCAGGACTGGGGTGCAGAGTGGGTGGACATGACTAATTTAAAGGTTCAAGGGAAAAATATACCTGGCCTCATACATGCCTACTAATGGGAAAGCAGTTATTTGGCTGGGTGATTTACTGAAGGCTATTTGTCTTCCTTTCTAACTTAACAAAATATACTCATTTATTATGTCTCATTTGGTCCATAAAACCCACTCTCTGACTACATAAAACGGGAATATTCAATCTTTCCCTTTGAATATTGTTAAAGTGTGATTTTTTTTGGGGGGATAAATAAAATATTGCTACTATATCATGTTGAGTAACGCCTTATTGGCCCTTCTTTTGCTGAAATTATTAAGTTGAACTACACTCTTACTTCTTACCTTGTCTTGTCTCTTTGTGGGGGGAGCCCGGTGGCAATATAAAGTAAGGGAGAGCTATTTCGGTGGATTGTGAACTTTCAGTATTGCCAATACATAGCTGGAATAAGTGTCTAATGTGTACTAAAAGATTAAATTTTCTCTCTGTTTAAATGCAGAGGGGAACTCAGTTCACAAGGTTAAGTGTAATCTTGTACCTGAGCAAAAATGATGTGTCTTATATGGTTCTCTTGTGGTCAGTTCACCTGGAGGGTTCTTGCAGTCTGATGACAGTGTAAAATGCTGATGTTAGTCTTCATTGGTTTCTTAAGTGATCCTGAAATTAACCTCATCTTCATCCCCAGCTGGTAATGTCTCATGACCCTATTTGAGATGAGTAGCATTAAGGTAGTGTATCTTCTTGGTTGTCTCTGTTACTATTAAAATTTATCCTGTTCTCTTTTTGATATCAAACTCCATTTTTAAAATCATGTAACTAAGACCTTGTTGAGATTAAAAAACAAATCATGGGGTGGCCGGTTAGCTCAGTTGGTTAGAGCGTGGTGCTGGTAGCACCAAGGTTGCTGGTTCAATCCCCGCATATGCCACTATGACCTGCGCCCTCCTTTAAAAAAAAAACACCAAAAAACAGAAAAAAAATCAGCGTTATGTATATAACTTAGAACCATCCCTTCTTTAGAGATGGTTTCTAGTGATACTACTTTTCGTTAATAATACTGTATAATGTACAATAACTAATGTTTTCCCTGAGTGTAGTATTAAATGAAATTTTATGTCCTATGAAAACTGACTCTACTATGATTTAAGGACTTGACCTTAACGCAATGAAGTCATTTTTTTGTTGAGTTCTTTATCAAGAGAAACTCAGAATTTGTTGCTAATGGGTCTAGAACACTTCTGTCCCTTGCCTACATATGTATACATATTAACAGAAACAGGTCTTCTCTCCCAGAGACTTCTGCTGTTAGAATATTTTAGAATTTGATCTTGTGATTTTCATTATTTCCTGGGACCCTTTATATCTGGCAGGGCATGCTAATTTTCCATTGTGGTGTATTCAGTTTATCGTTAATTATATATTTAAGATTTTATAACAAGTGAGCCAGTTTAAAGAAAGATTTTAACTCAGCAGTTGTACAGCTAGTATTCTAATACGGTAAAATAAGTCTTTTTCTTTAGGAGACATAATCACCATCTTAGAAGAATTGAAAACCTCTTATATGCCATAAAGTCATCCTATATCTGTGATGTGAAAAATCACAAAGGGTATAGAGTTTCCTTGAATTGGCTGAAAAATTAAGGAAAATACGTAGTGCCCTAATTTTAAAAAGTATGGCCCATTGTATGTCCTGATTCTGGTACAGCCATATAAATCATTGAAAATCTTAAACTACCTCCTGGCCCAAGACCCCTGAATTTCCTCTCTCTCACCTACCTGGCTACTCCTCCCATTTGGGGACCTCCTCAGGATTAAGCAGTGGACCTCCAACCCATGCTCCACCATCCATTGTTAGGGGTTATGGCCTCTGATTTGTCAAATGATTTAAATATTTTCCCTGCTTATCACGATAGAGGCAATTTCAGAGAGTGAAAAGCTGGACTGTGGCAGTATTTTAGGGTATGTGTTATGCTCTGCAGCCCACTGAGTGAATTTCGTTGACCTTGACATCTTCCTTGGGTTTAGGAAGCCACTTGATCCAGATTTCCTGTTTATGTTGATCCATATTCTCGTAGTTTGAAGGCCATTCCCTGGGAGGAAAACAAGCTCTCTCTTGAAGCTGCATGGAAATTTGCTGCTTCCAAAGGTCTCATTTAGTTTCTCTGTCCCAATTATTGTTGGCTTCTTTCCCTCCTGGAACCCATTTTTCTCTGTTCCACCCTTCCCCTTAGGTCTAGTTCTTAGGACAATGTTCTTCCTTTTAGCTGGGTGTGCATGCCATGAGTACATTTGGTATTGATTTGTCATTTTGGGAAATTTTAGCAGAAAAATGAAATACGAACCTCTACAAGGTTGTTTGACTAGTGTCTGTAAAGATGAGAGAAGCCATTTACAGTGTGTTTCTGCTTCTGGGACTCACTGTGATAATGAGGGGTATTTTCTTCTCGCTGTTCCAAGTACATAGTCCACACTCTCCTCTTCGGGGGTGATTTTGACACTTTTTGAAGGTCCTGTGGCTTTTACATTCTTCCACCACTTCCTAATGAGCTATCTTACAACATCCTTCTCGTGTAAAAATTGCCCTTTCTCTCACCATCCACTGGGGTGTGAAAAGGTACTTTCAACACTCATGGCCAATTGGACCAAGTACTTGCTGTGCCAGAAGGAACTAGTCACGATTTGCTTTCCTTTGTCATAGGAGTCCTCCCGGTTGGCAATATTGCAAGGATTTTTCTCCCATATTCATCCGAAGTCATTTCCAGGAGCATATGTGTTATAAGGTTTTGTTTTCATATGATATATCATGTTTTAGCTTCTGGAAGAGACCTCCTGATTCTCCTGGCTTAATAATTTGAGGGCAGTTTTCTGTTTCTCGTACCCCTGTAGACAGATGCAGGGCACAAGTAGACAGCAGCATCTTTGTACCTCTTCTATCTTTAAGGTACACTCCCTGTCCTTTCTCCCTTACCATCCTTAGGCAGTAGGGTTGGTCCTTAATATCACTTTCCTCAAGGCCGCACTGTGTATGACTCCAGCAGTTCCAGCAGTCCAATGCTGAGGTGTAAAGTCCAGAGAAAGAAGAGAAAGTATCCCTTTCTTTTGTGTCTCAGAACAGCTAAAATATTGCTCAAAGCAACCCACCCCTGGCTAATCAATCCTTCAGTCTGTGGTCAGAACTGGATCTCATGTACATAATTAATCCAATCACTGGCAAGAGATATGGGATTAGTGTGATTGGCCTACACCAATCAGGATTTACCGAGAAGTAGCAGGGAGAATGGCTTTTGGATAAGTAGCCTGTGGCACCTGCTATCCTTTTTATCTTTTCAAGGTAATAAAAACTTAAGCAACCCCATGGCATGTAACAATGCAGGAAGTTATAGGAAAGAAATGTCTTTTGAAAGGAAAATTTAATTTCAGAAGCCTGATGTGGCACAAATAAAATAATGAAGCTTCATGAATTTGGGATTCTTTACAGTATTTGGAGTTGCACTGTCCAGTTCTGTCACTGCTGGTCATACGTGGCTATAAAATTAATAAAAATTATATTAGCCAAATTTCATATTTTTAGTAGCCACAGATGGCTAGTGGCTACCCTTTTACATCTTTTGCAGAAAGCTGTATTGGATAGTACTGTTCAGAGGATTTAGACATTATAGCGAAGGCAGCAGGTAACATCTATTGAGAGGTAGTGGGCTAGTTGCCTTGTCTGGCTTAATTGGTTTTCACACCAGCCCTCCAAGATAAGCAGAAAGGGAAACCTTCTGTGTGGGGAAGTGGCTCACTGGCGGGCAAGTCAGAGACCTGTCCTGAGCACTGACACCTCTCTGCTGGCCCTGCCCTCCCAGCCACTGGAGCTGTTTGGAAGTGGAGCAAGCTTCCCCATTCTTTCAGGGGAAAGCATTAGATGCCGATGTTGATTTGAGATCTTTTTGAAGAACTTGTACAAGCTCCAAGTGTACAAGCTTCTCAAATTCAGGAAGACCCCAAGCTTCTCAAATTCCGAGCAGGCTGTGTAGTGCCGGATGGCTACGCTATCACAGAATCAAGTGAAGGGTGTGGTGTTCAGTTTTCTTTGGAGATTGGAGAGGAGAAGTGGAAAACTTGGCAGCTTGACCATTCCAGGGGTCTATCCATGAAATCATTAAGAAATGAAGCACAGCTCTGGTCGTGCTGAAAAGCCCACCTGTCACGTCGTGTTAAGGTGATGAATGATAGATAGCCACGTGCACTAAAGAGGTGGTGAGATTGCTTTTATTAAATTGTTTTATTTTTGAGGTCCCTGGTGACTATTCTTTGTGTCAACCCTTTGATCTAAGAGGCTGGTATGAAATAATATTTGTCTCAGTGTTGTTAACCACGCAGGACCCCCCCAGAATAACTGATCAAACCTCTGCAGCACCATGAGAAAATTGACAGTTACCTGCTATGAACACTGATGAGTCACTTCAAAGCTGAGCATGTCTAACTATTACATTGTTTTGTATGCCTGAAATTAATAGAAAAACAAAGTAAAATAGATGAAGCACCCCAAATATAAATAAGTAAAATAAATAAATACAGACAGACCGTTGCATTAGATGGTCTAAAAAAAGCAAGGCAGGGCATAGCACCCTTTCTTCAGTGATCACTTTTAACGAAGAGAGTGGAAAAGAAAACTGAGCTGTGAATGGTGACTGACGGGTCATCAAGATCCAGCGTTTTGTCAAGTGTCCACATCTTAATATTTGCTAGGTGTCATGTAAATGTTACAATAATGGCCACAGTTTCTTCCCAGAATGGATTTCTCACCGTCTGTGTAGGTTTTGAACAAAAATTCCATTGTGTGTGGGTGTAGAAATGCGTGTATATTTATCTACACATGTCACGGTGACTTTTTAACTTCTGCAGAGCAGATGGTTATTATGTGCTTGCTCAGTCTCACGCCCTCTTGTGCATCTTTAGATATAAAGACGGGTTCCTGTGGTCCCGGCCCCCAGGGAGTTCAAAGTCGCTTTTCCTCTTTCTCTTTTGAAAACAAAATTTCATCATCAGTGATAGTCATTGACTTTAAAGGTTAAATATACTGAGATCTAATATATTTATCCTGTTACTCTTATTGTAGATCTACTGAGAGTTTGAAAAGGTGTTAGATCATTCATATGACAGGCTGGCCCAGAAATATTCTTTCTTTAAATTGGAAGGGTAAACATCTCACCAAAGTATTGACATATCCACTTAAATTGTGTTTGGATGTGGGTTGTCCAGCTCGCTTGGTCACTGAAATTTCGAGCTCAAGTCTAGATGCCTGTTGATGGCAAAAGTCATATGAGACGCATTTTTTTCCCCCAAAGGGCTGGATGTTGGAATTATTGTAGCATGTTTTTATTACTCCGGATTTTTTCTCTCATTCTAGACTAATTCCAAAAGACTTTCTTCAGTTTTTGGTGTTGACAAGAGACTTTATTTTTGGAGTATTTTTGTCTTTTAAATCTTTTCTCTTTAGTTTTTGAGTCTAACCTGGCTGATTGATACCACATTTGCAGGTTCCCATCTATAGACAATGGAGTAGATGTGAGATTTCAGATCTCTGGAAATACACACTGCATTACAAAAAGGAAAGCATGTTCCTATCACAAATGTATTATTTAACACCATTATTATATTAAAATAGGTTTTCCTCATTAAAAATGCTTGTTGTAAAACAGGTATTCATTATTAAAATATGTTACTTAGAATAGGAGGATTGCCACATTCCAGTTTTTTAGTGATTTTTTTAGTGGTAAGAAAGGTACACCATGCTCTTTATTTTCTTTCAGCTTATTCAGATACATAATGATTTCACTGTAGTAAATACTTTTTCCTAATTTTCCCTATGTAGACAACTCCAAAATTAGTCTGAGTAATTTGTCTAAAAGGTAGTTCCAGTGAATTCGGCCCTTTGTAGAATACATTTTGCAGGATTTTAAGAGCATTTCAATATTTTTTCAGGTTAATTACTTGGCATTTAAGATGTTTTAAGTTATTTTAATAAATTAGGTACAGCTGTAATATAAAAGGTAGAATGAATATGCATTCAGGATTCAAAGGCACGTCAGTGGATCACAGAATTCTTAAAATACAAGTTCACGTGAGTATTTGATACTAGATTTTGAGCTCTCATTACAGAACAGAATAGATTTATGCATTGAAAGGACATGAAATACACATAGGGTGCCAAAAGTGCGAAAAAAGTGTATACACGTTTTAAGAAAGGAAAAAAAAATGTACTAAATTAGCTGATGGTAACCACTTTGAGCACCTCTTGTAATTGCAGAAGTCCAAAGTGACTTGTATTCATCTTTTGTTGTTGGTATATATTATTACAATTTTAATAGGTTTTTTCTTTTCTTAAAATGTGTATGCATTTTTTGGCACCCTCTGTGATAATTAAAAATACTGATTTCAGATTCTTGACTATAAAATACCAGCAATAAATACCGTTGTTAGAATCCATGTCTATGGTCTTAGAATTCGATTGAAAGACAGAGTTATTCTTCAGAAAAGCCACCAGTCCCTCCATTTATTATAACGAATCATGAATTTATGTCTCTGTAAATCACAGGTATGATGTATGTCCTTTTTTTGGTAGGGACATTTACTACTGGAATGAATTTTAGACATTGGGAGACTTTTACAGTTAGTTTAACTGTTAGTTATCTAAAGATCTAAATAATTTTATTGATATCTTAATGTTAGCCTCTGGAAGTAGAGGCTATATATATGACAACAAATATATGATCTGTCCAGAATTGTTCGAAAATCTCTGGGTTTACCTCCACTGAATCTCAGTGTAAGCTGTCCTTGGCAAGGAGCCCAGTAAAGGTGGTTACTCAGTGTTGTCCCAAAGTCTGTATCTGGAACACTAGTTAATAGGCTTTTTATGGCAGGAGGGTTCCAAGGAAGTTTGGGAATTGCTGAGGTGAACATAATAATTCAGGTTTCTTTGCTGCAGGACTTCTCAGAGCCTTTAATATTCCACTCTTACTATTGAACTGGACACTTCACCTTTACTCTGCACCTCACACACTGCATTTGGAAGGGAGGGGAAAAGACGCAAAGGGGTGTTTGTGGGAGAGTATGGGTAGGAGACTGGTTCTCAGGAGCTGCTTCAGTCTTCTGTCATTATTTCGTAACAGCCTAAGAGGGCTTTGCTGGTGTTACAGAGTATGGTTACAGAGAAATTTCAGTCTGCAGTGATGAGTGTCACATGATTCACATCAACTCTGAAGTAAAGTACAGTGATATGCTTGGTTAAAGGAAAAACCATGCCAGTGTACATCAGATGTATTTTCCTCTTTTTTCCTTACTTGTTGGAAATGGAGCATTTGTGTATGAAAGAATGTTTTGGGGGATGAAATGACATTTAGTTTAATGTGATGAAAATATGTATCCAAGTTGCCATAGATGGAAATATTTACTGGAAATGACTACGTTTAAATATGGATATGTGTTTTGTATAATACCCTCCTTAAAAGGGTCATGATGTATGGGAATGTGGGATGGTTTTATGTCATATTGAATTTGGGAAGTAATAGAATTGTCACCAACCAAGGGTTTGATGAAAGGAATAAACCCTTTGAGAACTTAATTTGTTATAAAAAGGAAGATTTTAGTTAAGTCATTCTGCACGTGGTTGGGCCTCAGCAGTGAGGGTACCTGGAAACATTAAGTTTGGAAATCGAATTTCTAGAGAAAAGAGGGAATTAACTGTGATTGGAGAGTATGGAGAAAGAAAAAGGATGCCGTGAGTCTCTCATTGTCCTTTTGTTCTTCCTGGGTAGGCAGGGCAAAATCACTCTTGGTTGGAAATCACTGCTTTAGAGCATGTAAGACATATAATAATAGATAGTAACAGTATATAATAGTGTAGAAATATTACATAGAAAAGTTTACCATGGTATTTGACCTGACAAGTTTATTTAGGTAATTGTGAAAGGTTTCTTATGGCAGGTGGGCGAGTTTTAAGTGTTATTTTTTTATTTTTATTTTAACCATTTGTTATTATAATACAGTGGCATAGAATTTATTTGCGTTTGGTTAGTGCCATATCAGCTCTGGAAAGCCTGGATGAACTTGATTGTAGCTCAGACCAAAGATGAAGAAACAGTAAAGATTTGTCTAGTTAATGGGATACATGTTTGCCCCTGGTCTGTACAATTCAATGTTTAAGGTTAATATTATCAATAAACAATTGGGTGTGTTTTTAGACTTTATCTACCTTAGACAGATTATAGCCATAGTGCTTCATCTCACATTTGCTTACGTGAAGAATTAAAGATGCTGCCTGAATTAAATCAAAACAGTAGATAAGGTCATCATGTTAATTCTCTGGATATGTTAGCCTACAGAATGTGCATCCATTCATCCATGCATACATGTATTTTTTTTTATGTATGGGGGAGTGGGACTAATTCTTTGAATGCTTTTCTTTGCGTGCACTTCCCTGGCCCCCGCCCCTTCCCCTTGCCCCCGCCCCCACATTTAATTTTTGTTTCATTCAGATAATCTCTAGTTTTTGTGGAAATGGATTCATAAAGAATTTAAAATGAGCTGTAGTTTGAGACCTTCTTTTAGAAAAATGGAAATTACGTTAATCTGGGTTAGAATTTTACGTAGAATTATAGCTTAGTAACTCTTAATATTTTCAAATTTGTATTTTAATGCAATTAAAAGTTGCCTTTTTCAATTTTGGAGCAGAATGAAACCTTCTTTTTACTTGTCTTGTACCTGCCAAGCAATATTTTTTCTTTGGCCTGGACACCGGTGCCCTTTGTGACACCTCTTTTTACTTTCTACCTTTGTGCCTTGGGCTTTTAACTTCAGTTTGGCACCATTTTCTCCCTTCCCACTTTACCTCCCAGTGGATCTAGAGAAGGTGCCCCTTTCTCTGGCTCTTGTATCTCCAGGGACAGCTGCAGCTCACCATTTGCAATGGCCTCCTTTATTTTTCCTTCTATTTGTCTTTCATATTTGGGGAGGTTGGTGAAGTGGGAGGTGTCATGTTCAATGAAAAGAGAGTGGACTCTTATCTCTTTTACACTGCACAGTACCTTTTTAAAAAATCAGAAGAAAGAGAAAATAAGATGCATTATGATGAAACTTTGACACTTGACCATAATGAAGCTTTTAATTTCCATAATGTTGAGTGGAGACTGGAAAATGTGCCAAACCTTTTACTCTGTGTTCAATTCAGGTTTACTCTGGCACCTAAGATGGGAGAAGAAAAGGGTTGTCGAAACTTCAGGGCTTTTTGTCTTTTTAAAAACTTTCTATGTATGTTGAAAGGCATATTAATTTCGTATCCTGGTAGTTGAGTTTAATTTATACTATAAGAGCTGACCTTTACAGGTGACTTCTGTCTATGCATTCACTCACACTCAAAGATCATTAAGATGCTAGGGTTATTAATTGAATCTTTTGGCTTTCCTCATAACTTATTTTGTTTTGCGTATTAATTACCGTGGAGATCAGATATAAATCTAAAAATACCAAAAATAATTATTTATGCCCACACAATTTGTATTTTCCACCTTGGCTTAATGTGTTCCCTATTTTAGTGAACTGTCTTTGGAATAATGTTAAAGTGATATCCCTTCTCTGCCGCCCCCCTCTCTTTTCTTTCTTGAACCACAGTAGTGTTGGGGTAGCTTGAATTGATAGCAAAACTGTGGTAACTATTCTAACATTTATTCGTGCGCGTGCGAACACACACATACAAACACACTTTCATAGCTTTCTCTTTTTAACCATTTTATTTTTGGTAACATTCTTTTCACAATGTTGAGTAGTTATTCATGTGAGTCAATAAATGCAGCATATTTTTAAAAAAATAACTGCCGTTCTATAGTATACATAAACCTTAAGTTATTCAAACATTTCCTTATTGATGGACATTTGCATTATATCCAGCTTTTTACACTATTAGAGTGCTTCAGTATTCGTTCTTATGTTCTGGTGCTTTTATTTTTATAAAAGATATTGTCAAAAATGGGACTGCTAGATCAAAGAATATGATGTTTCTTTTTTCCATGCCCTTTAGTACAAGGCTTTTCAGATTTGATTATTTCTCTATCCCAAATAATGGGAGAAATGTCAGGAATAATTCCATAATATATAGATGGAAAATAAGTGAGTCTTTCAACCACGAAGGAATTGCTCTTATAGACAAGGACAACATTTAAAATATCAGATGTTGGTTTGCTGAGTTTATATCAAAATATGCAGGTGCATGTCTGAATAAATATGAGTTTGGGGGCTGGTGTAGTGGTAGGTTTGTGTTTGGTGAAATTGAATCTAATAAAAGCTTGGGAGGGTTTTCTGGTGAAATGTAGTCAGGTAGAAATTATTCAGGAAAAAAGTGACAAAGGCCATCCAATAACAATTACTTATTAATTAGAGACTTAGGAGATGCAATTTTGCCTCATAGAATATTTGAGAAATGGAAGTCATCTAGTGGTTTGCTTATATTGTTATATATTTTGTTGCTAGGTTTCAAATCTATTATTTGCTTGAGCAGAAGAGAGGAGTGAGCAAGAGGAAAGATTAACACCTAATTATTGACCAGTGATGGCAAAATAATAAAGGACTCCAGTTTGGTGGAAAATAATGGAAGAAAGTTCCAGGGATGCTGTAGATTTGGAAGTTTGATACATGTGGCCAAAATGAGACACTTCGGATTGAAGGTGGTTAAGTAATCATTTGTTGGCCATTTCCTTTGTGTAAAGATGTCTTAGGAAAATAATGTCTTTTAATTTTTACCATCAATCCTAAGAGTTGGGTACAGTTATTATTGTTATTTATAAGTGGGACAATCAAGGAACGTAATTAAATAACTTGCCTTTCGCTCACTGTTGTTTCCTGAGATCCTATAAAAGGGCATAGCACATAGTATGTGCTTAGTAAAAATTTGTTCATGAAATAAAAATTTGTGCCTCTCATCTTGATCATCCATTCCAGGCTTTGAGAGCATCAAAGAAATTGTAATCCTTCCTGAAAGTTTACTGCACAGAACACAGCAAAACATGACATTAAAGGAAGATTTTTCCCCCTAAAATCTAGTTAATTCATACGGGCAAAGTCCAAATGAGTTTAGTGACCGAGGGGTCTCCATGTGTATGACATTCATGCTAATGTGGCCAGTACACTGGGAAAGTGTGCCTGGGACAAGACTGCATAGTTATTCATTTATATGCTTCAACTATTCATTTTTGCAGAAAGATAGTATGGACATAACTAGGACGCCATTTGGAGTTTGTTTCCTGGCACTTGAAAATGTGGCTTTTCATGTAAGTAATGTGAGCATTGGTATTGAAGTTGTTGCCTAAGAGTAGGACCAGAAGATGTCGGGGCACACAGATTCTGGCAGCCTCAGTTTGATGCAAATCCCAAATCTGTTTCAGTTTCTGTTCATAAGGCGGAATGTGTCTTGACCACTGTCTTGGGAGATTTCAAAGTTAAATCATTTTATAATCATCATCAGTATAATTAACACAGGAGAAATGAATGGAATGTAGACAGCAGAGTGTACAGGGTGTTTGCCTGCTACTGTCTCTGCTCCACCCCCCATGCACATGTGGCTGTTGAGCAGCTTCTCAGACTATTACTGTGTTTCCCCGAAAATAAGACCTAGCCAGACCATCAGCTCTAATGCGTCTTTTGGAGCAAAAATTGATATAAGACCGGGTCTAATATAATTATAGCATAACATAACATAATGTATAATACTGGGTCTTATTTTAATATAAGACCGGGTATAATATAATAAATACAATATAATATTATATAATGTAAGTAATATAATATAGTATAATACCGGGTCTTACATTAATTTTTGCTCCAAAAGATGCATCAGAGCTGATGGTCCGGCTAGGTCTTATTTTTGGGGAAACACGGTAGGAAAGCACAACCCTAAAAAGGTTATTGTTTAGATAAGATGCTAGGTAGCCCAGGTAGTGTGCTGTGTCTGACTTGTCCCCCAACTGTAGTGTATTCCTACGTAACACCTACTCCATCCAGTTCCTTGTGGAGTTCTCAGTTCCCAGGAGCAGTCCTGTCCCCTGACGCCCCACTTAATAGTTTTAACCAGCTTGTGATTGGGTGTCACATTTTATCCTTTAAAGAAAATTCTTTCAGTATTTGAAACTTGCAAGACTATAGGAAATCTTACAAAGCAACATGGCTTGCCCTATTTCCTGAATGTGGCCATATGTTTTTAACAGTATTTAAATAATGTTGCGAGAAAAATGTTTGCCTTATATAGGAAATCTTCCTTTCCATAATTTAATTGATATAAAAAGATTAACTGAGCCTTTATCAAATGCTCAACACTTAAAAATACCTTCATATGAGCATCTCATTCCTATGTAGAGCCAACACTAAAGCTCTTGGCTGAGAGTTGAAGCTTCTGATGTCAGGGGATGAGGTTAGTGTGACAATTCCGCATTTCCTAATTTTAACTTTGTCACGGGGAGTGTTTTGGGGGCCAAGGGATACTCTTTGCTGAGGGAATGGCACTGCTGTCCAATCCAAAAGGGTTTTGCTTGTTTTCACTTGGGATGAATGAAAGCCACGAAGTTGAATTACTTCCTTAAAAGTGAGGTGATTTTGGGGGGACCCCAAGTTCCCATAATTATTGGAATTTTAGTTTTATTGAACAGGTGCACCTAAACACGGGTGCTTCCCCCTTTGCCAAACATGAGTAGAAACCCCAGATATTACTTGGAAAGAACCAGTTTGTGTCTATTAATTATTTTCTCTTGATCAGACTAGTTTCTCAGTCTCAAAAAACTTCGGAGAGGCTACCATCATTAGTAAGCCAGAAAGGGGCCATCTACCCTCGGGCCTTCCTAGGGGTGGCTCCTTATTTCTGCACAAGAAATCCCATCCCTTGAACCGAAGGCTGCAGGTTCTTGATGTTCTCTGGCCGCGGTGATCTGTAGCCTTATGTTTTGCCATTTTCTCTCTTATACTTCATACTTTTCCTGCAGTTGGATCCAAACTTACACAGATTTTGAATCTGGGTTAGCCTCTTGCTGTCTGTTAAAATCCTCCGTCTTCAAAATGTATGTCAAAAACCACTTCTTTGCCTCAACATTGCCAGATTTTAAATTTTGCTCCACCTCCCAGTTTGAATTAATGATTGCATGCCTCTGTAACGTTATTATTATTTTTGCCCTGAATGTTAGCTAACTGTTGACGGGTCTGCTTTGCTTTCCATGCTGGTTCGTGAAATTTTTGAGGGGCAAGCTTCAAGCGTCATTCCTCTTTGAATCTTTGCTGGGCCTAACTTGGTGCATACACACAGAAGTTCCTACATAAATATTTGATGTATTTTATTGAATTACATGTCTCTGTGGAACACAGAAATAACATTTCTTGCAGTCAATACATAATAAAATGTGTACTTTATAGCTTTATGTTGTAAAGATCCATACCAGCACTGTCCGAAAAAAGTTCTTTACGATGATGGAAATGTTCTGTGCTATCTAATACAATAGCCATTTAGCTACATGTGCCCATTGAGCACTTGAAACATGGCTAGTGCAGCTGAGGAACTGAATTTTAAGTTTTATGTCCTTTTAATTAGTTTAAACTTAAATAACCACCCATGACTAGTGACCACTGTTTTACAGCACAGGCAGAGAAAGAAGCTGTTTGAAGCTGGATGTTTTCCTCCTTAAGTTCAGAATTCTTTATTAAGCACCTGTTAGGTGATAATACCTTTCCTAGGCCCTGGGGCTACCAAGAAGCATTTGTTAATTTCAGGACTGGGCAGCTTTCCCAGTGTTTCAGAGAGATCGATAAGATCCCACCACTCATTAATACAGGACAGTAAGTGTGATGCTGCCAGGGTAATCAGAGAATTGGAGACACACAGAAAAGGGTGGTAGAAAGCCAAGGACTGTTTGTAGCCAAAATCATGGACTTCAGGGTAAGACTGGAGAGGTCAAGAAGGATATGACAGGATGGTCACGTGAGGTGAACCACATGCGTATTTTATGGCACATGGTCAGAGGGCATTAGGAGTAGTTATGTTTCTAGATAGGTGAAACATGGTCGATGGTAATGGAGCAATGTGTTAACCATATCTAAGGGAGCCTCCCATAAAGTACAACATTCTGAAGTTCTGTTCCTTTGTCCATTCCTTTAACTCTCAACCCTGACACTTAAATTTCCAGGGTTTTAGGTACCAGGCATATTTAGCTTATAGGTGAATACCTGTCACGTGGAAGATGCACAGGAAACGTACATTTGTTCATTCATTGGCTAATTCCTACAGCAAAACATTGATGGCCTGCTCCATGCCAGGCACTGTGGCTGTCCGAAGGATTGTGACCCTTTTGGTCACTACTCTCATGAGACCCATCTTATGGGGCAGTCAGGCAAGAAGATGGTGAACACATCAGCTTCTAAAACTCACCTATTGTAGCCATGAAGGAAATGAATGGGCCTGTTATAGATAACAGCAGTCGGAATCCATTTTTGGTGGATGGTAAGTGAAGGTCTCCCACTGTGTGACGTACCAGAGGAAGGAGGGTGCAGGGGGGGGGCAATCTCCAGGCAGAGGAGTAGCGAATATGACAAAGGACATGGGATGGGGAAACCCATTGGCTGATGCTGGCATCTGGCTGGATGCCATGGAGGTCTGAGTATAGTGGGAGAGAGGGGAGTCATGTGAGCTGAGGTCCCAGAGGCGGGGGAGGGGGAAAGCAGGTGTGTACTAGAGTCTGCAGTAGTGTATGGGATGTATCAGAGATCCGAAGGGGCATGAGCAGTCATTAAAGGTGAGCAAGATTTACATTTATTTCAAGAAGATTTACTTACGCTCACGCGAGCATACACACACACTCACATACACCCACACTCACTCTCCAAGGAGGGGAAATTTGTAAAGGTTTAGTCTATCTTAGATGTTACTGAACACTTCTTATGGTTGGTCACACTGCTATTTTGAGATACACTCCTGTTGGCCATAGATTAAAATCCATTAAGAAACTGCACAGAGTTCTACACTCTCGTGGGAGTGCTTAGGGCTAAGTAAACTGGGGGAACATCTGATGAATCCTCGGAGAGACAAAAGTGGAGGACATAATGCTGCGCAAGTAGGTTTCAAGTCCAGGCTTAGTTCTGAGAGGGAGCCCGCTGCGAGAGGCAGTAATTGGCCAGAAGAGTGTGATTGCTCCTAATTGCCTTCCTAATTACACATGCTGGTGTTGGGGGCTGCTGGCCTGGTGCTTGGCACTGTACCTCACAGATGACTTCTCCCTGGAGGGAAGAGACTGAAATAGCTCCCAAGGATGAGCTTTAATTTTTTCGTAGCCCTCCAGACAATGAGACGCAGATAGGAGAGGCTGAGGGATGTAGGTTATGTGAAGAGTCTGCTGAAAGTAGCTGGGCATGAGTCAGCCCAGAGTCAACCCCTCCCATCAAACCTTACCTTCTAAGTGTAGGAGGGTCCATTTCTTAACTTTCCATGTGTAAGCCTTTGCTCATTCGGAGGGTATGCCAAGGAGTTGGGGTTGCATGGATGCTGTTAATACTCTGCCCATATTTCTTCTTCTCGTTTCCAAGGACTTTTTTTCCCTTTCCCCACAATGGCCTGCTGTCTACCTGCTGGCACCTATGAGTATTTGCTTGAAGGCTCTTTAGAGCCACACAAACTTGTACTTGGTAGTTGGGAAGGAGTGGACAAGTCCTTGCCACTAAGCCCGCAGCTTGCAGCCACTGACTGACTGGAGTTGGATAATACTTCCCTGTCTCAGTTCCCCTCCCTTATTGTTCCCTGAGTCCCCTCCTAAGTAAAGTACTGGTACAATTGACCCTTTAACAATGCAGGATTTAGGGGCACCAACCCTTCACGTAGTCGAAAAATCCTCGTGTACCTTTTGACTCCACAAAAACTTAACTGCTAATAGCCTCTTGTTGACCAGAAGCCTTACTGATAACCTAAATAGTCAATTAATACCTATTTTGTATGTTATGTGTACTGTATTCTTACAAAAAAGTAAGCTAGAGAAAATAAAATATTAAGAAAATCATAAGGAATAGAAAGTACATTTACAGTATTTATTGAAATTGATCTGCATATAAGTGGACCCAGTTGAAGCCTGTGTTATTCAGGGGTCCACTTGAATTGACCCTTGAATCTTTGCCTCAGGATCTGTTTCTGGAGAACCTCCAAACTAAGACACTCTACCTTAAAAGTTGACACAACAGCTTGATACCCACAAAACTTAATGATCAGACACGGAAGTCACGTATGAAACCTAGAGTGTGTTTCTCTGAATAAGACAAAGTCAGGGTTATTATACAAAGTAGAATCAAATGATGACAAGTTATTTGAAATGAATCATTTAATCAGCAGCTCTGGGTAATGACAATCCGACTTTGTTGTTTTGTGGGATGGACCATTATATGAAGTTGGAAAATATCAGAATCTTGACTGGGGGACAGGCAGGCACTTGGGCCTTCAGTAAAAATTTTGGGAATGCTTAATGAAACTATTGTGTGTTTCCTGCGTGTGACTAAATCAGAGGCAAACTAGATTCGTGTCTGATTTGGTCTGTGTTTGGTCTACCAATATTTTGTTTGTTTACATGGTATTTGTAACAGCTTTGAATTCGTTTCCAGCATTTCAAACTTGAGGATTTTAATTTGAAATATCACTATTAATCTCTTCCTTGAATTAAGAGCACAATGCGTACATTCTTAATAAAACTGTAAAATCAGCCAGTCTGGCCGCACTGAGCCTGAACTCCTTCATGACAACAGGACTTCGTTCTAGTCAGTCCCTGCTGCTCAGTCATTTCTTGCCCTCTGCCATTTATATTGTCTGCCTCATCTCCCTGCACCTCGAGACACTTGAATTTGCATCCGTGATCTGAGAATTTGTTTTCAGTTCATGAACTATTTGAAAAACTTAATTCCTAGGCCCTCCTGCCAATTAGCTTCAAATATGAAGATAAAAGGTCTATGAAATGAAAATGTGTGCCTATGTCCTTCTTCTTTGTTTTAGAGAGTGATTTACTTGATGCTGTGATATTGTAAGTTAATGGGATTTTGTTAACAAAAACATCGATTAGCTCAGAGGTCTCCTAGAATGTGCCTCCAGAGGGAAGGGGAGGGATTTTTGTAATTATGCAGCTCTTAGACTATCTGACTTGGGTCTCTTCAGTTATGTTAACTAATTTCAGCTGACTTCAGAGTGTCTGCCAAAAAGGTGAGGGAACAGGGGGATATTAAAAGGATTTGGGTCGGAAAGGCTCAGTGATGACCTCTGTAGGAGGGAAGATGCCCGGTGGCTGTATCTACTGGGAAATCAATCATTATTGATTCCCTCCTTCCACCTACATTTAAAAAGTTCATAAACCTTTAGGAGTAGAAGAACCAGTGAAATGGAATTTACAAAGTTGTTCCTGTAAAATAGGTTTCCTTGTGTGTGCTTTTCAGATAAAACTTTAAAGGATATATGAGCATTCAGTCTGTTTTTATAGGAATAAATGATAGGAAATACTGTAACTTCAGTCTGATGACTGTCTTTTGAACAATCACTATTTCAAATCTATTTTTTAGTCTTCTTTTTGAAACTAATAAAGAATACTCTTGTATGGAACACAACGTAAATTTGGGACCCATGCCATCTCTTCCTGCATTCTGACCCCCTTGCCCCCACTGAAGACAATTTTGTCCATGACCATAGTAGGGTTTTTATCAGCACAGTTACACCATCCAGTTTTAAATATAGATAAACATTTGATTTTCAATTGACTTATTACGAGAATGTTGATTATTTAAAGTAACTGAATTTATTAAATAATTATTAGTCTTCCCATTTTTATTAATGTGATTTAAAGCATCAGAGTTTCTGCTTGGCACAGGTTGACAAGTGCTGCCTCACTGGATGGATATAATTACAGTCGTAAGCAAAGACATTCAATAGGTAGTTATTTTATGTACAATTTTTGTAATTTTGGGAAATAGCAGTTTCACTATGACTGTCAGTCTTACGAGGCCAAAGAGCAAGGTATGTCATGTTTCCATCTTTCTTTGACTTTCATTAAAACTTGTTTTAAATGAAACACATGTACGTGTCTCACTTATCATCTCCTCAGTGTCAGATGTTGTTTATTTTTCAAAGTATTGCTGGGCTTATTTGACAAACCAATCACTGCTAATTTAGTAATAGATGAGGACAGTGCTTTATTCATCAGTTGAGTCGTGTGTTAAATCAGTCAAGAAATTGAATGTGAACCGTCCGACAGGCTGGTTAGCCATGCCTTCACACTTAGTTAGTATGAAAGACAGACATGAGACAAATAATTTCACCAGTCATTGATTAAAAATTATGACGTATGCAAAGAAGTTTAGTGTGCAGTTGAACAAGAGTGTTGGGTGAGCCAGAAGCTGTGAAGTTTTAAGGAGGGGAGTAATTGATGGTGTTAACTGAGGCAGAGAGACAAGGGTAGAAGAGAGATAAGAGGAATTTATCATCTGGTTGCCCTGGGGCATCACTGACTCTTCCCTTGCTAATGGGATAGTTCAGTTGAGGGTTATTTGCTCTTTCTTCCAAGGTAATAATTACATAAGTGTCGTTTATTTAATTTCGTAATTCACTTTTGAAGGTACGTGGTGTATTGACAATCCACTTTGTGCTAAGCACTGCCCTAGGTACTAAAGAATTTAAATGGTGTTCAATGTAGTTAGGATGGAGAGACCCAGATGACAATTCACATAATAACTATCATGTGAGAACTACAGTCATAGGGGAGTGTATATGCAGTTGTGGGACTTAGCTTTAATCTATCCTAAGGTGGGGTTAGGTGGGTAGGAAAGTGTTTTTGGGGTGATGCTGGTGATACTTGTGCTGAATCATAAAGCATAAATAGAGGCCATCTGGGTGCTGAAGGTTGGACTGGTGTGTATTGAGGGTAGAGATTGAAATTGGGGTGGGGTGGGGGTGGTTGCAGCATATCTGACACTGTGGACAAAGCATGAGCAAAGTGTGGAGATTAGAATTGGCCTAGTTCCTTTTGGGAAGCCACAGGCACATGCCCAACCCTGAAAGAAATTTGAGGGCAGGCGGTAGAGACCTAGTGTGGATTGCCAAATAGGGGCCTCATTGTTGATAGTCTCTGTGCCATGGTTTGGACTTCAAAGTGGAGAGCTGTGGACGGGACCTGTGCAGGGGATTGATTGAGTTAATTTGAGGTGCTAGTAGGATGTCCTGTTGGAAAAGTCCAGTGGGCATTGACTTTTTGAGTCTGAAGGTTGGGGTGGAATGAAAATTTGGGATTAATTGAGATGAATTTATAGAGCAACATCTACTTGAGAAACACCAATTTTTCAAGAGCTGGTTAAGAGAAGGCTAGGAAAGGAGAAAAGTGTGTAGTGAAACTGGTGAGCCAGAAACTGCTTCAAAAGTTTTGAGGAGGGGAATAATCAATGGTGTCAATAGAGGCTTACTTATGGGAGCCTGTCATCCTGTTCTTAGCAGCTTAGCTGAACAGCCATGCTGGTGGTGATGGTGGTGGTGGGGTGAGTGTGGTGGGGTGAGGTTTGACTAGGCAAGAAGCAACTATCCTTTATCTAATGGTCTTATGAATGTGTACCATGATATAACCATGATATATAAATACTTTTGAGTCTGCAAGGACATATTTGTAACCTCAGAAGTGTGTGTGTGTGTGTGTGTGTGTGTGTGTGTAAAAGGAATCGTAATTTATTCCTGGGAAGTGTACTGTGAATGGGATAATTGAAGCTGAATTAGAAGCTGATATCTATGCTTTAGTCTCATCTTCTATGAAGCACAAACTAGATCTAGTTAGTTGATCTTCTGGGTAGTTACTCTTTTTGAAGTTTCTTGTAAATTGTACTGGGAAATTAGGAGTGTGATCATTTCTTTCAGTGATCATGCTCTGTTTCTTCTGCCTTTCCATTTTTTATATGTAGAAGCAAACATTGTTAACAAGCAGAATTACTCATTTGCTCTTATTATGAGATACAGTTCTTCTAAAGAACTTAATATGCATATCCTTGACCTTTTTTTGGAATTAAAAATTATCTTGAAAATTTACCTCTACATCTGTAATTTCTGTGGTGTGCTCAAGAACAGTTTAATAGTCTGAAAATGGATGAATTTAAAATTAGAGAGTTGAAGGTCATAACCCAGCAGTGATAACTCAGCTAATGAAATATTCATTTCCAACTACGAAGTGGCACTGTATATCAATATGTTGTCACTGTCTGTCATTGTTACGTAGAGCACAGGTATATTTATGCATTTATAAATAGTTGAGGGGAAAAAAGGCTAATTACATGTGGAAATGCACACATTTTCATGGCTGTGCTTCTAACAGGCAACTGCTAACCATTTTTCCAAGCCACGTTTGTGACTTAAGTGTAGGTTATACATATTAATCTGCATATTTGTTTTTTAGAATGATCCAATTAGAGGAAAGACAATTCAGAGATATATTGCTTTTTGTAGGTCATATCCACATCAGGGGTTTGTTTATAGAAATATAAAATTAAGTGCAGAATTTATTACTTAGAAAAGTGACATGAAAAACCCTTTTGTCTGAAAAATCTAGAAAATGGTAGAAGAGATATATATTTATATAATTAGCTTTACCAGTTAAGAATGCATTTACTTTAGCACAAATCAATGTAATTACCCAGATAAGTCAAGCTAATTAAAGTCTTTCCCAAGTCCTTAGGTCTTTATTAGCTGCATGTTTCTGGTAAAAACAGATTTTTTTGGTGTTAAATTAGCTTTATAATTTGTGTCAGTCTTGCCCTCTTTTGCTGGTATAGACTTGGCTTCAATTAATAGCGTCCACTTCATAAACAGATATCCTTCAGAGAGAAAATAAAACAAGAAATCTAAAACGTTGCACATCAAATTGAAAGCATACTGGCACAGATAGTGACACATCTTGGAATACAGCATCTTTATACTCAGAAATACATAGACGACAGTAGAGAATTCATTAGAAATCATGTAAACAGGGTTGAACATATATGTAGGGTCATAATGACACCCTAGTGAACAGCCTAACACACGTGCGCGCGCACACACACACACACACACACACCACTTTCCTTCTTTTGATTTTCATACTTCCCTTGACCTGTAAGGAACCATTTCTCTCTCCATTCCTGCTATTTATTATCCCATTTCTTCTCCCCTCTCTCAGCTAGAACTGACACCCTCCAATTAGATTTATAAATAAAATGCCACCCTAAATCAACGACATACACATGTAGTTACCCTCCCCAAATCATGTGTGCCTCTTGTCTTTTTCCCCATTCACTGTGAAATTTAAAAAACATATTTTCCCTTGATAGGTGGTGTCAGATGCATGCATCAAAGTGGTTGTTCAGAAATTAAAAGAGGAAGATTTGCCTCGGGCATTTAGTGCTTTATTTTAGCTTCTGATAATTTCAGTTTCTTCTTTCTCTTCTTCCTTGATTGTTCGTAGCTTTTATTGTGAGAAAAGAACGCAGGCTATAGTTTAGGCTTACCTCACGATTAGGAAGATGATATAATAAAAGCTTATTTCAGTATAGTTTTGGCTTTGGGTTGACTTGATAGCTAAGCCTTATGAGGCATTTCATTATCAGTTGGTCATGAGTTTATGTTCTTTTATCCTCTGATAAGTTTAAGAAAACATTTAAAATGACTGGGCTAGTTGTCATAATTGTTGTGGGAATTCAGGGTTGGTTGGAGAGTCAAGGTAGGGAAGATATGGAAAGGCAGAAAGAAACCCATCCCGAAGATGGGTGTATCTCATTGGTCGTGTTAGGAATAGGCAGGCGTGTTATTTTGGGGACAAAGGCCTGCTTTTACCTTTGTGGCCCTTCTATTTTAGATTTATGTCTAATGATCTTTTTCAAACATCAGAGGTGACATACGCCTATCACGTTTGAAACTAATATATTTTAAAATGATTGTTCTCTGTCTGATTAGATCATGTAGATTTAAAATATGCTAAATCTGAGGAAAATGAGCTTGGTGTCTTTGAAATGTCTCAGTGGGAATAGAAGCATTAAACACTTAACTGTGCTGAAACAACAGAGGGAAAATAGATATGTTTTGAATTCTTTCTGGATTAACACCGTGGTCTTCATGTCCCACTGTTTGTTTTTCTAAACAAAGCACAGTTTTCAGTTTTTAATGTGTTTCCCAAAAGGGAAAATAGTAGAAGAATAATGTGTTTCTTCAAAAGTGTTTTATGACATTGGCTAAAGGAGTCTCTATATGGAAAAGGTCAAAGGGGGGGTAAAGTTCTTTAACCTGAGAAACAAGTTGCTTGTTGAATTGAACTTCTCCCCACCCTTCACCTCCAATAAGATGATTGTTAAAGAAGGAATCACAGTGACAAATAATTCTTAATGGCTGTTCATTGTTCATTCATATTTCCTATTGATGATTAAAGTTAAGGAAAATTTCTTTGGAAAGAATCCAGAAACAAGAAAACCTTCCTACAAGGAATTATTTAATTTATACTGTTACTCCATTTTCTGCCTTGTTCCTTTTGGACCGGAGGTGGCATTGATAGAATCATTTTGTCTTTGTTTGAAAAAACTTGCCTGCGTTTAGTTTCAGTGGATGCGTTATCTCATTGGAGTTCGAAACTGGAAAGATTCCGAGTGGTATCATTACTTACTGTTTTGGTTTTCAGTGATCTGTGAAGTAAAAGGTCCCTACGTAATGCAGGACGATACAGGCAATAACTGGATTACTGTGGTCTGCTTTATCAGGCCTTTCTGGGGACACGTAAATGCTTCCTCATTGACCCCCTAGACCATAAATGTCTCCCTTTGCCTGTTCTGGATCTTAATGTTCATTGCTTACTGGAAGCCTTTAATTTGGTGGGATAGACACAATTATATCACAGTGGTTTCTTTGGAGTTGTTAAAGTCAATTTGTTCTTAGAAACTTCTTAAAAGGTCGATTTATTGACTTGATGGGCTGTAAAGCTATTTCCGCTTATTCGGACAATTACCTTTTTTGGTAGGCATTCGCGCCCACAATGGTTGTAGTAATACCCCTCGTTACCCAATGGAGTTCTGTTAAAAGTCTTGAAATTAGGCCATTTTTTCCTCAAGGACACTCTGTTGTGCTTGTTTCTTGAAGATGGCGCCGGATATGGGGCTGGCTACCAACCTGTGAGTTTTTCTAAGAAAAATAAAGGATCTGTAGCAACAGCCACAGTATCCAAAGATGGTAGCTCCCAGTTTCAGAGCCTTCTACTCCTGGCTTCTTCCTCTGTCCTCAAATCGGCATATTGGCCCACTTCTTTCCCTTTCCCACTTTAATACCGATTTATTCACGTGGTTCAGACTTATTTTCAGTTCTGGGCATTCTGCGTAGGGCCGTCTTAAGTATCAAGGATGAGGGTCACATTTTGTGCCTAGGACTACTATATTTAGAATCGATATTTTAAACTATAAATCATAGTACATAGGATTATAGGAGGGAACTAACTATTGAGATATCAAAATATTACAATGTGTGATATGCAATAAATGAACATTTTATTAACATATTGCATAATAAGATCTAGTAGCAGGTCTAACAACCATTGTAATATTGAAGTTGTCATGAATGTGTATGACATTTGTTTTGTGAGCGTATGTCTTGAGCACTGGTATGTCTGTTTTCTTACACTATAAAGATGATTGACACATATTTGCTGTCCTTACAGAACCTCATACTAGTTGGGGAAGACCTACACGTAAATGGGTAACTTTAAATATAATGTTGTGATTGCTACCACAGTTTAGCATCAAATGTTACTGGATCCATGAAAGGACAAAAATAATACCACATTTCCCCTTCGGAAGACCTCTCAGTGTGCTTTGTACTCAGTCCTTTATGTAGATACTTTTTTTATTTCTTTTCATGACCTGATTATATCTGAATTTATATTTAAATAAGTGTCGATATTTAAATTTTTTATTTGAAAAGCACAGAGTTCAGAAATTATTTAAGTGTTTAGATTGTGACAATGAAAAGTTTTTTCAGATAGTGATAAAATATTACTTTGGATGTACTTTTATTTCAAAAGAGTGGTTTTTATTTTAGGCTTCTAAATGTGAATATATATTTCATTAAAATTATAATAATAAATTCATTGCATGTTAACATAAATGTTTACCACAAAAAATAGTTAGTGAGAAGAGTGGCATTATATTACATTTTTGCAAATCTCTTCAGTGTTTGGGTTAGGAGAAAACATCTGGATTCTCATATTCTGCATTCTGTCTGTTGCAACATGCCTTCTTTTATCGAGGTAACACTGTTTATCAATATTATGTAAGTTTCAAATTACACCATTGTGATTCAATATCTGTATTCACTGTGGTGTGCTTACCACTGAAAGTTTAGTTTCACCTCTCACCACATAATTGACCCCTTTAACAGAGGCTTCCATTTTAAGTGAGGTGAGGTTAACATAATGCTTAAAATGTAGTCCTCAAAACTGGAACAATGAATTTTGCGCACGGAGAGAGTTTCCACAACTGGCTTGTGCTACCCTTGTTGAGATCCTGTACAGCAAATCATGTCGGACTTCACTTTCTGCACCTTTTTCCCGGTACCCATCAGTGTCAGCTTGGCCAGTGGGTTTTCATTTGCTGTGTTTACTTCCAATGGATGGTGTCCGCCTGGTTTGAAGGGCTCACAGGCTGCACCTGAGCTCAGTGGAGTGGTCTGGGGTGATGATACCCCTTGCTGTCTAGTCTGTGGGCAGTGGAAGACCGAGGATGATTGCCCTCTCTCCATCTCACACCTGCACTGGGCAAAACCTGAGGACCGATTGTTTTTCTATTCATTTAGAAAGTCCTTATCCCCTGAAGTTGCTGGACTTGCTGCTGGGTGGTGGACCATTAGGGTTTGTTGACTCCTCCCCTGTATCCTGCTTGTCTTCTCTTCAAGTTCGGGGTACATGTCAGAGCCATCTTGTCTTCACAGGTATCCTAAGAGCCTATTTATTATGAACTTGCAGTTGAATGAAAAGTGTTTTAGTCCAGTGACTTGTTTGCCAGACTTGATGGCAAAACTCAAAACAGATGCTGTTTTACTGAAAACATCAGTGTAGAGTTTATTTCAGCTTTTACAGCTAGAATGAGAACTACCATGGAAAACAGGATTGCTGCTGGTGTGTTACTGACCTTCATGGATAAAATATTTTGTAAGATTATGAATATATACTTTTCCTGCATGGTCTAAATACTGGAGTAGAACTTTTGTAGCTATGGATTTGGCCATTGGTTTGACAGTTAGCTTCACAGAGACAACTTCTGAGGCTCAGAACCGCTTCCATTTCTAAAATTCTTTGTCTTCTCTGATTTTATTTTTTTTTTTGGTTATTTTTTTCCTGAAATTCAGTTATTTATGTTGTGGTTTAATTATTTGATCTAGGTAAGTATGTCTGAATAAGTCATTCATCTCTGCTGTAAGTAGGTACAATGATTGGTTTGTTAAGTCTTTGTGTATCAGTAAGAAAGTATATGTAAAATCTGATCTTTTGGTGTTGTGTATCACCAAAGGAATTCTTGGTTGAAACGGATTATAAATCAACATCTCTTTTTTCCTTTTATTGTGTTAAGATGAGACAGGGGTCATCAGTTTAAAACAACAAAAATGCAACCTGTTGTTGCCATGTTGCTAAATTATTCATGAAAACAGGTGAAGCAGTCTGATGTAATTTTTATGTGACTTTACTTCCCCACATATCTTTTTATATAATTAATCCTGAGCTATTAGATATGAAGCTTTGAGGATAGGTCTGGGAAGCCAGAAAGAATTCATTTCTCAGGGCAGGACAAACAGAGTTGGAATTTACTTAGGATACTTGTCTTATTTGTTAGATTTGTAATTCAGGCTTGCTCCCACAGAGGCTGGGAAATTATTTCCTATTGCAAAGATGAGTTCCTTGAGACATGTTGTTCCAGCCTTTGATTTATCATTACCAAGTAGCTTGAAGAACTAAAACGATCCTATTATGTAGATAATCTCCTTGAGGCAGAGATTGGACAGTTATTTGTAACAGTTTCAGGTGCCCAAGACTGCTATGTACAATAAATTTGTTTGTAATCCTTATTCAGTGATTATTCTACAAACTACAAATCTCTGTTCCAGTTGGAACATTGTTTAAGGTGGTCTTTGGTATTTAGGATATTATTTATTAATGAATTTATTTGAATCTTTTCTCACTTTTTGGATTTTATTGATGATTTGCAAAGCTTTAAGAGAAGAAGAAAGCAGAAAGCTACATATTTAATGCATTTTCATGAATAATAAGTAGGATCCTGATTTCTAGAGGCTGGAATACCTGTTATTAGACCTCATCTTTCTGCTGGGGTTGCTGTGACCTCAGAGAACAGTGTGTGTGTGTGTTTTTTTTTTTTTTTTTGGAGGGGGGATTGGCGGAGGTTGAAAGAATCTGTAGCCTTACAGTTGCTGAAGTGTCACTAAAGGGGGCTCTGGCAAACACTTGGATGCTGAGCCCCTCCCCTTCCTCCACACACAAGTCTGTATGGCTCCTCTTTGCCCTGGAGCCTACCTTTCGTGGCTTCATGTTGGCACATGCCGCATTTCTCTCAGTTCTTCGCCCCTTTCTACCCGTGAATTCTGGAATTTCAGTTCAAATCTTAATTGTGATTTTCACATTTCCCTTAACCGTTTTTTCCCCATGGGATGTTTTTCTTTCTTCTCTCAGCCCACAGCTTACCATTTATTTATTAAATAGAAAACTGAAAGAGAGGTGATGAGGGTGGCACAAGAAATATGAACAATTGGAGCCAAGATCTCTGAGAATGAGCGGTCGTAAGTATTGGAGGCATCTCCAGGTTTGTCTCTCTGGTCCAGCCATCCTCCCCCAGATCCCCTCTCCTTCCCCATTGTACACGGTTCTACTAGGGCTGTTCAGGGCAGTGATTAGAACAGGTGTGGGCCAACTCACTTAGCCTGGTCTCTTTCACATGGATGGGTATGTCACCCAAGCTTCTTCGAGTACCTAGCCATAGTAGTGATTTCAAGACTGGTCACGTGTCCCAAGCAAGATCCATGAGTGGCTTCCATCTTACAGATGGACCCCTCACCAACAGAGTTTGTCTCCTTTTAGATGTGTTTCTCATCCACAGGTGAGTGTGTTGCAGTTTTGGCCTTGTGAGCGCAACTTATTGGCCTGAAAATTAGAAAGAGAACAGAGACGTGATGATACCTGTGCGGCCCCTGGAACTAGCAGAACCTGAAGCCTCATGCCTTAAACTTTCTATTTGTCATTTAATTCTTTTTTCTTCTTCTTTATTAATTTAGATTGATGCCCCTTTCAATGAAAAGATACCCAAGTCATACACGGGGGAGAGGGGCACAAAAAAGTTGCTGATTAAAAAAAAAAAGCACAAAAAACAACAAGCTACTGTTATCAGCACAGGTCCTTAACGTGCAAATTGACAGGTGTTCAGGCACCGTATTCTGGATGCTGTCTGCTTGTCTTCACCCTGGGTATCCCACTTCACCCATTTCCTTTTAGCTGAAAGGATGGAAATTAAGTCCATGTTTGGCTAGGTTGTGCGAAAGAAACTGTGCAAATTATCAGCTCTCTGTTTCTTCCTGCTATAGAGACATAAACATTTTTTATTATTATTCACTTATAGCAAAGCTGATGTTTTTCCGTGGCACGTTGAAGTTGTTTTCACCAGATATCTTGTTGGAGTAAACTGATTTCCACGGAGGACGTCACATTTCCGAAAGTGGATAGCAATGCGGTTTTGGTCTATCTGTTTGCTTTGTGCTGGAAATCCTATCTTATCCACTACTTTCTCCTGCTTTTTACCTCCACCCCATTTTACTTTTTTAATCAGAATAAAGTGTATTATGATTCATTAGTATGGACTTGTGTTTGGGATATCTTTTCTTTTTTTAAAGAATGTGTTAGACTTACTATTATTTTTTAAATTCTCCTTGTCTTTATTTTCCTGTTGCCATCTGTTCATTTAAATTTTCTCAGATGGTTTATGGTTTCAGTTTTCCCTCCATACATTTTCTGGCATTTGGCTCTGCTTTTCTGACACAATAGGTCAGGCTTTCAAAAATTTGGCCCCTATGCAATGTGACTTTTTCCGTCGTCAATATACCGCCTATGCGTTTCCTTTTTTAGGTCTTTGAGCAGATGTTAACTGTTTAAATATTTTGTTGTTTGGGTGTAAAGAAAATTGAAATGTAACATGTCAGTGATAGCATGCTTTACTAATATCAGAGCAGATTGCTGCCTGCAAATTGAATATGTAAAAGTCTTTGAAACATGGATATTCCCCTTATGCATTTTAACCATAATCTACAAGTCGTGTACTCTGAAAAATGAGTTGAATTCATCCAGTTATAATGAAGATTTTTGTGGCATCTGGAGCGTATCTAAAAAGTGGTGTTTTTATTCTCTGAATTGGTTTAAAACAATGGGACCTTCCAAGCTTCCCCATGGGAATGAGAAATGGATTGGGGTTGTTATGTACTCTATGATTTCTGGTTCATGTTGTATTATGATGGTATTTGGATTCATTTGGTCATGATATGAGAGGCTAAAATAAGTCAATAGGAAGTTGTTGATGCTGTAAAGTCAACCAGGAATTTGACATCACTCTAAGTAGTAGTAGTACTTTGAGTAATATCAGTGACCAATATTCACTGTGTGCCTAATACATATATTCCAGACACTATGCCCCATGGATTGTTCCGTCCTTCAACCAACTCTATATGTTGATCTCTACGATAGCCCCATTTTACAGATGAGGGAAGTGAGGCTGAAAATGGTTAACTAACTTTCCTGGGTTGTACAACTAATAGTGGAGCTGAGATTTCAGCCCTCATGGTCTGAGTCCATTGCTTACGATTTATCCTCTGAAATACATTTCTTTGTGGGGTAGGCCTTGAGAGCACAGACTGTGAAGGTCCAAAAGTTGTAACATCACTAAATCTTCATTTTTTTCCATTTGTAAAAAGTAGATGGGAACAGTATCTCCATTTAAAATGTTGAGAGGTTAAATGACAAGTACAGATGTGTAGCTGATAAGTGCTCAGTAAAAAACAACTATCATTATTAAGGCTATTAATTATGTTATACTGTAGAATTTTATACATACTTCCTGCGTGTTCCCCAGAACCCCCAACCCTGATGAAGAGGACTCAGGATAGTAAAAGTTCATTGAGGCTTTGGGTAGATAATGCGTCACTACTTCTGTCTTAAATGATATATTAAACAATTGAACAGCAGCGGATTCCCCCTTAACTTTATTCAGATTTTGTCCTTGGCCCACTCTCACCAGCCAAAGTAAGGAGAAATTTGTAGCTGAGACCCTCAAGTTGAAAGTGGGCATTAATATTAGCAAATTCACTTTAATAATCATCACACTAAATTTGATGACCAGATGGGATGTCCCCATACCTTATAACTGAAAAGAATGTCTCTGGGAGACAAGGGAGTGTTTCCCAAATGTTAACCATTGAGCAAGATTAAAGAGACGACGACCCGGGAGGCTGATGGCCGGTGTTATTAATGTGATAGTCTACACTCAGGTAACTGGCGGTACATTTCCTGAGCATCTGTGGCCCTTTAATCTTAGCTGCAGAAATAGAAGATTGTAGGAAACTGTCTTGAAGCAAAGATTATTGGTGCTTTTTCCCTCTTTTGTGACTCAAAAACAAAAGAGGACAGTACTAAATAATGGCTCTCACTCTAGGGGTTATTGAAGAGGTGTTATTAAATCCAGTGGTCAGGAGAGCAGGTGGTTGTCAATTGAGGAGCCTGACTGGGCAGAATATGGTTCCTTGGGGCAAATGACGGTGTGTAGGGGTGAATGCCTGTGTAGCCCCTGTGTGTAGGATGGACATTTTGGCAAAAGTCAGAGGGGAGCATGGGGGCCGTGCCTTCATGCTTCATGACCACACCTTTGGACCCTTGGATACATGGTTCCAAGTATCTGCTTTCTTAGTATTTTCATGGCTGAATCCTCTCTCTCGATCACAGGTTAAAAATTGGTTCTTAAGTGTAGCCCCTCCAGAACACGCCTACCTTATTAATATATCACTTTATTTGTGTTCTTTCTGTGAACTTGTTTATTGTTTTCGTCTCTCTTACTGGACACTAAGGCCATGATTTTGTTTCTCCACGATCTGCTCAGGCGTAAGAGGGCCGGTGGCACGTACTAAGTAAGCCCTGAAAACTCTTTAGAGCACGAATGTCAATGTTGGTTTATTCCATATATTTTTATGTAACCGCTGTTTTCTCCCAGGTGAAGGGCTAGTTTTTGGACCCACCTTGGTATGTGTGGAAATAAGAAATCAAGTGAAGGACCGTAGGAAAAGGTAGAAAGCATGTCCCTGATCTGTCAGGTTCTTAAAGACCGGGGATCATGTGAGTGTTCCATCCCAGGGGCTAAGACGTTCATCGTTGACTCTGAGTGTGGTTTATTTTGTTTGGGAAACACAGAGATGATGCTTACCATGTTGTAGGCTTCCCCTAAAGATTAAATAACGCAGATTTCATTGATGCTGAGATTTTTTTCTTCACATTTTAACGTCTCTGAAATCAGGATGTAATTTTCATTTCGTAGTGTTTGAAAAATGACGGGTTTTCTTGTTTGTTTGTTTTTCACATTTGAACATCACTGAAATTGGGATGCGTCTTGTAATCAGTGATGTCTTCTTCAACTTCATGAAATAAGGTAATTATAGGAAGCGTACCAGTGTGAGGTGTATAATAAGTGTTGATTTCCTTATCTTTCCTCAGCATTGGTACAAACATCACAGGCACCTACCTGTGGAAGGACAAGCCCAGGCCTGGGAACTGGGAGGTTAGTTTCTTTTAGTTCTAGTGTTATTGACTAGTAGTCGTTTTACCTCCCTATACTCTCCTTCATAAATCAGGGTTTTTAGTTGTTTGTATTGGAAAATAGGTTTCCTCTCTAGTGCCATCGATTGCCAGTGGCTCCGTGGAGCTCTGTGTTCAGAGTCGTGAAGACAAACTCTGGGTCTTCAGCAGGTGTCATAATCGTTTAGTGCTGACTGCTGTGACCTTGGTGTAGAGAAGGGGTCTTGTATTTCCATTCCTGGGTTCCCTGATCTTCAGCTCTAATTTTCAAAGTCAGAGAGAAAGAAAGGGAGGATCAGTACGTGGGGGCGGAGGATGGGGTGGGGCCAAGGAAGAAGAGAAGAGAAAGGAACAAAAAAACGAAAGGACAACGAGTTTATAGAATTTTCTTCCCTCCATAAAATAAGTGTCTGCTGAATCTAAGCATATCCAAGTAGTAATTCTGTTGGAATAGTATGGAGGCATACTGTTGTCTTTCTTCCTCAAGTATTTGTCTGCATTCTAACACAGATGATTGCATGAATTGTTTCTTATAGGAATAAACTTTTCCCGCAAAGATTCATCCTGCCCAGCATAGCACAGGGCTTTCAAAGAGTTTATTGGCTGTGACACAGGAAAGAAACACTTCAGATGAGTGCGGAACAAAGTGCACATAACTGTAACTGGAGGTTCTAGGTCCATGTTTTAGGCACCCCCTCCCCCATAAAAGTTCCCACTAAAATACTGTATATGACAGTAGATGACAAGGAATTCTTTTGGTAAGTGTAGTTCTTTGGGTGTTGAAAAATTTGTCAGCCCTGAAATTGCTTCACCAGGGTAATGCTGGTTAAAACTCTTTGCAGTATCCAGCTTTTCTTCCTAGACTGTGTACAAAACTTTTCCCAGGAAGGCATAAAATATTTTCAGTCACTTTGCATTTTAAAAAGCCTGTTCTTTACCACTCTCCTAAGGCATTTAAAGTGTTGTTGATGCTATTTTGTTTTGTTGTTTTGTTGTTTTTTTCAAACTAATGGCTAGCAAATTCTAATTCTCTAATAAGTAATTGTTGTGATTATTTGAACAAAGTTTGTGTGTATGTGTAGGGCAGACTATTGATTTTAAATTTACTTGACGTATTTTTTTCATAGATCCAGTTTTGTAGAAAGGTGGTAGGGTTTCTAGGTGAGTTAGAGACAGGTGACATGAAGCTGCAGCCGCAATTTCAAAAATAAGAACAAACAAGAAACCGCATGGTTTACAAAATCTATGAGCCCTGGTCGAGGATAAAGAGTTTTTATTATCCAGGGAGCAGGTGGCGAGACTGTGGAGATAGATTCTCAGGAAGGCATCTCACAGCATCTTCGCGGCTTTGGAGTTGCTCGTTCTGGGTGATGTCCAGGTTGTGTCTGAAGCTTAGAGTTCTCTGTGAGGCTGTCACAGGGCTGGTGTTTCAAGCTGAATGAGAAGGTAACAGTTTCTTGAGGTGACAGCAGTGGAGAAAGGAGAGTGACCTGTGGTGTGGTCTTAGCTCTGTGCAGTCCTTGAAGGAAGAAGGAAGCAAAAATGTGTTAAAAGATTTCTTTGCAGTGTCCCTCCAGTGGAGCCCCTGACCCACACGCACAGGGCCGGAGTCCCTCTAGGAAAAGACTTCCTGTGGAGGCAAGAAAGTGTGGAACCAGCTGCTTCCACAGAACAGATGCCCTGGCAGCTCACGGGAGTGCTTGTGAGCTGGGAAATGGCTTCTGACTGCTTAATTTAACTTCAAAAGCACGCATATTTTCCTGATTCCTCCCCAGTGGTCTGTACCTAGATGGTGTGTGTGTGTGTGTACATACCACAGATACATGCCGCTGTGAGGAGGGAAGTAATATCTATCTATCTATCTATCTATCTATCTATCTATCTATCTATCTATCTATCTATCTAGATATATAGATATATAGATATATAGATATATATATGTCTGCTGTGTGTAGTGTTTTCTTTTTTCTTTTTCTTTTTTTTTACACAGAGAAGAGGGGTGGAGGAGGTGGGGGGTGAGGTAGGGGAATGGGATGGTTATATAAATAACCATGTCAGGCCCAAGTGATAGAAACTCAAGTTGGTTTTGACAGAAAAAGAGAAGAATAAAGTCTGTGTTGTCCTCAGCTTTTGTTTGGGCCAGCAGCCCAAGACTGTGGCCGCGACACTGTTTGTTTGTGTGTCTGGGCTCTGCCACCCCCGGTGTCAGCATTATCCTCACGCTGGCTTCCCATCACAATGGCGCTGTCAGGTCCACAGCAAGGAGGCAGGAAGGGTTCTTTGGGAGGAAGACCTTTCTCAGAACGCCCCGTAGGTCAGTGTTTCAAGCTGTGTCCAGTGCATCCTAGTTCCGATATTGGTACAGTTGGTTATCTTAAGCTAACTGAGGGCCATGCTGCCACCCTGAAGTTTGGGTGTAACCTTCAAATATTGTTTTTATAAACTATGGAAGTTATCAGTAATCCACAAAAGTAGAGAGTAGTGTCATAAGCCATTATGTACTCATTCCCCAGCCTGGGTGGAATGCTTTTTAATCAAACTTCACTTGGATAGGGAAGGTGTGACGACCCAGATGAAAACCGCAGGATTGTTACCCAGAGATGCTGGTGCAGAGTGTGGGAAGGTGACCAGAGAGCAGATGAAGCCCAGCACAGTGTGCATTCCACAGACACTAGGGGAGGCCGACCCTGTTAGCTGTGTTAGGTAAGGTTCGTTTACACAATGTGCTTTGGAGGAAGAGGCACGCTGTTCCCCTCCTTGTGTATGTCTGCATTTGGGATAAAGATGACCGGTGTTTTAATTGTAGGCCTAGCTTCCTTTATCAGTAGGATAACTGTATATATTCTAGTGCAAGCCTGTTATCCAGATGTAATCATTAATTATATCTCCTTTCATTCTCAGAATTGGCTTGGTTTGGATGGTAAATTATATGGTCAGCTAACTTAGCCCCTGATTGGAACTCCCATTATCTGATTCCATTTCTGTCTGGCTCTTTGCAAGACCTGTTTATATGACACCGGTTTTCCAGCAGGAGTGCTAACTGCATATGGCCATTGCCCAAGGAAGGACAGATAGACTCAGAAGTGGACGGGGTGACTGTGGGAACTGGATCACCCACTCCCGGTCTAAGGCATTCAAGTTCAGATTTGCCCAAAACCCACGCTGGATACAAAAACACATCTGCAGGCTGAATTCATATCAGGGGCCCCTGGTATATTTTATCTTCCTTTTTATAGGGGACTGTTCATGACCTAGACCAGAGAAGGCAAAGTAGGGCTCCCAGGGCAAATCCATCTGCCTGTTTTGTAAATAAAGTGTTACGGGAGCACAGCCCCACCCATTTGTTGATCTATTGTCCACGTTATGTCTGCTTTCGCACCCTAAACAGAGAAAGAGCCTAAAATACGGACTTTCAGGCGTCGGCAGAAAGTTGGCTAACTCCTCTTCTAGAACATGGCTGCCTTTTAGAAATAGCATGTGAATCATACATGTGGTTCACATATGACATTGAAATTTTTCTAGTGGCCACATTAAAAAAGTAAAAAAGAAACAGATGAAATTAAATTTGAGTCTATTTTATTCCATATCTCTAAAATATTTCAAGATTGAATCAATAAAAAAATCATTAGTGAGCCATTGTACAGTGTCTTTTCCTGCTAAGTCTTTGAAATCCAGTGTGTATTATACATGGCAAGCACGTGTCAATTCCGACTAAGCTACATTTCACATGTCAATTCTGACTAAGCTGCATTTCACGTGCCTGAGTGGCCGTGCGTGGCTGGTAACCACAGTATTGGACAACGTGGTTCTAGAAGGTATGCCTGAAGCATTTCTTGGAGAATACTGCACCTCTCACACAGAACAATACCATTTCAACTTACGTTCATGGTTTATCGCACACCTGATGAGCATGTTTTTGCCCCAACGATTTTCTACATTGTTTCCTGAATATTGCTCTTGTACCTGGGACACAGTGTTGGGATATGAACTTCTGGTGGTCAGCTCGGCTCTCTCCCTCCATACCCTAGCTTCCGGGTGCTCGCACATGTCTCCTCCTCGAGAGACTGAAAAATATCTCTTTGTCGTGGATCTTCTGGGTCTGTTAGAATAATCGCCAAGCATTTGGAAAGTTAAAAGTCGCAATGCCTAGGTCTTTTGTACTTCCTCTAGGACACAGCTGTCAGGTATGAAAAATCTACTGTGACTGAATCCATTTGTGGTATTAATCACTACCTTTCCCTTAGAGTTGATTTACGGTTCACTGGGAAATTCTGGAAAATGCTTGATGTGAACATGACCACGTTTATTCATGGAGAAAGATTGGGATGCAGGTTTGAAGTACAGACAAATGACAGCTTCCAAGGCCCCTGGGAAGAAGTTTGGTCACTTAAATTCCCATGAACTTCCTGTAAGTAACATCAACCTGCTGTTCTGTGTACTGGACTTCTAGATATCTTATTATATGTCAGACCAGGGAAGGAGTGTTAATTACCATTGGCCAACCCACATTTCAAAGTATTTTTGGATTAGTCCCATGTTTCCATTGTTGCTTTAGATTTCAGAACAAAGACTTAACTGCTGAGCCTGCCTTTCTCCTCCCAGAAGAAAGTTGCTAAATTTGTGGGGCATCTGGGGTTAGTGGTTAGAACTATATCAGCACCCTCTTTACTGAGGTGTGAATAACCCAATTTCTTGGGCAAGCAATGTAATCTCAGGTTTTAGCTTCCATGCTGCCAGACTTGGTTTTACTTTTATATACCTAAATGACACTGTAACCTTTTTTATCCCAAAGGAAACTTGTGATAAACTGTTTTTGGACATGTCTTCTGCCAAGGGGTTAAAATAAATTCATCTCATCAGTGTCTTTTTGTTTAAGGGTAGCTTAAAACTGCTGATGGTTAGCTTTACTTCTTCATATGATCATTCTTTATTTTTATTGCACGAGTTACTGACTTTTCTGTCTCTCAAAAAAAAATCTTCATTGATATGTCAAAAAGATGAAAAGATGTTATAAACATACTTTGACTTTTCTGTTTCTTTGCTTTTTCCCCTCCGACTTTTAAAAATAGGTCTCGTAGCATCAGGCATTTGCCAAAGCAGCAATTTTGATGCCTAGGATTTTTCCCTTTCCTGATGTACGAAGGCTAACTCTCCTCTTTCCTTTGCAGACACAGGCATTTTTCCCTTCTGGGTTTTAGTTTTATGATAGCACATTATGAAGGACTTAACAGATCCCTGAAGATAAAGGTCTGTTGATATATTTGCTGGTGATCTTGGCTCCCAGCTTCATTGGAGATGGGCGCTGGAAACCAAGGGAGGTTGGACAGACCTACAGCATTCCTGCACCAGCAGTGTCGAGACTGACCTCGGTAATTTGAAAGGGGCTGTCTCTCTTGCTCTAACTGGGGGTAGTTGTATTTCCAAGGGGACATTTGACAACGCCTGGAGATATTTTTGGTTGTTAACAATAGGGCTGGAGCTACCAGCATCTAAAGGATTGAGGCCAGAGGTGCAGTTAAACATCCTACAATGTACAGGATAGCCCCCATAACAAAGAATTATCTGGTTCAAATTATCACTAGTGTTGAGAAACTTTGCTTTAAGGGACGCTTTCTAGCATCGAGCCATGGTCTGTGTTTTGGTCTCCTCTTTCTAAAAAAAATATGCCAACAAGTGAAAAGCCACCAACTATATTCATAATAAATTGCCTGTTAAAGAAAATCCTATGTCTACTCTTCCTGTAAAAAAGAAAGAAAGAAAAAAATCAAAGTGGTCCCATGGTGTGTGTTACCCACTGATGGTATTTCCCTCTGAGGACTGTTTTCTGGGTTAGGGTAATTAACAGAGCCCAGGAGGTTGCAAAGTTTTAAGGAGAAGAGCGTAATAGATTCAGTCCCCAGATGGGCCATCTCGCTGGGATGCATGAAAATATAAACTATTAAATCTTGTAGAGTATTTACTTTGTAATAGGAAGAAAATAAAGGAGTGCTCTTTAGTTATTTTTTACCAGAGGTATACTCGTATTTTTCATTTTGATGTGATTGCGTATGAAGGGTAGATTTTGGATAATGAAAAGGGAGTAAGCAAATTTACAAATCTTGCACGTTGCAAAGTTTGACATGACCTTTTGTTTTTATATTATGTACTGTGTTTTCTATTAAGCTGTTGATCATATTCCCTCTTTGCCATTTAAGAAAAAGAAAACAGACCTTTTTAATGAATTTTACTACATGGTGGTAAAATTTGGTGGGATGATTGTTAAAGTCCTGGGACAGGCCTTTGGAGCTAATTTCTTTTGAATTGACAAGTATCGAATGTACTGAATACAATTTTATGTGCCTACCTTTCTGCTAGAGCTTGCATACCATTTTAGCTGGAGCTTATGGGGCAGGGATAACCGAAATAATATTTCAGCATTATCATTTTGGTCTTTCAGAGTGAAGGGAGAGAGAGGGAGAGAATCTGATTATAGCAAGCATAGGTGATTGAATAATCTTAGAAAGGACTTTGTGGGCAATTATGGTGTTGGTCAGAAACAAAGTTGGGTTTCAAAAGTTAGCCTATACATCTGTCAGCACAGGGTATCTAGGTGATGCCTCCCCGTAATAATTCAAAGGGCCTTGCAAAGGATGGGTTAAAGACTTTGTTTTATCACTCTCCTCATCCAAGTTCTAAATACGTGTGCCTTGTCTGCTCTGTGACGTATTTTAGATGCAATGAGTGGAAAATTGAATTTAATGATTAAGTCCCTTTGAATTCTGCATCTCGGACGTTTGTGTGCTTCTGGATTTACAGTGCATCTTAATGAGTATCGTTCTTTCCCTCTGAAATTATCTTAAAAAAGTGATAGAGGAGATAGCAAGTTGTGTTGGCAACATCTGTTGGGATATTGGGAAAGGAGGTGACGAAATAGGGAAAGGAGGTGACAAAGTAGATTCCAGCAGGCCCTGGGTGAACCACAGAGTGGTAATGATTCTTTAAATACTAAAAGAGGGTTTTACCTATTAGAAGCCCCATGAAACCAGCATCCACCATCTATCTGATTTTTCTGTTGATGTAATTTTAGGAAATCAAATGAACCAAGATGGAAATTAGGTTTCATTCGCGGTGGCTTGTGTACCCTGTAAGTTGTATTAGATTTAATAGGAGTTTTGCAGGTGGAAACACAGCAGGACCGCAGCTTTTATCACTTCAGAGAGCAGACCCTTTATAAACAGAATACAAAATCATGCCTTTTCTCTTGCCATTTAAAAATTCTTCCTTTTCTGTACCCAAGTTATTTATCACATGCACAGAGAGGACAATTCGTGATATTGTACTTCGAAAAAGGGAAAGAGAAGCCATTCAAACTCCTATTAAAATGTATTGCATGAGCTGTACATCACTTTCTAATTTCTGAGACTACTTGTAAATCATAGGGAAAGAGGGCATTCTACCATTGGTCAGGGGAAAAATGGGAAATTTAATAGTTTGTCAAAGATTAATAAAGAAAGGATTATTGCTTGGAAAGACCCTGACTTGGTGAGCAAGTACGATTTGAAGTTCATCAGGCTTATAAGCAGATGGGGAGTTTAATTAAACTTACTTGTCATTACTCAAGTCTGCTTGCACTCTGTCCTGGGGGCAGAAGTGTGTGTGATGCCAGTGACATTGTCAGAACTTAGATTTGACCTTGAGAACTGTGCGTTTTTCTTTCATCCTCTCCCCTTTTCTCTTTCATCATTTAGGAGCTGATAAATGTCTTAATTGTGGTCAGTGTGTCACATATCTTGATCAGTGTAAGTCCCGGCGGTTAATTTTATTTTATTTATTTATTTTTTATGTTTTTTATTTTTTATTTTTTAGCTGATACTGATTCAAGCTGAAATAGTCTAAGCCTTCCAGGAAATGTGTGTGTGTGTGTGTGTGTGTGATGTGTAAACTCTCTAAGCACACACATTTACATGTAAATACCATATTCATAACACGATCAAATATGTATGTACACATATACATGTGAATGTGCCTACATGACATATGTATGTATATAGACATATATATTAATGAATGTTATCGGGCTGTTGACCCTTTCAAATGCTGAACTGCCTATTGGGACTGCATCATCCTTATACGCAAAGCTCTTTCTTTCCCTCCTTTTCCATTGGGAAGCTCAGAGAATGACTTTATCTGGGAGGCTGCATTTTTGATCTCGTGGAGAGCTAGGAACACTCTGACATATGGTTCAACAAAGGCGTGCAGGCTTTGGCGTCCAGCACTTGTGGTGCTTCTGTTAACGCGTGTTTATCAGATGATTGAAAGGCAAGCTGCTTTCCTCCGAATGTGCTTCCCATTCCCTGGTTAATGTAATCCTGTCCGGACACCATCCTGATAGCGTTACACGAACAGAACTCTCAACAGGCACCACTGAAACGCAGAGAATGAGCTCTTTAGGATCAGGCCTTTTATGTGGATGTAACCAAATGTGGGGAGACTTCATAATCACAGTCTGGAGCTCTTCAAAATTGCAGTGTTGGAGACTAAGGCCAAAAAAATGATGAGAAAACCCACTGATTTTGTTTGTCCATTTTTAAACTGCTAAGTTTCAGAAGTGTTAGCACTTGAGGTGTAGGCTGGACTAGAATCCATTGGTTCTCAAAGTTTGCAGCTCATCGGAACCCCTGGGGACACTTCTAAGTGGCACACATCCCTATCCCATGACTATGAAATCTGTATATTCTTTTAAGCACTTCTGCAAGTGGTCACTTGGTTCACTTGGGAAACTCCTAAAATAGGTTATCAACCTCATCATAACCTTCCCAAGCAGGAATTGATTTCTTTGAATGTAAGTCATTTAAATTCCATAATGTGATATTGGATCTTAAAACAGATTTAATTATGTAAGACACAGCATCCTTTAAAAAAAAAACAGCACAGAAAGATTTCAAGTTAGGCCTAAAGCCTTTGGAACATACAGTACATTGGGCACGGCTCCCTTGGCCTAAATAATACTGAATTAAACTCCTCCCTTTCCTGCCCTCCTACACAGAAACGGGCCAGGGTATACAGTGAAGGTTCTTCTCAAAACCAAGTCTGTTGTTCAAATCTGGCAGTAAAAAGGGCTTTTAAACTTGGGTCCACTTCTGATGGAGCCTTTTGATCCAAGTGCTTTATAGTTAGACCTTTTGTGTTTTAGTTGATGAAAACTGAGGTGCCCTATAATATAACATTAAAATTTTGTTCGTTATTTCTTACTGAATCTCTTGGATTTGAATCTGTTATTGCTACCTACTAGGTGTGACCTTAGCCAGCTGACTCGATCTTACCATACTTTGTTTCCTATCCTGTAATAGAAGGGTAATAAAATTCATAAAGTTATTGCAGTAATAAATAAAAGAATATGTGGAATGTTAGCTTACTGTTTCCACGTAGTAAAGATTCCATAACTGTTCTCTGTTATTATTACCATGGGGTAGGGTAGGAAAGTTAGAAATAAATGAACAGCAGATCGTACCTTCGTCAAGACCTTGCAGCCTCAAATTTGGTGGAAGGTGTAATTCAGTTAACATAGTATTGTTGGAAGGAGTGGAAGCCATGAGGGAAGAAGAGAAAAATGCACCTTTTTCTGAGGAGATGTGATTGCTTATGGCTTTTTGCTGTCAGATCTTGAGAAGGAAGCATAGAAGAACGACCTGGAATAGGAAATGATATGGTGGAATAGTGTGTGGCACACAGAGGTACCCAAGAAATACTGGTTGAAAAAGGATGTGGTCTTACGGAGAGAAATTTGCATGTGAGTTCTGGTCTTTTTACCTTTGGTAAAGTGGACGTGGTAACACTGACCTCCCAGGATTGTATGGATTAACAGAATACAAAATCATGCCTTTTTAAGTGCATACTATGTGTAATGTGCTTAGGAATATATTTGGCACATTATAAGCTCCCAAGACCAGTGGCGAGTCATATAATCATTCTCCGTTGGCATGAAGGGGAGTGGAATGACATCGTCTGGCGATATGTGTACTAGATAATGAAGACATTTGAAGACTGAGCTAAGAAGTGTAGGCTCTAGTCACTTGACAGTTGGGAACCCTGGAAGCTTTTTGATTAGGTGCACAGACTGAAGCTCTGTCTTCTCGTGATTTCAGCCCCATGCCTGGGTGAATAGCAGAAAAGAACAGTTTTTCTCCATACCCCTCTTTCTGTCAGAATTAGACATTTCCCAGAAGCTCTACTGCATACTTTACCTTGGGACAAGAACCTAATGGAATGATTTCTTTTTAGGGGGCCTGTCATAGGCAGTGCCAGTGTCAAAGGGATGTCTTATTTAATATGCTTTAAAACCACTCCCTTCGGTAATCTCCATTCGCTCCTGTCTCCTCTAAGGCATATGACCTTATAAAAACAGCAGTGTATCTGTTACACAACACCAGGGGGAAATGAGCTCCCAGGTCTGGCTGCCCACCCCCATTCCCATCTCTTCTGGATAAATTTCTGCTCTCAGTTCTCTCTGTATAAAAATTCAGTTGTGTCCATTGTGGCCATTCGATTGGCAAGTGACAGAGACCCACTTGAACTAAAAAGACTGAACAGGCACTTATAATAATGTATTGTAAGGAATTCAAGGACAAATGGGGAAATCTCATCCCCAAGCAGGGCTTTACACAGGGCTGCTGAAATTGCTTTTATGGGCCTTTAGTGTTCCACTGTCAAGGTGATGCTGCAGAGAGAGAATGAGTATCTGACTGGTCACCTGCCCACCTATGAATGATCTTCCCTGCATCCAAAGCCCTTTTTTAGCCTATTTCCATGTCCCTGTGGTGGGGAATGAGAGGCTGTCAGCAGGAGGGCAAGTTAGCGTGAACTTGACATTCATGTGTGGTGGACATGATTATTGTACAGATTTGATATTGTTTTCCTATAATAGCCATGCAGGCTGTTTGGTGTGTGACTCTCTTGTGACCCCAGGTGGGTGGATACCTTGCTGCCCCGTTGACTTTGGGCTGGGCCCTGTGATTCTTTTTGATCAGTGGAAGCACATGAGTAGAGGGCTTCAATGTGCTTACTTGGCCTCTCTGCCCTGCGACCTGCCATGAGAAGAGCATGTCCCACGTTCCCAGGTTGCTGCTGGTCCCAGAATGAGAGATGTATGGAAGGTCCTAGCCCCTACCTGCAGCTTAAGGCTGTCATCCAGCGTACCTGAGCAAGAAATAAGCCCTATTGTTGTCCACCACCAAAACTCCTTTTTTCTGGTCACATAATATTATTGTAGGAGAAATCTGACCTATACAGCAGCCAAGTTGACTAATGTATCCACTCATCGTCCAGAAAACTGAGGAAGGAGCCAGAGTGATCAGCAATGTGGGAAATAAATCAGTCTCTCTTAGGGTCATGTAACCCGCCCTCTGTTTTGACCAAAGCTGAATTCCACTGAAGTGCCCTATTCAATCATGCCTGAGTCTAGTACTGTAAAATGCTCTGCTTTTTCAAAAAACACAACTGTAGCTTTCATATTCTGACTAACAAAGGCAATGTACATTATTAAACTTAATTTAAAGGTGTAATGGCTGTGTCAGTCAGATAAGGAAAAAATAGTACAGTGGACCTTGTCCAAATTCCCACAGGCTTAGGATATAAAACCTTTCTCAAGAGTGCTGACAGCACACCTTGTCTGTTATTACAGCTCAGCTTTTGTTTTGTTCCTCTGCCAGTTCCAGAATGTCATTAGGTTACAAATCAGATCTAATGGTTTAGATTATTGTTCATCTTGAGCTCTGCACTTTTTCTCCATTAGTTATGGCATAACAGAAATAATTTAATTTATTAGTGGGCCCGTCTTCAGAAGGAGCTTTTATTTCAGAATGTACTTGAGGACACAGTGGGGAGAACCACGAATCTCTCCTTATTCTCGGGTGGTAAAACTGCTGGGATGTAACAGGTTTAGAGATGCACGTGGTTTTGCAGGATGACGAAGTGGTTGTCCCCTGTTACAGCACATCCTCGCTGCAAAGAACAGGTTCTCAGGCAACTTCTTTCTGGTAGTTTTATTTTTTATTTTCTTTTTAGGATGTCGTAGCCATGATTTCAGATTTACTTTCTGAGAGGTAATTGAGCAACAGTATTGACATTCATTTCTTTATTCACTTTCTTAATCCATCTGTCAGCCATTCAACAAATTTATTCTCTACCTTCTTCTTAGGGCATGATCAATTTTTCTTTTGTACATCATCATCTTTCATACGAAGTTGAAGGTGATTGAAAATGGATCTGTGCATTTTACAATAAAATGAAAAGTCATCATTTTAAACCCAGATTTGTTATCCAATGTCCTAAGTTCCCACATAATGCCTCAGTTAGTGGCTTTCCAGTATAGGATGAGTATTGTTCTAAACAGACATGTACACCTTTACTCACCAACTTAAAGTCAGGTTCATCATTAAATTTCCTAGGATTCCAGGTAGCTCCTCAACTAGCTGGTTTCCATAGGACAGATTCTTAAGGGGCAACAAACAGTATCAGCAGAATGGTTCTGGGTCTTTAAAGATCTACTCCCCCACTTACTCGTCCTGCCCATGTTGGTCCAGCCCTGAGTTAAATCTGGTGATGCCCATAGGAGTGGATGAGGGCACTGAGGGAGATAAAAATGATGAGAACAACTCCTTTGCTGGCTTGAGGAATATTTAATGTATACCTACTGGTTCAGGATTCACATTGCTGGGTTCATTTAAATGTGTATCCCTGTCTTAGGGTCTTAAATGCTCCAGGCTTTATGGAGACATTTAAATTTCAAATCCTATGATCGGAATTGTTCCATGCAATGAATAATTGCTTAGGTTACCTTAAACAGATTTCCCATCCATTATTGTTTAGCAAAGACCAGGGTCTTGAGATACTGGGCGGATTAGTTAGGTCGATCATAGTAAAAATCCTCTAGCATGAGTTATCACGTGGGGCTGAACTTGATGGCAGAGGATGGGGTCCAAGGCTTTAGAGGGAGTGATGAATATAAGAACTAAAATCTGCTTTTGTGTGTGTGTGCACACGTGTGAGTGTGTGTGTAATTGTAACTGTAATTGTTTATTTTTTTAGCCATCATGGCTTGAAGAGCTCTGGATGCTTTTACTATAATAGTGTTAGTTGCAGTTATGGTATTAATAGTCATTTATTGAACACATACTGTATTCCTGGACCAGTGCTATATTCTTTGCATAGAACATCTGTTCAGTTTGTCCCAGCAATCTTGTGATGAAAGAGCTGTTAACATTTTTAGATGACTAAAGAAGCAAAGTGATTTCTTTATGTCCCAAACATGTATGTAGTGTTTTTATATGCACCAAGCATTCTTCTAAGTGCCTTTTAGCTATTACATTAATCCTCAAAAATAATATTTTATCTTATGAGATATTATTTTTATAGATGCGGAAATTAAAGTGGAGAAAGTTAAGGCACTTTCCCAATGTCATAATTAGTAAGTGGTAGAGGAGGACTTGAACTTGGGCCTTGTAGCTCCTCCAGGGGGCTCCTTAACGAGGCCCAGTGTTACCCAGCCTGGTGGCGGCCCTGGGATGCTCTCTTGAATCATCTTACTTATGAGCTTGCGTTTAGTAGCCATGACATCATTCCACCTCTTACATAAAAGAACAGATTCAAGGACAGGCTTTGCTTTTTCTTAACAGAGAGCAGCTCTGAAATTCCCCTGGAGAACTATGTCTGGACGTAACGTGCTTTGTTGAGATTTGACTTGCTATATAGTTCACCCTCTGCCTGGTAGCCCCAAATGTTTTCCACTTGCTGTTTGTTTATAATTTAAGGAATGTTCATAAAGTCTTCTCTGTCCTCAGGGAACTGTGAGTTACATGGAAGGCTGTTTAAATTGTATAAAGTTAGGATTAGCGACCTAGGGTGTCCAGTTTTTATTTAATGTATAAGTAAAAGGAGAAAGAAAGAACATATGTAAAAAGTTGTGTGCCTTTGCAGTCTCTCTCTCTCTCTCTCTCTCTCAAAATTGATCTAGGATGACTGTGCAGGGTTCTGGAGAATACATTTTACTGCATTTCTGCTTTGTGCCAAGTACTTGCAGAATGCTGTGCATACCTGGTCTCATTTACCCCGGGGAAGCACCTCTATCACAACTACAGTTTTGACCCCTATTGGATAACTGAAGATACTGAGGCTTAGGGTGGCCAGTGGTAGAGAGAGGATTCACATTCACACGTGCCGAGCCCTGAGTCTAGTCCATTTCCCCTCTGCGCAGAAGGGCTGCCTCAGATTCAGGTTCTGCGTAACCTGCCCGCTGGTTTGGTTATTAATGGTTCTGCTTTCTCAGCTTTAGTTTTGTTTATTATTAAAAGAAATCCCATCTTGCCAGCTGTAATCCTGTTTCCAATGCTGCCTAGAGATGGAATACATTATAATGGTGATAACCATTTTCCAGTGTCATCTTATTTGAGCCAATGGATATGAGCTTATCTATAGGCAAGATTGTAGGGACCCAGATGATGGGCTTCAGTTGTTTTACTGAGCAAAAGTAGTTTAGCCCTTCTTTATTGCCAGTGTTGCTGTAGGGTCTCAGTCATTACCAAGCAAAATGAAAGGTACAGTGGTTCTTCCTAAGGTTAAGGGAGGCCCATGCATCCATCCAACAAATACTTATAAGCCCGTTACAAATACTTACAAGTGCCTATCATGGGCACTGTGATAGGCATTGGGGATAGAGGTGAACAAAGCAGAGCCAGTTCCCGATTTGCCCTGGAAACATAACTAGTGTTTAAAGTCCTAAAATGGACCTCTCACTATTTTCATTTTTATTTAATAGTAGGCTGTATTATTACATAAAAACCACTGGTTACTGGCCATTGTTAACCCCTGAAAATATCACTGCAAATGAAGATTGTTCGGTAGCAGACCTAATGCCTTTCTTTAGTTTGCTGGGTATTCCTTGCCTGCTGTCGAATAACTCTTTTAACTTTGTTATGAAATCTGGAAGGTGACTGAAAGATCACCTAGTCAAATTATTACATTTATTTGATGAGGTGCAGTTCAAATAGCAAGGCACCTTAGTTTGGAGTAGGACTTGAGACCTGCCGCCATTTTGTGTCTTGGCATTCCTAAACAAAATTCTTAAACCCAGAAAAAATGGTGGACTGTTGACTGTTTCCTGTGTAGCTCACTAGACAGTTGTAGCTCTACTGGTTCTTAAGCTTTTGGAGGCCAAGGGCTCCTTGGGGACCTTCTCCCCAGAAGAGTAACCGTGGCCACATGTATTCAAATTGTTGATGCATTATTTGAAAATGGATTGAAGAGTGACATTAGTGGCTGTTTTTGCAGTGGCCTTGGTGACACAACAAAAGTTTGGTTGAGGGTGATAATGGGGGAGATACAGAGAAGTGACCGGATTTGAAGGCTTTTGGTGAGACAGAATTGACAGAATGGTATCAGTTGTGAATTCACATGCAAATGGAGCATTTGGGGAGAGATAGTTTATTGATAATATTAATTTAAATTTAATGCTTTGAAGCTTATCGGTAGATACATGAGGGTTTCATTATTGAATCTTTTTCTGTATGTATTTTATGATACCTATACAAAGAGTTAATGTTAATCTAAAAAAAGGTAATTCTCTAAACCTTTTTCATTTAAATCATAAAAATTATGTCATGAGAAATTTTAAAAGTGATTGAAAACTTTCATAGATTTCATTGGTAGACGGAAGTATTTGATTTGAGGGACAGTTGAAATTTTTTTGTACTTATTAATATTTACAAGAAATACAAAAGGATTGAGTCTTTTGACTGTAGAATTATTATAATTTCAGTTTGCTATGAACTCTGGGAAGAGAACACCAGTGGTGACAGATTTTAAATCTCAAATTTTTCCCTGAAAAAAAATAGAGGAAGTAGGGAAACTAAACTACAAAACCACAACCAATATCTGCAATAAAACTAGGTTATAAGGTATCTGTATCTGTCTCAGAATATGTGTGTCTGAGACAAACCATTGAACAGCTAAGACCTGTGTGGAATTGACCCTAGAGGAAAGAAAGCAAGGGGATATCTTCATCTCCCAAATTAGCCCCAGATACCCATAGGAAAGTGTGCTGGGCCCACGTGGAATGTGAATCCATAGCTAAGAGCGTTTCCACAGGATATCTTTGTTGTTCCTGAGTGAGGACAAGGAGACAGCCATGGAGGAAGGTCTGGTGATATCTGGGCTCTATCATTTTCCAAACTAACCAACTGAATGTCCCTTCTATGGTAGAACTCAGCATCCAGGAGGAAGTGCTGGGAGTAGTACCCAGATTGAGCAAGATGAGGCAAGATGAGGGTCAAGGAAAGAGAAGGCTCAGATACACGTGTGGGAGCTGAACACACAGATCTATGAGCACATGGTCAGTTTTTTTGGGAGGTCAATAAAAGCAGCACATCTAGACTTTGAATCTCAACTACAAATTCCCTTCCCCCAATGTTTGGGAGTATTTATTTTACATAAAAAAATGAGCAATAGGATTTATAGTTGGACTCCATGCAAAGTTATTATAGTTAAAGAGAAAATAAGGAACAGTACTAACAATAATTGAAAGCTATATACCTAGTATTTTTCAAAAAACAAAAATATTAAGAACATAATAGGAGGTATGAAAAAGCATTATACATCTGCATTAGAGAAACTCAGAAATGAAGATTTGAAAAGAAAGATGGCAGAATTCAGGAAAAAAATGTAGAAATAAAACAATGATTTTAGAAATTAGAAGTAAACTAATTAGAAAAACATGTAGTAGCAAGTAAACACAATTGTTAATACTTTGATAAAGTAGAAGAGGTGGAGATTTTAATCATCAAAGAAAAATGTAGAGATGAAAATATATTTCAGGAAAAGTTGTCTACAAACTATCTGAAAGTGAACCAAATATATATAATAATCCTACAAGAAGAAATGGAAATTAACAGAAGAAGAACAACAGAAAACACAATATGAAAGAACCATAAAAATTTACTGAAGCTACATAATTGGAAGAGCCAATTTGTTCCTCATAAAATCATCTCAAATCATCACTGAGACATACTATAGTCAAAGTATGGTGTTTAATGAAAGGAAAAAGAAATCTTTGAGTGTCCAGGAAAAAAGACTTTACCACTACATAAGGGAAAGAAAATTAGATTCTCATGAAACTTTTCTTGACAGCAATGCTTTATGCCGAAAAACCAAAAGAAAACAAACAATGGAGTATCATATTTAAGATAATCATGGAAAGAAAATTTGAGCCATGAAAGTTATAGCCAGCCAAACTGATATTCAAGTATAAACCAGCAGGCAGGTTATTGTGAATGTGCCAGAAATCAGGGAATATTATTCCTGTGAGCTCTTCCTGAAGAATTTAGTAGATAATAAGATTTAGACAACCTTAAAACTTGTTAAAACGTTGACTGTCTAAGAACAGGCAGGTAACTAAATGGTTGATGAAGCATCTTAATAGAAATATTTCAGCTAGTAAAGCCACAGTTTTGTCTTTGAGATCGTCATACTTGTAGGTTTTGGTGGATTCAGGGAAGATAATACCAGTGGTGATCCCGATTTGCCACCCCAAATAGATTCATGGATCTAGGCAATAATCATTGAAGGCCACTCACATGACAAGGGGAGACACCTAGACATGATGTACTTCATAGAGGTAAACAACACTATGTATAAACTAGTCTTGCCAGAAATATATGGAGCTATAGTCTGATCAAGCTTCTAGACCTAGATCCATTTATAGAAAATAAATAGGGTAACATTTATAGAAAATAAATAGGGTAAGATGGAAAAATACCATGGGGATATAATTAGCAAAATTGGCAAAATCTAGACCATTGGGAACATGACAATATAAAAGATTTAGTTTTAAAACAAAGGGGTAAAGGAGATGCTAGGGGAACCAATAGTTTAAAAGATTTACGTAGGAGTACATCACTTTATGCTATTAATGTGTGGATCTCTTTTGGATCTTGAATCAATGAAATTGTAAAATAAAAAAAAAATATGCAATTAGGAAAATGTGCATATTGGATGTTTAGGAATTGGTAAGTCATACTTTTGAGTGTTTTATGATATTTTGGGTTTTATTAGTAACAATGAAAAAGAATAAAGGGGAAAAAAGGTTTGACCGATGAATTAAGAGAACAAGGGACGCTGAATAACTAACTTGAAGTTTTAGAATATTATTAGAGTTCACCAGAGAAATAGAACTAGTAGGATATATGGTCATATATATATATTATATATAAATAAATAAATAAAGCGAACCAAGCCAATCCAAGTGAGAGATTTATTATATGGAATTGGCTCAGGTGATTATAGAGGCTGAAAATCCTGCGAGACCCAGAAGAGCCAGTGGTGTAAGTTCCACCTGAGTCCGAAGGTCTAAGAGCCGTGTCTCAGCTCAGCAGTCAGAGGTTGACTTTATTCCTTTGCCCTTTTTGTTCTATTTAGGCTTTTAACAGATTGCTTGATACTTACTCACATCGGGGAGGGCTATTTGCTTTTCTCAGCCTATCCATTTAAATACCAATTTCATCTAGAAACACCTTAACCGTCATACCTTGAAATAATGTTTCACCAAAATCTAAGCAGTCAAGTTCACACATAAAATTAATCATCACCATGGAAAGCACATTTTTTATTTCTCATTCCTGTGTTTCTTTTGTCTTCTTGGCTGTCGGTGATCAAACTAGTAATTCTTTGGTGTTGAATCACTGTGGTCATACAGATGGAAAAAGCAGGTTTTGCTGTGCAGTAAATTGAGGCTCCTGGTTGTTGGGGATTGTTCAACTAACAGCTGCAGCATTCATATTTCAGGGGGTTCCTTTTTTTGCACTTTCTCGGTTAGAGTAGTGGGGGATTGTATGTGAGTGTGATTTCCTAGGGTTCCTGGGCCTCTTGAAGAACTTCATTACTTACTACCTCTAACACCTTTACAAGACATGTTTTTGGTTTGGGTTTTGTTTTTTTGATTCATCATGAACATTTATGGACATACTTCTTTTTGTATACCAAGCATTTCCAATACTGCTTTCCTTAGTCAGAATTTTTTAATGCTGTGTTTCTTAATGGATTTTGTCTACACTTTATAGTATTCATCTCGTTGTAGATTTGCTCTGTTGATAGCTATTCTTAGCCTTAAGAGTCTTAACTTTTTCAGTAATATTAACAATGATAACAACAACAAGAATCATCCTTGTTTTGTTCTCGTTGGTTTTTCAATCAGTTCTCATTTGTATGTTCTTCTCAGGTTGACGGAAATCTGCAGAAGGTTTACATTCTTTGCATTGTTTAATTTTTTTGTGTGGCAATTCCTATTTCTTTTACTTTGAGTGCCAGAAAACTGAGGCTTAAATGATAAATGACTTTTTATGAAAAAGGAAAGGTAGGATGACCCTAAGGGTACATGAAAGACATAAGAAGAGGGAGCAACAAGGAAGGTTATCAGGTTAAAAGCTGGAGGGAAGAATAAGTTGTGATGTAAATATGGGACCAGCAATAGGAGTGATGAGAGTGCTAATGATGATGCTAATAGAGGATATTCTCCCTTGCACCACTGGATCCCCCCGCCCCACCATTATGTCCATTTTACAGATGAGTAAACAGAGCTCCTACAGCATTATGTAACTGGCACTGGGCAGGTTTACCTAAACCAGTGCAGGACCATGACCCAGTAATTTAACTGCCTCTCACCCATCATAGTGATGTGCCTTACTCCTCCCAGGGATTAGGGAACTGCACCCCAGGCAGGTTAAGTAACTGACCGAAGCACTTATGTTTCAATGGCAGAGCCAAGAAAACAATCTCTGTTTTCTGACTGGGAAGCATTGTGAGTTTGTTCAGTTTGTTTTTGGAATAGCTCCTCTAAGGCAAACATTCTTGTCCTTTCAGTCCTGTTTCTTTGACTTCCTTGCCTGTTACTTATTGTTCACCTCTTCACTTTCCATCCACATTCCCGAGTATGAAGTAAGTAATGGTTGGGTTTCACATTATAATTGGAGACGATAAAAGGCAGCCTGAAAATAATCTGGCCTGTTGGGAATCTTGGCATGATGTTTAGAAACTTTCTTTGTTTAGTCCCTGACTTTAGACTTAACTTTTCCGTTAATGAAGTGTAACACGTTTATGTTGTCCCTGAACTTTATTCACTAATAATTCACCAATGGAAGCACTCACAGCCAACTCTGGTAATGAATGCAGAACAGCGACCTTCTGGAGAAAAGCAAAGAGAAAAAATCTTTTTCTGTTCTCACAGGGATCCTTACTGTTTGGAAAAATCAAATAGACAAGAAAAATAAAACAGGCACTTGAAAGAAAGGAGCTACATCATTGAGAATGTTATATTTGTAAAAATTCTAATGGCCCACAGATTTATTAATACTTTTCAATTGAAACAATGAGGAATTTTCCAATGTGGGATTATTTTTCACATGGCCACTCAGATGGTAGTTTTGTTGCTGAAATAGTTGGTGATGCTTGGGGTAGCAATCTTTATTCTGCCAGCCATACATAATAGCAGAATTTCATCTCTACCTGTGTCCTTAGACCATCCTCCTCCAAAAGAACACACAGGAAAGGCAACGCTTGCTTTAGACAGATCCTGTACGTGGCTGAGAATGTTTGAGAACACCTTCTCTGTGTTTCTCTTCAAAGGAAAGAGAAGAACAAGGGTGTGTATCCATTCTCTGTGGCAGTTGAGGGTCAACATCCGTAAAATATTTTTTGTGTTGTATTTCCTCGTCAGGAGTTATTGAGGCATTTGATTACCCTAGTTTGAATGTTTTTCCACCATTCACCCCATCCCATTTCATGCACTTTGCACCTGAATGTTTGGTTACATTGGGAGATTGATGGAGCTGGTGTTAATGAAGCAGTTGCACAAGGGTTATTAATTAGTGAGATCATATTACTCAGTGCAGAGGAATAAGTAGAGCTTAACTGTGGTATGCATATTGGGTGTAAGAAATCTGTGTAATTACAATGGAATAGATTTTAACTTAGCAGACGTGATGGAAAACAAAAACTATTGTGGTCGTTTATGTTATTTTTATTTTGTAGGCTAGATACTAGGCAAAACAAAAGACAAAATAAAACAGAAACCTCCCACCAAAAAACTCTGTTCCTCATGGACATGAAATTCACATGGATTCACAATGCAAGTAGAAATTGATAAAATAGAGCAACAGGAATGTCGTCAGTTGTGTTAGATTTGTATGTCCAACAAATTGACTGATATATATTAGTTCTTTTAAATTTTATTCTTTTAATTTCAGCTTTATTGAAGTATGATTGGTAAATAAAATTGTAAGATATTTAAAATATGCATCGTGGTGTTTTGGTAATATATGTATCAATGTTTTCGTGATTCTGAAAAATTTGTTGACACTTGAGAGATTTGGGTCAGAGACCTTCAGTAGTTTCCCAAACCAGATTAAAGTATTCCTGTTGAGTTATTACAAAATATTTTCTAGACTTTTCCATCGAAAATACTTGTCATATTTATAGATGAATGTGTTCATTCTGCTTAGGAAGCCGATAGAATTTGTATTCGTTTGCTGGTAAGGTTGTACTTCATAAAATAGTAAGCAGCTTTCTCTCACAAACTGTAGAGCAATGGTACCAGGTTGCTCAGGTAGGATAGTATATAAATATAGAGTATAGAAGCAAACTGGAATGTACGTTGAAAATGGCTTCTATTGCAGCTGGGAAAACATAGCTACAAGTTCATTTTCACTTTCTGTGGGATGTTTCAGTGAAACTGTGATTTTCTTGATTTATACAGTCTCATGTTTATAAGGTCCAACTGGCTTCCTTAGCTTTCATGACCCTCGTAAGAGAGAGCCCAGGACAGTGGGGGAAATGTGCTTGACATCCCATCATCCAATTGATTTATCAGGTATGGCTCAGAGCCCTACCTCTTCTCATGAGAATTGGGTAGTGACAGGATGGCAAGCTGAAGGAGACATTCCAGAGTAGAGAGAAGGGATTGTCTTCTCACCCTGGCTCCTGTGTCTGCTCTGTGGGGGACTTGTGAGTAGGGTCAGTGCACTGAAATGCCCCAGAAATCTTAACCACTGTTGCTTACATGGTCTGGAGAGATTTTCTGGGTTATTGGTAAGAACTTGATTGTATCATACATCCATGTGTCTCAGCACACAGCTAATTCACAGAAACCCAATGGGCTTACTGTCCTCTCAGGTTTTGGTTTGAAGCCCAGTGAAATAAATGCTTCAAGTAGAAGACTGGTCATATTGAACACAGAATAAATAGAGCAAGTACAAAAGTATGCAAGTAAGTACTTGTGGTCATTTAAGAGATGAGTTAGCTTTTGGTCACGACCCATGGGAACAGTAAGGATCAGAATATACAATGGGAAATGTGGACATTTAAATATTCTATACCTATTGATTAGGTGATTTTATAATGTCCATTATAATTAATTCTCTTTAAATAGGAGATAATATTGTGTGATAGCTAAATTATACAAAATTGGAATAGGACCAAGATTTGATCACAGCTCTGTTACTGCAAATTTCATGTTCTTGTTAAGAAAATGAAGATGACAATTTCATGAGATTCATAGAAATAATCCATATAAAAAAACAGTGTGCATGGCACATTGAGAGTGTTCAAAATTTCTTGTCCACCATTATCATTAAGAACTGTGTATAGTTTTGAGAGGATGAAATAGATTTCTGAAAATTAAAAAAAAAATTTAAATTATTGGTGAGTGTGGTTTTTGGATGGTATTGTCTGGAGAATCTGCTTCATTTGTTTCTCCCTCATCCTTTTTCTGTCAAAGAGACCTACTCTCCCCCATGGTGTGTTGCATATGGTGGGTATCACGGCAAATATATTCAAATCATGGAGGCACCAGGAGACTAACCTGCAGTGATGCTAAGTGGATCCAACATACCAATGACATGGAGGTTATTGGTGATTAATACATGTCACTGGGGATCCCTGGGAAATGGCGTTTGTCCTTGCACTTGGCTCTCCCACCTCCACAAAAGTTTTTGACAGTAATCTTGGTTTCACCTCATCTAGTTCTCCACATCTTCCAGAACTTAAAATTCTAATGTCTGTACTGTTTTGCCCTTTTTACTTTTGGTGGCTGCTAAGCTGTTAAAAAGCATAAGAGTAGTTAGGTGTTTAGTGTGTATGTTGGTGGGAGCCTGGAATTAATTTTTTTTTATGGTGATAAAAATACTTGCTTCTTACCGTGCCTCTTCCTCTTGTTTATTCTGAGACCCTGTAGAACCCTTTTTCTAAGCAAAGATAAGTGACCACCCTGTTCCCTGTCTTTTAAGTACTACAGGACTAAAGTCTCTTAGACACAATGCTCAAACATAACATTTTCTGAAAATGGCAGTTTTTTTCTTTCAATTGGTCGTGTGGTGGCAAAACTTAACCTGTCCTGAAATCATTTGGTGACTGAAGTGGTAATTACTGTGTTTCAAGAAATATTTTTAGCTTTATACCTCTAGGCAGACGTAGCATTAATATTCCCTGCCCTCGTCTGAGTTGGGTATGGACCTTTGATTCAGAACAGGCAACTGGAATGTGAGAGGGTATGTGTAGTGCCACCTTTAGGTGGAAGCTTTAAGAGTGGGTGCTCACTGTGCTGTGTACCCCTTTTCAATCCTCTGCAATTAGGGTCATGTGAAGGTAGAGCTCCTCTCAGCTTAGCACCTGAGTGCAGGAGATGTGGAACCTAGTCTCCTAGACTGTACAGGTGCGGCATGAGCGAGCAAACACCTGGTTTTCTTGTTTTAGAGGACTGTTTCTGCAGAGGACTGTTTCTGCAGCATAACATACCGTGCTTCCCCGAAAATAAGTTCTCGCTGGACGATCAGTTCTAATGTGTCTTTTGGAGCAAAAATTAATATAAGACCCTATCTTATTTTACTATAAGACCAGGTCTAATAATGTAATATGATATAATTATAATACCAGGTCTTATATTAATTTTTGCTCCAAAAGATGCATTAGAGTTGATGGTCCGGCTAGGTCTTATTTTTGGGGAAACGGTATGTATCTAGAAGGATATCTATCATATACTTATCTAGCTATCTCCTTCCCAGTATTAGATTGTACAATTATAATTCGATATAAAATGATATAAATATTAATATCAAGTAGGAAAAATACAAAGATTTTCACTGATAGTCTTTTTTTATATAGGAAGCTTAGCAATCTAAGAAAATATTATGTACTTTGTAGAATTACTTGAAGAATAGAGTATGTACTGTCCTCATTAGTACCCTAAAAATGTGTATATTAAGATATCGTAAAATGGCACATTACTTATGTGTAGTTCTTGAGGAGAGATACTTAGTGTTATTTTATTTATTTGGACATATTAGGTACTGGTCTTACCATTAATATATATATATATGTATATGCATATATATATATACACACACACATACATACATATATATGTATATATATATTTTTTTCCCATAAATCAACTCATAATTATTAGATCAAGGCAATTATGCATTATTGGCCTATGTTCCATGTACAATACTTAGTTTTTGTTTTGCTGTTAGTACTGACTCATTGCTACATTTTATGGTAAGTATGTGGTTTTCCTCTTCTACACTCCCTTTTTTTCAGTATATCAAGTCAGGTTATATGAATTTTACATTATAAGCATTGAAACAAAATAATTATTCACATTTTAAAGGTTTAAAATCCTAGGCTGGTGGACGGATACGTCACTCTTCCATATGCAATAATCAAACCTGGGTGACAGTAGGAAAGATATTTAATATCTTTTTATAGATGTATAGGTCCTTTCATGGAATCACATAGTAACACACGTGTTGTGCAACTGCAATGTACCAGGCGTGGTTGGCTGTGTTCGGGAATCCACAGAAAAATTTATAAGTCCTCCCTCCTCCGGGCGGAGAATGCCACTAGACTGGAAGAAGGTAGACATGGTTTGTTTTTACACATGGCCTGACTTCCTCTTCTCTGTTTGCACAGTTCCTGGCACGTGGGTAACACCAAATAGTGAGTGAATACATGGACCTGTAACAAGCGCTGTGCACCCCAAAAGGTGATTTATGTAGGCTCTCAAGGAGCCACTGTGCAAACCCTGGCACCCCCTGAAGGGGGTGACACAGTGTGCATGGCTGGGGTGGGATGTGTTGGAAAGGTTATTGGACTTAAGTCATTGGGAATTGGCTTGCTGAAGCCATCCGGGGAGAGATGACAAGTCTTGTCTGCAGTGCCACCAGCTTGTGCGAAGGCACAGTGGCAAGGATTATGTAAAAGAAAGAGGTGAGCTATGGTTTTCTTTTCCCTGAGGAAGCTCTTTATTTGGGCCAATGTCTTATGTCTTTCCTTTTATTCCTTGACCATGGGTGTAATTTACTTCCCTATGTAACGGAGTCTCTGCTCAGAAGAGGACAAAGCCCAGCACAGACTATTTCTCCAGTGTTTTCAGTGTTATGTTTTGTTAGCATCTGCTTGCATTGATACAGATGTACATCCTTTGCACATAGAATGTGTGTGTGCGTATGTGTGCATGTATGTGAGAGAGGAGGAAGATTGGATGTGCGGTATGAGAAAAGAAGGCATTCCGTGTTTGTTCAGACACATGCATCCCAACGAAGGAGAAGTAAATGTGTCTGGTATCCCACATAAAACACAAAGCACTAAATCATATGGAGAGAACCTCTCTGAGCCCTCCACACATAGTACATTAATGTCAAGAAAGTGTTGAGGAATTCCCAGAGAGCATTGTAGTTCAATAATGACCGTTATTTATCACAAACGTGCACTGTTTGTTCACATTTGGTAATGAATGACCTTTCTGTTTCCGTGGCCAGGGCCAAACGGGCCTGTGTCGCTTCTGGTGCAGGCTGGGGGCCATTCATCACGCCTTACTTAGCTGATCACTGCCTTAAAGGACACCACCAGGGAAATAAGCCAGCTTAAAGATCAGTCCAAAAGAAAAGCCTCCGTGGGTTAACTGCCGCAAGAGCAAATGCTGTCTGATCCTCTCTGGATTGCCTCTGCACACCACCCACCCCCGCATTTGACTCTACTAGAGTTGAAATCAAATCACGTGACAGTGTTGTCAGGGAGCACGTATTAATTCCCAAGAAAAGTATATTTCGAACACTGATGACGCTGGCAGGGTTTTGTTGTGTTTTTGTATGGCGCAACTATTTTTTTTTTTGGCATTGAAAATTTCTATCAACCCTCAAGAGGCCTGCAGTCCAGAAAATTACCTAGTAATTTTAATTAGCTGGTCTGTCATGGTCCTGAACTTGGAGTAAAAGGTTGTTTTGCTTTGTGATCTGTTTGGCACTGTTGGTTTAGCATGGAAATAAGGAAGACCATTTCATCCATTTCAGTTTTGGTAATACCATGAGGTTCTTGCACCCTCCAGAAGGTACACATATCATACAGAAAGAAGACAAAAACTCTTGGATGGGATATTATAATGCTGCAGTGTGAAGATAACACCTTTTCTCTAATACATGGTAGCTGTCCCTGAAAGTTAGACGTACATCAAAGGCAGGTAAAATTTATTCACTTAAAAATGTATTTAACATCCGGCTATGAGAAATGCTGTGATGTCATCTGGCATAACCCTGGGAATACTGCCAGTTCTGAAAAGCTGTGTAGCAAATCAGAATTGCCATATTTCTGGAAACTTCACTGTGTGAATTTTGCTATACTTTGGAATTATGCAGCGTGAGCTGTCTTACTCTCTTGTAATGAAGGATGCTTTCGTCTTTTAGGTTGATCATGTTTAATTTAGTTGTGTGATTGTAGTTCAACCACAAAGCAGAAAAGATATCTTCTGTGTGTGTGTATATACACACACAAACATACATATGTGAAACTTGTGAACATATGTATATACATACATATATATTAATTCTGAATAGGAAGCAGGTTTTCTCTAGGTTTGCTGATCCTTGGCAGAGTTGTTAATGATTTTCTCTCCATCTTTGATTGTGCTGATTAAAACTGGTGATGGTTCTCCTCAGCAAATCATGATGTTTGGAGCCAAAGTGAAATTTGAGTTTTGTTATTGCATATAGCTTTCATTTTTAAGAACTAATGAGAATGTTTAAGTAACAAACACTGTGGTTCAGTGTTTAAAGTCTTAACTTGCGCAGTCTGGTATTTTCAAGTTTTTGAGACATAGTAGACGAGTGCTGGGCATTTAGCTGTGAAGTGTGTTTATTTACTGATCTGTATACTTAAAGCTGAGGTATCTGTATACCTCTGTACCTATCATATTCTTATGGAAGGATCAAATTCAGGCGTAGCTCAGAATACTTCTAGCTGATGTTGCAGACTTTTTCACTAAACTATATTAATACTGTGTATAAACATCTGTCTCACAAACTTGGTGAGAGAACACTATCCATTTATGGTGAAGAGAAGGAAGAAGCTATTCAAAATACAGCAGTTAAGTGAACAATTTTAAATCATAATTTGCATAAAGTCATCGGGTGATTTTTGCCTATTATGTGTATCACAACTACAATAAACTTTTGGTTCCGTGTTTGTTTGTTTTTTATTCAGGCGACACCTATTTTTTACCCTATGTCACTTCCTTGGCTTGATGCTTAACCCAGGTGAAAGTGAAGTTAGACTCAATGCCACCATTCATTCTTCTTTCGTGGCTCTTCATTTTTCTTTCATGGATTCCATCGTTATCTTCTTACTATGTTAATCCAATTGCTCCATCTACAAGTGTTTCCCTTATTAATGACTCAGGAATTTCAGGAATGGATGAGTTGAGATAATGCCAGTAACCATTAAAACAGAGAAAGGACTACTAAATGCTGTTTTATGTTTTTGTTTTTTTTTTAAGATTTTATTGGGGAAGGGGAACAGGACTTTATTGGAGAACAGTGTGTACTTCCAGGATTTTTTTTTTCCAAGTCAAGTTATTGTCCTTTCAGTCTTAGTTGTGGAGGGCGCAGCTCAGCTCTAGGTCCAGTTGCCGTTTCTAGTTGCAGGGGGCGCAGCCCATCATCCCTTGCAATTTTGTTGAGAGGACGCACTCCAACTAACTGAATGTGGGTGTTTTTGACTTCTGTCTCTCATGGGATGTTTTTGATACGTTTTCTCCACTGGAAAAAGGAGATAGAATTTTAATAGGAATTGTTCTAACTGTGTGTGTGTGTGTGTGTGTGTGTGTGTGTGTGTAGTGCATAGTTATGGTGGTAAAATTTTTTAATTGCCTCTTGAGAAGACTAAAAAATTACTTATTAGAAGAGAAAAGAGGATAAACTCACATCTTAATTGTTTATAGCTATTTTAGATGGAATGTTTATTTCTTCAAAAAAGTGATATTTAAGAAAACATTTCCAGATGAAGAAATTTATTTATACATTGATTTATACATTTGTATTCTATAAAATATCCAAGAAAGAGTCAGTCAAGAAATTATATCTGCCAAAATAAGTGTAATCATGTTGTCCCGCCCAACAAGAAGGAGGAGGTGCTTTGCATACACAAGTCCATGCAGATGAGGTCACATTTCCATGGAGCTGGAGCAGGCGTGTTCCTCTCCACAGCTGTGCTTTGGTTTTGACGTGGTGATGGAGGCTTTACTTTAACAATTATTGGATTTGGAAATAGGGTTTGGAATACTGAATTTGCTGCTGAAAAAAAATGCTCCCCTCTCTTGTTAAATATTTCTACATACCAGGCATTGCTCAGAACCCTTTGCCTGTGCTAAGTCATTGGATGCTCATAACAACCCTATGAGATAAATGCTGGTAGTCTCATTTTTGATGGAAACCTTGAGGCACAGAGAGGGTAAGCCTTTAGCCCAGAGTCACACAGCTTATAAGAGACTGGCTTGGACTTGAACCCAGGTGTTCTGGCCGACCTCACATTGTTCACCACTGTTGTATGCTGCCTTCAGGCTTTCAGGCTCTTATTTCACACTGCCTCACCTATTTCCCCAAGTGCTCCTACAGGGTAGGTTTTGTTATCTTCATTTTACAGCTGAGAAAACTGGGACTTGGAATAATTTCCTGGGACTAGAGAGCTGGTTCTTCATCCTCTATTTTCCTGCTTCTTCCTCTTGGACAGATGGAGAAGAATTGATCTGACGTGTAGGTGAAGTCTCCTGATTGACAGTTTTTAAAAGAATCCTACACAAGTTCCTAAATATTCTATAGGGCATGTACTTGAATACTTTCAATTTTGCAGGGAGTTTGCTACATCTATCAAAGTTTGGCATGCAGACTTTGGATTTAGCCAACCTTCTTAGAAACTCACAGAAGAAATCACAAGAGCTTTTACCGGTTTAATCTGGTTTATTTCATAAATTTAGATTTTATGCCTGGGGTTGGGGTTGTATTGGCGGTTATCCTACACCTAATAGAGAGACCTGCACGCTTGTACTCAGTATGTGTACCCATTCCCAGATATGTTCTTCTTCCCCTACCCCGTCTCATGCATTTCTGCGTATTTCATGCCTTTTGTGTTGGAGTGTTTTCCTTGCAAGCTCATCTATGAAAGGAGAGCTGAGTCTCAGTGTTAGGTATTCTTATCCACAAGGTTAGGAGTTTTCTTTATTTCTTACCTACATTACTGCTTCAATTAGTCCCAGCATAGTAACTTAATATGATTAATAAAGGTCAGCGTTCGGACTTCAGAAGGTATTGATTGTTCTTGGGCAAGTAAACATTTCAGATAGCCTACTCTTATATCCTTTCTTTTAGCTTATTTGTGAAAAAAGACATTGGCCTTGAAAGGAAATTTATTTATTATAGCATCTTCTTTTGACACGTTGCCTCTCTCAAGTCATTTCTTCACAAAAAAATTTGCAGTTACAATTGTTGGAATGAGCTTTGATAAAAATTGGTCTTAGAATCAATCATCTGGAAGATTTTTATTGTCAACTTTTTTTCATAGATTGCCTTCTTGGCCTTAAGATGATTTTTTTCTCTCAAAAATATTCTCCCTGGTAGGGGGGCAATTTAGAGTACAAAACTTCCTTTCCTGTTGAGCTTAATTTGTTTAGAAATCTGGTTCTGATGTGTGATTCTCATTTTGGTTTCTCATCCTGAAAATTCTTTAAAGTGGACATATCAGGAATGCGGGGCTCCAGGCTTAGACAGTTGGAGTTTATTTCAGCCAGATTGCCACTCCAAGCCAATGAAGCCTGCGTTTGTAGGCTTATTTATTTACATTTTGAGCTCTGTTTCATATTGATACTCCCTTTGACTTTGCTTTCCATCTTTAAATACAGAAATATACCTATGGTCTCACATCTTAAATGTCACGTCGGCTGAAAGATTATTTACATTTGTATTCAGAAATATGCTGTCAGGTTTGGTAATTTCCGGGTCGCTCGCCCATTGGGTGAGATGCAGTCTGTCTTGCCTTTGGTGGCTGTATTACTGGGACCCTTCCTCCAGGTTTTCTTCAAAGAAAAGGGCTTAGGTTATTGCATCAGCTATGGTCAGCCCTTCCTGCATCTAGTGTTCTACGCTGGAGTCAGTTTTTTCCTTAGTCACTTCATGACATTGCTGACATGCAAGTGGTTGATGGTCTATGGCAAGTGGTTGATGGTCTGGCCTTGTTGGCAGTCTTGTTGGCAACCATCAGTGCTTCTGAAACCTGATTTCCATCAGCATTACTTTGAACATTTGTTAAAAATACAGATATCTGGGTCCCACTGCAAGTGAATGGTCCTTTGGGTGTTTTCAGGCCTTGTTCTTTGATCTGTGACTGGGAACCACAGGTGTCTTGAATTTCCCGGTCTCTTCCTTCCAAACCCTTATTCTCTGTGTATGACTCTTTCACAGCGTGTACCTTTTTTTGTCTGCCTCATCTACTATCCTGTGATCTCTCTCACCTTGCACATTGTTTTCTGAGTGTGTAGCATATAGTAAGTGCTTGGAAATAAATGGCGGAAGTGAATGCATTGGGATGGTAATATGTTGGGGTCTGGTGTTAGTGTACAAGGATGGTTGGCTCCATTCCAGAACAAGCCACTAGGTTTTCATCTCCTGCCTTTACTTGGTATGCTTAGTGGTACCCAATATAGCAGCTACTACTTATTGTGTCCTTACTGTCTTCCAGACACTTTGCTTCATGCCTTTCTCAGTTTCAACTGTGAGGTGCCTTCAGTGTTCAATTTTGAGGGATCATCCAAAAATAGGTGAAGAAACTGCAGCCGGGTATATTAGTCCTCCAGGACTGCTGTAACAAAACACTGCCAACTGAGGGGTTTAAACAACAGGTTTTTGTTTTCTCATCGTTTGGGAAGCTCGATGTCCCCAAATCAATGGGTAGGCAGGTTTGGTTTCTCCTGCATGAGGCCTCTCTCCTTGGCTTGCAGAATGCCACCTGCTAGTTGTGTCCTCATCTAGTCTGTCCTCTATGTGTCTTCCTCTTCTTGTGGGGACACCAGTCTTGTTGAATTAGAGGTGTACCCTCTGACCTCATCTATCCTAATTACCTCTTTAAAGCCCCTATCTCCAAATACTATCACATTGTGTATTAGGGCACATTGTGTATTCCTATGTTGAAACATAGGAATTTTTGGGGGACACAGTTCAGTCCATAACACCAAGGGAGGTTAAATGACTGGCCTGAGATTCCAGATTGGGTGAGTGGAAAGGAACCAAAGCAAGAATGCAGGAATCTACAAAAGAAGGCCCTGGGATCATAGTCTTGAACTTAGTATATGACGGGCAGTTCACTTGGGAAGGTGGTGCTGTTGGGTGACTTACCTCAGATCACTTGAAGAGGTTGGTTCTGATGGTAAACTGAGGCCACCAAAACTACACAGGTATGTATACTATTTTTTCTTTGAAAGGACCGTTTTGGATTTAATTATAAAATGTTTGCCAGATTTAACCTCTTAGTAAGTTTTAGTATGCCCTTGACTTTTCCATATTCTCTACGCAGTCAGTTTGCCTGCCTCTGTAAGCCTCGCCTCCAATACTGACCTCATGGTTACCTACCAAGCTTGCCTTCCCCTTAAATCTATTTAGCAGCTTAGGGCTGTGACACCCTTAAGATGATTCGTTAAGTAAGTGATGACTTAAATTTGCTTGTGTGGACCAGAGCTTTTGAATGAAATACCAAGTTAGAAAATCTTTTTAAAAAGTTGAGTAAGTTTAATTTTCATAATACTATAATATTCTATATCAAACAACTGGTCAAAATGAGAAATTGAGTATTCTTATGATTCTTCTTAAGCTGTTTTTCTTCATTTGCTTTATCCTGCTCAAGCTGTCATTTTGAATTAGTTCTTGTCTTGTGTTTCTGTAAATAAAATTGATAGCATGTTATTAGTGTCTTTGTTTGACGAATTCTGAGAGATTGCATTTAAAAAGGAGCTCTATAAAATCTAAGCTTTTCATGTTTAATGGGCTAGTCTTTAAGTGAACAATAGTATGAAGTTAGCACATATTAATTAAAATGTCTGGAAAACTAGTGCTTTTGAATTCAGTGAGGAATGAGAGAAGTGCACAGGTTTCTGATTTCTATGTTACTATCAGAGAATTTTTAACGTAAGCAAATCTAAAACCAACAAGGTATATCTCCTCCAAGGTAATAAATAACTTTCATTTGTGGATTCTAAAATGCTGAATTGTAATAAGAAACATCACTGAGAAAAGAAATAAAGATTTTTGTTTCACAGAAAATTATCATTTTTATTGGTCAAGAAAAGCTTAGTTGATGTGTTAAACATGTATATATATACATATATATGTATGTGTGTGTATATATATATATACACACACACATACATATATATATCTTGAGTTGATTATACCTAAAAATATTTGTTGTTAGGTAAATCTAAGATTGGCCTCTGTAGAATGAAAGACTATTCTTTCACATGCACAGAAAGCGGTGGACACAAGAGGATGTTCTAGGATACTGTTTTGTTTCTTTAAAAATATGTCCAGCTGCTCCCAGATACCCCAGATCAGCAAGGAAGATAAATGCACAAACAACTAAAGTAAAACGCTAAATATCTTCCAGCTGCCACAAGAGTAGAATTTCTACGATGGGTCAGCTCCAGAAGCTTTGGCTTGAAATGTTTCAAACTGTGCTTGACAGAATTGAGATCTGAACTGAAAGGATAGGAATTGGCCTAATACAACTTGTATGCCAACATTACTTGCTTGTTTGTAAAAAACACTTTAAGATGTTTTTGATGAAGTTGAAGATTATAGAGGCAATGTATGCTCAATATAGAGAAGTTGGAAAGTGAAGAAACGTAGAGAATTAAGGAAAAAGAATTAAGGAAAATAAGAATTAAGGAAAAAGAATTGCTCTTTGACGTTTTATGGAGTTTATTCCAGAACTGTTCTCTCTGTGGTGTTCTATCAGCTCCCACCACGTACCCTTACCACAGCATTTTCATTATAAAACTCAACGTTCTCACACATTTCAGTTATTTTGTAGTTCTAATGCATCTTAGAGTTGTGTGTTCTATGTGGTGCTATTTCTTTGACTTCCCCAAAGGTGTTATTAAAATGACTGTATTTCAGAATTCATGGAGTCTTAGAATTTGGGTAATATAGAACACATTTATTAATGTATGCACTTATAATTTATATGCACAGATATATTTAGATGTGTGCCTGCATTTACTCCTGGTATTGTATCATAAGCATTTCCTGGTACTTATAATGGCTAAATCACAATACTTTGTACGATTGCACCTTAATTGATAAGACTGCTATTGTTTAGGTTGCCTTTCATTCTTTTTACTAAATATAATTAACTTTGTCAAGAAAGTTCTTTGTTAATTCTCTGTCCAGATATCCAGGACCCATTTTGATCCTCATTCTTCCAGTTATTAATTAAATCTTTAAAGTTTAAGGTATTGTTGGTTGTAATATTATCTACATTATCTAAAAGTGAATGTCTTACATACTGAATTACGATTTGGGCAAATGAATGTTATTGTTCTAAGGCAACAAAAAATTAGGCTTTCGTCTTTTAAACTAAGTAATTTAATAAGCAGTTAATAAGTATATGATGACGATGATTTGGGTTTTATGATAAATGATATGAGTGTGAATTGTGTAACTGTTTTACTTTGGTCATGATGACTTGAGTATGGGCTATAAATAACCCTTTCACTCATCAAAGAATTCCTGTGCCTCCCTTGGCCCGGCACATTCTGGATGTGGGTGAATGGGACAGAAAATGTGTTTTGTTTTCTGGAGTTTGCATTGGAGGTGGGAGGGATTTGTTGAGACAGACAATATGTAAGTAAACAAATAATAAGATAGGTAATTTCAGATAGACAATCTCTGATGTTTCTATAATACCTTTAATACATCCATTATTTGCACCAAGTATAACAAAGAAAAACTAAAACAGCATCAACTCACACATTGTGACTGTTACAGAATTTAAAACACAAAATTGTAAAGAGGTGTTTTATGTGTATTTAAGACAGCATTTATAGAGAACTGGGAAAAATGTTTCATTTGTTTTTCCAAGTCAGATGCTTGTTGAAAAGACATGAGATCAAGTGATCTTCAGTGCATACCCTAGATCAGGGGTGTCCGGACTGCGGCCCGCGGGCCAGCTGCGGCCCACGATCCATTGTTATTTGGCCCGCAGCAAATTCCAAAAACATATTTAGTTTACTTAGATAAACCAGGTGAGGCAATACGTACTTCACCTTGAGGGAGTGGCCCGGCTGTTTGTGTATTTTACCGAATATGGCCCTTGGTGAAAACCGTTGAAAAAAGTTTGTACACTCCTGCTCTAGGAGAAATTAAGCACCATTTGCTCTTTTTACAGTGACTTTAGTTTTGTGAAATTTTCTTGTTTTTTCTTTCTCTTTTCTGTTCAAGAAAAAGTGAGAAAAAAAAAATCTTTGTCCTACAGGTATAAAGGCATTACTCCGACTAATGGGGCATTGAATTAACCAGAGGTACAAAAAGGTGGACTCTGTAAACCTTTTTTATTGAATCCTTTTGACTGTTGGGCCAAAGGACATGTGGTTAAACTCAACCCACCTGCCTACATGCAAGAAATGTTTTCATGCTTAGCAAATGGCACCAGATAACCCCCTAGTGATGCGGTTCTATCCACTGGCAATTGACTAAATGAAATTAACTAGACGGTAATGAATGATAAAGTTGCTTGGGTACAGGTAAGTGCCTAAGCAAAGGACCGTAAATGGATGTGCCACGAGGTGAAGGGAGCTCCGTGTGGCAGGATCTTGCAGTCAGCCCCACCACGTCAGTGTGAGATTGATGTAGGAGGCATGAGCTCCCTGAGAAGCTACTCTGAGGTGCTGGAGGCAGAGCAAGCCAGAGCCCAGGAGAGTTTCCGGAGGCACAGTTGGAGTGGATCAGTAATTCTTTGGAACCCAGGAGGGAATGTACTGCCTAGGGCTGTGTTTGTAGGGAGGTACAGGAGTCCTGTGGAGAGTAGGAGCAACGGTGGGAACCGGAAGAGAAGGTTTTATCCTTCTGAGATGCTCAGAGCTATTCCTACTACATGCCAGCTTGGTGGTTTAGGAGCCCTGTCTAAATGGCAGTGTCAGAGTGGGCAGAGTTGTGAGATGGAAAACAAGTTAGACTGGAAACCCGCATACTCGTATTGGAATCTGTTAAAATTAGAGTGAGAAATTGGTGTATAGATTTTAGGCCAATCAAAATACAACCATTCCTCTTTATTGAAATTGGCAACCCGATTCTTAAATTTGTTAGAAATTACACAGGATCTGGAATAGCCAAAGAAATTCCAAAGAGTTAGAGGATAGAACTGACCTGATTTCAAGTCTTAATGTAAAACTACAGTAATCACAGTGAGGCCCACAAAAATCTTGTACATGAGTATTTGTAATTGTCAACAGCTGGAAACAAGTTATCTATCAACTAGTGGTACATTCATTGTTACAGTGAAATTCAAATCCGCAGTACACAGAAACGTACTACAAATACATGCAACAACTTGGATGAATATCAAAAACATTATGTTAAGTGAAAGAAGCCAGACATAAAAGATGATGTAAAGTATGATTCCATTTTTGCAAAATTCTGGAAAAGATAAAACTATAATGATGAAAATCAGTTGGGTAGTCTACAGACACCAGGGAGGAAAATTGACTAAAAGGGGCTTAAGGGAACATGTTGAGCTTATGTAAATGTTCCAGAACTTGATTGTGGTGCCAGTTATCTTTTATTAAATAACCAAATTATACACTTAAAATGAGTGGATTTTATTTTATGTAAATTGTGCCTTAATTGAGTTGATTGAAAATGAACATGAGAGGCTCTTAGATCTCCTACCTTTCTCTTTGAAGTTATGCGTGAAAGGAGGGTTTGGAAAGGGATTCCTTTTAGTAGTTGTAGAATTTGAATTTCCTAAGATATCCATGACATGAACATAGACTACAGTGTTATTTTACTTTGCCTGAGTTTCCCAGCATTTTAAGTGCAAGGAATTGATAACTTGGAGAACTGTATTCTTTTTAAAGAGACATTCAATTTTGAAGAGACTTTCTGCCAGAGGACCTTGGGAATCAGATGTTGGCATCAACTAATAATATATTTCACTTTAGCTTTGTTAGAGGAGGATTTGAGCTAAGATTTCAGAGTTGTAAAGGAAAAGTATTTTCTGGTCAATGGAATTCTGCCAATGAAATGAATATTTTTGGTATGGTGATAGAAAAGAGAGGAAAATTGCCTCAGGAATATACCTCTTGGATTTGGGAAAGACTGAAGAATTTGGGAACTGCCACCGTTATTAAAATATCTCACATATAAGCGCAGTTAGCATTTTAGCTTCTTCACTAAAACATTTCTTATATTCATTTATTTCTCTCTTATTAATAGTCTCTGTTTGTACATGGGTCTGTTTCTGGGATATTTATCTATATCTATTGTTTTTGCTGTACCACAATATAGGGTATGCTTTTTCTTGTATTGAAAACCCTTGGTATTTAGTTTTCTTCTTTCAAATACTGTCTGGTGCTTCTTATTCCAGAGGAACTGTAAACGTAACTTAGCCACTTGCAAATATGGTGGTAATGTAGCTTCTGAAAGTTTAAATAGACATACTCTGCAAAAGTGGAGTTTCTTTGCAGAATGAGTCAACATGAAACTGAGATAAAAGAGTTTTCTCTAAAGTAGGGAAGTGTTATAATCAAACTGGAGCAACAGACACATTTGTAGAGAGATTTCATTAAATTTCATTTCATTAAATGTAATTTGGATTTCCATTTGCAATGGCTTGGGCATATATTAATAATACTGGTGAATCTAAGAGGTTCTCAGATCTCATTGGCTCAACATGATACAACAGTTTTCTTTGAACTCTTACAAAGATAGTAATTCCCGTCTAGGTTCTAGGTTGTCATTCATGGACCCAGGCTCCTTCTCTCTTGTAGCTCTGCAACCCCATCTAGCTTGGGTCCGTCCTAGAGGTGGCACACATCACTTCTGCCACATTCTATTGACCTACATGGTTTCTGTTGTGCATTCCTGCACTGGACTGAGGGACTTTGGGAAATTTACTATATTTGTGTCAGCAGGAAGAAAAACAAGTTTTATTGAAGTAGTATGTGTCTTTACTGTAGCCTGTCAGTAAGCACCTTGCACATTCCAAATATAAATTGGGTTGCTTTAATGTGCACCCTTAGAATATTGTCTCTTTGGCCATGGAATACAAGTGACACATGTATGGCAGGGAAATTTGGGCCATCCTACCTTGGATACATTCTGGTGCTGACTAAGGTCAAGATTCAAGCAATCCTTGAGTCAAGGATTCTCGTTAGAAACAAGAAATTTTACTGCTGCTGAGTGATGAATGTGTACAGCATTGATAGATGTTTGGAAGGGCAGGTTGCTAACCTTGACTTTTTCGGATTAAATGTGGTGTAGGGTGTGAGAGCATATTCAGAGACAGGCTAATTTATCTCTTGCCCTGTTCAACACTGTATTGTTTCTGGTAACTATATTTATCAAACAAATCCAGAAACCACAATCTCATAACAAAATTTTAGTTAAACCTTCCAGTTTTGTTCACCCAATTTAAATTAAAAACAATTGGGTGGGGGCAAGGGAAAATATTACTATTAAAAATAATAAAAATGGCAATCGTAAAGCAGGTAGCTTGTCACTTTATACCACACGATATGCCTTCACGTAAGGTATACTCTTTCCAGTTGCGATGAGTTGCCATTCACAACTCTCTTGGAATTGCACGATGATCCAGGTTCTCTTGTTTCTCGCTTCTTACACTTAAACATGAGGATTGTTATGTTTTAATTGGCCTGAAGTTATTTAACTGTTAGAGCTCTGGTACAAAAATCTCTTTCATATTTGTTTTGTCAGAGTATACGCTATGTTTGCCAGATAAAATATAAGACATACTTCTACTAAAAAAGTATTTGTTTATCTGGAGTTCCAATTTAACTGGTTTGTATTTTATTTGCTAACTCTGGCAATCCTAGTTTCTGAAACTGTATCATTATGTAACTCAAAAAAGGATATTAAGTGGTTTCATAGTTTGGGGTTGACTACTTTGCGTATTACAATACTGAAAGATTTTTAAGTCTATACATACTGGGGTAAGGCCATATCTGACTTACTTGTTGGTTTTTTCCTAGTCTCATTACAGTGCTTGTCAGCTACGACTTACCCCATATCCATTTCTTACTTGATTGTTTAGCTATAAAGGGAAATTTGATTCATTCGTTCTGTTTCCTTGAGGTTTGTCCCATTTTTTTTCCCTAGCAGCCGGTTTGAAGCATCTTGTCGGTGGAGACTGTTTCATATTGTTCTTTTGTGTTTTTGAAGTGTTAGAACTGGTTTGAAAGGCACCTTGTAGGTAACTGGTAGGGGCTCTGAATGAACAGTTGCAGATCAAGGGTTTGTAGTGGGTGCAAAACACCGAGGGAGGGAGAATATTTGGGAGAGCAGCTTGTGGGTACCGTGTTGAAATTGAACAGAACGAATTTTAGACTACAGAGGAGGATGAACGAAGCCTCACCGTGAGGATGATTGAATTGAGGAGTGGCCTCTTGAGGTGAACTGCAGAGACATTTGCTTTAGTCAGTCCAAAAGTAAGGGCCTCCACTGGGAATTGTCTATTGATCTTATTATCTGGGGATTTAAATAACATTTCCATTTTCCCCGTGAAAAGCCATGATATTGTTTTTTAAAATCACATACTTTATCCTTAAATTCTCATGTAAACCCATTACTTGAGTTAAACCTTTCTCACCAGAAATATCTTCAAGGAACACACTCCGCATCAGGGTGTATAGTATTATGGATGATTAGAAAAGAATGTCTCTGGGTTTTCTGTGTTACATCGCAGTGGGATCTTTGCAAGGTGAACCCTTTGGAGGCTGTGAAAACCTTCCTATCATATAACCTAGCATTTTCCATTATTTCATTGGTACCTAAGCATATGTATTAATAAGTTTTATGAAATCATATGACAGAGTGGTTCAGGTAGAGTTTGGGAACTCTGGCAAATGTGAGTTAAGGACCATTCATTTGCTCTGTTACCTGAAGCAAATCGCTTAACCTTTTAAAGCCTCAGTTTGCTCATCTATTAAATAGGGATAATGATAGTAATTCATGTCAGGATTGAAGGGTATCTGGATAAAGCGCTCACTTCAGTGTCTAACATCTGATAAATGCTGTAAAGATTTGAATTGCTACATTTTGTTGTTTATACATGTACTGTTTGAGATGATTGCTACCTGATTAAGAGCCAATGGTACAGTAACCATTAATTAATCCCTCTACTAGCAATTAATATCTGAGTGATGAATTGTCTTCCCGTTAGCGGCAGCTAGGAATGTTGTCATCCATGGGACCCTTGCCTGTCCCAGGACGGATTCAGAAGTTACACTGTAACGGAAGCGGCTGCTGGAGCAGCTCAAGGCGTGGGCTTTGGAGTGAAAAACTCCACGTACTCATTCAAGCCCTGACTTAGAGGCTGTTGGATATTGAACAAAGTACAAGCACTTTCTCTGAATTTAGGGTTCCTCCTTGGGTAACTGGCGGTAAGTACCTTCAGTGCATAGAGCTTCACGCGACGCCTGGGACACAGTAAGCCCTTGGTGAATGAGTACAGGGAGAGAAAACCATTTGGGGGCCTATGCTCTCCAGTACAGTAGCTGCTAGCCATATGTGGCCATTTAAATTCATTTGAATAAAATAAAATTGAAAGTAAGTTCCTCAGTCTTTTGGTTTGAATCATGGTCCCTCAAAATTCATGTGTTGAGGTGCTAATCCCTGGTTGTTCAGAATGTAATCTTACTTGGAGATAGGATCATTGCAGCTGCAAGTAGTTACAATGAGATCATACTGGATGGAGTAGGATGAGTCCCTAATTTAGTTTGACTAGTGTCTTTATAAAAGGGGAACGTTCGGACACAGATAGACACACAATTTGAATGTGAAGATAGATGCTTCTCCAAGCCAAGGAATGCCAATATTGCCTACAAACCACCAGCAACTAGGAGAGAGGCACGGAACAGATTTTCCTCTTAGTCCTCAGAGGAACCAACCTATTCACACCTTGACCTGGGATTTCTCGCTTCCAGAAGTGTGAGACAGCAAATTTCAGTTTTTGTAAGCCACCTACTTTGTGATACTTTTGCTATGTAGCCCCAGCAAACTAAACACACTGAGCCTGGCAGCCATGTTTCAAAGTAGTAAGGAGCCCCTTGTGGCCAGTGGCTACTGTATTGGACGGTGAAGATACTGAGTATGCACTTATTGCAGAAAGTTCTATTGGGGTAATACGTTTGGGGGGATTTGAGGCTGCTCGTAGCTTCTACGACTTAAGTTTAAAAAAGTACAGAAGGTTGAAAGACTTATATGAAGTACGTTATTTGTCCTGAAATCCAAGGGCAAAATATACAAATGCTTTACAGGGGAAAAAACCAAAAGCTTTGTCTTAAAACTGAGCTGGCGGTCAGACAGCCAAAAATTGCCGGGGACTTTTTGTTCTGGAAGAGCTGGAGACAGTGGCCAAGTAGCCTTCTCTTCTGTGCAGGATGAAGTTCCGATCCTGCCTCCATGGCTAAACTCTTACATAATTGCATTCTATATATAGAGCTTGCCTTTGGACCCAGCTCTGCCTTTTCCCCGGTTTTCTTCTTCAGATTGTATACAAGTATTTGCAAGGACTCCTAGCCCCACACCGTGAGCTGTAAATAGATGGGCTGATGAGGGTTCGCTGCTCTGGTTTTCCAACTGCTTCACAATGTAGAAGGGTCGCAAAGCCTTTTCTAATTCCCAGCCACGGCTGAGGGCACATTACAAACCTCTTCTGCACCCTTTCGTTCGGCTAGATGTCCTTTGGAGCAGGTGTCAGAAAACCTGGCCCAGAGTGGCTCAGGACACAGGGCTGGCAGGGAGTAGCATCTCAGGCCTGACGTAGAGGTGAATACCTCCCTTTGGGGGCTGCCTCTCCTCCTGGATGGGGATTGGAACGTGCTGGTCGTGGTTGTGAGCTTTGGGGGCCGGGAAGGGGGGTAGGGAGTGGGGGTGAGTCACCGTCCTTTCTGCAGTTTTTGCCTTCTTTCCAAGAGGCTGTACCTTAGATAATAAGCTGGTTCTTACAGTCGTTGGTCAGGAGCAAACTGTGCACCTGACCTCTGAGCCACACTCCCCTGTGCCCTTAAATGCCTCTGCTGGCCTACTTGTCCTTCAGTGAATCTAAGTGAAAGGGAAAAGGATGAAGGGATGTTTGGATTTTTTATCTTTTCAAGTTAAGGATGTTCTTTTAAAAGGGTTATACTTTAGAGCATCTTTAATGTGTATACCCCTTACAGCAACAATACTATTGGAAAATTATTAATGTTTTCATATTAGAATTGTTATTTTAGACTTTTACTCATTAAGTGTTTTGTTAAGCTGAAGTCATTGCTGTAATGAATATGGAACATAAAGAGCTGCCCTTCCCTAAGTAGTTCAGTATACTACGTCGTTTCTTTTCTTTTTAATTGCAGTTGACATTCAGTATGACTTTATATTAGTTTCAGGTGTACAGCATAGTGGTTAGACATTTATATAATTTACAAAGTGATTCGCCCGATTCCTCTAGTGCCCACCTGGCACTATATGTAGTTATTAAAATATCACTGATTACATTTCCTACGCTGTACTTGACATCCCGTGAGTGTTTTGTAACTACCATTTTGTAATTCTTTATACTATATTTTGAGTTGTTTAATACCATTTATACTTTATGTATGAAAAAAACTCTGTGTGTGTGTGTGTGTGTGTGTGTGTGTGTGTGTGGTAAAACCGTCGTTGTACCCTACTGTGTGCCAGGCATTCTGCTAAGCACAATGCATTCCTTTTCATTTTCACAGTGAATCTTATGAAGAGGCAGGTATAATCCCCATTTTGTAACAAAGATGAAAAATCTGAGACTTAAGGAAGTCTCATAATAGGTGGATTGGCTGGAGAAGAGCATGAAGCTTACCTGACATCACAGCACAGTTCCCCTTGCGAGAGAGCCTGTGATAGAGTGATTTCATTAAACATTATTAAAGCCAAAATTGTGTTTGTTCTTGCAAGTCTTTGGAGCACACGGGGACGTTTTGCTGTCTGAACGATCCCATTTCCTTTCTCAGTGGGAAACACTCCCAAGTATTCCTCTTGAAACAAAACGCCAAGGATTATTTTTGCAGACTTCTGTGGAGTCGGTTTTTTTTGGACAGCACCCTGGAACAGGAAACCAAAGTTTCTCCTAAATGTGTACAGGATGGAAATAGATAACATTCTTCATAAAACCACTGCCACAATTAGTGCTTTCCCATCAGCACGATGGTGGATGGTTCAATCTGTACAGTTCTTACCTGAATAAATTATTTTACACGACTTTATAAACTGGAAATGTAGTGAAAAGATACATGTAGTTGAGGGAATATAGCACTATACGATTTAAACTATTTGAAAGTGTTCTCTGGAAAATGGATTTGAAATGAAACAAGGTACTTCAGCATAAGTGATGAGAGCCCAGTTTACTATGTCTATCTGCTAATTGTTGTTGGAGAGCATAAGGTGAACTTAGTGAAACGGGATGATGATATGTGAGGAAAGTCTGCATCGTAATCAAAAAGCGACTGCATTGAATATGTCCTTCTTACGGAGAGTAGCCAAAATTATAGAACAAGTCTCAGGTATACCTATGGCAGACTCAGAAGGACGAGGGTGCTGAACTAGTTTGTTAACCCCAGTCTTTGTGTCTGGAATCATCTTGCCATAACAGTTGAAACATCTTTTATATTTTTGTTCTGTTTCTGAGAAGTTGGAATAGCTGAATTGACTTAAGCTGAATTGCAAATTTTCAGGCTATAATATTTTTATGACTAATTTTAGAATTGTCATGTCCCGCGCAACAAAAGTTGTGGGAAGCGAGAAGGGCGGCGCAGGGTTAAGCAGTACAGCAGCCAAGAATAGAGTGCAAGCTGGGCCAAGGGACTGCAGCCTCAAGGACTGAGCACCTGAATCAGGCCAATGCATAGCCTTTATTAGTTAGCTGAGGAAGTAAAGGAGATAAAGCTTGTCAATCTCAAGATCTGTGAATCCCATACATTATACTAGGAAACTGATTGAAGCCAATCACCCTTGCCTGCAGGCAGCGGAACCATAAGTCCCAGGGACAAAACCCAAGGGACAAAACCTTTATGCATACGAATAGATGGAGAGTCACTTCCCCTGCAGGTTGTGGGAAGGCCTGCAGCCACCAAGGCAGAGGCTCTCCTTAGCTGGGGGCAGGTGGGGGGCTGTGCCCACCTCTATTGACCCCACCAGTTCCCCAGATGGTCCCCATGAGGCCGTGTCTGGCTTGGGTTTTCTCCCACCCCCAAACCCCCGTTGGGAATCTTACCTGTCATTGACTCGCCAGCCATCTTTTGGGGCCAAACAGGGAGACATAAGGTGTAAGCACAAAGGTGAAGCAAAGACCCTGAAAGGATCTGTCTCACAGACTCTCCTTTCTTTAGGGGCAGGTATGAGGAGACAGACGGGTAGGCTGCTGCGTGGCAACATATAATTATTGTAAGAAATACATGGTTATATTCTCCTGGTAAAAAATTAAAATGTTCTGTACAAACTTCTTTCCTAGCTTGCTCCCTTATCCCAGGCCTTTCTACTTCTTTCTCTCAAATAATAACTTGCACCTTGTTTTGTGACGATACTACTGGTTCACTTTTAAAGTGTATATAGAGTATCTTTATATCCCCTTGAGAAACATTTGACATCCTTGTTTTATTTTTGAATATCAAAGGTATAATATGTTTGTGGGTGTACATATGTGTATAAGTATACTACATATAAATAAAATTGGCTGTCTGTCCTATTTGTGTGTCAACATATTGTCCACAATAGTTCCTATGTAGTTGTTTCACGTGTTAAAGTGCTGTGTAGTATTTTCCTACTGGGGCTATTCTATGGTTGTTTATTTGCTTCTTCATTACTGGATGTTTAGAATGTTTATATTTTATAGACATTAAGATTGATACTTGACTAAACACCTGTCTCCGTGCCTCCTTGTACAGTTAGTTACAATTTTAATAGACACTGCAAGAACGACAACGGCCTCTTTAAGTAAAATTTTAGGGACCCTTTTTGCAAAGCAAGACATTCCGCTCTATGAAGTAGGACATGAATAAAAGCAGATCTCAGTTTTTCTTCCTCATGATAATGTCTGATAAAAGAAAGCATCTGCTGCTAGGTGTTTTAGAGCCTACAGCAGCAATGAGCTTGATGCCATGTGAGGCGGGCTTCTCAGAATAGTAACAACTACCCTCTGTCTGCGTGCTCACAGGTGGCAGAGTGCCCTGGCTGGTGAACACCTGCTCTGTGGCACTCCCACTGTATCCACACATAACACAATGTTAGTAACTTAGTGAGTGCTGTGTCTGTCTTGTCTGTCGGTGTTGCAAACCACAGAAGGCTACCTGGCTAAGCTGGAGCAAAGATGGACTTTGGCACAGGAACATAGGAGAGTTGGGGAAATCTCTGGGAATGCTGAAAATCCCAATTCAGCAGGGGTTAGATTCAGGGATGGATCTGCTCAGAACCTGTTTTCACTGTTGGCATTTGAAAGTCTCTTGGTTATACGATGGCCCAAGTCTAGGGATAGGTGAATACCTTGCTTGAGTGGTCCATCAAAAGACCTAGTCTGGAAGACGTAGTAACGCAAAAGGAGATTCAGCTGCTTTTAGCAGAAAGAGGAATACCGTTGCTGGGTGGCCAGAAAACCCACAATATCTGCTGCCACTGAATAAATTTACTAATAGATCTCATAGCTTGTTTTATCAATACCTATCATCTTCATAATTTGGTTTTCACATCTAATACATGTTTACTCACATGGCAGAGAACTGGTTGTTTCAATTATCTATTTTCAAAAAATTAGACTAAGGTGAAGTAGATATAAAACGTATTTGAATTTTAAAATGAGAATTGGCATAACAAAGAGGCCTGGAATTATTAGACTATTCTTGATGGGTTCATGATTACTTATTTATAATGATAGGAAAGTATTCTGATTGGAGTTCTTGTATGGCTAGTACAGTCAGTTTTTTATTTTCTCTTTGGCCTTTGATAGCATCATTTTGAAAGGACAAAATTGAAAGGAATGTGGTTAAGAAATGAGCAAATTGGGGCCATATAATCTCATGTTTTATTCTTATAGTTATCTGGATTGGCTGACCCTCAGAAACTGGGATATAATAAGTATTAGTGGTTTAAAGTCACTAAATTTTGAGGTGATTCGTTGTGCAATAATTGATAACAAATACAGTATTGATGCAATTGGGCTATATTTTTGGTCGATGGGAAAAGATTTCTGATGATTTTGTGCCTAGATTTTAGAGAATTTAACAAAACTGTCTGTTAACAAACTTCTTTCTCACGTGTTCAAAGACAATCCTAGATGCTGTTTTTTCCTCTCTGCCTCTAGCCTTCCTTAAACAAAATCTTTGCAAAGGAGGCATTTTGTTTCTTCACTGTGTTTTTCCAGGTGGTCTGGCTTTCTATTTTTCTGGTCAGTTCTAAAATGGTAATGAGGCTCATGTTGACCTTTTGTGAGAATTTGTCACGGTGGATTGTATTTCAAGCAAGTTTTACACTGAGTATAAAATGGGCCCTGTACCTGGGATAAGAATTTAAAAAGTGAATGTGACACTAAGATTCAAGTCTATGTTTAGATACATCCACTTGTGCAATTCTGATTTTCTTATGTGAAGAATTTTTAAAAACCGTAGTCATATACTGTCACCTCTCGCTTCAGTGATGTTATAATTGAGCCGAGTTCTTAGGTATAAATATGTTGCTCCTTATAGGCACTGACAGCTGAGTCCCAGAGAGGTGAGGAGAGGAACCTGCAGTTCATCCTGTTAGAAGTCACAGACTGTCATCTGCCATATTCTATTGATCACACAAACCAGCTCTGATTCACTGTGGGAAAGGACTAGAATACCAGAAAAACAGGAACATGGCAGGTGTTTTAAGGCTGGCACACCCCTTTATCTAACACTTCAATTTCCTCATCCTTCTGCTTTAATGTTTTCTCCTTCAAACTTATCACTATTTAAATTATTTTATTCGTTCATCTTATTCATTGTCTGTTTTCCACAGTAGAATGTGAGCTCCACAAGGATAGGACTTTTTCGTATGTGGTGTTCACTGTTCTGTCGCTTCTAAGACCAGGCCTTGAAGGCACCCTGGCTTCTGCCTTGGTCTCACAGATTGTTTCCTTTGGAACAAGCTGACCACCGTGTCATGGGACACTGGGGAAGAAGTGAGGCCTCCGCCAACAGCCAGCACTGTTTTGCCAGCGATGTGAGTGAACCATTTTGGAAGTGGATCGCCCAGTCCAAGTGAAGCCTCAGGTGGCCGCAGGCCAGGCTGACATCTTGACTGCAGCCTCATTGGAAACCCCAAGCCAGAAGCAGCCAGCTACACTGTTGCTAAATGCTGACCTTATACAGACTGTGACAGATAATAAATGTTTATTGATGTCTTAAGCTACTGAGTTTTGGCGGATTTTGTTACACAGCAATTGATAACTAATGTAGGGTGCCAGGAAAGACCTTACCTAAAACGGCTGTCAGGGAGAAAACTGTGCCCTCCTCCCTTTTCTCCTCTAAGTTGATGAGCTGTTCTCCCTCCCTGGGCTCTAGGAATGGGTATGTGACTCAGGCCTGGGCATTCAGGGTCTTATCGTTCGTTTGACTGGATCAGAGGTGGACGTGTGGCCCAGGCCCCTCTCAGGAGACTCCGTTCTATAGTTTTCTTCCAACTGCCATGAACAAAAGGCCTTTCTATGTTGCAGTTTCTGTGCTTATTAGGAATGGAAGGTAGGAGCTACCGGTAGCTTATTAGGAGAGGGAAACTGGCCTTGGGACGTAGAACTGATTTGGCATGAGAGAGAGCGTTGAGCTGAGACTTTGAGCTGCTGTTAGTCATAGGACATACAGGTGCGCCAGGTGACCCTGACATTTCTGTTAGGTGGGCCAATAAGCCCCTTCGCCCCCTCACTTTGTCTTCTTTAAGCCACTTTGAGGTGGGTTGGTTTCGTTTTGGTTTTCTCATCTATACAATGGGTCTGATTTCACCTACTTCAGTCTATCTGTTGTGAGAAGTTAATGAGGGAAGGTGTATAAAGGCATTCATTTGTTCCCTCTATTAACCCATTTAACCTTCCCCAAACCCTGCACGCCATTTCAAAACACTGAGATTCTTTTCTCTTAAGGTCTGTGCCTCTTGAGTGTGTGTGTGTGTATGCGCACAAACTTTTTTTTTAACTTGCCCTATTAGGAAAACTGTACTAGTGAACTGTTTTCATACACACACACACACACACACACACACACACACACACACACACACAGCAGGGGTGCCAAAAAATGTATACAGTGGACACTTTGGTCAACGTTGCTCAAGCAGTAGTTCGCCATAATCAGAAGTGACTGGATGCTGTTGGGAACCACTTTGAGCACCTCTTGTAATTGCACAAGTCAAACGTGACTTGTATTCATCTTTTGTTATCAGTATATATTGAGTATTACAATTTTAATACAGTTTTCCTGTCTTAAAATGTGTATACATTTTCTTGGCACCCTCTGTCTGTATGTGTATGTATATCTTATATGTATAGCATTAGCAATTTGCAGGCTTATCAAGAGTTGTGCTATTGGACTGACATTGACAAGATACACAACAGGTCTTTTCCTGTAATGTGAGCAGTCGGAGTGAGCAATACTGACCTGAGATTTAAAGCAGATCTCAGGTGACAGTATCACTCTTTGGAGCACCAGGCATCCTAACAAATCCATGATACAGGCTGTGTAGAGGAAGAGAATGCTGACAATGCAGTAGAGAGGGATATTTTATTTTTTTAGTTTACCAAAAAGGCTGTAGCTGTATCTGCATGTTACACTTTTGAATTTAAGATTCAAAATCCCATCTGTTTTAGTTTTCTTTTTTCCCTGACTGAATTAAATATTTGCATTAATTTTTCTAGTAAAAGTGGGGAGCTTCTAGTTCATAGAGGTATAAAGTGTTTGGGGCTGTGATTTTGTCTTTTTCATATTTTCATTGCACTAGGAGAAGAGCATAGTTACTGTATGATTCTGATGTTTGACAACAAGCATTTCCTTGTCTATTTTGTGCCCAGACCCGTGTTCAGTGCTCTAAAAAGGTGGTTAAACTCTGTGTCATTGCTGCTGGTTTTGTTAATACATGAGCACCTAGGGGGTGACAGAAGTAGGACATAAAGATTTCACAGCTGGACAATTGGACTCTTCCCGTAGTTCATTTAGTTCCCCCCCCCCCACACACACACACTTTCCTGTTGAAATTTTCCCAAGTGGTTCTCTAAGAACCACAGGTCTTGTGATCATCTCATTGCAACTTACACCATCAGTTTTTTGTAATGAACCCCCTCTACGTTGTCACAGTATAGCTAGAGATGCTCTCATACCCCTTCTAACACAGCTGGATTCTTGCCCAAGTCTGGTGGTTTTCAAAGTGTATTCTAAAATTCTGTGGTTCCGTAGAGTCTCACAAAATTTTATTTTCTATATTTTGGTCTTCCACGTAAAACGTCAAAACTCAGTTTGAAGAAAGACTTGAAATAGCTTTAAAAAGTTTATGTCAAGTAGTCTTTATAGTTCTGTAATGTTTTATATGGGGATATAAAATAATAGGGTAGACCTTTTGAAAGGAAAGCATGTATTTAATTATTACAAATTCTTTTATTTCCCATGTTTCTGGGTTGCCTAGCGCTTCAGGCCTCATGATAGGAAGCTTGTGGAGCTTGAAAACTTCAGGTTGTGTGAATACCGTCTAGCTGATGTTCTGGGGACATTAGGGGACTGATCGTCATTAAACCAAGGAAGCTGAGGGAGAGACAACTGCTGATGTCAGGTCGTTGTAGAGCCAGGGGTTGGATTTCCCTTCCGTTATGGAGGAGCAAATGTCTACACATCCCTCTGGGCACACCTCAGTTTGTTCCTCTTTCAACACCTAGAAGAGCTCTCAAAGAGTTCGTTTCTTTTCCTGCCATCACTGTTTGCTTCATTGCTCTGATATCTACGGGTGAAGGTGCTAGTGAGCATGGTCAACCGTGATGACCTCAAACTCTCGACCTACTAGAAGCCAATACCCCCACACCTCAGTCTTGACAACTGTTGATTTCTCCAGGTATTGCCAAATGCAAAACAACCCTTGTGTGATATCAACTGGGTTAAAATGATGCGTACTTTAAAAGGGTTGTAATATATTTTTTAAAGGTTGTTTTCTGTGTGGTCCATTTGTATTTCAGTTATCAGAAGTGACAAAAAAGCACGAAGGAAAATAGACACTCATTATCTTCAGAAAGACAGTTGGACGCTTTGCTTCCCAGTAGTACGGAATAGGAAAACCACATGTACAGAAGCTCATTTTGCACAACAAGTGGCACTACTATTAGAAGTACTCCAGAAAGTTGATGGAGATCGTTTTCTCAGTTAATGTATTTCAGTTTATTTTTATTAACAATATTACCAACTCCATTTATTTCTTTGAAAAGGACATTCTACTTTAACAGTACTTCTAAAGCCAATTTTATTCTTAAAAACGAGTACAAATTTGCCACTTAGTATAAAAAAATCAATACAGTGTTCATAACAGAATGATAATATCATCATGACTAAACCAAATAACTTTAATGTGTTAATTATTTTCTCAGTGCAGCACAGAAAAAGACATTTTTTACCTTTCTAGAATATTAGGTGTCCCATGTGTAATTTTTTGAAGAGGTAAATGAATTTTTACTCTTTATTAGTACTTTAGTTAAGAAACTCACTCATTGTTATTATAAGTGGCTTCTGTTGAAAATAGGTCATGAGATGCTAATTGACGGGAGCTAAAATTATGGCAGCTCAGTGCCTACATTACTAGTAAAAGTAAACTATCTTGCACTTTTACTTATGATGCTTTTGTGTGCAGTTGGAGAAGACTATAAATTGAATTTTAAAGATTATAGCCACAAAGTTTATCTCTAGCATTATAGAGTAGTTCATTACAAACTCCATTTAATGTACTGCCCACTAACAAATTTAAAAATAAACACCCATCCTTTGCTTTTCCTGTTTTAGTAAATATCACTTCCAATGCTTTGCATATGCAGGTTGTAATGAGAAAATTAGAAGATGGGGTCAAAAAATTTCCTGAATGGATATTTATATTTTTATGGTTGTGTGTCTATGAATTGGTTAGGGTTGTTTTTAAAAACTTTAACGGGAATGGAGGTTAATCTAGTGAAGAACAGAGAGTGATAATCTACTTTTCAAAATAATTCTATTTAAATATATTTTAATAGTAATGTTTTAAAATATTTAAAGATGTTTGGCTTCTTTATCATCACAATACTATTGACCATTTATTACATACCTCCCTGTGCCCAGGCATTGTTTCAGACCATAAGGACATTTTCTCACTGTAATCCATGTAATTTTGTGAGTGACGAAACTGAGCCCCAGGGAGGACTATTAAGTAGCTCTTTCACAGTGTTACTAAATCACGGAGTTGAGATTCAAAGGAAGGTTTGATTTTAAATTACTCTTTATCTAAAATCATAGAATGTCACAGCAAGGAACAATCAGAGCCTTCTTGAAGTAAAGTCTTATTTATTCCCATGCCCCGTTCCCCTTTACCTGCTTTCTTTAGATATGGAAAACTTTGTTCAAGCAAAATCTTACGGGAACACCATGTAGAACCACACAAGCAGAGCTAGCTAGAGGCAGTAGTAGGCCTCCATTGGTTATGGCTGCAAGCACTGAACTGGTCAAGATTCTTGATTTGTTTCTTAGTTTTTTCATAAGCAAGAAAGTTGAAGAATGGAAAAGCTGATAGATGCCGAGCATATCGAATAGTTGTAGAACTAATGGCCTGTGTCCAATGACTGCTTGTCTTATGTCCTCAATTTAGATCAATAGAACACATTATTTGTTAACTATCATTTGCTATGAAAATTTAGTAAACTCTGGAAAAACACTGAGGGGTTCCCGTTTGTACATCAGTGCATAACATCTTGTGTAATTGTTTTGTCGTGTTACCAAAGATGTTGAGATACAGAGGAGGAAACATTCTATGTACATTTCAGAATGAAAAGTTCTGCCTCAAGGTAGGAAGTGAAATTGAGACAGTTAATAAGAGTGCTGGATTGAGAAGGAAATAAATCCTTTCTCTAAATTTTAATATGTCCCCCAATCATCATATATTCCATCTTGTTGACAATTGGGCTTGTCCTGTCAGCTGTCACAGACTCGTAGATAATTCCTTCCCTGCCATCAGGGAGAAAAAAAGGATTTCTTTTTCCTCCAGGACATAGACGGGTAGCTGATTTTTTTAAAATCAAAACTTTTGAGATAACTGATGTTTTACAGGTAGTTGTACACTTTTCCTAGTTAACTGGGAAACTCTTCCAGTGGTAACATTTTGCAGAATTATAATGGAATATCACAACCAGGACATTGATATCAATACAAATCACCTAGCTTACTCAGTTTCAGATCTCCCCAGTTTTCTTACACATTTGTGTGTGTGTGTGCGTGCACATGTGCATATGTGTATGTAGTAAGTTCCATCCGGTTTCATCACTTGTAGAGGTTCAGGTCTCCACCACCACAGTCAAGATACCGAACAATTCCGAAGCCACAAGGATCCCTGGCGTTGCCCCTTGATAACCACACCCGTTTCCCTCCCACCCTCCGACTCCCATCCCTGGCAACCACTAACCTACCGTGTTTCCCCCAAAATAATACCGTATTTTCGTGAAAATAAGACTGGGTCTTATATCAGTTTTGCTCCAAAAGACGCATTAGGGCTCCTTTTCAGGGGATGTCTTATTTTTTCATGTACAACTTGCATTTGTTCAAATACAGTTATGTCATCTTTTTCTGAAACATCGTCATAAGGTACTAAATGTGTCCGTCTGGCCAACAATCTCAACTGGGGTTTATTTTCGGGGTAGGTCTTATTTTGGGGGGAAACACGGTATCTTCCATTTCTACAATTTTGTCATTTCAAAATGTTGTATGAATGGAATGATACAGTAAGTAATCTGGGATTAGCTTTTTTCATTGAGTCTGATTTTTTTCTGGTGAATCATCTAAATTGTCGAGTATATCAATAAGTGGTTTTTTTTTAAAATTGCCAATTTAAAGAAATACGCACTGTTATGTGAAGAGATCCTTTAGTCATCCATCTTTTATTATGGCATTTTCAATGACATAAGGTGTCAAAGGCAGATTGCTATAATTGTAGTTCTCCAGAATTTCCACCTAGTAGCTTTTTTTCTAGTCAAAAAAATTGGGATAGATGGGGCTCCTTGAAGCTTTTGTGAAACTGGGGCCTGAAAACAAAATCCCACAAAGACTTTGATCAAAGACATCATTGTTGAAAAAGGTCCTTGAGGGCAGAAAATGCTGTCTTCCTTTCACTGTCTTATAGTTGTCTGTTCGTGGAGTCCTGTCCTTTGTCTTCAAAGCTTTGGAGAAATGCTGGACATAAAGGAAAACGAGGGATCACCAAAGAGGCTGTCCTTGTTATTGTTTATGTGGAAAGTAGTATGCTCTGCTATTGGCAAAGTAATTTTCAGCTCCAGGGGAACCCAGATCAGTCACAGTGGTTTTCACAAGCCTTATAGGGAGGCCTAGAGTGGTGTTAATTAGAGATGGGCGAGGAAGGGCATGTGTTGGCATACTCAGTCCGTTTGGAGTTCCTTCAGTTGCTGGAGCACTCCTCCACCGTCATTGCTACAGTAGGGCAGTGCGGGTACCTATAGGTTTTATTGCACTATTGAAATTTTCTGCCCTGTATGATAGGGGTGCACTGCTGTTTGAGATATGCATTGTGAGTTGTGAGATTAGATTGAAAAAATCTTACGGGGAGAGAAATATGAAATGACACAAGCAGAGACTTGAAAGGGTTCTTAGGCTTTGAAATTGTATCATCGTGTAATACATGTATTGGAGCTTTTTGATAATTGTCACCTAGAATAATGGGCTCCCTGAAACTTGGACCGAGGAACCATAATTAGTTTTATGGGTTACTGGTAATGTGGGTGTTTTCCAGGCTTAAAGAGTGGCGGAATACAGTTACCTTTTGTTTGTCTGGACTTTGTTTACTAGTTCTGCTTGTCAAAATCTATTGCAAGGAATTCCCCTCCTGTTTTCTTAGTTTCTGCCTGGCATCAGCTAAAACAGAATGTCTGTGAAGACTCAAGGTGGTTAATGGGAAGGTTCTAAGTTCCCTCCTAATTTATGACCCTGGGCATAACATTTAACCTCTTGGGGTCTTACTTGCCTCAGGTGTAAAATAAAAGATTTCACTAAATGACCCCAAACTCCCAAGTTTTAGCAGTAAATTAAATCTGTGGGTATAAAGTAGAGGAGCTGGCCCCTTTTTCTGAAGCAAGATTGATGGGTTAGCGCGGTGGCCTGGAATTTCTTGTACAGTCCCAGGAGCTGCCTGTCCAATGAAATGAGCCAATCTCACTGGATAGCCAGTGCTCGGGGGCAGGCACAGGGAGGACTTCACACTCTGAGGAATCGGTTGACAATGGACTGGTACTGTGGAGTCTCCTTTCTTCACTCCTCTCTTTCAGTGAGGACAGGTTTCACCTGTCTCACCTGTATGCCTGCCTTGGGAATGTCAATGAAAGCATTTAGGTGGTGGGCATATACAGAGGGTGCCAAAAAAAAATGTGTACACATTTTAGAAAGGAAAACTGTATTGAAATTGTAATAATATATACCAATAAAAAAAAGATGAATACAAGTCACGTTTGACTTCTGCAATTACAAGAGGTGCTCAAAGTGGTTATTATCAGCGTCCAGACACTTTTAATGACGGAGAATACTGCTTGAGCAATGTTGACCAAAGTGTCCACTTGTATATGTTCTTTTTTTTTGACACCCCTGGTATATGTTGACTATAAAATTCTTTCAACTTTGTTGTATGTTTGAACATTTTCGTGATAATATATAGGGAAAAAAAATCTAGTTGGGAATTTAATCGCTTAAACCAAGGGTGTCCAAACTGCGCCCCACAGGCCAACTGCGGCCCGCAATCCATTTTTAATTGGCCTGCAGCAAATTCCAAAAATATATTTAGTTTACTTAAATAAGCCAGGTGATGCAATACGTACTTCACCTCGAGTAAGTGGCCCGGCTCTTTGTGTATTTTGCCGCATATGGCCCTTGGTGAAAAACGTTGAAAAAAGTTTGGACAGCCCTGGCTTAAACCTTGGGAGCAAATCAGTGTGTGTGTTTAGAGCCCACTAGCATACACTTAATTTCTGGCCTTCTTGGGCTTTTCAGGGCATTCTTCTGGAACAAGAAGGGTCTGCAGGGCAGGAATTTGTAATGGGTACAGGATACCTCTGTGTTCCCTTTACCTGCTCTGCTTATTTGCTGTGCAAGGCACTTTCTCCCAGCTTTTCATTGTGGGGCCCAGGAGCCCGGACATGACCTTGGACAAACATGACTCGGGGTTTCTAAGGTAGGGCTCTGCTTCCTCCTGCTCTTTACATGCCTTAGATGAGCACGATTGTTTTCCCTAGGTTTTCATAAAATTCTGAACATGTCATTTAAACCGATAAAAGGAAAAGCCAGCTTTGCGCGTGTAATTAATATGCAACTTTCACTAGAAAAGAGGCAGTTCAGCAGATTAAGAGAATTACCTGAAACGAATGTCAGAGTTTTCATACGTGTTCAGCAGAACTAACTTATCCATACCCACTCTGAAGAACTTGAACAAGGTTAGGTGCCTGCTGGCTAAGGACAATGGCTGGGGAACCAGAGTGCTGGGTTCAAATCCTAGATCTTACCCTCTCCTAAGTTATGGAACTTTAGGCCAATCATGTAACTTCTTTGAATCCCCATTCCTTCTCATTTATAAAATGGGGAAATAATACCACATGGGAGTTATGAGAACAAAATCAAACAATCGCTGTAATATCCCTGTGCATCAGTCATTGCTAATGCTTCGTAGATGTTACCTGGGGTGGTAGAATTTTTCCTGCTACCTAATTAAGACATAGTCTGTCATTTCAGCCCTTTATTTATTCACTCAGGCTTTTATTCAGTACCCCAGGAGAGAGAGGTGTTCAGTTCTCAAAGCAACATAGGGACTTTGCCTTGTGACACCGATCTCTAGATACACCTCTTTGTTGGATACATAGGGAAGTGGATCGTGCTTCCCCTCACCCCTGGTCGCTGGGTGTGGAGGCTCTGAACCTTCTAATGTTGCCCACTGATAAGCAGAACAGCTGAGCTGAGCAGCTCAAGGATTCTGGGAGAAGTATGGCAAATCCCAGGGTGATTAGGAAATCAGAGTCATTTGGTTGGCACTTAGATCTTTCTCTAATGGACTATCAAGTTCAGCTTTGCATGGTGAACTGAATTTGTTTTTGCTCTTAATTGTTCACCTTGTAGCTATAATCCTTTGGCAGCCATTGCCGTCTTTAAATCTGGTTCACCAGCCACGCGGAACATTCAATAACCCAGGCATTTTAAGATTTTTCCCTTCAACATCTGTGCTCTGGAAATTGAAAGGAGACCACAGTTTTGGAATAGATCGAGAAGGCAGGAGAGACCACGGGATCCATCTCGTCGTAATGTGTAGTGTCTGTTTTCTCATTCTTTCCAGATTGTTTCACAGTGTTTCTCTGTACCCTGCTATTTAAATGGTTCTGCGGAAGCTCTGTCGTGAGATTTCGGTGTCTTAGAAGGATGGTTAGTGTCAGCTTGCCACTATCACGTGGGCACATTCAGTCATTCCCTCCTTCACTTACTCGGAGACTGTTTTCTGCTTTGGGCCCACAGTGTGGCGTGCTCAGTCACATTTGCCTGTCCAGACGGAGGGCCATTTATTTTTTGTTGATCAGTGGGGATGTCCAGAGGCAAACTGGGGAGTTGCTTTGTGTATATGGCCAGGGTGTTTGTGGGGTCAGAAAAGTATCACTTAGAATGCTGTCATTCAGTGTCCATTCTCAAACTCTTTCCATGCGTGCCACCACAACAGTGACAGGACCAGTGACGATAATAGCAGCTACCAGTTAGAGAGCTTCATTGTGCGATCATCTGATTTAATTCTCTAAAAAGTCTCATGGGGAAAGTACTGTGATTTTTCCCATTTTCTAGGTGAGAAGCCTGAGTGCTCAGTCCGAAGCAATGTCTAGTATGTGGTGAGGTCAAGATTCAAACTCAGGCACTCTGGACTTGGTACCTGAGTCTGTGCTCTCTGTGTGTTGTTCCCCGGCTATTCTCAGCTGTGGAGGAGGTGGCGGGAGGGGTGCTGTTCTAATACGGATGGTCTCATACCCACTCGATCACAATACAGTCACCCTGTTTTGGACTTGCTGGCAGGGAAGGTGGCAGCAAGCTGCTTCCATGACAGGACATGGCAGACTCCGTTTGCCTTCTCCCGGACTAAGTTCTCCTTCCTTTTCTGCGTGTGCATCTTTTGCCAGGGTAGCCAGATTTCTCAGCCACCGCCTCAAGGGTAATGTGTATTTCCCCCGGTGGCCGTGTGGCCAGAGCAGCCGCAGGGGGCCTGGGGTGGCGCACTGTGCAGCCGCACCTGTGCTCTTCTAGGCGATGCCGAGGTGACGCGGTTGTTCCATGGGCACTGACTCTAATTAGCGTCCCGTAGGCTGTTGCCATGATAAGTCTGCACTTAAGTCAGTGCCGATACAGGCTTTCTTTGCCAATCGGAGGGGCTCTGGTTTGCTTACAGGTATAATCTGTCACCCTTTTCATGGGCCAACGTGAGGATATCGGGAAGGCTCCTGTGGGATAGTTTTAGACGAGAACCCGGGGACTCCTCTGTGCCTGCTTACACGCGGTCTGGAGCATTCCTGCAAACGCCATTCCTCCGGCATCCTGGAATGGGCTGACGTCGACCTGTCCACTAGTTAGGGACATTGCCTCCCGTTACTGTGACTGGATAGCACTTTGTTTATTCTACACTGTCTGTTAAACAGCGATACTTCCCTTTTCCCAGTCTTCACATGCATAGATAAAAGCTCTTCATGTTGCCCACAGTAACACACACTTCTGTTTGCACGGGACCACGGTCATTTTCCTTCACTGTAGCCTTGTAAACTAGCAGAAGGTGATGTTGGTCAGGAGCTGGGAGGCTTCTGAGACCACTGCCCAGTGGTGTGAGATTGTCACTATGGCTGAAGACGAGCAGGGAAAGGGGGAACACGTCCCCATTGTAGAGCACCAGGCTCGGATGTGGGGGAGAGATGTGAGCCTGGCTCCTTTCTATACAGTGTACAGTGACACAGAATTTTCCCCTTTTGAACTGGTTGCTCTTTTATCCTATGGAAGAGAGACGTGGGAGTGAAAGGGCCCAAGTTCAGAGAAGAGTTTGACTGGAGACTGGGTCAGAACATCAACCTTCAAGCCAGGACTGGAAAGGGAAAAGTACCAGATGGCCTCCTGGCTCCACAAGTTCCTTCTGGAGAAGAGCAGGGTTTCCTTGTCACTGCGATTCAGCAGCAGCAGGTGTTGATGGTGCCCCTACTGAGGGCCTGGCATGGCCTTTGTACCCCCTGCCTCCCACGGCCTGCAGCTGTCCTCCACGGCCCATCAGTGGCTGCATGTGGAGACACACCAGCTGCCCCATTGAGCTAACTTTGTTGCCTGAAGTAAGGATGGTTAAATGGGTAATTGATGGAAGCAAAAAGCCAAGAGAATGGGCGCCCTCCAGGCAGCTGGCTAGTTCAGAGGCTGTGCATATATGGTGAGGCTGAAGTGGGTGACCTTTCCACGGGCAGAAGTTTGTGAGTCTTTCCCCTTCTCTTTTTACTCCCCTTTCTGTTTCATAATAATAACTTGCATAATTCATTGCTTTTATGAGCCATACACTAAGACCTTTCCATTTGTTATTCACTCGATCCTTTCATGACTCTTATTAAAATTAGGGGAAATTGCATATTAAAATTAGGGGAATTGAGGCCCAGGGAGGTACAGTGAAGCCCTCCATTTTGGTAAGTGGCAGAAGCAGGGCCTCGGGGCAGCTCCAGCTCTTTAACAACCCAGGCTCTCCACCCTATACTTCACCATCTCTCTCTGCGGCTCTCTCTCGCCTTTCCTTAGGGATTCCTTCATCACCTATCCTGTGCGAGGTTGGGGATGAGTTCTAGAGATGGAGGATATAGGCCTTCCCTTAAGGGACCTGAAATTGAGTTGTTGGGGATCAACAAATGCTTCTGACCTTTTGTAAGGTCCAGGAAGCCCAGAGGTGCTTTGAGTTCCTGCTTGAGCCTGGGGCCTGGTGATGGTTTGTCAGGTGTGAGCTCTTGGGGCCGTGCTGGGCTCAGCCCCTCTCTTCAGGCACCCCAGAGCACCAGAAGCTTGTGTGGTTCCCTTCCTCCGTGGCTGTCCTATAGCTGTGGTTTAGTAAGTTGGACCTGTGTTTAAGGTCTACTGTTTACTTGCCTCCCAAATTCTCCCTTATCCAAGTGAAGAAATGCAAAGGAGAACAAGGGAACATGTCCTGAGACCTGCTTTTGTGCCAGTCTCTCGACTGGGCATTTCAAATGTTAGTTATCTCATGTCACCCTTATAAAACTTCTGTGCAGTGGATTGTGTTGTGTCTAATCTCATGGTGGAAGAGCCGTAAGATCAGAGAGTGTGAAGTGTGTTTTAGGTCACTTCTCTGCTTAATGTCCCTCCCGTGATTCCTTGCTCCTCTCAAAATTGATTCCCAAATCCTTAAGTTCTAGAAGAAAGGACTTGACGGTCTTGCCCCTGGTTATCCTATTGACTTCACTTCCTATCCCTTTGCCCCAGCACCCTGGCCTCTCTGCTGTTCCTTGATAAGCTGTGGACATCCCACCTGGGCCCTGTGCTCTCAGTGCCCTCTCTCCCCACTTCCATTCTTTCTCCTTCTGTTATACATTTCTCGCATGAGTTTTATTTTAACGATTTTGACGAGCAACGTGAATACATTTGGCTTATAGAATTACCCTGAGATTAATTTGTAACAGAAAATTGTTTGTAAAGGGTTTTTGTTGTTGTTGTTGTTGTTTGTTTGAGTAAGCACAAAGCAAGGCAAACACCTCAGGGTCAAGGTCAAATACGATTTGTTATTATGAGGTTTCTAGGGACAGGTTCTCTAGAGCTCTTATTATTTTGAATTCCTTTGGGAATTTGTACCTGAAATAGCCTCATATTTAATTCAACATGCACATTTATAACAAGGTCTTATTTGATGACTTGCTCAGAAATTTTTCTTAGATTTCAGCAGAATTATGTGATCTTTGGCTTTTGGCTTGGTCACCTCTAAGAACTTTTTTGGTAAAACTAACCTGGCTCCATCTGTGGCCTGCCGCCCTGCTTTGTAGACTGTAGGAGGATGGATTTTCACTTGCTCGTCCCTATGGCCTTTCCTGCCATGGGTTTTCCTTTTGCTGTGAAATACCTGCCATCAGCCCATTCATCATCGCTGTGTATCGGTGATGCTGTCTGTGACGGCCGGGGTACACAGGATGAGTAGTGTACCCCGATTTCTCTTCACAGCCACTTCTCTGAAGCGTCTCCATGGAATTCAGAACTTATTTTCTATTTTGACTTATGGGTGTCCTTGACGAACCCTTGGGTCCTCTTTTGCAAGAAGTAGAGAACAAAAAGAACATCTTGAGGTCAGGCTGTGGGCCGATCTTTGTGACAAATTAAATCGTGTTTCCCTATTTTGGCTGCATGACTGAAAAAATGTCAAAGCCCAGAATGAACATTTGCTTTTTAGTCAGGTGACTGCACACTTTCAGGTTATGCCAGTAGATTCTTGAGCGTGATTATCTGTGAACATCCCAAAGCTGACTGTGGTAGGAAGCCCTGCGGACCATTCTCAACGTTGTGACTCTCCCCTCCTATTCCACCCTTCCTGCCACTGGGACCCCTCCCCTCCTGCTCCCCTGCTTCACCAGTGCCCGGTGAGCTTTACCAGGCATAGGCCCTCTGCGTAAACACCTTTCTCAGTAGCTCCCCAGCTGTGCTCCATGAATTTTAGAGCAGGGGTTGGTAAACCTTCCCTGGAAAGGGCCAGATGGCAAATATTTCAGGCTTTGTGGGCCCCTGTTTCTGTTTGTAGCTACTCTGCTGCTGTATCACATAAAAGTAGCCATGAGTCAAAACAAAAATGTGTGAGTGGGGATGTATTTGGGTTGTGGGCTGTATAGTTTGCTGACCTCTGGCTTGGAGAAGTAACTTACCCAAGAGTAGGTAGCTAGTAAGTGCCAGGGGTAAGATTTGTACCCCGCTCTCCAATTCTGAAGACTCTGTGTTGAACTTCTGTGCATTTCACAAGTGGCCTATTGGACTCATTTGAGTCCTAACTCACTTACGTTAAGAAAATGTAGCTCATAATATATTTCTAGGGTTATTATAAGACTCAAATAGCATACCCTGTCTCCCCCAAAATAAGACCTAGCCGGGCAATCAGCTGTAATGTGTCTTTTGGAGCAAAAATTAATATAAGACCTGGTCTTATACTATATAAGACCAGGTGTTATGTTATATTATACCCAGTATTACATTATATATTATGTTATGTTATATTACATTATATAAGATCCGGTCTTATAGTACAATAAGACCGGGTCTTATATTAATTTTTGCTTCAAAAGATGCATTAGAGCTGATTGTCCGGATAGGTCTTACTTTCAGGGAAACATGGTAGTATAAGAAAGGCTCTGTTAAGTGAATGAATACTATTACATAGAAAGTAAAATAGCATTTTAATAGATCAATTACTATTAAGTAAAACTTTTATTCTTCCTTTTGTTTTGACTTCTAATTATTGAAATGCTGATCAGTAGATAGAATATCAGTTATTTATATTATCAAATAAAATCACAGATGTATCTATTAGCCTTTGTATATATACCGAGGAGTATGTTGATCAGAGAAGTTTTAACTATTTACAGAGATCTTTGTAGGTTTTCAGAGTTTATCCCTTCACTGGGCACAAGCTTGTCACCCTGGAAGCAGTTAGATAATGCAGTAATAATAGGCCACTTACTACATACTTATGGGAATGAGTTTTATTTTTATTATTTTTTTGAAAGAGTACGTAAGTGCACACAGTGCACACACCTTCACTGCTCAACCCAGTGGTGTACGTGCTCATATCCACGTAAGCACCACTGTGCAGGATGCAGGGAATGTTTCCAGCGCCTTGCACACCTTCCTCATCTATCAGCTGCCCTCTCCTGGAAGCAACCGCTGTTCTAATTTCTGGGATCTCCGATAAGTTTGGTCTGTTCTCAGTCTTCCTATGCCTGGACTAATCTATGTAGTTTATTGAGCCTGAACTTGTCTCTCAGCACATCTGTGAGATTTGTCTATGTAATTGCAGGTACCTGTAGTTTGTTCTTGCTTTTTGCTGTGTCCTAGTTCACTGTGTGTTGGTACCACAATTTCTTTATCTCTTCTCCTGTTGGCGGGCATTTGAGTTGCTTCCGTTTTGAGGCTAGAATAAATAAAGCTGCTGTGAGCTTAAATTGTAAGTGTTATTTTGTAGATCTGTCTTTTATTTCTCTTCGATATGGAAATTAGTATTTCTAGTAGAAGAGATCGGGATATTTGTTTTGGGGGAGTGTGCAAGAGCCATTGTAAGTTAGTTTAATTTCAGATATGTACACGTTAGGGCTTTAAAGATAAAAAACACTTAAATATGTAATTCTGAAATCATTTCAAGTATCTTTTTAAATGAGGGAGTAAACAGTGATGCATATTGTTTTAGTTAATTAAAATACAATACTATGATTTAAAATCATCCAAGTAACAATACATGTGAAGTAAAAATGCCCAGCATTATTGTTCCTATCATTTTAGGAAAAAAATACACACACACACACACACACACACACACACGCGCGCGCGCACGCGCATGCTATTGTGTAAGTATCATTGTTTTCTTGCCTTTTGTTGGGAGTACATGTAAATAGTTTTTATGTGCAATACACTTTGCTGATGCTACATTTTCCATTGTAAAGTGGCAAGAATGATTCTCACCTCCCAGTTTTGAGCATCAGATGATTTTATAAAAATATGTGAAAGTGCTGTATGAACCGTGGAGTCCTATTGAAATGTGGGTTAAAGTAGTAGCAATCATAATAATAATAGCTGGGTTTTATTAGGATTCTATTTGTGAAATAAATGAGGTCATTTACCAAAAACTCAATTAATGAATATGACTAAGAAAGTTTTTCTAAAAAAAAAAAAAAAGTCACTGTTTAGAAATCAGCAGTGGATTAGAGTTACAGATGAAATTTCAACTCGGGTTTTAGGAAAAATTGAGAATACATTTTTTGGTTTTGTTTTTTAGATTGTCAGTCTCTCTGTGCTTCAGTTTTCTTGTTTCCAAAATGAAGGGGTCATAAATAGAGTATCTTGAAGGTTACTTCCAACACTCCACTTTTCTCACATTCCCTTTTACTGGTAAAAAGCGTAAAAATGCTGCCTATCCACTAGGAATTTGATTCTAGTAGAAAGATTTGGGCCTCTGGGCCCAAATGGACCATAGGATGTATTGTTTTACAGAATCTGTAGTAACTTCCATGAAGAGGAGGAATGTGTTAAAATTTGTATTAATGTGTTAAATTTTTTTTATTTGGCCTCTTCTGCCAAGACCTCACTGTTCTGTTCGGTTCCAGATTAGCTACCTTGAAAGTGACAAGTTCGCAGAGGGGAAAAGGAGAAAGACTTGTTTCTCTCTGTCCTTATCTTGTGTCCCACTTGCCATTGATTCTGGGGGTGGTAGCTTCTGTAGTCAGGGCAGCAGTTCTGGAAATCGCTGAGGCTTTTGGAACTGCAGCTACCAAGCAACGCGGTCTGCTTGCCTTCCCTTTCTCTCTTTTTCTTTCTGTTGGTCTAAGCAAGGCTGTTTAAACTTTAAAGGCCATTAGGCAGTAAGGAACCAGGGTTCTGTATTTCAAAGCTGAGTGTTGTTCTTGCCCAACATTTCAGAAGCCATGCTCAGACTTCACAGCAGCTGAAAATACTTTCTCACTTATTCAGCCAACATGGAAGCAGTTGATTCTAGGATAAAGGAGCTTTTCTCATATACTGCCCTTACTGTTGAAACCTCAGTAAGGGAAACACTTTTCAAAATGTCTTGTTATGGAGAGGATTGGTCCAAATAAATATATTTCCTGTGTAAAAGAATGTGCACTTGTAGTAAAGGGCAATCTCTGTAGTGCAGCTGGTGTTTGAAATACCTAATAAGAATGTTGGTTCTGGAGAAAGAACGAGTTGCTTTTCTGGGTTTGGCTCTGAGGCTCACTAGCTTGGTGCCCTTGGGCAAGTTACTTAATCTCTCTGAGCTCCAGTTTCCCTATGTATAAAATGGGGTCACACTTAGTCTTGAGGATGGCTTGATGATGGCAGACAGTTCTTGCCTCGCCTGGCACGAAAGTGCTCACTCAGCAGTAGTTATAATTTTTTTTCTTGACCATCCGTGCGGTGTAGACACACACACACACACACACACACACACACACACACACACACACACACACACAGTCACAGTAATTTCTCCTGCAGAGTTTTTCAAGCTGTCTGCCTCAGTGAGCTGCATAGTGCTTTTCTTGAGAGGTGAGCACTCTCTGGCTGGTTTGTATGTGAAAATCCTGCATGTCTAATCCAGGTGTTCCCAGAAAACTCCAGAAGTAAAGGACCCAGCCTGGTAAAAACTATGACTTTGGAAAGGAAGATGCTTTCCTGGAAATTTAATTTCTCATGTGAGATCTATCCTTATCAAATCTGAGGTGTTGGTTTGGAACCAGACCCATCCATCACTGAAATGGTGAGGAGTCACAAAATGAAATTATTGAGTTGCAAAATGTGACTTTTATTTTTCCTTTAGCAGAGCCATTGAGTGGGAGTAAATTGATATAACCATTTGGTGGGGGGCTGTTTAGTCATGCAGTAAAGTTTAGCATTTTATGCTTTATGACCAGGTAATTCCATTCGTAGTTTAGAGAAAACTCTTGATACATGTAGCCTGGGTGACATGTGCAAGAATGTTCATAACAGTTTGTGATGGGGAAAAATGTTTGCAACCTGAAAGACTTTCACCGGGAAATAGGTAAATATATATGGTGGACCATGCCGCTTCTACAATGAATAAACAGTTCCAACAGATCAAGGTGGATACATTTTTAGCCTATAACATCCCATATCTTTAATATTAAAACATCTCAAGCAAACAGCAAACATTAGATCTTGTTAAATAATGGTAGTGGCTATATGGCTGTCAGTTATATTATTTCTGGGCATTTGAAACATTTTTTTTTAATTCATTAGATTTATTGGGGTGACAATTGTTAGTAAATTTACATAGATTTTAGGTGTACAATTCTGTATTACATCATCTATAAAACCCACTGTGTGTTCACCACCCAGAGTCAGTTCTCCTTCCATCACCATATTTTTGATCCCCCTTTACCCTCATCACCCACCCCCCACCCCCTTACCCTCTGGTAACCACTAAATTACTGTCTGTGTCTATGAGTTTTTGTGAAACATTTCTTAATTTGAGGTAGCTGGTAGAAAAAAAATAGGATGGGTTCTGGCTTGCATTTGGCATTTATTTTTATGTTATAAAGTATTATTTCCTTGAGGAAAATAAATTGGTATTGTGTGGCACATGAAATGTTTTGTGTGAATGTGGGTATTATTTCGTGGGAGCGGGAAAGTAGTTTTTCCCATCCCATTGTCTGCTTACCGTGAAGACATTTTTTTTCACACATTAGCTTTCTAATGTGAGGAAAAAAAAAGTGACAGTTGAGAAGGCAGTGTAGATGAGTAGCAATGTCAGGATGGTAAGTCAGTCTTTCTGGATTTGTGGTTGGAATCCCCACTCTTAATAACTGCAGAGTCTGAGGCAAAAGACTCAGCCTTCTTCTGCCCTGTTGCTTTTTTGTTGAACAGTGTCCACAGGGTAGTAAGCAGAGAATGGGATTATTCCTGTTGATTCAAATACCAGACAGCGTTTGACACAGAATAAACATTAGCGCTTTTCCTTGCTATAGTTCACTGTGGGAAAAGCAACTTGAAACGCAGTTACAGGACCCCAGCAGTAGAAGCTCTGCGTCACCCTCTTTCACAGCCACGAGAATCCAGAGCCCATAGCACTGAGCCTGCGCTGTTTTCCTCAGTACTCAACTCATCTCTGCAGTGGAAGCTCTCCCTGGGCCGTGCAGGAAGTAGGTGCTGCTACTCCTGTTTTCTCTCTGTGCCGTGCCTTGAGATGTGGTGTTGCTGGAGTCACTCAACCAACTTTGGGAAGCTCATGCTCTCAAGTTTGAAGGTTGTTGTGTGCACTGTAAAATAAGAGTCCACTAGGTATTCTGTCACCAAAAAAAGTTGTTTTGGGGGGAAGAAAGGATTGCAATCTTGTCTGTACAGGCGTGGCATGCCACGTGGAGCTCCTGCGCTTAGGTGCGGCGCAAACTCACAACTCAGGCATCACTCACACGTGTACTGCTGTGTTAGCTCCGTGCACACTGCACCAGCAGATGTTCCTCCAGAGCTCTAGCTCCTCTCTCCCCGTTTCCGTCCAGGGGAAGGTGGTGTCATACATGTTAGCCCTTTCATCAGATGTACTTCTCTCCAGGGTCTTATCTAGCTTATGCAGATATGTTTTCAAGTGTTGCTGATGGATTGGTTGTTTAAAGGCACCAGGATAATTTCAAATTTATGGGGACTTCTGGGATGGGGTACATTTTGAGTCAAGTAAAGGACATACATGTCCACAATACTTTTCCCCTTCTTCTTTTTGTTTTTCCTCACACACTCACTTTCAATTTGTAGGACTTGGTCTAGGACAGTGCGGGGTTCTCCACCAGGGGTGGTTATGCTCCCGAGGAGACATCTGGCAATAGCTGAAGACGGTTTCAATTGGTAGCACTTGAGGCCGAGGAGTGTGCTAGTGGCATCTAGTGGGGAGAGGCGAGGGATATTGTTAACACCCTGCAATGCAGAGGGCACTCCTCTACAACAAAGAATTACTTAGCGCAAAGTGTCAATAGTGCTGAGGTGGCGAAATCCTGGCCTGGACGGGTCCGAGAGTTGTATAGGCTGAGGCCCACGACTGGACTTCCAAAGGCCTCATCACGTTGGAGTTATTTCAGTGTACAATAAACTGGCATCAAAGATGTACTCTTACGTAGAGCTGAAAGACAAAGCAGGTCAGGAGTGGCATGAACCTGTTCAATCCCCCATATCCTAGGACTCTATCTGGTGTGTAGGATAAGCAAGAACAGGAAATGATTACCTTTAGACATTCTCCCTCCTTTCCCTCTGCCAAGTGCCCTTATCTAAAGAGGGAAAATCAGAGTGGGTAAAGATCTGAGGGAATCAGTTGCTTTGGCTTTTGATCCTTCTTCTCATTTTCTTCTTCCCTTTTCAGTGTGTTGAAATCATATGTCACAGCACAGACCTGCTTAGAATATCAAGTGTTAATAAAGGCTGAAGTCTCCTTTCTGCTGCATTCTGGTTCAGCAGCTGACACTTGAGGTGTAGCCTATTGATGCCAGTCTGTTCAGGGAGCCATTTCAGAAGGGCTCTGGGCGTCAGAGACACTTGATTTCCATATGTAAGGCAAAAGGCTTTGAGAGAAAGGGAGTCCTCTTTTTAAAGGACTCACAATGTTTTTAATGTTAGTTATACAGACTACTTGATTAATCAGTAAACTTCCATTTTATATATAAAGGGAACTGGGAAGTGTTTCAAAATGAAGGTACCTAGTAGTGGCTTGAAAGAGCTGTTTGCTCTGTCTTCATATTTTGGGACTTGGATAGCTGGCAGTAAAGGTATCTGTCAAGTGGAGGGCTGTGTGCTTAGAGTTGTGGTTCATACACACACACACACACATACTTTTCATGGACTGGCTTTAAGAAGCCTTTGCCAAGGTCCTTCTATTCTTTTTCATCATTCCTTGCAGAGGAATAACTGGACAATAAAGCTTGCAGAGCTTGTTGAATTTTTTTTCACTCCTACCTTCTTGAAGCCAAGAATCGAGATGAAGTATAGGCCAGATTCCATTTCATTCTTTGATAAGAACCTAAGGTGTGGGACATAATTGGTAGAAGGGGAAACCTTATAATTGAAATCCAATTTCTACTTTTTCTGTCTTAATCATGATTGACTAAAAGCAGTTTTCCTTAAAAAAAAAAAAAAAGTTTTGTATTTTATAGCCCAATGTCATGAAAGGAATTTTTACCATTAAAAACAATAATTAGAAAGGACATGACATCACTTCTATGGTTTTCTTGCCAAAAGTGCAAAACTTTATTCCAATCCTGGGGTGACATCAAGACACCGGAATTGAAGGACATTCCACTGTAACTGGTCAGGACTCTTATGTCAATATCATGAAAGACCAGGAAAGTCTGTGAAACTGTTAACTGACTGCGGGAGGCTAAGAAGAAATCACTAAGTGCATTATAGCTTCCTGGAATTGGAAAAGGAAAAGGACAGGAAAAGAAAACCTGGTACAATTCAGATAAGGCCTGTCTTTAGTTCAGCAGTGTCACACAAAAGTGAATTTTCTGTTTTGATAATTGTACTGTGGTTATCTAAGGTGACAGCATTCAGGGAACCTGGGTAAAGGGTATACGGAAACTAAACAGTTTTACAGTTTTTCGGTAAATCTAAAATTTGTTGGACACAAATTTGTTGTTTTTAAAAAGCAATACGTAATATGTATAACAAAACAAACAGTTTCTGTTATTTTCTCATCCAGATAGCAATTTCAGTGGCATTTCACATAAATAGTTCACCAATGTGTTAGCTTTATGAATTATTAAAACCATGAAAGTGTTGATTCCAAAGATTAAATGGAAAATTAATTTATTAAATTGAGGGAGTTTACATTAGGAAGCTTTTGAGGTTAGTGTTTGGCATTTAAAAATATTATAAAAGTAATAGGCTTATAATAAAAGTAATAGTGCAGAATTAAATAATATAAAGTAGAAACGAATAATTTCCTTCTACTCAGTTCCTATCTCCACTCCCTCTCACATTATCACTGTACCACCCCCTACTGTTAGAAGTTAGGTTCAAATCCAGAATTTCAAGTTCACAAACGCATGTCTATTTAATACTTTTTAAACAGAATCTGACTATCCTGTATAAGCCTTTACTATTAAGTCGGTGTACAAGTAATTGCGGTTTTTGCAATTTTTTTAACCTTTTAAATTGCAATTACTTGTGCACAAACCTAATATCACTTGCCATTCTCCTCCTCACCTAACTAATTCATGGCTTTCTTCAGTACATGTATTTCTACCTTACGCTAATTATCTGCTGTAAAATGTTACATTTTTTTAGTCTCATAATGTATTTACTTATTTAGGGAAATAGTTATGGAAATTTCAGCTATCCCCCCAATTTCATTTATAAAGTCTTGAACGTCTTTCTGTGCATTCCTGTATTGTTATTAAGAGATACAGCTTTTAATTCAGGCCTGCTTTTTTGTATCATAAAGAGACTATGGAGTTTTTACCTTGTGCAATATTTGCATTCCTTTTTAATTCTTTTGTATCTAAAGTGTAACTTCCTAGATATCAAATGTCTGGGTTCAAATATAAGAACATTTTACATTTAATGTGCAAAGAAGAAGAGTCATATGTAAATTCTGCAATTTCCAAGAAGAGTCATATTTAAATTCTGCAATTTCCAGCTGTTACTTAATTTTTGGACCAGTGTGCCTTGGTGTTTGGATGTTTATTCCCTGAGTATTGAGAATGTGAGTGTTCTGTAGCAGTTGAGAGGTGCCTGAGAATGCTGGCCCAGCTCTCACAAGTTAATTTTGTGTGTTTAAACTTTAGTACAAATGCTTAGGCCCCCAGCAGGGGGTTAATAAGTAAACCACAGAGAAGCCACATAGGTGCCTAGTTTTGGTTGCTTTGTAGTTTATCATTAGACCAGAAGAGGGGGAGGGGGAAAACTGACCAAACACTTTGCAGAAATTTATCATATTTAAGTGGTTAATAAAAATATACTAAACAGAATAAACTTCAGTGGTTGTGTGTAGGCCTTGGTAGAAAATCCAGTAACATGCAAATATAATTGCACATCAGAAACAAGCTCTTGGGATGCTAACATGTTTACGTGTAGAAATGTCTGATGCAATAGGACTGAAATAATGAACATGATAATAATAATAAGAAAATACAAAATGAATGCTGGCTGCTGAATTAAAGCATTTCTTTAGTGCCAAGATATTTAAACTCCCAACAAGCGGTTTGTGTTGTACAGTTTATTGGGTTAGTGGTAACAGCTTTCAAAATTAGGAATAACAAGCTGTATTCTTGAATATAGAAGGCTGGCATAATTACTGAAAGTACAGTAAATGTCCCCATCATTCTTTGGGTTTAATCTTAATTAGCTCCATACACAATAGAGTATTTAATTTGAAATTCGGCCAAGACTTATTGAGTGAAGTACTTCCTGAGATCTCTGTTGTTAAATTTGGGACTTTCTGTATAGGATAATTTTCACTGGAAATGTCAGGATATCAGAATTGTTGCTCATATTCTGGCATTTATCACTAAAACTCATCGAAACACTTAACATTTTCACTTTTATTGATGGGGCCTTTTATGAATATTAAAGAATTAACTGCGTCGCATGGAAAGAAATTAATTGTGGGAGACCTGACAAGTCTTCTGACTGATAGATCCATTTGCCCTGCAGAGCCTGCCTTCTTCAGAGAATAGTAAATGGGAGCCATTAGGATTTAATTATTTTATCTCTTCTTTTGGTTTTTCTATAATTGTTGATTGCTGAGCAGGCTAGGAAATACAAAATGTGAACACCAGGTGCTTTTGATTTACATTGCTGTTTTGGTTGTGACTTGACATTTCCCCAGGTTTGAAAAACACGATGGAATCCTACAAGTTTTTGAGTTGGAGGGCAGGATATTTTCATATGCTTTGAACGTTTGCAGAGCAATCAAATGACATAGTTTAACCAGTAATGCATGTTATTCTATAAGATGACTAACCTGTGTATACTTGGATTCTGGGTCTTTTCCGCTCTTTCCATATAGTAATAGAAAACCTCACTGAGGGAATAAAAACCTGAAAAGTAGTCATTAAGAATCAACATAAGTTCACCAGGAATAAATCCTGTGGATTTTATACCTCATTTCCTTTTTTGATAAGCAATACACCAAAATTCTAAAAATTCCTTACAAAAATGATTGGGAAGCGTGAGTGCAGGGCTACAAGGCTGTGTACTTTACATGATCAAACATGTTGATTAATAGTAAGGCAGCGAAAACCTAGAGGGACAGCTTTTTCTGTCACCTTCTAGGCCGTTTCTCTCTGTGTCACTCAGGATCAGTTCAGCTGGGAATATTACTGTGTTTTCCCGAAAATAAGACCTAGCAGGACAATCTGCTCTAACACATCTTTTGGAGCACAACTTAGTGTAAAACCCGGTCATATTTTACTATAAGACCCAATATGATATGATATTATGATATGATATGATACGATACGATACGATATATGATATGATATAACTAATACCAGGTTTTAATTAATTTTTGCTCCAAAAGATGCATTAGAGCTAATGGTCCGGCTGGATCTTATTTTCAGGGAAACACGGTAGAACAATTTTAAGTCTCCTAATATATGAACATGGAATGTCTTTCCATTTATTTAGATTTTAATATCCTTCCATGATAGCTGGTCATTTTAGACATTCATTTAAATGGAGTTGTTTTCTTAATTTCATTTTTAGATTTTTCACTGCTTAGTGTATAGAAAAACCTCTGAGTTTTGTATTTTCACCTTGTATCCTCCAAACTTGCTGAATTTGTTCTTTAGCCCTATTGAGTTTTCAGTAGTTTTCTGTAAGATTTTCTGTACATAAGAGCACATCATCTGCACGTGGAGATAGTTTTACATCTTCATAGCCAATCTGGATGCCTTTTGTTTCTTCTTCTTGCCTAATTGCCCCGGTTAGAATCTGTAGTAGAGTGCTGAAAAGTGCCACAAGACATCCTTGGCTTCTTATTGTCTTTTAGGGTGTATGTTCTTCTTCTTGGGCTACGTCGATATTCTTACATGATGCTGCTACAAGTCTTTACGGTTTAATGAGGCAAACTGAAGTTCATTTTGTAGTTGAGGATGTGGCAGACTGCACTAGAGGTGGTTCCCGCTGCAGCACGTTGACCTCTTCCTGGACTTGGCTTGTTATGTGTTTACAGGTAGATTGACCCCAGTGATGGTTGTGGTGACAGTTTCTTTTCTGTGAATCTTCACTGCATTGCAGTGTAAAAAGGAGCTTCACATTCTCCGGCTCTATAAATAGAATGGTCACATAAGCCGAAGTCATGAGGCTATTTTAATTCATTTGTTCTCCAAATATTTATTGAGTGCTCACCAAGTACCAGGCATCATTGATGTTCTGGACAAATACTAGCCCTTCATAAGAAATTTAGGCTCATTGCTAGAGGCAGACAAATTCACAATTAATAAATGCAAAACAGTTTTAGCCTTTTATCTGCTCCCCACCACCTCTGCAAGAATTCTTATTTTAAAATGCATTCAGGAGCAAACTCAAGGCTGGGTGAAAATGCCTGAAGCCATGTAATTGGAAGGAGGAGCTAACAGAGTCAGTGCTGATGGCATAATGTTTTAGCCAAAAAGGGAAGTTACATGATAGTGATTGCAAATACTTGTTTTCTGGACACAGCAGCATGGTGATTAGCATTCAGACTGGTGGCCAATAGGTGGAAGCTGGACTGAGAGAGATTTTAGTCTCAATACCAAGAATTTCCAGTGTTTCTTTGACTGGAACAGGTTAGCCTGGATAGCCGCTCGCTGACTTCTTCAGACAGAGCATGCTGTCTTCATTGCCACATTCCCTACCATTCCCTCTTGTTTCCATTTGGCTTCTCTCACTCATCTGCTACCTTCTTGACATCGTTTTCGTATCATTTGTGTCCTTGGCTTACCTTGGACAGAGGGATTTTTCTAGCTATTTGAGTTTTCTATGAGCCGAATAGGAAGGAAGTTAGTGATAGTAAAAGCGATAGCTTCTTTCTTTAAAGGAATGTTGTAGTTACCATTTTTTTCCTTGAAAATATAGAGTTGACCTGGTTGATGATTTCTGGTTGCAGAACATTTCACTCAAATACTTTGACACAACACTCCTCTTCCCCTTTCCCACCTGCAATATTACAAAAGTGAGGAGAGAACAGTAGTCCAGGTCCCTAGCCTGCTGCCTTGCTTCTCACTGTCTTAGCTCCTGAAGGATCTCTTAAAGACCATGGGACACAGTTGGAAAATCACTGGCTCTGATCATCTTGGAGATCTGCTTTCCTCTTCAGGCGTGTTTCTCTACCTCGGCACTGTTGACTTTTTGGGCCATATAATTCATTTATGTGTGGCTCTGCCCTGTGTATTTTGGGATGTTGAGCAGCCAGTATTATTTCCCTCCCCACTTTGTGACAATCAAAAATGTTTCCGGATGTTGCAGATGTCTCTAGGGGTGTTGTTGGGCATGTACGTGTCACAATCGGCCCTGGTTGAGAACCACTGGCTCTGCATTAGTTTGGTTATGTCTTTTCGGTCTTAAGTACACATCTAAGAATATTTACAGGTCTTGAGTGATAAAGCATCACCTTTAGAGACTGATGTATTCGAGTCCTCTATTGTATGTTTGTATAATGGGTTTTATTAACCTTAGTCATAGTACTCATGAAAGTAATCATAGACAAAGCATGTGCTGGTGTTGAATTTGGAATGGGAATATGAACACTGCAATAGATTCGATTGTCACTGTGGTTATTTCTGAATTTTTTTGTAGAGGCTATTTCTGAACATGCCTGTAACTCCTTTGAAATAAATGTTTATTTCAGAGTTTTAATCATCTTTCGTGGCACCCACTTCTATGAAGTATATTCTTACAATCCTCTATAATCACCACACATAGTAACACATGTAACAGAACTACTGCTTTCCCCTTGAAGTCTCCTGTTGGGGTAAGAGCTTTGTGGGATGGGAATTCTACGTTTGATTAATTCCCACTTACATGGTATTACTACTGACAATGTCCCTCTTTCTCAATAAAGTACATGCCAAATCTTTCATTTCCTGAGAACATAAGCTGGGAACAATTTTCCAAATGGAAAAATCATTTGGCATTTTGAAATATAATTAAAGAGCATCTGGGTAACTTGTAAACTGTGGTTTAGTCAACTGCCTGCACTTTTTACACAATGCCAGTGACTAGTTGGAAAGCTGTTTTTTCCAAACGGGATGGCTTACTGAAATGTATTTACTTTCTGAAAGATTAGGTTTGTTAAAAAAGGTTTATACCCCCTGGGAAGCCAAAATGTCTTAGAAACCATGCTGCTCTGATAGGACATACTTTGAAGTTATATTAATGCACTTACTATGGAGTCATTCCTGATTGTGTTAAATAAGTGAGTCATTGATCCTGGAGATGATTCAGCTTGGTCCAAGCTTGGTGACATGGTATGAGGTACTATGGGTTTTTAAGCTCGGTGTTATTTCACTTATCTGTATTTTTCCAGAAAAGTTTAGAAGTCCCACACACTCCCATGAATGTCAAAATTTCTAAGTCGTAGAATTACGCATCTAAATGGCTATACCTCATGCCAATTGACATCTTAATTTTTACAGTATTGTTCTCTGAACTCAGTGTGTTCTGGGATTACTCTGTCAGAATCCCTGTTACGCTGTGTTGTTTGTCTGTCCTGCTAGACTGTGTAATCCTAAGCACTTATTTTTGTCTATTTCTATCTCAGGCATGTCCCTAAAGAAAGTAGACACACAGATGTTTGCTGATTATATGAATGGCCCAGTCTCTTCTTGTTCTTCCTTCAAAACCTCTTTCAAAACTTGCCCACCGTTTTCCCTTTCCCCTGCTGCCATCTCGGGTCTCTGCCTTCTTGATTGGGCATTTCTAGTAGGTGCTTGATGTTACCCTAATACCTGTCTTCCTCTTAGTAGACAGAGCTCACCTTATAACCTTCAACTCCAGTGTTCTCAGTTTCTCGTTAAGGCTGCTGATATCCACTGTTGAATGCCTTGGCAGTTCATATGGACAGAGATTTTGAGGCTGGGCCACCCGTTGTATATCCTTTTTGGGATTAATAAAAGGAATTTTAATGATCACTGTAAAGGTCATAAAACCTTGAAGAAAAATTATATAAAACTTATATGTTCAACAACCTATCCTGTCTTCTAACCAACCACTCCTCAACTTTTTTTCTGTTCACGTTGTACGAGGTGCTTTACCACTTGTGCACTGGTGGGGGTCCTCGTGGTCCCTCTCCCTTTGTCTCCTTCTCTGTGGTTCTATCTGGGGAGCTCTGGCCCATTCCACAAGTCCTGGGAAGTACAAACATCCTATCACCTGGGAATCTTTTTATTATTTCTCCAGGCAGAATAATCTCTCCTGCTAGGATGTCCTTTAAAAATACCTCTAAAAATACATTCCTTCTCATTTAGTAACTCAAAAGTCATGCTATTCCAGAAAAGGAATTAAGGTAACTTACAGGGATATGTAAAAGTCAATAAAAATTCCATGGGGATTCCACGGGGATTTAGATCCTAACTCTAAAGAGTTAGGATCTAAAACCCAGCCAGAAATGAGGTTAATATAAAAATGCATGTCATAAAGATGGAAATGACTTTTATGGGTTAAAGTACTTACCTTGTTGTATTCTTTTTTTTTTCCTGCTTCAGCATTTATTTAATTTTTCCAGTTTTATTGAGATATAATTGGCAAAGAGCACTACATAAGTTCAGGCTTTACAGCATAATGATTTGACTTACATATATCATACAATAAATTAACCACAATAAATTAACACCCGCCATCTCATGTATAGACAAGAAATACTTTTTCCCTGGGATGAGAACTCTTCAGTTCTACTCTCGCAACAACCTTCCTACATACCATAGAGCAGTGTTAACCACACTTTTGTACATCATTTTGTACATTACTTCCTAGTAGTTACTTAGCTTACAGCTGGCGTTTGTGCCTCTGGACCACCTTCATCCACCTTTGTTGTATTTTTCTTGTCTTCACTTACAAGCTTTTGGTGATTAAAATGGCAGACAACAATAAAAAATGTGTGACATCTTTGGGGCATTTGTAGCCCTTTCTCTTCTCTTGCCTCTGTTAAATTGTTTTGGGATTTTCACATTTTTCTCTCCTGCCTTCCCCTCTACCCCCCTTTGAAATTTACCTGTATGGTTGCTAAATTGATATTTATGTTACTGTAATCAAGTGCTGTAGGAGAAGAACATGGATTTAGAAATTGAACTCGAGTTGGTGTCAGTCACTTAGTATGAAAGCACATGGTGTGCCAGTGAACTGTAATGAGCGTAACAATTACATGAGAAGGTGTTGAGTCTGCCCTTAGGGAGCTTAGATTTGAGTCTAGTGAGGGGATTGCAAAAGGTAAGAAACAAATGCAATAAATGGTTAGGAGTTGCTAAGCCCTATGGAGCAAGGAAAGTTCTGAGACAGTTGGTCTGCTGTGAATAGAGGTGGCAGAAGATCTATTTAGGAATGCTTTTCATCTGCACCATGAAAACGTAAGACGGTTTGAGGTTTTTTCTTGGTTAATGAGGTGGGATGTTGTCTCTGGCCCAGGGAACCGTTTACCCGTTGACCTCAGGGCCGGCAATGCCTTGATAGGTTTGAAGAAGTGAGGGATAGCTATGTATTTTGAATAAAGACATGATTTTTTTTTTTTGGGGGGGTGTAATCGTGTGGTTTTCTTTAAAGGCGTGAACTTTTTATTTTTAAAAGTCCTCATCTCTTTTTTATTTGAAAAAACAGGAGTTTATGCAAGCCGACGTGGTGCTTCAGGGTTTCCACATGCCACTTCTTTTAAACTCTTAGGGAGTGATCTTCACATTTGATTCTTGACAGATTTGAAAATGCCCCTAGCAAATGAAAACCCCAGAGGAAACACATGGTTAAAGCCTGGGAAAGTGGGATGTTTTAGGTTTAGTCCGAATACCTGTTCTTGTGCCCAGAGCTGCTTATAGATCCGTCCCGCATTTGTAGTTGGTAAATAATCTTGACATGTAGTGTTTGCTTTTATTGTCGGCTGGAGCGAAATGTTATTTGTTTTAACTCTGCCAATTTGAAAACCATGTTCTTTTATGAAAATACAAGTAGATGAGGTGTAGAGGTGGGATTTTTTGCTGTCTTTTCAACCAATTTGTAAATTTCAAAGATCATGCAACAGGGTAAACTGTGACGGTTTCGCTTAGAACCAGGCACTGGGCAAAATTTGTTCTGAGTTTTGTCTGTAAATCTCTGCTCTGCTGTTCTGTTTCCAAAAACACCTGTGCGGATTTCTTTTCAGGATATTTGGAAAATACACTAAAACCTAAAGAAGCAAAAATGATTACCCATTCTTTTACCACCAAGAGCTAGCCACTATTAACTAGAGTATTATTTTCTAGTTTCTTTTTTTTTAATGTGCACATTCACATTAATTTATACAGGAATCATGTGAGTGAAGTCTTACTGTTCTACTTTGTTGTTATCCTGTCACCCTTCCCCCAGTGCGTCTTTGCAAGTGAGATAACGACCAGGTGTCAGATCAAACTAACCATTTCATCCATGGTAATGCTGAATTGAACAGCACCACTTGGATCATCAGTCATGTAAACTTTACAGCTTTCCCTCGGGTCTGAATCTTGGGACCCATCCATGGGGAAGAGAACTTATCATGAACAAGCGATTCCTACAGTTAGAGAGCCTGTGAGATACTTCACTATGCTTACTAGGCCTCTGCTTCCAGTTACAAATCAGAAAAACCGTCTCTTTCTTCAGGAGAGAAGGGGGTAAGAGGATTGCCATGGAGAAATTATTACTTTCCTCTTATAGGGCATGGAATATAAAACCATTTATTTCTGTGGTCAGTTGAGAGTACACAGAGAAGTAAGCATTTCCTCTTTGAATTTTCAAATCTTAATGTCATATTTAATGGCCACCTAATAGTTCATTTACTTATCTATATTTGTTGTGTCTTTTTGTGGGGAGTGGTATTTTTGTTTGTTGGATATTTTGGTTGGAGGTCACAAGGAAACCAATGACAAGATGGATGAGCTGGCGTAAGTAGGATAGTGTTCAAGGTCATTGATATCTGTCGTTGGTTGTTCTACATCTTATCCTATGTTCTGCTGGAGCCCACCTATAGCTGTTAGGACCCCTAGAAGTCAAAGAGGGAAAGGTAGACTATTTGAATCAAGTAATAGGGAAGCTGAAGGGAGAGGTTATTTGACACAAGACCTGTTGCTGGAGAAATACTTCCTAGTTAGTTATGACCCCAAACCATTTGGAGCTACATTAACTAGCTCTTCCATTTTCTGTTTCTTTTCAGATTTGTGTTTTATAGTTACTCTTCTTCCAAATAGAAGGGTTTTACTTTCTGCTTAATTGAGTATAAACAATTGATTATATGTTTGCTTCATAGACTGAGTGTTGGGGCATTTTTCTGCTGTTGGAGAGTCGGTCAGCAAAAGGACTGGTCTTCCCCCGCCCCCTTTTTGTAGGTGAAGTTTTGATGAGGGATGAAATCAAACAGTGCTCAGTGTTCATGGATGATCAAACAAAGCAGTGAAGCGTCTTTTGTGCTTTTCTAATAAGAGGAAAAAACTCTGGTTCCAATTTTCTGATTGTCTTCCACTTTAACATTATCTGTAAATGCTGTTTTTAAAGTATAAATAACTATAACATCTTATTTTTAAGTGCCTTCATTAAATACTCATTTCAGCTGGATAAAACAAATTCAGCCCTTTGTGTGGAGAGGAAGGAAAGCTGAAAACAAATTTACAGGATGAGACTGCTATGATTTCTAAACCCCTGGCAGTCGTTTCTTCTCCCTAACCAAGAGCCATTAAACTAATTTTGACAAGACCCTTAGACACAGTGAAAAATATATGTGAAGAATAAAGAGTCCAACAAAACTTTGAAGATTTCTCACTTAGAGATTTCCCAGTGCACTATTTACAAACATGTCCCCAATCTTGAAGCATATTTAGATTTCTTAAGGATATTGCAAAATAAAAACATAACCAGAAGGAAAATTTATTTACCTTAATAATTAGTGAAATTCTTGGGATTTTGAATGTGAGCTGCTATTTAACCTTTTGTTTGCTGGGTAGTGGCTTTGAGCAGTAATCATATTATATGAGTATGATTGGATTACTGGTGTTTTGCAAAAAAAAAAAACACAAAACAAAAAAAACGCCATATATTACCAAGCTTTAATTATAGATGATAGCTTTCAGTAGGACACAAAAAGGAGGAAAAAAATTGCTGACAGTTAAATCATCCATATTTATTTAGGGCAAAAAAGAAGGCCTCAGAGTATCTTTGCATATATTCTTTACTCTTAAACAAAAATTAATACACCACTTACCTAAATAACGCTGAGATCACATTTCTGGAAATGCAAAGATATTAGTGTAAGATTACTCAAAATCTAATTTTTCATAGGGACAATGTTATAGATTCAATCAGAGAGTACTGGAAAATACTAAAACGGATTACAGTAATATCAAATAAGGGAGATGTGTTAAAAAAAATGTGTGAGAGAGAGAAAACGTACTTGAATATGTTTTTCATGACCGGCTAAATTATTCACGTATTTCTCTACACTATTAAAAATATTTTTTGGGTATCTTTGTATTTTTATATAATTTCAAACTTCAAAAAAGTTGAAAAATCAGTACAAAAGCATCTGTGTACCTTTGATTCCAATTCACCAATTTTGTAATAATTTTTTTTAAATTGGTGTATATTTATTTAATAAAGTTTCAAGCATTATGCCCCATGACTTGTATACCCTAGGAAAAAGGGTATTTCTCATGCATCTAAATCAGGAAGTTCAAAGTTGGTATGATACAATTATCTGAATCCTCATTCCACATTCATATTCCATTTGTCCCTATTCTGTCCCTTTTGGCGGTTTCCTCTCCAATCCTGGATCACACATTGCATTGAGTAGTCAGGTCCTCTTAGTCTCCTTTGATCTGGAGCAGTTCCTTAGCCTTTCTTTCCATGTTTATGAAATTGACATCTCGAGGAGTGTAGGCTAGTTCTTTGTTTTCTGCAGAATGTCCCTCAAATTAGGTTTCTCTGATATTGCCTTATGATTTGATTTCCTTATGGTCATGCATTTTGGCTGGAATACCTACCATCAGTGATGTTGTGATCTTCTCAGTACATCGTATCAGGAAGGCTTGGGTGTCCAGTGAAATCTACCAGATTTCTCAACTGTAAAGCTACTATTTTCCTGAGTTGTTATTAATAAGTGATTTATTGGATGGTACTTTGCATCTATGTAAATAGGCTCTTTTTCATCAGACTTTTACCCACTTGTTTTAACATCCTTTGATAAATTGTTGATGTTGTTAATGATGGTTGCTGAATGGTGATGTTCTGACTGTGACTCCTCTACAGTTATTTTTCTGCATTAGTTGGCATTCTGCTGGAAGAAAGTCCTTTCTTTTCTCTCCCAATTACATACTTATCCACTCATTGATGTTTATCATTAGGACTCCTGTAGTCTTGCTCTGTTCAGTGGGTTACAATCTATTACTATCATTATTTTGGTGTTCAAATTGATTGCCCCAGATTTGGCTAGTGGAATTTTTTCCAGTTGATTCCATTTGCACATGTCCCTATTATGTCTAACTTGATTAGGAAAGTTAAATTTTAACACAATCATGTAATATTGATATAGTCCAAGATGCAAAAATTTACTGATTGCATTGTTCCCTCTATCAATATTTTCACGTTGCTCATACAAAAGGCTGTTGTTATTATTTCTGGTGTGTGTGTTTGAATTGTTAGCTAGTCTCGGCATTATAGTTAATTAATATTGTCTTAAACTGGAATCTTCCAATAAGTAGATGATTCTTAAGGGCATGGCTTCATGCTCTATCCCAGAAATCAGTCGTGCCCTGCTAAACTATTTCCATAATGAGCTGCAGATGTGATTTAGTGTGTATTTCCTTCTTCTTATTTTAATATTTAGCTTATTTCCCTTGTCACTTCTGCAGCAGGCCTGTATTCATAATCTGGATTTAATTAAAAACAGAGAGTTAGAATACAGAGCTATACCTGCAAACAAGTCAAGAATCAATGTCAGAGAAACTGAGGATGGGGAAGGATTCTCTGAGAGAAACACATGGAATCATTTTAGCAAGTGTTCTGTCAAGGGGCTGCCAACTCATGAGATTTTACACATAACTATTCTCATAGTTTTTGAAGAAACACTTTCAGTTTTTTCCCACTCAAGCCTTTCTGCAGGGTATCTGGGGACAGCTATTGCATTCTTTTTAGTAGCAGAGTATGATTCACTTGGCAGTCTGAAGGTCAGACTTGAAACTCAGTTATTATTATTAAGGTATTTATTGGAAGGAAAATAATCCATAGCTTGATATTTAAGGTTAACTGCATTGCCAAATTTACAGCGACAATTTAGCAAAGGTTGTTGTCATTTCTATTCTTTGATCCTCCTTGAGTACCTTCCCTGTGAACCTATCTGAGTCTTTTGGATTAGCCAAGCCCAGCAGTTTCCCATACAGGTGATGGGTGATAGGAAATATTTGTGAGTTTCTTGTTTTGTCTTTATTCTTTGTTTTGTGGCCTTTTCATACTCTGGTTTTGTCAATTTTCTTTGCAGGTCCTAACTCAATAGCTCTGTAGTTTTTGAGTTGGACATCTGGCAGCTTTTGCAGCAATGAAATTATAGGCATTCCTTTTTAGGGTCCATCACTGTTTGTTCTAAATGTGTAGAGGGTGAAATCAAGTCTACTTCTTGAACTGAATTTGAGAAAGGGTATTTGGTATAAAAATTGGGCATTTTAAGTCCAAACCCAACTTCAGCCCTATTTCAGCCATTGAGTTTCTGACAGAAGACATGGCCTATATCAGTGTGAGAGAAAATGAGGAATGTTCTGCAAATACTGTTGAAACTGTTAAGTCAGTATGAAAAGACAGCTCTTTGTTTTATAATTAGTAATGTACTTTCACAAACTTTGACCAGTTTAATATCATTACATTGGTTCTTGAAAATTCAGTGTTTCTATGGAGAGGAACTATTGGTTCAGGTGTAAGTTTTATCTGTTTAAAAATTAAAAAATTTAATATCACAGTGACCTTTCTCATCCTCCATTCTATCCTGCATTTGATATCAGCTGACTAAGATCCATGCCCCAAGAGACCTTTTTCTGAATCCTCGGAAAGGTACAAGGCTACATGGAAGTTCTATGTGCGAACCGTTTAATTTTGTCTCATAGAAGAAACACAGCTCTGCAGACTTAAAAGAATCCTTTCAGGCTTGTCCATTTTTTGGTGAGTCAACCTGGCGATTGCTTAATAATGATTTTGAATAGATACATGACTCAGAGAATTCAATTCTAGATCCAGAATTATTATTATTATTATTATTATTTTTTTAAAGATGCTAACCTTCTGGAAAACACATGGGGTGACTGTGATTTTAAGCCATTCTACATCAGGTACTTAGTGATACTGTTTTGATCCTTGAACTTGTTATGGGAAGATGTTCAGTATCCCACTGTAAAGAAGATAGTTAATATAAGATGTTTGCCCACACAAGGTTCAGTCCTTCTGAAGTTAGCGCTTTTCAAAGAACAGTCGTGAGATTTCACTAAATTTTCAACACAAACTGATCATTCCTTTTCAGTATAAATGAATTTAGCTGATTTTAAAAATAATTTAAAAATTGCTGTCACTATGAAAAGAATAGCTTAGTTTTACTGAGTGCTGATAACATGCTAGGCATTATGCTATTTTTAAGAAAGCTTTTCATGCAATCTTCTCAACAGCTTTGTGAAGTACTTGGTATTGTTATCTGCGTTTTATAGATGAGAAGGTTTATCTCCGCTTAAGGAACATTCTCCATCCAGCTAAAGTTAACGTAGTAGGATCTAGGTTTCAAGCCCCGCTGTATGATTGTAACGTTGAGGTCGGTACCTGGACCCCTCTAGTTGATTATCAGTATCTACATGTATTAACTAATGAAGTAATAGATTAGGGACACTGTACAGTTTTTAACTACATGGTCGTAAAGGTCAAGGCTGGTTAATCACTAAGGAGAAGGTATACTATGGAAAAAGTATCAAATTTGATATGTTCAAAGCCTTCACTCTCAGTTTCTAACACAGGGATGCAACCGATGTTACTACTACCTTGAGTGGTGGTCCGTCATTATCCTACCTGCAGATGAATACTGCTGGGAGCCATGTGTGATGGGGTGGACGTTCTGCTTGGAATGCTCTGAGAGCGGAAAATTTAACAATTTATCAATGTTTTGGGAAAGCATGAGTGTCTGCAAGCTGCTGAAACATGTTATGGTAGACTCGTTGAATCAAGAACTATAAGATTCAAGGTTGTAAATCAAGAACTATAAGACTCAAGAATCAAGAACTATAAGACTCAAGGTTGTAAAACTCAAATTCCTATGGCAATCAGGATAATCATAGCACTATTACTTGAGCACCAGGTCCTCTCCAGCTGCATTGTCTAAAACAACTCATTTAATTTTCCTAAGAACACCACGGGTGGGTACTGCTTCATCTATCTCTTATTAACATCCCGAGCAAATAAGACCCAGCGTGGATAGGTTATGTCGGTTGTAGGCAGAAGAGTCATTCAATGTTTTAGTTCTTAATCACTATAGTTGAGCTGCCTCTGTGGTTTGAAGCCTCCTGCAAAGATCCATTTGAAGACTGGATACTATTTCCTTTAACTGAAAGGTTTTCCTTTATCTAATTAGTTTCCATGGTGCATTCTGGAGTCTTTAGATACAAACATTTCCTTCCACATGAGGGAAGGAGCCATGCCTCTGTGTTCACCGCCCAGGCTCTCAGTGGTGTGCAACAAATATTTGTTGACCAGACTTAGATTCCTGAGCTGTGGCATTTAGTTTGTGTGGTTTTGGACCAAAATAAACATTTTGTTTCTACAAACAACTCTTAAGGAATATACTGGGGGTGCCAAAAACATGTATACACATTTTAAGAGACGTTAACACTTCGGTCAGGGTCAGCGTTGCTGTAGCAGTAGTTCTCCATAATCAGAAGTGTCTGGATGCTGATGGTAACCACTTTGAGCACCTCTTGTAATGTGACTTGTATTCATCCTTTGAGCATTACACTTTTTTTTAAAGATTTTTTATCGGGGAAGGGGTGCAGGACTTTATTGGGTTATAGTGTGTACTTCCAGGACTTTTTTTTTTTTCCAAGTCAAGTTGTTGTCCTTTCAATCTTAGTTGTGGAGGGTGTCATTCAGCTTCAAGTTGTTGTCCTTTCAGTCTTAGTTGTGGAGGGTGCAGCTCAGCTCCAGGTCCAGTTGCCATTGCCAGTTGCAGGGGGCACAGCCCACCATTCCTTGTGGGAGTCGAACCGGCAACCTTGTGGTTGAGAGGATGGGCTCCAACCAATTGAGCCATCCGGGAGCTCAGCGGCAGCTCAGCTCATGGTGCCATGTTCAATTTTAGTTGCAGGAGGCGCAGCCCACCATCCCTTGCAGGACTCTAGGAGTTGAACCAGCAACCTTGTGGTTGAGAGCCCACTGGCCGATGTGGGAATCAAACCAGCAGCCTTCGGAGTTAGGAGCATGGAGCTCTAACCGCCTGAGCCACCGGGCGGCCCTGAGCATTACAATTTTAATTCAGTTTTTTCCTCTCTTAAAATGTTTATACATATTTTTGGCATCCTCTGTATCTGCCAAACATTTCTTTGGTGTCAGTCTTGTGATGAACTGCTTAGATTATAGGGAAGGAGGTTGGTTTCCTCATTATGAAGGTTATCCCTTGTATGAAAGTACTAGTGAAGTGAATTAAATGGCAGCTACATATGCTGATTGGATCATCCACAGAGATAGCAACTGGAACTAAGTTTATAGACTAATTAGAAATGGCCAGCTTTTATCTAGCACTGCAGAGGAACATAGTTAAAAGAGTAACAAACTTTAACCTGAGAAAGATGTAGGTAGAGTCAGAAGTGGTTCACTTCACTGGCAGTTGAGAAATAAAAAGTTGAGGGTGAGAAAGGGTGAGAATCATTAACAATCCTAAAATGCTTTTATTGTCTGGGATCTATGCTGAATCTCTGAGCGTCATATTTTACTTATTTTCATTTTCCTAACAGCTCTTAAAGGGAAGAACAGTTATGGATTCCCCTTTTAGATAGTAAACTGAGACTCACCAAAGGTAATTACCTACTTTAATGTCACCCAGATATTAAGTAACAAAACTGGGATTCTGACTTGGATTTTGTGGCTCTATCATTGATGCTTTTGAAGCCTAACCATCACAGAGTCTTACCTTCCTTGGGATGAATCAGACTTAAGAGGCTGAAGGGAATAAGAACTACCTGTACCCTTGGAAGTCACCTTCACTTAGTAGTTGTAAGTTACTAAGTTAGTTGCATGTTTTTTATAGTAGGTGAGTATTCTCTTATTAAACCCAGTGCAACTATCATTTATGTCACGGAGTTTGGACCTCAGCACAACTGTCAATTTGGGCCCTGTAATTCTTTGCTGTGGGGGCTGTCCTGTGTATTGTAGGATGGTTAGTAGCATCTCTGGTCTCTACCCACTAGAGGCCAATAGCACAGCCACCCTCACTCCACTCCTTAGTAATGTAACAATCAAAATGTTTCCGAACTTCTCTGTATGACGAAGATAGCAATGAATTATAAGCGTGTAATTATTTTAACAGGGGTCCTGAAACTTCCTGTGTATAAAATTACTTGTACCTAGTTCACAGTGGTTTTAGCATTACTCTGACTTAGTAGGTCTGGGCAGGAGCCAAGGAATTCTGCAAAATGATTTCACCTGGGTTAGTGCTTGGACCATACTTTTAGAGGAAGTGACCACAAAGAGATGACGCTCACATCTTTCCTATAAGCCAGCTATGCTTTCTACTTAGCAACAGAGTGTGCACCTTTGTGGGTGTTTAAATGCTTTTCTCCCTGTCCTTTTAATCTTCCTTTGGTCTGCTGGCCTATCTTGCCAGTGATTAAGTTTACAGTTCAGCTAATGATTGCTCCAGATTTCCCAGCTTGTAAAATCGCGTGTCGTGCATATAAATGTGTAGGATTTTGACCTTTTAAACTGAGGAGCAATTACCGCATATCTTAAGACAGAGGAGGCCACCTTTTGACTTTGAAAATATCACACGGAAGGCATTTTATTTTAGGAAGTCAAGTTTTGTGTTCCTAAATATTTGTTTATTGGGCTTTGTGGTAGCAATTTCAGGCAAAGTTTTATTTTGAATAAGGGCTGAAGCAATTGATAAAAATGAAGTTTGGGATTTAATGATACGATATCATTTTTATGTGGTACTTTTCACCTGTTGGTACAGATAAGCAAGAGTTGGTTCTTTGGATGTATTCTATCAAAATCCCAATTGAGAAGGTTTTGTACTGGAAAGTTCTTCATCTTAAAAAGGCATCCTTTGCATTGCAAAACACTGCTTTGGGCTTGCCTTTGAGAAATTTAAAAGAGATACCATTTATATTGCAGGGTCCCCACCATTCAAAATTTTCTCTGTCATTGTCAGCCACCTACATATTTTTTTAATTAAAATTTTAATTGAGATTTTAGATTCACATGCAGGTGTACAAAATAATACAGAGTGATCTCTTATATACTTTGCCCAGTTCTTCTCGTGGTAACATTTAAAGACATTTAAAAACATTTATAAAACAATATCCTAGTATATTGTAGGATATATAATGTATATGACATATATTCCTTGATATCATCCGCTGATCTTATTTAGCTTTCCAGAGGTTAATTTGTGTGTGTGTGTGTGTGTGTGTGTGCGCGCACGCGCCCACATGCGCGCACGTGTATTAAGTTCCGTATAGTTTTATCACCTGAGTTGGTTCCTATATTCACTAGCACAGTAAAGATACTGAGCAGTTCCAACACCATAAAGATCCCTCATAATTCTCTTTTACAACCACACCCACCTCTCTCTCTTACCTCCATCCCCAACTCCTGGAAACTCCTAATCTGTCCTCCATATCTAACAATGTTGTCACTTCAAAAATTGGGATTGGCTTCTTTCATCAAACTAATATGGGTGGATTCATCTAAGTTGTTGCATGTATCAGTAGTTTGTGTCATTTTACTGCTGAGTAATATTCCAAGGGATGGATGTGCCACAGCTTTTACCTGTTGAGGGACCTCTTGGTTGACTGCAGTTTTTGGCTGTTACAAACACAGATGCTGCGAACATTTGTGTACAGGTTTTTGTGTGACCCTCCGTTTTTAGTTCTCTGGGATAAATGTCCAAGATTACGATTGCTGGGTTGTATGGTAGTTGCATGTTTACTTTTATAAGAAACTGGCAAATGGTTTTCCAGGGTGGCTGAACCATTTTACGTTTGCAGCACTGAATAAGTGATCCAGGTTCTCTGCATCCTTGCCAGTTTTTCTTTTGTCGCTGTATTTTATTTTACCCATTCTGATAGGCATGTAGTGATAATCTCATTGTGCTTTACATTTGTATTTCCCTGATGACTAATGATGTTCATCACCTTTTCATGTCCTTGTTTTCCATCTTTGTATTCTTTTTAGTGAAATGTGTTTTCATGTCTTTTGTCCATTTTCTCTTATAATTGGATTTTTTTTTTTTTTACATTTGAATTTTCAGAGTTCTTTATACTAGTGAATACTAGTGCTTTGTCAGGTTTTAGGTTTGCGCATGTATTTCTCAGTCTGTAACCTGTCTTCCTGTTCTTTTTATATGGGCTTTCGCAGAGCAGAGATTTTTAGTTTTGAGTAGCCCCAATTTATTAGCTTTTTCTTTATAGATCGTGCCATTGGTGTCAAATCCCAGAACTGTTTTTGTCCTTGGTCCCAAGGATTTTCCCCTATGTTTTTGCTGAAGTTTTAGAGTTGTACCTTTAAATCCATGATTGATTTTGAGTTAATATTTGGGTAAGCTCAATGTTCTTTTCCCCACCCGTGGATGTCTGGTTATTCCAGCACTATCTGTTGAAAAAGCTATCTTTCCTTCGTTAATTTTAAATCAAAGAGCATGTTTGTGCTGTCTATTTTTGGGTTCTCTCCTCTGTCCCATTGAGGTGTGTTTCCATCCCTCCACCAACACTGCACTCACTGTCTTTATTACTGTGACTGTATCGTGAGTCTTAATGTCAGGCAGAATGATTCTTCCCTCTTGATTCTTCTTTGTCAAGATTGTTTTAGCTACACTGGGGCTGTGCCTTTCCATATAAATTTTATAATAAGCTTGTTTATGTCTATAAAAACTGTGGGGATTTTTATGGGAATTTCATTAACCCTATAGATGAGTTTGTGGAGAATTGACTATGAGAATTGACTGTTTTTACTATGTTGTGTCACACAGTCCAGGAACACAGAGTGTATTCATTTGTTTGGGTTCTCTTTGATTTCCTTTCAACATCATTGGAATTTTCAGCCACACAGATGCTGTTCAAGTTTTGTTGAAGGTATACCTAAGTATTTCATTTTCTTTGGAGTAAGTATAAATGATGCCATTTTTGTTTCTGTTTCCTTCTCCTTCATTGTTAGTATATAAGCATGTGATTGTGTGTGTGTGTTGATATTTTATACTGCCACCTTCTGAACTCACTCATTAGTTCTAGAAAGTTTTCTTTTGTAGATTCCTTGGGATTTTCTGTGTGGACAATCATGTCTGCAAATAGAGATAGTTTTATTTCATCTTTTTCTTTCTGTATGTTTTTACTTCTTTTTCATTCCTCGTTTTAGTGGCTAGAACTTCTCATACTTGGTTGAAAAAGGGACAAGAGCACACATCCTTTCCTTGCTACTACCTATTTTAATGGGAATGCATTCAGTCCTCCATGACTTATAATGTTAAATGTAGGGTTTTTTTTTAATAAAAGCTTGTTTATCACATTGAGGTAATTCTTTTTTATTTCTGAGTTCCTCAGAGTTTTATCATGAACGAATTTTGGATTTTGTCAAATGCTTTTTCTATGGCAATTGAAAAATCATACGGACGTATGATTTTTCTTATTTAGGTTGTTGTGTGGAGGATTGAATAGCCTACATAGTTTTTTCTTTTTTAATCCTTCAATTTCTCATTTTATTTTCATGATACTGGGTTTGGGGAAGAAAAGGAGTCATGAAGCCTACAGCTCTTAAAACATTGCACACAGGTGCACTTGCTTGTTTGCCCTCATTCCTCTTCTATTTCTCTCTCCATCTTGGGTGACTTAATCTTTGTTTCTCATTGTATCTCTTCAGATAGTTATGCTTCAGATAGTCCAGGCCAGTACTGTTGGAGGAGATACTGTTATTTGATACGTCTGAATCATCTGACTTCCAATTAACACTTACCGTGTTTCCCCGAAAATAAGCCCCAGTTAAGAGTGTCAGCCAGATGGACGCATTTAGTACATTATGATAGTGTTCCAGAAGAAGATGACATGACTGTGTTTGAATAAATATAGATTATTGTACACAAAAAAATAAGACATCCCCTGAAAATATGCCCTAATGCATCTTTTGGAGCAAAAATTAATATACGATCCGGTCTTATTTTTGGGAAAATATGGTATAAGACCTGGTCTTATTTTCAGGGAAACACGGTAGCGTTTCTGAAATGTCCATGGGATTAGATGCTACATGTTTTGTTGCATTGTTTTCCCCAGGCATTGCCCTCCTCACTGTATGATTTTGTGATGGATTCTCTTTTATCATTGGCCAAAGCATATAGGGAAGGACTTTAAATACCAAGAGGGCTGTTTGTTGATGGTTCACTTGCCACCAAAGTGATAAAATACAGGAGAATAAAGAGCCAAAAGAGAATTTAAACAGCAACAACAATTTTCTAAAAGGAAAAAATGATTCTATTGATTACAGGGTTAATCTCAGTTGAACCTGGGTTCTGGGAATTAGTATTAGTGTGTACCTGGGCAACTGGTTCAATCCCTCAAACATTTTTTAAATCTGAAATGGGGACATCTCTCTCAGCGTGGATTATGTGAAATAATCCAAGTCACCCACTCTGTCTAGTGCTTAGGAACCTTGTGTGCTCTCCGAAGGCGTTCTGGTCGTGGGGTGCTGGCTGCACATGGGACAGCTGCATGATATCAGCAGGCAACAAGGTGGCAAGTAGCAGGTAGTTGTGGAATGAATGCTGAAATGGAATTGCTACTATTTTTGGTAAAAGGAACCAAGGGAACATTTTTCAGGAAAAAAGCCAAAATGCATGACACAGTTGTATTTGAGAGTGAACTTGGTAAAAACCTGTGATTTAGAATGATTTGTTACAGGTTGCTTCTTGAGAGAGAGATGCCACTTTCTACCTTGGTGAAGTCTTAGCAGTGTCTTTAAAACTGCCTGTGCGAGAGTAGGGGGAACCTTCCAGAAGACCCACCATAGTGAGTCCCAAACTAGAGCGCCCAGCAGACTCATGTGGGGAATTTATGAATAGGTTTTTAGGAGCTGTTTCCTGGACCTAAATCAGCTGGTTTAGAGGAGGTCCCAGGAATCTGTGTATATTCATTGAGACAAAGATCCCAGGAAATTCTGAAATGGAGCTGGAAGAAGAATGAGGACCCCTGGAATGAAGTCACCATTTGAGGTTTCCCAGTAGCATTTTACGTTCTGCTAGCAATTTTGTGTACAACCCTAGGAAAATCACTTAACCTTTTTGTACCTTCTTTGACTCAGCTTTTTGAAAGAAGGAGGCATAAGGGATAAAACCTCTGACCTACTTTACATGGTTGTTGTGAAGAATTAAACAAACAAACAAAACTGGAAAGCACTTTGCAAATAGAAATTGCTCCATAAATGTCTTTTTAAAGGAATGTAATTTTCTGACACAGTTTTAGACACAAATAGTCTTGTTGAGTGCATCGGCTCAAATTATAAGTATCAGATGACATGGTATCATGATGGCCAGAACCCAAAGTTGGAAGAAATAAGGAAACAACACAAGGTTGTAATGTCTTTTATCTGTATCATCGTTAAAAAAAGAAAAAATAATAACGCTGATGCTAACCTCTAAAATCCACATTTTCCCATTTGGTGTGTTTTGTAATTTTTAATAGGTTACTCCCACCAATTTGAGAATTTAATTAGGAAAATAAATGACTTCTACCATTGCTGCTGTTTTGTTCATCCTCCCTCCACCAATCTCTCAATGAAAGGCCTGCTCCTTCTGTCACAGACACATGTGGGATCGGTTAGCTGTCCGTAAATTGATGCGTGCCTGCAGAGTTGGCGAGGACACTGTTCGTCCCATCCCCTGATGCAAGGTGGGTTCTCCTGGCATTCATCCATCCCAGCAGGAGTGCCTGAGCTTGCTCCCCTCCAAATAGACTGCAGTTTGGTTCCAACGCTGCCTTTCTCCAATGCTAAGACGAATGCAGTTCTATGAATGCAGAAGCACATGCGTTAAATTTGGGATTTACAGTTTATAAACCCATTTTCCACCTCAAAAATTGGAGGCAGGATTGTTGAGGTAGTAATAACTGTCAGACAGGTTAGAGGGGAGTGTCCAGGGGAATTCAGAACACAGTATTTTAGGCAATTGCCACTATATTCTTGTCCTTTAGTTTAATAAACATGAAGGTGGAAGTATAGAATAATTGTTCTGGAGTTGGACTGGCCAGATACAGGTTCAGGATCCATTGTGGCCTCAGCAAGGGATCTAACCTCACCAAGCCTCACTTACCGTGTCTTTAATTTGGGGATGCTTATAGGAATTTTCTCATATAGGTGCTGTGAAGGTCAATGGAAATGAGCATGGAAAATTCTTAGTTGGGGGCTTGGCACAATTAAGTGCTCCGCATAGCTGAGCAGTGTTATCTGCTGGTAAAGACAGTGGTGCCCTGTAGAAACAGAAAGCAAAGCAGGTGAATGAATGTGGATGTCAGAGGGTATAATAGTCTGCATTTAAATATTGTTAAACCCAGAAACCAATAAATTTATCTGTCTGTATTGCTTACATTTTGTGGGACTTTCTCTTAAATGATATTTTGCTACCATGTCGATAGATGTTTATAGTTTTTGGTACAGATAAAACTACACAGTGATGATGGTAGGTGATTTTTTCACAATGTGTTTTTTTGTTTTTTAATTTTTAATGGGGAATATTGGGGAACAGTGTGTTTCTCCAGGGCCCATCAGCTCCAAGTCGTTGTCCTTCAGTCTAGTTGTGGAGGGCGCAGCTCAGCTCCAAGTCCAGTCGCCGTTTTCAGTCTTTAGTTGCAGGAAGCACAGCCCACCATCCCATGTGGGGATTGAACCTGCAACCTTGTTGTTGAGAGCTTGTGCTCTAACCCACTGAGTCATCCGGCTGCCCCTCCGTAAGCTTAGCAGCAGATGGTTGTCTTCAATCTAGTTGTGGAGGGCGCAGCTCACTGGCCCATGTGGGAATCGAACCAGGAACCCTGTTGTTCAGAGCTCATGCTCTAACCAACTGAGCTATCTGGCTGCCCTACAATGTGTTTTTATAAGACAGTGAGTTTGAAGGTTGGATTGGTGGATGGTGAGCTACATCTTTTTGAGTTTCTATGTGCACAAAGTTATTATGGCTTTCTACTCTTAATCAGTGGATGTCTCTATTGACTGCTGATCATAGGAAAAGGGTATCGATTGCTCACTCTGGGAGATAAACACTGACATCAGTTGAAAAGAAATAAGAAAAACTCAAAGTAGTGTTTTAGCTCCATTGTAAGTAATAAGTCAGGAGGTGAAGCTGCATTATATGTGCACAGTTTATACCCTCCCCATTTTCACTTGGAGATCCCCCAACCCACAGAGAAGTGGTCTCCTTTTGTACTGTCCATTGAAACTGGAATGGGTGTTACTAGCATCCCAGAGTCTTCAGAAAGCGCAGAGCTCTTCACACTGCCTCTGAGATAAGCCAATTTGCCAACTGCTCTCCTAGCGTGACCACCTGTTCCTGGGGTCTGAGCCATCCTATTTTAGACACATTCAGGACCCACTTTTTGTAGAATGTCTTTTCTTTTAGTTTTTAATGTTGATATTATCACCAGATAGTTGCACCATTAAAAAAACAAAAGGAATCTATTTAATAAAAATGACATTTTAAAATAATATTACCTGATAGGTATGAGTGCCTATTTTTTACGCCCTTTTTCTTCTCAGTGAAGATTTTTACCTTGTAATGAAACATGGCAGAAAAGAGCAGATTGGATGAGAAGGTACTGTATTTCCTACCAGCTTGGTATGGAGAGACTGGAATATTAAGTACCCACGGATGGTTGGTCATGACGCAGTGTGGGGTGTCCCTGTCTCCCCCTGCATGTGATGTTCCACATTCAGACCAGTTCACCTGCTCTGGAGGGCTGGAGAGAGCCACTCTCTTCTGTTCCCAGGCTGACCTGGGTCAAAGAGGGGTGACATGGCCCGCCAGGCTGGCCTCAGAGAGCCTTTCTGCCCACCTATGAGGGTAGGGTTAGGTGGGAGAACCTCCAGAGTGCAGCTGTCTGTGGCCTGCCTGTTCATACTTCGGGCCGTGGGAGCACGTGCTTGGAGACGGGAGCATCCAGGCCCAAGGGGCAAACGGAAATTCATGGAGCCTAGTTTTTGTCACCTGGACCTTGAGATTCCCAATCTTTTTATTTAATCAAGTAGATTTTAAATTTTATTTCACAGTAGTTTGTAAACTTAGCACTCTTTTGTGTACCACTAAGGAAGAAATTGCATGTATTGCTAAAAATACCATCAATTACAAAAACTGTCTTGATTTCAGAGAGAGAAAGGTATGAGTTATAAAATATGGAAGCTGTCACATCATACATTCCTAAGGGCCACAGGAACTCATACCTGTAAAATCTGAGCTGTGTCTTAGCAGATAGTGAATACTCGGTAGTCATGAACTTTCTTCCTGTCCGCTCTCTCCCAGTGGTGTTTTCTTCCTAATCAATCGATAAAACCTTTTATTGAGCAGATAGTACATACCCGGCATTGTCCTATGTATCAGTGAACAGAAACATGAATTCTAGTTCTGGTGCAGGTTGCACTCTACCCTGGGGACATGACAAAGGACTCACCACCTAAGTGACGAGCAGAACTGAGCCCTTGCTCAGCTCTCCTTTCCTACCACGAAGAGCTGCTTTTCCTCGATATGTCATTGGGGTTGAATGTGTGTGTCAGGAGCATATACACGTACAAGACCTGCCCAACTTCTTATAGTTCATAACCCTTCCGCATTTTCTATGTACCTTGCAATCTGGCTAAGCCAGTGGCTTATCCCAGATCCTTAGTACAAACCATGCCATGCCCCACCTCCCTACTTCTTCCCACGTTTTTCTTTCCCGGTGGTATTTCCTGCCCTCAGCCTTGAACATGTAACTTCCCCAAGCAATCCCAGAAGGTACTTCCTTCCTGATGCTTTTCCTAGTCCTTCCATCTGAATAGAATTTTTCTCCTTAGGCTTTCCCCGCTGTGCTCAGATGGTACTTTGAGAACACCATACTGTAGTGGAGACAGGCACCTTAAGGGAAATCCAGTTAACAATAATTACAGGCCAAAGGTCCTATTGTACTAATGAATACCAGCGTCACATTGAATTATACAAATGTATATTCTCTATTTTAAACAAATTACGACTAGTGTCTTCCAGTTGGGTCATATGGCAGTCCTGTACTTACTCAGTTATTTTTGTATTTTATCAACAGGAAACATGTCATTAAAATCTGAAGGCTCTCCCGACCCCTTTCCTTTTTATATGTGTCTGTTCTACTCATATTTCTGGATCCACTTACATTTGTCTGCCAGAAAGATGGATGTCATTCAGGTATTGGAAGGAAGTGATGCTTCTGTAAATAGCCTTTTTCATCTGGGTGTTCAGTTTCTCCAGCTAGGGCTGAGAGAATCTGATGACGTTTGTGCATTTTTTTCCGTACCCAGGACAGACCCAGCCTGTGCTTCTCTTTGCCTCAGCTCTGGCATAACCTCATCCCGTTCTTCCTTGTTTTCAACACCCAAGAGTAGCTGTGGGGCCTTCATCCGCTTCAGACTTGCCAGAACCCTCCACTTGAAGCTGGGCCCTGCTGTGATTCTAGGTCTCCATCCAGAAGGAGCTGGGCTTTTTCTCGGGACTCAAGAGACTGTGAAAGACTCATAAAAAGGAAAACTCCTTTGCCAAGAGAAAGGGCTGCAAACACCCTCTGTTTCTGCCTCTAAAAGCAGGGCCAGTGGTTTCCACTGCTGTATTTTTGTTTTTTATGTCATTTGAATAACCATCTCCCTACAGGCGCTAGCAACTGTGCGTAGTGCTGAACTGGCCTTCTAGGGTCCTTTGAGAGTGACTGTGTGACAGTATTTTACTGTTTGCAGCATGGCTATAGACTGCCTGTTTTACAGGATTGAAAACCTTCCTGTCAGATGCCCACAGGCTTCCGGCTTTGTGGTCACCTTTCTAACTCTTACGTAATCTGCAAGCATATAGCTGGATTTTTCACTGCATTTAAATTGTTACTCAAAATTTAATGTAGTCATTTTAAAAAGCTATCCCCTAGCTGGTTTGAAAAGATAGAAATCCAGTGTGTAAAAGCCACAAAGGGGGCATATATATATATATATATATATATATATATATATATATATACACATATATATATAGACATATATATATATACATATATATATATACACACACATACATACATACACACGCAGTTGGGGCGCGCGCACGCACGCGTGTGTGTGTGTGGGCATTTCACATATATAGTTTTTCCAGTTCACACAAATCAGTGCAGTACTTTTACACTTGGTTTTCACCTCAGGAAAGTAAATTGTTAAATGTTTCCAAAGTATCAAGTGATCTTGCATTTTAATCGGAAAGACTTTCTTTTTGATGCTCAAGAGCAAAGTTGTAAATGAGTAGAAAATTTTACATTTGGTTCCCGCTGTCTGCCTTTTCCCACACTTTGATTAAGGAAGAGCTTTTATCAACCCATAGAAAATCTCAAAGGAGCTGCCTTTTTTTTTTTAAGGGACAAGCTTCTCCTGGCTCTCTATTGCTGCACTATAGATAATTGATAACGAGGTTATTCTGATAATCTGACTGCACTGACCCATGTAGTTTATATTACACTCACATATGTGTTACTCATGAGAGCCAGGCAGGCCGCGTGTACTTCAGTGGAGGTAAACTGAGGTTAGGGAGGTATAGGAGGCGTGCTCGTGAACTTATTTCCAGGATGTAGCGAACCTCGGCCTCCAAGATTCATCTCCTCTCCTTTAAATGGTCTTGCCGTGCAACTGCCGGGAGTCGTATTAGAATCTGCTGGCCAAGACCAGATTCAGTGGCTGAGTAATTCTTTCAGGATCACTTTCCCTTCCGTCTTTTGACACTTTATCCAACCCTCTGGGTCATTGGCCATCCAAACTTCATTTCCTGGATTGAATTTACATCTTTTCAGGGGGTAGGTGGTCTTTTAACAGTTCTTGGCATAGTTCACTAGTTTGTCCATTTGTTATACTCTTAACACAAATCCCCAGGACTTAAAAGTGTCTTAAATTCATCTCCCAGAAGGTCCTCAGAGTTGCTTCTACATGAATGAAAGATCTATACATTCAAGAGAGAGCTTCTGAAATCAAACCAAGCAGGTTCAGATATTTGCCCAACTTTGTTGATTTTCAGGGTGGAATAAACAGGGGTAATATTAGAAGTCTTTCAACCAAATCAATAAAAATTCAAGCAAAGGCCAAAGTTTCTTCACTCTTTATCTCTGTACCTTTGACTTTCCAAATACTTCTTGTCTGGAAGAAATGAAGCATATTTAATATTTTAACACTCACTGTGTTTCTAGGAAGAAGGTCCTTTGTGCTTTGGAGAAAATATGCTCTTCAGAAAGAATTATGTAAATATTAATTTTTTTCATTAATGTGTTTAATTTTAGACAGCCATGAATATATTTAGCCTTATTTTCAGATTTTCATTTAGCTCCAGAGTTGCATGTGTAATCATTAAAGTTGGACAGATTCTCTTTGGCCATGGAGAAAGTGAAGTTGTATTTGAAGAAAACATTTTATAACCTGGGATTTAAAAACTGTGGGATTGTATTTATATTGTAGAAATCTAACATATTTGAGTTATGTTTTAAAAATTGTATCTGACTACTATTGCTCCCAGCTAAAACATGTAGAAAAATGCCCGGTTTTCTCTATGGGAAAGGTCTATTTTTCTTCTTAATAGAAAATGGACTTAATTGAATTATTAAATGAAATCATTGCACTTTTGATTTGGACAACCTAAACCATACAAAGTTTGAAATTATAAAGCATTTTCTTAAGCAGTTGTTTGTTGGGATAATGGTTCTGTTACAGTGAGCTACCAGTCCTCCCCCCCTTCACTGTTTCCCTCCTTTTTCTTTTTCACATTAATGGTGTTTCATCGTAAATATTTGTTTTACAATATGCTTTTGTTTGTAGTGTTACTACGAAAAGCTTAAGGGTGACTCTCAAATGTAAATTATTTTAAAAACCATACAATTAGAACACCTTAATTCTAGATCACGGGTACTTCATCTCTCTCCAAGCTCATGGAAGACACCACAAATCTATCAGTCTTCCTTGCTGAGCGCAGATGTGCCCTCTTGCTTGTTTTCACCACTGCTCTGCCAGCTGCCTCCATCAGTCATATGAAGATGAAATTTGTTTGTCGTCTTTGAATGAGAGTATTTAAGGAAGGTCCTTTTATGAGCAACACCCTGTGCTGATGGGAAGTACAGAAGAAATGTTTTATTCTAGGAATTTATATTTCTGGTTTGGAAGGTTATTCCAACACCAGGTAGAACGGTAAGCAAAGTGCAGATAAAAGTTTTTGTAATTAATAGGACACAGATGATCACTTTCCACGCAGGAAAATCCTGAGTTGCTCTGATTTTATCTGAAATCGGACAGTCAGAGGAACCTCGTTCGCCATTGTGCTAAAGCTTGAAAAACCTGTTTCCTTTGTAAAATTTAAGCAAGAACCAAGATACAGGTTTCAACCAACATTTAAAATCAGTATTTTAGGAAATATTTAGAAATGGAAATCTATATCCATATAGCTCGATTTCCACTTCATATATATATATATATATATATATATATATATATATATGGAGGTCATCAGCTGCGTTTGGCCCCAGGTATACATGTTCATTTTGGTTCGAGTTTTGAGTAATTTAGGATCAACAGTTCAATCGTGCATAATTTAGTGATTCAGCACAGTAATAAAACCTGGAACCTTCTGCTTCTTTGTTTCTTTTCTGCAGGAATTAAGGGCAGATAGGAAGAAAGCAAACATGAATTAATTTGATTTTATGTGCTTAAGCAGACATAATGAGAATCTGTTGGTGTGGCAGAAGTTACCACAAATCTACATAAAAATGAATAATACTGACGTTAAAAGAAAGAGCATTAGTTATGTTGCTGTGATGGCAGACCTAAATCACTTCTCAGGCTATGTATGCTTACACATAAGGGTCTCAAGTTCCTGAATTTATTGGACATTCCATGGAAGCTGATGTGCTGGAGGGGTCTGAAGCATGGCCCTGCCTATTCCAAGTGAAATTTCCTGGTGTTCCTTTCATTTTCTTGCCCTTTCACTAACTAATGCCTTATTTTTCTCAGAAAGACTAAAAAGACTTTTCCAAAGAGAAGAAATGAAATGGGTTTCCCCACCCTTTTTGGTAACCAGGTACTTTTAATAGCAAGGCTATTTTTGGCTTCTTTCCTTGGCCAATATTGTGATACTTTTTTGAGCACACTGGGGCCCACAGGCTCAGTGGCAGCTCTTGAGTCGAAAATGCAGAGATCAGTTACCAAGAATCCCAGATTTCCTGTTACAAGAGGTCAAGCAAATGGTACAAGTTGCATAAGTATTTCTTGGAGATAAGCTGTTCTCTCAGCTCAGTGTACTCTTTCCAGCTAGCTAATATGAATCTCTGTCAATTCAGGGTTTAATCTTTAGGACCGTGCAGTTTACATGTGAAAGGTAGCGAAATTATTTTTTAAAAACCAGCTACAATTGATAAGATTTGTTGGAAAAATATAATTGCTAATATTGCTGCCATGATATTCGTACATGATAAAATATCAAGCGAGGTTTTCATCACTGATAAAGATTAAAGTTTGTTTCAAAATCATTTAGAAACTTTATTATCAAAATTGGGGCATAGGGATCAGAGAGTATCATATACTCCCTGGTTTATTATCCTTGAAGAGGCCTCTCGTGGATTGTTTTATCTTTATTTTTCTGCACTCTGATTCATTCTTTTTTTCCAAAGATCCTCACTAGTAATGGTTTTAATTCATCTGAAGGTTTTTATGTTGTAGAGCTCATTCTGTTATTATGCATTTTTAATTAATGCCATCTTTGAAAATCTATCTATATTGTTTTATGTACATCTTGTTAATTGCTTTCAGTAGCTTTGTAGAATCCATTGATCCCATTCCTTTTATTCTCTCAGGGAAGGACACCTTGCTTGTCTATCACCTGTTGCCTTAAACACCTTTATATACAAAGGTGTGTTTATATGTGTGTGCACCGTCTATATAAAAATGGGTTTCTTGAATTTTTAGTGAACTGTGCAAAATAGTTAATTTGTTTATTAATGAATTTCACCCAAATCATCTCTTTCACTTGCTAGAATGACTGTACCATTCTATACCACCATTGTTTGTATATGGATTCACGTGAGCTTACCAATAATGTAACTCTTTTAATTTTGCCTTCTCTTGTTGCTAGTGAGGTTACTATATATCATTTTATATCTTTAACCATTAGAGTTCCCCCTCCTGGAATTTGCCTATTCAAATCAGTTTCTGTTTTAAAAAATGAATTTTCCTGACTTTCCTAGCAGTGGTCACTGCATTTTGTTAACTCTGTTTAAGAAGTTTACTATGAAGTTGTTTTTCGCAGCACTTGGAGCAGACTTTTTGCCTGTGAAGCACCCCCTGAGATCACTCCTTGCATTTCTTTTGGCCTTTTAACAACCTAAAATCTTGCTTGTACTTGTGCAGTTGTTCCCTCATTAGCTCCAGTCTCCCTGCAGTGCAGCCAAGAAAACGTGAGCAAACCCTGTTGAGTCACTGCTTTGCTTAAAACCTTCAGTGGCTTTCCTTGACCTTCAGGAGAAAGGCTTGAGTTTTTGCTGGGTCTTGAGGACATTCCCCCTACCCCCTCCACCCGGTGATTTAATCACTGACTCAGGTCCTCCCCTGGGCTCTGTCTCTGTGTTCCAGCCACAGATAACTTCTTCCTTACCTTTCCTGTGCCTTCTCCAGCCCATCATGTGCTCTTCACTCTGCTCCTGTTGCCTTCCTCTGCCTGGAAAATATCTACTTTTCAAGTTTCTCATAACATCTTCAGGAAAGCAGGACCCCCCCACCTGCCCCAACCCATCTTCACACTAGGTTAGATTTCTCTGTGTTTTCCATGGCAACTTTGCTTCCTTTTTTGAAACTCTTTCTACACATCCAATATTTAATGAACTTTTTGTTTAAAGACAAAAAGTTGGGAGCAGAGGCATTGGGAACTCAATGAGGTCTGTACCTGTGTCTTATTTCTCTCTGCTGGATCCCAAGCGTCTAGCTTAGCAGGTGACACACAGCAGTGCAATTAATTGATGTTGACAGAGGGATGAAAGTGTGTGCATATTAAATACTAATTCCATGACTTTGGCTTTGTGCCTCATTTTTACTGAACATTGATATCATTAGTTCATTGGGGCCTCCTTTTGATTTTGCGGTTTGCATTTACTATATAAATATATTTAATTGCATTTTTCTTGCTGATCAAATAAGTATACTTAAATACATTCCTCTCTGTTAACACTGTCTACAGGTTTATTTTAATAGGGATGAACATGTGTGTGTATATTACTATCTTAAATATCATTATATACTGTGCTGCTATGTCATGGTTTGTATAATTGTTCCCTTATTTTGAAGCATTAGGTTGTTTTCAATTTCATCACTTTGTAATGAAATACAATATTTCTTGATATAAATTAACTTTTTTCCCCCACGTTATTTCTTCAGAATTACTGCTTTTGAACAGCTCTTATTTGGTTTCATGGCTAAGCAGTATGTACCTGTTTATGGAGAGCTCCACCAAAATTAAGTTTTATAATTTCTTTGTGTTTTACTGTCTCTGAAGTATAACATTAAAGTTGTGTCCATTTGCATTTCTTTCTCTGCTGGTAAATCTGTAAATTTTTCACCAGGATGATTTCCGCCCTCAATTTCCTGTATTTACATTGTCAGTGTGCATCCTTTGATGTCTTCCTAACATAGTCAAATCTTTCCATTCTGTGAGTGGCATAAGGAGCTAGCAGTCAGGATCTTATCTTCCAACTTACTCCTGTTTTGAGTTTTTTGGAACCTCACAGGATTTGCTTCTAATAACATTCTTTGATATTCTTAGAAAATATGCAATAATATAGAGTCAGCTTTAGAAATAACTCCTTTATAAATAATTCCATTTAAATGTAGTTATGGCCCCTTAGCACTGCTAAAACCAAACCAAAATAGTAACACGTTTCTTCATTGGGGTGAGACATATTCCACTGAAAAGACAGAAATTCACATAATAGAGAGTGTGTTTTCCTGGTTCTATTTTAAATTTAAAAGTTGTTTATGGATTTGCATTCCATAGTGTCGCGACATCATTTAGAATTAGGCTTTGCTTACTGAACTCAAACTACAAAACTTCACTTAAGCGTGACTCAATTACCCTTTAATGTACACATAAAGCAAGGAAAAACTCCATCGGAATTTGTCATTATGATTGATTCTTGTGCACAGAAGACTGGAAATCTTTCCCAAAACTTTCATGGCGGTTTTTTTGATCTTTTGGCTTTTTGTTTGATATACTTGAATAATCTACATAGTTTTGATATTTAATTCCCCTTATTCTTGTCAATTGGGAGCTAGGATTGGAAGGTTGGCATTTCTTTATTCTCCATGCAGTTAGGGGTTTCTTCTAAAGCATTTAAATTATGCAGAGCCTAGAATTATTTCAAGAGTGGTTTAATAAGCGTATTTGAGTTTATTGGGGAGACAGAACTGCATGGATTTGAAGTCATAGCTTGATGGTTAGGTTTTATTTATTTATTTATTTATACACCAGTTAAGGGTATTTCTTTTTATCCCCAATTTCTCTTCTCTACTGGTTTTTCTCATGCTGAACATAGGATGAACTTTTACGTGTGAAGGGCCGTAATGGACAGTTGGGCAAAATGTTCACCATACAAGAGCACTGGACAAGGAGAAATGGTGGGTGCATTCCCATGCAATGGGCACCTTTTCCCCTCATACACGTACACTAATGAGGTGGATTGATATGTGGTTTTGTGATGTGGGACTTGAGTAGTTGCTAAGAATTTTCTAGGTTTTGTATTTCCATGTGGATTTCTTTTCTTTTTTTTTAATGAATGATATTTTATTGGGTCTTTTTTATTTATTTTTTTTACAACTGAAACTCAGGGAATTCAGAACAAACATCCTTGCCCGTGAGCTTCTTACAGACACTAGGAAAAGTTTCAACCTTGTGTTCCACATGGTTCCGCTGAGCTTGGTCGATGTGGACCTTTATGAGCCGGTTGCCATCCAGTTCCCCCACAAGAGAATGTGGGCACATTCTCTTGCCCACAATCTCACTTGGGAAAACCAAATCCTCCAGGATCGCACCGTGCACGGCTGTCAGAGTGCGGCTCCTGGGATGCTTTGGCTTATTTTTTGTATGGCTCTCTCGAGTTGGATTCGGCAGAATTCTCCTCTGAGCGCTAAAGACAAGGTGCGTCCCACTGAACTTTTTCTCCAAGTCGAGTACCAGCTGGCCTTGGGTTTCCTGGAAAGATTTCAGTTGGGGAACAGGAACAAAGATTATCGTAGCTTTCCGATCGCCACCAACCTCAATTTCCTTGGCTACTGTTTTATTCAGCGCCGAAGCTGGGCCTTGAGGTCCGAGAGCCTGGGAGACGCAGGATTTGAACTCGTCCGGCTTGTCCACTTGGGCTCACGGGCTTCTCCTGGGTGATCGCCGGCCTGCGAAGAGTCTGTGTGGCTTTCTTTTGCCTTTTTATCGTCTTTCTTTTGTGATCCTCAAGAAGAGCTATCCAGTTGTCTGGGCCTTTTTATTTCTGTTTATAGCATATTCCTCAATAACTCAGCGTCCTTGGCTGGAGCTTTGTTAATCCTGGTCGTTTCATCTCAAGTGCAGTGCCCTCCATTGTACTAGGAACCTCGGAGGGAATATCCCCAGCCTTTAGTTCTTTTGCTGCTTTCTACTCACCAGTGGGAATGCCTGATTTTTCAAAAGCCATGTAAACGGAGAGGCATGGTCTGAGGAAGAACTCAGCTCTCAGAGATTAGTACAGATTTTCTAAGAGTTTTTCTTTTGTGTCCCTGCTATAACAAAAGGAAAACTACCCACCACCTGTTTTTCAGCCTAATTGATTGTATTCACAGTGGGACCCCTGTGAATAAAACTCTGGTTTATTTCCCGTCCAACTGGGGTTGCTTTTCTTCTCATGGAAGCTTGACTTCAGTTCCTGTCTTGAGTGGAACAGAATTCTGGCAGATGGTCCTGTAATTGACATCATGATCAGAAATCAGATGAAGGTCAAGATAAAGATTCTACTGCTCTCCTCTGTCTCTTTGACTTCCTTGACCCACTTTTCCTATGTTGGAAAGCAGTAATTTTACTTGACGTAATATTTCTCTGTGATTCCATGCTGGCTCTTGGCATGAGATGTAAAGTTCACTGATGTTCTTGGAGACAGGCCTTTTACTTTAAGTCAAATCAATGCCCTCTGGGGACGTTAGCTTTCTGCCTCCTGCTCAATTTTAAGAAACGTGCTGGGGACTCTCCACCGCATTTGGCAGCTCCCTGCCATCTGGTAGTCATCGCTGTCTTACGTTTCTATCATGCTATGAAGACAGCGGTGTGGGAGAGGGTGTTTGCCCATCCCCTGGTTTTCCTGTTCCACGTTTAAGCATCTGAAAGTTTTCTTCATACGTAAGTCAGAACAGTCTTTGTCTTTGTGAATGAAGATACTGTTCTGCAGTGACATACCTGCCTAGTTTCATTAGCTCAATTTTCTTCCTAACTTATTACTAAGGAAGTAAAAGTTTGACCCTAAAGAGAACATATGATTAGGTAGTATATAAGTCAGTTATATAGAAAGAGAACTGGAAGGATATACGTAAACCTAATAAATCATAACCTCTCCTTTGAAGAGGAGGAGAAAATGGGCAGGGAACATACGGGTTTTGTAAGGGATGTATTTTGTTTCACCAAACTAACTGTATTTTTCCCTCTTTTAAAATGAGAATCTATTTAACTTACAAAATAATTTTTAAGTGGCCTAATTTTAAAAATCATTTTCAGATAAATGTCTCTATTATTAATCCTGCATTCCTTTTCCCTCCAGCACGTTCTAAGCAAAGCAATCTTTCTCAGCCACTTTGCCTGTTCTGTGTTTCTCAATATTCCAGGACACCTCTCACTTCCCTCCTGTTGGCTTGAATGTGATGGGGTTGGGGGGTGTAGTGGGGGGTGGGTGGGGAGGTGGGGTGTTGTGCCGAAATCCTGACTAATGTGGAAGTATTCATGTTTCTTTACTGCTTTATAGCAAGTGAAGGCTTCAAGTTGGAGGAAGGTGTTGTTCAGCAAATAGAGCCGTGGAACATATCTCATTTGTCATCATCTTATTATTCCTTAGCCTGTTTCTGGAGATCAGTGCGATCAAGTTTGTGAATCCTTCTTCAGAATCTGTAGTTTGAGGCTTTGCTGAGTGAGGCCTTATGGAAGGAACTTGTGTGTTCCTGTCTCTCCATGCCCCCCCCCCTCCATTCCCCTAAGTTCAAGAAGTGTTTGTGTCTGATTATTTTTCAGATATTCTGCGTTAATTGAAATTAAGTTTTCAACAAGAGCACTAAATCTTACTGGGTATTATTAGAGTACAAAGCATCATATTATTACTTGATTTAAAGTCAAATACTTGACCCAAATAATACAGGAAATCCCAAATAGTGACACTGACAGTAGATAGCTTGGGTTGCATTTGTAACTCCTAGCTGAACAGCAGAAACAATTACAGCTCATTTGTGAATTAATGTGTCTGGACATATGAGTTAAAAGTCATCAAGTAAACTATTTGACTGTTGAATAGAATATATACAGAGCACTGTTAAGACAGACGTGAATATTATGGCACTTTAATCCCCCAGCCCAAAGGGAGTAAGCTGTATTTGACATGGGGGACATTTTAATTTACCTCTTAGTCAGGAAGCTGAAGAAACATTCTCTTTGTAAGCCATTGAAAGTTGGCTCTGTTTTTCTTTGTTGGCATTTGTAAATTGAGGTTATTGTAGCATTCTGGCCATTTTTGGCTTTATACAGAGAACTGTAAGGTCTAATGAAAATACAGTTTGATTCAAATAGGGCAGTGTTGAAAATTATTTTAGTAACAAGATTATCATAGTTCTAAATTAATTTTGAAAATCCTGATTTTAGTGCTAGATGGTACCCAAGAGACTGTCTATTTTGACCTCCCCTCTGTATTTTACAAGTGATTGAAGTGAAGCCATGGCAGAACAGTGCTGCGAATAAAATCTCAACTTTCAAATCAGGCTCCTTTTTATATGTACTCTAATATGAAGCAGTGATGATTTGGGTTACCTATGGAATTCCGTAGATGCCTGTTGAATTATTCCTGTTTTGGCAGAAAAGTTAAAAGTATATATGCTGTGTTTCCCCGAAAATAAGGCCTAGCCACACCATCAGCTCTAATGCGTTCTTGGAGCAAAAATTAATAGAAGAGCCGGTTTCATATTACAGTAAAATAAGACTGGGTCTTATATTAATGTTTGTTTCAAAAATGCATTAGAGCTGATGGTGCGGCTAGGCCTTAAAACACGGTATTGTTGTTATTATGTTTATCTATATACATTGTAGTCGTTATATATGTTTAGTCACCAACTTGTATTGGGCTTTATATATGTCCAAAATCCACCCCCCCCACACACACATATTCAATTCTCGTAATAGTCATGTGACATATAGGCACTATTATCATGCCTATTTTAAAAATGAAGAAACTGAGGTATAGGAATATTAAATAACTTGCGTTGGGGTCAGTTAACTTTGGTCAAATGTGGTAAATCCATTTCCATTGCAGATCTCAAGCTTTTCATCACTATATATGAAAGTCTAGTCTCTAACAGGGCATTTATAAATTTAAAAATTACATTCTGAAAATGTCAAAACAATGGAACCAAAGTGATGATGAATGATGTCCATTCTTGTGGCTAATTTTTCCTTGTGTTCTGAGCTGTCCTCCTCTCAAGCCTTTTACATGTCTTTGTCCCAGTGCTGTGGGGGCTGGAAGGCCTTCGTATCCGTCCTGGCTGGCTGACTGCAGATGCCCTTTGGTTATGGTGGCAGCCGGGGCTTATTGGCAGCTGTTGAGTCGGTGTGAATCTGTGCGGGTCAGGTCTTCCAGCCTAGACGCCTGGCTCCTCATTATGCCTCAGGAACCCACACTTTCCACAATCCTTCTGCCCTACAGCGGCTCACATCAGTGCATTGCTATGTCAGGCTGAATAATTCGCAGCATTTAGCACTTAAATTGGCTCATTGCAGACAATCCAATTAGAATAAAGTCTATTATCGTTTTGGTACCTTAGAATGAAATGGAGTGTTTAAGCGATGAACACGCCAAGTTGCCTGGCAGTTGCTCTGCGTCTAACTCATCTTCGTCTTGCAGGTTCTTTGCATCTTGCTAAAATGACACCCTGTCTTGGTGTGAGCCATGTATGAAGTTTGGTGACACGCCTTTCTTATACAAGCTTTCTTGTGATGTCTCAGTATCTCTAGGCTCCTGAGAGCTCAGCAAACACCTCTCAAAATCTCGGTTCCGGGTCTGGCTAACAAGGAACATTCAGTGAAGGTTTCTTTTCACATTGAGGCAATAACCCAAACAGGCACTGATAAAGGATGTGGCCACATCCTGCATCAAAGACACCATGCAGCTTAGAGATCAGTAAAATAGAAGTTTAAAGTGGGAAGCAGTTGATAGAACTCTTAAATGAGAACAGAGGAGGAAGTGGGGTGAAAGGCAGCGTGGCGGAGAAATGATCCAAGAAAGGTGCTAAACAAAACGTCCTTGCGTTGAGCCTAGGATGGATTGACGGTTTCTAGATGTGGTGTTAGGTTTATGAGCAGACATTTTGATATCTGTGTGAAAGTGAGGCGCTCCCAACTCAGAAAGAAACAGCTGTTCTTATGTCATAAGGACACAGATGCATTTGGACTCATCAGGCCATAATTGAGAAAGAAGTCAATTATTAACTGGAGATACATATTTTTATTTATTTGTTTTTACTCACCCTCAGATGCAACATGGTAGTCTGATGAAACCATTCGGTTCCAAACCTGGGTTTGATACTCAGCTTCATCGTTTTCTGGTTGTGGGACACACTAACTAGAGAGAGGCATGGCAATTAATCTCTCCGAGCTTTATCTAAAAATGAGCATAACATCTCCCTGTACAAATAATAGTAAGGATAGGAAATAGTATGTAAATGCCAGTTGCATTTAGTAAATCTATCAATGTTGTCTGTTTGTTTATTTCAGCTGTAAGCTCAGAAATCACACAGACAAGAAAGGTCCCTGGAATAGTTTCCTATAACCTTTTAAGGTTTTGAAAAGGGCTGTATTTGAATTAGACACCATGGATGGAGTGGGAGACCGGGGGTGGGAAGTGCCCTTGCCACTGAATATGGCAGTGATTTAAACCATTTCTCTCTACCTGTTTTTCCTTTTTGTTTAAGGTACGTTTTGTATAGCTGGCCAACTGATCCACATTGATTTCTTTTACACTGTGAGTCAAAAAGTCTGCCTCACTTCCTGGGGAAAGCCTGGTTCTGTAAATGTCCTATTATCCCTCTGTAAATGCTGTTAATGGCTTCTTGAGGAGCGTCCAGTGGTTGTGATTGTGGGGCTGGGAAATCTCTGCACTCTGCTCCCACACTGCAGTGGGTGAGTTGGTTTTTAACTTGGTTCCCAGTGGTGGAAATGCTCCCACGAGGTCAGAGCATTGGTGCTTGTAATTCCTGTGATCCCTGCATGTGAAGGCAGAGACCTGAACTCCAATAGACTGGTACTGTCCTTGGGAAGCACAGCTTTCGAACTGCAAAGGGAGTGTTGTTTTTATGTGGCATCCAGCCATCAGATAATCGCTTGTCCCTTGTTTCCTTCCAGGTGCTGCGTGGAGGGTTGGACGTGCAGATGTGGTTGGTGGTCTATGGTCGAATAGGGGAGTGTTTGGGGCTTTTCCAAAGTAAGGATGTGACAGGGATAGCAGGACAACTAGAGAATGGTTAAGTGGTTACTCTGTTTATGCTGCAACAAAGAGAAAGCAAATAAAAAGCCAGACAATATCTAGATTCATTTGTTGATGGACCTACTTATCCACTAATATACTGTTAAAATTAATTAAACAAGGAGGCCATTAGACTGAAGTGGCAGCCTATGTACCAAACAAAAATCTAAGCCTGTAAATGCTTCAAGGTTTGATTTCATAATCAAATCCTAAGGTCAACCCATCACAAACAGCCAACTAGGCCTTAAGCCATAGCCAATCAGTAGTTTCCTTACTTTGCTTCTACCTTTCCTCCACAAAAGTCTCTCCCCACCTTCTGTTAGTGGATTGTTCTACCCACTTCTGGTTTGGTGCTGCCCCATTTTAATAAACTTTTGCTCAAATCAACTCTTTACATTTTTAATCCGTTTTAGTTTAACTTTGAACACTATCTATCCACCGAGTATGAGAAAGCAGCATTTTGAAAACAAAAATGCTTCAGAAACTGGATAAAAATTTGCTACCCATGCTTTCCTTCACCCATCCCTCTTCAGCTCTTCAGCCTGTCCTTAGGACGGGGGCACAGAAATCTTTCTTCCCTGGGCCTGCCTTAAGAGCAGTCACCAATAGCCACTGGCTGTTAATTCTGTTAGTTACCCATGAGAAGAAGAAGAAGAAATTATCACATGGTAGTGCTGGGATCCCAGGCACCAGTTAGAGAATTCTTTTGATTCTCACCCATAACAGGAAGTGTTGTAAGTGTGAAACCCGACTGGTCCCGCTGCAGAGGTAATCTCAGAAGTGTGATGAGCTGTAGTGTGGGAGAGGGAGGAGGGCGTCCCCACATGAGGAGAGGTTTTTCTTGGTAAGGAGCTAATGCATGCCCGTACTTGTCGCCACAGCTCAGTTCTGGAACAAACCCATCCTCACTTGTCAAATGCGCTTTCCAAAGTTTTTCCAACTCTGTGCCTCTGGGACGACATGTCCAGAAATCATTGCTATCCTTCCTCATTTGCAAGCTCCTCCCAAATGTGTGAATGCCATTGTACACAGATGAGGTTTTGCAGAATTTTAAAAAAAATTTTTAAAAATATTATCTTTAGAGAAATTTTAGGTTCACAGCAAAATTGAGAGGCAGGTACATACATTTTTCAAATACCGCCTATTTCCACACAGGCATAGCCTCCCTCAGGATCAGCAACCCCACCAGGTGGCTCTTGTTATAAATGGTGAACCTGCATTGACGTCATCATCATCCCAAGCCCATCAGGGTTCGCGGTCATTGCTCTACATTCTGTGGATTTGGACAGATTTATGATGACGTATATTCACGATTATAGTGTCCTAGAGAGTAGTTTCACTGCCTTAAATCCTCCGTGCTTTTCCTAGTCGTCCCTCCTTTCCCCCAAGCCCTGGCAACCACTGATCTTTTTTACTACCTCCGTAGTTTTGCCTTTTCCAAAATGTCATATATGATGGACTTGTATAGTATACAGGCTTTTCAGATTGGCTTCTTTGCATTTAGTACCATGCATTTAGGGTTCTTCCATGTCTTGTCTTGGCTTGATAGTATCTTTTTAGTGCTGAATATTATTCCGTTGTCTTAATGTATCACCGTTTATTTGTCCATTGACCTGCTGAAGGACATCTTGGTTATTTCCAGGTTGTGTCAATCATGAATAAAGTTGCTATACAAGTTTTTATGTGGACATGAGTTTTCAAGTCCTTTGGGTCAAGTATCAGTGAGAATGATTGCTGGATCTTACGGTAAGAGTATGTTTAGTTGTGTAAGAAACCGCCCCAATGTCTTCCAAAGAGGCTGTACCACTTTGTATCCCCACCAGCAACATATGAGGGTTCCTATCACTCCATGTCCTTGTCACCTTTTGCTGTTATCAGTGTTTCCATTTTGGCCATTTTAATAGGTGTTTGCTGAGTGTTTTGATAGAAGTACATCTCCATTTTAAGTTAGACATACTAAGACAAAGAAGACATTTTAAGATAGAAATAGTGAGAGATTGATAAAGGGTACAAACTTTCAGCTCTAAGTTAAATAAGGTCTGAGAATCTAATGTAAAACAAAATGACTATAGTTGATAACACTAAAAAATAAGATGGACGGTTTTATATTTTTGAAATAAGTGCATTTTTTAAACATTGGTATGCTATTCGTTAAAGAATGTGTAATACTTTAAAAATTGTAATGATATAATTTAATAAAGGTAAATTTTGAATGGATGCTATCTTAGATTTGGGGAATTCTGATGTTTTCTTTTGGTCTCCCCTGTTCAATTGTAAACTTACAAACAAGCAAACGTCTTTCAACATGCACCATAAATTTTGGCTTACAGTAGGTAACCTTATGTTGCAGCAAACTGAGAGGGTGTTGTTCTAATAAAATAAAAGTTGATTTCCTTTCCCCCCTCCTTTCTCCTCTGTCCCCCTCTTCTATCTTCACTCTCCCCCGCCTTTCCTTCCAGTTATTGAGAACAGCTTATTGAGAACAGCTAAGGGAAAAATGATTGGGCAGTCTACTTATTTGGCTTCAGGAAAGTTCCATTTTCTTTTTTGATTTTCATTTAACCATCGGGACACTGGTAAATATAAACCTGGATAAAAATAAAATGATGGAGGAACAAGAAGGTTCGTAAGGTGTTAATGGAAGACAGTAGAAGCAGATCTGAAATGGAAAATGGTACATTGGAATGTAATATCCCTTGCTGAGGGGTGTTACTGGATTCTGTAGTTACAGGTCAGAAAATTGGTTTCCTTCCATAAAGTCTTTATAGAAAACAAAAAGCAGCACACGTGCATATTTAGCTTAATTAAACCATACCTTAACATCTTTATGTGTCACTTGAGATTCGATAGCCTTTGTGTGTTTAACATAAACGGAGCATTTAGACCTGTTTGTAATTGTTTCAAACATGAATCTAGATTTAGTATAAAGGAAACTTTTTCTAAAATGCAAATTCTACTTAATCAGACAGCATGTTTCAGTTTGCTGAAACTTGTGCACGGATGGGCAGCTGGTGAGCCACATACCTACTTCCAAGTACAACGGACCTGCCGTTAGGATGCTTGTCCTCAGCAACGGACCCTTTCCCCTCAGGCACCGTCCTGTTATCACCTTATTGGACTTAATCTGGGCTAAAATTTAATGTACCAATAGGTGTTGGAAAACATACCTCTCCTGGATCACTCCGCTGCATATTCATCTAGAAAATTTGCTTCATGATTCAGCAAACATTTCATGAATGTTTGTGCTAAAATGCTGGGCTAACAGGTTTTGTGCTTTACGTGGGTATGTGGTCAGGAGTGGGAGATGGATGAGAAAGCTGGCAACAGTAGCGGGATTCACAGGGAGGGAACAACAGGGCAGCATGGAGCACATACTCCTGTAGTGAATGAGTAAGTGCGTGTGTATGTGTGTGAGTGAGAGAGAGCGAGAGCTGGAGCGAGACTGAAAGCATGCGTGCATATGAGACAGAGAGAGACAGAGACAGAGAGAGAGAGAGAGAGAGAGAGAGGCAGAGACAGAGAGAGAGAGAGAGAGAGAGAGAGAGGCAGAGACAGAGAGAGAGAGAGAGAGAGAGAGGGAGAGAGACAGAGAGAGACAGACAGAGAGGCAGAGAGGGAGAGACAGAGAGAGGGAGATTGTTGTGGGACCCGAGGAAGGCCCTCCTGTGGAACAGGCGCAGGGCCTTGCACTTCCTGTTTCCTGTCTGGGACATGCTTTGCTCTGTACCTCCATCACCCACCCCACCCTCAGGGCATATATCTTGCTCCTTCACTCCATTCTGATGTGTGTTCAAACTTCATCTTCCCATGGAGACATGCCATACCAATAAGCCCTTTAAAAATAGTACTTCTGACATGCTCTCTTCCTTTCTCCCCACTTCCTTTAATCCTTTTCTGAAAAGCTATCCCACTAGCCATTGTTATGTTCTTCCATTAGAATTGAACCCTTTGCACCCTGTTGTTTTCCCAGTGCCTACAGCTTAAAGGAACTGACTAAAATTTATTAATTAGTGCTGACATGATATATCAGCTCGGTCTTCTTTATAAATTTGAGCCCTTTAACTAGTTGTGTGTCTTGGCCCCAAACATCACAAAACTAAGCTCTGTTTTGCATGTGTGTAGGTAGGGGCCCTGCACTGTGTAATGACAAATAATGGCTTTAGAATAGTGCCAAGAGTGGATTTAAACATACATGATATTTGCTATTCCCGGGTATTTCTTTACTTGCTGAGTGAAGTAGTCTGGTTTTTTCTTAAAAACAGAGGCCTCATATTAAATCTGTTATTCATATTTCCTTGAGGAGGAATATTCAAATATAGCCTACAATAGACTATTAATGATCAGCTACAGGTAAATAATATGGCATGGGTGTTTGCAATACAGAAAACAAAGGGTTTGATGTCACAATAGTTTGAGGGGAAAAGAAGTTAAATTTTAAAAAGGATCAAGGTTTTTAGGTAATGTATTTGAATGACTTTCTACATTTTTGCTTTAAAAATGAAACAGCAACAATATATTTTTTGTTTTTATCATCCAGTAAGTATTCATCTCACACATACATAGGAAAGGTATTAATGTTATACCTATTTTATGGATTAGAAAACCGAGGCTTGGAAAGGTAAAATAGTGTTCCCAGGTCCCTAAGCAGGAGCTCTATCCAGGCTCTGACTCCACAGCCCATATTTATTATTTTATCATTGTGCCATAATGCTTTAAAACATAATAGAAGGAATGTATCAACTGCTAATTTTATCAAGAGAACTATTCATCTTTGAAATAACTAGTTAACCATCCATTTCCATCATACTACTTTGCGACAAGACAATTTTATAAAAACCTTAAATGTCTTTTTATGATATCCTGCAGTAGCTCTTATGCTCCAGGAACTTGGAGCATATTATCCTTGAATCTCCTGCTTCTTTTTCCTTTTCTTTCTTTATTCAAAATTTGTTTCCTCTTAGGCTCACCAAAGGTTGCCGGCTATTGTGTGTTCTCTCTGGTGTGGACTCCAGTTGGCTGGAACATGGACCATCCATCCTGCTGTGTGCCAGGGGTCTACTGGTCATGCAAATTCTGACCTGGACTTCCAGGGCTCACCGCTTCTGGATATGGCGATTCCAGATTTGGAAACGTCATTCCGTCCTGCCTGGAAGTGGTCTAAGAGGAAGGAAATGGAGTTTGTGGGGGCTCAAAGACAGGTTATTGTTATTAATAGGCGGCTATATTAGGAACTGTCATTTTTAGTATATTCTAAATGCCTTATATTGGAGAGCCAAAGAAGGTAATGGACGTTTCAAAAACATCTTGATTAAAAGGTATGTGCTTAATTACAATTTGTTCAACTTATTGGCATCTCCCATGTGCCTAGTACAAGGTAGCTAAGGCGTTTACTATCTGACGGGGAAGACAACTACTGAAGAAGTGATCCCTTATGCTGGAAGTGCTACAAAGGTGAAATGGAAGAAAGAATGAAGCATATGGATAGGTGATTTAGTGATCTTGGCCAGTGGTCAGCAAAGTTCTGAAAAGGGCCAGATAGTAAATATTTTAGGCTTTAAGAGCCATATGGTCTCTGCTGAAGCTACTCATTTTTGCCGCTGTAGCATAAAAACAACCATAAATAGTCAGTGAACAAATGGATGTGGCTTGGCTCCAATAGAACATTATTTACAAAAACAGATTGTAATCTTCATTTGGCCTGTGGGTCATAGCTTGCTGATGCCCCCTGCTCTTGCCTTTTCTTTTTTTTTTTTCCCACTGTCTCCTTTGTGTGGTTCCCTTTCACCGTCATCCTTGTCACCTTGTGGTTACAAGATGGCTCCCTCGGCTTTCTGTAGCCCAGCCTTACATGGTAGAGACCAAAGCAGGAGCTAAGGAAGCCAGGAAAACTACTTTTTCATCACAGGAAGTCCAGCAGACTTCTTGTTACAAATCATTTGCCAAAACTGGAGCCAAGAGGACTGGATTCACAGGGCTGGCCTGTCTCCAGCATGAGTCATCCTTTGGGTTGAGTACGTTGCTTCTCCAATGAATTCAAGGATCTTTGATCGAGAAGAAAGAAGATTGTTGTCTCGGAAGCCATAGTGTTTCCATAGGAATCAGCTCCTGGCTGCTCTCAGCTTGATCCTCTGACCAGGGGTATCAGCTCACCTGGAAGCTTGTTAGAAGTACACAATGTCACAGCCCACCCTGGACTTTTGAATCAGAACCCAGCCTGCATGTTAAACAAGATTTCAGGTGATTTGCAGACACATTGAGGTTTGAGAAGTGGTGTACAGGATCGTGGCAGGCCATTTTAAGGATGTTTAAACCGAGACTTGGAGAAAGAGTGGATTGAGTGCTTGGTAGCCCCATTGGTATAATGCCATTATAAATTCCAGTTTGTCATGATATTTCACATTTAACATCGTAGTGCATTTGGTGCTCAGTGTTCACAGTGGACAACAGTTAGTTCGAGGATCATCCCATTGCTTTTTTTCTCCCTCAAATCCTAGCAGTGCTCATGGTGTTATGAGGTTTGGGGGTGGGGAGGAAGTCTAGACGAATAAGGCAAAATCTGTAAATGCCTTTTCTTTATTCATATTTTAGCACATACAGGTGACACGGCATTTCTTGTCTTTATTTCAACACAATTCGCCATCACTCATTACAGGCAACTGCGTGAGTGCAGATGACTGTCAAATGTCTGGCTTCTATTTTTGACTACAGGAAACTCCACAGTTAAGCAACCAAATTCCATTTCAGAATTCTGTTTCTATTTTGTGTTTGGTTCCCTTGATCTTTTCCATCGGTAGACACATTAGCTTCCAGAGCACGCAGGGTGTTTTTTCTTTCGGATGTATTCTGTTCAAAATGCTGAGGGCTTCCCCAGGAACTAAAAGCCTAGCTGACAGGAAATGGGGTTGGTCTCACGGTACATCTTTCGCTCCCAGACAACAGATCTTTGCTTGCAGTCATCTTTTCAAGACTTGCTACATATTGTAAGGCAGAGCTCTCAACTGTCCATTGGAATGTCATTAGCTGGTGTGCTGTTGTTAGCTCCGTATGGGGAGAGGCCTATATGAAGTCTGCTTGCCAGCTGGACCGGTCTCCCACTTGGCTGTTTTGAGAATGGTTATATCCTGTACTGTTGAAACAGGATGAACTTGGCCATGAGAGTCGGCCAGAAGCCCTCTATCCCATTTATGTGGCTGTGCTGGCTGGGTTCTGAGAAGTGCATGATTTCATTTGGGAACTTGCTGGTTTGCTGCTATTCTTCTGAGTCTGCAAAATGATTCCATTGAAGCATGACCGAGACAAAATAACCCTGGGGCTATATTTGGTGTGGTTTGTCTATAAGGTTGAAAAGCTTGCTGTAGGATTTTCTTGCTTTGTAAAATTGAAGGCTTTTTTAAAGTTGTGTAATTTCTATGGTTTATAAATCAGATTATCTTCTTGTAACGATTTTAATGTTTAGTAGAAACTAGAGATAAGATAGATTCCTCTGTGAAGATTTCATAATTGTTTGGTGACGTTGGATGTTTTCCCCTCTCAAAGTGAAGTAGACTTGTATTCAAAGAGGGTGAGGTGTGGGGGGCATGGGGTGAGAAAGGGGTTGTCAGGAAGCTGTAACTTGGTTTTTTTTTGTGTGTGTGTTTTTTTGTTTGTTTGTTTGTTTTGTTTTTTGGTGGCTACTTATCTGAATCTGAAGGAGAGTATTCCGTGAAGTTGTGGAGGAAGATAAATTAGCCAGATGATGGATTATCCGCCATCCTTCTTCTTCTATAAGGAATACGAGGAGAGAGGTTAAGTGACTGACACACGATCACTTCATTTGTCATTGGGAGGACAAAGCAGGGTTGCATGGCCCATTGAGCTCCCTCTGGTTCCCCACACGCAGCTGCTTACATTGCCCCTGATGGTTCTCTCTCCTTCTTTCGGCCTGGGGACTTGCCTGAGAAACTTGGACAGTGTGATAGCACAGCATGCCGAGTCTCCCCCTCCCGAATAAGGGAGCCCCATCTTGAGATTCCCATGAAACACTGAGGTCACTCAGATGTGTTTTAACCACACAGAATGTGATGCTTTCTCGTCTCACGTGGATGTGGAATGAAACCCAATCACATTATCAAATCAAATTTGTTATTTTGCCTCCCTGTTCATTTTTTTATTCCCTACTTTCTATTGGAAAGATTAAATTACTGAAAGAAAAAGAATAGCAATTGTCAGACTGCATGAGGAGCGGATTTATTTATCTTTTATGGATGGGACCAATATTTCCTAGACTAAATTGCTGATGTTTAGTAGCTTTGAAATTATAGGACCTTGTTTGGGAGTCTCCATAAAACTAAAGCTTTTATAGCCCTCGGATGATACGACTCTGAGAAGACTGAGGCATGCTAGTGACTTTTTTTTTTCACTTTAGTTTTTTTTTTTAATTTTAGAAGTTTTAGGTTCATTTTCAAAATTACAAAAATGCTGGTGATAAGGAGGTTGGCAATGCGATGTCTCTTGAAATTTGATATGTGTATGGAAAGGTGGCCACTGTGTCCTGACAGTCTCTGGTCGTGTAGTGGTTCTCAACTGAAGGTGATTTTGTGTGTCCCCTCACCTGGACACTTGGCAGTGTCTGGAGGCTTTCGTGCTTGTCACAACAGGGAGAAGTGTTGCTGCTGGCAGAGAGGGGCCCGCGATGCTGCCCCACATCACACAAAGCTCAGGGGCGTCCCTCATGTCATAACCAAAACCAAACATTCTACCTCGGAGCTTTTTGTTATTTAATGAGACACTTAAGACATTACGCAAAACTTGTATAAATTGTAGCAAACATTTGTCTGTGCAAAAAAGCATTAGTTTTAAAAAATATCACATGGGAGCCTTCTGAGCTAAACGTTTTTTCCTAGTGGTTGTTCTGTCCTTGGGAATGCAGATGGAGGTGCTATTTCATTGTATAAAATGCTAGTTTATTGAAGAATTAATATTTAAGTTTTGAAATATTACATTGCTTTACAAGATTGACTATTCCTTTAACACTGTTCTCTTTTAATTCAGTGATTTTTAAATGATTGCGTATTTAGTTCTAAGGTGTTTTTCCTAGATTGGGACTCAACATTGAACTGTAAAATGAATAAATAGTCTTTTTGACTTCCATATGGTTTTCATTGTGAGAAAATGCCCATTAACTGAGCCAAATTGTCCTTTGGATGTGAGTTTTTTATTGTGGATCACTGCCCAAAAGGTGATGAATTAAACTGTTCAACTCATTTTAGTTGTGACCTGAGATGAACAGAAATGCATTTGGAAAGTGAAGCACAGGTTGTTTACCAGCCTCGGTGTGAGCGCCACCCTGCAGACTCCATGCAGACACCCCCTGCGTGCTCTGTCCCAGCGGCCATCAGCCATCCATGGGTGCTTTGCAAAGTGACATCCTGTGACCTTGAACTGCATTCAAGTTTCCCTGTGAACGGTTTCAGCTTCTTGATTTTTATTTTCTTTCTTTCTATCTTTCTTTCATGTATACCAATTTCTACTACATAAAAGGCCTTGAATTATCTGTCAGTAATAAAATGTCAGGTTTTTTTCTTTAAAAGGTTTTTTTTTATTGGGGAAGGGGAACAGGACTTTACTGGGGAACAGTGTGTACTTCCAGGACTTTTTTCCATCCAAGTCAAGTTGTTGTCCTTTCAGTCTTAGTTGTGGAGGGCACAGCTCAGCTCCAGGTCTAGTTGCCATTGCTAGTTGCAAATCCCCTGTGGGAGTCGAACCAGCAACCTTGTGGTAGAGAGGAAGCACGCCAACCAACTGAGCCATCTGGGAGCTCAGTGGCAGCTCAGCTCAAGGTGCTGTGTTCAATCTTAGTTGCAGAGGGTGGAGACCACCATCTCTTGCGGGACTTGAGGAATTGAACCGGCAACCTTGTGGTTGAGAGCCCACTGGCCCATGTGGGAATTGAACTGGCAGCCTTCAGAGTTAAGAGCTTGGAGCTCTAACCGCCTGAGCCACCGGGCCAGCCCCTGAAATCTCAGGTTTTAAAGTTACTAGCAATGTTCTTTCTTCCCCTGGGTAGTTGGATATTGTATACATACTCAATGACAGAGCACTGGAGAATGTGGTCTTTTTTGACTTTTACCGATTGCTTTTAATTCTCCATGATCAGGTTGACAAATTGCCAGTGTACATATTTATAGAGAAAAATAAAACTGGGGCTACCTACATTATATCTATAAATACAGCCGTATGTAAAAAATATGATGGTGAGAGTCCTCTTGACTATATCAGTTATGCATGTTTTTAGGAAGATTTGAATATAGAAGGTTTGTATCTATATCAATTGGGGTTTGTACTTTGTGTGGCTTTTTATTTTCTAGGGTGACTTTGAAAGAAATTTTGACCCAAACACACCAGACAATTAGTCCCCACAAATTGCATCTGGAAGAATAGAGTGTTGGTGATTTTCTGAAGGTCAGAGTTGTGACGTGTTCAGCCCCTACTTCTCTCCCTCTCCCTGTCCCTCTTCTTCTCCCTCTCCCTTCCTTTCCCCCTCTCCCTCCCTCTTCCTCCCTCTTCCTCCTTCCCTCCCTCCTTTCCCCACCCCCTAGTTGTGTGATGAGGAGTTCACAGCATAAGGCTGATCAATCACATCAGTTCATTTTGGGGTGTAGGATTGGATTTTACACCATTACCTCTTACTTTCTACTTACTAGTAACAACGATTTTCCTCATCAGTCAGTTAGTGACAAATTACAAGCATGGAAAGGAGAGAGCATAGTACTGAAAGCTCTTTGAAAAACAAAAGACCTCAATGCTCTGAATGCACCGTAGCCTGAGGTGGTTGTTGGTGAGCTAGCCATCTTCCAGGGCGTCATCTGTGGGTGTTTCAAAATTAAAATAAAATAATGGAAGAAATAATACTAGTAGTAGAGCTATTGATCCACTACAAAGGGGAAAACGGCAGTGCAGCCTTCATTCGTTACTTAGGAAGCGCCAAAGCCTGTGTGTATCACAGGCTCTTGAGGTCTGGCTCCAGCTGGCCTCCCTGACTAGGTCTTCAGCTGCCCGGTCTCTTCCTCCAGACACCTCAGTACACACGCTGCTGCTTCAGGTTGCAGTGTTCTCATCTGCCTTTTCCTTCTGTTCCCTGTGCCTGGGAGGCTCTGTGCCTGGCGTATTCTCCCCATCAGCGTCTCTGCTTAAAGGTTCATTTTTTTTGTGGCTCCTTCCAACTTACCTTGTGGACTTCTTACTTGCTTTAGAATTGTGTTTTATAGTTCCACCTCAGGAATGTAAACCCCATCAGGGAGAGAGCTTGTCTCTACCCACTCCCTCAGGCACTACCCCTGCCCTCCCCATGGAGTGAGCACTCAGGGAATCGTTATTGAATGGACAAATTTGTACCCCCCCAATAATGTAAATCTTTGCGATTTTAATGTTTAAAGGAGCAGACATCCATTTTTCTAGAATTCTGCTTGACAGTATTTATTACATAGGACTGTTGTTCAGCACAAAATTGCTTTTCCATTCCATCCTATCCTGCCAGGTGATAGCATGTCCACAGTCATTAGATTCCCTCCTTACTAGGATGTGACCACTCTGCCTTCCATGCTACTTTGGGAGTTAAGCTAAACTCACTGGATCTTCTGGAAAGGCGCACTGTGTGTGCCTGGTCCCAGCTGGGTTCCTGCTCAAAGCATAAGCCTTCTCTCTCCTGACTGCTGCCTTCACCGCCACCTCCAACCACGCTGCGTCTTCAGCCCAGGAGGCACATTAGCTAAATCTGTGGTCTACCCTGATTACGTTTTTGAGGAGCGCCAAACTAGGAATGGAGTCACGTCTGTTTACTTGTGGTAGTTTAGAAAAAAAAATATAGAGTGTACCCTTTTTAAAAAATAGTGTACCCTAAATAGAAAAACAAAAAATAAAAACAATGACAAAAACTGTCCATCGATTGTTCAAAAGCAATGCTCCTGGTAACATTTTTTGATGTTTAGTCCTTGTTTGTTGTTGAATGGACGTCATCCCAAACTCTCATCTTTATTAACAGCATGCTGTTCTGTGCTTAGCTCCAAAGCGAGACGTTTGATTTTGTTGTTGTTGTTGAAGATTATGCTTGAAACATTACTGTCCTATGTTGTCTTCCTTTCTTATCAACCAGCAGCACTTTATTTTATCCTAAATATGGCAGTTAATCTTCATTTGTATTTTCATTTTTCTTACTTTTTTTTTGGTTTTGTTATTTGAAACTTATTATCTGTGAAGACTATTTCCCTCGCCAAAATCTGTTTGCTTTTTTAAAATGGTGACGATCAGATTTACCCTCTAGGTCAGTTAACTAGCAGCTTGTCGAGTGCAAGTTATAAGATGAGGTGTCCAGGTGTAGGGCTGACTGGCTCCTCTGTGAAGCCACTAGTTTGGTAAAGCTTTGCTAGCCTGGGAGCTGCATCTGTGGATTGGATATTGCATAAATTCTTGTTACACAGCGCGGCGTGGAATTATCCCAGTGTGGGCACAGCAGACCATAAAATTCCATTTTGTTTCTGTTGCATAAACATAGGCTCACAAATAGTGTGATTATTTCTGGCCGACTCTAGCATCTTAGCTAGGAGGAAGATGTAGAAACCTATGAGTGCTTAAATGTATTATGAGCTTCCCAGCGTGAGCTGACCAAGTGCATTTGGCACTAGCCTTGAAAAGGGTCAAATATAACAACATCTAATTCCGTCATTTGCTCAGTTCTGACCGTGGGCAAGGCACTGTTCTCGTGGTTTCATTTGCCTCATCACAGCTAGCCTTCAGCATTGTAGTGTTTTATAGTCTCATTTTACAACGTTGGAATGGAGGTCCAGAGAGGTCATGAGACTTGGCACAGTTGCAAAGGAAGAGAAAGATGGTGGCATTTGAACCTGTATCCTTTGACCCCAAAACTTGTAACTACCATCATGACAGAAATCTTGGTCACATAGTCCGAAACAATTCACTTGTCTCACCGTTTCTTTGATCTTTATTGGTGATCCCTTGTAGATTTCTAGGAATTATGTGCCATGCTCTCTTCCTTGTCTCATTGTCTGTTGAGAGGCATGAGGAAGGCTAATCTTGACTAAGATTAGAGCTAGAAGAAACCAGTGAAACCCCCTACTTGCTGCTTTAATCTAAAGTCTGGAGAGGGGACTGCCAGTTAGGAAACCGATGTGAAATTGTGGTCAGACAAGCAAAACTGTTGGAGAAAAAACTTTTCTTGTTCTCCCTCTCCAAAGCACTATCTGCAGGAATGCAGTCAGGGGTTATAAACACATCAAACAGGGGAGGTATAAGGTAGTAAGAAATGGTAGAGCCTGAGCCTCTCTGCTCCCTGCATATCTTTGCCACTCTGTGCCACACAAAATGAAGCAGCCAGGAGTTTAGAGAAGACAGGGTGTCCATCAAAACCTCATGCTCCCTTCCATTTTAAGTTAAGAGAGTAACAATAATAAAATCTTAAAAACTTGGTGGCCAGTCAGAGTGTTGCTGGGATATGTATGACCTTGTGTTCTCTGCGTTAGAATATCTGTCTGTGAAGGCAGAGACCTTGTCTTTTTTTTATCTTCTTTGCCCTCTATTAGTAATTGTGTGTGGCACTCCATAGACACTCATTAAATGTTTTGCATCAATTGTAAGCCTTAGTTTTCTCATCTGTAAAATGGTCAAAATAACAGTTCACAGCTCAGGGTTTTTGAGAGAATAAAATAAGATTCTCAAAGTCACTCTGCTTATAGCATCTGGTGAAGTACAGTGATAACTAAAATGATGACTGTTAATAGTTTCCACTCATTGATTAATTGATTCCTACCATGTCACTCTTTGCTAACTTGGGAGCAATAAACTTTTGGAAACGATCATCTAAGATCTTTTCACATTAACAGTGGTGACTGTCACCCATCTTCTGCTCCTCTTTTGAGTCCCATTGTTTCCCTACATTTTCTAGAGTGTTTTTCAAACTCTGTGTCTCAGCAGTAGCAGTGAGATAATGTAGTAGATTTCCCCCTTGTCTCCTCAGTGATCCCAGTCTTTTCTTTCTTTGGCATTTATCTCAAACAAGTAATCAGAAGATCAGCTGGTTTGAAAATGGTATCCACTGGAGAAATTTACCCCGTTAGGTGTCTGTGCCGTCAAGCCCAGGGAAAACAAGTTTTCTCTCTGCAAGTGAGCCATGTGGGGGTCAGCCTGGGGGCCCCGCTTTCACTCCTGCACCCATGTTTTGGTGCCTGAATATTTCCTGGACTCAAAGATGCAGTTATAATTACCTCACTTTGTGAGAACAATTAGCTTGTTCTACTGGATGTTTTCATTCTCAGTGATAGGGGGAGTGTATCCAAGTTTTATATCCTAGTTAGCGTAAGAAGAAACCTGTCCGTCTTAAACACAGCTCTCATCACATTAAGTTCTGTATATGGAGATACATATGTATCTGTTTATTTTATATGAATTAGAATGAGGATCACTGACAGTATGTATTCTGATGAATGTCCGAGTACCCCTGGAGATGCATGCTTCCGTGATATACAGAGTGAATTATGTCCTAGCGTTTGCTCTGAGACCTGGATCTTCGCACCTGATCTGCCATTCAGAAAATCAGAGTGTCTTTTTCAGGCATGTGTATTTGCAGTCTTGTTTGTCTGCTACAACAATATTGCCCAAGTCACAGTGGCTTAAACAACCTGGTGAATTTCATTCCCATGTCATAGTCTGCAGCTAAGCAATTGAACGCTGATGTGGTGACAGGGTCGGAGACCTAGGCGCCTTCTGTCTTCTTATTCTGCCATCATGTCAGCCCTCCGGTCAGCTGGAAGGTCAGCTGTAGGGTAGGTCCCATTCCCTATATGTGCACAAACCCTGAGCTGTGTGTGCTACTTCCACCCTTGTCCTATTGATAAGACTTTACCCACATAGCTGCCAGGGAAGGTGGGCGAGGTGGTCAATTGGGTGGCCATTTGCCCAGATAAAACTGAAGGGTTCTTTTACTCATGTCCTTCCATTGAATTGATATGGTTTGTAATTCTGTCACCACTAGGAGTCTGCTTGTTCTGGTAAATGCTGTGTCTCAGGCATTCAGACCTGTAGGTGGCACAGCACTGAAGCATATCATGTATTGCTTGAATGAGTGAATGAATAAAATGGAGCCCATCTCATCTTTGGAGCTTCTTTGAGGGTGGAATTCTACACAAATCTGTTTTTCCCCCCTCTCATTGCTCTTCCTTCTATTCCAAGGATTTGCAGATCAAACCCACTCCCCATCCCAAGTACGTGCCTTTACTTTGTTCGAAGTCAGTCAGGTGCTAGGTGCAGCTCTCCCTGTGTTCCCCCACCCAGCACCCACATTTCTTTCAGCTGTCGCACGTTTTCATAAGCTAAGGTCCTTCCCTATACTTGTCTCTCACCTCCAAACACATTTCAGTTTTGCTCATTTCTCATTTAAAAGTGTGATCTACAGAAGGGAACATAGCTTCTCAGTTTTTCAAGTAACAGATGGAAAGCAAGCAGTCTGCTTCATGAGCTTTTGATGAGCACCTTGTCTTCTCCACATTCTTGACTGCAGCTTCTTTCTGTGTGGCCCAAAGTGGCCGAGATACACATGCTCTTACACACCCACCCACATGTGCTGCCCCACCAAAAACGCACATAAATAATCTTCACAGCAAGTAGAAGGCATGAACTTTCCTGACCCTTCTCTAGAAGATGGGAGAAGTAGGGCAGAGAGTCTAGGCATATGGAGTAGCTGGGTCAGTGATGCTTTGTGGGCCACTGTTAGTGTAGTGGCCCCTATGTAGGGATTCACTTTGCCCAGTGGCTTTACTGTTGATTTTTCTCTTTTTTCCTAGTGTCAGTTTCAGGTGCCCTCACCCCCTTTTTAAAACAATGTTATATTTTCTACGTATTTGCAAGATGTCTCAAATCCAATTGATTATATTAAGTATGTATATCTTAAAATTATGTTAGCATTAGCCACCCTTGCCTAAGCCTTGTTCTGACCTGGGCAGGGATCTAAACACTTCATTTAGAATATTTAATAACCCTTTAGAATGGTACCATTTCCATCCTCTTCAAGAAAGTTGAGGTCAAGCAAGGCAAGTAAGTTGCTCCGTTTTCCTATTCAGAAATGAGACTCAGTACCAGAGGTCTCATTCCAGAACTCATGCTCTTGAGCAGTCATTAAACTCTATCCACTGTGACTTGGAAGCTTGGCTTTTATCAGTGTGCACTAAAGAAATGATTAGTGAAAGCCAGAAACTAGACACAAGCAGCCCACCTCTGGAAGTCACACAGCAGTATATGTGTGTACACACACCAGTTGAAGCAGAACTGTGCCCAATCTGCTGGAGGAACAAACGAGGGCCAGAGGGGAGAGCTGTGTGTTGAAAAGGCCTCATTTCCATTGCAGCTACATTGCTCAAATGATGCCTTTCTCCTTTTCCTTAACATGTCTGCTGTGAAATGGGGATAAATCACTTTCAAGTTCTTCCTAACAAGGTGAGCGCTCTGGGTTATATCTCAGGCCTTTAAGGATGTGGAAATTGTGTGTTATTTATAACTGATATGTGAAGAGAATGACCAGAAGTGATAATAGGGAAGGAATACCTTCTGTGGTTTTATTTTATAAGAAAACAACCTTTGAAAACATCCCCTTGAAAAAGCCATACGAAGGAAAAGGATGTTTGTCTTAGAAGCAAAACTCGATTCTTGAAGAAGTTCCGAAAAGTGAGGTACACTTAAGAAATTCTTGCTTTTAAGCCTCACAGGTATCTTGTGCCCAGGCAGACTGGGGCTTTCTTTTTAAACATCTCTCAGCATGTTCTGAATTAAAATAGGAAACGTCTCTAAATAGTGCATCATTGCCCCCTGTCACTTAGCTGAGATACAGAATCCAAAGAAAGCACTCAGGATATTTCAGTTGCAAATATTTCAGTTTTCCCTTGAAAGATCTCAGTCTTGGAGGAGACCTAAACTGCGAGAGTCAGCAAGTAGTGGGATTGAATGTGCCCATCAGACCTGGCTTCATCACTGTGGCACATTGTCCCTTGGAATCCCGAGGGAGCTTATGCAAGGCTCACTACATTCTTATGTCATGGACTCGATGAGCTGCAGGCCCTTTAAACTAAACCCAGATTCTGGGCCAGCCCATCCTTAGATACTGGTTCTCATACCCAAAGTCTTAGAAGCCATTAGAAATCTCCTTATCCTCACTGAGAATTTAGAGTTGATCATGTATCCGTTACTCCCAGCAAACGCTTAAAAATGTAAAACCAACTTGCCTTTGATGAAGACAGCTGAAGAAATCTCCTTTTATGAGTTCTCTCTTCTTTTTGAGACCTGGCAACGTAGAAGCATTTTCACAGCTTCTTGCTTATTTTAGGCAGGAAACATGCAGCCAGAGTGATCATATTTTTAGATTTATAATAGGTGACGGCAAAAGGAGGACATTGCGCCCATCTAACTGCTGGTGCCACTTCCAACTACTAGCTCCAGTATATTTATTAACATCTTTTGAGTAAAGTCTTAAAATTATCTATTAAACATAATTTTTTACCCTTTCTGACAGATTACTGGTATTGCCAAGAAGCTTTTAAGCTGTAAATGAAAAGGAAAAACAACCCTGCATTTGATCTTGGGGTTTTTTTTTTGTTGTTGTTTTATTCCTGTGAATTCTCTTAGAATAGACTTTTGCCCTGGGTGCCTTTATTGGGATTTAAAATTATAACACCACCTTTTCCTTCTGTCTGGACTTAAGATTTCCCACTGTTCTAAGACTGCGTTTGAAGTTATCTATCTTATCTTAGTATAGGTTTTAAAACTGCTCTTCCTTTTAATCTAACTTTCTTTTCTCTGTAGTTAACCAAATCTGAATGGCTCATTTTTAACAAAGCTTTAATTTATTTTTCTTCCCTAGACGGCTTTTTCCTCCTCCCTTGCACAGTCTTTTTTCTTTTAAATTTTTTTCCAGATTTGGTTGGATAACCACATGGTATGGGTTTATAAACTTTTTTGTATGGCCATAAACTTTGAAAATGGGTTTTAAGAGAGTATTTTCACCATCTTATTCTGCAAATTAGAGATTTTCTGATCTGGAAAAAGACTTTTGGTATGGCTCGTATATTTCCCTGGAGTTTTATGTAAATTGAAATTTATTATGAATCAAGTTCTATTTTAGGTGTTCTTAAGGAATCTGTAAATGCCAGTAGAGAAGGGAAATTGATTTAGCATTCAGCACTCTATAATGGATATCGTGTTTGAAATGCTTAAGTACCCCACTTATATTAGTTATATTTTCCTAATAACCTTTCAGAAGGGCCTCCTAATGAAAGCTGTCACCAGTTTTTCATTTAGGGTGTGGTCCGTTGACATAGTTGCTGTTGCGCTATATTTTATACAAAACTTGAGTTTAAAGTGGAAAATGACAATTATTATTAAAATTATTTCCTAGAAGAAATGAAAAGGTAGATCTTCTGGAATGAGAAGAGGTCTTAGGATTGGTTAACTTTCCATGATTCAATATCCAGGAGTTGTAGATGGTGACAGATTTTTGCATTGGCTTTTCAATCCCATAGTAATTAATGTAAAAACTGCTCTTTCTTGTATGAATGGAAACTAAATTCAGACATTAATAATGACGTGATATGGCCTGCTGAAGTTGACTGTAAATGTGTCATTTCAGTCATTGTATGTTACTGAAGCTCCTGGGATAACCAGAAGTTGGTATAGCCACATGTCCACACTTCTGGTTTGGACACTTGTTTGGACGCTGTGCAGATTAGGCCAAACTGGTAGTCCCCCTTGTAGTGTGTTTGGGAGCATTATTTGCATAACTTCAGGAAACTTTTAAAAATGAAACATGGTTTTCTGATGCAAAGCAGCTCTATATTTATTCACAGTAGAACTGCAAATTGCAGTGGAATGAATAACTTGACATCATGTGCTGCTAAGCAGACCTCAAACAAGCACCTTACCTCCAGTAAGTTTCAAAACAGGATGCTTGCATAGCAGAACTGAGTGAATACCTGTAGAGCTCCTAAAAAGTCGTTAAGTGATGGAGCCTAAAGGAAAGCCAATGCTTAACGAAATTGCAGTGTCTTCACATATGGCTAAATCGCTCATCGTAGCAAAATGCTAAGCAAATATGGAGAAATTGCCTAAGATTTTCTAAGATTTTTATTTTGAGATATGGGCGTGTGAAAGAAGTGAGGTGCTGCATTTTGGAGAATGTAATCCATACTCTATTTCTGAAACCATGAGGTTCCGTTTTTATTAATAGTAAATGAAAGTTTGACAGATGTGTTTAACTTTATTCTCCTGCTTTGATCCAAGGATCTAAATAATGCTGACTTTTGCTATTTCAAAAATAATAATGATCTGTTTTGGAAAGCGGAATAGAACATTCTAGCTTGCCCTTTTATAAAGAGATGGAGTTTCTGTACCTGGAACTTATGGGTTCATGTTAGGTGGAGAGGCAGCAAAATCAAATGCTGGAGACCTTTCGAATTGAGTCGAAGGAAGTCAGGACTGGGTTCAAGTCTTCTCTTCATCACTACCTTTTTTTGTTGAATGGAATGTGCTTCACGAATATGGGTGTCATCCTGGCAGAGGACCATGCTAATCTCTGTATCATTTCAATTTTTAGTATAAGTGCTGCCAAAGTGGGCACATCACTACCTTGTTTCTGACGTTGTTGCATGACTTATACCTTCTGTACCTTCTTTAACGTTAAAAGAAAAAAGAAGTCGTTGTATAGGGCAATACGGCGTCAGTCATTCGGGTGACAAATTGGTATGGCACAAATTGCAAAGGTCACGCATGAAGGAATGAAATCTGAGTAATACTGGACTTTAGAACTTCTAATTCAAAATTGTGAGAAAATTCCGAAAGCGGTTTTGAGATTTATTTTTCACTTGCTGGCTTCTGTTCTAATTGTTTTTGCATCTGATTTGCCATATGCTCATATATGTCTTGTGATTATTTCCAGTAGGATTATATATTTTACTCAGGAAGAGACCAAATTCTATTCTGTTTTGTATTGAGTCCTATGGATTCAATCGATCCTTACTACCTGGTGGGCAAATAGACGTGGCCTGGTGGAAGTAATTCTGTCCTTGAAGTTGGACAGATTGGCATTCTGATCCCAACACCACGTACTGGTTCCTCTTGGGCAAACTGACTGATGGCAGTTGCATTATGTATTCTTCATGTGTTACATGGGAAGGAAAAGTCCTATCTCCCAAACTTGGATGGATCAAAGATGGCCATGAATTATTACTCTCTCGGAACCATTGTCCTGTTGTCTCCGAATGTGTTTCATCCAGGTAGAGCCCTTAGTGCAGTGCCTGAGATACGTGAGTCTCTATAAGGGCTTTCTCAGAGGGGGAAAGGATCAGTTGGGAGGCCATTGATTTGGGGGTCGTAAAATAGGAATTTGTGCTGAATTGACCTCTTGAATTTGGCCAGTTAAACACTCCCTTGCTTTTTTTGCCTTTTTTTTTTTTTTTGGCCCTTTTTAGAGCAGTTCTTAAATTGGCCATCTTGGCTGTAGATGGTCTTGAACAGTTTGGCTCACACCCTGTCGGTTTACATTTCATTTTTAAAGAAATGTTTGATGTGCTATCTAACATGTAAAAACATAGATATTTTTTTCTTTTCTTGAAACATCAGATACTTTGCATCATGACAAAAATTAGCCAGAGCCAAGCTGGCGCTGCTCCCCTTATCTGGATGGGTGCTCTTGCCTTAGCCGTGGTCCACACTTGTCCCTACTGCCTTCTAACTCAGAGGCCACATGTTAGTTGCTATTTGTCTCCACATATTTGCTGTTGTCTTCCAAGTAGCAGCTCTAAGTGAAATACCTGTTTTCTTTATCTACTTATTAAATAAGGGAAAATAAATTAGGCCAAGTTCATCCAGTGTTTCCCTTGACCCTATTATTGCCTGGCCCCTTTGGTCATTTGTATTTGGCACACTTTATTAGTGGAGGTCCAGTCAGGCCCAACAAGTATTTATTGTTCACTTTATGCTAAGTCCTGTGCTAGGTTCATTCACATCCTTCATTTCATTCTCCCAACTTGTCTTAGAGATAGATAATGATTATCATTTTTCTTTTTTCTCTCTCTCTCTTTTTTTTTTTTTGTTTTATTAGAGGGATGAAGAAATTGAGGCTCAGAGAAGTTTTTGAATTAGCCTCAGATTCCACAGCTGTTAACTAGAAGATCTAGGCACGTCACCCAGCCCTGGGCTGTTCTTGGTTATTTTTATCTCTGCTCCACCGTAGAAACCCTGCTCTAAATCTTGAAACAAAGATATGGTCAGTTCTCATTTTAATGTTGAAAATAGTCAAGAATGGATTATATTTCCATTAAGTACCTTTGTTTTTGTCCCAGGGTATAGAAAAATGTGATTTAAAAAAAAAAAAAAAAAAAGAGGACTTAGGCTAAGCCTTCTTCCCAAAGATAAATTATGATGCAAAGTAAAGAGTAGCTTCTCCTTCAAGTAGACACTTCAGACTTCCAGAATATTGTTTACAATCGGGAGACAGGCAGCATTTATAGTTAGAGTGGGGGGACCCGTGTCCACAGATGTTTGTCATGTGTCTGGAAGCAGCTGTGTTCTCCAGATATAGACAGTTACTTTGCTTTGCAGCATTGAATACTCCAGCAATGCCCACAAGTCACTGCACCATTCACGTGATTTGTGTATCCGTCGTTGTGTTTTTTGTTTTTTTTTTGTCTTGGTGTCCTTGTGTTTTCATTACAAGTTTTATTCCTGATGTTTGAGCACAAACATTCAGAGGCAGAAAAATCTCCATGTCAAAAACAGATTCGTGTACATTTAAAATGATGGTTTGTAGTTTAAAGAGAATTGAATTAGGGGGTAGAATTTGCGAGTTTTTGGCCTACGCCTAGTCTTGTCTAGAACTTGGGGCCTATCGTTTCCTTGTTCTGAGTCTCCTTTCTAAAAATGTGGATATATAAATGCTAATAAAACCACATATAGTAGTTGTCACCTTGTAGGATTACACTTCTTGTGCAATAATGAAGAACAAAGAGCAGTTAATAGATTTTTAAAGAAAGAGTGGCTTTCACAATGCGGTTGATTTCCCAGCGTCCTCATCATGCCCTAAAGTACTTCCTTCTCTTGCCGGGATCCTTGGAAAAGGTTCACACCCATCAAAGCAGGTATGGAAGGAGAGGACCTGTGCTGTCATTGGATTGGGTGGCCGACCTTTAACAGATGCCTGGAGGTCATCGCCAGGCCCAAGTCTGGAGAAGAGAGCAAACTGAGCAGCAAGGGTTTTGGGGGTAGTGTCCCACCTGGCGCTACCTCTATACTTCGTGTAGCTCAGTTACACTGAAAGTAATTGCATTTTAAAATTTAATATATGTTGAGCAAGCCCTATATGCCGGAGATACAGCAGCAAACAAAATAACCACATTTCATCAGTTTCTCAACCTCAGCACTATTGGCATCTTGCGGGGAGGTCCTGTGCATTGTAGGAGGTTTAACAATGTCCTTGGCCTCTACCCACTGGATGTCAGAGGTAGTGCCTCCTGGTGTGACCATCTCTCTAGATGTCATCCAGATATCCCCTGGGGAACAAAATCGCCCTGGGTTGAGACGATGCGCGATTTTCATGTAATAGCGTGCCTATCATTGGGTTGCTTCTTAGACCTCTTGTAATTAGGATTGGCAAGGGCGCTGTCCTTCTGATGTGTGGGGGACGTTGTGTGGTAGGTGGACACAGCACGTCAGTCATTGTCATCGTTTCCTCCAGCTCCGTTCTTAGCTCACAGTGACCTGGCGGCAGTGAGAGTCCGCAGCCTAAATTAAGGTGAATTCAAGTCCCCCTCAGTTTGACTTTATGACAGGCGGAATCTCCCTTTTCCAAAGGGCCAGACAACCTCATGCTCCACTCTAATCAAATTGTCTGTGGTTTCAAGCCTTTTGAATTCATCAGGGGATGGCTAGAGTAGTTGTCAGGCTTTGCCTTGCCGAAGTATAATCTTGAAACAGTTTTGTTTTTCAATTTTAATCTGTACTCTTTTCCTCTGAGATGTATTACTACCCGTGATATATGGACTGTTCTTTGTTGGTTGGTTGGTTGGTTGGTTTGTAATTAATTGCATGATCTGTATGATTTTAGCTTCTGCATCAAAACCTTTTGAAACCCAAAGTGGAGTCTTTGGCCAGCTGGCTCCGCCCCCGCCCCGCCCCGCCCCTTACTGAAATTCCCCTTGGTGTCAAAGATAGTACTTTGGAAAGTTCTCCCTGAGATCTGCCCTACAGACTGCAGTGGTTTTGCTGAGAATGGCAGTTAAGTCACAATGTATCTCAAGAAGACCTCCATTGAATGGATATGTTTCTCTTTCTTTCCTTCACCTGGTTGTACTGTGAGATGTGTCTGCATGGAATAGCACAGAGGCACATCTGAATTCGTGATGATTAAACAGGAGGTCCGTACGTGTTTTAAGTCTTGGCCAACACGTTATAAACCAAATCTCAGAAACGTCTTAATCTAGTAGGAAATTTTGTATACTTTGACAGACATCTGGTGAAACATCTGATCCAGCTGACACTGAAAGTTCTTGAAGGAAAACTTAAAATCGAGGCACATCTGGGAGATTGCGTGAACTCCCCTGAACCTCAAAGGATATCTCTGGTCTACAGCTTTCTCTGGTAGACTGTGACTGCATACTGTGAAGATACATTAGTTTTGTCTCTTCAAGTTAACAAGGGCTACCCTTTTGTGGAGCACTTACTGTGTAGCCAGGCACTGTCCTGAGAACTCCGAATGTAGAATCAAAGCTGATTTAGATCATGAGGGTCAGGCCCAGCAGCAGACGTTACTGTTCCTATCCCATAGGTGAGAGAAATAAAGCACAGAAACATGAAGTAGCTTGCCTAAGCTAGATGGTTATTAAACATCATTGTTGACACGAGCTTTCCTCTCTCTGCCTTGCCAAGTTTTTTGACTGATAGACTCATTCATTCATTCAAGGTATTTTCACTCTTGTCTCTTCTTGTACAAACTATAAATTGTTACTTAGAATACTGGACTTGTGATTTAGTTATTGAATATTTAGACAGCACAAAATTAAACACTGATTTTGCTGGCAGGCCTGTAAGGTGTTTCTGGGGATTAGTATTTTGTGTCTTCCTCATCTAATCCCCAAATCAGCTCCACCCTCATTAGCAATAAATAAAATCACACAGGATGATAAGTTTCAAATTTTCTGTCTACCAGATCTATAATCAAAGCTGTGCTCTGAGGAACTCTACCATTGGCAGAAGCTGAGAAACAAAACACACTTTTTAATGCAATAAATAAAAACGTAATTCCTGCTATGTTTGAGAGGTTTGGAACGGGGAACAGAAAAGGCTTTAATTTGGGGAGCAGAGAAGATTTATTTAGAAGTGATTTTCTAATGACTTAGGTTATAATTAAGAAGAATGAAGGAAGAGCATCAGGAATCCCCCATCAACCCTCGCCCCCCCCCCCCCCCCCCACACACACACACTGTTCTGTGGGACCATTGAGTAGTGAGTCTGTGGCCACCTTCAAAAGTGTTCTTTCTGTGGCAGGAATTGCTGTGTGCAGATTTTATTCCCAGTGGAATGCTTATCCACAGGTAAGCCGAGCACAGATATGTTGCATTGCCAAGGATTTAACTCTGTCTTGATTGTAAATGAGAGGCCAAAAATACCTGTGCTCAGTAATTAGTACGGCTTATTACATCAGTGTGCCATTTTGGCACTGCTCTCTTCTGTTGCAGAAATTTGAAGACATCTGTTTACTTTCAACTCTGAAAGACCTTTTCCAGCGCAGTCAATCAGTAGGACACGAGCAGGTTCTTCCATTAGATTTCCTCTTGGTATCTTATCTCTTCTAGAACATTTTTACCAAATGATTGCAAATTAGTGAAAACATTTGAACAAATTTAGACATAGTATGATGAGAAGTGACAGCTCCTTTATAAAGGAACTAGCGTTCTGTTAAAATCCGTTCTTGGGGAATGTGTGCTCTGGTTAAGTCAGGAAGAGGTTCTGAGGTTTCCAGCAGAGATTCATTCCTTTATAGAAAAGGCCCAGGTTTCTTTTTAAAATCACCAAAGTGGACTGACCAAGATGACAGTGCTTTCTTTCTGCAGTGATAATTAGTCCAGCATAACTATATCAGCATTTGGGCTTTTGATCCCATGCTAATTGGTGGGCCTGCAGAAGGAGATAAACTTTTATGGATTGAAGGTCAGTTTTGTGGTTGGCCTGTGTAACGAGCATCTTTTCAACATATATAGAATTATTGTTTAAAAATGCACAACCAAAAACGACAATTCACAACAATTTATGAAACTACCTTACGATGGAATGGACAATGGTTGATTTGTACCTGAGGAATTTATACATATAAAACACAATGGGGGTGGGGGGCGGCCTGATGGCTCAGGCTGTTGGAGCTCCATGCTCCTAACTCCAAAGGCTGCCGGTTCAATTCCCACATGGGCTAGTGGGCTCTCAACCACAAGGTTGCCAGGTTCGATTTCCCACAAGGGATGGTGGGCAGAGCCCCCTGCAACTGATTGAACACGGCACCTTGAGCTGAGCTGCCACTGAGCTCCCCGGATGGCTCAGTTGGTTGGAGTGTGTCCTCTCAACCACAAGATTGCCTGTTCGACTCCCGCAAGGGATGGTGGGCTGCGCCCCCTACAACTAGCAACCGGCAACTGGACCTGGAGCTGAGCTGGGCCCTCACAACTAAGATTGAAAGGACAACAACTTGACTTGGAAAAAAGTCCTGGAAGTACACACTGTTGCTTAATCAAGTCCTGTTCCCCTTCCCCAATAAAATCTTAAAAAAAACACACACACACACGGGGTGAATGAATTTCTGCAGTGATGGTTCTGACCAGTGCCTGGGCAACATAGGAATGGCAGATGGAGACAAAGTGCACAGAGGTACACAGTGAAGGGATAAAAATTGGAATTTATGGACTGAAGTAATTGAAAAGTCCTGGGCTGGTTCTGGGTCTCCGCTTGACTATGTCTTGTGTGCCTCTGCCTGGTTTGGCTTCCTTTCTAGGTGGGTCCTTTCCTTGTTATGAGATTTTCAGCATTCCTGGGCTTAAGTCAGTCACCCTTATGGCTTGCAATACCAATGGAATAAGGGCTTTCCCCCCCCTAACATTTCCTGCAAAGGTCTGATAGTTAGAGCAGTTTCTCTCTTTCTCTATGCATCCAGAGGGATGTGTCTGTCTGATTGTTAGGTCTGGATTTCTGCCTGTCTCTTTTTTCAGAGGAGGTCCTGGCACCTTGCTTGCCTTTTTCAGAAAGACTGAGTATGGACTGAGGTGATAGTTACCCAAAAGGAAATACACGTGTGTCATCATACGGAGAGGACTCAAAGCTGGCTAGGCAAGAACAACACCTGTTTTATAAGGAATTAGGAGGGAAACTGTGGTCTGTTCATTCATTCATTCATTCATTCATCTTTTCAGCAAAGAATTATTGGGCATATACTATACCTAGGCATTATTCTAGGTGCTGGGAGTTCAGTAGTGCACAGAACACCCCCAAATCCCTTTCTTCATTGAGCTTATTGTATTTTCATGCTGTTGGTGGAGGGGTCAAAAATAGGTGAGGTATGTTCTCCAAATACTGTATAGATACAATAAAGGGCAGAGAGATTGACTGGTTCTGAAGTGGCAAAAATAATCAAGGGAGTAAGAGATGGGGCATATTAGAAAAGAAGAGAGAAAGGATGTAGAAATGTTTGACCATCTCTGAAGAGGAGGCTGACAGTGGATACCTGGAGTATTTTATAAAGCACACAGGGATTTAGCTTATGTGTGTAAAGAGCCTTCTTCTTAATTGGGAGTGAGAGTTAATGTATTTACCTTTGAGGATGCAGTCATGATACTGTGTTATTTTAGATTCTTTGCCTTCCCTGGAAGAAGCACTGAGTTGATGATCTAATAGCTTGTTACCACTCTTAATGTCTATGATTATCTTTGTCACAGTGGGAATATAGCTGTCAGGAAAAGAACAAAGCATTTCTTTTTCACTTTCAGTAACAGAGCTCAACTTGCTAACACTCCAGAGAGTCAAAGGCACTTAACGAAATATATAAAGAAAATAATGCCATGGGACCTTAACATGTCATGGTTTTTAATGGGAATGCTCAAATGGTCTGGCCAAAGGCCTGATTTTTTTTCTTTTTAATTCCCCCTAAGGTCTTTCTTGTTTAGCATGTGACCCGCTGACTTTAAAAACAAGGAAAATGGGTATAAAAGGGCTTTTTGTCACTGTGGAAAAAGTGGGATTTAAATGAGGTGGAAAATTATAATAACACAGCTTTTCTTATTGATGGTAACAGAATGTTGATTATGTAGCTGTTTATTTTTTGAGGGATACAAGTATGTAGGAAAGGATCTGATACAGGCTGTCTGATTAAGGAGAGTAGCTTCAGAAATTGAGTATGGGAGCAGAATCAGGGTCTGGGCATTGGAGGGGGAGAATCCACGATCCAGGTGAGGTTTCGTGCAGCCTTTACCCTGTGCCTAATGTATTTTATCTTTTGTACAGCTCACCCTGCTTGGGAACCAGCATTGTCCTAATTTTACAGGTGAGGAGTTTGACAGAGAGAGGTTAAGAAACTAAGTTCCCACAGTTGCCAAATGGCAGCTCAGGCATTGAAACCCAGGACATTTCTCCTTCCTAAGCCTTTGGTTTTTAACCACCGCCTGGCCGATCTCAGACCATCTGGTAAACTTTGAAAAGGTGATCAGGACCCTGCCTCCAAGATCCCCTGAGTGGTTTTGCATGACCAGTTAAGATAAAGTCTTAAATACTTTGCATGGACTACAAAGTTCTTTCTGAACCTGCTCCTGAGTTGTGCTGTCTTTCCTGATACTCGCTTTGCTCCCATCTCTCTCCCGTCTTTGAATTGCCACCATCTTGTTTCCTGTTGTGCCTGTGCAGTTTTGCTTACACCTTTATTATGAAGTAATGCCTCCTATTGTATTTTTCTGTTGCTTGGCTCTGGGAACTTCTGGGAGTTCCAGTCTTGCAAAAGTTTTATATTGTTATTATTTTTGTTACAGAGTAGGTATTCGATGAAGTAAATGCTGAAAGAAAAAGTGTAAGTGGTACATTTGAAAGGACTAGTAATTCTTGGTATTTCTTTTCGGATGTAAGCCTCAAGTAGAACTTAAGAAGCGGCAATAATGTTGTACATGGTTTTTATTAATATCTTAAAAAATTCTCTATTGCGAGTTTTTCTTTGTGTGGTTGTGTTAAGGAGAGATTGCATTTGCTGTCTTGCACCTCTGGTGTGCTAGCCCCCACTATCTGTGGTTTCCTAATCTGTGGTTTCAGTTACCTATGGTCAACTGTGGTCCGAAAAAATTAAGTAGAAAATTCCAGAAATAAACAGTTCATACGTTTTAAATTATGCACCATTCTTAGTAGCATGATAAAAATCTCATGCTGTCCCTCTTTGTTCTGCCTGTAACGTGAATCGTCTCTTTGTCTAGCATTATCCGTACTGTATAGGCTCCGAGCCTGTTAGTGACTTGGTAGCTGTTAGGTTCTCAAATCTTTTATCACAGTATCCTGTGTTTGTGTTCAAGTTACCCTTGTTTTACTTAATAATGGCCCCAAAGCGCAAGAGTAGTGATGCTGGCGATTGGGATACACAAACGAGAAGTCTTAAAGTGCTTCCTTTCAAGTAAAAGAAAAGTTCTTGACTTAAGGATATCGTATGTTGAGGTTGCTAAGATCTACAGTAAAAATAAATCTTCTATCCATGAAATTACCTAATGTATAAATTAAATTTTATCATAGGTATGTATGTATAGGAAAAAAGCACAGTAGATATCGGCTTTGGCACTACCTGACATTTTAGGCATCCACTGGGGATCCTGGAATGTGTCCCTTATGGGGAGACTGCCGTAATTGGGTGAAAAAGTCATCATTCACTTAGGAAATCTTGATTCATACCTCATCTGGCTGATTCAACCCTCGTAATTATTTTACCATATTTTTGCCTGCTACAGGAAATGTGCAGTTGCGTATTTTTAGATCCTTAGGTTTAAATTATTAATAGAGTCAAAACTGGAAAGAGAGCTCAGGTACTATTACATGGCGGGCTGTAGTCATAAACATTTTCATGGCGAAGAATAGAGTGCCCTGGGATAAATCACGGAGGCTTTGCAGTAATCCTTTGATTCTGGATGTGGAGACAAGCTCTTCCTGTATAAATGAACCCAGGAGACTCCAAACCATCCCATCTTTCCCTTTTAGGTCACTGTCTTTGCAGAAGTTGCATCGAGGGAACTTGGAACTGGATAAAAAAAATAATTTTCCTAAGTAGTGTAAGAGACTGTGGATTGTCCGTTAGCTCTGAAAGGCAGTAACCACTGTCAGATGTGATCATGCATACCCATGCAGAAAGTAGGAATGCTTCAGTCTATTTCACCTCCTTCTGATCTTATCTTTTATATTGGAAAAGAGTCGTCTCCCCTCCCAATTGAACTCTTTCTCCTAGTTACTAGAATTGGAAGTGACAATCACTTCTAGTCTAGTCTGTCCGGTGTTTTCTATGAGGCCTCTTCTACAACTAGATAGCAAGTGTGATGTCCTTTCTTATTGGTTTCTTACTGGCCGCCTCAAACTATAGCTTTTAGTTATATAGGTTTCATAGTAATTCCATCTTTTCAAAATTTTCTCGGAATTCTTGTTCCTTAACCTATGTAGACGATATCTTTGTGTATTTTGGAAATATATCCTTTCACTTAGTACTGTACTTATCCCAGCATGCCTATATATTTTCTTCAGGCAGCCTTTTCAGAAACATACTTCATCTTTGTGTGGTAGTAGGAATTCTTGACGTGTTTAGATCTGGATCAATGAGCAGCAGGGTGCGTCCCAACGTGTCCTCTGTCCTTGGTCTTCCTGAGGACAGAGGACTCACTGCATGTTCCTGTGTATCTCCAGTGCCCATTTCCGGGCCTGGCTCTGAGCAGTCTACAGAAAATGTTTGTGGGAGAATGTGCAAGGATTTCTTCTTGGCGACAGCTTACTAAATACTGATTGCTTACCAAGTACAGAAAGTGTGTGCTCTGTTTGTTGCCCATGGAATTGGTTGTTGCTGTGAATTCCTCTTTGTCTAACTGGTATCAACAAATTACTCAAACCCAAATCAAAAATTGTAGACTCAGAATCTCACTATTTCTCAGATCTGAGAAGGACAGGCAGGTTATTTTTAGCTGTTTTTAGAAGGACAGCAAGGCTTCTCCCCGCCCGCCCCCAAAGCCACCACTGACCTCATAGGATCACCTGAGTACCTGGCTTGTCAGTCAGGATTTTAAAGTTTTTGTGGGTAATTTTGCTTTGAGCAGTGAAGGAGAATTCTTTGCCGTTTTGTGCTCAGGCCATCATGTTAACCACATCAAGGGTCTGAATGATAAAAGGGTTGAAGCATTGTCATTCATGAAATCCCTGTAACTGTTGGAATTCCTCTGAGGACCTATCTGGAGCTTCCTTCTGAGCTCACTCTGTACACTGCCTCCCCAGGCAACCTCATAATGGCTTAAATTACCATCTATTGCAGGAGCGCTCTCCAGTTGATATTTCTGGCTGAGATCTCCCTTTTGATCCTAAAGACTGTAGCCTCCTTTCCCCTTGACACCTCGGGTTCCTCAGGGCACCTTAAAACCAAGCTCAGTATTCAAACCCCCCCATTCTACTTTTTTTTTAACACCTCCAACCTGTGTCCTTTAAGTCCTTCCTGTCCCAATGAATGGGAAGAACCATAAGTCAATTCGCAGTAGCCCCAAACCTGGCATTCCTTTCTCCCTCCATCTATGTTCATCATTAGCCAGCTTATGCCAGTTTTACCTCTGAATGTGTCTGGAATCCATTTTGTTCCCCGTACTCACTGCCACCACTCGAATCATCTCTTGCCAAGATGACTGTGGAAACCTTGGGAAACCTCTCCAGGTTTGCTTTCTTGTGACCCCACTCTTGCATGGAAGCCTGGAACATCTTCTGAAAATGGAAATATAACTGTCACTCCTTTGTTGACAAACTTTCAGTGGCTTTGCATTGGTCTGAGGATACATTCCAGAATCTACGATGGCTTTTCGTTGTGATCTCTCCCTGCCTACCTTCCTTGCCCCACATCGAGTCCACAATTTCCCTGCAATCCCTGTATCTACAGCTATAACCATGTCTCCTCGGCAATCTTCCGCAGCTCCCAGCCTTGCTTTTCACTGTCACCTGGTCAGATTCTAGGTCGTGCAGCAGGGCTCAGCTTAAATCACTTCCTTCAGAAGGCTTCTCTCACTCCCGCGTATGTCAGAGCCTCACTCACTCTCCCAGCACCCAGCATCACCTTTGTTCTGCTGCCGAAGGTTAAGGATTACTTGAGAGGAGCAAAAATAAAGCAGAGGTACTGGTGTAGCATTCAGACAAAGGGAATGGTTAGAAAAGGAATTGCTGACTTTCTGTTGTTGACTTTGTCTTTTGGTACGTAGACACCTGGACATAACCTAAAATGGCTACATACTCTGAGTCCACCTACATGACATTCTGGAAAAGGCAAAACGACTAGAGGCAGAAAGAAGGTAAATTAGATGAGTGGTTGACCGGAGTTGGCGGGTGGGGAAGGGATAAATAGGCAGAGCACAGAGGAGTTTTACGGTAGGGAAAATACTCTGTGTGATACCATAATGATGGCTACCTGTTATTCCACATGGGCCAACCCATAGAATGTGCAACACCAAGCGTGAACCCTGAGGTAAACTATGGATTTGCGGTGATCATGATGAGTCTGTGTAGGTTCATCAGTTATAACAAATTCACCACTGTGGTTGGGGATGTTGATATCGGGAGAGGCTGTGCATGTGTGGGGACAGGGTATGTAGGAAATCTCTGTACCTTCCTCTCAGTTTTGCTACGCACCGGAAACTTCTCTAAAGCCATCCCCCCAAAAAACAAACAAAACAAAACAAACTGGGGAGAATCTCTCCTCTTACTGCCTCTGTAGGAACGTGAACACTTCTGGATACCAAGCAGCACTTCTAAGGGTCTGCCTGAGATCTCCCTAATAAATCAGTGCTGGATATTGCAATGGCAATTAAGCAGTGTAATAAACAAGGTTGTTGTATTGTCCTATGGGACAGGGGCTCTTCTTCCCACAGGCTGGGACTGTGCCCTGCTGGTCTTTTAATTAACATAATTTCTAGCCCCAAGGCTCACTGCTGTACTTTCTCCTCCACTGTAGAGGGACTGTGGAGATGTACCTTATACTGTTTTAACTCATAACATTCAACTGCACTCTGAGAGAGAGGGGAAACGAAACAAAGGCCCTTCAGTGTATACAGGGCATGCGGCTCTCCCGACCACTCAGAGCAAACCTGAAGGGTGCTGTAGGAATCTGCTGCTCTCAGATATTGCACTCTGTTCATATAGTGACTGTCTCCCATGATTCTGAATTTAAAGGGAGGTCTGTTTCCTACACAAGGCCAACTTATAAGCCAACTTGTATTTAGTGTTCCCTGGACAAAGAGGAATGGGTTGGGTTGCTGGGGAAAGCAGAGCTTGTAGAGCTATTCTATTTAATGAAGTAAGCAGTAGGGACCCGCACAGATTCATGGGAGAGATGATTCTTACAACCCTGAAAAATGGTGCAGGTGAGATTGGAGAGGGGAGATTGGACTCAGGAGATGCAAGGGGAGAATTTAAGGCGAAGATTTTTCAGTTACCTACACTCGTAAGATATTTCCCTTTATCCTTTACGAAATCCCAAACTATGTCCATTTTTCTTTCCTGTGCTAAGTTATAGCAGAGATCTGCTGGAAGTATCTCGTGGTGAAATTATGAGAATTCTGCAGCATAAAGTACCAGAAAGATCAGGAGGAGATGTAAAGGAGAGAACATCTCATTGAGATGTGGAGCAGAGGGCTTGAACAAATCAGAAGGAAAAGGAGACAGTTGAAGAGAAATCAGTTCATGTAAAAGGGATGGCTGTGTTGGGATTTGAACAACAAAAACATGTCCTGGGAAACTTCTAATGGTCTGATCGAACCAACTTGTGATGATACACTGTTATAATCATGGTATTATTTCAATTTAATGACCTTACATAATGGCATCTCCCATCAATTAATCTAACATTAACCCCCGCCTTAGTTCTTGAATATAAACTATGATTTAGGCTGAAACCATGATGGATAAGAATTACTGATTGTTCTAGACCTGTGTACTTACTATATATATCATATCTTTGAGCTTCATTTTTTTTCTACTTCATGTTTTTTTCAGACCTTTATCTTCTTTATTATTTGACCCAGTAGGATGTTAGATGTTTTTAACTGGAAAATGTTAATGACCATTTTTTTTTCATGAGAAGTGAATGTTTAGTATAAATTGAATTTTAATGTTTTGTCCCAGAAGAAGATAAAAACCATTAGCTAATGATGATGTTAATGTTCAAGTTGTTTTTAATTTTAAAATTATATTTAAAACCTACAAAACCTCTTGCATTTTGGACTTAGGAAAAATTTGTGAACATCTTCATTAAATGTATATGAATTAGGCACCAGGAATAAAATGGCTTTAAAATACAACTATGGCTTAAATGTATTTATATGTATGTTTAGAATCTGAGCAGCATAGATATCTGACTAGAAATCTGCCTGCTGAATTATAAGTAAATGTCAAATTTTCCTACAGTTTCCCATTATTAAAAACATCCTTGTCTTAAATTTACTTTGGCAGGGGAATGTGCTTGGTGATTATCATACTGTGTTACTCTGGGGAGTAAAAATTTATATTGTGTTTCAGTTCCACTGAAATAATAGCATTCCCAGACACACATATCTATGTGTATACACAAATGTACTTGAGAAAGTACTTATTTAACAAGAAATGATTTTAATATTGTCTGGCATAAAAATGTGTTGTTTCATGTCACTGGAGTGTCACAGAATTCTTTTTTTTTTCTTCATTCCTAAAATAGGTAACGCAACGTAATATGTTATGCTCGTTAAAGAAAATAATTTCAGTTTCAGAGATGGAGTTGCCAAGTTCATTGCTTCTGGGGAAAAGAACAAATACCAACCCCTTATTTTAACCTGAAAATGTAAGAGCATAAACGAGTAAACTAATGAAATGTATTTATTAAAATATGGACTTCTCTGTCCTAGAGTTGTATTGCATGTCTTTATTTCCAACAGACATGTGATTCCCATCGTCCAAACAGTGCCACGAGGAATTATTTTCGATTTTTGTTTCCTGTATTATTTGTGTTGCATATATTACCATAGCACCCAGCCCTCATATACATACACGTATGCTCACTGTATACTCACACATTCTGCAGGGAAAGAAAGTAATGGAAGAAGAAACAATTACTGATACAAATGTTCATTCTATATTCAGAATCATCTCAGAACGTATCTACTGAAACTTTTGGTCAAAACTTAATAGCATTGCCCCGCAGCGTCACTATTCATTGATAAAATTATCAGTGAGGAACAGTGAGGATCTAATAGTTCACAGTCTGGTTTGTTGGGAGAGATCTAGGATCATTTACCAATCCCTGTTCTAAAAATTAGTTCAACATCCAACTCAGTCTACGTACCAGACGCTAAATCGAGAGGTCGAGTCTAGGGAAATTGAAAGCTAGTAACCTCAGGAAGATGGAGCAGAGCAAAATGGATTGTTACTGATATGTTAAAATGATAGAATGTACTAAAACGTCAGCATACCCATATGCTGAGATTTTTCTTGTTAGCAATGGAAGAGCGTAATAGCATAACTATTTTCAGAGCCATTTCAGGATGTAGTGACATTTCTGATCGGACTGGTTACGTCACACCAGGAGGGGTTTTTATTTATTGGCTATATGTCTCTCTTTGTACTGGACTAGTACCTTAGTGTGTCTCACTCCTTTTAAGCATTCATTAATGAAATTGCTTTGTGTCATACCCAGCCCCATGATGTGCTTCTTTTACTCCACTGACTTGTTTAACGTACGTAGGAAGTTGGGTTGAAAACTTGTTAGTATTCCACGTTAATACGAATTCGAAGTCTCTCCACTATATCAGTAAATCATTACAAATAAAAACTGGCCCTGTGATGCTTGTCTGTAAATATCACCTGAAACAGAGCAAATAAAGCCATATCTGTTTAACTAGAAAGAGTTGAGAATAATGCTAAATTAAAATATTGTCACACGGCTTAGTAGAGGCACACTCAGAGTCAGTCTGTCAGTCTCCGATGCCTTTCTCTTTCCTCTGAACACTGAATAAGAATTATTGTATGAAGGTAGCGCATTGTAAATATTTATAAACAGAAATGTAAAACAGGCCACAGTGAATAAATTATTTTGAAATATATTAAAATCCAGTTTTGATAGGCTTTTTAGTAAAAATTATTCATGGCGATCAATAATTCTCGCTTGCCATCTGCTCTGCTTCTGTAGCTGTGAGGTTCTAGGTGAATGATGCACTGTTCTGTATAATGCACTCCACAAATTTATTGACTTGGAGGCAGCATTCTTATGGAGAGCATGCAAACATGTAATCGCTAAACACTGGATCTGCTGGTGTCGGTAATTGCTACTTCTTTCCAATCCCTGCTAACAATTAAGTAATCATTAGTCTTGCAACATGATACCTTGTGTCCTCCAGTTAGTAGTTTGTAGGTGTCATTCTATAGCTTGTCTGTGAGAGAAAGTGGAAGAAATGCATTCCCCATATTCCTGAAGTGACTGGTGGAAAGAATTACATCTTGCCTCTTGCAGGCAGTTTCTGTATTTTTTCCTTTGCATCTGTTGGTGAAGAGCCCCCGTTTTCATGCAATTCCATTTTAATGGACTTGCAGCAGCCAGTTTTGCGCTGTTGAATCAGCCCATCTGAAAGCCTCAGCTAGAGTCTTTGGGCTGAAACAATGGCACTTAGGTGGTGAGGGGACCCCTTTCTTAATCTGAAAGCAGATGTCTGTAGCCAGTTAATAATCTGTGACTGGTGTATTTTGCTTTCCTTATCTGGCTTGGAGGATTTGCCTTAATGAGGTTTATGTGTTTTGCTGGTCTGTTGGATCCACTTTCTATTCCCCCAAGCAAACCATGGTAGACATTATTATTTTATTTTTGCATGTCGTTGGGCTGGCCACAAATACTCAAGGAATTTTCTTCGATCATGTAAAAAAAAAAAAAAAAGCAATGTAGTGACGTTGCCTCTATTTGAGGACAGATGAGCATCAAGGGTTCTTAATGCTGCCTCTCCTAGGAAGCCATCTTTGACCTCTTCATTTAAACTAATCACCCTCTTTTGCATGCTTCCAGAATTATGGGTTTTTCATTTGTTGTTTTCTTTTATGAGCCTGCCATGCATAAGTTGCCTTTATGATTATCTCTCTATTGGATGGCGAAGTCTTCAGAGACAGGAACTGAGTCGTGCTCATCTTTGCTCTGCAGAACACAGACTATGTACTTGGTAATTACTTGTTAAATTGGAGATAGTCAAATTTTCTAGAGTAAAGACCCTCTGAACCCTCATTATATCAGTCAAGGACCATTGGGTGGAAAGAATGGAAACCCACATAAACTTTCTTCAGGCAAAGGGGGGAATTTATGTGAAGAGTACAGGTGTGTCTCTATGACCCAAGGCCCGGAAGTACATCCAGCCAGGACTCGGGGCGAGAGAGGGGCCATTTATGGGGATGTCCTGGGAGCCCCGCTCTGCTGCCTTACTGTCTCTCTCTTGGCTTCATGGCGCTGCTGTGCCACGGCCTCAGCATCTGTCACTCAGTCTCTGTCTGTAGGTCTTTTTCTCTTCTGGACCCGTAGAGCTCAGAATGATCATGCTCTTTATACTTGTAGAGAATTATACATTCCGTTCATTTTACATCTGCTTGGGCCGAGCCCTGCCCTGCTCCCCAACTTTCTGTGCTACTCTTACACTTGTGTCTTCCCTGTTCCAGCTTGTGTCCGTGCTGTTCCACGTGCTTGGAATGCCTCTCCCTCATCTTTGTCTATTCGTCAGGGCTCAGCTTCAGTGTCACCTCCTTAAGATTCCCTGTATTATATAGAGTTCCTCTGACTGTTTTACTTCACCTTCAGTTGTTTCATATTCTTTTTCACAGGGTGAAGTTGCATATGTTTGTCCTTGTTTACTTGTGAATGCCTTTCTCTCCCACTAGAATGCAAGCTCCTAAGGTTTAAGCCCTCTTCTCTTTGTTCACCTTCGTTGCTAGTGCTTAGTATACAGTTGGAGCCCCATAAATGTCTCTTTAAAATGCAGTTGTCAAAAAAAAAAAATGCAGTTGTCTGGTTGTCATACATCTCCTAGAGGTGTGACATAGCCTCTTCTTGAACACTTGAAATTGAACACTGCCCTCTGTATCAGGGTGATAAGTTCCCTGTTTGTGTGGTCAGCTGCCCTGCCACGAACATAACACTCTATAATGTGCGTAATATAATTTCGCTTTTGGGGTTGTTTTTCTGCATCATTTGGTCAAGTCATACACTTAAGTCAACTCTAGAGACTAAGGAAAACAGATCAATGGAATCTGTGTCAGGAACAAGAAATATAATATGCTCTGCTTGACAGCCAATGGGAGTCACTGTTTTCTCTTCCTAAATGCAGGGCTAATCATCTAGATATGACAAGTTTTACTGGATAAACAAGGTAGGCAGTTTTGTCCCCTTTGCTTCTGGATCAGAGGACAAAATGGGGTTTGGCCTGTTACTTTTGATAGTAAGAAGCTACAGCTTTGTATTGAGACTAGTGTATCCTATACTCAGGTACTCTTAAAGTTTTAAACTCTTAAACTCAGCTTCTTAAATTTTTACAGTTAAAGGTGTGGGTAAAAGCTTGCTCACTAGAGACTGGGTTTAAATCCCAGCCCAAATTCACTGAGATATTGTGTGTTCAGTTGCAGACCACTGCAGTAAAGTGAGGTGCAATTTTTTTGCTGGTCGAGGGTCTCGTATTCAATTTGTAATAAATGCATCACCTGTGAAGCTAAGCACAATGAAACGGGGCATGCCTGTATTATCTTGGGCAAGTTATTTGATCCATTAGCTTCTCTGAACACAGTTTTCCTCATCTGTGAAACGCGTATAATACAACTCATCTCAAAGAGAAATGGTGAGTTAAGTGGTGTGCATATCGGAAACTTGTTTGTTAACTTCAAGATTCATTTTTTATACTCAAAATCAAATTTTCAAGCTTCTCTGAAGAATGAGTACAGACTTTGGGAAATGTAGTCAAAACTGGTGAACTCATTTGTTAGTCAATAAGTCACATTTAACCAAATGTTAATCATTTCTGTGAATATAATAAATCATACCAAAGATTATAAATCATCAAATCATAATAAATGATACATAACTCATTTTTAGTCAGTAGTTTTGGAGTGCTTAATATATGTATCAGGCACTATTCTGTTAATATTGGCAGGATGGCTTTATAACATAAACCATGACTTAGAGAGGACAAAATTAATCAGCAGTCTTCCCTGAGGCATCAAGTGGTGAATGAGGTGGGAAGTGTCATGGAAAGATCCTTTCTTGTACATTTGTGCAATTTCTTGGATGGTTCCTCCCATGGTGTGCATTCCTGTGCAGCGTTGTACCTGTATTTATTTATTGTGGGGTTATGAGTTCATCACCCATCTCCATCACCACTACCAGAGCAAAATGTTAGTTGAACATCAAAACCCCATGTCCAGCGTTCTTGGATTCCAAGTCATTAAACTGCCCTTCACCCAAGGGAAAGTGACACGACCTGCTCTGGGTTTCTCCAAGCGCCTATAGAGCCAATAATTCTCCATTCATGTGAATCTCCTCTTGTCTTTATTACCTCAGCCCCTTTTTTCCACTCTTTATTATAGTTCCTTTGTCTGTCCTTGTTGTGTCACAGCTTTATGTGTGTGGCTCAGCCTGAGCTTGAGGCTTTGCTCTTTGCTTTTTTAAAGCCTTTTTGATGAGTCACTGGGTATTTCCAATCCACTGTTTTCATTTGATCGCATATCCTCTCATGGACCTAGAATTTTAGAAGAAAACTCAGTCTAGATTAGTGTCTCTCTGAAATAGTCAGCCTTCTTTTTTTTAAAGAAAGCCTGCAAAAATGAAATAATTGTGTAGTTAGTAAAGAACCCAGAATAAGTACAATGCTAAGTTAAATCTCTTAGGAAGTACCCATACTCCTGAGTAGAGGATGTATAAGTTGTTTGTGAGTTTTAGATATCGTCAGTCATCTCATGGACCTACTGTATGTTCAGTATTAGGTAATAATAATGCTTGGAGTACTAATAGTTAATATTGAATTTGTAGTATTCTCACTATTTGCAAGGTACCATTTTAAGCACTTTACTTCATTATAGTAGTATTATGTGTTAGGTACTGTTATTAGCCTCATTGTACAAATGAAGAAAGTGGGGTGCAGAGAATCTAGGTAAGTTGTCGGGTTACTTCCCTACAAAGTGGCAAAGGTGCGATTCAGTGGTCAGTTTCTAGGATTCATGGTTTTGATCACTAGGCTGTGTATACGTGACGTCTTTCGTTATGGAGTGCGTTGTGTAGCCGAACCTGATCCGTGCAGCTTTATGTCAGGACTCTCCAAGCAAGCCCATTTCCAGAGCGAACAGCAAGCCTTTATTCTCGCTCTGTCTGCATTGCCATAGCATCCGAATTAATGGAGTTCAAAGGAGTGAGATCTAAGCATAGTCACCATGCCTCCTCACCGGACATGTGACTTACATGCCCACAAGGTCTTCATAGGGACTGACACTTCACATGTGATACTTGATTATCGAGTTTAATTCGGAAGAGACTTGCATGCCTAACTGTCTGCTGCTGAGGTTTTCGATGCCGTGGAATGTGTCCGAGCCAGTGAAGCATTGCAAGTTAATTGCTTGTATGCACAGCAGGCAGTGCTGCAAACAGGCAGCCACCAGCAGTCAGAGGATGAGACATTACCTGAGACACCTGAGATTGGGCTGTTAATGAGTCATCCTGAGGAGCAGGGAATGGGGATGTCAAGAAGGCCAGTATGACTTTGTTCCGATGGGATGTGTAGCCTGTATAGCAAACATTTTTTAGGTAGGTGTGCTGATATGAGGTTGGCTTGTGGTGGCACTGGTGGAGTTCGGGGACAGAGACTCAGAATTTATAATGCCACATCAATTCCTTATGAACGACATTCTGAACGACATTCAGTCGCTGGTAGAACTTTATTTTATGCCATTCACTTATTAGTTTGTTTCTCACTTTACTCACTCAAATGTCTGGGTGCCAGATGCTTTTGCTATACTCTGTGGGAACAATGGAGAGCAAAATGGACAGGTGGGCTCTATAATTTCTATATAAGATTCAGTCAGTACAGGTGGAAGTTGGAGCTGGTGGGATTTGTCTTGCATTAATGTGGGGGAAACAAGCACTTCGCTCTTACTTAGCTTGTATGTTTATTTAGGTGACTTTGGGAAGGTGTATGGCCCGAGTTCTCTCCTATCCTGTTTCCCCGAAAATAAGCCCTAGCCGGACCATCAGCTCTCGTGTGTCTTTTGGAACAAAACTTAATATAAGACCCAGTCTTGTTTTATTGGTCTTATATTATAGTAAAATAAGACCGGATCTTATATTAAGTTTTGCTCCAAAAGACGCATGAGAGCTGATGGTCCGGCTAGATCTTATTTTCGGGGAAACACGGTAGATATTTGTTGGCACTGCCATGAAATTTATTCTTGGGCTGGTGGAAAATAGGCTCAAATCTTTCAAGCAAATGAATGAAAAACTAAAGATTAGTGCCCGCAAAGGAAAGCAACATGAATATATGACACAGAGCCCAGGCCTGACCTGGGCCATCACGCACCAGACACAGGCCTGCCGTGAGTGTCACAGACCTGGCCTACACCCATATTCCTGGTGGGGAATGGGCCTGTCAGTGGGGATTCTGATCATCTGTGATTGGAACTCTTACACTGAATTGTTGTAAAGCCTTTTTAACTAGGCAGAATGGAGTGTTAAAAACCACCATTAGAAAAATTTTATTATTACATGTTTTATCAGCAAGATAATTCATCTCTGCTTTTTTCAACTCCCCACTCTCCACTCTACTTGTCAGAGATAGTAAGAAGTCTTAGCATAACCTAGGAATGGTCTCAAACCTTATTCCAAATGTTAGTAATGCACCAAACCGTTGGCTTACATTAGCTGCATTTTAGATGTCTCAATTCATTCTCTTACTGGGAAGGAAAGGTGTATAGTGAAAAGCGGAGCAGAGCCAATGGCATAATGATCAGAAATGAGTGACATTCTCCCAGATACAGTACACACGACTGCTCCTGAACACTGATTATTAATTTACTAATTTAAACAAATGCTTTCCATGTCGATTAAGATAGTCTGTCTCTGACTATTGCTGTGAGAAAACATTCTTTGAATTATAATCCCTCGGTCAAAGTGAATGGATATTTAAAAAAATTATATATAAACAAAATGTATTTTGTGACTACATGTGTATTTTACACATACACACGGCTTTTCAGTTTTCTTTGGTGAGCATGTAAGACATATTTTAAGTAATAATAAAAATGGTGTGTGAGCACTACCCTCTTCCTTTACTAAACTGGGTTACCTTAGGTTCTTCGATTCCCCCATGTAGCATGACTGGGTTTTAATGTGAAAACTGTTAACACATTAATACATATTTAGCATTGTCTGAGAATATTTCTGCCCTCATACTCTGATCCTTAGTAGTTTCTTGTGTGGAAAGATCTGTTTGATATAGAGTGTGAACATGGTAAAACCAAGTGCTGCTATTTTTGAATTGTCTTTGAGCCATTCATTTAAGACCTCTCTGCTTGACTTTCCTCACCTACCTGTTAAATGGGAGGTGGGTGGGGTAGGGTGAAGGATGATGGTTGTGGTGGTGTTTCCTGGGATTGATGATGCCATTTTAGGGGGTTATACAAGGAAAATGTATGTTAATACAACTGGTCCAGCTTGAAGAACATTTGTTGGGTAATTGTTCTCATAGCTCACCTTATTTAAACCCTTAAGTTCTTCTGAAACATAGTGTCTGTTCTCTGCACATTTTCTTGAAACGTTGATGTCATGTGTGATTAAGACTAAGAGTACAAATGAGTCTGAGATTCACCGGAGTCTGTATTCCCAGTCCATGTGACTTAACTCCTTCATGGATTAGTTTCCACATCTATATAATGGGAATGTCACACTATATTTGACATAGCATGGGATGAGGAGTAAAATGAAGCATTACAAGCCATCTGGCTGGTTCAATAAATGGTTCATTAATGGTAGGTACCTGCCACCACAGCGAGAGTGGCAGTAGTTGTGTGCCCAAGAATGTGCTCTTCGCTGGGGCAGAGAACCTTGTCCCTCAGTGGTGTTTCGATGTGTACTGGATGGAGAGCTCAGTAAAAATGAGCCCTAAATAAAAACCTTGAACAAATATTTGCATCAAGGAATGCGTAATAGGAGTAGTAAAGGTTATCAATATGCCACGAATGAATGAATTGTTCTTGGGTAATATTAATTAAATACATGATATAAAAAATAACTGTATGGCACATAATAGCCTGAGTCTGAATTGTATGATGCAAATGATCTTTCTCAGAAAATGTATTGAAGATGATGGGGAAGGCTTCATTGAGCGGGGCAGGATGTGGGCAAGTTGGTTAGTGGAGAGTTTTCAGGGAATAAAGTAAGGAGGTGAGGTGAAGCTGGGCTTTCCAAACCACACTTTTTAGAATGGTTTTCCTGCAGTATGCTGCAGCCTTAGAGTCCTTCCTTCCCTCCATCTCGCATGTGCCTTGTGGACCTGGTGAGCACATCTCAGCATTCAGGACTAAAACATGTGGCATTTTCCATCTGCACATAGCCATCCTGGGTAGCAAACCATCTGGCCCAGCGTGCCTCATGGCTGTGATGGGTGAGGAGAGATGCAGGGATAACGTTTTTCCCCCTTGGAAAGCTGCAATGGGGAGATAGAACACGCCCATGTGCTTTCTCAGTCATATCTGTGAGATAGATTTATTTACATGGGTGTGCAAATTAATATGAAACCAATGAGGCTGCTTTTAAGATCACATTTCAAAATAAGTTTGAGATAAATTTTAAGGCAGATCTGTCTCCAGCAATAGATAGATTCTTGTTATTTCTTTTTAGCATGGATAATCATTCATTTGACTTCAATCATAAATATTCTTAAGCAATTTAATGAAATGCCACATTTTTGAACCATGTGAAATGTCTCTTCTGGTTGTTTATGTTAATAATGTCAGTTCAAGTCAATTTGTTTCACCAGCATAGGCTACCTGGGTGACTTGTGGGTGGTGTTGAGAAACTCCATCTCTCATGAGGAAAAGGGAAAAATGATTTTAACTCCTTTGTCATCTCCTGACTGTGGTATAGTGTCTGGAAGAAAATTATACTTAAGGAATTTTTCTTTCTTCCTTGCTTTTAAAAATTACCATATAAAGTGCAGAAAATAGAACATCTAATGAGGCCTAAAGAAAACATAGTTACCTCATTTTCAAATTTGGTATTAGTGCGTGGTGCTTTTCGGAAGCTAATTTAATAGCTTTGTCTGCCAATCATAAGTAATAGTTGAAGGCCTGATACCCAATGTGTGTTTTGCTTTGATATTACAGTTCTTAACGTGTAAGAAGTTGTCCACAAATATGCAAGGGACAAAATAATCCACCTTTGGGATTAGAAGGAGTTGTTTCACATGATTAATAGTAAGGGTAGATTAGTAGTGGTGTCTTAATTTTGATGTTTAAGGTGGATGCTCAGCGTTTATGTGGAACTCTCCATGAAAATTCTAGGGTCTGGATCTGCATCTTCAAATCCTATTGAATTCTTGACTTTGAACTGGGTAGGCATGTAATGGCAAGTTAGGAAAGAAGCACCCAATTAAGGAATTTGAGCCAAGTTAGCTCTTACATGGGAAATTATACCTGCTACTTATTTATTCTAAGTTTCTTGAATTCTTCTAAAACCAAAGGTTAATGGTGTGAGGTTGGTTAACTTTTTGCTTATTCTCTGTCCTGCCATTAGTTCTTTAATGTCCCAGGATGGTTTGAATATTAGTGAGTAGTAATTTGAAGCAGCAGTTAATTTATAAAAGCTCAGGTTGCTAATTGTAGGCTTGCCATCAAGGAAAGACATAGCTGAGCATATCTGAGTGAGGAATCTGGTCCCATTGGAACTGTAGCAACCCAGTCAGTGAAGACCATCTTTTCCCCATTTGGTAGAGGTAGTGTTAGAAATCAATATTTGTGTGTGGATTTCCTGTGTATGATACCCGATGTGTCTGGTAAAAGAACAGAATTCAGATTCCATTTATGTTATTTCCATCGCTCTCACAGGACTGAGTACTGTGTATGAACTAAAAATAGTTTTGTGTCTTGAAACCAAAGGAAATCATATGTTGGTGACTAATAGTGGTCTAGGAGCAAGGACTTCAGAAATTTCTAGAAGTTTCTGGGAAGTTTTCATTGTGTGACAAGAGAAGAGATGTAATGTAGGTACATTTTCAGTTAAAAATTCTTCTCTGGACCATTTGGTGTATTGGAAGTGTTTTGACACTGGATTGTCACAATGGTTGTACGACTCTATAAATTTACTAAAAATTATTGAATTGTACACTAGAAATGGTTGAATCTACGCAAAGTCGTTTAAAACCCTCTCTATTTTGCACCGAGTCTCCCTTGTTTGTGAGAATGTTTACTGCCCTGCGTGTATACAGCAATGCACATAAGAGGGGTACCCCTGTCCTTACAGAGTTCTCATGCCAAGGGTGCCATGAATAAACAACAGACAGTATAAAGTATTAGAAGGTGAGTGCTATATGGAGTGAGAAACAAAAAGGGGAAGAAAGCACATTGGATGAGGGATGCAGTTTGAGTGGCAGAGCAGGTCTCATTGAAAAGTGACATATGATTGACAGTCTCAAGGAGGTGAGGGGTTACTTGTTACCCTAAGTAGGACAGCAGGAAAATGCTGGACGTGTTCCAGGGACATCAAGGTGGCCTGTTTGACTCTTACAGACAGATCAATACGGAAAGAAGTAGGAGCTGCGATCAGGAAGGTAATTGGGGGCAGGGAGCGGATGTGGTCAGCCTCGTAGACCATTTTGCAGGTCTTTGGCTTTGCCTCTGAATGATGAAGGCTACTGTGGAGGGTTTTAAGCAGGTGAGTGACATGACCTGACTTACGTTTTAACAGAATCACTGGCTGCTGTGCTGGTAATAGTCAGAAGGAGGGGAAGGTGGGTCAGGACTCTGGGTAGGAGACAGTTGCAGTAATCCCTAGGAGAGAAGAAGCAGCATGTCATGAGGGCTCAGAATCAGGACCCCTTTCAGAACGGCAGGCTTCCAGGCTTGCAGGGCAGTGTTAGCTGACGGTACCAGTGATTCCTCCAGTCTCACAAGGGGCGTGCGTGTCCATGGGGCTCAGGACTTTTTGGACAAATGAGGAGTGGAGGGCAAGAGCAATGTGGGTATTAAGTTTTACTCACTATTAACTTTGATAGAGTATGAACAGGCCATGGCGTAGTTTGATTTCTCTGGTGTCCTGCAATTTGCTTCACTCTCTGGGATCTTATCCAAAGAGAGGGGGACAGCCCTCCTTTGACCTATTACAAAGCAGATTCAGAATGAAATAAGAAGTAAAGTACTTTAAGTGATGCTTAGAACCACTGTGGTTTTCGAGGTCTGTTCACGTGACTCAGTAAGCATGGTTAACAGCCTGTTGCTTAAAGAAATGTCTTGTTTATCAAATGTTTTTTTTATTTTCTTTTCCCCCTGAGTTAGGTGGTTTTGGAGGGAGTTGGGGAGAAAATTGAATGCCAGTAAATGAAAGCAACCTCTTTTAACTGGAAAGGGCTAAATTCCCCTTCCACTGTGGTCCCCCAGTTGAGTACAAAGGCTGCAAAGAGAATGAAAGCTGATGACAGCACATTTTCTTGTCTTTGTCCAGCATTTTCTGAAAATGATTATTTTATATTGAGGCTTTGTCGGCATTAGCAGTTTTATCTGCAAGGAAGGGACTTCTAATTTGCTAATTAGAGAGCTTGTTTTTCACAACCAGGATCCTACTGTTTTGGAAATCACTAAACATTTTCTGTGGGATGTGAGCTCCTGAACTGAAAAATTCCAACTAAGTTCATCAATATGGTGAACAGGAATTGACATATGCTTGCATCATTCAGTGTTGTAGTTCTAGAATCCAGAAGGAAAAGTGTGTGTCCTGCCTCCTGCTCAGTCACAAGCTATGGATCCTAACTTCAGGTTCTTATTAATTCTGTTTTTTATGCATCTTGCCAAATAGGATTCTTCATTGTATTGTCAAAAAATATTGGCTTCTTTTCCTTTTTTTTTTTTTTTTTTTTTTTAAGGAATCCCACACATGGAGGAGTCCCCTATTTAACTGTCAAATTGTGCTCTGTCGTCTTAATAATGTACCTCACATGTGGTGGAATATTTTTTTCGGTGGTTTTTCATGATACTGAATCACCTCGTCAAAGAACTCCTGAACCAGCACTACACAACCACACCTTAAACCAAACCTTCTTTTTTCCTTTGAGTGTTTAATGTAGATATCTGTTGCCTCACCACAGTTTTCTTTAGAATGCGTTGTTGTTTTTCAATTTTCTAAAATCTTTTGTGACAGTAATTAGGACAGACCCTCTTAGAACACAAAGATGTAGGATTTTAATTAGGTATACATGTAGTTTTTCCATCAGTTTTTCCTTCCATCTTAGTTTTGCAATGTTTCTGGCATTAGTCTTCTCAAATTGAATATGGTAATTATGGGAGATTCTGTCTTTCTGTGAAGAGCTGTCTTTAGACAACCAAAGCAGTTGGTTACTCACTTCATTGTCCTTTATCGTTCTGCTTAGCTTTGTGCCTCACCTACATACACATGGCTTTGTTTAAAATGTTAGTACTTTGATAATATTTCCTCTGCTGTTTCGTAGGAACCAAGGTCAAAGCTACCAGCAGGCTATTTTCCCCAGCCAATTGCCTGGGCTGAGAGATTCAGTTATTTGTGGAGCAGGCTTTGGGACCTAGGCATGCAATCCAAGTTGAAATTGACCTCCAGATTTGGTTAATATCAGAACTGTCAAGAAGTATCCACCCATGTAGATATTACTATTGCCGGATATTTTAACGGGGGTCTCTGGAACCAACTATGTGAGTTTGAATTTTGGCTCCACTACTTGCTTAGTGGTGTGATCTAAATACCAAATAAATTAACCTTTCTAGGCTGTAGTATCTTCTTCCATGAAATAGGGTTGGTATTGTCAGGAGCAAATAAGTTAATCCATGGACATTGGTCCATTGCTAGTGGCCCGTAAATGTTAGCTGTATATAAAGCATGGGTGTGAGTGAGGGGGGGGGTGTTAAAAGCTGCTTACTAGGATTGTGATCTGGGACAGGTTACCCTCTGACCTTCACATGCCTCATCTATGTAACAGGGATAATAGTGAATGAAGTTCATAGCTTCCGGTTGACTTGAGAATTCTGTGAGATGATTCCTGTATTTAGTGCAATGTCTGGTAACAGTATTCATTGTCAGCTCTTAGTACTATTCATGGCTATTTTCATTGTTCTCAAAGCACAGTTTCCTTGACCCCACTCTTGGAGATGCTGATAGAGGCTCAGGAATGTGGATTTTATTTTTAATGACATCCTCCACTGCATAAAGCCCAGCTCTGGCTCTGGTCTTTGGTTCAGGATTTGGGAGCCACTGTTTTCATTATCCATGGCCATATCTTGCCACTTAAATTCTGAAATGAAAGTGTATTTCACTCACAAGTTACATTCCTGGTTTTTTTTTGTTGTTGTTGTTGTTTATGGTGACCACTTTCTTTTTTGTCAGCATAAATAGGTCCCTTCTGTAACTCGCACAGTGGAATTAGTTTCTTCTCCATCATTGATCAATTTAGTCCCTAAAAATATAAAACTGACCCTTAAGGTTTGTGAAGGTTTTCATCAACCATTTTGTTTTGACTACAACTTTTTGACAGAATGAAAAAAAGAAGAAAGCTGGCCGTTTTGTATTTTCACAGTGGTTATTTTTTATATTTCCCTTGTATGCCTCATTTATTTGGTGTAGCCCTAATTTATTCAGTGCCTGCACTGGCAGGTGTGGGTGACAAGGGTGAGGAAATTAAAGTGTGTCTTGCCTTCGAAGCACTATGTGCTGGTATTCTTCGAGGAGGTTCCTCGTTTACCCCTGTTTTAGAGTCCTGCCATGTATTGAAAACATTACAAGATTTTTAAATGCAGCTAACATGGGTGTTTGGATTTCTGAGAGAGCCTTGACAGAATCTCTCTTGATATTATTCTCAGAGTTGAAATGGAAAAATGAGGATTTGTAGTAGATTGAAAAACTCTTCCCAGGGAATTCTGGATAACGCGCCCCTGTAATGATGGAGAGTTCTGTCTTTGGCCCTGGAGCATTTTTATCAACAACTTGACAAAGGAGATGGATTTATTAAATTTGTGATTGGCATGTTGCCGGGAGGCAGAGGTCTCAAACTTGATGACAGAATAAGGATCTCCCACTTCCTGAGAGGCAGGAATGATGGGTGAAAATTAAGTATGATTTAGTAGAGGAGCAACAGATGGTACAGCCAAATGGAAGAGTTGTACCGACTAGTTCATCTCACAGCTTCCGTGCTTGCACAGCTAGGAAGTTGAGTCTCAGTTCTCCATTTGTAATTACTTACAGGGTGTATTATTAATTTACAGGGTTTTCATATGGGATTAAAATGTAAAATTATAGTGAGGAACATAATGGCTTCTCAGTAGTACTGGCTTTAAAAAATAATTGTCTCATTTTAAGGTTGAAATAGAATTTCTGATTTAATATGGATATGACTTACCGTCACATGAAAAAGACCTGCGGATCTTTTTTGCTCACCCAATTCCCTAATCCTTTTTCCCTCAATCTTGTTGTCTATTGTTGCCCCCTCCCTCGAGGAGTCTTTTTAGACATTTTTGCCCTAATCACCCCCAGCCCGTGAAATTTTAATACCTTAGTTAGACTGTGTATCTGATTATGTACTCTGTTTATCTGTGCTTTAAAGATAAAAAGTAACAAATTTTGCCCCCAAGAACAAACTTTCACTGTACTGGGGCAATTTTACCACCATTGAGAGCGCATGCCATAATGTATTAAGACCTCAGAAGGTCCAGATTCCATTGAGAATGTTATCAGGTCAAGGTCTTGAAATGTATGTGTCCAATTTTTTAAAGTAAGTTTTTGTTGTTGTTAATTACAGAAGTACTACATGTATGTGTTCTCAAAATAAATAGCTTCCTATATCGTACTAACATCTTTGGAATTCCCATCGCAGGGGTAACTACCATTAATGGTTTAGCAAATTTCATCTTAATCTTTGTGTATTTTTCATCACTGGTGTTAGTTCATATTTAGTTTTTTTCTGTACGTCATAGGATGTAATTCCATCATAATGGCTCTGCAACTAGCTTTCTCCCCACTGAATGGTGTCAGGTACTCCTTTCTCCTTTGTGAATTTCTATGAGTTTTTAAAATTTAACTTTTAAATAATATATTAATATGGTTTAAAGTTCAAAGAGTAAAAAGAAGTGAGTAGTGAAAAATCTCTCATCTATTTCCTCATCATCTAATGTTACAGTTCTTAAGTACACTTTCAGAGGCATTTTATGTACATACAATAAATATTTATAGATGGTCATTTATTTTGTTATTTTTAAGCAAATGGTATAGCATATTACAATGTATATTGTTTTTTACACTGAAAACTGTAACTTGTAAGTTTTACCATTGTAGCTTAGGTTTCTTTTTCTTTTTCTTGTTCTACACTGTTCTATTGCACTGATTCTACACTATTATTGCACTGGTTTGCCATAGTTTAGTTAACTAGCCCTTTGGTGATGGATTTTATCTTGTTTCCAATTTTGGATATTATCAACAATGCTGCCACAAATAATCTTAACCTTGTATTAAATGCAAGCGTATTTGTTTAATTAACACCAGGGTCAAAGGAGTGCACTACGTAATTTTAATAGTTACTGTCAAATTTTCTTCTGTAAAGATTGTGTCACTCTGTTAGTAGAAGTAAGTGCACGAGCTTATTTGAATAAATCCTTGCTCACGGTGTGTAATCAGATATCTTGATGTTTGCAAATTATAATTTTAATTTGTGTTTTTCGTTATTAGTGAGGCACCGCAACTTTTCCTATATTAAGGGTCCATTTGTATTGCCATTGTTTGAACCATTGGTTCATATCTTTTGCTCATTTTTATACGGGATTTTGGGTTTAGTTCTAGAATCTGTTGATATACTAAAGAACTTTCCATTTTGTGGTATGAATTGCAAATATTTTGCTCATTATTTGTTTGATTTTTTTTTTTATGGTGCTTTCTGGAATCAGAAAATTAAATAATTTTTACTATATTTGACTTGGTCAGTTTTTGTCTGACTTTGCAGTTTTTTCCTTTATACATGATATGTAAAAATGCTTTCCCTACTGCAAATTTTCCCACAACTGCTTTTTCTACTTTTATTTATTTATTTTAAGTATTTTAATCTTGGACCCATTTGGAATTTATCTTAAAGTAGGATTATCTACTTTTGAACCACTGTGTAGTATTAAGTAATGAATGTAGTTTGTTTAGCAAGTTCCTACTGATGAATATTTACATTATTGCCAGTTCCTTCATATTATAAACAAAAGGCCAGATGGTAAATATTTTAGGTTTTGTTGTGTCTATCACAGCTGTTCAAGGCTGGTGTTATAACACAAAAGCAGCCGTTGCTATACATAAATGAATGGATGTGGCTGTGTTCCAATAAAACTTTATTTATAGAAACAGGTGGTGGGCCTGATTTGGCCGACATGTCACAGCTTGCAAACCCCTGTTTTAGAGTATGCGTTAGTTTCATGAGTCTGGAATTGACTCCTTGATCTGTCATTTACTATCTGAGGGCAAGTTTTGTAGTTTCTGAACCTCAGTTTTGTTACGTGTGAAGTGGGGCAACTACTACATACTTGACAGAAGTTGTTGAAAGGATCAAAGTAGATAAAATGTAGAAAGGTTTCGTCACCTTGCCTGGCACATAGTGAATATTCTCCAAGTGGATGATACCTTATTGATGTCATTTTATTGCTGTGTACTAGTAAATGTCACTCAGTAATTTATAGTAGGGCTGGGATGAGGGTGTCAAAAAACTCATCAATCAAGATAAATTATATTTTAGCGGAACATTTTTGATTACTGATTTTTCCTTTTGCCTCAGACTCCAATATGACTTTGTAGAGCACTGTTACTGATCATATCCTTATTTACAGTTTTCATATTTTGTTCATTATGGAATTTTTGCATTCATTTTAAACTGTAAAATGGTGCATTAAAATATTATTGATTTTGAAAACTGAATTTTTGGTGAATGCCTCATCTTAATTCCTAACCCTTTTGAACAGTATTTATTTATTATGTTCTGTGTGCTGTGTGAACAAAATAGGGAAGTACTGACGTCACGGATCTTATTTTCTCATGGACCATATGGTAGAAAGAGAAATGACCAAGGATACGGAAAGAGCACTGTTGGGGTGTTATTTTAGACAGCTAGGTTAGTGAAGGCTCCTCTGATTAGTTGAATGAAGGGAGTTGTTAGTGTTCTTGTCGCTGTTCCTTCTGCTAAATCGCTCTGATTTTCTTTCTAGTTCCACTTTATTGGAAGTTATTTACACTATAAATTTATTGTAATGGACTTTTGTCCAAGTTAAAGTGAACTATTCACAGTGTGACAGAGAGACACAGAATCCATCATGTTGTTTTGACTTCACCTCATAAATGTGGCACTTTATGTCTAGACATTTCCCCAGATAGCGTTTAATACTTAATACCTTTGGGAGCATACATTCCTCCTTTTACAGTTGTCATAGGAAGGGTGTTAACCATCCTGTCTGCACCTTCTGAAGTGTGTTCCCGTCCCCCCCCCCCCCCACACACACACCAGTTCCCTTAGCTGTTAAGTGAGTGCCTCATAAAACTGTTTTCACTTTCTTGTTCTTTTCCCTCAGCCCTTATGTTGGTAGGTTAGTGTATATATATATATAGAGAGAGAGAGAGACGGTTATCCCTCCCAAACACCAAACTCCCAAATTCTGTCTCTGGAAATTTTCCTTTTCCTACTTGTGATTGGAATTTCTCGTGAGCTGGAACAGTTTATATTTGACAACACATTGTGGGGCAAGATGCTGACAATAGAGAGTAATGGGGTGAAAAGGCCTTCCATCTGGAGAAAGGAAATCCCAGCCTTAAATGTCAGTTTTGTTTCCCTCCCTTGGGGGCAGCTTTGACCTTTGGGAATAATATGTGGTCCCCTCCACAAGTCTTCCCTGCATAATAACTGGAGAGCTGTGGCTCCTCTCTAAGGCTGAAGACTTTGGTGAGAGGCAACTGTTCCTATTGAGACTTTCCGGGATTCTTACCCTGTGACTACAGTGTTACAATAGTAAGAATTTACAGCAGGGGACTTCAGAGCTTTTCCCCTCTCTTTTTGCCTAAATGAGATCTTTAAACACTTCCCCAAGTTTATTCCTCTTCTGTAGGGAAAGAGGATAGGAAGAGAGGGACAGAGGAAGGAAGAGGAATCAGGAGATATTAACCTTATATACATCATCCAGCATGCATTCCTGATGATTTTTATCTTTATAATTTGACATTCTCGTCTTAGTGATGAATGTAGAAAGGATTGAATAATTCAACTGTGGGTCTCTTTCAACCAACATGCTGATTATATTTTATATTTTCTACAAATAATAGAAAGCTTACTCAAGGTATTTTAAATACAAAGACATTTAAATTGAAAATTCCAGAGATAGCATTTAAATTTCAGGAATAGTTTTGATCAGGTCCTACCACTTTTTTGTTTTGTTTTGTTTTTCTTGTTTTGTTTTGTTTTGGCTCTTGCCTGTTTACCTGTCAGCTTTGGTCTCTAGCTGATTTTTTTCTTGGTTTCAAGTCAGTCTGCTCTTCTACCTCCTCTTCATTCACATTCTGGAAGGAAGGTAGGTTCTTCCCTCAGGCTCTGAACTAGAGTCTTCAGCCTTGTTTTGCATAGTACCAAACTAAGCCATTCCCTCAGACAGGAAATCCTGTGCACTAATTGGCTTAATCCTGGGTTAACATCCCTTCCTGAGTCAATCTCTTTCTTAAGGAACAGGGGATTAAACTCATTGCCAAAAACCAATCAGGAGCTATGTATTTCTGTAGCCAGGAGCAGAGTCATGCCATCACATTTGTTGAACACTCAGTATGTGCCATGTACTGGACATGCTCTGTATATAATAATTTATTTAACCATATCACATCCCTGTGGTTACTTTTAGGAATGTGTCCAGTGGGGTTGAGTGTTTGCTAGAATGTTTGGTATCGGACAATAAGAATTGTGACTATTTTGTTTATAGATCACATGCTTTTTGTAACTAATTCTATGCTGTATGTACAAGAAACAAAAATAAAGTTGGCCCAACTTTAAACAACATTAGTTAGATTTTGAGTGACTAAACCATTCCAGTTAGTAGTAGAAATTTTGATTGCATGTTTGGATGTGGAGAGATTCAACTTGAGAGATACAACTTTTTAATTCCCGGTACAGACTTTGTCTTTGAAGGACCTTTAGGATTCTCCAGTCTGGAAGTTGAGTGCTCACGGTGCATGCGTTACTACTGCGTATGTGCGCATGCAGACATCACTACTCAATCAGCCTGAAATGTCTCAGAACTCCCGCACCCACTATTGGCATCTTCATTCTTTGTAATACCCTCATTTCCTTTTTTAGAACAGTCAGTTAGGCTCCAGGCAGATTTTCAGCATCAGGGTTAGAATCTGAAACTCCCAATTTAAAAATGTGTGCTGTTTTTCATTTGACCTGAAATTAGTTTTAGTACTCAGTCTTAAAACAGAGACCCTGGGAAATAATAGTTGGTTAAAAAAAAAATGAATAAAGTAATTCCATGACTGATGTTATTGTCTGATATATTTCTAGTATTATGGTTAGTTATTGATAATTACCTTAAAACACACCATTGATGTGAAATGGAGGAGGAATGAAGTTTTTTATACCTAAAATTTAAAACTGAAAAATTTGCCAAAGTATTTTATCATTTGGAAGGTAAATTTACCTTCTTAACTGGCTTAAAAAATTAGAACATTCCTATCAACAGTGTTGAACAACTTTATAATTATACATGAATAAAATGAAAACAGTAGAGCAATATGAATGCTTTTTTAGCACTTTTTTTTCAGCTATAAAACAATTGATGCACAACAGGTAATTAAATTACCAGTCGTGGAGAATGTAAACGAATCATAAACTAAATCCCATAAAGCTTTTTAATTAAAAAATGGAATAGTTTAAAGATGTGTTTTAGATTTGAGAGAAAAAGCATTAATTATACTATTAAGTAACAAAATGAATACAAGTATTTTTGGATTGTTGCTGTTGGTTAAAAGTATACAGCAAGATGCAGGTAATACTTTTAATATCAATTCCTTGAGGGAGGCATTAATAAGCATATTTGACTAGAAACAGCATATAACATATATATTAGTTTTGTTTTTAATTAGATTTAGACAGAATTCATTATTTTTAATGGCTTTTCATTAGTGAGTAGAAACCATTATTTGAATATATTATGGTAAAATAAATTCAAGGTGTATGCTTATTTTCTGCAAAGAACCTCTTATGTATTTAAAGAAACCATTGTTTGGGATACAAATCATAGACATTGAAATTCCCTGCTTTTAGACAAAAGTGTGATTTAGATGTTCTATAAGTATCTTTTATCTCTTTTTCTTAGGTCAGGTATTAATAGCAAACTATATTGAAGTGAGACAGTTAAAATGTAAAGAAGTCTTTTGCCAGCTAGTTATATTCATATTTGGACTTCTTGAGTAATATTGCTGGAGGTGGTAGGCAAAATTAGATGTTTCTCTCAGATTTTTATTTGATTTTTCTCTTTGAACAAAATAACTAGTTTGGTTCAAAACGTATGCATGTCACCCAAGTTCTTGGGGTTAAATCTTCCTTAAGGAAACACTGGACAACATCAAGTGGGATCTCAGACGTGATCCCAGATTTACACTATTTGCCATAATTTTCACGTGGGGAATTCTGTCTGCCTTAAGCAGACCAGTTAGAATTATTCTCCAATTGTTAATTTGTTCTACTGTAGAAATATGTCTTCGTGATGCTGGTCTGCTGAATTTTAGCATCTCAAAATGAGATGGTGGTACACCAAGGAGTAGAATTGGGTTTTTTAATGTACACATGAGTCATAAATTAAGGTAATAATGTTGCTCCTTAACTATAATTTTAAAGGTGAATTTGTCCAACTTTATAAAGTTTTTATATAATCTTAAATAGTGAAATATCAGCCATAAGCTTGCTGTATTTTCTCTAGGCCAGCCTCTCTTGTCCTTGGGCTTTGCGCCGTGCAGATTCCTTTCATGCAATGAGGATCTGACAATAATCCCAGCATTATGTGCCACCTCCTTCATCTGTTAGGTCTCAGACCTGCCCCCAAATATATAACAGTAAATCCAGTAAAATCTGGATATTAAAATGTAACCCATTTAAGAAAACTTAGGTTTTATTTGGCTTCTGTGCAATTTCATAAACAGTTTTCATCTTTTTGTCAGAGCAACTACAGAAAAAAGACCCTATGACAAGCATCAATGAGGAATCAAACATTGGCATGTTACTATTAACGGAACTCCAAACTTTATTCAGAGTGCATGACTTTTCCTGCTGATTTCCATGTTTGGACCGCCACTATAGAATACCACATTGCATTTTTTTGTCATGATTCCTTAGTCTTCTTTGGTCTGTGACAGTTTTTTTTAGTCTTGTTTTTCATGGCCTTAGCTTTTTTGAGGAGTATTGGCCAAGTGTTTTATAGAATGTTCCTCAGTTTGGGTTTGTTGGATGTTTTCTTCATGAGCAGACTGGGTTGACGGATTTTCAGAAAGTATCCCACAAAGGCTATGTGCTCTTCTTATCACGTCTTATGAGGATGTACATGATAATCCACGATATTGTAAGGAATGTTAACCTTTACTACTTGGCTAAGGTGGTACTTACTTACCAGGCTTCCCCAACAGAAGTTGCCATTTTTCTGTTTCCCTGCTCTGTGCTTTGGAAGCTAGTCGCTCAATCCAGCCAGTGCTGGGATTAAGCTTCACCTCACAGAGGTGCCAACTCTACTTTTGATTCTCGTTCTCTGCCCGCGTGGGAAGGCTAAGGACCTACTGAACCTCAGGTAGTGAGTCCCCTCAAGGGTCACCTCCTCTCGAAGCGCTGTCTTGAGGGAGGCCCTGCTCTCTCTTTGTGTACCGCGCAATGCCTGCCTCCACCTACCTTAGCTCTTGGTTGGATGGCATGTTGGTTTCTGCCATTAGATAGTCAGGCTCTCGAAGGCTTTGCTGCACATTTCATAACACAATAAGGATGGCAATAATTACAGCATGCAACCACTTACTGAGTTTTATTGTTTAGTACTGTTATAAGTACTTGTACATGGATTACCTCCTCTAATCTTCACAACCACCATTTGTCGTGGACACCGTGAATTTTCCCCAGCGTTCATGAGAGAAGACTGAACCGCAGGCAGCCCCAGGGACCTGGGGCAGCCCTGCTCGCTGGCACCCATTGCTCAGCACTGTGACTGGTACTAAGCAAGTGTCAAATTAATGTTTTTAAAAAATACAGTGATGAATTGATTAACAAGACTAATTTTCCTCCTTGATTGACCTGCTTTGATTAGAGTACTCTGTTAAAACAGAACAAAGTAAGAGAACACTAAAAATAATCATGCTTCACAAAAGGCATTGAAAGCAAAGTTATGTCACATTCCTTTCTTTTAAAAAACCACACTCGCCCTTGGTGGGCTTGTGAAATTTGCACATGGATTCCATATACTTGCAGCTTATATTGTACCTTATCACCATTCAGACTAATTTTATATATTAATGACTAGAGAAAGAAATATTTACTTCTGAATTTTACATCCTGACTGTACAGGTGAAGAGAGTGAGGAAGAGTTAGTAAGCAGTCAGCAGATAGAAGTATAAAATTAAAACCAAAATAATGCAGAGAACATGCTGTCCGTATCATTAGAGGGCAGAACTATGCAACCCTTTAACCGCATCTCCAATTCCTTTACTTATGCCCCCAAAAGCAGGTATTATGGACTCACTGTATGTAAGACCCTGTGCGAGGCTTTGGAATGAAGTTGAACAAGATGCAGAAGGAACCTGCTCTCGTAGAGTAACCACCTAGTGGTGAAGGCAGACACCGAGGAATACAAAATACATGACAATAGTAAATACGATGTCCGAAGGAAACCGAGAACCTATCGCCAGGGGGGTGCAGTCCACGGAAGTTTCTCTGACATGGAGATATTTACGCTGAGATCAGACATTTAGCCAGAGGTTTCAGAGGCATTCCTTTTAATTCATTAAAAAGAAAGTATTTCTCATTATAGTTGAGTGAGAAACTCAATCTAAACTGATAGATTTTTTAGTACTGATATGTTGGCAGTATGTCTCCATCAAGATTTCATTCCTACAAGATTCTGAACGTGGGAAATTACTTTTGGCAGCTCCAACTGCCCTGTGGTTTCTTCTGTGTGCTTCACCCCTCCCGTTTTGAGAAGATAGCCTTGTATATTAGGTGGCCATGTCCGAGTTGCTGAGCTGTTCGAAAAGGGTCCAGCTGCCAAAATGTAAATATCCTGCTCATCCAGGCAAGTCAGTAAGGGTAAACTAATGTGCAAGTGACTTTTCCTTCTTGTTTTAGATGGGCAGTGTCATATCTGAGAGAGGAAGGCTTCTTGCTGATTTTTTTCCTACCCCAAACGAGGTTTAAGTTATCCACAGTCTTTATTTAGTGTCATGTTTCTTACTTAAAAGCATTTATTTAAAGTTCTGAAAAACAAAGCATTCAATACTGAGAGACTTGTGCAACTACAAATGATTAATGATATAATTCTCAGTCCTTTATAAAGTGTCTTAAGACTGAAGAGATTTATACAGGGTGGAGTGGCAGTGGTGCTTCGATGTGAGAATAGGTAATCAATACCCGCAAGCCTGGAAAAAGTGTTCTGTTTCCTCCACTAATGACATAGGGGTTTCTGTAAAGCAAGGGTGTCTGGAGCATGAAGCCCTCCAAAGAAGAATTAATTTAAAATCTGAAGTGGAAGATCCGTTTCAATTAACATTTCACTTGAATGTATATTGGGTGGAAATGTGAAAGCAGGCATGTAGTCGGCTTAAATCTTCAGATTGCTACCAGTGAGTAAATGAACCCCACCGTAGGAACCCTAATTATATTTTCAGAGTACCCATGTGTGGAAGGTTATCAGAAGTAATATGAACTGCAAGTACTTTCAGAGGTTGCAGAGTACCTTTTTTTATTAGTTTGTTAATTATCAGGTGTCTGTATGTTTTCGCAGGTGATGGCTTGCATTTGTATGTCTTTGGGGTCATACATGTTTGGATTTATTTTACGGTGATTTATTTTTCCATTGAGTAATTTGTACTGATGTGTTTCTAAAAGTCATTGTGCACGTACGTGTGCGTGCGCACACACACCCACACAATATTAAAATAGTAGTTTCCATAATTTGAACATATGGGCCCAATTGTAGCTAAACAGAATTTACGTTTGGTCAGCCATCAAATGTATCAACAATCACTTTATTCAATTTTTCAATGGAATTTTTTGGTACCTGGAAGAAAATTTAAAGAGTGGACAGGATAAAGAGGACTCATTATGTCCTCTTTCATCTCCTTTTTTTTCTTCAAATATGTTAATGCAACATCAAAATAAAGTTAAACTAGAATATATGCAGATGCACTCTGTTCCTTTATGACTCATCACAAATGCATCTTTAGCGAATTTGACCAAGAGGCAAAATAACATGAGTGAAAAGACCTTGACCATTCTGAATTTAGTTGGAGTCTTTATAGCAAAGAAAATGGTGATGTTAACTTTTTCTAGAAAGTACTTGTAAACTAACTTGAAAAGTGCTCCAAGGTTGCTAAATCTTTACCAATCAGTGAACATTTATGTTTTTGTTTTGTTTTTTAGATACTATCTTTTACTGTTTGGGATGAGGATTAGGGGAAATGACCTTGGCTAGAATGAGACCAAGTTATTTGCCAGATAACAAAATGAGAATCATTTTTAGATTGATATGTCAATTGTTCTTGCAGTCATGAACCTTGCATTACCATGACGGAAAAGATTTTCTGTGTTTTTTGTTTTTTTCATGGTACCATTGTTTATATCAGCTGTGAGCTCTATCAGACTTAGGGGAATGGGGAAGCCCATGCCAAATAAGTGTGTGGTGGGGGGTTGGCAACAGGTGTGGGCTCTTGTTTAGTAGTAGGGAGACTCGTTTAGTAGTAGGGAGACTTACCTTCAGGGGTCTTTGTGTCCTCCATCATACAAGACTAGCTGTAGAGCAAAATATGTGTTGTTGGACGAGTTGGTCTCCTAAAATCACTTTGGCCATTCATCTTCTATTTGATATGTGAAGAAATGTAAGACTAAAAAGCTTCGGAACACGTGTGTATGTATATGTACGTATATACACAAACTATGCTTTATTGATTGGCTAGCCTAAGTTCTATCTTCTAAAAATTGTAAAGTTTAGACTTACTCTATATTGAATTCTCAAAAAGAGATTTATCTTAGTCTTTCTCGCAAAGGATCTTTTTCCCCCAACAATCTTCTCCTGCTTTGTCATGTTAAGAAAGTTAAAGATAGGGGGCAGAAAAATCTCAGGTACTTATCAACTTAGTAGACATCACCCCGGAATATTTCCAAATAGGACAGAGAAACAGATACAGTGTGTTTTTTCTGACTCATTAGGATTATGCATTCTGCATTCTCTAACTTTGTTTTGTGGCATATGTCCCCCCAAAATCTTTATTTGTGTGAGTGTTGAATCCAGTCTGAAGGAAACCTTATATCTGCATCTCTTAAGACAGAGAGGTGAGTGCCTTGATTCACAAGTGTACAAACTCTGGCCACATTAAAAAATCTTTTACAATTAGCCAAAGGAAAACCCTGTCTCATTGCCTAGATTGTTTGTAATGACACTTGTCTAGTGTTGCGTTGCTTTCGTTTTTTATTTTTTCCTTTTCTGGTTCACTGACTCCTAAGAAATAAGAAAGTTGTGATTAGTATGCTTTTCATAATAGCAAAGCATGCTAAATTGATTAAGGCATTTACTGGTGAATAAATGCTTTGCTTATTTTAGAAACTTGTTTAAAATTTTTAAAAAATGTGAACAACTGACCTGCTCAACTCCCCTAATCTGATTACAGATAAAGTTAGCAAATGTTTGATTACAACTCAAGAAGCAAAACTATCTTAAGCAACATATCTTTTCTTACATTGTCTAGCCCTATCAAGCAAATGGCGTGGATCCCTAGTTTTCAATGCACTGACTTCTTTGGAGTGGGGACGAGTAGGAAAATGTACCTTGGGAGATGCAGTGCTTGGCATCCTACTTCTTGTTTGTTCCATTCCTGACCCTTGAGCCATGAGGATTGAAGTATCATTTTCTTTTAACAGGTGCCTATGGGCCTGAGCACTGGGTGACATCTAGTGTCAGCTGCGGGGGCCGTCACCAGTCTCCTATAGACATTTTAGACCAGCACGCCCGTGTTGGGGAAGAGTACCAGGAGCTGCAACTCGATGGCTTCGACAATGAGTCTTCTAACAAAACCTGGATGAAAAACACAGGGAAAACAGGTAGACTATGTCTTCTTCACCTGTCCACAAAGTAACATGAACTAGTTCTGGATTAACCACGACTTGCTCCTTACGTGGTGAACATAGCTAGGGAGAACGTATAGCTCAGTGAGAGCTTGGGACTCCGCCCTGAGTTTGAGAACCAGCCTCTTGCTTTACTAGCTATGCGATTTTGGACAAAATCCTTAACCACTCTGTACCTCAGATTTCAAAGAAGTATCATAACATGGATAATAAAATTGTATCAACCTAATAGGGTTGTAAGGATTAAATGTGTCAACATATGTAAAGTATATAGGATGGACTTTCAAGAATCTGTTCTGTCCAGTATGGGCCAGTGGCCACATATGGCTATGTAAATTTAAATTTATTTTATTAACAAAATGAAGTAAGATTAAAATTCACTTCCTCAGTTCTGCTAGCCACATTTTGTTTACTCTCTCCCCTCCCTTTGTTAAATTGTTTATTTACTGTGTTTGAAATCAGAGAAGATACGCATTCAGGTCTTCATGGGTGTTTTTTGGGGGAGGGGGGTCACTTGACTTGTTTATTTTCCAGGTGTATTGAGAAATCATTGACATGTGACAGTATGCCTTTTTATTTTGTTCATCGTTCCTTTTGCTTTTTGGATATAGTCTTACTTCTTTATTTTTGCTTTTGTTGCTTGTACTTTTGGTGTCATTCAAATTACCATTACCAAGACCAATGTCAAGGAGATTTTTCCCTATGTTTCTGAGTTTTACAGTTTCAGGTCTTAGATTTAAGGCTTCTGTCCCTTTGAAGTTAATTTTTGTGAGTGGTAAAAGGTGTAAGGGTCCGGTTTCATTCTTTGTATGTGAATATCCCATTTTCCCAGCATCAGTTGTTGAAGGAACTATTCTTTTCCCATTGAGTATTCTTGCCTCCTTTGTCAAATATTAGTTGACTGTATATGTGTGGATTTATTTCTGGGCTCTTGATTCTGTTCATTTGGTCTATGTGTCTGTTTTTATGCCAATATCATACTTTTTTGATTGTTATAGCTTTATAGTATAGTTTGAAATCAGGAAGTATAATGAGTCCAGCCTTGTTCTTTTTTGTCGGGATTGCTTTGGCTGTTCAGGATTGTTTGTCGTTCTGTGGGAATTTTAGGACCGTTTTTACTACTTCTGTGAAAAATGCCATTAGAATTTTGATAGGGATTGCAATTGAGTATGTGTCACTGTGAGTGATACTGTACTAGCCGTGTTTCACATGCCACGATTCAGTAGCCACATATGGTTGTAGCCACGATATCAGGCAGCAGAGGCAGAGAACATTCTGTCATTGCAGAAAGTTCTCTTGGACAGTGGAAATAAAATTCTTATCTTCCATGAGGTTTTGCTTTGTTAATATTTCTTACTGTGTTAAAATGCAGATGAACGTTTACTCATCCCTTTGTGTATCAGACCAGCAATTTGATCCTCCTGTGAATTGGGCTTTGGGATCTATGAATATGAAACATTACGTTTTCACCATTTCTAATGCACAGAGCCGCCTCCCTCTTAATCTCCATTGTGCAGCTATCAGTTATAAATTGTCCATGGAAGTACCAGAGAATGTCTTTCTATGCCCCACTGTCTGCTATGAAAGTAAACATCAGAGTGTTAATGATACATCTCTGACTAGTGCTATCTAGTATTCTATTGGTGCTAAAGATATTTTTCATATCTTATTTTTGGAATCTTATATCCCTAACCCATTAAAACAAGCATTCTCTCTCTCTCTCTTTCTCTCTCTCTCTCACCCCCCCACCCCTTTGTAACGGAGGATGTCACTAAGAACCACTCTTAGGAATCCTTTTAGGAGCCTTGGCTGCCTGAAGCCCTCATGCTGGGCTAAAATGACTTCACCATCAGCCCTTTGGTCCCAGTCATGGCGTGAGTCACAGTTGCCTTTTCTTGTAGTCTACCTGGCTGCACGTGCAGCTTTGGGGATCCATTTTCTTTCTCCAAACCAGCATTTGTCTGGGATTATACATGGTTGATTGCTTTGGGTTGGCCTGATATGTTCATAGAATTGCTCCCTACTCAACTCAGCACAATGATTCCTGGCTTTGGGCTCTTTTTCATAATATCCTCATAAACAGTTCTCATTCTGGCTTTATAGCAGGCTACTCTCTGCTGTACCTTGACTCACCCATTTCAGCTCATGAAAGACATGTTGTACCGTCATGTTATTTGTACACAAGTTTTCACCACCCCCCTCGACTCTCCCCATGTAGATGTATGCTTAGTGTTACAATTCGGACTTTCTGTACCAGTGATCCTGCTTTATATTTCCAATATTAGTGGCCTTTGGAAAACTGTGATTTGAATATTGCTGCTCAGATTGTGGTGGAGGGGAGCTTTGCCACGCTGGGTGTCATCAGATCTTGGAGTTGAGTGCCACATTCCAGAAGCCTAAGGCAATCCACTGGGCTCTCTGATAAGGTTTTCTACTTGACTTGCAATGCTTGACAGCCTTCTGCAAAGATAACACATTTCAGTGACAGCTTTCAGCTTGATATCGCCAATGACAGGTTTTAGAGGAGTATAGGGTTCATTCCATGGAAGTTGATTCATTACCTTTGTCTTCCAGAAGCTGATTATCAATCTCTGTCACTCTGCTAACTTCCCAGTGTGACCCACAACTTGTTGCACATCCGCATGCGTTTGGTTTTAGACACAGCCATCCAAACAGAAACACAGCTGTCTCCGGAATTTCAGTAGAAGTACCGCCTCTGAGATGTAGAAATAAATCCTCGTTACTTCCCAGACTGTACTTATTATTATGCAATTCATGACATCATACATGATAGGATAATATCTCATAAATACTCCAAGATGATTCTATAGGAATGTTGTTTTAAAACTGGCAACCATTTATAGGGAATTTTAAACAAGGACGTGGAATTGTTTTTCTGGGGGGATTTTTTGTTTCTTTTTTGAAGACTTCAGTCTATCTCAATTTAGAAAGGTTCAGAAATCAACCTGTGTTGTTCTTTTTAATTTTATTTATTGGATAAGCAGAAACCTGGAAACTTCTTTCATTCTGTAATCCTTAAAGTGCAAGTGAGTTCATAAATTTTCCAGTGTTTTAGAGAAATGAAGATTGAGTTGCCTTGTCTGTTTTGCACGGATCATAGAAATACAATTGAACAATAGTACACATACAGGTTAGGGTGCTGTGTGTCGAAATTAAAAGTGGAGGTTGTTGATATCCACAGGCAATAGTATGGATAGGCAACTGGATAACACCAGTTAAAAACAAAACAAAACACCTGTCATTGTACTGCGTAATGATACATGGTATCATTTTACCATTTGGGGAAACTAGATAAAGGGGCACAGGTGGTCTGTATTATTTTCAACAACTGCATGTGAATTCACAATTATCAGAATAAAGAACACTTTAATTAGCAAAAACCGCACGTCATGAGCCACATGGTCTGTCTTGGTTAGAGTCACTCATTCACTATAACTTGCCTGCCTAGATGAAAAAACTTCTTTAATCATTAATTTTTAAGCAACACGTGTTTTACTTCTCCAAAAGTCTTTTCTTGAACCTTGTACTTTTAGAAAGAAGTTCAGGAAGGAGTATTTATTTTTTTTGTGTGTGGAAATTTACAGACCACTTATCTGTAAAATAGACTGTCTTCTGGATATTGAAATATGAATATAGAAAGTTAATATTTAAAGCAGCTTAGTGCAGACAGTAACTTTCCCATAAAACGGTTTTAATGCTGAGAGTGTTATATATCCAATCCAGCATCATCAATAGAGGAAGTGGTTGTACGGAGCCCACTTCTCAAAAGTTGTCTAAAATATCTTTACAAGACAGATAGCATCTCTCTATTTCTTCCCGAGGAGCCATAACTGTCTTTTGTGCCAGTTCTCATTTGATTTCATCTAAAGTTATTTCCCTTTCTTTCATTTTTGTAGAATGAAAAGGTAATGCATTCATCAAGAACATTTCAAGATAATCTTGCTGTTTCTAGCATTAACTTCTAGCTAAATGATCAGAATTGAAGACTGCGATGGAACCTCTGATGTATGTTAATAAGCAGTGGTCTCCTATGAATTTTAACCATTTGGAGGGCTTTGTTGTTGTTGCTTGTTTTTCCCATTATTTTTATTTCACCCTACACCATGATGCATTTGTCATAATGCATCTTACTTCCATTTGTCCACTTTATATTTGTTTACTACATATATTTTTTTATTGCCTACATTCTCGCCTATTTATGTGCATGTACCACAGCGTCTGGCTTAGATGGTTTTAAGAAATAGTTGTGAGTTAACCGAGACCCAGGATAATCCTGTGATGTGACATCTCTTGGATCTCTGAGGCTGCTCCAACTTGACATGTCCAGTTTCACTTTTCTAGACGACTGCAGTAACCTCCTAACTTATTCCTACTGATGACTGTTGCTTTCCTCCCAAGCCTTCTCTTCTTAGTAGCTACAACAATCTTATTGTTCTTATCTGATTGTGTCTGTCTGTCTCTCCCTCTTGTTTTCTTGTACTCTCTCTTGCTCTACCATATGAAGGTTGGTTTTTTTGTGTGTGGGTGTGTGTGTTTTTCCCCTCTCTCAACCATTTCTCTTGGGGATAAAGACCGACTGCTCCCTGTCCCTGCCTCATTCTCTAGTTCACACTCTCCTCTCTGAGTGCCATTCACCCTGGCTTCCTACTCATTCTCCCTGCCTCAGGGCCTTTACATGAGCTTTCCCCCTGCTGTGCTCCCCTCCAGTCAGCACTTCCTCAGGATGGCTCCTTGAACTCTCACCTTAGGTGATTCCATCATTCCTTGATGATACCCCCTCCCCTCTCCTGTCTGTAGTTGGATGCTCACCTGTTGCCACTCGTCCCACTTGCAGGTTTGCTTCTGTTGTCGGTTTAGTTACTGTGGCCTATCTTTCCCACTGACCATATACTGCATGAGGGCAGGTGCTGTGTCTGATTTACTTACCTTTTCTTCCCCAGTAATTACTTGGTAAATACTTGAAAAAATAAATGCCGTTACCTCTAGGACAATTAGTAGGAGGCTGGAACTAGAACTCATATATCTTGACCTGCAGACCAGGGTGTTTCCCTCTTCACCAGGGACCCAAAAGGATCCCCCTGATGGACACTAGTTTTGCAGGTGGTCTGGGGGACCCACCATTAAGATCCAATAATGTTAGTCTCTCCCCATCTTACAGTGTTAAAAATTGGCCAGGTTGGGGGGCAGTGGAGGTAAGATATTAAGCAGCTCATTTTCTCTTCCGTCAATTTTTATTTAACTTTTGGTACTTGGTGCTGTTTACTCAGGTTTGGGTGCGAACATTTGTTTAGCCCAGCATTATATACACATGTTGAGTTTACTTTGTAAACAGTTGGTGGGTTTCCTGCAAAGAATGCCAGGAGTGGGTCATCCGTTTAAACTCAGGAGAAAACGAGTTCCTTACCCTGGTGTGACTACTGCCTGCCCTTGCGCCTTTTTACATGATGGGGTGCCCCAGACACGAGGCCTCTGAACGCTGTGGCTCCTTTCCCTAAGATAACAACCTTTATAAACAACACTCATACCGTGCGGTCTTTATGCTGTTGTGTCCTGTAGGAATTACTCTTTTGACCATTCTTCATATGTCAGCCCTTGTGATCTCATAACAAACCTGTGAAGTTGCTCTTGTCTTATTTCAATTTTATAGAACAGGACCTGAAGCACCGAGGACAATAATAATGTTCCACAAATGGACAGTGGCCAGACTAGACTGAAATTCACACTCAGTGGGTCTAGGGTCCATACATACATGTATATACATACATATATGTATATATGTACATATATATGTATGTGTGTGTGTGTGTATATGTATATATATATACACCCATTTTCAGAATGTATCAGGAGGGTGCAGACCCCAGGGGCCATGGGTGGCTATTGCTGTGGATTTTCGTCTCTTGGTTAAGAACCCTGAATTGAAGCCCCCAGCTCTTTCCACTCAGTCCATCATTCTGCTTTGATTTAATCACAATTCATGTTAGCGGTTCAGTAGCCAGAGTGCCTAGTTCTAGAAAGTCCACTCCCACGTACCTTTCCTGCCTTCCTTTCCTGTCCCATCATTCTCCAATATTTGGCTGTTGCTTGTTACCTTCCCAATTGTCACTTTATCCAAATTCAACTCTTACTGCTATTGTTTTAAAATTAAAATTTATTTATTTATTGTTATGATATTGTTTACTTACTGTTTTCTTTCAGTTGACTCACTTTATTTTAAATAAACAAATTGATTTTGAAAGAACTTTTTACACCATAATGGAAAAATCTGTGCTATTTGACGTGGATAGACTTATGTTAAACCTATAATCTATGAAAATAAATCAAAGTTACCAAAATTATTAAATTCTAGCATAATACTTACTCTTGGGTAAAAGGGGGAAATGAGTATCAAGCTAGTGAGGAGGGCATATTAGCACCAAATTGAGATTTTATCGTCCGTCACGTGACCAAAGGATAGATACAGTCAAGAAAAGGACAATCACCTTTCTCTGTGTTTTAGTGAACTCACAGCACGTACTCAACACTTAAGATCTCCCAAGTTTGGAGTCACAACTACTCTGGCTGTTGTCCCTGCCCAATACACTTTTTATTTTATGGAAAAGTCAGTATTGCTTTAAAATTGAACTCTGTCTTAAAATGGAGCGCTCTTCTCTGCTGCAGTTGAGCTCCATCCATGTTTCTAGAAATGAGTTTGACAATAACCGACAATGAGTGTGCACATGCAGAGTTTCTGGCAGTGTGTTAATTGCTTTTCAGCAATGTGTGTGATTTCCTTCAGGTGTCAAAGCAGCCTTGCCAGGCTGCCCCCTTTTGAACAGTAGTGGAAACTGAGGCACAGAGAAATTGAGTAACTTGCCCAAGGTCACACCACTGTTATGTGACAGAATGGGATTCCAACCCAGGTCTATCTATTTCCTGAGCTCATGGCCCTTAATGCATTCTGTATTCTGCAGTGACTACCTTTGGTGCCTTTTGTTTTGAAACAGAGCAGTGTTATCAGTGGTCATCAGAAAATTGTTCCATGATAGCTGGGAAAGTTCTCTCCTCCCAGTTTTATGTGTAAACAAAAATATAAGCCACTTTCGGAAGGGAGGTGCATGCATGTAACATGCTGTGTGCTCTAGTGAGAAATATTGTAAAATGAAAAATGAGATTAATGTTTCAGATTGTACAGTTTCCTAATTATGCTTTTAATTATTCATATAAAACAAGTAAAATGACCCCTGACAGAGAAATAAATGATGTAGGTAAAATCAAATATTTATAAGATCCTGGAAGTCCCTGGGTGTGTTGTAACAGATGCAGTCAAAATGCTTTCCTTTCGTTCTTTCAATGTAAAATATGTATAGAATTTATAACAGGCTGAGCGTAATCGATAGTATTTAAGATACTACTGCGCTAATTCATAGGCATTTTGGTTTTGGAACTGAAGGTATATGATTGGTTTAATATAATATTTTATATTCTAAAATACCGTATTGTATTTTAGAGATCGCCAAATGACAACCCCACCACTTTGACTCAACATTTTTTAGTGGTTAAAAGAAAAATCAAAAGAGGAATAATATTCCATGACACGTGAGAATTGTATTTAAATTTCAATGTGGATAAATAAAGTTTTATACAACATAGCCTGACCCATTCACTTACATATTGTGTTTCGCTGCTTCTGTGTCCCAGAGATTAACTAGGTTGAGTAGTAGCATCTGGACCATAGGACTTATAAAACCTTAATCATCTACTGCCTTCTCACCCTTTACAGAAAACGTTTTCCAACCCTTGTTCTAAATCTTGCCTAGCACCCAGTAAAAGTGAGAGAATGCCATAGATAGCTTGTTTAATCAACATAAGAAGCACTTGCTTTTACTTTGTTTTATCCTTTAATTTGCTGTCCCACTAATTGAACATTTATTAATTTTTCAGAATTTCAAGGAAAAACTGCCTTTTGAGTGCAATAAAAAGGGATTATTTATATGTACAGAGTTCCTTCACTTGTTTTTAATCCTTCCTTTATATAGAGAAGTGTTGAAGATAATTGCATTGTCTTAGAAATAGGTTATTAGTCTAGCCCCTATTTTTAATGGAGACCTAATTTTCATGCAGGATTTTTCTCTAAAGCTTGAACTGGAATTTCTTTAGGAAGAGGAGACAGGATAGAAGAGCTTTTCCTTGGTGTCTTTCTTGGCTTTTGATCAGAAATCATTCAGTGCATTGGCTTTTGATTTCTTGGCTTTTGATCAAAAATCATTCAGTGTATTCATTGGCATCTTACATTTATTTAGCAACCAATAAGTGTTTGTTGAATGAATGAATTCACCTTAGAAGGCCAAAAGGGGGGGATGTATCACTTAAATAAAATCTGTTTTTTAGGCATTTGGATATTACATTCCTTGTGGAGAAACTAATTTTCTGTTAGTATAAGTCAAGTTATTTGTTCTTGGTTTCTCATTCCCGTGTTTTAAGGTAGAAGGGGTGTGTTCTTGAAATTTAGGGTTTGAATTGATTTAAGTTCCCTGTGGACATCATAGACATTCTTACATGTTCCTTTAGATAGGCCAAAGGAATTTTCTTATACTTGGAATGAATAGAAACAGTAAAGTAAATCTGTTGTTTGAGTGAGTTAATGAGTATTTTCATTGCCCTTCCTGGGCATCGTTATCAAATACAATGAAGGCAATATCCAATCCCTGCTACCTTCTCACTGTTTTTGCCTTAATAGTGGAAGAACCTGCACATTTTCTGATATCTTGCCTCAGTTTTTTGATCAAAGAAATGTGCCTCTTACACCTGGCTTACATTATATATTTCTCATCTCATTCCAGACCTTGAATCTTGGGGGTAAGCCCCAGTTATGTCACTCTCCAGGTAACTTTGATTATCAAGAAGATTTAGAAGACCCTGATTCAGAGTGCCTTACTCTGTCATCATTTTCCAGTGTTTTCCATCTGTTACATGGATAGGAAATTCTGAGACCATTCCCCGGCAATTTTCATGCTTTGGAATCAACTGGTGCTTGAGAGCATTTTGCAACTAGAATGTGCTAATTTATTCAGACTAGTTGTTTTTGACTTGTTTTTTAACAGGTGCGTGAGGAAATAATTCACATCAAACAATCATGAACTAATATTATTTGAAGGCACATAAGTCTTTCAAGTTTGGTTTTGAAACTCACTATGTGTCTCTCCCCTTCCATTTTATACAGTTGCCATCCTTCTGAAGGACGATTATTTTGTTAGCGGCGCTGGCCTCCCTGGCAGATTCAAGGCCGAGAAGGTAGAATTTCACTGGGGCCATAGCAACGGCTCCGCGGGCTCTGAACACAGCATCAACGGCAGGCGGTTTCCTGTTGAGGTGAGAGAAACTTGAGATGTCAAACTGTTGCTGTGCATTAGGTCTTTACATTAATGAGATGCTTTGTCTTTACCACCAGTCATTTTGTAAATCAAACTTGTACCATCCCTACCTTTGCCTCTGGAAATCTTTTATGTACATACAGAATGACAGGTGAATATCCATCCTCAAGTGTCTCATCTTTGTTTATCTGTGGAGAAGCATGTAGACATCATGGTTTTAGTAGGTTCACCTCTGGTCACTGAGGTATTTGTTTCATTTGATGCAGTTTCTTTTCCCTGTCGATTTCTGAAACCCTGCTTTTTTTGAACGATGCTAGCATTTATTTAATTAATCCCATCTTTTCAGTGAACATCATATTACATATTGCTACTGTATTTCACTTCAACTTCTAAAAATTATACATAGATAACATCTCTTAAAAGGTGGATATTTTAAACTGATAAGAACAGATACTACACTTGATCTTAGCCAAAAAGCCGAGAAGCGATAAAAGGTGGATATTTTACTTGGCACTCTTGCTATACATCAGCCTCAATCTGGGTAAGGGAGCACAGTTTCCCTTTCCACCAAATACAGAAGACTGTGTTTCCCTAGCTGGAGCTGAAATACCTGGAGCTGAAACACTAAAAAAGTCTTGCCAGACCAGAGCAGCCAAAGCAAAGCAGACTGGCCCAGAACAGGCAGAAATGAGGGGACTGGAGCATGTGGAACAGACCAGGGCTGAAACCCTGCTTTTTAAAGGTGATATTCTGTATGAAACTCAGGTGGCTTCATTTTTACCCTTTAGAAAAGAGAAAAGTTAGTTGATACATGGAGAACAGTCTCAGAACATTCTCTCATAAGGAAGCTGTTTTAAGGTTTGTGTTTGCTCCTGTCAGCTGTTGAAAAAGAGTACTCGGCCGTTGGTGGTGTGATTCTGTGTTAACTTTGCTGAGATTGAGGGTGACATTTTGCCTCCCCTGTGTCAGTTTTCAGAAAGATCTATGCTGCTCTACAGAAGAAAGGTGTGGTTGCAGTAGGTCATGTGTTTCTTTTTCGTCAAGGAGGGAGGGGGAAGAGCAAGTCTCCGGACTCCTTTGTCAGTGTGGGACGGCAACAGAACACCCCTTCCATGGCTAACGTAATTTTTACCTTTAATCGTGATCGGGATGTGAATATTCTTTTGTTGGGACACCCTTGTTTGCTGATTGTTTGGCTCCCCATGTGGTAAGCTTTACAAGTTTATGGAAGAACAGAATGGGTGTACATTCAAGCCTATGGTTGGACTTGAATATGGGATGACAGCTCTTAGTGTTTTATAACTTCTATTAAGTCATGACTTCCTTTGATAATCTGATGAATACTTGACACTCCCATCCTTAGAGAAAATGCGTGTATGGACACAAAGATTTGCACATTATGTATAGGATATCCTCTCTCACCCTAGCTCCGCAAGCCCATTCATGGGCTCTTTAGGCTGCCTTGAACCTTAGCTGAAGATCCCTACAAGATGAGAAAATCAGTAATATTTGTTTGTTTATAGATACCCGTATTCATGGATAGATTTGTTTCTTCCCTGTATTGCTGGAGAAACCAGAGATAACTGAGAAAATGCTTCATATTTTTTCTTGTGTAGCTGAAAAATTCTCAGTAAGAATTTATCTATCTGTGGGACTTCCTGTCCTACTCACAGTAATTATAAGTCTCATGAGTAGGGTTTTTCTAAATGGTCTCTTCTCCTCCCTTTAAATGGAATGAATGGATCATTTCTTAGAAGTTTTAGCTCTATTTGTACTTGGAAAACTTGATTCCTAGAAACAAGATTACATCATATTTTTAAGTTTGGGCTTTCCCTTCTGTTCTTACAGACGGGTTCCCCTGGGCAGTGTGAGCGGAAGGGATGGTTTGTATCCAGCTAGCTTTGCTCTAAAGCCTCTTTATCTTCAAATTGGGTTCCTATTTGTTCAGTTAGTGTTGTCCTGAACAAAAGACCTGAGCTTGAAAGTTTGAAAACTTATTTTGGCAGCCACCTTGGAAAAGAACTCTGGAGCTGGGAGCTAGGAACTTCCACCTCACTCGTAATCACACTCCCTCATGCCAAAACAGGCCTGCCTCCTCCTCCCATTTGATTCTGGAAAAATATGTAGACTAGATGCATATTCTTTTGGGAACTTATTACTTTAAGTGAATATTTCAGTTTTCTTTTATTCAAAGAGTGCCATGAAATTCAGAAGCTAATGAGAAACGGCAGCTACAATGCCCAGACTTATGGTTTGACCAAGTTATTTGAATTTATTTCTTTTAAGTAATGTCAGATGGTAAGGCTGCCTATATTAATTGGGTTTCTCATCCAAGCCCATCTGGTTCATAGCTTTTCTTTTTTCTTTCTTTTATTTTTCTTTTTTAATGTGATAAACATGTTACTTAGTGGATACACTTAGAGGCACTTGAATTTCAGAGATCAAAGGTAACAGGATCAATCTTAACTTTAAAATATGAACATAAAAGTTGCTCACTTTTGCCCAAAACACGTCTGTACTATTTTATGTTAAATTGCTTTAGTTGAGCTCTTTATCAATACCAGCACTTCCTGAGATTTTTGCACTATTTGAACATATCAGACTTGGTTTATTTCTTTCCATATAATTACATTGTTTTCCGAGAGATTAAAATTAAGGTAAGATAATGTATCAAGTAATGATTTATCAGCGTTCCAGATACTGTGTGTTTGCCTTGTATACTGAATCAGAGAAGAGTCCTTGTCGAAGATTGCACCAGGATTGTTCTCAACTGGGACAGTGTTCCCCTCCGGGGGACATTCTACATTGTCTGGGGACATCTTTGGTTGTCACTGTTGTGGGCAGTGGTTTGGTACTAGCATCTAGTGGATATAGGCTAGGGATGTTGCTAAACATCCCAATTCATAGGACAGCCCCCGTGACAAAGAATTCTCCTGCCCAAAATGTTACTGTTGTGAGACTCTTGGGTAGAGAAAGCAGTGTGTTTAGTGGCTCGGAGCTTTCCTTTATTCGTGTGGCATTGTTTTAAGTACATTTGAATAATTGAATAATGAGGACTGATTGCTTGAGGAGTTGTTCCATCCTCTTGTGGTTTTGAGGGAGGAAATGTACCTTGCCTTCTGGGTAAGAGCATTGCTAGTTCTGGTTGCTTTAGATTCCCCTTAAGATAAAGTCAAGATATTTGGTATTTCAACAGCTGCCTCAGTGCATCAGCTCTGCAGGTGGAATTTTAAACATATGCCCCACAAGAATCTGGATCTGCGCCCTGAGGGTAAATTGCAACAAACCCAATTTTGTAGGTTTTGCTGCTTCCCAGGAATTCTTTGAGGTCATCTACAACTCTACACACCCAGAAATTAGACCTCTCCACATTTTCTTGGCTGCAATCCTAGACTCGGTCTTGTAGTTCCTACACTTAAAAACATCCAGTCTAATAGAAAAATAAATGTCCTTGTCAAAACAAAACCAAAGCCCTTCAGTCGCCAGCCAGCATTGTTTACAGCTCAGTTAGGAAAGAAAGTTGGAATCAGATTACAATGCCATGCCTGGGAGACTAGACTCAGTTTGGATCCTTGATATCCTCACCTCCTATTATTCAGGTTTATTTCTTGCCTAGCACCAATTTCTTCTTGAGTGCCTTTTGTCAGTGTAGGTGCTGGGTTACAAAGGTAAACCAGAAGGATAGAGTCCCTACCCTTGATGTAGTCATGGCACAGAAACTGAATAAGCTGTCACATAAATAGCTGTGTGATATCAGTTGTGATAAGGTCTCTAAAGGAGAGCTGGAAAACCGCTATGGAGACATGTTTATTAAGATATAATATATTTATCAAACAGTATTTACTAAAATGGAAGAGCAGGATTGGGCCCTGCTTGTAGAACAGGGATATGCAAAGGCCCTGAGGCAGGTGATTCTTAGTAAATTTAAGGAGTAAAGAGAGACCAGTGGACGTTTTGGTAGTCAGGGTAATGCCCTCACTCCCAAGTCCACTTTACATGACAAAAGGGACTTTGCAGATATGATTCAGTGTCTTTAAAGTCAGAAGGCTCAGGATATTCTAGTATTTAAAACACTGGAATCAGACTGTCCTGTTCTAGTTCTTCCATAGCTAGTCAACTTTGTGTTTTCTGTCTCATCACAGTTAGGACAGGTTCTGTCCTATCCTAAAGTTTCTCCCTGTCCCATACTCATTCCCTGTTCTGTGATTGGTAACTTAAGTGAATGTTCCTGTAACACTTATAGGGATTGAATCATTCAGTTTTTCCACTAATAACTGAAGGTGGAGTTAAGGCAAAGAGAAATCTCCAGATAAAACCTCTGAGAGCTCCACTAAAGTGCAGGTTCGTTGCATGCTTGTTGTCTGCGGTAATTAAAATCTTGTTTATTACAATTAGAGATTGCAGGAGTTGTTGATTCAGACTTATTGGTGCTTCATGAGTTGAAGTCTTCAGTAAGCTTAAATGATCCAAATTGATTGTGTGTGCCCTTTCCAGTGAAACCCACAGCTGGTTCATTTCAGCTCCGTCTAGAGCATCTTAGCAAGTGAATAGAGGCAAAGACATTTTCCCTAATATATACCAAGCACACATAACCATATGGTGCAGGTCTGCAGTCTCTTAATGGAAACCCTTGAGGCCAGATGTTTTAGAATTTGGAATCTCCTTTTTAGAAAGGTATTATGTGCATATGCTGTTTTATTACAGAGGACATGTAGGATCTGAGACTATACGTACCCCTGGAATCCATTGATATTTCTGCAACATGCAGATGAATAGTCACACTAAGGAAATATCAATATTCTAAATTGCATCTAAATTACATCTCTTCACATCATGTTTTCCCACCGAATTACTTTTTGCCCCCAAATCATAAAAAGCAGCAAGAACAAACCACCTCTGGTCTTAGACGCTTTTGAGATTTCACGATCACTGATGAAGGACTGATGGACTTGGATTTGAAAATCTCTTTCCATAGCACGGCACTGGTGTTTTATGCCCCCAAGAGCACACATTAGTTACAACCATGACAAAAGCACATGGACTTATTTGTTTACCTGGTAGGCTAGATGTGTCAAGGCGCTGCTCTCGCCTTCCTCCCTGCTCTGTTGTGACAGTGTACAAAAGTCTTAGTCAAACTTAAGGTTTGTCCAGGGGCAAAATGCTGCTAGTCTTTGGCTGACCTTGTTCTGTGATTCATTTCCAGTGTAGCATTCTGTGTGGGTCTGCAGTTGTAATCTTTGTGAAAGGGATCGTGGTTCTTCCGATGCTTCTGTTATATTCTGGTTAGACCGTTGTCTTGCATTGGCCTTCTGGGTTTTGTCCCAAGGGGTCTGCCTCTGCCTGCCTTCTCCCAGGAGAGCTCATGTACTCGTGACACACACAAAGGTATCCCACAGTATCACCCTCTCTACCCTCATGCAAGTGTGGCAGGCTGCTGCCGAACTCGCACGTGGACCAGGTCAGCCAGAGATTGAGCTTCCGCATCGATCCCTGGTTCCAGTAACCTGGTGTTCTAGAGCATTCATTTGGGCTAGCACTCCTTTATGTATCGCTTTTTTTGCTGCTGGAAGTGAATTTAGATGTACGAAATGCCTTCTTGAAGATTCATTTTGTACATTGGCATATTAAAGTCTTTGAAGAGTCTACCATTGAAGAAATCTGTTTATCTTTGTTTAACTCAGAGTTTTTCCAAACTTGTATGACCACTGTCCCTCTTCGTTTTTCATGTAAGTTAATAACATCAGTCTTTTGGAAATGAGGCTTAAATCTTTCTCCTTTCCTTCTTTAGTCCACATTCATTGTAAGAAATGGAGTCTTGTTCAAATAAATGTTTTCAGGGGACACAAGTGATGATTTGGGTTTTAAATATCTTGAAAATTATAAAACCATTTTGCTTGGACACAAAACAGTTGTTTATTGTCCTTGTTAATTTGATACTGTCTTGATTTGTCTTTAGAGAGAACTGCCATTAACGAGAACTGTCATTAAAGGGAAATTGAGCATTTTCTACTAAAAATAACTTTTGCAACGTCACACATTTTCTTCCCTCGTCCTTTACTTAAATTCCTGGAACTGTTGCAGGTTCTCTGACACATTGCTTTGTTCCTAGAGAGTCCTATGTTGATGGAGCTCAAGACAGTGTTCGTTTTCCTTGTTCTGCCCCCTCTTGGAGCACGGGCAATGTTAGAGATGGTTCTGCGGTTATCTGTTGTTTGCTGTTCTGTGGTGGAGTTAATTGTGTTTACCTCTGTAGTGACTTCCATCAAATTGCAGGGATATTGGTTGAGAATTAATTAATGACTGTATTGAAATAAAGATTCCATTTCAGAGCAGAATGTTTCATCGTTTACTAGTGAAATATTTAATCGCCATCTGGCTGATCTTTTATGTGTATGTCCTGTATTAATTAAGAGGAACGTTTGAGGAGGCCCCAGTACTTAGAGCACACTTGGTAGGACAGTGAATTCTGGTTGTACACAGCCGGAGAACAGGTTTTGTGAGGTAAAAGCAACCCTGGTCCCTGTTGTGGTGAATCTCTGTGAAGTCTGACAGTCCTCGTCACGCACAATCGTCCTCCCATGTGAACTTGGCTCAGGGCTGTTTGCTGGTGTGTCACGGACATGTGGCGTGCAGAGAACTGACTGAATCACACCGAGAATCACAGACAAGCAGATAACACTCTCTAAAATGAAACCCTGGTGAAACTGGAGATACTCTCCATTTAGAAACTTGATGCCTCGAGGGGGCCCTCAGACAACCAGAGAGAAGGCTTAGGGTGGCAGCGGTGGTGCTGGAGTTGTGGTTCTGGTGGTGGTAACTGTAATGATAATACTGTAGATACCATTTAATAGGCATTATCTGTGTCAGTTACCTCATTTAATTTTCCCATCAGCCTTATGAGTGACGAGCTCTTACAATACCCATCTTAAAGATGGGACAAGTGAGCCTTTGGGAAGATAACGGACATGGCTGAGGTTTACTGCAGGTACTCCGGAACCCTTGCTCCAGTGTCTCCAAAATCTGAACCAGCATTCTTTTTGTTTAATAAGTCATTTTGTTTCTTTTCTTGTCGTTTTTTTGTTTTGTTTTTTGTTATCTTCAACTTGTTCTTAGAATCAGCAATGCAGTGGAAATAATTATGTGGGAATTTTAACTGCTGTTTATTGTATAACAGGAAAGAAAAGAAATCAGAGGGCTTCAATTGATCAGTGATGGTTGAACCAGTAGCAGAGAGGAGAGGGGAAGGGAACAGAAAACGAGATCAGCTCTTTGCTTACAGATATCTGTAGAAAACACACATTTATCTGGATGGACAACTTTAGTTTATTTTTAATCACATAGAGCAACACTGTCTGATAGAAAATATAATGTGAGCCATACATTGTAATTTAAAATTTTTGGTAGCCACATTAAAAGACGTAAAAAGAAACAAATGATTTTGTTTAATTTTAATAATTTATTTAATTTTATATAATTTATATAATTGTTATAAAATCAATTAAAAACTGTAATATATTTTTATAATCTATTTTAACCCTAATACGTTGAAATATTACTGTTTCAACATGGAATCAGTATAAAATTTATTACTGAAATATTTCACATTCTATTTTTTGTAATATCTTTGAAATCTGGTGTGTATTTTGTATTTACAGCATATCTTGATGCGGACTGGCCACATTTCAAACGCCCAATAGCCAGGCAGCCAGTGGCTACTGTACTGAAATATGCAGACTTATGGGCTCCAGCTCACACTAAGGGAACTTAGAGAATAAACTTGCCAAAACACTAAAAATTCTTTAGGAGGAATTTTTATACTGTGGTAATTATTGCACTTGTTCTCTTCCAACGAAGAAATATATAGAGTAGTTCCGTTTTGCATTGGGATCTGACATGGTTGTTGAAAAGCCTTCACCTAGAGATGGTACAGGCTTTATTCTTTCTAAGCTTTAAGTTTTTCCTTATCTATCTGTCTATCTATCTATCTGTCTGTCTGTCTGTCTATCTATCATCTATCTGCCTGTCTGTCTATCTATCTGTCTGTCTGTCTGTCTGTCTGTCTGTCTATCTATCTATCTATCTATGTGTTTACAACATTTGTTCCTGGGGCTTTGAACACTATTCTTCTGAGAATCTGTTTCCAAGCTGGAGAGCTCAAGCTGGCTGGGAGCCCTTTGTGCACTAAAGGTACCTCGGGCGGCCAGGTCAGGTGTGTTTACTGTAAGTTCAGATCAAGGAGATTTATGGGCTCAGAAATGCCCTCCCTCCTACAATTTTTTTTTTTTTTGGTCCCGTCAACATTTGAGCAGGAAGGTTTGAAGCCGTCTTAAATCTAAAGGCTTTAGCAAGTTCTTTAGTGTCACCATCACTCAGAAAGGACAGTCAGAAAGGTTTATACGGAATAGAAAGAAGTCAAGATTGAAAGAAAGTCTATTTCCGCCCTCCCCTTTCGATCCCCAGCATAGAATGTCACAGTGCCTGCCTTTAATGGAATAGGGAGGGGATTCCTGAAGCATCCCTCTGGATTGCAGGGCCTGGCACTGTGTTGAGCACAGATATTGCTCTGGGTACATTTACTGCAATATATGGAGACCAGCTGGGCAAATTCACCAAAACCCTATTTTATTTAAAGATATAAATTTCACCTCTTGGATGTTTGAGGATGTCTTAGAAGACAGGGCTTTACAACTTTGGTTTATGCATGGAAGATATTTGGGTTAATAATAAAATAAGCTCTAAATCCCAGCTCTTACTACGCAGTAGACCTTTGATTTCTGAATTTTCCTATTTAAACCTTTACTGCACTGGTTTGTAAAGTTCAGTATTTCAAGGAATCTGAGTTCATGCCTCAGTGTTCAGTTTGGGGTGAAAGAAAATTCATCCTATAATGTGACATTTCTCAGCCTGCTTCTGCCTTTGAATTTTGCTCCCCTCTCCCTCCCTCTTTCTCTTTTTTTCACCACTTTATTTATATGTAGCTATTGTCAGGGTAACTGTGGGCTGAAATACCCTAACCATACATATGTGCTGTCAGTATATTTTCTGGATTCTTGTTAGACTGTCTAAATGCTTTATGTAAAAAGTGATGTGTGGTCAGATATACCTATTTAGGAAACGCTGCGTAATATGTCTCCCTCTCATAGCTTGTTAACGGGCCAGCAGTAAAATTATTGAGAAATATTCCAGTAGAGGAACATGCTTACTTTTCCTTTTCCCATGAATCTCCCAAACTTCGTTGGCCATGGAACTCTTTTTATTTGTATATCCTGAGAGACTAATTATGAGGAGAATACACAGGGGAAATGCTGCCCCAGGCAGTTCAGTAGAGAGCCCCTTTCCATGCCCTGATGCTATGTAATATATTTAAATTACTTCCTTACAATGGTCTTGGTTTCTAAATGATCAGCAGTGTTTGTTCATTCAGTGGATTAACAGCATCTTCCCTGTGTGGGGCACCAAGTGCCCGGGCCTCAGGGGACTTTGATTTCAGCAGCTGTTATGTCCCTGAGGCAGAGCCCCCCGGGCCTAGTAGAGCAAGCAACAGGCAGAGTGATAAGAAGGCGGTCAGCAGAAGGGGTCAGGTTCTGATGGCAGGAGGCCTTGTGGAGTGTGGGAAGCTCCGCAGCTTTTACTCCGGGACAGAAGGGAAGCCCTTGGAATATACTCAGCAAAGGAGCGACATTATCTGTCTTCTATTTTAGAAGGATCCCTCTGGTTGCACTTGAAAGTAGGAAACACCTGTGGACACTGAAGTCAGAAGATGATTATAATATTTCAAGAGAGGTGTGATGGTAGCTGAGGCCAGAGATGGGTGCAGTGGGAAGAGGTTGAATTCTGATTGTTTTGAGGGAAGGACATGCTAATCAAGGGAGATAGGATAGTGATGTTACTTCAGGTGATAATTTCTTCATAAAACAAGCAAATCGAGGAGAGAAAGTCATTGATAACTGACCAGTCTGTAAAATATAGCACTGCATTTGGTTTTCAATAGTTCTTTTAAATACTTGATTATAGACTATTGAAATTTTATTTGTGTAAAGTGTATTACCAATTTTATTGCATAATATGTTAGACACTAAGGACTATAACATAACAAAGTGATTAAACATAATGATAATAAAACAAACTCCCCTCTTGGAGGCTTAATTTGGGTTAAGAGATGTCGAGTGCTTGGAGCAGGACGCGGCGTGTTATAAGAGTTTATCAGTGTTAGCCGTTAGTGTCTTGTCATATTAGACTGCAGATCCTAAATCCATCCGTTTCTTTTCTGTTCCACTCTTTCCACTTTGGTTCAAGCCATCACCATCACTGTAGACTCCTAAAACATTTCTCTTGTCTCCCACAATCCACTTCGTATACAGGAACCCAAGTTTACTTTTAAATATGTGAATTGCATTACATTTTCTTTTTATTAAAATCTTCCCGTGGTTTCCTATGTGCTGTTGAATAAATCCAAAGATCCTACCTACTTGATCTGGCTACTCGTTCATTCTACTACCCATGCTCCCCATCTTGTTTTCAGTGGCTGTTTCCTCAGTCCAGAATGTTCTCTCCCTGGTTATTCTTCTTGTGGCTCATTCCATTCCAAGTCCTACCCATTATAACATTGCATGCTCTCCCTCTTTCCAACTCAGTCACTTTCCTTTCTATTGCCCAGTTTCATTTTCTTAGCACCCATCACTTTTTGAAATTACTTATTGATTTGTTTACTTGTTTATTAACTCACCTCCTTCACACACACACACACACACACACACACACACACACTGCATGTAAGCTTCTGGAGGAGAGAGGAGTCTGTCCATCTTGATGAATTTTGGCGCTCATGGGTACAGTCCCATAAAAGGGTTAGCAATAATATGTGTTAAGAAACCAACATTCTCATATCCTATCTTCATCTGGTCTCAGTGGTTTAAAAGACAAGGAACTCTAATCCCTGAGAATGAAAAGTTGTAATTCACTCAGAAGAGGAATGTTTAAAGAAGCAAGTCCTCCCCCAAAACTACCACTTGTATTAAGGACGTGAAAGACCCAACTAAATTAGTTACTCCCAAATAAACACATCCTGTTGCCTCATGCTGCTAGGCTGAGGATTCGTTGTGCAGCTCACAAAGTGATCTCTTTAAGGTCGGTTCTTCTACAGTGCAGCTTATATTCACAACCATTCTATCTTCATATCGAGGCAGAATGTTCCAATTAGTCGGTGAGGTCCAGGTTTTTGGGAGCTGTTCATCCGTACATGAGCAGTCACTGTAGCAGAGTTCAAAGGCACGCCTTTGGGGATTTTAGGTTGAAATTATCAGTTTCATTCATGAGCTCAGGCAGGAGCCCTGCGAATTGTGTGCTGCATTTTTCTGCAGGTTCATTCACTAGAACATTCTCCAGTTCCTGTACACAAAGAGTAATGAAGTTGCCAGGTTCTTCCCTGTGCCCCACCCTCACCCCATCCCAGACAGTGCCTTCCTCTGTATTCACTGAGAACTAGGATTGTGGTAAGCATTTGGGAATTTCATAGTGAACAAGACAAAGCCCTTGACTTCATGGCCCCCAAGAGGCCAAGCAGAGTGAATCTTAACTGGAATTTACATCAAAATCAGATGGGCTTCCCCCCCCCTCCCAAAACTAAATCCAAGTCATTTTCACTCATTCCATATTACTGGTGAAAGAATGCAACAGAACAAAAACTCTGAATTGACGGTCTGTTTTCCACATTCAAATAAAATGTTTTGTACCCTTAACGTGGACACCAATGCCTCTCCACTCTACTCAGTCTCACTGTTTCCTTTCCATGGTTTACTGGAATCCCATGATGTAGGCAGGAACTGGATTTGGAGTCAAATTTAATAGATGATTTGTAGACTCTGGGGGTGTTGTCGCCGCTTTCCAGTAGGCCAGTGTCTTATAATCATTGACTGAGGGCTACTACGTCAATCTCAAAGGTGCCTAAAATGCCACCATTTGAATTAAGGTGTTGCTACTTCTTCAAATGCTAATGGTAAGGGGAAGAGCAAAATAGGAGATTTCTCTCTACTGAACACATTAATAAAACTCAACAGATCCCGCTCCAGTGGTAACTAGGAAAGAGCAAGGCATCACTTGGAATGAGATGTGTAAGGTAAAATGAGAGGACACAGGGAGGGCAGGGCTGGCTGAGCCGCTTCCCAGGACAGAAGGAAGCCCCATCCCACCGGTGTGAGGCAGTAAGGACTGGCAAGAGGAAGCATTAGGAAGCATTATGTCTAGAAGGCACACCGGTTTTATCACTGGCCTGGCCATAGGCGAGTCTGCCTCACCTGGAGAGCAGCTCCTTGGTGTGAACAGCGGTGTGCGGACAGAGTGTGATGATGGCTCTGAGTATTTTGGAAGGGAATAAGCTTAGATGTTGGGGGCCCAGAATGGAGCCAGGACCAACAGAAACAGACTCTACTACATAAAGGAACTCATTACTACTCGGCAAAGCCCCCAGGCCAGCCTCAGATGCTTATCAGGTTCCTGTCACATAAATCAGGAGATTTTTCAAAATCTCATTCCCTCAGTCCTTCTGGGGACCTCCTGAAATCAGGTGTTGAGGAGTAAATGATATTCCCCCATAGTTCTATCAGAACAATTCCTGGGACAACAATAATTATCTTTTCAAAAACTACTTACTATGTGAACTTAGAGCTCTCTACATGTATGAGTATTGTATCATTTAATCATCACTTATTAAAAACATCTTTTCATGCAAACAGTAGTTAATAACCAGTGTCTCTGTCTTTCTAAGAGTCATCCTGATAGAAATCTCTGTAGAGCTTAAAGTTGTCTTGATAGAAATCACTTAAGGAGCCTGGGTGGAGTCTGAGCTTTGGCGCCACTTTTTACTGATCACAGATGATCTCCGTTTTCATTTTCATCTATTTTTTTCCAGTGTTTGGCAGGGGGGTGGGGGGGGGGAGATAAAAGTATATAGTCAGTATCAAAGTGAATATGATCATAGCTAGCTTTATCACTTCACATGTTATGAATATTTTCCATATTTTGAAATATTCTTCACTTCTTGAAAAATGAATTTTCTTACTTGTGCCTTGCTGAATTCTACAAATTTTTCACAAATAGCTCATTTTACTTTAAGATTAGGTAAGAGCTAATGGAACAATGGGTCTAATTTAATGGCATTTCTGAGACCTTATTTTTTCTAACCAGAAACAAATAAAGGTAGCATATGAAAGCACAAAATTTTTTTCTCAAAATGCAAATAAATGGTTTCGTAGTCTTTTGATTATCAAAGTAATATGTTCATTATGAAATAGTTCAAACAATATATGCATGAGTTAAAAAGAAAGTATGTGTTTTTCCCACAAACACATAACACTCTTTAGAAATGCCAGTTTGCTGCAGTTTTATAGGCTCATTTCTACTTGCTAGATAATGGAAGGCTTTTATTGTCAGTAAGTAGTTATCTGCATAGCTTAGGCTCTAAGATTACTGGGGTTTGAATTTCATTATTAGCTAGAAGACTTTGGGCATCTTTTTAACCTGTTCCTTTATCTGTAAACTGATATTTAATACTAATTTCCATCTGATGAGACTTTTTGAGGACTTAAAAGTATGCAATTTATAAAGCGCCTAGTTTAGTGTCACATAGTAGATAATCAATACATTTCTGCTTCAATAAATTTTGATCAATAAATTTGTGTAGATGTGACAATTTATTTTAGCTGTGCCTTGTTGATGACCATTTTGGCTGTTCCCATTTTTCCGCTGTTAGAAACATCATAGTACTATGTTGGGCGTGTATTTGGGATAAACTCCCTTTCTCTAGAGACTAGCTGACATGAAGGTGAAAAGTAGAAGTTATACAAAATTCTGTTTGGTTTGTTCACATTTGGGAATAGAAGCCAACATTAGTCAGAACTTCTGGCTTTTTCTATAAAGAAGCTGGAAATCTGTTTGAAAAAGCAGAAAATCTCTGTATTTTTATGTATATTACATCCTTTGTGTAAAATATACTACCTTGACCATCACAACTTATTGGTGAGCTAGGACTGGTGATCAGTTAGGCAAGATGTTTAATCTCACAGCTCACTGTCTGCCTTTGCCTTCATGAATTAAGAATGTTCAGGATGCTGTATGAAGTTAATTAGTTCGGTATTATATGATAATATAATTTTTGTGGTTTTATATATAAATTCTGAAACTGTTTATAATAATAATAATTACTTTCCCTCACTAGGATGCAAAGTTCCTAATATGGGTCTAATAAACCTCCTGAAATTACATGGGAAATTTTGTTTAGATGTCTTCTTTTTTTATCTATTTTTTTAATTTAATGCCTCATTCAGACTCTAGTATTGTTTTCTGATACTCCTCTCTCCACCCCTCCAAAAAAAGTAAAGAATCTGGAGAGAAAGGAACAGATTTTTTTTCTGTAGGACTAATTTGTTTCTTACTTCCACATGTACGGAATATATAAAAGTTACATAAAATTTCTTCATAACCTCATTACTAGTCTCCTGAATTTTCTAGAGTTCTGCAAGCTGTCAGTAAACTGGCTATTCTACCAGCACCAGTGGGGGGGGACTAGAGCTGCCCTCTTGTTAACTTCTGTACCCTCAGTGTCAAGCACAAAGCTTGTAGGTTGTAGGTGACCTATTTAAATTTTTTGCAGAATAAAAGAATGAAATCCACTGCTCTTTACTTAATTAATTTAGACATAGAAGGAGTCTTCCAGCTCAGGTTCACAAGAAGGAGCTTACAAAGTGTCTCTATCTTTTAGTCACATCTAGTTCTAGTGCCAGCATGTGGCATACCAGAATCAGTATTGATGGGCATTTTGTTTTGACATACTGACTGGCAGGCACAATGCTTGTCACCTTCCCTTGGCTCAGGAGAGGGTGGAAAGTTCAGCAGGTTTTACCCAACAGGCTTTGTTCAATTTAAGTAGATTATAGTGTGAATGATGGAGGTGGAGATCAGAACTGGCAGGGAGCTGGGATTTGAATAGGACCTTCAATTTATTTGACATGTCTAATGTTCTTATGAATGAGGATAGAACCCTGGTTTTTGGTGATAGGTAGAAAGATTGACTCCAGGATTGATAGAGTCTTGGGTGGATTAGTAAATCGATTTGCTAAGAGCTAGAATGATGCACCTTTTGGGTCTGAAATTCATCCAGCAACAGTTTAAGATTAAAAAAAACAAACAAACCACAAAAAAACCAAAAACCTAGTAGCACTAGTGTTTGAAAGGTATTTTGCATGTAAGGTATACTTGGCTTTTCTCTAGAACTATTATTTCTACAGAAATAAAAACTATTACTTTAGTTAATAAAAATGGATAATTAATTGCTTGGTGATACATTGTTTACTTGAAGCCCTTTTCTGCTTGTTCTTTTTAACAAATGTGTTCTTTAACCTTCTTATTGCATGTTGAAATAATATAAACAAATTCAAAACAAAACACTCATTACTTAGAAAGATACTTCACTAATTAATTAAATTTAACCTCAAAAGGCTACAGTTTAATTCTGTTGCCACATACATTGTGATTAAATTACCTGTTCTAAATAGTTTAATAAAACAGAAAAAAAAACAGTAGCAACAATGCCTATTATCTGTTCAGTAAATTATACCTCTGTGTTATACTCATACCTAACCCTGAATAAACCTCAGATATATAAATATATTAATAAGAAGATATTGAGGTTTTTATCTTTATAGTTCATACAGAAACATTGGGAAATCAGAACTCTTCCTTGGCTAAAGATGGAATTGATCAAAAACATTATGATGAAATTTATCTCAACTGTCCATTAGCACTACAGATGCAAATGTATATTTTTTTGGTGTACAGCCATTTGGACATTTCGGCCAAAGACTCGTGTCTCTTCCAGTTGTCTTTACATCTTCTGCTGGGATTTCTCCAGCCATTTTTCTTCTAAAATTATTTGTAAATTCTCCATCTGCTTTGGAAAATGTTTATTGCCATGCATTTCTCCCAAGTATTATTTTTGAATATGTATTTCTGCTCTCTCCATCATCTTTTGCTTATATCCATGTATACGTAAACACACAAACAAAAATAATTTGCAGACGTAGTTACCAGAAATGATTAAACTTTCTGAAATTTAGAGGTATCCAAAATCTGCCCCCCCTTTTTTTTTCTGCTATGGAAGCCGAGGCAGATGGATTGTTCTGAGATCCCACAGCCAACTGGCAGTGCTAAGTCTTGAATATGAAGAGGTTAAAATCTACTTTCCTCATCTGTGGTAAATGTTAGAGAAGTTGCTGATTGTTACAGTGTTTTAGAACATTGTAAACCCTGGATACATGCAAGGTTTATCAAAAACACTAACAAGTCTACAAAATACTGTGCAATATTCCTTCAGTAGTAGTGCTATTAACCCCGTTTCTGTTGGGAAAGAATTATGTCTTCAATGAATGTCTTATCTTAGGACACATAGTTGTTTTCTCAGACATCAAGAAGTTCAAAGAAGTCTAACTTTGGTCATTATTGAAAGGACAATTGAAATAAGTGTGTTTTGAGAATGTCTATTTAGTGGTTACCAACTCACTTTCATCCTTTTCCAAGTCTTTTTTGCTTTAATTCAGTATGTACATTAGTTTAACTCAACCTGGGAGTAGTAACAAATGAATTTCTCTATCAAGACGCAGTACTGATTCCCCACTTTTTCATGATGTCATCATTTATTTTTGGCAATAGCTATAATGAAAGTTCACTGCTTGGTCTTTTTGGCATGTTTGCTAGGAAAAAAAATATTACATGTGCTTTTTTTAATGCCAGTCAACTTCAAAAGAACATTTGGCTGTGTTACTATAATTGACCATTTTTGATTTTCCATTCCATCAAACTTAGATAGACTGCACTACCTGTGTTGAAGCAGAGATGGAATGGATGGTAGACTCCAAGTAGTGTTGATATGAATTTTCATTAGCTGTGTGTGGATTTTCCAGTTTATTCACTTTTCTGTGAAGTTTTTTGGTCATTTCACCACTTGTTCCCCTTTCTATCAGGTGGATATCTGAAGAATGAAAGTAAAAATTTGGGGACATAAGTCTTCCTTCTCTAATCCTTAACACGTTTTCTAACAGATAAGATTGATCAATTCATGAATGAATTTAAACTCAGTAGATCTGATAAATGCTTTAGAGTTAAATTCATATTCCTGGATTTAGGATCATGAATTGGGCTTTGTTTTTTGACATGAGATCTTCCAATTTTCTAATATCAGATAATGGGAAGTTATTCCACATTTTCAATAATCATCTGTATTTTAACATTTTGACCTAACTGCAGCAATTTCTTATTGTTTATTAGCATGAGAGTTATCTTCCTGCAATGTGAAACTCGTGCTTATGAGCCCAGTTAGAAGGAAGATGTTTAGTAATAGGTTGGAAATCAGACCAGAAGGTTTCCATATGTGGGCAGTGAAGTCAGAATCAAGACACTAATGGGGAGTGGACGAAGTACAAAAATGTCTCATATGTGGTGTCTGAGCTGTCACTACCCACCTCTTTGCTTAAGAGAAGAACTTATGGTAAAAATATTATAGGTCTGAATGCATATATATGCATAGCAACAAACATACTGATGTAGCGATTTTGCTATGAGGAACTTTGCTTTACGTTTTTGCTTCGGTATTTGAGTACTTAGTTTTGCACCTTGGCAGAGGACTGGGAGGGCTCTTGAGAATGTTTGTGGTTTGTATTCCTCTAGCTACAAGTTTTAGGAATTCTCAATTCAATACTACGTAAAACTATTTTTCTAGTTATTTTGATATTATTTTTCCTTTATCACAATAACCAAATTTTCATCTATTTTTTTGAATTCACATGTCCTGGTTTTAATTTATTAGGACTTCAAAGAGGATCCAAGATTTAGTTTTGTTGACAAATGTAAAATGTAGCCATTCTGGAGTAATTTTTTTCCCTTTGAATTTTTTTCATATGACTTCAGTGATTCTAATGGTTTATCCCTTTAATTTCTACCTAGTCTTAAAAATCACCAAGTTTCAGAATAACTCTTTTGAAATAATGTAAAACCTATCAATGTTTTAGCATAAAAACAACAAAAGCAAATCGATTAGTAAAGGTTGCTGGGACAGTTTTATGTAGAGTCCTCCATGATAACCTTGCCAATTTTTATCAGAGTTAACAAGAGAAAACCTCAAGCAGTGTCTTCTTCAAGTATTGGCTTTTAGAAGGCAAAACTATTTTTATATTCTTTTTCATATTTTACCGACATATTTCTAATCACAAGTTGTTCAAAAGGTTAATAGAAATTGCAGTACTTTATTGTAATGATGTTTAAACGATTTATTTTTCAGTGAAGGCTATGCTATTACAGACAAAAATGATTTTGCAACCCATGCATTAAACTTTGTGATGCCATCTGTCTTAAGACTTGGTAATCAATGGTGTGCGTTGGGCTGGTTTATTTCTCCTAGTTACTAGCATCACTGAATAAATAGCCATAATGGAATTGATCTCTTGGGCTGAAGCAACTTTTATCACATACAAGGGTTTGGGTGATGACTGTATTAATCATTGGGCTCTGATTAGTCTTAGCTGTTCTTGGATACAGAGGTTTCTGTAACTTCATGCTTAAAAATTGAAAATGATTTTTCCTAGTCAAATGGCAGAGTAGGTAAAGGCTGTGCTTGCCTCCTCTCGTGACCACATGAAAATTACAACTAAAGTACAGAACACAAATCATTGAGAATTGCCTGGAGTCTAGCCAAGTCACAGCCCCACGACTGAAGACATACAGAAGGAACCACTGTGTGACTGGAAGGAGGGACAGAGACACAGAATAGGCTGTCCCCACACCCACATGTGACGGTTAACATTGCGAGTTTCCACTGCGGAGGTTGCCCCTGGAGGAGTGAGGGGTCCCAGCCCCACATTGGGCTCCCCAGCCTAGAGTTCCAGTGCCCTGGGGAGAAGTTCCCTTAACTTCTGGCTGTGAAAACCAGTGGGGATTGTGCCTGAGTGAGACGAAGGTGGCTGTAGTTCCGGGCCCTCCTTTTAAAGGGTCCCTGCTCAGACTTAATCGCTGACGGACTCTCTAGCTCTGAGCTCCAGCACTGGGGCAGCAGCTTGGAGCACGCCAGGGACATGAGGGGAGGAATTGAATTGCCTAGCTTCAAGGTGAGGGTTAGAAGGGCAGCTTTCTCCCAGAAAGAGGATTGGTGGAGGCCCTCGTTTCTTTGCTGAATCCTCCGCCCTCCTAGGGTCCAAATGCAGGCAGCCTCTCTATCTGAGTTTCCATCAGCTTGGCTAACTCCATTTGCCCTGCCCTGGTGATTCCCTGAGACCATGACCCACCCAACTTGCAGACCCACCCAAGCCACTACAAATGGCTTATCTTGGTTCATGTTGCAGATTTTTGTAAAATCTCCCAAAGGTTTACAAAATCTAAACAAGCATCATCTGGCCTTAGCGTGTCCTGTACATCTTGCTGAGCAGCTGTAAGCCCAGCAGTAGCCACAGCTGGTCTCTGAAGGCACCTCCAAGTCCAGCATGGGTGGTGACCATCTGTGGATTGTTTTATGGCTCATGCAAGGCAGTCCCGGGCAGGCAAGGCTTCAGCTGAACTTGGCCTGTGGCAGGACCCCTCTTACAAAGCCCCAAGGATAATACACCCAGTGTCCAGACTGAGCTAGAACACCCCCGTCTGCCTCTGTGGATGACACACCCAGAGGGCACACTGGGCAGGCACCAGAGTCCTGCCAATGTGAACCCTGCTCCGTAGGGTCAGCCCCTGCACCACAGCTCCCCACTGTACTCACGGCCAGTGCTCACAGCCAGCCTGCCTGCAGGTCAGTCCCTCCCACTGATGTGTCAGCAGCATCCAAGGCTCAACCACAACAGGAGGGCACACACACCCCACGCAGGGGACACACCTGGAGCACCCGGTTCAGGTGACCAAGGAGACTGTGCCACTGGGCCACACAGGACACCTACTACATAAGGCCATTCTATCCTGTTTCGCCAAAAATAAGACCTAGCCGGACCATCAGCTCTAATGCATCTTTTGGAGCAAAAATTAATATAATACCTGGTACATATTATGTTATTTTATATTATGACCCAGTCTTATAGTAAAATAAGACCAGGTCTTATTTTAATTTTTGCTCCAAAAGACGCATTAGAGCTGATGGTTCAGCTAGGTCTTGTTTTCGAGGAAATAGGGTACTAAGACTGTGAGACATAGCAACTCTACCTAATACATAGAAACAAACACAGGGAGGCAGCCAATGTGGGAAGACAAAGAAACATGTGCCAAATAAAAGAACAGAACAAAGCTCCAGGAAAAGAATTCAAAATGCAGACAGGCAATCTACTAGGTGCAGACTTCAAAACAGTGGTTATAAGAATGCTCAGTGATCTCAACAAAGAGACAGAAAGCATAAAAATGGAGATTGATAGTAAAAAAGAACTAGTCAGGGGCTGACCCGGTGGCTCAGGTGGTTGGAGCTCCGTGCTCCTAACTCTGAAGGCTGCCAGTTCGATTCCCACGTGGGCCAGTGGGCTCTCAACCACAAGGTTGCCAGTTCGATTCCTTGAGTCCTGCAAGGGATGGTGGACTCTGCCCCCTGCAACTAAAAGATTGAACATGGCACCTAGAGCTGAGCTGCCACTGAGCTCCAGATGGCTTAGTTGGTTGGAGAGTGTCCTCTCAACCACAAGGTTGCCGGTTCGACTCCTGCAAGAGATGGTGGGCTGCGCCCCCTGCAACTAGCAACAGCAACTGGACCTGGAGGTGAGTTGCACTCTCCACAACTAAAACTAAAAGGACAACAACTTGAAGCTGAATGGCACCCTCCACAACTAAGATTGAAAGAACAACAACTTAACTTGGAAAAAAGTTCTGGAAGTACACACTGTTCCCCAATAAAGTCCTGTTCCCTTCCCCCCTAAAAAAAGACTAATCAGAAATGAAAACTACACTAACTGAAATGAAGAATGCATTAGAGGGAATTGACAATAAATTAGATGAAGCAGAGGATTTAATCAGTAATTTAGAGCATAAGGTAGCAGAAAACATGCAAACAGAACAACAAAAAGAAAAAAGAATCCAAAAAAAGGAGGGCCTCTGGGACAACATCAAGATTTTCATCATTTGAATCATTAGGCGTACTAGAAGGAGAGTAGAGAGATTGAGAAATTTAAAATCTGTTTGAAGAAATAATGACAGAAACTTCCCTAATCTGGCAAAGAAAATAGACTTAGAAGCCCAGGAAGTGCAGAAATCACAAACAAGATGAACCCAAAGAAGACCACACCAAGATACATTATAATTAAAATGCCAAAGGTTAAAGACAAAGAGAAAATCTTAAAAGCAGGTAGTTACCTACAAGGAAGCTCCCATAAGACTGTCAGCTAATTGATTAACAGAAACTTTGCAGTCCAGAAGGGATAGGCAGGAAATATTCCAAGTGATGAAAAGCATGACATACAACCAAAGATTACTCTGCCCAGCAAAGCTGTCATTTAGAATTGATGGTCCTATAAGAGCTTCCCAGACAAGAGAAAGCTAAAGGAGTTCATCACCACCAAACCAGTATTACAAGGAATCTTAGAGGGACTTCTTTAGGATGGGAAAATAAAAAAATAAAAAATATGAATAATAAAGTGGTAATAACTACATACCTATCAACAGTTACTTTAAATGAAATAGATGAAATGCTCCAAACAAAAGACATAGGGGTAACTGAATGGATAAGAAAACAAGATCCCTAACAGATGCTGTCTACAAGAGACTCACTTCAGATTGAAAGATACACACTGACTGAAAGTAAAGGGATGGGAAGAAGATATTTCATGAAAATAGAAACAAAAATAAAAAGCTGGGGTAACAATACTTATACCAGACAAAATAGACTTTAAAAGAAAGTCTATAACAAGCTTCAAAGAAGGATGCAGTAATCCCACTTTTGTGTATTATCTGAATAAATCCAAAAGGCTACTTTGAGGGGATGTGTGCCTCCATATGTTCATTGCAGCACTGTTTACAATGGCCAAGATGTGGAGGAAGCCTGCGTGTCCACTGATGGATGAATGCATAAAGAGGAGGTCGTACATATATACAATGGAACATTGCTTGGCCGGAGAAGGGAATGGGTTCTTGCCATCTGCAAGATGGCATGGATGGACCTAAAGGGTATTGTGCTGAGTGGAGTGTCAGAGAAAGACAGATGCAATGTGATTTTCACCTATAACAAAACAGAAACAAACTCATAGGTATGGAGAACATTTTGATGGTTGCCAGATGGGAGCGGATCTGTGGGGTGGGTGAAAAAGGGGAAGGACAGACTGGTTGTTACATAGTCGTCATGGGGATGTAGGGTATAGCATAAGGAATATAGTCAGTAATGTTGTAGTAACTATGTATGGTGTCTGATGGGTACTAGATTTGTTGGGGTGATAGATGGGAGAGGGTTGGGGGCAGAGTGAAAAAAGGTGACGGGATTAAGAAGTACAAATTGGTAGTTACAAAATAGTCATGGGGACATAAAGTAAAGCATAGGGAATATGCTTCAGCAATAATATGGTAACAACTAAGTATAGTACCAGGTGGGTATTATACTAGTCGCAGAAATCACTTCCTAAACTATGTAAATGTCTAATCCCTATGCTATACACCTGAAAGTAATATAAAATAATATTGAATGTCAACTAATTAAAAAATGAAAATGGGGGGTGGCGGAAATGTTAAGTGGAATAAGAGGGAGAAGTTTCTAGGTATAAAACAAATAAGTCGTGGGGATGTAATGTACAGCAGGGGGATGTAATGTCAGATGGTTGCTGGACTTATGGTGATCACTTCTTTAGGTACATCAATGTTGAATAACTATGGTGTACACCTGAAACTAATATAATATTGTATGTTAACTATATTTTAATGAAAATCTTAAAAAATAGAAAAAATGATAATGCAATATTTTTGCCTTTAAATTTTTTTACATTATTTCTCCATGTTTTATAATTCCTAGAGAAGTCCTTACATTGCATATATCTTGACTTTTCCATAGCTCATTAAAGTATTATGGTTACTATGGGCACCCACTCTGTGCTTTCCTTAAAGGCACAAAGAGTAATGGGGGGAGTTAGTGTGTAAGATTGGAACTCAAACATGTATTCCTGGGTCTGCATGCCAGCCCTTTCACTCCCACCTGCATGAATTGCTCACATAACTTCAGTTCTGCAGGCCTCAGTTTTCTCATCTTAAAAATTGGAGAAAACAAAACAAATATGTGTTGATGATATTTGGCAGGGTGCCTAATAAATGGTCAAATAAATTGTAACAATTATTATGATTATATCTGCTTTTATTATTGTTACTACTATTGAGTCAAAAAGGGCTCATTCACAATAACCATTTAGAGTAAGCTTAGATAGTGTATTCTCTTGAGGAAAAGGACCCTTTACTGTTTGAATTTTATTTTGTTTCTTTTTCCTTTTTCATAGTGTTTTTCCCCCAGTGGCTCTTCAATAGGGTAATTGGGTAATGAACCTCGTTATAGTCATTCAAAATTATTTTTCTGCAGAAGATTACAAAATTGCTAATTAACAGGGCAGAGAAGACCTACCTCTGGGCCTGAACGTTGTAAGGGCAAGGAAGTGTGTGTTCCCTCTAGCGCCCTGGCTGTGTCCACATTGTCTGCCATAAACTGGTTCCACTGCCTGTAGGGCTAGCATTCTAACTCATGTCATAGAATGTGACTGGCTGCTCCACTTCTACTTCAAAACCACAGCATTCTTATACCACCCCCACCCCTCCCTGGAAAATGCAGTTTCTACCCAATGGACTTGTGTTAGAGTAAATCAGCTCCTCATTGGCCATTCAGCAGCCAGAGTCTTACATGTTCAGTATCCTGGCTGAAAGCAAGTGTGTGCTTCAAAGGAATTTGTCCCTTACCTGAAAAAGCCTCTTTGCCCTGCTAAGTCTAATTCCTCCAAATATTTTCAAGTGCCAACTCATATTTTAAGCCAAGCAGCTGACAAAATTTACCTGTAGGCTAGCTTAATCAGATCTTAACCTATTCTGAGGCCGCACCAAAGAAATAAACTTACTTCATGAGCACGGATTTCCAAATCCATCAAAAAATGTGCCCCAGAGCCAGAGTGATTTTTTAAAAAAGGATTTGTTAAATGATCATCCAGGAAATGTGTGTTTTTGTCTGTAGGACAATGCCAGGGGTTAGAAGAGAGGCACATTTTTGTGTTTTTCAGTAAGTAATTTTCCTTGTTATAATAAAAAATCACATTCGTTGTTGGAAATCTTGTTGGTGCCCAAATGCTCGGGGTAAGTGTTTGCAACTCGAGATTATTTATTCTCCAGATCTTTTTAGATGCGCTATGTGTGAATCAGCCCAGCCTGTGTTTAAGACTTGAAAAATGTTCTGTAGGATTCCTTGGTATCAAAGCATCCATTAATTACGGAGAGTATAAGACAGTGGTTTACTGGAAGTCAGAATCTGCATGGCTCTTTGTTCTAAAGAGGAGAAAAGGAGTCCTCCATAGAAGTGATAAACACTTTTAAAAGTACCCTTTTAATATCCTGTTGAAAGATAAGCATTATATTTTTAATATAAAGCATTTGTTCAAAATGATCTTTCTTTGGTGACATCCACATTATTCTGGAAAATATCCTTGTGTTTCTGGCAACGATACACTAATTACAGCCTATACATTTTTAATAGTTTAATCTGTCATATTTTAGGAGAGAAGTGATTCGGTTTCAAAACAGAACTGAAGTGCATGACCAAACACATTATGAAATATGTGGTTTCATTAAATCCTGTTGTTAATTCCGTCAGAAGAAAATTGTTTAGTTCAAACAGAGGAACAGGAGTTCTGAGGTATTATGATTGCATTTCCAAATATACACATACCTTACTATTCATAGTCAACCCTTGCCGCCATATTATGTTGCCTGGTAGCCATCAAAAACGGAAGTTATATCACAATTTGAAAACAGAATGTTGTTATATGCTGTAGCTTTTTTCTTCTGTTTTTAAACTTTATTAGTTTCAGGTATACAAAGCAACATAATAGACATTTACACCCCTCACAAAGTGATAACCTCCCACCCCAAGCTACTACCCCTCTGACATCTTATATATGTTACAATACCATTGACTGTCTTCCTTATGTTGTACTCCACCTCCCGTGACTACATAGGAGGTCTGACAATTAAATTAGTGAACTTATTGCAACAACGTTACTAACATTTTTTGATATCAGAGGGATTATTCATGATGAATTTGTACCAACTGGACAAACAGTTAACCAAAAGTTAGACGACCTGACTTTTTCGCCAACAATTCATGGCTCTTGCATCACAACAATGCACCAGCTCACACGGCACTGTCTGTGAGGGAGTTTTTAGCCAGTAAAAAATTACTGTATTGGAACATCCTCCCTACTCACCCAATCAGGCCCTCAATGACTTGTTTCTTTACCCGAAGATAAAGGAAATATTGAAAGGAAGACGTTTTGATGACATTCAGGACATCAAGGGTAATACAGCAACAGCTCTGATGGCCATTCCAGAAAAAGAGTTCCAAAATTGCTGTGACGCGTGGACTAGGCACTGGCCTCAGTGCATAGCTTCCCAAGGGGAGTACTTCAAAGGTGACCATAGTGATATTCAGCAATGAGGAATGTAGCACTTTTTCTAGGATGAGTTCTCGAACTTAATTGTCAGAGACACACACATATATATTTTACATACAATATTATTCTACTTCAGTTTCTGGTGTACAGCGCAGTGATCAGGCATCTACACAGTCTATGACGTGATCCCCTTGATAAGTCCAGTGTCCATCTGGCACCTTACATAATTCTTACAACATTGTTGATTATATTTTTCATACTGTATTTCGTATCCCCAGGACTGTATTGTGTCTGCTATTTGCCGTTTCTAATCTTTTCACCTTCTCCCTCATCCCCTCCCACCTGCCATCTAGCAACCAACAGTTTTTTTTCTATATCTCTGAGTCTATTTCTGTTTTGTTTGCTCATTTATTCTGTTCTTTAGATTCCACATATAAGTGAGATCATTTGGTTTTGTCTTTCTTAGTGTGACTTATTTCACTTTGCATAATATTCTCAAGGTCCATCCATGTTGCAAATAGTGAGATTTCCTTCTTTTTTATAGCTGAGTAATATTCCATTGTATAAATGTACCACAGTTTCTTCATCCAATTGTCATTCGATGGGCATTTCGGTTGTTTCCATATCTTGGCCATTGTGAATAGCACTGCAATAAACATAGGGGTGCATATATTTTTTTGAATTAGCATTTAGGATTTCTTTGAATAGATACCCAGGAGTGGAATTGCTGGGTCATAAAGGTAATTCCATTTTCAATTTCTTGAGGTAATTCCATTCTGTTTTTTAAGGTGGCTGTACCAATCTACAATCCCACCAACAGTGCACGAGGGTTCCCTTTTCTCCACATTCTCACCAACACTTGTTGTTTGTTGATTTGTTGATGACAGCTATTCTGACAGGAGTAGGTGTTATCTCATTGTGGTTTTTATTTGCATTTCTCTAATGACTAATGACATTAAACATTTTTTCATGTCTGTTTGCCATCTGTATATCCTCTTTAGAGAAATGTCATTATACTGTAGCTTTGTTGTTACTCACGGGCTGCATGGAACAGAAACCAACTTAAGTCAGCTTAAACCTAAAAGGATAGTTTCTTATAAAGATACAGGAGTGTCTCATGGAACTCATGGGCATAATGTGGCTAGAAAGGGGCTAGAAAGTGGACAGAAATCGGTTTCTGCATCTTCAGTTTCTGTTTGTGTCTTCATGCTTTCTTTTGTATCTTCTGCTAAACAGGTCCTCACAGTTCGTGTGATGCATTTTGGTTCCTGATAGTTGTTGAGGTTTTAGATTAGGGGTTGATACCAGCAGCCCTTTGGACCTAATGCTCAAGACCCAGGAAAGAAAGGTGCCTGACCAGTCCAGTTGGGTCAGGTGGTCCATACCTGGTCCAGTTGGCCATGGCCATGGTGTGCAGAACACCCATGGCCGACCTGAGCCTACCTCTACGATCCTCTATGTGGGTGTTTACAGAGCAGAGGAGGCTGGCTGAGTCCCTAAAATGTTCCTTCTCTCTCACACTAAGAACTTGTTCATTTTTAGCTCTGAAGGACTATGTGCATGTGGGCCAGCATCAAATTTTAGGAGTGGTGGTCTTGCAAGTTGCTGTGTATCATCTGGGCATGGGTTAGCAAGCATGACTACACAGATGTTACTTAGAGTCCGCTTAAGACACTGCTTGTTACTTCATTCTCAAAGATCATCTTCCATCTTCAGAAGTTTCGGATTTGCCTCCTAGAACACAGGAGAAAGATGTTATTATTTAAAGATGGGCCCATTATCAAAAGGTGAACAGAGGAGTTCTAGCTACAATTCATATTCCTAGCACACCCTTAAAAATGGCTAAAACACTAGGTATTATTTATGAACAAGCCAAAATAGCAGCATGTCCTCTGAAGGGATGCCTGAGTTATTTACTTATTAATTTATCCATCTCTGTTGGAAAACTTACCATCTGGATGCTGTCCACATTTTAAAAACAAATAAATTAAAATCCAAGGCAAATTGACTACAACATGAGTGACCTTGAAACTCCCTCTTTATCCCAGACAGCCCGTTCCTATTCTGATTGTTCTGCAAGGAAGGATGAAAAAGGGGAAATGCATACACACTGATATATCTCCTCCTGTTTATTTGGTGAGATCAGATCTTCCTTCATAAGACCTTGCATTTACTTTAAACATTATTATAGGTGATGATGAAATGTGAATTATGAATACCATGCAAGAGTAATGTTCCTAAAGTCACACAGTGCATTTCCTCTTGCCTGGCTACTTTCCACCTGTCACAAGGCATTGTCCAATCTGATTTTTCTAACTTGCATTTTCTGGCTGTGGTTTAATGGCTTTATAAATTGCTTTTGTGATTATCCTTACGTTACTATTAAAGGCTATTAGTTTGTTGAACAAATATATTATTCACAATTTGTCTCTATCATTTGTGTATTCTGAGTGACTCAGGTTTTAAATTGCATGAAGCTTTTAGTGAAATCATGTGTATCCAAACACAGGTTTACCTTTATGCAGATATGTATTCTACATATACACATAGTTCTAAAAGGATGGGAATTTTTTCCTTTGTGTTTTTTTTTTTAACTTAAGTCACTTCTTACATTTACCTAAGTGCATTATGACACATCACCAAAGCAAGTTGATTAAAATTTTGTTGCTATTGATATTTATATGGTAACCTAATATCAACCTGTCAAAATCCTCATAAATTAGTTACTTGTAAAAACACTCTAATTGAAATATGGCTTTAGGGAATTATTAGAGGTAGGTAGGTGGACGAAATATACATAAGATTAATTAATATTTTTAATAAGTGATACAACATTTATATAAAGTAAGACTTTCAGTCTCAGGATTTATTATAGAATTGTGGTTAAATGGATATTAGACAGCTTGAGCATGTTTCATAATTACGGGTAAAGGTTTTTAGGCTTTTACTGGAAATGCCATCATTGGTCAATCAGTTGACTTTCAAATGAGTATTGAGGAGGCGTAGGTCTTGGAATGGTGGGGGATTCATAAATTATAAAATCCAGTTTGGAATGTAAGGCAGCCATGAGCAGTTAAAGAACAGCAAACAGTGTGAAATGAAGAAGGTTGAGTTGCAGACAAATCCAAGGGTATGACATGAGTGTCCGTAATAGAATTTATTGTGCACAAGTGTGAACAAGACAAGGAATTGCCATTGTCTTCTATTTTGATGAAGGCTGATTCACCTCTGGAACAGGGCAGGATTATAGACTGACTCCTCCCCACACACACACAAAGAGGTATGGAGCGCTGACTGTATACCAGTCTCTTTCACAGGTGCCCAAAGTAGAACTATACCTTAATTGCAGTTACAGGATGATAGGTGATCTACACACTACATTGGAAGAACATAAAATTAATAATTTAGCTAGTCTAGAATCTCAAGGACTGCTTCCTGAGAGGAGTTACATATTACCTGAAACCTAAAGAATATAGAAGAGTTGGATAGTGGGACCTGGAAAAGGTGGGTTCCAGGGACAGGGCAAAGCTTGTCACGACGCAGAGTTGAGGGAGCGAATAGCACATGTGAGGGAAAAGTTCAGGATAGCTAATGGACAGAGTAAAAAAGCACGGTAATAAAGCAGACTACAAGTGTTGACAGGGGATATGGCAAGAATGAGTTTGGATTCTATCGTAAGGGAAATACGAATCCTTTAAATTGTTTTGAAGAAGAAGAGCAATGTCATCAGAGTAATGCCAGCAGGTGCCTGGGACTGTGGAGTGGACGGGAGAATGCATTGAGAACGCCGATAGTCTGGACCTTGGGCGGTCCCTGAAGTAATACAGGTACGTGATGATGGTTACTTGTCTAAATCTGCCTGGAGGCAGGGGCCAGGGAAAGAAGTAGACAGATGTGAGGGATATTGAGAAAGGAGGTCGACCGGTCTTAGTGCTGGAGGTGGAGAGAAGATGGAGAGATGATGTACAGGTTTTTGGTTTGCACAGCTGGGTCTGCGGTGGCGTTCCCTTGCGTCAGTGAGCCCAGTGGATGGGGCAGGCTGCATCCTGCAATTACATATACAAGGGTATGCCCAACTGGCCATGTCTAAGAAACCGGTTGGTTAGATGGATCGGCCTCTTGAGAGACAAGTCAGAACTGGAAATACCGATTTGAGAGGGGGTGGCATGCCTGCGGAAGTTATCCTGTTCATGCTGATGAAAAGTGGCTGGAGACAGCTGAGTTGAGTGAGAACTGGTCGTCCTGAGCCCGGAGTCCCACCAGCCTTTAGGAGACAACTAGGGGAAGAGCGGTGTGTAGTGAAGACTGAGGTGGAATAGCCAGAGAAGGCAAAGGAAACCTTGTGTGCACACAAGGTAAGGGACACGTTTGTTTTGAGAAATGCTGGAGCAGTCAGCAGTATCATGTGTTCCCTCTAAATCACATGGGGAAAAGGACTGTGATGGAATTCAACTACAAAAAAGCTTATTGGTGACCTTTCCCCAGTCAGTTGCTTTAGAGCAGGGGTGTCCAAACTTTTTTCAGTGTTTTTCACCAAGGGCCATATGCGGTAAAATACACAAACAGTCGGGCCACTCAGTCGAGGTGAAGTACCTATTGCCTCACTTGGTTTAAGTAAACTAAATATATTTTTGGAATTTGCTGTGGGCCAATTAACAATGGATTGCTAGCCGCAGTTGGCCCGCGGGCCGCAGTTTAGATGTAGTAACAAACGATTTAAATAGAAGTATCCAACACTGCCTTCGCTGACCAAACCTGAATCCTGGATATACTATTACAGGAAATTCTGAAATTTCCAGTGGCGAAATTGGCAACACCAATAGACCTTTTGTGGCCCAGGAAGGAATTAAACCCCTGGATTGTATGAAGAGCATTCCAATTTTACAGAAGTATTGAAGGAAGGAGGGAAGCAACAAATCTGATTTAGTGAAGACATTTCCCTTGACAGCAAGATTTACTCCTGGGTTATAAATTCGCCATGATCGAGATTAAAATGCAGTGAAAGTTAAATTTCACCTATATCTCATTCAACGCCTAACATGATTTAAATGACAAGATTTCAGAAGTGACATGTAGCCTTGGATCTAAATATATTTTTTATGGCTGGAAATTTTAATTTCAGATCAGTGAAAAATCATGACGCCTCTTCATGTGTAAGAGACTTAAAGAGTGGAGTGTTAGGCCGGGGCAGATGGTTTTGTCAGGCAGAACTATTAATGCTAAGGGGAATCAGACGGCAGAATTTGCACAGGCTTATCTATAAATTCGCTCCTGCAAGATAATATTGAAATGGTTGAATGACCGACCTAGTTCTAAGATAGAGACAGGATGAGTTCATCTTGTTTTAATCTCACATTGGATGTTCAATTTGCCTGTGACAGGCCGACACAGGCATCCTATAAAAGTATTACATGTACATGACTCCCCTCCTGCCTCCCACCCCAGCTGCATCTGGAAATACTCTTTCCCTTATTCTCTCCACTCCACTTTCACTCACCATTTTCTTTCAAACAGCCTTGCCTCTTCCTGCCCCAGGACCTTTGGACCTGCTCTCCTGACTTGTCCTGCCTCAGAGCTGAGACTCCCCTTTTTCAAAGTCTCAGTTCACACATCACTTTTGCAGGAAGGTTTTTCTCTTCCTTGCTGAGATCTATCTAGTCTCCCTGTTATTTACTCTCATTGTCCCCTGTCCTTTTTCAGTAGATGCAAATTAGGGAGGGAGGAAAAAAGGGAGAGAATTTGGTAACAACCCCCTTGACTACTCGAGGTTTCCAGAGACATTACTTGGTAACTAATGATTTTTATGGAGAAAATGAGAATGTAAGTCAGTGTTTACTGAGTGTTCATGATGTGCTAAGCATATGGATTATTTTTATTCTCACAGGAACCCTGTGATAACAGTATTATCTCCTCATTATATGAGGAAACTGCAGTACAAAGAGGTTAAAGTCACGAGCCCCGGGTCACCCAGCTAGGAAGTGCACTGAGAAGTGTCACCGCAGTTCAGACCCTGGAGTGGCTTCCTCTGTGAGGTCTTTTTGAAAGGTCACTGCTCCAAGCTGTGTGCTGGGTCAATTGGTAGGATGTTTTTCAAGCCGCTCTTCTCTAGTCATCCTAGTTTGTCAGAGTCATACTCACTTAGCCGTAGATGTCCATCGAGATTCTCAACAGCTGGTATAGACTTGTCTGTTGTGATGGTCACTACATGGCTAGTCAGCTATTGAGAGAAAGGAATTATAGCAGTACCCTCAGCACCCCCGTCCCTAAAAGAAAGTTAAAAAATATCCATGAATGATGTTACAATAAATATAATCAGTGCTGTGGCTTTGCTGTGGTGATTGTCTGCAGTGGACTTGGCCTCCACTCCAGAGCAGCTAGTCTCTGGAGGTGCCGGTTCAATAACTAGGATGGGAGCAATCTCACTCTGTTCCTTTTAAATTAACTGAGTCTGTGTGGCTGTCCTCCTCCATGGCTCCTTCTTTGGCAGCAGGAGTGTACCATACTGATCCAGGTGATGGGTGAGAATATTAAACATTGGGAGGCAGGACGAGAGCCCCGCATTCACTGTGCGCTCTACAGGCAGGCCCCTGGCCTTTGGGTAACTTAGCGCCACTGGATCGGAACAGCAAAGCCCTGGGGTACATTTCAAGTTGAAATCTGAACATCAAGGCTCTGCTTGGAGCTTGAAAATGACACTGTTTTCAGACTCTGCATTTGAAGACTTGTTTTCTCCAAGTACAAGTCAAAGCTAGAAGAGAGTGGCATGAATTCCTGGTCACCAGGCAAGCCTGATATTTCAGAAACCTTAGCAGCACCTGGAAACAGGGAAGCAGATCCTTCAAACAAGCATAAAGCCCGTCGGAAAGGTTACAGTTCAGCTTTCATGTCCTGAGAAATGGACAAGGGTAGGGTGGGGTGAGAAGGTGTAAAGATTGTTCTCGGACGTTTGGGAGTAATTGTAACAATAATGAATTAAAGCGTCAGTAGGGGAAATGATTAATTGAATTCCCCTTCATTTTTCTCATTTATTTGCTTTTTTTCTGGTCTTCACTTTCTTCTATTTAAAAAAAAAAAAAATGCAAGTAGTCCTGCTTTTCCCAGTCCCCGGCACTTTCTCCGAACTCCTTTATTATTGCAAAGTGACATATGTGAAACCTTGCCACTGACATTCATAGACTTATAATCCTACTCCTTCAATTGCTTTATTAATGCTTTGGCTTTCAGCATAAAAGCCAGCACATTGAAAACCATGGAAAATTTCTGATGATGACAATGACATTCATCATTCTCTAATGGAGGAGCTGCAGCTCCTAGGTGGAAAGTTGGCAGTGCATCCAATGCGAAATTCCTCATTTTAGATGCAGTCCTTGCTGAGAGTAGCTGTTCTCTCAGGCACTGGGTAATATTTAAGCCTCACACAGATGTAGGTGCATGTCCAGCACTGTTAATAATTTTTACCTATGGATTTTATGGGTGAAGGATTGATGTCATGTCAATGCAGTGATGTAGTCAACGTATTATCGAGTGCTTTCTGTATGCCAGACACTGTTCTGTGCACTTGGGATGATATATCAGTGAGCAGGTAAAATTTCTTGTCATCATGGAACTTACATTCTGGCGAGGGATAGGCAGACCACAAAACATTATCCATAATTATATTAAAAAGGTGAAAAGTGCTTGTGAAAAACAGAGTAGATGAAGGCAAATAACTGGGCCGGGAGTTACAGCTTTAAGAGGCCTCATTAAGAATGTTGTCTGACATTTAAGCAAAGCCTTCAAGGAGGGGAGTCTGATCTGGAATATCTCAGAACTCTGAGGGAATTGCAGATTAGGTAGGACCAAAAATCCATATTGGGGAATAATAGATTCTGGGTTATTGGAAACTAAACGTGCTTTTCTTTTTTTCCCCCAACTTCTGAATCATCTTTCCTTCTGTCCACACTCTGGCATTATTTGGGGACCGTGGCCAGCCCTCCTGCCATTCCTTACTCTACTGGGAATTGGATTGAATTGGGAGCATGGAGCATGTGACACGTGTATGTGATGGGTACAATTTGTCCTGAAATCCATTCAAGAGTTAAACAAATAGAGGCTATTGGCTTCAAGCATACTTTCGCCTCACTTTTATGGGTGTTCAGTGTGATACACTGACTTGATTCAGATCTAATGGTTCACTTATATATGCAACTTCTTGGGAAGGAAAGAGATAAAAATGTCCCCAGAGCAGTTTTACTGAGATTTGGGTCCAAAAAGAAACAGTGTAAATAAACATCAAGAAACGCAGTAACTAAGGCAATGTGCTGTGGAACAAGCCAGAAGACAAATGCTGGGTAATTTGTACCATCCTTTGATTAAATGGCCATGAGCAAATCACGGCCTCCAGGGCCCGCTCAGTTCCTCTATGTTGTAGCTGTGGGATGACACAGGCGCATGCAGAGCTTTGCACTCACATAACTCAGGCTTAATTTGCTACTACTTCCCTCCACCCCCTATAGTGCACTGCTGGTGTTCCCTAGTGTACAGAAGCCAGTCATGGTCATAATTTAATGATGATAATCTTTGAGTGCATTATCTAATCTCAAACTAACCTTTTAGAGACATGCTTTTTTTACCTTCAGTTAACAGATGCGGAAACTGAGGCCACAAGTGTTTACCTTAGTGATGCTAGCTCACACGGCTAGTTAAGTGATGGCATGGGGGCGGGGGACCCAGGCAGTCTGACTGCAGAGGGCATGCCAGAATATATTCAATTATATGCAGATTAGTCCTTTGTATCAGTGTGATGCACAATTATGATTGGGTCGGTGGAATTTATTTCTTTTTTTTTTAATAATAATGCTGTATGTCTGAAAGTTTGTTTTTTTTTGAGACCAAAAGCGTCCATTTTATTTCCTCACATATCATTTGATTCACTCTATTCTTTTTTCTTTTTTATTTTATTTATTAGTTTCAGGTGTACAAGACAAGGTAATACTTAGACGTTTATCATTTATATCCCTCACACTGTGAACCCCGCTCCCCCATCCACTATCCCTCCGACCTCACACTGAGCCATCACATTATATATATAAAATTATAGTTGGCATTCATTAATGTTTAGCTTCTGGTGTACAATGCCATGATCAGGTATCCACAGTATCCCTGAGGTGGTCTCCCAAATAGGACACATGTCCATCGGATACCCAACAAAATCTTTACAACATTATTGAATACCTTCCCCAAATTAATTTTCAAAAAACCCTGAGGCCATCTTGTGGTTACCAGCTGCTTCCAAATCCCTTCACCTTTCCCCTTATCCCCAACACCCCCCCACACCCATCTAACAACTCTCGGTTTTTTCTTTGTGTCCCCAAAACTGTTTCTGATTAGTTTATTCACATATTCTTTTCTTTAGATTACACATACAAGTGAGATCATTTGGTACTTGTCTTTCTCTTTCTGACTTATTTCGCTTAACAAAATGTTCTCTAGATCCATCCATGTTGCTGCAAATGATAAGATTTCTTTCTTCTTTATGGCTGCGTAATACTCCAATTGTATAAATGTACCACAGCTTCTTAATCCAGTCATCTACCGATGGGCATTTGAAAGTTTTTAATTTCACTAAATTGTTGTGTTTTTTTTAAGATTTGATTGGGGAAAGGGAACAGGACTTTATTGAGGAACAGTGTGTACTTCCAGGCCTTTTTTCCAAGTCAAGTTGTTGTCCTGTCAATCTTAGTTGTGAAGGGCGCAGCTCAGCTCCAGGTCCAGCTGCTGTTTCTAGTTGCAGGGGGCACAGCCCACCATCCCTTGCAGGAGTCGAACCGGCAACCTTGTGGTTGAGAGGACGCGCTCCAACCGAGTCATCCGGGAGCTTAGCTGCAGCTCAGCTCAAGGTGCCGTGTTCAATTTTAGTTGCAGGGGGCGCTACCCACCATTCGTTGCAGGAGTCGAGGAATCAAACTGGCAACCTTGTGGTTGAGAGCCCGCTGGCCCATGTGGGAATCAAACCGGCAGCCTTCGGAGTTAGGAGCATGGAGCTCCAACTGCCTGAGCCACCAGGCCGGCCCCTGGAATTTATTTCTTGATGTTCTAGTTGACATCTCGAATCCTCGCCTCTTAACTTTCCTTGCCCATGTGCCTTCTCTACTTGGATGTCTCCATTCTTTAAAAAACTGGAGAAGTTATACCTGTTTACAGAGTAGGTCACTCCTGCTTGCCATACCTGACTCATAGTGTTTCTGGGAAACTTATTTCCTTTTGCTGAGTAGGAGCACACCTGGAGAAGGAGCACACCTGTTTCTCCTTTGTAGACACTGGCAGTGTCTGGCAGAGCAGGTGCTCAATAAGTACCTGTGGAATTCATCCACATATTTATTCAACAGTATTTACTCAGGACCTGCGATATGCCAGGCATTGCTCCAGAGCAGGTATTCTCAAACTCGGCAACACTGCCATTTTGGGCTGGGTGCAGTCCTGTGATTAGCAACCCATTCTAAGTTTTAACAATCAGAAATGTCTCCAGCATTGCTAAATGGCCTTTGGGGGGAAATCGCCCCTGTTTAAGAACCTCCTGTTGAGATGCTCAAGCTATACGGGTCTGCTCTCATACGCCCAAGTCAAACTCTTCATCGCCAGTCAAATTTCTGACCCATCTAGGAGCTGTGCAGCTGGGACCAAATGTATTAGTCGGCTCGGGCTGCCATAACAAAATACCTGAGACCACATGGTTTAAACAACAGAAGTTTATTTCTCACAGTTCTAGAGGCTCGAAGTCCAAGATCAAGGTGCTGTCAAGGTGAGTTTTCTTCTGAGGCCTTTTCTCCTGGCTTCTGGCAGCAGCCTTTTCGCTGTTCGCTCACATGCCCTCTTTGTGCACTGGGACGGAGAGAGCAAGCTCGCACTCACAAAGAGCACGGAGAGCCCCACTTTCATGACATTGTTTGTTCGTAACCTCTCAAAGGCCCCGTCTCCAAATGCCATTTCACTGGCGATTAGAGCTTCAAGGTTTGCATTTGAGGGGACACACACATGCAGTCCGTAATACTGAGCCTTGATGTGTTAGAAGGTTAAAGAGCACGAAGTCAAACAGATAGCACTCATGTTCCAGCTTCTTATTTAACCTTTCTCAGCCTAATTCCTGGCCTGCTAAATGGGGATAGTACTGTTTGCCTCATGGGTTTCGTTTGAAGTTTAAATGAAAACAATGTATGTTAAGAGGTGTCATCTTTAAAAAGAAGATTTTTGTTTCTCATTTCTCTCCAAACGTCTCTCCATACATACCCTCAGGTGGGTGATTCAGACCTTCCTTCAAAGTTAGAAAAACACTAAATTTGTAGCACTTGATGTAGTCTTTGCAGAACATTTGATTCAATGTATTATAATTTATCCCGTGAATAATTATGCTTTATTTCTTAGTCACCAAAATTGTCACAATTGAAATGAGGCAGAATTGTGTGTGTGATGGGGTAGGAGGGAGAGAACAAGTGGATGTGTTCATATATACTACTTAAGTTAAAAAAAAAGTTAGAAACTTCTGGAAAGTTTCTTACCATATCTGGTAAGAATCAGTGTTTTCATGCAGTAGGGGAAAAATAAATCTCCTTTCCTCTAATAAAATTGTGGAAACAAGATGAGTAATAGCAACATGAAACCATAGAATGTTTTCCAAAAACTTTGGTGTTTGTCCCACATTTTCCTTCACTTAAGGCACATCATGGTTTTGTACACAAATTTGAACTTCCATTTATTTATTTGGTCATATCTAAAGAGATCTATGTACACAACTGTTGTATCTGCCATCCTCATGAATTTATTTCACAGATGATGGTTAAATGTGGCCATGCGTTAAATTGATTTCAGAATACGTTTGGGGTAATGAGCCACGTAGGCAGTCCTCCAGCGGGTGACCCTTAAATACTCTTTGTCAATCAGTACTCCTTGTAAGGACTCTGGTCTGCTCCAGCACAACTGAAAACACTTGGTGCCTTTGCTTTCTGATAGTTACGGCAGGTCCTTTTCCCCCAGCATTGGAACTGCGCTAATCATTAAGTATGTTTAATAAAAAATAACTGCTCAGCTGCCGAGTGATTCTATGTGTTAAATATTTTAAAAAGTTACTCTACTCAGTGAGACACTCTTGACATTAAATAGATTAAATAAGAAATTGTTGGTTTCTGATGGTTTTCAGTGTTAAGTATTTTTATAGGTACTTACTTTTCCAGCTGACAACCAGCGCCAAGTCTTTAATATTTAAAAAGTTGCTTTTATAGCTGCTTGGTGCTTCTGTGTATAAAGCATAATATGAGGATTGTCTCTAAATTTTGAAAGACTCCTCCTAATGAACATAAGAAAAAAGTGTTTTCATTTCTAAGCATATTTATATTTCATACACCAAAGTGGATTCCAAGTTTCTCGCATTGCAGACAGCTTCCCCCAAGATCTCAGTTTTAATGTCTTAGAAGATGCCAGACACAAAGGCACACTTGAAGAAATACATTTATGTAGCACAGGGCACCTATGGGGAATGTACTGTGGGTAATGATTCAGACATACAATTTTGTTTCCCGTGGAAGCTCTCTGAGATATAACTGATAAGTCCGTCCGTCTTCACAGAGTTTATTCGAATGGCTCTCATGAACAGAGTTTTAAAGCTGAATGAACATACGGTAGTGAAGTACAGGCATTCAGACCTTGTTCGGTGTTGGCAGGGTAAGCTGGGGCCACACCTTGATTTCTGTTTTGAGGGAGCTTCATCCTAGGCCTCTGCAGGGTACAGCTCTTAAAGCTCGGGGGTGGTGCTCTGCACATGTAGGACTTTCAATAATTTTGCTGACTTTGATTGGGTGGCTTACTTAGGCCAAGTGCTGGGGTCGCCAGGCTGCAAGGGGCATCACAGAGACTGGGCTCTGCCTGCTTTGCTGAGTGAATCTGAGTAAAGACACGTGACCTCGCAGTATTTCAGTCTCTTCCTCTATGAACTGTGGATGATGATATCTGATTCTTGTGGTAGTGGTGAGAAGTAAATGAGCTCATGCATAGTGGATCTTTCTGTTCAGCACGCACAAGGTATTAAGGATTCATTAAATAGTTACTGTTTTTGGTTTTAATTTTTTTGGTACAAATGAGTAGCAGAAGTAATTCTTTGCAGCAGTGCTTCAGAGAACGATTGACTTGGAGGCTTAAAGCCTCTTTGGATGGAAAATTTGATAAATTCAGAACACAGAATGTTTGTCTGCTACTCATTTGTTTCTTCGCTTGAAAACTTGAAGAACACCAGCATATTTTCCCAGGGGTGAGCAGATTGGTGTCAGAAGGTTGAGAGATACCATTTGTGAATTCTAGAAACATATTGGACTCTCAGCCTGACATTAGCAAAGGGCTGTGGATGTCCTTGGATTTCTTCCCCTTTATAATGCAGGGAAATTCTCCTAAATTCCTCCTTTAAGTTAAAACGATTCCCCCTTTCTTGGAATATTCAGATTTTTTTCTACTGTACTTAGAAATCACCTTTTGGCCTTTATTCCTCCCTGCCCTGTTTGAAATTCTGGGAGATTCTCATGGATTAAAGTGGTGAGCTAAAAGGAACTTCTCATTTCAGCCTGTAAAATCCTGCACTAGACCTTTCTGCTCGGATATATGGGGTGGTGACAGTTGTGATGGTCATGGTTGTGACTATGTTGACCGACACCATGGTGATGATGTGTTTAGTAGTGATGGTGGTGGTGATAAGGATTTTGATGATGATCGTGCTGGGGTGATGGTGGTTTGGGTGGTGCTGGTGAGTATGAGGATAGTATTCCCTTGTGTTGACTTATTGCCACATGATTGCACAGTGCTAAGTACTTTGCCTCATCTCATTTAACCCTCATAGCCTCTTCCTGATTCTGTGTCATCGTCATCCCTCTTCAGTGGACAGGGTTTAGTTTACCCAAGGCTTTAACCCAGAAAATGGGGAGCCGAGGTCAGAACCCAGACCTGCCTTAGCACTTGACTGCTTTGTGTGTTGCGTCTCAGAGGTCACTGAAAATCTGATATGGTTGGCATGCCAGTTACTTCTGGAGCTCTTAGAATTTGGGATGAACTCAGAGAGGAGCAGTTTTGGCCAAGAGCTACGTCTCTGGTTGTGGAGGCAGAGATGTGAAGAGTGTTTCCAGCCCTAACATGGCCTGTCCTAAAGCCATGCCCAGGGATGGGTGTGCAATAAACCTGGGCTTCCAGTGACCATGAGTCATCAGAACAAGTCACAGCGTGGTTCACTGTCCATGTTTTAAAGACACGATTTCTACAGCATGTCTTTCTTTTGCTGAAACCCTTTCTATATTTAGCCTTCTTGGCCATCGGACAGTTATTCCAGGCCTCATGCTCTCTTTCTATATTATTGGTCCTTCAGCATCTTGTTTCTTTGCCTGAAACTTTTTTCCTACTGCTCCCCCACCCCACATGGCCAGTCTTGACTGCTAATTATCCTCTGGGTCTCTTCTTAATTGCTTTGTTCTAGAAGCCTTTAGAACTCCAACTGCCTACTTCGGTGTCTCTCCTACGTGCTTCTCCTTTCGTAGGTTCTGTCGCATTATGCTGGAAGGGCTTGTTTTCTCCTTGTCTTTCTCGTGTGACCATGAGCTTCCTGAAGATGCTGACTCGTCCTGTATGTTCATCCCTGTGTATTCAGGGATTAGTACACACGTTGGCACAAGGTAGGTGCTCCATAAATATTAGTTGCCTACTTAAATGAATTCATGTCATGTTTGCATATCAAGGAGCACAGGATAGGAGTTAGGGCTGTGACCTTTCATCTTTTGACCCACGTGGTAAAGCCTTGACTTTCATATAATTAACCACACTGTAGTAAAAATAAATTTCTCATTGGAAAATACTCTTCAGGGTACATTTTTTTGTTGTTGAGTAGTGTGTGTCAAGGTTATTATGCTCGGTGGCAGTAATCAGTTCATCAGTTTGAAATTTTCATTTTTAACAGACAGAAGGCATAAGGAAAGGCAAAACTCATTTTCCTGTTCTGTTTAATTTGATCTTATAAAATCATAGCAACAAATACAAGGAAGCCCAATATGTTTTTTCATTAGGCTTCTATGTTTATTTTGTAGAGGCAACTCTATAAATATACCTCCAGCGTTTTGTCTTCCAAAACGCAATATTGTTTATTTTCATATTCTCTTTTCTCTCTCCTGCAGCACACATCAAGACTTTTTAAATCAACATTCAATTATCACCAAATGACTTTTCTGCCTATTTCAGAATGATTTTAATGTGGCGGTGTTTATTTTATTAAAGAATTTTTATATCTGCCTTGGGATAATGCAATTAGAATTTTTCCCCTTATGCAATCTCTTAGAACCCTGTATGAGAGAGTAAGGAAGGACAACAGAGAAGGAAAAGTGGTTTTGTTTTATTTTTGAAGGGCGGATAAGATGTTGTCCTCTGTTTTAAAAGGTCTTTTTTGGCCTTGTGTTTAAAGTTTGGCAAATCGGGACTGTATTGTGTGCTTAGAATTTAGAGCATCTTGACTGAGGTAGAGGAAAACCAGGTTTAGTGATGGCTCATTTGTTTTTTCTAAAGTTCTGCCAGTTTTATTATTGGGATCATGATAGCTTCTGTAGGTTTCATAAAACTGAAAGACCCAACCCCTCCCGAAGGGGTGGTATAATTTAGTTAGAAAATACATGACAGAGAAAACAAAACTGTCAGTGAAATGAAGTTTTGAAATCTCTGTCAGAGGCTATTAGAAAACAGGGCAGCTTTTTCAAAAATCACAGTGGCTCTGTGCAGATGGTTAATGCGTACAAGGAGCTAGAAGCAATATGGAAGATTAAGGTGGAAATTTTCAGTTTTCTTGGGTAAGGCATTTGGGAGATAATTTCTTCCCATTTATAATGGAACCAACACCCTCTACCTGGCCATGACCCCTTCTTACTTCTCTTTGCCTCTCTCTTTGGAACCTTTTCTACTCTACTGCCACATTTTAAATGCTTGCCATTTTCAGAGGCAGGATTGCCAGAATCTGATTATGAATGTAGATTCTCAGTTTGGCTCCTTACCAGCTGTGCAGTATTGAGCACATCTCTGTGCTCTTTTCCCCCATCTTTAAAGTTGAGTTAATAATGATGCCTACCTCTTGAGATTATTGTAATGAGCTATTGCATGTAAAGCAGTTAATTCATGGAGGTCACACAGTAAATACTTCTGAAATCTTAGCTGTGGCTATTAATAAAAAAGAAAAATAATCAATAACATATACTGTGCAGCCATATTGTCATTATTGTTAATATCCTTCTAATCTCAGATATGTCATTGCTCAGCCTAAATGCCAGCTCTTCCATTAAGTGTTCCCTCTTACCCATTGGAATTAATTACTCTTATGTATTCTTATTTACTTTTTCCTGTATGTTTATTAGAGCCCTTAATACGTAATGCATTCTATCATGTATGTCCTGTAGACTTGGCACCATTTCTTATCTATCCTTTTCATCAAGCCTGAGCATAATAATTATTTTAAGTTAAACAGTACTGTGGAAGAGGAGAGGATAAACGAGTGTGACCAGGATGAGTGTTTTAATTTGCTTTCATTGGAAAAATGGGAATGACGGTGTCACGGGGTAAGGGCAGCCATTTTGTGAAACTCAAAAAGAGTTGTCCCCGAATGCCACCTCAACTCTTAGCAGTGTGTTGGGATGTTAGCTTAGTTTCAGTTGTTGCTTTTCAAATGATGCAAACTCTGTTTTTGTTTTTTTGTTTTTATTTTATTGGGGACTATTGGGGAACAGTGTGTTTCTCCAGGGCCCATCGGTGTCAAGTCGTTGTCCTTCAGTCTAGTTGTGGAGGGCGCAGCTCAGCTCCAAGTCCAGTCGCTGTTTTCAGTCTTTAGATGCAGAGGGCGCAGCCCCCCATCCCATGCCCGAATTGAACTGGCAACACTGTTGTCCAGAGCTTGCGCTCTAACCAACGGAGCCATCCAGCCGCCCCCTGCAAACTGTTTTAAGTCGAATATTCGTAATCCAATTCAGGAAGAAGTTCCCCCAGATGGAAAGCCCTGAATTATTTATGCAGTGTTTATCTCTGAGTTTACTTCCCATCACAACCAATTAAGGCTATTTGGTTTCATTAAAAATTGCATTTTCTTGTTTGGTAAAACATTTATCTAAAGGAAATTTAAATGTACCCACGTGGAGCCTCCAAAGCTGACGTAGAGTTAGCTGTACAGCCTTTAACCAAGAAATGGGAAAGGAAACGGATGCTTTTGTTTTTCTCACTGGACTTTTCTTTTTAATTCTTCAAAAGACATGAATTATGTAAAGTGCAACCTCATTTTGTCCAGCTTTTAGATTTAAATCTCTACGACTCAGAAAGCATATACATGGCATGTGTAAGTAGATTGCATCGCCCCGAAAGCTGATTTCTATACCACGTCAAGTGCCCTTGGTAATGAGTTACAGTACTTAAATAGATGTCGAGTGGGAGCAGTCACTCAGCACTTACCGTCATTCACCAGTCATTAACTTGAATAAGATATGTTAGGTCTTCTCTTAGGAGGTCAGAACCTGTATAACTCATGGTTCTGAGCTCCTCCCTCCCCCCTCCCCAACCTAGTGATATTCCATTGAAAACTATGCTCAAGCTTTCCCTTTTATAATGCAAGCTTTGCATTAATTCATAGATACCGTTGTTTGAAATAAGACTGAGTTACACTTTGGATGGGCAAAGTGAGACAGTGCAATAGGGCCAAAGACAGTGACTGTTCAGCCAGGGCATCTCAGGGACAGTGTTCAGTTGGGCCAGCACAGTCTTGGATTCTTCAAGGGAAAGTGGATGGACTCCCCAAGACCTGCTCTGCGCCCCCACTTCCCCCACATGAGATTGTTGCATAAAGAGTAATTACCTCTTCAGTTGTTATTGAAGGCCATGTCTGTCAACTATGGGATCCTCCAGCTCCCTGCCCAGGGCACCCTCTCCCCACTATAAACCTTCTGCACAAGGCCAGCTAGGTAGGAATGGAATTGGAGCACGACTTACATTGGATGAGGTTGATGGTTGATGATACCAGGCTCTCTCCTCCAAAGGATATCCTTGTGTACTCTCCTTCACTCTGCCCTATCTGTGTTTTGATGGTGCATATGGGGATGAACCCTGTGGGATTTCTTCTGTGTTTCTCCCATGTGACTGTCCACCTTCCACTGGCCTCTTCTTTCTTTAGGAAGAATAACAGCAGTGTGTAATAGAGGAATAATTCATACCTTATATGTATACTTGCCGAGCCCATGCTAGACTACTCTGCTTGATCATAGAATCCTTTCCCCTGAGTCTGACAGGATTTCCTAATCCGTCTTGAAGATCGGAACCAAGCAGCCACCACTAATTAGTGAGCGTTTGCATGCTAGGTTAAGCCTATCTGCCACCTTCGATTTAAGTTCAAGTCTTTCTTCCCTATGTTCAGCCTGGGGAACTTTCTGTCTCTTACCATTGTGTGCTGATTTTTTTAAAATCAAATTTTCAGAATCCATGTATCACCTACAATCTGAATCACCTACAGTCACATTTTCCCTGCCAAAATCTTGGTACCATTTCATTCAAAGGAAGAATTTTTTTTTAAGAAATATTTTGGGAAGATCATCCTTAAGTTTAGTGGTAGGTGTCTGTTTTTTACCTGGATTGTTTTAACCCTTCCTTAAAGGATGTTCCCGACCTGCCATATGCAGCAGAAAAAATAAGCTAATGATAACCACTACTGTTTATTGGGCATTTAACTATGTGCTGAGTTAATTACAAACATTATGTCACTCAATTCTCACAAATGTGCTAAGTAGGTAATATTACCATCCCGTATGATGTATGATGTAAGTGGGACCCGGAGTGGGTTATTTGCATGTGTCTAAGTGCCAGAGCCACAAATAGGGCTCAGAATTAGAACCCCTATCTGCTGGATTTGCAAGTTTCATTTCAAATTTAAATCCTGGGCCTTCTGTTTAAAACATGCTATCTGACACGACCCCATGCACCTCTACATAATTAGCCCTATGCTTATTTGAAAGTAGCTTCTAGAATGCAGGGACTATTTGGATTCCTTGGTTCATGTGCCCAACTTCCTGTGATTTAAATAGTCTCCCCACAGTTTCAGACTTGCATGAAGTTCAAGTTTTATATAAGACTTTTTTGCCCCATTCAGTTGTCACCTTCTGTAATATGCGTTTCCTCCTCTTTAATGCCAGTGGCAGTGCTGAGGTCCTGGGAGACGGTATACGCCTCAAGATGGCTGCTGGCCACTGCGTCCCAGATAGAAATCATTCTAGCAGAGGCTTTTGAATTCATGAATGCAGTAGGCTTTTCTCTTTCCCCATCCTTACCAATCCTCCCCCTACCTTTTACAGCCAGATTTCAGGTTTAGATATACACCAACTCAAAAAAAGCCAGCACAGTTATTTAGCTCCAGTCTGTAGTTAAAACAGTGGGAAGCATAGCTAATTTTACTTGTAGTTTTTTTTTGTTTTTTTTTTATGTGCATTACTAATCTGACACTCCATTAATTACTGTATTTCATATTGGGAAGCTAAACTTGCTTTTCTTAGAAGCCTGCTGAAAGTAAGACAATTACCTCTGCAAGCCACCTCTGAATGTTTCATATTTAAATAACATGTTAACATAATAATGCTGTTTTATGGAGAAAGAGCGTGCATTTGTATATTGATGATAAAAAGCCTGCTTTTATTTTTTTAAAAAAAAGAAAGAAAAGAAGTTGGCAATGAATGTTGCTCTTTCCTAGAATTAGAGAAAACATACCCAGGGGAGAGTGTCTACACAAGCCAAAATATCTAATCAGGTTCAGGTGGGTATTGGGTGTTGAAACCTGCTTGTTTGGCAATTTATACTTGTCTGCAACCTGCCTTTGATTCTTTGGGGAATAAACAGTCTAGCGTGTATTCTTATTTCTCCCAAAATACATATTTTGTGACTGCTAATTGTAGACAAGAAAGATAGAAAGGAAATCCGTCCGTCCATTAGAAAAACGATAGCTATTAATCACCTCTTGTAAGTCAAGATGTAGGGAAATACTGCAATGTTGTCAACAGGAAGGACAACCTTTTTCATAAACTGAGTCTTCTTGCCGCCTTTTAAACTTACTACAATGCAGTCACTTTTAGTGCCTGGGAGCTCCTGGAACACTTGTAGACTGAAACTGAAGGAAAATGTTGTGGTCCTTAATTCTCTATCTAGCATCATGCACGTTCCCTGCATTATGTAGTTGCTGTGTCATCACATTTCATTTCATTTGATCTGTAAAGGTGAATGTGTTCCTTTTCCCCTCCTGCAAGGAACAAAGCTGGAGAATATGTATAATTCAAAAATTGGTCCAGTGAAGGCACATAACTTTCATTTAATTAAAGGCTCTGAGCAAAAGAAGTTTGAGATAAGCTTCAATAAATGGCCTACTGCCTGTTTCTCTCTGGCCTTTTCAGAGGGGATACAATGTACAGCTGAATATTTTGTGAACCGAATGAGGAAATATCAAAAAGAAGAAATGACTTTGGCACAAATTTGAAGTTGATAACCTTGAAACAGAGTGAGTAGGTGAAGATTCTAAAAAGTTAGCTTTTTAAAAACAGAATCTGGAAAAAGAAAACTCTTCCAACTCCCTTTGTATCCTTCAGCTAACTCAATACTCAAGCTATTTCCTGTCCATTTGAGATCTATGTAACATGAGCCTCATGTGTGCTGTTTGAAGGTTTTACCCCAGATTATGCAATCCTCTTTTCTTTTGAAAGTGAGTCTTGGTTTATAGAATTTCCCCATTTCCAAATAAATTAATGAGGTGTTGAACCATTTGGTAAAAGGATTTGTTCAGAAGTAATTTTGAAAGTCCCAGTCTGATAAAAATGTCTTTCCCATTTGATATATTTACATGGTAATGCATGTGTAAATAAAGAAAAGTTTACTTTGGAGGTGATGGTTGTTTCATGTAATCAAATGCATCTTTACTCAGTAACTTTTCAAGTGATGTGTAGGAGTTTCGTTATCTGCTGCCCATTACAATCATCAACTGGAGTTGAATGGCTAGATTATTCAAAGAGATACTGAGAGGTAATTTGTTCTTAAACTTACATAGGTTTGGAATCTTATGTATAACATGTTGATGGGAAAACTTCTGAGGAAAAATGACACGTGGAACATTTTGTGAGTTCTGTATTCCCCAATCTGCTTGATAAGTCAAAGGGAATTCAGAGCAGCACAGAAAAAATATTTCTGAACTGTTCAGATAAATTCTGAGGAAAGCTAAAATTTGTTGGTTGAAGCAAAGTGATGTTAGGAAGTAATTTCCGTGTGGCTTTATATAGAATTGTTTCTCCTGCACCCTGAAAGCCATCAAAAAATAGTGTTAAATTGGGGAAATAGTAGAAAATGGATTATTGCTTCAAACGACATCAAGGAGTTTCTTAAAGCTGCCGAAGGATTGAAAAATTAAGCTTGTTGAGTGTTTTAGTGGATGTCAACAATATCAGAAGAAAGGATAATATCTAAATAAGGATATTGTTAAAGGAGGTACAATGGGGAAAACACCATAAATCTATTCTCGTATATGAAAACAAAACAGGATACAGAGACTCTTGACTTCTGTAGAAAACAACAGAAGTACCGACTTGACACGCTTGAGAGACAGCCCTGTATCCTTGTTTTTACAGAAGGAAAGTGGGGAGCTGGGATACTGAGTGGGTGGCACAGGTGTGTGCATATTGTTTTGATTGGGAACAATCCATCTCAATCTCAAGTAAGAAAAATGTGCAAATTTAGTAGTTCAGATATTTGGAAAGGCCAGAGGTAGGATTGATTTATGATAATCAACACCAATTATCAGCAATCTCTCTCTGTGGCCTGGCTCTTCTTCTGAAGCAGGCTGTCTTCTTGGGGTTGGCTTCCACAGCACCAGCTTCCATCCTCCTAGGTTCAAATCCAATGGAAAAGAAAATAATTCTCTGACTATAAAAATGCCACTTTATTGCTGCTGTGTCTGAATGGATCACACGTCCACCCCTGGAGCCCAAAGTGCCATAAGAAGCTTTTCTTCGAAGGGTGGGGAGTGAATTGTGACCCAAACAAAACCAGAACTTGGTTACGAGAGGTGGTGTTTAAACCTACAGGTGTCCCGTAGGCATTACGTAAAGCTACTTAGCAGCAGAACAGAGACTCACCTCCAGGTTTCCTGACTCTACAACATCAGGCTGCCATTCTTTCCTCTTTCTATTGGGACCATTAATCCAACAAGTATTTTTTGAGTGTCATCCATGAAGAAGATATAGAGAGTCGCAACAGTCTCAAATTGATTCCAGTTTGGATTGAAGAGGCACTTGGATACAAGGTACTACTGGCTGCCATAGGATTTGTTTGGCATGGCTGCTCTGGACCTGCGTTATCAGGATGTCTAGCTTGGGAGCCCAGAAATGTGCTTTTTCAAAAAGCCTCCTGATGACCCTGATGTGCAGCCAGGGTGAGGAACTACTGTGCTAGGAAGGAGTACTCTAAATGTGATTAAGTGTCTTCTGGATAATTATTTGCAGAGGATTTCTGCCATACTTGCAAACCAAGTTGGAATTTCTCAAAGCTAGGGGCACAGCGTACGTCATTTGGGATTATCATGTTAAAATCTTCAGATTCTAGCGGCCCACTCTGGACCTCCTGGAATTTCGGATCTTGAGCTTAGGAATCTGTATTTATTTTAAACTACCCAGCGGATTTCTGATGCATGAAAAAATTATCTTCCAGGATGGGTGCATAGCATTGTATCACTGGGGTCTGCCAAGAGTGTTTGTTCCAATGCTATTTTTATGTTTTATCAATTAAAAGAAAGCTTTATTAATATTTGATATATAATGGCAGCTGGCACCGTCACGTGGTCTGTGTGTCAGGTGGTCACATGTCTTTCAAGTATGTGGCAGGTATCCATTGGAAAGTATGGGAATGCCAAAACGTATGAGCATTCAATTGCTTTCAACAAATTGCAATCAATTGCATTTTTTGTATGCCTATATAAATGAAGGTATATGTCAATATTGTTTTAACTAAAGCACCACTTTCAGAATAGACAAATGGCTTAATCAACCTGCTCTCTGTTAGCCATCTTATAGGTAAAAATTAATGAGGATCTAATCAGATCTGTCATGAAAATTATAAATGATCAAGAAAATTTGACATGTTTTTATGTCCCTTGTCATTAACCATCAACTTCACCTGAAATACGTTTTGTAAATTATTACCAAGTGGTAAAGATAGCATGATGTTTTGGAATAATGTTCATTTTACCATTATTGCATCCATTTTATATTTTTACTTTTTTACTTTTGTATGTTTTAGAATGAATGTATTGTTATTTAGTACAATAATCTAAGTATATAATTTACCAGTTAACAAAAATAGTGGGAAGGCATGTGCAAAATATATTTGTACCATGGGTTAGATGCATGATTTTTAAAAACTAGAGACCGTTTTTCTCTAAAAAAAGAAATGGCCAGGCTTTGGAGCTCTGGTTCCTATGTGATGGCCCATTTGGTTAGCCTTTCATTTCCTTATTGCGTGAGTTTGATAGGACAGAAGAGAAGAAGAATAAATAAACTGCCATTTAGTGTTAGATTTAAGCCGTACGGAAAATACCTCATCTGTATTTACATGTTCATAAATTATCGTCCCTGTTTGTCAGATTTGCATATTGCTTTGTTGACAGAATAGAGGGAGACACCCAGTGTAGCCAGGAAGCTCAGCTCAGACCTACACATTAATGTTAAACGATTCTTTAGATCAGAATCTCTTAAATCCTTTTGCTTTTCCAGTTTCAATACCATTCAAGAAAAGGATGTGTTAGTGTGCATTCTCTGGCTTCGAAAAAATGTATTTCTGAGGGTACATCAAACTCTTGACAGATATTTGAGTGTCATTTTTCTTGGTTTAATATAGACTGTATTCATATTTAGAAATGTAATTGCTCTCCAAAGGAAATCAGTAATTTGTAAGCGATTATCTGTATTTTGAACTCCACTGCCTTGCTTTTATATATTTGAAATTCCTCTAGCTGGTGCTTAATATTCTGAAGGCACGAATTTGTTTGCTCTAAGAAAGGTAAACACGACATCTGGTTCCCACCTGTGGTGTTGGGAATCAAAGGTATGCAGCAAGTTATACTTGGGGCCTGTTGCTGTGTCTTCAGGGAATGGTCTAAGATTTCTTCTCCAAAAGGAAGCTAAAATACGGACACTCTCCATATTCCCCTTCACCCTCAGGGCTTTTAAAGGGTCAGAGGGCTCCAACTGGTGGTTAGATAATTTGTCTTCCTAGCTCGGCCAAGCCAGCTGTTCATGCAGCCCTGAATTTGTTAAACTTTGCGTTGAGGTATAACATGCCTATAATAAAGTTTTCAAGTAGGAAGTGTACAGCTTGATGGATTTTACACATGTACACCCACATAACCACCATCCAGACAAAATATGAGATGAGACATTTCCATCACCCTTGATGGCTGCCTCTGTGCCCTTTCCCAGTCAGGGACCTCATGTTCACCCCACAGCTATCGCTGTGCTGACTTTGGTCCTCCTCTGTCCCCTGTAGGCTGTTCATGACCAAAGTTAATTGCTGATATCCTAGTTTGACTGTGTTAGAATATTATTCTTGGGGTACTCAGACTTCAATAGCTTCTATAGCTCTGAGCCAGGGAGAAGTCTTGTCTCTTTCCGGAATCTTCTGGAAGGTCTTCAGTAGTATTCGAGGTGTCCATTATTATTTAGCTACTATTTTGGATTATGGTTAGATCCCTCCATGTGGTCTTCTCTCTCTCCACTTGGTCTTTAATAATGTACATGTCACCTGTTCAGAGGGGCTTGTTAAGATATTGGTGTTGGCAGACCCGTTTGTGAGGATCTGTTGATCTGACGAGCTTGTTGTTTCCTAATAGTAGTGGGGCCTCCAGGGAGAGAGACATGGGCCAGGCACTTTGATGAAGGGAAAAGAGTCAGGAGAGTCCTGCTTCTTCTGGATGTCCCTTGACTTCACCTGGTCTCCTGGGAAGACTGTCAGGAGGAAGAGGCAGTGTTAACAGCTGAGGTCAGGCTGCCTAATCACCGTCTCTTTGGAACATTTGGATTCTTTCTTTATGGAAATGGAAACAACAGCGGAAATTCCTGTTATACGTGTACCTCTTTAAAAATCACACTTCGCAGTGTTAACAGAACTGCAGTATTTCTTCATTTATTAGGCATGCGGCAGCATGTGACAGGGCTTTCAAAGATGATAAACGTGCTTTCTGACTGCACAGTGCTTACACGGGAGAGGCAGGTATGTCGCCGAAGAGGTTTAGGGATGAGTTATAAAGGCTGAACTACAGCCTGTCTTGGAAGGAAAAAGGAGTCCCTGCCTTGGGGTCTGTGAGGGGCAGGTCCTGACAGTGATTGTTCATTGGTCAGGAAATGCTTCACCTAGCACGTAACACTTCATTTGAGGCTTCAGAGATGAGGAGCAGTTTTCCAGGTAGAGTTACATCTTAAGCTTTTCTGCTTCTGGTTGTTCTGAATTAATATACTCGCATCATAAATTGCTATTGTGGCTAATATTGTAATTAAGGCCCAATTATGTTTCAAGTATTAGTGGGATCGAGTCCACGCTTTTGCTGCCTTGCAAAATTTAAAGCAGTAATTAATACAGGACTATTATTATAGCATTACACTCATTTTAAAGATGATACCGTACTTACAGTATTACATGTTGGATTAAAATTGCAAAATGTGTTAGAAAAAAGGGTGAAGGTGCACTGGAAGTCAAGCTGAAAGGGGTCAAATCATTGAGGCCGGGCATGCGAAAGCGAGAACAGCTACCTGCTTGTTGAACTTCTAACACGGGCTCGCCACTGCATCCCTTTATCACAACTGCTTTTCACAGCAGCCGTCAGAATTAGATACTGTTATCTTTAATCCCATTTTTAATAGATACAGAAAATTCAGGCATACATACACTTTCCTGTATTCGTTTTCTAGGGCTGCCATAACAAAGTGCCATCAAGTGGAGAACTTAAAAGAACAGAAATTGACTGTTTCTCAGTTCTGGAGGCTAGACGTTCAAGGACAAGATGTCAGCACGCTTGGTTCCTTCTGAGGGCTGTGCAAGAGAGTCTGTTCTGTGCGTTTCTTTCTTCGCTTCTGTTGATTTGCTGCAAATCCTTGCCGTTGTCTGGCCTGTAGATTCATCACCTGCCTTCATCTTCACATAACATTTTCCCTGTGTCTTTCTGTCCAAATTTCTTCTTTTTGTAAGGACACAGGCACATTGGATTAGAGCCCATTCTAATGGCCTCATCTCGTCTTGATCACCTGCAAAGACCCTATTTCCAGATTAGGTCACACTCACAGGTGCTGGTACTGAGGACCACAGCATCTTTTTTAGGGGACATGATTCAAACCATAGCGTTGCATAAAAACACCCACCTACTTAGCAGTAGAGACAGAACTCAGTCGCAACTGCCTGTACTCCATAGCCCGAGGCTCTAACAGCTGTGCCCTCGCGCATTAGGGCAGCGGGTCCATATCCAAGTATATCGTGCAAACATCATGAGCTGAACATTTTGGCCAGACAGGATCGACTTGGGAATATGCCATGGTGAGAAGTGTTAGTCCAGTTGTCATGAAACTGGAGGTTTTGGATCTCCACTGAGATACAAGTTACCTGCCCTGTGTTGTGTGCAAGAAGCATGCGGTGTCGTCTAAATAGAACAGGGTCTGTCACCTTGGCTCTCACATTCTGGGCTGGGTGATTCTTTATTGTGTCACGTGCACTGTAGGACATAGCATCCTTCGGGGAGTGGGGGGGGGGCAACATTAGGCAGCCACTGGTTAGAAAAGGAGGGCTGGCACTTGCTGAGTTTTGCTTAGATGTCGTGTTTATGTGGAGCGGTGCTGGTGACGAGGGCGAGGAAGACAGGCCGTCCTTGTTGAACTTGCTTGGGGCTCTGTGGCATCTGTGGACATGAGTAGGAGGACAAGAGAAAGCAGAGCTAAAGACCCAAAGCATGTTACGCATGCTCTCTGGACAGTCGGAGGTGTTTCAAAGCAAGATACTACTTTTGGAATAAATTTGAGATAAAGATCTTTCATTGGAACAACAAGGGGTTAATCCATGTTTCCAGAAAAAAAAAGCAAATGATCCTGATGGCAGACCAGAAGTTAAGGTTTTTACTTACTGTTTGGGGAGATAGTTGCAAAGAAGATCAGAGTTTTAATGGGCCTTCCTACTTGAGGAGAAGGGGCAGTAAACCCTGGTTACACCTGCAGGACACCTTGTGACGTTTTTACCTTGTTCTTTATGGTGAGAAGCCATAGCCACTCTCAGCCCGACATGGCAGAGCAGTCCAGAAATTCTGGTTTAAAGCTCACCCTCACCATCCATCCTCCAGTTCACACTGTTTTCTTTTCTACTGCTCAGGAAGATGGAGAAGCTTGTTCTTCTTTTTATAAAAATGCTTCTTTGTGGGTTGATTTGCCAGGGCACCCAAGGGACGCTGTTTCCTGTGTTGGGGTATATATACCCCAGGACATCCTATGCCCCCCATCAGTCAGTGCATTTTTCTCTTGTCATGGTTGTAGACACTGGTAACAGCCCAAAAAACTGGAAAATGAACTCAGCGCTTGACTGCAGGGAATGTCAACTAACAAAGATAACTCTGCCAAAGCAGTGTCTGTACAGGTTCACGGCTCCAAGAGCCAGTGTCGACGGCCTGGAAGCCCAAGAGAATGGCTTTAAAAAGGAAAGACATCCACCTGCTGTGCAGTTAACCCCAAAAAGGTAATGTCTGAGGACTCCAGATGGGTCCTAATGTGCTTTTGAAGAGTCAGGAAACTCAGAGAGCTGTATGATCTGTACAAGCCTCTGCTCGCTGGCTGGGAACAAAAAAACAAGGTATCTCCGTGCAGCACAAATGGATAATCATGTGGAGGGACCCGTGGGTAGGAATTATTGAGCCAGCGTGTTAAAGGAGCTCAAGGTGTAGGCAGTTGAAGAAATAATAATGCAGCTCAGTGCTCTAACCTTCAGAACAGGACAATGGGCTATCTTAAGGTGTAATAGAATGCCCTGAATAAAAATAAAACCCCACCAGCGACCCCTTTGAAAATACAACAATGCACGTGCAGATGAATTTTCCGTAGCATGCAAATCCCCGTGAATCCAGCCATTTTCTAAGCAATTCAGAAAGCAGGATGGAAAAGTGTGTTTACCTAGCCACAGTTCTTCACATAAGCTCTGTGTCTTTATTGTGCAGTGTCAGGTGCAACCCCATTCCTAACCTCTTCTTGGTAATTATGGGAGTGAGCATATGTTGCCTTTTGGTGGGGATGTTGACAGAGTGATGATATTGAGATGTTCGGTTTAAATGTGTCTGTTCTTTCATTCAAAACCTGCCCTCTCCCCCTTTGTTAGTGTCCAGGTAGTATCTCCTGTGGATCGTGCCAGCCTTTGTTCTCACCCTGTGTTTATGGCTCTGGGGAGTTTGTGTACCAGGGACGTGGGCATTGGTCTGTGCTGGGCTTGGGTGCTGGGTGCTGCTCAGAGTGACTCTAGTAGGGCGTAGGGACCAGGTTGAATACAGAGTCGCTAACAGCATGTAGCAGCTCGGACAGAGCCTGAAGTCGGAGCAAAGCAGGTGTGAGACAAACCAGGTGCAGGCTGCCATGGAAAGAAAACAGAGCCCCGGTGACCAGAACCCACTGACGCTGAGCTCTGATCCCCAGGCGAGGGCTCTGCCCTGCCCTGCACCGCGTTATGGTGTCTGCTGGGCGTCCTGTCCATTGGGGGCTGCACAGCAGCGTGCAGTTCTTGTCGGGCAGGAGTGAATCGCTAGCATCTGACCAGCCCGAAGGGGCACTCCCCAGATGTCTGATCTGCAGGGGAGGAGCAGGTCTGGGTCCCGGACTGCTCACGAGCTGCTCGTGAAGCAGCTCCTACACTTTCCTAAGCCTCCCTTTCCCAGTCTGGAAAAGGGGGCTAACAACAGTGCCCCCGTCTTAGACTGGTCCTGAACATAGAACTTCCTGATCTCTGTAAAGCGCATGTCATAAGTGGAACTCACAAAGTGTCGATTATGATTTTTGGACTTGGACTCTTTCAAATTCTGGTTCCTCAGGACCCCATTCCACCTACCTTACTAGCAATCACCTTGAAACGAGTTGTGTAGGTTGCCCTCTAAAGACTGATACCACTCCTACAAGCCATCATCCATAAATAAACCAGGGAACAAGCAATACCACCCTATAGCTGGCAACCTTGGAAGAATGTGGACTGAGGCCTGGTATGAAAAGATAGGAGTTCCTTGGAAGCATCATCGAATCTCGTGTTTGGAATGAGCCTAAAAGCCTTCTGGTCAGGAGCATGAATGAGGGCTGTTAGGACTCAGGAGGTGGTTACTCTTGGTTGAGGACTGTGACCAGATGGAAGCAGGTGGGGCTCCTGCAGTCAGAGTGTTACATGGGTGAGCTCACCCTGAAATGTCAAGGTCACTCACGAATGTACTTACAGCATGCACAATTCTGGATGTCTGTCCGTGCTTACATAAAGTTTGGTAACAAATCTTGTTATCTCACGTGCGGTTTGGTCCCACTGTAGTCTGCGTTTGTGGTTGCTCTTTTATTTATTGTTTTAAATATTTACAATAGAAATTCTTCTCATTGAAAGATCTTTAAACAGTACTGATTGTATGAAGTAAAAATTAAAGCCATTGCTTCATGCCTCTCTTTTTCTTTTCAGTTCTCAGAGGTAACCACAATTAAATTTTTGGTAGATTGTTGCAGGGTTTCTTTTTCCTCCCTGTGTGTATTTCTGTATTATTTTTCCTTTACTTGAAAAATGAGATGATCACGTACATCGTGTTTTATAACTTGCCTTTTTAAAAAACTTCAATAATATATTGGGGACATCCTTGCATATCAGACATAGAATTGGCATGATATTCCACAGTATGGATGCCCTACAGTTGTTTAGTCCTTCTCCTATTGATTGGCAATGAACTTGACTCCAGCGTTTTGCTGTTATAAATAATGCTTTTTGAACTCCATGGATCTCCGTAATAACATCTGTGACACCCCTCAAATCCCAATTAAGGCAGCCAGTTTTAATCTTTTGATGTAAAATACCTTCTTCATTAAGATTCTGGACTGGAGTTTTGTTGGGATGACTCTCCAGGGTGGCTCAATCTCGAGTTTAGAGACAGTGAACCAGGCTTGGTTTCCGGGGTAGACATCTGGGTGTGTTCAGTATTACATTATGTATTATGCAGGTTCAAGACAAGTAAAACATACAAGTGTTTGAGCACAATTGTATTTAATGTATAGTCTCTCTGAATGTGTTCAAGTATTAGCTAATCAGGATGAGATGTGAAAGGAGCCAATTAATAACATGATTATTGGCTGACACTCTCTCCTGTAGATACTTGGCTTCATAAAGCTTTATGATAGTTTGTTGTTTTTATCCCCTCCCTGAAACGCTGTCTTTATTCCAAATTATTAATAGTTCCCTGCCAAGATGTAGCTATCAGAATCTCAAGATGTTCTCATTAATAGAGTTATTAACCCCCTTGCAAACCAGAAAGGCCTTCTCTGGCTTGGGCCCAAAGCTTGGAAAGCATTGCTTGGCTTTCTCTTAACGCTGAGGTTACTAGTTTGACAATGTCTGGCTCTCAGTGTCAGTGCCAGTGGGTTTTTTTTTTCTTTAAAGCTCAGTATCTGAGTAAATAGATGGATAAAGAAATGGACTGTTGTTTGAGAAAACAAGTATATTAAAATGTTAATGGTAGAATGTAGGTGGTGATATGAAGGTATTCCAGTAATATCCTTTGATTTCATGTTAAAACTTTTTCATAATAAATGTTGGGAGCGGGGAGAATATGAAGCAGAATGAGAAATGGGAAAATCTAACCCACAAAGGACTTGATCTAAAGTTGTAACAATCAATGAAGTTGGTACCAAGTAACGAGTTGAACAGACACTTACTTTTTGAAAAGAAGTTTTATATCATATAATAGTTATAGTAATAATTAGTAAAAAGATAATATTGACAATATCCCATAGATTTTGTGGCATTCTTATTTTCCCTGTGGTATTATTTCCTGATACCAAGCCTGTAAGGTTATATTTGATCATCAAACATTGTTTAAGTTATCATCAAACTAATCTAATAACATCGTCTGAATTTCCATGTTTGGAAACAGGGACCCAGAAATATTAAGTGATTTGCCCACGCTTTTGCTACCAGATGAGGCAGGTCTTGAACTTGAATTTACATTTTCTAATCATACCTTTGCTATTCCACTATGTGTTCGCTCTGCTTATAAGATTCTGAAATCCAAAATCATACTCTGGGGAATTCACGCAAAGGAGGATCTTTCAGTCAAGAGGGTTTTGAGCTGTGATCAAAGCAATGACGGTGGCAGAGCTCTGTCCTCCAGCATTAGTGGTGACCATAAGGCCTTCAGCTGCTTCCTAAAAACTTCTCCCAAAGTCATCCCTTTCAGGTCGTACCCAGGACGTTAGCAAAGCTGGTGCTTTGCCCAGCTTTGGGCAGCCTTGTTTTGCTCCCTGATTCGCTGGTGTTTTGCTGACCAAAGATTAGAATTAGTACTAATTCTGGGAGAATTAGTACTAATTCTGGGAGAATTAGTACTAATTCTGGGAGAATTAGTACTTTGTGTTTACTAGGTGTGCACACTGTAATTTTATGGCTAGGTAAGTGAGAAAGTATTATTAGTCTGAATGAATATGCTTTTCAACAGAGCAGTTGTGTTAAATGAATTGAATAGTGTGTGTAGATCAGAAACAGTGGCTCAGTCTTTCCTTTTTCTTCCCCTCCCTCCTTTGGGTTGTTAGTGAGCTTGAGTAGCTGTGTGTTTCATTGCAGCAGAAATTAATGAAGAGTAAATTGTGTTAAGGTGAGATCAGGAATAAAGGAGGATCATCTCCTGTGTGCTGCTGGGCTGTTTGTTGTTAGGAGTTGGTCAATTCATTCCGCCGGAGCACTTTGCTGAAGAGGCTGGTCTTCTGAGTGGCTCCCTAACCCGATCCACCTCTGTAGCAGTGGTGGGGATTTGGGTTTTGTTCTTTTCTTTTTTTCTCATTTTAAAGGAGATCCCTCCCCACCATGAGTTATTATTTAGAGCCAGCAAGTATTTTAAACAGTTGGGCTAAAACAAACCACATTTCTTGTCCCCAAACCAGGTCCCCTCCCTAGAGAAAACCAGTCTTATTAGTTTGTGTTATTTTCCAGCCTTTTCTTTCCTTTCCTTAGTTCTGTGCATCTGCAGCGACATACACAACTCATACAGTATTTTGTTGTTCGGGTTCTTCTAAGGCAAATGTGTTTTTATTTTCATCTTGACATTCTCCGTTAACAATATATCTTTGAGAACTTTCAGTGTCAGTGCCTATTTGTCAATTTCTTTTCTCCCTTCCATAGATTATTTTACCAGTTCTCCTATTTACTGTATATGTCAAATTTTTTTCCTGATACCAAGGATGGTGGGGGCAAATGTACTTGTGTATTTGTCTTTGTCTTTGTAACACTTATGGCAAAGTCTTAATTTTATGAATAAAGAGCATCTTTGAATTATAAAAAGGAAAAATCATTTTCAAAATGAGTAAAGATCCACATTCTTTATTGGTTATTAGGAAAATTAAAAATGAGAACCTAAGTATCCTTCCAATGAGTAAAAAATAAGAAGGATCCATAAATCCACTGGTAGCGATGGGGTAGGAAGATTGGTATTCTCATACATTGCCTAGAATACCTGAGGTGTGGACCCTTTTCAGGGGCGGTTTGATCTACGTCTAGGTATCTTAGAGAAAGGATTTGTGCTCAAAGAGACATGATTTTATATATATATATATGATTTTTAACCTTTCTGGCTTGCCAGAACCCTTGAAGATTTTGACCACATGAGATCAGGACTGAAAATGTCATGAAGAATTATCAGTACATGGTGATGGATGAGACCATAATAGTTCCTCTGACAAAAAGTGATGGACGCTGTCAAGTGCACACATGTAAGACCTTTGGCAGTGTTACAGATGTGCAGCGCTTCCGGAGGCCATATCCGTGGCTCCGTAAGTTTATTTCCCCCCACTCTACCAGTCATCTCCCCAAAGCTGCTGTCTGTAAGGGAGACTTACTAATGGAAGAGATTCTGAATAGAATGATGATGCAATACATTTTCTTCCATGGCAGAAATAACTTCCAGTCATTTAGTGAGTCCTGATCCTGGGGCTAGCACCACCGTGGAAGAGCATACTGTATCTAGAAGAGTCTATCAGGGAACCTGCACCAGAATGTAACAGACGACCTGAGGAGCAGAGGGCGGGTTTAAAGAACAGATATTCTAGTTCTGTTGGCCCAGCTCATTTAAAAAAAGGCTTCACTGTAGAGATTATCCTGAGAACACTGGAGGGTGTGGTTTTGATTTATAGAACTCAGACGCATTTGGGAAGGCTCCAGGTTGTCTTGCATAGGTGTTCTCAGAAATGTTTTGCATAAACCTTTTTCTTACGGAGACATTGATTTGGCAGCATTCAGCTGCATAGGGCACAAAGCAGTTTTCTGGATAAAACCACATAACTTTGTGCACAAGCTTTCTTGTAGGCTTCTGGCTGGGAGAAAGGGGGGAATACAACCGACTGTATACCTGGGTTAATTTTATCTAGCTTAATTGCAAGCTCTTGGCATCGTCATTTCCCCAAAACCTGTTATGGGGTAGAAAATACAATATCGGAAGTGAGGAAAGAACTCTAATGGGAACTTTGGGTGAGTAAGTAACAAATAAACTACATTTTAGGTTTCTTGTATTTTAAAACAGGAGACATACTGCTGATTCCTAGTTAGGTTTGAATGATTTATAACCTTTTATTTGTGGTTGAGTGTTGCAATCTATGTTGTCATGGAAATTCTATTGAATTTATAGGTCCATTTATCCAAAATGATTTTCCAGACTTCATTTCATGGTGAATCATATGGCTGTTACTCCCAAGTACAAAGCAATTTCTAAAAAGTTTCATATTACAAAGAGCACAAACACTGTGGTGGTTATTTTCGTGTTTTTGAAATACAAATGAGTTCCAGATGCACCTATGGGCCCCCTCCCTCTCCACTGTGTCCAAGGTGTTAAGCTCCACAGCACTTCAGAACCAACTTTATATATAAAATAGCTATGGAAGCAAGGAAAGGTTGTTTTAATAGAAAGGTACTACAGGAACTCTCGTATGAATAGGTGAAAAATGGTCTTGAAATTAATGGTTTATGGGTGGGGGCAAGACTGCTCTCTCAGTCTTTGAGCCCCATTGCAGCAGACGTGTGCCTCCCACCCCCTTAAAGTTCAGTCATAGTGGGAAACGGAAAGAAAAGCAAAGTGCGTTGCCATATCCATTGACTCGGTTTCATGTGACAGTGGGTGTACACAAGGTTTTCACACCTCAACAGTACTTGACACTTTGGGCAGGATAATTATTTGCTGGGTGGCGTGTTTAGCAGCCTTCCTGGCCTCTACCCAGTAGATGCCAGTAACATCTGCCCACTTGTGATGACCAAAAATGTTCATAGATCTTGACAAATGACCCCTGGTATCCAGAATCACCCCTGGTTAAGAAGCACTGCTCTGGAAGCTTTGTGCTAGGATCCTAGAGATAGCTAATGGGTAGTTCTCATTGCTAATGGGAATTCTGGTCAGATTGTTGTAGAGAGAGGATTTTAAATACGTGGGCTGTGCAATCAAATGCCTGGGTTTGAGTCCCAGTTTTATTACTTCCTAGACAAAATTTAGTATTCAGCCTTAATTTTGTTTTGTATAGCCATAGACTGGAGAAAAGAACAGTACCTATCCCCAAAGATGATGGGAAGGATCAAAGGAGTTAATTCATTCATGTAAAATATTGTAAACTTTGGATACATTTCTTTCTTTTTTAAAATTATTTTTAATTTTTCAGTTACAGTTGATATATTAATTTCAGGTATACAACACAGTGATTACACATTTATCTGACTTACAATGTGATCGCCCCAATAAGTCCAATACCCATGTGACACCATACATAGTTATTGTATAGCATATATTCCCTATGCTATACTTTACGTCCCCATGACTTGTTTTTCTAACTGTCAATTTGCACATCTTAATCTTTTCCCCTTTTCCTTACCTCCCATCTGACAACCATCAAAATGTTCTCTGTGTCTATGAATTTGTTTGTTTTGTTTTTTTATTTTGTTTTATAGATTCCACATATAAGGAAAATCACATGGTGTTTGTCTTTCTCTGTCTGACTTATTTCACTTAGCGTAATACCATCTAGGTTCACCCATGTTGTTGCAAATGGTAGGATTTCATTCCTTTTTATGGCTGAGTACTATTCCATTGTATTTATGTACCACCTCTTCTTTATCCATTTCCCCATTGATGAACATCCACGCTGCCTCTGTATCTTGGCCATTGTAAACAATGCTGTAATGGACATATGGATTCACATGTCCCTTTGAAGTAGTGTTTTCGGTGTCTTCAGTTAAATACCCAGAAGTGGGATTACTGGGTCCTTCTTTGTCTCTTTTTATAACCTTAGCTTTAGAGTCTATTTTGTCTGATACAAGTATTGCTACCCCAGCTTTTTTTATTTTTTTAAATTTCCATTTTCATGAAATATCTTTTTCCATCCCTTTCCTTTCAGTCGGCATGTATCTTTTGATCTGAAGAGAGTTTCTTGTACTCGTAGGCAGCATATGTAAGGGTCTTCTTTTCTTATCCATTCAGCCGTCCTGTGCTTTTGATTGGAGCATTTAATCTATTTACATAGGTCTGTAGTTATTGCCATTTTAATATTCTTATTTTTTTCTTCTTCTTCTTAAAGACGCCGCTTTAACATTTCTTGTGATACTGGTTTGGTGGTGATGAACTCTTTTAGCTTTTTCTTGTCTGGAAAAGATTTGGATGCATTTAAGCAGCCCTCGTGGAATGTTTTATAGAGGAGACTGTCTCTTGGACTCATTTGCAGTGTCTGCCTGAAGGGAAACAGTGGGAAGAAGCAGGGCTTGGTCAGCGTAATTATTGTTTGGTCCTAGGCTGGCATGATTCTACAAACCAGAGACAGTCACCTTAATTTGCTCTATCAGACAGGTAATTTCTCTCTGGCCTTACCCTGTGGTTTAGAGTAGCCTCTGTCGAATCAAATGGGTTTAGGGCAGAGAACCAAACTAGACCATGCTCCATTATTGGGTGACATTATATTTTTGGTTATCCCGGTTTTAAAAGTGCAGCTGTTTTGCTAATGTTATTTTTTTCTTATTAAAGTCTAATATACAAAGGGAAAACTCACAAATATTAAGTGTACAACTGAACAAAATTTTATACTCTTGTAACCAGGCCCAAGATCAAGAATGGACACTTACTGGCACCCCCACAATCCTGCTTCCAGTTGCTGACCCCCAAGGGTAACCATTGTGCAGTTTCTAACTGCATGGGTTCTCCCTGATTTTGCACTTTATTCCAATGGACTCACATAGTATATCCTTTAAAAATATAGATAGATAGATAGATAGACAGACAGACAGACGTATAGATATAGATATGTCTTATTTGGCTCAGCATTGTGAGATTCGTCTGTATTGTTACCTGTAGTTATAGTTCATTCCATTAGATATTCCATTGTGTGACTATGTCACAATTTTTTTATCCATTCCATTATTGATTAGCATTTGGGCAGCTTCCAATTTGCAATAGCCCTTTCACTAATTTATTTGTGTTTTTCCCCATAACTAGTTTTTAAATACATGTGAATCTGTCGGGGGCCTACAGTGTGCCAAGTGCTTTTCCTATCATTTTATTTAGTCCCCACTGTGATTCACTGATGTATTTCTTTTCCTCAGTTTACTCATGAGAATATTGAGATTCAGAGAGGGTGACTAACTTCACCTGGGTCACACAGCTACTGCTTACTGCCCCTTTACCTGAGTATATTAAGGGTACCTGGCTAACATACTGCCAGATGCTGAACGTACCTCATGTGTTTAAGCTGTGCTGAACTGTACAAAATAACTCATGAATCATGCACATTAAATTCCTGAAAGACTCAACTTACTGTTGTAAGCAACAACCTGAACTCTTCCCTACCAAGGGAAAATTCCAAAGATTAAATATTTATTTGACTAATCGGATGCATCACAGAGACAGAAATTCCAAAAATCAGCTAATAAATAGACTTATAATAACATAAACAAGTTACACACAGAGACTTTTAAAAAGGATTCCAAAATCATCCTGACACTTGATTGTATATGAGTCACAGGCCTGGTGTGCAATTTGGGTTCTTCTCCAAAATTTTGGATTCCTGCTGTAAAGTAGATGAAGACAATTTCATGTTACAGGTCAAGTGTGAAAAGGACATAATTAGGATTAGTGCACTCTGTGATTCATGATATTGTATAAAGCAAGCATTCGAGAATGTTTATGTAAATGCTACCTTGCCTGCAAAGATGCTGAATACCTGCTATTCTTGGGAGCACAGTTCTTCTAAAAATATCCTTCCGGTGAAGGCTCCGTGAAGCCCACAAGTAAATTTCTCTACTACCCCTTGTGGTATGACTCATTGGGATGTTGGCTGGCCTGTGGAAACAATTTGTTTTCCTCTTAATTTACATACCTCTTCTGGCCATAAAGGAAGTAATAAAGATACGTAATGATAAAAAGTGAGAGCTATTTGGTTTGTTCTTATTTTTCCAAAGCATGTGAGTAGTGAATCTATTACAACGATCCTATGAGGTAAGTATTACCTCTAATTGACAGAAAGGGTCACTGAACCTGAGAGATCTCCAGTATCTTTAGGATACAAATCAGATCTGTAGCCCGTGTTCCTTGATCTTCACTTAATATCACCCGGTCGTTTTGGCTGCCAACTTCATGTACGTTTTTCTGTGAGTCACAAGAGAGTGCACTGGGTTGCAACACAGGCTACATTCTCTAGGAGAGAAGCCTGTTAGAAGAGGCGAATGGGGAGGACAGGGCTCAGAGCTCCGAGAAGCTCTGAAAGTAACTGGATTGCAGAATGGTTTTACAATGCAATACACAGACACGTAAACATATATATGGGTGTGTTGGCTTCAAATCTGAAGTGACTTTGGGGGGTGTATTAGTCAGGGTTCTCCAGAGAAACAGAACCAATAGGGGAGACAATAGATATAGGAGGGAGGGTCAGAGAGATGTACCTCTCTCATATGTATGTGTGCATGTGTATATGTGTGTGTGTGTGTCCGCACGCATGTATATGTGGCGGGGTGGCGGAGAGAGAGAGAGACTGACTGAGTTCGTAAGGGATTGGCTTACTAAGTTCTGGAGGTTGGCAAATCTGAAATTTTTAGAACAGGCTGGAAATTCTAGCAAGAGTTGCAGTCTTAAGTCCAAAGTCTGGAAACTTAGGTAGAATTTTTTCATTGCAGTCTGGACGCAGAATTTCTTATACTTAGGGAGACCTCAGGCTTTCGACTGCTTGGATGAGTCCTGCCACGTCATGAAAGGTAGTCTGCTTTACTCAGAGTCTGCTGATTTAAATATTAATCACATCGAAAAAATACCTTCACAGTAACAACTAGAATAGTGTTTGACCCAACAACTGGGCACCATAGCCCAATCAGGTTGACGCATATAATTAACCATTGCAGGGGATACAAATATAATAATGACTCTGTAAAAAGGTAACTGGGAGTAAAAACTGTTCATTGATATAAAATACCCATATCGTAGTTCTGAATCCAGAGTGTTTGTGTTATACATTTTTATATGATGTGTATAGTATGTATTTGTCATTTTTCTCCATGATTTAAATGAATATATTTTCTTTTGTTGGAGTTTTAAAATTTCAGGCAGTTGCTTGGGTAGGAAATTGTTTGAATTTCTTGTAGATGAAAGAGAAATAACATAATCTGTGTTTAGCAGAACCATACCTGGGGCCACTTAGCCATTTCACAGTGATTTTGGCATATATTTGCATTTTCTTGAGCATTTTCTCCTTCAGTGTAAATCCGTTTGTTCTCTTACTATTCTAATCTCTCCTTGCTACTCATTTTCTTACTGATTCCTTGAGATAACAAGAACCTCATTATAGTGTTTGTAGCTTTATCATTGGGCAATCTTTGCTGCCTCTCAGAGCCCCTCATTCACTCCACAAATAAATTACTGGTATTTACAATGAGCAGCACTGTTCAAGACCAGCCTTGAACTAGGCAAATAGAGTCTTGCCTGCGTCGATCGTCCTGTCTGATGACAATGGCAGAATCAAAGAATTAGAGCATGTTGTGTTGAGTGTGTGTGATCTGGCTTAATGGCAGTTAGGCTACAGCATAATCTAAAAATCAGATAATATCAAGAACCTGTATACAAAAACCTCAATTCTGGCATCATCCTATGCAAATCTTCCAATAAGTGGAACCAGCAGTTCATTACCTGTGTTTGGATTTCTACTGTGCCTTCACTACACATTTTTTATTTTTAGGCAACAGTTTCCTGTCCACCACCATGTTCTCAGCTGGCTTAACTACTTACTTGATTAGCACCGAGTGTGCTAACAAATACATCTCACCTCTTCTGTTCTGTTACCTCCTGCCTCCTCTGTGATTTTTAATTCTTGCTGTTGCCTTTACGGTCACCATCTTTATCTCTTCCTTTTTACATCTCACCTATTATTTTCTTGTATCTTTTCCTGGGGTTTCTTACACTCTATTGAAGATGCCCAACAGTACCCTGGAAATGTCTACCAAATGGTCAGTAGATTGCTTTTCCTCTGAACTATGTAAATCCTCTTTCCCTCCTTAATTCATCATGAAATTTTCTTAGGCCATGTATGTGTGTATTGAAGAAATGTAAGTTTTTTTTAGAGGAAATTAAAATACAGTGCTTTCTAATTCACCAAAGAAGGTACTGTTGGATTTTTCACTCTTGTGTTAATCCTGAGACGTGAGAGCTGACTAACATCAGAGAATAGAAAGTCCACCTTAAAGAAAATGTCTCACCCATTGCCTGTATTGTTTTAGTGTTCATTTAATATATACCTCACTTGACCATGAGCCATTTAATTGCCTTATGCTTTTTTTGTGGTACATTTACCTGTGACTCAACTTTGACATTCAAAAAACAAAGTTTACTTATCTCTTTATTGAAAGTTTAGTCTTCCCAAGTATAAACTGTGTCTTCATCTGTCATAATGCCTTATACATAATAGGTATTAAGCAAAAAATTATGCCTATTGAAAGGAAGCACAGTGATTAAGACCTTTAGTAGGATTGGAAAGATTAGGTGTCTATCCCAACCCTACCCTCCTTCCTTAAGAGCTTTGTAAATTTAGAAATCTTTGGTTTCTTTGGCTGTAAAATCAGGATCATGGTGGTAGCTACCTCAGTGAGTGTGAAAGAATGATGGTAGTACAGTTCCTGGCACACAGTAGGCATTCACTACATGTTGGAAAAGCAACATTAATAAAAATATAGAAGGCTTTAATTTTCAGATCTGTCACCTTTTTTTTTTTTTTAACATTTTTAAATGACTTCTTTTATATGACATTCTGGGAAAGGCCATACTTAGGGATAGACAGCAAATTAGTAGTTTCCAGAGATTACATGGGAGGCAGCACGAGGGAGTTTGGAATGATGGAACTGTTCTGTATTCTGATTGTTGTGGGGTCACATTTATCTATACATGTTGTAAGAATAAAGGGAAACTTCATTTAAAGTGGAGTAGGCTGGCCAGAAAGAGGAGTCTCCATGCACTACAACTGGATACCAATTACAAGAAAAATAACCAATTGCTGACCTCAACAGGAGACTGCCTACCTTGCAAGCCAATACTACTTTACTGCTTCAGCCAATGAGAGGCTGTCACCACCCTGAACTCTCACTTTCCTCCAATGGCCTTTCAGATCTGTTGCTTTCTATTCATTCAGCTTAACACACAGAGTGATACAAATAGGAAACCAGGCATATAGGTCGTTTTTAAATCAAATTGCAACTATAGTCATTTTAAATGCAAAGCAGGAGAAAGGGAAGCTAAGTGCACATATTGTTGTGACTGTGTACTTCATGTTAACAGCCAACAACAGTGGAGCACCCACCGCTGTCAACCCTGTGCTCACAGTACCGATTTCATCTTTCCCATCACCTAGTAATGTTGCCATTCATTCAGGCATTTTCCACATCTATCTTTTAGCACATGCTTCCTGGTCAGTGCTGGGGCTTTTTCCCCCTGTAAAGTTCTATTTTCCAAATATCAGGTTATGCGTTATTATGTTTTATATTATCTATCACCCTGATCTGGCTAGAGATATGCCTGGGGGTTTGTCCATTCCAGCCATTTCACAGGTAGAATTCGATGAGTCATCCTGCCTTCTGATTCTTGCTCATGAGTATGAAAGATTTTTCAGAACTGGTCCCTGATTGCACCCTGGTGCACAACCGTCTACCAGTGGCTTTTTAGTTGAGCTTCATGTGGTTTGTTTTTGTTGTTGGGGAGACTTACATATCTCATGGCACTCTGCATGGTGGAGGGACATCCATTTATACAAAGTTGATCCAGCTTTCCTTGCCTTGCAAAGAGGGTCTGGTTGGAATAGACAAATATAGCCTTCAGCTATATAATTTTGTTGAAGAACCAAAGTGTTCTAATCTCAAACATATTTAGAAAACACTGAGTTAACATTACTAGGTCTTAAATACTATTCCTCCCTAAAAGGAACCAGGGCTCACTCAAGAAATGACCAGTTTTAGGACTGGAGCAGAGCATCTGTGCCAGCTAATAATAAGGTGTTAAAAAATAAAAAAAAGTGGGAACGTGGCAGAATGCAGAAGAATCTGAAGAGTCTGCTAGTGAGCAAATCTAAGACAGTTTGAGCTTATCAATAAATACTGGTAGTAATGGATTATACCCCCTGAATAAAATAGAAGCAAAAACAAATGAGTTTCTGTTGATATCAATGAGTGAAGGAATGAATGAATGAATGAACGAACGAACGAACTGTGGAGAGGGAAGGCTACTTCTTACACTAGAATGCTATTAATGAATATTGAAAGCTGGTAGAGTTAAAAAATAATCAATGGATACTAAAACTAGTGGGTGAAAGTTAGACGAGGAACAGGATATTTATGTAATCTCAAAATATCTTCCTACAAAGTACGTTTTAGTTACAAACGGAAAATTCATAACTTTAAAGTGGAGAAGCCTAGCAGACATCACCTTAACCGGGTGATCACGTTAACACCCCTCTTGTTAGAATAAACGCACTTAATGTGCTTCCTGATATGGTGCACTGTGAAGACAACAATATTAATTCTGGGGCAACCTTCCCAAAATGCACCACCTAAATCTAATCATGAAAAACCATGAGACAGACCCTGCCTGTCCATTTCACATTGCCAAAGTAAGAGAAAGAAAGGCTGAGGAACTGTTCCAGATGAAAGTTGGGGTGGCAGAGGGGTCAGTGTAGAGACATGATAACTACATGTAAAATTTGATTGTATATTGGATTCCTGGACAGAGAACCAAAATAATGATATATAATGAACTTATTTGGACACTTGCCAAAATTTGAAAATGCACTGTAAATAGTATTGTATCAAAGTGAAATTTGCAAATTTTAATAATTATACTGTGGTTAAATAAGAGAATTATACTCATTCTTAGAAATTATGCGCTTAGGTATTTATAGGTAAAGGGGCATATTTTCTCCTATTTACTGCCAAATGATTCAGAAAAAAAAATTGCATGTGAGGAAAGACGATATAAGTGGGGCAAAATATAAATAATTGGTGGCAGTGGGTGCAGGTAGTGGGTGAGGGAACAGTGAAAGATCTCTTTCTTGCTGGATTTTTCAAATCTTTTCTTCAGCTTATGTTCTCCACGTTTCTTCCGGAGGATTGCTATACAGTAAGTGTCACTTAGATTCACATCATTCAAAAAACATGCTTTGGGTAATGCTGAAAGGAAGGCTCCGAGTATAGTTCTTGACAGCAGGTACAGAAAGTTGATGGCTACTCAAGATATTTAATAGCCACCACAACACCTTCCAAAGATGTTTCTGGAAAATAGATTTCCAGCCTCTGCCCAAATTTGTCTCATCAATGATAACACTAAAATAACTTAAAAGTCCAATTTACTCAGCAAAACTCCATGTACTTATTGACTCTCACATTTAAGATAGCTTCAGAAGTTCACATAATTCAGTAGACGACAACTTGAGAGAAACAGCAAGGAAAATTGATATTTCAGACTTATGCTACTGTTCTCTCCATGAGACATTTTATTATCCTGATGGGTGGAGCCATGACTCAAAGACATTTTCTAAAAATGAATTTTCTCATCCAGTTGTAAATGAAAATGCCCTTGAAGAGGGCTTAAAGTATTTTGTATCACACATTATTCAGGTGATGCATTAAACAATTCCACCCTTGCCCATGCACTGAAGAATAAGAAAACACTCTGGGAACTTACTTAATTTGAGGGCCTCAGTTTTAAAAGGAAAGTGAAGTGTAATTTTCTGAATATGCTTGTGTCGATTTTCTTTCTTGAGCTAGTGGCAATGTATCCAAAGAAATTCATTCAGTATTAAACTGTTTTAATCTGTACCTCATTGAATGGATTTTTCTCATTGTGAATTCATGATGTCTACAGCTGTCCAAACCTAAAGGCAACACATTTGTAAGAAGCTGCCAGATTCAGCTGGAATTTACAGTCTGAGAAAAAAAACAATTCGCTTCGAGAAAGAAAATCCTAGACAAAAACCTACCGATCTTTGTCCCAGCCTCTTGGGTACTTGAGTTTTCCTAGAAAGTGTCCTGATTGGGTTACCTGATTTCACCCTTCAGAAAAGAAACATCACCTTGTTCTTAACACCTTGGTTAGTTCAGTCAGCGGGACTCTGTTTACCTTTGAGCTCTTCCCTCAGCTAATCTCTGCAAGTTCACTTTCCCCTCTGGGAATTTATCATTCAGTATCAAATCTCCAAAATGTACTTGGGGTGTGGTTGTTCCATCTATTACAGAAAATAGCATCATGTCATTTGGAAAAGCGAGGAAGCAGAGGTCATAGAAGAGAGCTAATGATACAGGAGATTTGATTTTCTGTAAGGAGTAGATTCAGTCTAGAAGATTCAGTGGAATTAGAAATTTTTAGGTCTCTATCAAATGTTAACTGTACAATATGGTGGTGATGGTGGTGAGTTGTGGAGACTGGTAGGGTATAATGGGGTGCTATATACTATACACTACACTCACTCATCTGATCCCCATATCCACCCACCAAGGGCAAATACTTGATTCTGTACATGAGGAAGCCATTGCTCAGAAATTAGCTTGCTTGCCTGAGGTCTCACAGGCAAGTAAAAGAGGAGGCTGGAATAGGAACCCACGTCTGTTATTTTTATCATAAGTGTGGTCTCAGGAGACTACTCTGTGGTCCATTTTTGTTCTCTGAATTGTATGAAATATCAAGGAGTGTTCAAGCATTAAAATTGTATAATGAATTTAAGTTGATTTATCAGTGTTCTGCTTTTTGAATGAGAAATTTTAGCCAAATGGAAGAGAAGGTCTTTAAGGTTGGGAAGAGAGCACCTGAATTTTATACTCTTTCTCATGTTTAATCTTACCCATGTTAACATCAGCTTTCTGAAGCACTATTTCCTCATCTATAACTGAGTGGAGTAATTTTTGCCGTATCTTCACAGGGGTTGTTAGATGGATTAAATGAAATAATGTATGTGATGACTTTTTGCAAACTGTGAAGTGTAAGGCATTGTTACTAACATTACCGTTATGTTTCTTTGTGGATTCAAACAAATATTCCATTTAAAATGCTTTTCAAGGCTACTGAGAGGACCCTTCCCATTGATTAGAATGGCCAGTGTTTATAAAGATGTGTCCTTTTGAGCATTTATCATTTTAACACGTGGACTGAGTCTCACAGGCTTTGTTCACTTTCTGCTTCGAGATGTTTAACTCCATTAAAATTTTTCTTCTTAATAGGGACCTTTCACCATGACATGAGTACTATGTAATAGGAAGGTGTCAGTATTATTTATTTGGGGGGCTGCAAGAAGGCATCGTTGTTATGTGAGAAGATGTGTGTGTTAGCAATACCTGCTGAAGTACTTGGAGGTAAAATGGTATGATGATGATACGATGCCTGGGGTTTGCTCTCAAATACTTTAGCAAAGAAAAAAATACAGATAGATGAAGACATTTGACAAAATTATAGTAAGTGGGGGAATCTGGGCTCATTGTATAACTCTCTTTACTTCCTGGTAGGTGTGAAAATTTTTCATAATACATTTTTAATTGTTCTTTTACAGATGCAGATTTTCTTTTACAATCCAGACGACTTTGACAGCTTTCAAACTGCAATTTCTGAAAACAGAGTAATCGGAGCCATGGCCATATTTTTTCAGGTAAGTTAACAGTGGCCCAAGTACTTCACCTAGAGAGTTCTCAGAGTAGTTTTTTTTTAATTCACCAAATTGTTCTATGTTTAATGAACGCATCTGTTTTCTCGTTCACACCTGTCTAAATGAAAGATATTTCATATTGTCTGTTGTGTGATTTAAAATGTAAATAAGTATGTTTAGAAACATAATGAAAATTTTTGCATGAATTATTCTGATTTTATTGCTACTTGACTGGTGCACAGATTGAAGAACACATTTGTCATCTAAGTTACTTCACTGCTGAAGCGTTTTGAACAGGTTCCTTCAGCATATTAAGCGGCTGATACCAAAAAAAAAGGTGGTTTTCTGTGGAGCAAATTTAAAATTTGACATTACTTGGAAGTAGATTAATAAATAGCATCAGTCACTTCTCTAAAGAGATCTCTTTTCTTTCCCTCCCAGAAATCCCCATAGCAACTCAAGTTTTATTGAGACCATTTCCACGTTAGTACTTTTATGATTTCCCATGCTTTCTCTCTTTTAATGTGTTTGCATTTATGAGAGTTCTTGGCTCATGTATTGATTCCGTACCTAAAAGCCAAACCTTCCATCCTTCCATGGATAATGCTGTCCAGACTTTTTAATAAGTCAAATCAAATTAAAGTTGATCATTGGGTGTCTTGACAAGTAGCCTAGAAGAGATCTGGTGCTTTTTTGTGGGGAAGGTAACCTGAGTAGTAGGTACGTGAGTTGTCTTTCAGTTTTAAAATTTGCCTGAAGACTACATAGAGGTGTTCTTTTTACCAGAGAGTCATTGTTGGAAAATGATGTCTTTCTGACAATTAAAGACATCAGAACCTTTTCCATTATGGGCCTTTAACCTCTGTCTTTTTGGGGCAAGCACCTTTATCATTGAGGTGGAGCCATTTTTATTTGGAGTATGTTAATTTCACTGCCTTTTTGAGTGTGTGACACATGATAGATGATTCTCTCCACTGCTCATCTCTCCCTCTTAGCTACCTTTTCTCTCTCCCTTACCTTTTTTTGGGATAAAGGCTCAAATGGGAGATTACATGTCAAAAATTGGAAAGGCTAATATTCTACCCAAACATCAAAAGCAATAGAGGGGTGGTCATTGGCATTGGTTATGGCATTTGTTTTCAAACTGGGTTCTGACCTACTAGTGGGCTATGAAATCATTTCTGTGAGTCCTGACCAGCGTTTTAAAAATAATGAATAGAATGTGAAAAAAGAAATCAGAAAATATCAGTGTATCACAATAATTTTGTATAACTTTTAGTTAGTTATTTACACACAGAGAGACATACTGTGTATGTACTGGGTCATGTTATAAAATGTATTTCTTTTTGTGGATCATGGTCGGGTATTTTGGAAGCCATCTGTTTATGCTCTATATTGGGCAGATCTCCCCATTGTTCTCACCGTCCCCCCACCCATCTCTTTTCCCTGATTACTTTCATGAACCACAGAAGAGTAGTGTTTTAAGAGCAATTCACTGCAGTGAAAAATACTTGCTTTTGAATCCCATCTCTTGTACTTAACGTAATGGTGACGTAGTTCTTTAAACTTTCCAACCTCAGTATTCATATCTGTGAAATGAATGTAGAAGTTGGGGGTACCAACTTCTACATTATCAAGCTCGTAGTACTCATTAAATGAAATCCCTAGCATTGGTCCTGGCACAGAGCAGACACTTGGTAAATGCCAAATTCTGTGTATCCATATCCATCTATCTCTGTTGCTCTGAGACCCCATGGGATACATGTCGTCTTTGCATGAATAGAAGTCTTTCCTCGGCATTGTCCTGTGGGCAGCTTGCTTGGGTTCTGCCTGAAGCCCTCTGCTTCTAAAACATGATCAGTTTGCCTTTGGCAATACTGGGTCACTGGAACCATTCTTAACCAATGCCCACTTACATGGTTAATCCCTTGTTTTCTGTTATTGTCCTCTTGGCATGCTGCTTTTCATGTAGCTGGACCTCTATTCCTACAGCCCTGTCATTAAAGCTAAGCCCTGGCTCCGTCTCTGTCATGCCCACTATGCCCGCTCCAACCAGGTCCTAATCTATAGGTCACCTTTATTATAGGAAAATAAAATTCAAAGATGTTAAAGATGTTTTTATGAGTACTGGAAGGACGAGTTCACAGCATGCTCTAGCCCAACGCTTTCTATTTTCTCAGCTCTATAAATGCTTGTTAAATATAAGAGCAATTAGACTGTTAGGCAGGCGAGGCACATTAGTGTACAAACCAGCAAAACACCTCACTGTGAAATCTAGGTTTTGAATTTTTAAAGGATTTCTGGGACACGACTACTAGCTCCCATACAAAGAAATGTAATGTATATTTCATCTGGTATGTTCTTTATCTAAATTTTGGCTTGCTGTCCTCTAGACACAAAATAGAGGGCAGATAATATAAAAGAGAACAGAATTTTTTTTAGAGAGTGTCGGTGCTGAGCTTCTTCCTTTGTTTTCCTTAGAAGTCCATGGATGCATTTATGTATCTGAGCTCCCACTGTGACATGCAATGGAAAACTGGTTTATTGTTATTTTAATTTGGCGGTCTAGTTAGAGCCTATATTTTGAGATCTTCATATTTTGAATCTTCCTATAAGAATGTTAAATTTGGGAGCTTGGTATTTCTCCCCCAAGGAGTCAGTTACAATCGTGATACATAATTCCAGGTTCAAACCTGGCATCTTACATCTCAGTTGTGAGGAAATAGTTATCATCCTTTCAGCACTGATTCCGTGCCAGGAATGCTACCAGTTGCTCCATTAAATATAATACATGCAATCAGCTCCTGTCCACTGGGACCCACCACAGCCCCGTGTGATTATGACTCGAGAGGGGAGAGGAGAAGCTCCTCCTCTGGGCCAGTGGCTGTGCTGACTCAATGCTCAGAAACCCACGTATTCATTATCCAGAGGGACAGGAGGTGAGTGCCATGAGCCCACGTCTAGGCAGGGCTAAGCCCCACATACGTGTTGTTTGTAGCCTTGATGCTGACTTACTCCGTACACTAGAATAATTTTCTTACACTGAAATTTTCATTATCTTTGTTTCTTTTTTGCCTCCTCACCATATGCCTATTATCCAGGCAATTTCGGCTCTCTCACTGCCTTTGCTGTGATTGGATATGATGACATTCCTGTTTCCAAAACACCGAAACAAGCACAAATCTGGGGGACATGTGGTTGACCGAGGAACCATCTATTGGCCTAGACTAGGGTTGCTTGCAGATGGTCCTGTTGTGGCTCACAACATGCTTGTTGGACTTCACAAGTTCACAAGTCTTTTCTTTAGTTAAATATGGAAGATTTTGTGTAAGATGTCCAGATGATGTAACTAATCAAGATCTGAGTAGTGGCCAGCTGGCTGTCTACTTTGGAGGGGGTTTGCATTCCCATTGCAGCGTGGTCTCCAGGCAGTGTTCTGCGTGCTTTCATGTCAACATGATCTTAAGATCATGACCCCAGCCGGGACCTGAATACCTTTGGTTACAGCCAGAGTTGAAGGTCAGTGTCAGGGCTGACATTCGGTGAGCCGGATCTCTCCTGAGTGCTTTGCGTGAACACCAGTGAAGGAAGGAAGGACCGCCTCCAGGTATGGAAGATTGCAAACCATGGCAGCCATGTCTGGTTGTGTGCATTTGGGCCCACACAACCTCTAGAAGGTGGATTCTCTTCATAGCCACTGCTGAGTGGAATCTTTATTACAATTTTCCAACATGTGTTAGTAATGTGTCTGGAGGAACAAGCACCTATTTGGCAGTTCACACACACCTTTGGACCAACATAAGGGAAAGGAAGGGTAAAGTTTGATTTTAAAGGCTTTATAAATAAATTAAGATAAGAAATTGGCAAGGGATAGAGATATTTGTTGTTAAACCACTAAAGAAATAATTAAATGCTTATTTAGCTAATTTATGTAAGTACAAAAATTCAAATGATTGTTTTCTGTTTGTTAAAGTAGAACCTCTGTCATTCTTTACTGCTAGCCTGATTTGAATTCCTGTAAAAATGTGCAATACCAAGTCATTAAAATGCTCTTTTAAAATATTTGATTATTCTGATAATACTCGACATGAGTTATCTGTCTGTTTAAAGAAATAAAAATATGAAAACCTGTATTTACAAGAAAGTTGAAATGACAGTGGAATGATTAGGTAATTTGTAGAAGGATACTTTGCTTTGAGGGGAAAAAAAGATTTAATGAGTTCTGATTTAAGTTTATAAAGAGTTCCCAATACTCAGAATGACTTTACCTCTAACTAGGCCTATATTTTTTTAGACCTAGAATCTTCTATCATCACCCTCTGAATTGGGTTTTGAATTGGTTTTTCTTTTTTCCAATCTTTTCTTCCCCATTCTTCACGAATATTTCCCTCCCTCCATTTTCCCACCAGATTAAAAGGCCTTCTAACCGTGTAACCATCTTAATGGATTTCAGTCTGATGCTCATAGAAATGTGATAATCCCAAACTTTTTATAGTTTTGATTATTGTGGTTTTCTAGCTTTGCTTATTGTGTTTTTTCCAAGGAACACATGATTATCATTGAATTTATGATCTGGAGGGGAAACATCTCATTGATTTTACGACTCAGTTGCCGTTGTTACTTAAATGCGTGAAGTTTTATCTATGTTTCCTGATTCCATTGAACTTTGGAATTATACATGCATGATTCCTGAAGAGCACCTATAATACATTTAGAAACTTTTGTTGTGTGTGATATTCTTTCTAGCTTCCTTGTTAGACCTCTTTGGGTATAGTCTGAATATTTGCATCAGACACAAAGATATAAAATTTTTATCATGTCTGCATCCAGAGGCCCAGTCAATGGCATATTTCTTGTACATTTAAGAAATAAATAAATTGTGTCCTGATTTATTTATAGGTTGTCTTAAAGTATTTCTTTCTGACAGCCTACCTTCAACAACTCTATTGAGGTTTCTTCATTTAATGTTCACAGTTTTACTTCTGCTGGGAGAGTTGAGCCCCTTTGCACCAGTATTTTTTTTCCTAATTTCTATTTAAATTTCTACCCAGAATCTGACTGCAGTCATTTGGATTTCCCTAAGGTCTATGCAGCTCACTTTCCCCCTCTTCATTTCTGCCCTATTTTCATAGTTGGAAGCAAACTTAAAAACTGAAATGTTTCGCAAGTTGCTACCCCATTCTTTATATCATGTCGGTGGTACAGACTGCTTAATTATTTTTCTCCATCTGGAGAGGCTTGGTAATTAAATGAAATGGCAGCACCTGGGATTATTTATAGACAAGGAGAAGGCAGGAGGGGTTCTGGATGACTCATTCATCCAGGGCTGGCTAGGAAGTCTTTCTCTCCACTTCCATGCATTTCACCTTCCCTTCCCCCTGATAGGTGTGATTTGTCCTTCTTTTAACCCTGTATTTCCTTAGCCTTCCATCTTGCGTTGAAGCTATAATTGTAGTTACCTTCTCCTGCCTTCGTACTGTGAGATCATTGAGGACTGGGGGTCTTAACTTACTCATTGCTGCACCTCTAGCAAATGGCTAACGCTGGGGCTTGGTTGTGCGAATACTTAGCTGAATTCGGTAGAAACATCCTTGATTGGCAAGGAACAACCTGATAGCCTATCAGCCTCAGGGTATTATAAACAGGTAATAGGTGGTATAGACCTGAGAAATACTAAAATATAAATTCTTCAGGGTCGAGGTCCAGGTCTTCTTGTTCCTCTTCTCTTTGTGTCGCATGACCAACCATTCCCTAAACCACACATAATGTCTTAAGCTGAATTACGGTGAAGGTAGGAAGTATGTACTGAGTAGGACTGAGTTTTAGGGACATTCTCAGGGTGCTTACCACTACATTAACGTTTGGATTTTGGAAAAGCATATATCTAGCTGGATAAGTAAGCTTCACCTAAGAAAGATGATGGTGATACCAGAAATGCAAGACTCTTGAGATGGTCAAGGAAGGACCTTAAACTGAAGGTTGTGAGTCGGCTGCTTCATTGAGGATGGGGACTCTAACTGGGGCTCCACTGGGTCCGACCTGCTGTTAAAGGGATTCATCTCTATGTAGGCCTGTAGTTGTGAAAAAGTGAAAGGGCTTTAAAACTCGTAAAAGTAGAAGTGCGTTCAGAGACCTTAAAGAAGTGTTTCATTGCTAAGAAGATGTGCATGTATCTGTGTCTGCGAATGTTTTAATAAAGTTTGCCACCAAAATGCTTTTATCTTAGTAGATGGTGGGTGGAGACTTTTTTTTTTATATTTATTTTGCTCTTTTTCTTTGTGGCTTGCTTCTGTCTCTCCTATTTCTTTCCTAGGGTCTCTCTGTGATAATTGATGGATTAGTTTCTGTGTGTTTCAGCACACCTGTATGTATGATTCTTGCTTTGTTTTGCTCTTGCCAGGTCTTTACATGTCTATGTTTGTCTCTTTCTCCCCTTTCTCCTTCAGATTCTGTAAGTGAACAAAATGTAATGTTTTCTCATTTATTCATTCATGCTGTCATTTGCTAACTCACTCGCTCATTCTACAGTATTTATTAAGCACTTTCTCTCTGTCATTCTCCATGAACATGGCAAATGTATCCTCAGAAGTGTAGCCTGCCCTCAAAGTTGTTGGGGAACTGTAAGTTTTGAAAAGGGTTGGCCTTTGAATTCTTCAGCAGTATTTTGTCATTGGGAAATAGAAGATGGAGCAGGTTAGGCAGATGAAATATCAAGAAACGAATACAAGAATTATATTTTGTGTGTAATTTCAAAATGATGAGTATTTCATTTTCAGTTTACGAAGTTCCTGTTTGTGAAATTTAGAACTTGACTCTTTCCACTTTCCGTCTTTCTTCCATTTTTCTGCATAGCAAAGCATCACTGTTAAAGTATAAATCACCCCTTTTATTCATGGTGACATAAATTGGTCTTGTTATATTTTTACCATACCGAGGAATGTTTTTCTTTTTTTAATGAAGAACACATTTTCTATCATTGCTATAGGTCTATTTTTTTTTTTTTTTTTACTTTTGACTAGTCCTGTTGGCGATGTGAAACAAGGACCCCCACTCCATAAGAAGGGAAGGAGGGAGACAGGGAAGTAAAAGAGAGGGGAAAGGGAAAGAGGGGAGGGAACTGAACGGAAGGGGAGAAAGAGTGATAAGAAGGAAGGGGGAGAAGGAAGGAAGGGAAGTAAGGAGGGAGGGAGGGAAGAAAAAAAATAGTAATTACATCCATCTATCAAACACTCACGAAACAAACAAACAAAAACAACAACAACAACAAAACCCAGCAACTGTTTTTGAGTTAGAGAACATGAGAGTTTGTGCCAGGGTATGCTGGGAGGTTGTTAAAACTTTTTACACTGCTTTTCAGGATAATTACAGTAAACCAATATGATTCTTAATTGATTCCTTTCCAATTGCTGCTGTTTGAATATCATCCCTCTCACATTTTCCACATCCTTGCTTTCATCCAGTTATAAGTTCAATTCTTTCACTACATTACCTAGAAGTGTAATTTCCAAATGTTTTGGATTGACTGAGAAGACTTTTTTTATACACACACAAAAATTAAAATACATATGTTCCAATTAAACTATTTTAACAGCTAATTGATTTCATAGGACTTGCCGTTAAGTGAAGGCCAGAGTCACTTTTAATGTTCAGATGCAATTTGGGAACAGATTTGTGGATGTACAACATTGAATTTATAGCCTATCAGGTGTTTTCAGTACATCTCATGTCTGCAAATGGCCTGTAATTCAAATTTCCTCTTAGTGGACATTACAGAGGACTATTTAATAATTGGCGAAGCATTACATAATTAAGAGACTTTGAGGTCTTTGAATGTGACCCTATGAAAATCTTCTTTAATTAAGTTATTGCAGTTCAAGGACAATTACCAAGTAGTTTACCTTTGCCCATCACTCAATGATAGTTTAGAATCTTATCATTTAGTTTAGAATTTAGTTGTTTTAGACATTAGTTCTAATATGTCAGAAAATTTAATTGCCACAGTCTCAGACAACATATTACCAAGTCTATAGTGATCTCCCTAAAGTGACGGAGGAGAGACCTGGCTCTCCGACAGATTCAGTGATCATGACCCATCGCATAGCTCTTTGGAACCTACCAAGGCAAGAATTTTAGTTCCATGCCTCCCAGTCCAGCTATCTCATGTTTCCTAGCTGTGGCCTCCCTGGAGTGTCATCTACTAAATGCTTTAGCTGATGAGACCTCTTGGGAGAAGTCCACACACAGGGCACTTCGCATCCCGAGATTAGAAACAACTGGCAACTCTCCTCTCCCCACCCTCACTCCCTCAGATAAACTAGTTGGAAAGACGCTTCCAAATAGAACGCAAACACTGCTAATAAAAGTTAACATTTCTCGGGGACTTAACTTATGTACAACTGAAACGCTAAAATGAGGTCTCTACATTAAGTATTATCGTGTTTAATCTTCAGTGGGACCCCCTGAAGGTATTACATCCATTTTACAGGTGCAGAAGCTAAGGCATAGAGTTTATTTCAATATAAATTCCTCAAGATTACACAGGCCTGTAGACGTTGGAGCTATTCTTTCAGCAGCAACAGTATATCTCCAGGGTCTGTGCTCTTAGTGGAGTGCTGAATCGGAAAATGTGGGTATTTTGTTGAAGAAGATAGAGAGCAAACTCTATCACCAGCTCCGGTTATTATCATGTGTCTATAAATGCCATCGGGGCTTTGCCAATTCTGCTGGTATCGGAAGAGTTATTTTTTTATAACTTAAAAGTGTGTTCTTATTCTTTTTGCCCATAATTAAATTCTTTGATCCTATTCTAAATTGTCTTGGGCTCTGCATCTGTAATTATTTTATAGATTTGAAGACAGTTTTTTTTTCACTTTCTCTTTTTTATGAAAAGACTATAAAGGGTATTGAATGGATGGTGTAGTTAGATAAGAATAGTGAGTAAAGGTTAGATAAGAATGGAGTAAAGATTCAAACAGTCATGTATTAACATTTTTAATGGCAGTTCTTAGGGACAAGGAGGAGAAGGGACAGAGGATTTTGCCCCCCAGGGGACATGTGCTCATGTCTGATGACACTTCAGTGCTACTGTCATCGATTGGATAGACTAGGAATGCTGCTCAACATCCTGCAATGTGCAAGACAGCTCCCCACAACAGAAAATTATCTGGCCCCAAATGTCAGAGCTAAGGTATAGAAACCCTGCTTTATGGTTAGCAACTGTTTGAAGACACCAGAATGTTTTCATTTCGGTAAGTGGAGGGTGGGGAGTGAGGGCTATTTGAGGTATTCACCAGCTGATAGGAATAACTGCTAATAATAATAACTCACAACCCCATGCCTGAGAAACCCCCTGGTCCCTGGCCAACCAAGGTTTAGTCAGCCGGATTCTAAGATAAGGCATAAAGATTTACACGCAATCTAAACGGACGTCTCCAACAGTTCTGTGGAGGATAATTTGAAAGAAGGGAAAAAAGAGGGGTGGTGATGGAAGAAGGACCCTGAGCCAGAAAACCATTTAGGATTCTGGTTCAGCATCCCTAACAAAAAAAGCTAGGTTAGTGCAATAACAGATTCAAACATATTTTGCAAGTAAAATCAGCAGGATTTGGTGACTGATTGAATATGGAATGTAAGAGAACAAAAAGAAGGAGCTCGGGAAGAGGATGTGAGCTATGACAGGAAGACCACAGGAGCTGGAGCTACTCTGGAGGTCGTGAGTCTGATATGCTGGTGAAACTTCTAGATACAGATATTCTGTAGATATTTGGAGGTGTGGATGTGGATCTCAGGGGAGAAGTCTGGGCTGGAAAAGAATATGTAGGGAGATCAGGAGACTTTTTGAGACCAAGCAAGAAAGGTACTTAAAGCAAGAAAGGTACGTAGGTTGAGGAGAGAAAAGGCTCAAGTCTGGAACATTCTGGAATAGCAGTATTAAGGGACAGAATTCAGTGGTGTAGTGTAGAGCTCATGATAACTCATTGTTAAATTGTCAGGAAATTTTGCTCGCCTGTTGTTAAATGCAGCCATTATCAAAACTTAAATTGTATAAACTTAAAATTATAACTAACTTTAAAAAAGATAATAAATATGAAAAACATTTTTAAAAGATTTATGTGTTAAAATACTGACATCATCCCTTTTTCTAGGTCAGCTACATCTTGCACCCCTTAAAGAGCCCATATGGGTATTTGTTTGCAGGCACTGCAATGATTTGTGAAACACACCAATTTAGTAGAACTTTCACTCAGACACAAAAATGTAAACAAAGGTAAGAGTTTGTGCAAATGCCTTTGAACCCGAAATCAGTGGGAGCTGGTTGAAAAAAACTCAGAGATCAATGAAAACTCCCTTTGACAGTTATAGGAAAATTTGCCCCCCAAATCGAGCTCTACCCTGTTCCCATGGCATTGCAGAAGTAATTTCCTAGGGCAGGATTTTAAAGCTATTAATGCTGGTTTTATTTTAGATGTTTGTTGTTGTCTCTTTTCCAAACCTTTTTTCTCTCTGGCTATCTAGGCATGGTCTCAGGGAATGAGTAGCCACCTTTAACTGTATGAATCCCGATGATGCTCACTTGGGGTGCTGCGACATGGAGTTGTCCATACAACAAGAAGCTTGCAATTCTCTTTCATGTTTAGGGTTTACACTAAAAGTACTGTTCGTTTTCTCTGCCGATGGCGTCTTCCTGTATATGGTGTGTCTGTACCATCTGAAGTCCTGAGCTTTTGTTTCTCAGTTTGCTCTGCATGATGCCTGCATGTCTCTGAAGTGTGCCTGACCTAAACACCCAAAGCACGTGTCCTGTGCACCACATGGCATACATAGTACAAAGACAGACCTGTTTGCACAGATCTTTTCTACTTGGAAATCCACTCAGTTCTTTTTACATGATGTGACAGCAAACTAGGAAGAAACACATTTATTTATCTAGGTGAAACTTTTCTGATTTATCCAGTACCCCCTTTTTCTCTAACACCTTGATCTTGGTAAGACGTTTGGCCAACTGGGGAATTTTTTAGGAGCTCAACTCCCGTGTTTGTGATGGATTAGGACACAGAGAAGATGGGCGAAATTCCATAATAGCAATATTTTATTTTGCTGTCTTTTAACTTGCAACAGGTAAGCATCCAAATGTAACATAGTGAAAGTCACGTCATTTCTTTAGTGTGCCTGCCCAGGTCTTCTGAGAAAATCATTAGCATAGGATTTTCCGGTTTGGGTTTTTGTGAGAGCTGTGAAATGGACCTATGCATGGACTCGCCCGGGCACATTTGTATAGCAGATTCTGTGTTTCTCAGCCCTTTGTGTTCTCTGAATATGTGTTAAGTTATATGAATTTGGTCTGTGTGCAGATTCGTAGGTAGCTGTATATAAAATGCTAAGTAGAGCTAATTCATTTCAGATCTTGCATTTGGGTTTGTCCAAAATTGAAGTAAGCCAGGACTTATTTTACTTGTGCTTTCTAAATTAGTGCTTTCTAATTAGCACATCAGTACGACAGATCACGTTGCAATGAGAAGGATTTACTTCATTTGTGCGTTTCAATATGTCCTATAAATGGGTGTGGTGAGGGGCACTCCTGAAATCACACTACTAGTGTGACCCACATAGAATGAAATAAAGCGGTATCTCTGAATAACCAGTTCCGACTCTTTGATAATTCAGTTCCTGGGATTTCTCAATCCACATTACTTGGGTCTTAGTTGACCTTTTACAATGTTTTCCCTGGTAGCTTTGCCTCCTTGAACACCGTTCTAATGAGGTTTCGGTGAATTCTTTTTATTTTTCGGCACTCTCCAGAGATGACTGCCAGATACTAGTTCTATTTTTATTTTAACGAAACTGAGTAAGCCATACATCATTTTACTGAATTTCACAATACCACGTTCTCATCAGTGTCGGAGGAAGACGCACCACCAGCAAAAAGATTATGGCTCACTGAAGGCTCAGATGATCATTAGCGTTTTTAGCAATAAAGTATTTTTAAATTAAGGTATATACATTGTGTTTTTAAACATAATGCCAATTGCACACTTAATAGACTATCGTGTAAACATAACTTTAATATACACTGGGAAAGCAAAAAATTAATGGGATTTGCTTTATTATGATGGTGTGGAACCAAATTCACACTATCTCTGAGGTATGTCTGTATAGGGGTTAGCCCCAGATTGCTTAGAAAACCAAGCAGCTAGCTAATACAAAGCCAATTTCTAAATCTTTCAGCAAAGGACATGAATGTTTAGGGCCACTTCTGAACTTGGTAGCTTGGCTATTCTCTCTCTCTCTCTCTCTCTTTTTTTTTTTGCTTTTCTCTTTCTTTTTAATGGAAATCAGGCTTGGGTTCCTGTGTATTTTGTATTGTACGGGTGAAAGGTATCCTCATCCCACTAAACAGTTATTACAATAAAAAAATCCCAAGTGTTCTAAAAAGAGAGTTTCAGCTTCTGATTCTCTTTGAATATAAATAATAATAAAACAATAGGTGATAGTTATGGACGTTGGTCATCTGTCAAGCTCACTGCCAATTCTGCCGTGTGTTCTACATACATTATCCTATTTAATGCTCGTAACAGCCCTCTGAGAAGGAGCTTCTGACCCCAGAACCTTCCTCAGATGCTTAGATTCCCTTTGTGAAGTTGATGTCTAGGAAAGCCATTGGAAAGGGTTGGGTTTTTGGAGTGGAAAGTTCTATACTAAAATTCTGAGTTGCCACTTACTGGCTTGTTCCTTTGGACAAATGTATTTATTCCCTCTCTGCCTTCATTCTTTTGTCCATCCAGATTATTTGATTAAATCCCAGTTTTGCCTATTAGTAGTAGTAGACTTCAGTCAAGTTTGCTTAACCTTTCCTTCCCTCAGTTTTCTCATCTGTGTAATGGAGACAATCATAAGAGACCAACTTTGGAGGGTTGTTGTGAGGCTTGATATTAGTTAATAGAGGTGAAATGAACATGTGCTTGGTACCTTATAAGTCCTCGATAAATGTTAGCGCTCGTTATAATTTAAGCACTAGGAGGTATCGTCATTTATGGAGTGGTGAACATCAGTTATCAAGTGCAGCAGTTAGCAATGTGAAAGGAGGAGTGATTAACCTGCCCTGTGTGAGAAGAAAGGTGTTCTCACCTGAATGGGGGCTGTGTCATGTTACCTGTGTGGGTTTTTTTTCTCTTCCTCTCTAAACTCAGTGGGCGGAGAGAGCCTGGAATAGTTGTCCTCAACAGTGGCTGCACGTTGGTATCATTGAGCAAGCTTTAAATCATACCGGTGCTTGGCTTCCACTCCCAGGATGTAGATGGCATTCGTCTAGGAGGTGGCCTGAGCATCGGAATTTTCAACAGCTCCTCGTGTAATTCTTAAGTGCAGCACAGGTGGAGATCTGCCAGCATGGCCCCTGCCTGGCTCCCAGGGCTCCCTGGGCTCCGACATTGCCCTCTACGCCCACCCCTACCCTGCCAACTGTCTGCCTGGCTGGGCAGTTGATGGTTCATGTTGGCCTTACTCTGTGGCATCCTAGTTCTCTTGAGAGCGTGTTCTGCACTGCTGAGATCCTGATGACCCTGCTTTCCTCCATCCACAGTTCTGCGTTCCACCATTCCCAGTTGGATTCTGGTCCCATTTGGTGGTGAACAGTTTCCACACGTGCTGTTGTCTGTTGGTGACTCCACCTTGTTGTATTATCCAAGATAGTAATATACTCATAAGCATCAGGGAGCCTAATCGTTGTCCAACCTCCTCGTTTGAGCCACAAGAAAGTCAAGGATGAGATTTGTTGGTGTAAGGTGGATTGAAGAGGACAGCTGGGACCATGGGCTCACGTGAGTCTCGATGTTTCTTCCCCTGCAGAGGATGAACAGGCCGAGGAGGGCAAGCCAGCTCATTAACCCCAAGACGAGGGGCGAGCCCAGGGTCTGCTTGATGCTGGCAGCCGGAAGCAAGGACGTCCCGTCCGTCTGGCGAGGCTGCATCTGGGGACCTGGGAAGGCAGCTCCAGAGGAGAGGGCTGGGCTGGCTTGCCTTTGAGTGCCCCTGGATTAAGGGGACTACCCCGGCCTGGGGAGGGGCCAGTGGGGGGGAACTGGGAGCAAGGAATTGCAGGGAGGGGAGACAGCCTCTTCCTAAGCGCTTCTGACTGATTTCATGTCGGCACAAATTCCTGCTGCTGGTGAGCCTTAGTGGGAATGTGGGAGAGAGGGAGAGCAAGTTTGTATCCCCTCTTTGTGCCCCGGCTCCTTCTCTTACTCCTATTATATTCGAGAGGAGAGTCTAAGTTCTGCGGGCCAGTTTGTCCCCATTATCTCCTTTGGTACCTCACACTCGTGCAGCAGGAACTCCTGTCCCTGACTGACCACTGAGGAAACCGAGAACCAGACATACTCGAATTGCCCAAAGTCACTCGACTGGAAAATGGTAGGTTTTGAACCCGTGCCTTTCTTACTCTGGTGACGCTTCCCTTCTTCTCAACGTCAGTATTGTGTTGCTTCTTCCATCCCATAAGCTCCATAGCTCCCCTTTTTCTTCCCAGGAGTGTGGCTTTAGGGTGGGTGCCCTGGTGGCTGTACTTGGGACCTAAGACAATTAGGACTTAAAAGAAAAGTCTTTATTGGGGCAAGTTATATTTTTGAACCACTTTTCCTGCCAGCAGCTCTCTTAGAAGTTGGATGATGCGAGGCTGTGGGAGCTTTTATGTTTTCCACTAGCCTGCCTCCAGACGCATCATTTTTATTGGTTGCCTATGGAACCTTGCGTCAGGCCCATCGGATTGGGGTTAGGGTTATTGCCATGCAGCTCCCCCAGTCCCTCTGACTCAAAGATTTGGGATGCTCTGTGCTAGAATGTTCCAAGCACTGGCAACACCTGCTGGAGGATCTGCATAGCCCAGCCTGATGTTCCTGCTGAGGCCATCCAAGGGCCATTGCTGAGAATTCACAGATGCACTAAGCCAAGAGGGGTGTTTGTCATGTGAGATTGGGGAGGCCCAGGGGGCTTCTTTGTTGGCTGCAGGACACCTCGGCTGCCACTGAGACTTTCTGGAAGCTCAGAAGCAGTTCTGCTCACATCTGGCTGTCGTCTGCCAGGAGGCAGTTTTTGATGTTCCCAGATCAGGAAGGCTGTGTGACCTGCCGCACAGGGGCACTTCTGTTCACGGGCTGACTTTGCCAAGCAGAATGATAATCTACCTTCCGTGCGTGGATCCGCTAGAGCCCCAATGCAATAATCTCCTTTTCTCTGGCTTTATAAGTGATGAAATGGTCCACAGCATTTTTCTGTCGGGCAAATGTGTAAAACCAGCCCGGGTGCCTGGCAAGTACCATGCCTTCAATTACATCCTTGTTATAAAAGCTTCATTTAAAAATTCTTGGGCCATAAAGCAGAGTGAGAGCAGTGTTTACCATCACAAGTTGTTAAGCAGACAGTCTCGGTGTCAGAGGGGAGTGCTGCTGCCAGTGAGCGAGAATGTCAAAACTGCCTCCCCTGTGGCTTTCCGAGAGGCGAAGGAAGGAAGGGTGTCTACAAGGAAACATTGTGACTTGGGTTGGGCACAAGCTAATTGGGGACTTCCAAGGCTCTTTGGGATACAAATGACAATAGTTGGACATTACAGCAGTATAGTGGATCATGGACCATCCTGCCTTCTCAGTGAAAGAAGAGTGTTACTATCTAGACCTTTCCAGTTTATGTGTGGAGAATAATCTGGCCTCTCAGTATCCATTCACCAAATACTTCTATTTGCCAGGCACTCTGCTAGGCATTGGAGCTGCCCTGGTAAGAACATAACCATGCATTCTTGATTCTTTGGGAGTCACGATCTGTTAGGGGAATCGATCTTAACCATACAAATGTGCCGATGGATACATGATTAAACGTGTGTTCAGTCTAGTGAAAGAAAGAGGCATTCGGTGCTTTGATAGCATGTGATGAGGGTCAGGAAAGGCTACGAGAAGATGTGATTGAGCAGAGGTTAGTTGGGTCAAGAAGTTCTCAGCTCCAAGGGAATAAATAGCATGTGACATGGCCCCAAGGCAGGAGAACCGAGTGTTCATGGACCTGAAAAGAAGCCATAGTCTGTAGCTGGACCCCACAGAGCCTTAAAGGCCAGCAACTCCGGGCTTTTATCGGGAAGCCATTGCAAAACTGGCTGGGCATGGGACTAACTTGGTTGGCATTTTGGAGCAGGTCAGGAGGATGAGGTAAGAAGACTGAGCTGGAGAGAAGCCCAGAAGGGTGCGCTGTCGTCCGTTTGGCATAAAGCAAAGAGATGATGGTAGCTGAGACCTGGGGTAAAATGATCTCTTTCTATTATCAAGATTGTAGGAATTTTATGTTTTTATGTAGGAGGAAGAAAATTAGTTTCAGGATCTGGGAGCGTACATTGGAAGCAACTTGGTGACTCATGAAAATAACACTTCTGGGGTACGAAAGCAGGGCAGACGGGGCTTTATAATAAATGCTGTTCATGATTGAGTTTGTAGAAACGTCCTCATTTTTGTCTTGATACTGGCAATTTTTCTGTGATCACTTTCTGCGGTTTTTCACATCTGATGTTTTCTCCTGCTGTGTTTATTTCTTTACGTGTTTTTTTGTGCTCTGTATGAGTGTATTGAATGGGACTTCGGTCTTCTTCTGGTTCCATTTTAATTTTGGAGAGCTGGACAGGAGCGTGATTATGGTTATCAATTTATGTGTGCATTTTGCCATGTGTTGTCTCTGCAAATACAATTGACTGCTTTCCATTGCACAAGATAATTTTGCTGCTGTATTGTGAAATCTGTGAACCCATGTAGATTGAATTTCTTGGGGATTTCGTTTGTGTGTTTCTACAAATAGTCCTTAGATGTCTGATATATAAAAATCACAGTCGTCATTCATAGTATCACATTATGTCTCTACTCTCTTGTGTTTCACAACAGATTGATGATCAGGCTGAAGCCTTATTATAATGGTCAGAATAAAAGAACAAATTAAGTGGATGGTCCCTAGCTGAAGTACCCGATTGCATTTTATACTCTGTTACAATTCACAGTTCCAAAGACCTTTCATTGAGGCTTCCTTTATAGCACAGAAAGATTTTTAAACATACACAGTTTACCAGCTGATCTTAAAAGTACACAGCAAAAAGCCATTCATCTTGAGGGAAATTAGGAGGCCACGCTAGCTTAACATGAGACCATTAGGTTCGCACTGTCAGAAACACAAAGAAACCCCCAGCTAGCTGTTACATTATTGTGCAATTAAGCAAAAGGCAAACTCGGATTCTCTTTGTTACTAATGGCCTGTTCCACTTAGTCCTATAAAGGAGATATTGGTTGTAAAACCTAGTGGTATAAAATAGACTTGGGAAAGGGTAGCCTTCCCAGTTCCTTTAGATCTTGTTCATGTGACCTACCAGCTGAGAAGTGAGACTGTGACTCCCATAAAGTACAGGTCAGGATGTTCTGCCAAAGGTGATACTACTCCAGACCTGTAACCATTCCAGAAAATGACAACCTAAATGAACCCCACAACAGAACTCAGTGTTCTAACACTCATGAGTAATGGTGCAGTTTTTACATGCTCATGTTACTGGTATATAAATGTGAATGGGGGAGGTGTGCACAACTCTTGTAGGGGCAAAAGATGACTCCTCTACACCCCTTCATCTAATTAGAAAATACCATAGCATAGGAGGGATCTGTTTGGAAAACAAATTTCTGGATGGTATCCCTTGTGTGAATAATATGAAATAAACTTCACTTATTAGTCTTTTGTACTATCTGTATCTAGAAGGCCCAGAAAAAGAATTTCCAAGAACCGCAGTAGTCCAATTGTTAACTTCATTGCATTATGTGTATTAAATAATAATGAAAATAATGTTGAATTATATATTTCATAAATAATAAATATGGAATTATGTTTAAATTTATATTTAAATTTAAAGTCACAAAACACCTAAAAACTAGAAATTCATTTTCCCAAAGAATCTCATGTATGGAATTTTCATTCTAGTGTAGTCTTTCTATTGTGAAATTTGGGTTAAATTAAATCATGCATTTTTAATACAGTGATATGGTGTTGATTTTTCTCTTCAGTCCTTTTTTCCGTTTTATGAGGTACACAAAGTGTGTTATTTATGTTTTTAGAAATATTTTAGTGGGATGACAAGCATGGCCAAACATCATTATCTCACAAAGCACTCTCCAGAAGAGGAGGCATTTGGGATCCTCAAAAGTACTTTCAGTAAAAAATTTTCAAATCCAAAATGTAATGCTAGGAAATGAACCGTCATTAAAACAGGCAATAGATATCTCAGAATAATGATAACTGCCATCATACTTTCCCAGCTTTGAATGGTTACTATCTTGGAGATTTACTAATCCTAATTAGAGATTATTTTTATTATGGATACTAAGCTTTTGAGAGATTACATGACTAACTAATAAAACAACTAGAACAAGTATTTTAATATCAATTTACTTTTCTACAGGGATTGGCAATTGATCTTGTGCCTTTACTTGCATTGTTTGAACCTTAAGACATGTAGAAAAATAAGGCATTGTGGATTGCATTCCACCCTCCACTCTGGCCCCAGGTTTTTTTCTTAGTCACTTTTCTTGACAGACTTGGGAAAAAGAAAGCAGAGGTTAAGTGACTTGCCCAAGGTCACAGAGCTGGAACTAGCATCCAGACCTTTAGCTTTTATACTTGTCTTCTTTACCGCCTTCCAGGAAAGCTGATGTATCTGTATCTGTTGGCCTTCTCTTAGGTTTCACGTGTGGACAGGTCAAGTGAATGTTCTGGAAGTCATGCTAAATATTTTTATGTTTACTTTCAGAATGATAGCCAAGTTTGATCATTCCTAACCTTCGATGCGTATAGCTTGTTATTAATAGATGGTAGATCTGAATTGGATCGATGAACTTGAAAGGTTACCGCCACAATGTATTCTGATTGTAAGGATGGAACAAGTTAAAACACAGGGTATCTTAGAAACAAAAGTGTGTATCTCAGTGTCACTGGACATACTCTGAGATGATGAATTTTTAATCCACATTTAGTTGTCTGATGACCACCAGCCTACACATATATTGTGTTTTCTGATTTATTTTTAAAATTCCCACACTTGGAAATTCTCGTAATTTGTGCTAGAATTAGGACCCTTGCCTGGGATTTGACTGTATAAGGAGGATTTACTTGTGCTTGTGACTAGAATTCAAAGTTAGATTAGTTCAGAATTTTTATAAACATCTTTCTTCTTTCACCACAAATTCTGATTTAGCAAACCCTTAGTGTGGAATTTAATTTTTCAGTTCCTTATCGTCCATCACTACTTAGACTAATCTTTCAAAATGATATGTTAGCCCTGAAAAGCAATCCTAAGAAAATAATTCAAATGTTGGAAAAGTTTTGGGCACAAAAATGTTGATTAACTATTATTTATCGTAGTGAAATTGGTGGAACAAACCAAAATGCCCAGTATTTTGGAAAGGATTAAGCAAATTTGGCCCATCCTGAAATTGGAATATTATGTAGCCATTAAAAGTTATGATTTATGGAGACTTTTAATGACATGAAGCACATTATTAATTAATATTGTTGATAAAATGCTAATACCATAGGTGAACAAAGCAATTAGGAATAGCAAACACATATATAATACTTATTACCAAGCACTCATGTAAACACTTTGCATATATCAGGTCACTTTGAGGTAAGTATTCATAGTACTTATGAGAAAAACAGTTTTTTGGTAACTTCGTTTTTAGATGCAGAATGTGGAGTCCAGATATTAGGTCACACACCTCATAATTAGAGAAATCAGTATTTGAACCCCTGAATTTAGCCACTATTATTGTTCTGCCCTGTGCGGTGTTCTTAACAAATGTTCTCATCCATGCTGCAAAATGTGTTCGTGTGTGTATGTAAAATTTGGAAGGGCGTATGACCCAATTTCCAGTACTAGTGACCTATGTCCTAGTCTTTTCTGTATCTTATAGAGTGTGTGATGTTTTTGTTATTAGAACATGAGGCAGGTTTAAATAAATTAATAAGATGAAGCCTTCTGTATACATCCCAGAATTGAAAACCTGCCCATTCCCTGTCGTTGCCATTATCTTCCAGCTTCTGCACAGTGAAACCACAGTGGCTGGCTTCCTCCACCCCTAATTTGGCATCACTTTACTCAGAAAGAGTGTGCATCTGGACACACACCAAATTTGCCTGGACACTTTTCTCCTTTCCAGTCACATGCAAAAATCCAAGAGGCACATGGGAATATGTGATCTGAATTCATGATTCTCTTGGTTCTCGTCTCATAATTTTTTAGATGATTTGGCTAAATGCTTGGGTATTTTAGCCATGGGATAAGTACTAGTAAAAACTTTATGGAATAAATAATGGGAAGCATTTTCAAATAGTGCACTCTCTCCATTGAGCTGTGGACAGATGGGTTGTTTATGCTATTTCAAATATAGAGTTTTTTGTCTTTTGCTGGTGAAAAGTAGAACCAGGATTCTTTTGGGTTTTGTTTTTTGTTTTTTTCCTACCTCTCAGCTAAACCATACTTAAATGTTTGCCTCTATAAACTATAATTTGCAATGATAAAGTAGTACCCCAAAGGCTAAAGGAATCTGTTTAAAAACATTAGAAAGAGCCCCCTTTTAAAATATATATATTATATATATATATGTATGTATGTATATGTATATGAAAATGCCAATAAAGTATGACTGAGGATATACTTCATTATAATTGGAGGAGTGTGGAGATATAGAGGGAAGAAGATTGGTCATGAAGCTGAGGGATGGGTACATAGGAGCTCATTGGACTACTCTTTCTACTTTTGTTTATGTTAAAAAATTACCATAAAAAAATGAAGACCACACCCACCTTGGGATGAGTCATGTGTCAGCCAAAGGCGACTGCGCCCAGGAGAGTTGTACTGAGGTGGCAGTGAGCCTTAGGGGCTGAGGAAGACTGGGAGAAGCCACAACTTTGGAGAGGGGATCCTAAGGCTCAAGATGGAAAATCGTGAGTCAGATGATACTGTTCAGGAATACCAAATTTTTGATTTCATAACCAGAAAAATTAACCAACTTCCAGAAGTAGCAAGGGATCTACTTGATCATGGATCAACATATATTGGACTTAATGCTGCTCCCTGTGGCCTAATAGCAAACAGTCTTTGTCTACACGTCGTAAATGTGACACAGGCATGTGTAGCTGCAGTCTTACCAATGGCAGTGACCCCGTTTTTGACAGGAAACATATCTTACAAAGGTTTTGTAAGTTTGCTGTTGAACACAGGTGATTTGAATTGTGAAACCTGTGCTATAACACGGGGGGATTAGTTGGTCTTGTTTTCGTGGCCTGTACCCTGTTTTCTTGGCTTTCCCTGAGAATGGTAGCCTAGCCGCCAGGTGTGCCTATACCCTGCTACCAGAGAAAGGAAACGTCTTAGCCTACTGGATCAGAAAACTATAAAGCCTCTTCCGTTGCCTGAACCTGGCCTAGAAATTCAGTGATTGCGAAGCAAATGGGTGCACAAAAGTAAAACTGTTTAAAAAAACAAAAATGAAGCAGCGATTCTATTGCATCATGAGACAAAACAAATTTAGTTTGAAAGGGAAATTTTCAGGGAAATTACATAGAACTTTAGTCTATAAAATGCCAAAACAAGCAATTGAAATGTGAAAAATTCCGACAGCCAATCTATCACATTGTTTGCACATAGGACTTTAAGTATGCCAAAGAATAATTTGTTTTTTTCAACTCAATTAATCTTAAAATAATGATATTAATGGGTTGACATGGATAAGACTGGCTTTTGGGTTGTAAGCTTTTTATAAACCCTTATAGCTTACCCTTGAACTTTTGTAAAGTATCTGAAATGTTCTCTTTGATTTCAGACTCACAGCCTTCCCAGGCCATTCTACATGGTCCCTTGAAACTAGTAACACTTGGTTTTTATCATTATGCTTGTCTAGAACTTGGTGGTGAATCTCTAGTTACCGTTGAATAAAATCCAGATGTTTTAGTCTGGCCCAAACCTACCCCGGCAGATTGATTTCTTCTACTACAAACCATTTCCTAGAGATGGAACCAAAAGAGCTTGAGCTATTTAAAACTCCAGTCTTCTGGAGTTATGCCAGTTTGTACTCCCACCAAATGTATAACAGTGCCCATTTCACCATAGACGGATAGTGGACATTGTTATTTTTCAAAATCTCTCCTGATCTAATAGGCCAAAAAAAAGACTTTTTTTTTTTTTAATTTAAATAATCATTGAGGATGGACATGTTTCAAATTTTCATTGACATTCATTGTTTCCCATTTAAAATGTATGTGTTCCTATCTTCTCCTGTTTTATTATTATCATGTTCTATATTAATGTTTTACAGCAGGGTACAGCTTCATCCTTCATTCTTAAATGTAAACTTCCTGGGGGGGAGGGTCCTGTTATCTGACCTATTTTTGCATCCTCGGTACCAGGGTAAGTTATTAAATACCTCTTATCACGTTTTAAAACCTTACTTTTAAAATGGAAAGAAAAGAATGGTGTTTGTTGTGAGTAGGAATTTCTATAAGACTTGTTGCTAGGCGATCTTTTTTAGAATTATTATTTCTACTCCTGAGAGGTGAACCCTGGAGACGTCTGAGAGGACAGGACAATCAATCGCTAAGACTCAGGAATAAGCCTTCTGATTTGTAAGCTCACTTCCCATACCACCAGGAAAAGTGTTGGGCTGAAATTGCAACATTGGCCATACTGTGTGGCACTTAACAGGAATTTCTCTTGCACTAACGCCATTATCTAAAGTAAAGGTTTAGTGTGATTAACAAGTTTTGAGATGTTTTTAGCATGTTGCTCTAGATAAGTTCCGTGACATTATGTTTTCCATTTCTCAATCTTGGCACTAAAAATTAAGACTTAAACTTCAAGCCTTTTTGTTGTATCCTGACCATCTTTTGTGGTATCCTGCTTCCCTTTTTTCCTCCATGATTTTCAGTCCTATAAAATCAGTTTTTGAAATAGACGTTTTCTCATAACTTCTGTTTTTCTGTCATTTTTCTCATCAAATTTTCTTTATTTCGTATTTCTAGCTATCGAACACTTAACCTAAAGACTGTCATTTTTCTGCAGCATGTTTGGCTTCTCTCACAATAAAAGGAAGCCAAACTTTTGCATTCTGACTGTTCTGGGTATATGTCCATTAAATCAAACTCTTTTTATTTTTTTTTAAGATTTTTTTTTTTTTTAATTTGGGGAAGGGGAACAGGACTTTTTATTGGGGAACAGTGTGCACTTCTAGGATTTCTTCCAAGTAAGGTTGTTGTCCTTTCAATCTCAGTTGTGGAAGGCGCAGTGCCAGTTGCCAGTTGTTAGTTGCAGGGAGCATAGCCCACCATCCCTTGTGGGAGTCGAACCAGCAACCTTGTGGTTGAGAGGACGTACTCCAACCAACTGAGCCATCTAGTAGCTCAGCTGCAGCTCAGCTCAAGGTGCTGTGTTCAATCTTTGTTGCAGCGGGCAGAGCCCACCATCCCATGTAGGATTCAAGGAGTCCAACCGGCAACCTTTTGAGAGCCCACTGGCCCATGTGGGAATCGAACCGGCAGCCTTCAGCATTAGGAGCACGGAGCTCCAAGCGCCTGAGCCACTGGGCCGGCCCTTAAATCAAACTCTTAATGAGATTTTGTAGCACTCAACTCTCACGAGTTCACCACCATTACAGTGTTAAGTGGGGTTTTGCCTCCTCTCCGCACACATTCTACATTTAATTCTTCTAAAGGTGTAAAATAAGAATGATACACTTCAAATGCTTGAGATTGGAATCTCAAGCATTTGAAGTGTATCATTTTTACATATATAAAAAAATTCTTTCCCGTTTCCATAGTCTGAGATGTACCTAGAAAGGCCAGCAGGATTATTTAATTATCCCTAGTTTATTTCATCTCCTTAGTTCCCATGAAGAAATTCAAGCCTGTGATGCTTTCTCCTGCTATTCATTCTGCTATCATTTTGTGACAGATGGGGAATAAAAGCAGCAAGCCCAGGCCAGGTGGCATAGTGTCTGTCTGCATTTTTATGACACCTGTCACTGGAGAATCTAGGCACACAGATTGAGACAGTGCCCAGGGACACGGTGGAGGAAGTGGGCAGCCTGGCGACCCCACCCACTGAGGAGGAGTATTGGGGTCCAGTGGAGGAAGTGGGCAGCCTGGCGACCCCACCCACTGAGGAGGAGTATTGGGGTCTCAACAGCTTACGTGGTTTGGATGTGATTTTTCGGTCAGACCCAAATTTTGAAACAACCTGCCTATTTTGTAAGAGTTGCGCATAATTTGAGTCATGTTTTCTCTCTCTTGACATCCTCACCATCAGGTGCAGGATCCTGTTGCAATAAAATCATCAATAAAATTAAAGTGCAGTCAGCATTATGCCATCCCTCTAATTAACCAATGTTGTTAGCTCAGGTTCTAGAATGTTAGCTATATTTTTGATTCTCCAGCATAGCTGCTCAGAACTATGCTTTGCTGGAGAGCACATTGAAATTTTACTCCTAGATATATCTGTTATCAAATCCACGTGTCATTTTCAAATCAGTTGGACTGTGCAACTGAAAATGATCTACCAGCAAAGTTCTGCCCCTGACTTGTTGCCAAGCTAACATTCTGGAGGGGAGTGCAAAAATAGAAGAGCTGATAATTTTGAACTTTGACATTATAGGCTTTTCTTACACAAGGCACAGAAAAGAAGAGTATGCTTAAATTTTCCCTATAATCAGCTATGTCTTCCTGCCGGCCTCCGAGTACTCTAGTATTCCCAGTCTCTCTCTTTCTCTCTTTGTCTGTCTCTCTCATATATATATGTTTATGTAATTTTTGCTGCTTAAAATCTCTTGAATCACCAATAGTCCCTTCTAACATTCTCAAATTATAGCAAAGCTCTTCCAGTTCCAGCTGGTAAAACTGATTCAGCATGGCTGCTGTACTCTGACCACATGGGCAGAGAGGAAGCCTTGCCTGGTTTTGACTATGAAGGAAGCCATGTGGCATATTTGTCTCACTCACGTTATCATTTGTATGGTGCCCCCTGCTTCAGGGCACACACCGTGCCGCAGCCTACACTGTCTGCTACATTGCCTTCCTGCAAGAACACAAAATGCACTTTATGGCAACACTAGTTTGGAATCTTGCAGGGTTTTTTTTATTATTATTATAAATGACAGAAAGATGTTAGGGTGCCGTTTCAGCCGACTCATGGACTCAGGTGCAGTGTCCCGGTGGAATTGCAGTGTATGAGAGCTGTTCTTTCATTCTGGACTGCGTTGTTTTGAGAGCCAAATGTGAGAATCCCTCGCTAATGGCCAAAATTAAGTTGCAACTCTATATCATCCTGAAAAGTCTGACCTAAAGGGCTTTCAGTCCTTTGCCTTGTTATCTGGAAATTGTCTTTCTCTTAGTAATTATGTTGGCTTTCTTCATCTGTTGATTCAGTCGTTCACTTACTAAATGATGATACAATACCTGGTATACACCAGGCATGGTTAGGCTATTTCACAGCAGTTGCAGTATCCGGTGGAGAAGTGTAGAATGGTGTGTGTGTTTATGGCCTCAAGGACCATTTAAAATCGCGGGCTTGAGCATAATTCTCTGATCCTTCATTAGGCTTGATTGTGGTGAGGAACAGCAGTCACGTGAACACTTCATTGGGAAAAGGCCCTCCTGTACATGGTTTATGGGAGTCAAGTCTGGAACAGACAGTTTGCAGTGCAGCCATGGGTGACCATGAGTCCAAAATGGTAGAACTTTCCAGATTTTTTTTTTAATCTGAAAAATCTACCTCTAGAAGTTTATCCTAAGGAAGTGAACGTGGATATGCACATAGAGGTAAACATGTTCCTTCGAACTTTGAAAATGAGTAATAGTGAACATTTTTAAATGATCTATGTGTTCCGATAGTGGGACGGGCTACATACATTATGGTTTGTCTGTGTAGTGGCACCTTAAGCAGCTACTCACAGTGATGTTCAACAATTAATAGCCTGGAAAAATGAAACTATTTTTGTGCATATACTTGCCATACACTTGGGAAACAGCATAATGTAAGGGGTACCTGGGACTCGGACTTCTCTGCTGACCGTTGGAAAGCCTTAACATCTATAAGCCTGAATTTCCTTCTCTGTGAAATGATAATACTTTATCAGTTGCATGAGGTCATTGTAAAAATTAGTGAGATAATTCACATAAAGAGCTTAGCTTATTTGTCACATAATGATTGCATATTGCATTGAATAAACAGAGGAAGGCTATATAGCAAAATATTAATGTTGCTTACATCTAGATGATAAGATAAACTGTGATTGTTTTTTCAGTTTGCCTGTATTTTCTAAATTTCTTACAATTAGCATGTTTTAATTAATGATGAATGTAATAAAGAAATTATTTTAACTATAGTTGAGGGGGAAAACACTTCAATTAAAGAAGTGTGGTCATTGCGGAGTTATGAGTACCTATTTTTAAAATAAATGTAGGAAGTTTGTTGTTATAGTGAAGTTGCCATGGAAATTTGTTGCTAGAGTTGCACGAAGCCAAATAACATGCCTTAGTCATTGTCAGTGGAAAAATTCATTGTATTTCTAGGGCATCTGTGTTAGCAGTGTGGCCGAATACCTATATTAATTGACATGACTTTTTTTTTTTCCTCCAGCAAATAAAACTTGAAGAAATTAAAAATCGTATTAACTATCTTGCTGCAAATGAATTTCTAATATGGACAATAAAACCAACAACTATAAAACTACACTGTCAATAGGAGAGTGAAGGTTCATAAATACAGAAGCAGCATAGAAAGCCTCTTTGATTTTGACTTTGCTTTGGAAATGTGTTAGTTCGTTTGCCCAGAGGCATTTAAGACCTGAAAGTTCTGGGAAGACTTTTTGGAAAAGGGGCCGGTGGATAAGAAACTAGTTTAAGGTAGCATATAGTACTCAGTTTGGGTGGATTCAATGTTTCAGTTTTGGCAGGTGAGGGTCTGTAAGTCAAAAATCCTACAACTTCTAGCGATAACTTGGCACCCTTGGCATGTAATTTGGGTCATCAGAGACTAATCGCTTACCTAGTAACAAGTTGTCCATCGTCACACATCAACTTGGATCTTGGTCTCTTCTCAAGTGTATTAATTGGTTCGTTTAAGGAGTGTTCAGTGAACACTGCAGTATATGCTTCGTACACAGCAATGAGCATGATAGATGCAATTCCTGCTTCACTGTGAAGATTTCTGGTACAATTGTTTTCTGGAGTAATAGTCACAGACTTAGGGATTATTGCTACTTGTAGATGGCAAGGCTATATGACAATAACTGATCTTTATCATGATCTTTATCATGTATCTAAAGTATAATTCCAAAATTTTATTCTCATGGTAACCATTCAATCTAACTATATTTTATACATAAATATATATTTATGTATATTTTACCCAGGTAAAATTACGTTCTAGCTACCAAAACAGAAAGGGAGGTGATATAGGCAGATTTTCTACTACCATGGTTTTATCATCATGGGCACAGAAATGGAATCTAGAGAGGGGCAGGGACTGGCTCATGGTGGGTAAACTTTTTTTTTTTTTTTTTTTTTTTTAATGTTCAATGGACTGTAGCATCAGAGTTAGCTAGCCAATTCTTGGACCATTTCGGCAGACACTACACACTAAACAGAGAAGTACTGAAAGTCCTAACTCAGGCAGGAAAGTGAAATCAGAGAGGGAAGGACTCCATTAGGTATCTAATGACTGAATGTTGTCTCTCTTGGGATGTCAATATGTTATTCTCTCCCAGTCCTAGGCCTGATGTTATGTGGTTCCCTGCAACCTCCTAATGACCTCGTAATGTGTTTAGTAAAACTGCTTTCTACTGGAAACAGATACTGATGTGTTTCATGTGGCATGGCTTTTTGTGATGTAGCTGTTTCATGTAGAAAACATCTTTTTAATTTTAATGTTTTTGTAGTGCTGAATTTGGGGCAGGGGAGGGATACAACTTATGCCCAGTCTCCTTTCTAAGGGTTCATATGGTTTTATGAAAAGAATGTAATTAATTGATAATATAAGAGCGTATCGAAAAGAAAAAAGGTAGCTGTCTCTTTCCTTGAATGTCTTCACTAGAAATATCAATGTCAGGTGACTGTCAGCATTAAGAACTTGATTTCCTATACGGTATTGAACCATGATCTCTCTCACCTGTAACTTAGAGGTGTTCTAGTCAATTTTGCGAACAAGAGAAATGTGGAATAGCTAGTTACAGAAATAGAAATGATAGACATATGGTTGGTTATATCTCACTTTTCACAGTGGACATAACTGTGATGGATTATGTCTCAATACAATTTTTGTCAATAGAACTAGATTTTTAGGTACATCATGGGAGCCTGCTGCTGTTCCAACGATTGGTCTGGTAAATCATTTATACAATAAAGTATACGTCTATAAAATGATTAATCACTTCCAAATTCCAGTTGAGATTTTGCTGTCCCATTATTTTCATAAAAAGGAGGCTTCTGGGCCATTAGAAGTATGCTGATATGCCTGCACAATAAGGACATGTACGAAAAACTGTTATAATAGATATTAATGATAAAGACAGCTTTTTATAATTCAACTAAGGGTTCTAAATCCCAAGCAATTACCTAGTAACCTGAAGAAATGTTTATTTTGGCTATATATACCATTGTATAAAATGGATTATGAGTTTTCTGGAGATTTTTTTCTATGTGAATTGAATTTTGAATAATATATGTTACATAGTATAGTGAAAGTTTTCTTAACTGATCTTGCAACAAAGAAAATGTACAAAATACATTTACTGGATCTGAATACTGACATTCCTTCCAGAATCTGGCAAACTAACCAGAGTCATGGTCAAAGATAAAACCCTGAAAATATTTATTTGTTTATTCATTCATTCATTCATTACATGTTTATTGAGCACCTACTGTGTCAAGCATTGTACTAAGTATTTACTATTTCCTAATTCTCCTGTTACAGAGGAAAAACTTTCAACCTGTTCCTTATAGAACTTTTGGCTTCTATTGGTGATGAATCAATGGAAATCTCTACCTTCTCACTCAGACTCTTTAATGAAAACTGTGCCAGTTAGCCATTTATTGCTTCTCAGTTTCAAGTCCACCTTTCTTTGCCCGTTGTTGCCATACTTGAGCTGAACGCTGTAAACATGTCTCCTTTGTAACTGGCACAATGGTAAGCTTTGTCAGTAGAGGGTGCTGGGGGACGCTGCAAAGGGTGAGGCTTCTGCTTCTATACCCATGGGCACGGTGGGCAGCTGATCAGCAACAGGGAGCCTCAGTGGCAGCTCTCAGAACAGGTACAGCCACACACTCCAGCAGGTTTCTTCACCACGGGGTCAGCTGCTCCTTCAACCCAACTCTAGCCCAACTCCATTCTTAGCAGTTCAGCTGTTCTCTGCCTGTGCCTACTGGTCAATTTCTCCACCACCGAACCAGTGACTCTCCTGGATATGATCTGGCCAGCTCTCACTCTCCAGCATGTTTCTCTGCTACCTAGTGGGCCAGTTCGCCCTCTGGCAAGGCTCCTTGCCCTGGTTTGTAAGCTCCTGTAACATCCACAGCCTCCCCGAAGAGGCCTGAACATCAACCTTGGGGGAGGACGTACTTCTGCATTCTTAATTTCTTCCTCGCTCCCTCCTTCTCAGTTCTTGAGGTAGTGGCCACTTTCTGCTTTTCCTTCTCCTGTTTCTCTTACAGCTCTCTTTCTTCCCTTACTTTGGTAGCTGACCACCTTTTACTTGCTAACAATTCTTTATATTCGAATTTGTGATGTGGTTTCTGTCTCCTGGCTAGACTCTGATTGAAAGAGAAGAGTCAGGAAATAAGCCACTTGCAGAAAGAATTAATTGCTACTGAACTGCCAGCTCATGACCAACACCCTATTTTCTTCGACATGCTCACTAACTGATTTGATTTCCGTATGGATTACATCAGACAGTCCATAATGAGGTGCTGAATATTCCCACCAGCCTTACTGCCTTGGGTACAAAATAAGTCAATACCCTTTTATGCCTCCATAATATGAAGGCATTTATTCATTTGGCAGAGATTTATGCAGTAACATCAGCATGCTAGGCCCTGGAGGAGGTGCTAAAAAAGGGATGTTACGTAGGCCCTGCCTTGCAAGTTTGTCAGGGAGGTGGGACCTGGGTGTGTAAAAAGTTAACCAACGTCGGATACCCTACAAAATCTTTACAACGTTATTGATTACATTCCCCAAATTGATTTTCGTAACCCCGTGGCAATCTTGTGGGTTACTGACTGTGCTTTCTAATCCCCTCACCTTCCCCCTTAACCCCACGTCCCACTCCCATCTGTCAGAGGGATAGTGGATGGGATGAATGGGGTTGTCACTGTGTGAGGGATATAAATGATAAATGTCTAACTATTACATTGTTTTGTGCACCTGAAACTAATAATATATATATATATATGTATATACATATATATACATATATATATGTATGTATGTATATATGTGTGTGTGTGTGTGAAAAAAAAGTTAACCAACAATGCAGTAGAGTTTGCAAGTCAGCCAACAGTCCCATTCGCATTTGCATTGCTCTGTATTTCTAGTCTAAGTAATGTTGCACGACGTGGGTATTCTGTCTGGACAATCTGTTCACCTTTCTAAGTGCCTGGGTATTCATTTGTCTTTCTGAATGTTTCCCATTTTCTTTACATACTCAGTACTTGCTGGTAGGAATTTCAAGGGCTGCAAATTGGTAGGTCCTCTGTAATCAACAGAAATAGTTTATGACACTAGATCTTTGAAATTGTGTCTGAATATGCACACTTTGGGACTTTAGGAGGCATGTCTTTTACTGTGTAAATTACTGGAAACCAGCTGTGCGGGATGAAGCAATAAGGCTTTCTGCAATGTCATTAATTTGGAGATTGTAAGGCTCAGTGTCAAGAGATTCTAGTTTTGGAAGTTTTCCACAGGCACCTTCATGGAGCCAGATTGAGGTACTGGTGTCCTTTATACACGTACCCTATACAGAACAATACTGGGGTGCCAAAAAATGTATACAACTGGACACTTTGGTCAACGTTGCTCAAGCAGTAGTTCGCCATAATCAGAAGTGTATGGACACTGATGGAAGCCACTTTGAGCACCTCTTGTAATTGCAGAAGTCAAACGTGAGTTGTATTCATCTTTTGTTATCGGTATGTATTGAGTATTACAATTTTAATATAGTTTTTTTCTTAAAATGTGTATACATGTTTTTGGCTCCCTCTGTATTTAAGAAGCTATCCTTCCAGACTTGTTTCAGTGAGTCCCTTGAGTGGAATTGTGTGCCCTTTTCTGTGCTCTGTGTCATTCTTGCACGGACATTTAATCACATTGACAGGCGTTGCCTTCACTTGTTGGAGCTCGGAACAATGGCTGAAGGTGATGCTCTGGAATTCTCTAGATCAGCCTTTCCCAGCACATTCTTTGAGGAGAACTGGTCCAGCAAGATGCTTGACCTCGATGGAGTCCTGAGAAATGCTTTCTATTACAGTATCCTCCTTCTCTTAAAGACTGACAGTGCAATGTAGCATGTTAAAGGCTCTCTGATAAGTCCCGAAATAAAAGGCACCTATCATTTTTCAACATGGTATTCCTGAAATACCATTCACCCTGGATCCTTTTTTCCCTTAAATATCAATTGTCTCACCAAAATACTGTTGCCTGTGCTAATTAGGGCATCTGTTGTTTGTACATATCTGTCTATAAAGCCTTCATCCGTGTATGTGTGAACCTGTGCAGCTTTTTAAAGGATATTTGGTGGCCCCTGCCATCCTTAAGCATTAGAAGGATTGGATGACTGATTGGGAGGCCTCAAAAGGGAGCCTTGCATGTGCGGTACCGGCATGATGATAATGTAGGCCACGACTTAGGTTGTACCCAAAAACCATGGCCTCAGGTGAGACCTACACTGTCAGTTTCTGGCTGTGACTTTTGGCAAACCATTTGTTCTCATAAACCCTTACTTGCCAGATATGTTATATGAGAATGATTACTTGTTCTTACCTCATAGGATTGTTGCAAGCAAAGTGATATAATGAATGGAAAGCACGTGGTGTATATGGCACATAAAACCCTCCCAATAGATACTAACGGATTCCAACTGCTATTATTTTAACAGAGAACAGACTGTGGCCAGCTTGTGGGGTAGCGCTCTGCAGATCCTACCTGGGCATTATATAGGCAGTGACAAGTCATTTTTAAATTTTTTTTCTCAGATTCATTGAGATATAATTGAGATACAGCATTCTATAATTTTTAGGTATAAAATGTGATGATTTCTATATGTTGCGAGTGTTTTCTTTTTTTAATTTTTTTTCAGTTACAGTTGACATTCAGTATTATTTTATATTTCAGATGTACAGCATAGTAGGTAGACATTTATATACATGTGAAGTGATACCCCTTGATAAATCTAGTACCCACCTGGCACTATACACAGTTGTTGCAACATTCCCTATGCTACAATTTACATCCTCATGACTATTCTGTAACTACCAATTTGTACTTCTTGTGTTTTTTTTTTTTTTTTTATTAATTAATTTATTTATTAGTTTCAGGTGTACAAAACAAGGTAATACTTAGACGTTCATCATTTATATCCCTCATACTGTGAACCCCCCTCCCCCCATCCACTATCCCTCCGACCTCACACTGAACCATCACATTATATATATAAAATTATAGTTGGCATTCATTAATGTTTAGCTTCTGATGTACAATGCCATGATCAGGTATCCACAGTATCCCTGAGGTGGTCTCCCAAATAGGACGCATGTCCATCGGATACCCAACAAAATCTTTACAACATTATAGAATACCTTCCCCAAATTAATTTTCAAAAGAAAAACCCTGAGGCCATCTTGTGGTTACCAGCTGCTTCCAAATCCCTTCACCTTTCCCCTTATCCCCAAACCCCTCCCACACACCCATCTAACCACTCTCGGTTTTTTCTCTGCGTCCCCAAAACTGACTCTGATTAGTTCATTCACATAGTCTTTTCTTTAGATTCCATATATAAGTGAGATCATATGGTACTTGTCTTTCTCTTTCTGACTTATTTCACTTAACATAATGTTCTCTAGATCCATCCATGTTGCTGCAAATGATAAGATTTCTTTCTTCTTTATGGCTGCGTAATACTCCATTGTATAAATGTACCACAGCTTCTTAATCCAGTCATCTACCGATGGGCATTTTGGTTGTTTCCATATCTTGGCTATTGTGTAAAGTGCTGCAATAAACATAGGAGTGCATACAGATTTTTGAATTGGAGTTTTGGATTTCTCCGGGTAGATGCCTAGGAGTGGAATTACTGGATCATAGGGTAGTTCCATTTTCAGATTCCTGAGATACCTCCATACTGTTTTCCATAGTGGCTGCACTAATCTGCAGTCCCACCAACAGTGCACTAGCGTTCCCTTTTCTCCACATCCGCGCCAGCATTTGTTGTTTGTTGATTTATTGATAATAGCCATTTTGACTGGAGTGAGGTGGTATCTCATTGTGGTTTTTATTTGCATTTCTCTGATGGTTAGTGAGGTTGAGCATTTCTTCATATGTCTTCTTGCCTTCTGTATGTCCTTCTTAGAGAAATGTCTCCCCAAGTCCTCTGCCCATTTCTTAATTGGGTTGTTTGTTTTTTTGGAGTTGAGTTGAGTAAGTTTTTTATAGATTTGTGATATTAATCCCTTATCAGATATATCATTGGCAAATATCTTTTCCCATACAGTAGGATCCCTTTTTGTTTTATTGATGGTTTCCTTTGCTGTGAAAAAACTTTTTAGTTTGATGTAATCCCACATGTTTATTTTTTCTCTTACTTCGCTCGCGCGAGGGGATATATCAGTGAAAATCTTACTCCGGGTAATGTCCATGAAGTTTCTTCCTATATTTTCTTCTAGATATTTTATGGTTTCAGATCTTACATTTAAGTCTTTAAGCCATTTTGAATTTGTTTTTGTATATGGTGTAAGGAGGTGGTCCAGCTTCATTTTCTTGCATGTGTCCGTCCAGGTTTCCCAACACCACTTATTGAACAGACTATCTTTACCCCATCGTACATTCTTGCTTCCATTGTCGTAGATTAGATGGGCATATAGGCATGGATTTACGTCTGGACTCTCTATTCTGTTCCATTGATCTATGTATCTATTTTTATGCCAGTACCATGTTGTTTTGATTACTGTAGCCTTGTAGTATAGTTTGAAATCAGGTATCGTTATACCTCCCACTTTGTTCTTATTTCTCAAGATTGCTGAGGCTATCCGGGGTCTTTTATGGTCCCATATAAATTTTAGGATTATATGTTCTATTTCTGTGAAAAACGTCGTTGGTAGTTTGATAGGAATTGCGTTGAATATGTATATTGCCTTAGGCAGTATGGACATTTTAATTATATTAATTCTTCCTATCCATGAACATGGAATGTGTTTCCATCTATTTATGTCTTCTTTCATTTCTTTCTTCAGTGTTGTATAATTTTCTGAGTACAGATCCTTTACATCTTTGGTTAGATTTATTCCCAGATATTTTATAGTCTTTGGAGCAATTGTAAATGGAATTGTTTTTTTAATTTCTCCTTCTGCTATTTTATCATTGGTATATACAAATGCAACTGATTTCCGAATATTAATTTTATATCCTGCTACTTTACTAAATTCATCTATCAGTTCTAATAGTTTCTTGGTGGAGTTTTTAGGGTTCTCTATATATAGTATCATATCATCTGCATATAATGATAATTTTACTTCCTCCTTACCAATTTGGATGCCTTTTATTTCTTTCTCTTGTCTGATTGCTGTGGCTAGAACTTCCAGCAGTATGTTGAATAGAAGTGGAGAAAGTGGGCAACCTTGTCTTGTTCCTGATCTTAGGGGGAATGGTTTTAGCTTTTCCCCATTGAGTATGATGTTAGCTGTGGGTTTGTCATATATGGCCTTTATTATGTTAAGATATGATCCCTCTATTCCCACTTTCTTAAGGGTTTTTATCATAAAAGGTTGCTGTATTTTATCAAATGCTTTTTCTGCATCTATTGATATGATCATGTGATTTTTATTTTTCATTTTGTTAATGTGGTGTATCACATTAATTGATTTGCGGATGTTGAACCACCCCTGCATACCAGGGATGAATCCCACTTGATCATGGTGTATGATCTTTTTAATGTATTGCTGAATTCTGTTTGCTAATAATTTGTTGAGAATTTTTGCATCTATGTTCATTAGAGATATCGGCCTGTAGTTTTCTTTCTTTGTGGTGTCTTTGTCTGCTTTTGGGATCAGGGTGATAGTGGCTTCGTAAAAAGTGTTTGGGAGTCTTCCTTCCTTCTGGATTTTTTGGAAGAGCTTGAGGAGAATAGGTGATAATTCTTTTTTGAACGTTTTGAAAAATTCACCTGTAAAGCCATCTGGTCCAGGGCTTTTGTTTGTTGGGAGATTATTGATTACTGATTCAATTTCCCTGGTGGTAATCAGACTGTTCAGGCTTTCTGTTTCTTCTTGAGTTAGCTTTGGAAGGTTGTGCGCCTCTAGAAAATTGTCCATTTCTTCAAGGTTGTCAAATTCGTTGGCATATAGTTGCTCATAGTAATTTCTTACAATTTTTTGTATTTCTGTGGTGTCTGTTGTCACTTCTCCTCTTTCATTTCTGATTTTATTAATTTGGGTCCTCTCTCTCCTTTTTTTAATGAGTCTGGCTAAAGGTTTGTCAATTTTGTTTATCTTCTCTAAGAACCAACTCTTGGATTCATTGATCTTTTGTATTGTTTTTCTGGTTTCTATTTCATTTATTTCTGCTCTGATCCTTATTATCTCCTTCCTTGTGCTCCCTTTGGGTTTATTTTGCTGTTCTTTTTCCAGATCCCTTAAGTGTGAAGATAAACTGTCAATTAGTGATGTTTCTTGTTTCTTTAGGTAGGCCTGCAGTGCTATGAACTTCCCTCTTAGGACTGCTTTCGCAGCATCCCATAGATTTTGGGTCGTCGTGTTCTCATTCTCATTTGTCTCAAGATATCTTTTGATTTCTTCTTTGATCTGCTGCTTGACCCATTCATTATTTAGCAACATGTTATTCAGCCTCCATGAATTGGTGTATCTTCCTGGTTTTTTTCCCCTGTAGTTCATTTCTAATTTCATAGCACTGTGGTCAGAGAAGACAATTGGTATGATTTCAATTTTCTTAAATTTATCGAGGCTTGTCTTGTGTCCTAACATATGATCTATTTTAGAAAATGTTCCATGAGCACTTGAGAAGAACGTGTATTCTGCAGCATTGGGGTGAAATGCTCTGAAAATATCAATTAAGTCCAACTGCTCCAAAGTATCATTTAAGGCTGTTGTTTCCATATTGATTTTCTGTCTGGAGGACCTGTCCCTTGTTGTCAGAGGTGTGTTGAAGTCCCCTACTATGATAGTGTTGCTGTTGATCTCTGTCTTTATGTCCATCAGTACCTGTTTTATATATTTAGGTGCTCCTATGTTAGGTGCATAGATGTTTACTAGGGTTATGTCCTCTTGTCGGATTGATCCCTTTATTATTATATAGTGCCCATCTTTGTCTTTTAATATTTTTTTCATTTTAAAGTCTATTTTGTCAGATATAAGTATTGCAACTCCAGCTTTTTTTTTGCTTCCATTTGCATGAAATATGTTACTCCAACCCTTCACTTTCAGCCTGTGTGTGTCTTTTGATCTGAAATGAGTCTCTTGTATACAGCATATACAAGGGTCTTGTTTCCTTATCCACTCAGCCACCCTATGTCTCTTGATTGGAGCGTTTAATCCATTTACATTTAAAGTGATTATTGATAGGTACATAGTTATTGCCATTTTTAGATTTGTAGTAAATTGTTTTCATCTTTCTTCTATTTACAGAAGTCCTTTTAGTATTTCTTGCAATGCTGGCTTGGTTGTCATAAATTCTTTCAGTTTGTTCTTTTCTGGGAAGCTCTTTATCTCTCCATCAACTTTAAATGATAGCCTTGCTGGATAAAGCAATCTAGGTTGTAGGCCTTTGTGTTCCATCACTTTGAGTATCTCCTGCCACTCCCTCCTTGCCTTCAATGTTTCTGTAGAAAAGTCATTTGATAGTCTTATGGGAGTTCCCTTGTATGTAACCTTCTGCCTTTCTCTTGCTGCTTTCAAGATTCTCTCTTTGTCTTTAAGCTTTGCCATTTTAACTATAATGTGTCTTGGTGTGGGCCTGTTTGGGTTTATCCTGGTTGGAACTGCACTTCCTGGGCTTGTATGTTGGTTTCCTTCATCAGGTTAGGGAAGTTTTCTGACATTATTACCTCAAATATGTTCTCAATCCCTTGCTTCTTCTCTTCGCCTTCTGGTATTCCTATGATGCGCATGTTGTTGCGTTTGATGTTATCCCAGAGGTCTCTTAACCCATCTTCATTGTTTTTTATTCTTTTTTTTTTCTGTTGTTCAGTTTGAGTGATCTCTGCTAACTTGTCTTCTAAGTCGCTGATTCGATCCTCTGCTTCATCTAACCTGCTGGTCATTCCTTCAAGTGAGTTCTTAATTTCGGTAATTGTGTTTTTTAGTTCTAGCTGGTTGTTCGTTAAGATTTCTACATCCTTTTTTAGCTCTAACTGGTTGTTCTTTATGATTTCTATATCCTTCTTTATGTCTTCTCTAAGCTCCTTAAACATTCTTATCACCAGTGTTCTGAACTCTGTCTCTGACATGTTGGTTACCTCTGCTTCATTTGGTTCCAGTTGTGGAGGTTTCTTCTGTTCTTTTATTTGGGACATGTTTCTTTGTCTCCCCATTCTGACTGACTCTCTGTGTTTGCTTTGATGTATTAGGAAGATCCCCTAGAGCTCTTAGTTCTTGCTGGGTTATCTTATGTAGTATGTGTCTTTTATATTTGACTTGGACTACTTCGTTCTTCTCTGAATGTGCTCCACAGGAGGCTCGTGTATTTAGTATATCGTCCTGTTCAAGAAGAACTTTGATTGCTTTTTGCTTGTGAGTAGGTGGGCTTAACTCCTAGGCCGTCTAGTTGTGAAACTTGGCTCTGCTCACCACAGGGTGTTCTGCTGGGTGAGGGTTGGCCACTTAAATGAGGTTTGGCCTCTATGGGCTCTTGTGCCTTCAGAGAATTCCCTCTGGGTGTGTGGCTTGTAGGTCAAACTCGGTAGTACTCTGGTTTGGTCCAGAGTTGGCTTCTGGAAAATGTTGAATCTTGTGCCTCTTAAGCTGGGCCCTGGTAGGGCAGTTTCAGCACAAATCAAGTTACCAAGTACAACAACAACAACAACAAAGAAAACAAATCAAGTACATTCACAAATAAAATACAACCGACAATCCCCCCTCAACATAGGCAAAGATATCAAAGCAATAATGACAGAACAAAGCAAATCACTACAAGCAGAAAAAAAAAAAAAAAAAAAAAAAGGAAGTACCAAGCAAAGCAAAACAGAAAGCAGAACCAGTCTTGGCTTAAGCCCACCAGGTAATCTCCAGGTTGTCCTCTGCTGTGCCAAAGAGTTCCCTGCCTATTGCGCAGGCAGCGCTGGTCACCTGGTGCCCAGAGTGAATTTGGGAGTGTAGATTTAAATGCGAGGGGCTGAGGGGTCTGGATGACAGTTTTCAGAGAGACCATGCAGTTTCTGTCCTTTCCTGCACAAATGCACACTGAGAGTAGCTCCACCAGCCCTGTGGTCAGTATTCCTGAGTCTTAGGGCCCTCCTTCCATGGGTGACTTGTAGGTCAAACCCGGTAGTACTCTGGTTTGGTCCAGAGTTGGCTTCTGGATATGTTGAATCTTGTGCCTCTTAATCTGGGCCCTGGTAGGGCAGTTTCAGCACAAATAAAGTTACCAAGTACAACAACAACAACAACAACAACAAGGAAAACAAATCAAGTACATTCGCATGTAAAATACAACCGACAATCCCCACTCAACATAGGCAAAGATATCAAAGAAATAAAGACAGAACAAAGCAAATCACAACAAGCAAGGAAAAGAAAAAAAAAGAAGAGAAAGAAAGAAAAAAAAGAAAAAGAAAAGAAAGGAAAAAAGAGAAGAACAAAGCAAAACAACACAAAACAAAACAAAAACAAAAGCAAAAAAACAAAAAAGCAAAACAAAACAAACAAACAAACAAACAAACAAACAAAAAATCACCAAGCAAAGCAAAACAGAAAGCAGCACCAGTCTTGGCTTAAGCCCACCAGGTAATCTCCGGGTTGTCCTCCGCTGTGCCAAAGAGTTCCCTGCCTAGTGCACAGGCAGCGCTAGTCACCTGGTGCCCAGAGTGAATTTGGGAGTGTAGATTTAAATGCGAGGGGCTGAGGGATCTGGATGACAGTTTTCAGAGAGACCATGCAGTTTCTGTTCTTTCCTGCACAAATGCACACTGAGAGTAGCTCCACCAGCCCTGTGCCCAGTACTCCTGAGTCTTAGGGCCCTCCTTCCGTGGGTGACTTGTAGGTCAAACCCGGTAGTACTCTGGTTTGGTCCAGAGTTGGCTTCTGGATATGTTGAATCTTGTGCCTCTTAAGCTGGGCCCTGGTAGGGCAGTTTCAGCACAAATAAAGTTAGCAAGTACAACAACAACAACAACAACAAAGAAAACAAATCAAGTACATTCACAAATAAAATACAACCGACAATCCCCACTCTACATAGGCAAAGATATCAAAGAAATAAAGACAGAACAAAGCAAATCACAACAAGCAGAAAAAAGAAAAAAAAAGAAGAGAAAGAAAGAAAAATAAAATAAAATAAAATAAAAAAATAAAAAATAAAAAATAAAAATAAAAAAATAAATAAAAATAAAGACCACCAAGCAAAGCAAAACAGAAAGCAGCACCAGTCTTGGCTTAAGCCCACCAGGTGATCTCTAGGTTGTCCTCCGCTGTGCCAAAGAGTTCCCTGCCTAGTGCGCAGGCATCGCTAGTCACCTGGTGCCCAGAGTGAATTTGGGAGTGTAGATTTAAATGCGAGGGGCTGAGGGGTCTGGATGACAGTTTTCAGAGAGACCATGCAGTTTCTGTCCTTTCCTGCACAAATGCACGCTGAGAGTAGCTCCAACAACCCTGTGCCCAGTACTCCTGAGTCTTAGGGCCCTCCTTCCAAGGATGAGTGGGAGGGGGCGGGCGGGAGATCTCTAAGCTGCTGAAAGCCGGGAGCTGCGACTGCCGCTTACTGCTGAACTCAGGGATTGCTTCCGCGGTTGCCCTTGCCCCGCCGCAGGCCAGCCAGAAAGGGTGGGGCCTGGGGATGGAGGGGTCTCCTCCCTCCCAGGCCAGCCACTCACACTCCTCCCGCAGGCCTGAAAAGGTGGTGGCTGGGGGTGTGGGAGTCTCCTCTCTCCTCGTCCAGCGAAAATCCCCTCCTCCCAGCCTCTTCCGATGGTCAGAGCTGGCTGCCAATCTTCCCAGCGCCTGAGCGCAGACGCCCCTCTGTAATCTGACACTGTTTCTCAGTTAGGGGTAGTTTGAGTCTCTGGAAGGGCGGGGGGAGGATTCGAAAAGCGCGGTGAGGGGCCCAGGTGTGGCGTCTCAGTTCTTTGTCTGCCCTAGGGCCCACGAGCTGCCCGCCCCGGCGGGAGCGATCAACTGTGGGACGCAGGGAAAGAGCTCACCTCCTGGACCCTACGCTCTCCGCCACACCCTGGGCTCCCGTGGGACTCTAGAGCCCCGGGTGCTGCCCTCCACTTTTTCTGTGAGCACGCTCCTCCCCCCCCGCTCGCCCACCTAGTGCACCTCAAAGCAAACCTTCCACGAGCCTCCGTCCGACCTGGGAGCCGCGCAGCAACGCTGCACGGCCTGTGCTCCGCTTCCAGGAGTCTGCGTTCCGTAGTCCCGGCGCCGCCGGCCTCGGCTCCGCGTGGGTGGGGGTGGGGGGGCGCGCTTCCACTTCGCTGTCCCGCCTCCTCCCCTGCTTGTAATCCGCGCACACCTTCAGGCAAATTCCTCTACGAGTCTCCCCGCTGTTCTGCGTGTTCTATATCTCCCTGTGTCTTTAGAGCTGCAGTTTACCGCCAGCCGCCGCCGGCTTGATTCCACCGCGCGACCGCGCGTTTCCTCTCCGCTCCCTTCTTTCTTCCCCTGCTCGCCCAATTTGCGCAGCTTCAAGTAATCCTTACACGAGTCTCTTAGGAGTCTCTTAGCTGTTCTGCGTGATGAGCGAAGAGTTGTTTGATGGGTTATATGTCCCGTTTGTAATAAAATCCGGAGGAGAACTCAGAAAATGTGCCCCGCTGCCGCCATTCCTATGACGTCACCCCTCCCAATTTGTACTTCTTAATCCCATCCCCTTTTTCACCCAGCTCCCCAACCTGCCTCCCCTCTAGGAACCATCAGTTTGTTCTCGGTATCTATGAGTCTGTTTCTGTTTTGTTTGTTCTGTTCTATAGATTCCACATATAAGTGAGGTCCCATGATATTTGTCTTTCTCAGCCTGACTTATTTCACTTAGCATAATAGGCGCTAGGTCCATCGATCTTGTCACAAATGATAACATTTCATTCATTTGTATGGTCGAATAATATTCCATTGTGTGTATGTATCAAATCTTCTTTATCCAATTGTCTGTTAATGAACACTTGGATTGCTTCCATATCTTGGCTATTGTAAATGGGACTGCAATGAATGTAGGGGTGCAGGTATCTTTTCGAATTAGTATTTTGGATTTCTTTGGGTGAATACTCAGAAGTGGAATTCCTGGGTCATAAGGTAGTTCTATTTGTAATTTTTTCAAGTATCTTTAAGCCCACCATCAGTGCACGAGGATTTCCTTTTCCCCATATTGTCGCCAACACTTGTTTGTTGATTTGTTGATGATAGCCATTCTGACAGCTGTGAATTAATAGCTCCTTGTGATTTTAACTTGCATTTCTCTGGTGATTAGTGACTTAGGGCATCTTTTTATATCTATTGGCCATCTGTATGTCCTCTTTGGAGAAATGTCTAGTCAGCTCCTGTGTTCATTTTTTAATTGGATTGTTTGTTTTCTTATTTTTGAATTGTGTAAGTTCTTTATAAATTTTGGATATTAATGCCTTATCAGATATATGAGGTCAGGTAATTAAGTTTGTGAACTCATCCTAGAAAAAGTGCTACATACCTCATTGCTGAATATCACTATGGTCACCTTTGAAGTACTTCCCTTGGGAAGCTATGCACCAATGTCAGTGCCTAGTCCACACTTCAAAGCAATTTTGGAACTCTTTCTAGAATGGCCATCACAGTTGTCATTGTATTACCCTTGATGTCCTGAATGTCTTCAGAATGTCTTCCTTTCAATAGTTCCTTTATCTTTGGGTAAAGAAAGAAGTCATTGGGGGCCAGATCAGGTGAGTAGGGAAGGTGTTCCAATACAGTGATTTGTTTACTGGCTAAAAACGCCCTCAGAGACAGTACCATATGAACTGGTATATTGCCGTGATGCAAAAGCCATGAATTGTTTGCGAAAAGTTCAGGTCGTCTAACTTTTTATGCAGCATTTTCAGCACTTTTAAGTAGTAAACTTGATTAACTGTTTGTCCAGTTGGTACAAATTCATAATGAATAATCCTTTTGATATCAAAAAAAGGTTAGCAACATCGTTGCAACAAGTTCGTGAATTTAGTTGCCAGACCTCGTTTCATTGGCGAGTATCTTCTCCCATTCAGTATGCTGTCTTTTGGTTTTGTTGATGGTTTCCTTTGCTGTGCAAAAATATTTAGTTTGATGTACTCCAATTTGTTTATTTTTTCTTTTGTTTCCCTTGCCCGAGAAGATAGATCAGAAAAAAATATCCCTAAGAGAAATGTCACAGAGTTTACTGTCTATATTTTCTTCTAGGAGTTTTATGGTTTTGGGTCTTACATTTAAATATTTAATGCATTTGAGTTTATTCTTGTATATGGTGTTAAGTATGTGGTCCACTTTCTTTTTCTTTTCTTTTTCTTTTTTTCTTTTTTTGCATGTATCTGTCCAGATTTCCCATCACTATTTATTCAATAGACTGTCTTTATCCCCCTGTATGTTCTTGCCTCCTTTCCAATAGATTAAATGGTTGTATATGCATGGATTTCTTTCTGGGCTCTCTGTTATATTCCATTGATCTGTGTGTCTGTACCATGCTGTTTTGATTACTATAGCCTTATAGTTTGATATCAGGTAGCATGACTCCTCCTTTTTTTTACCCCGTTGAGTTTGCTGTGGCTATTTGGGGCCTTTTGTGGTACATTTTACAACTTATTTGTTCTACTCTTGTGAAAAATGCCATTGGTATTTTGATAGGGATTTCACTGAGTCTGTAGATTGCTTTGGGTAGTATGGACATTTTAACGATGCTAATTCTTATTCATGAGCATGGTATATGCTATCTTTTTTGTGTGTGTATCTTCTTTAGTTTCTTCTGTGTCATACAGTTTTCTGAGTGTAGGTCTTTTACCTCCTTGGTTAAATATATTCCTTACTATTCCAACTTATTTGATTGAATTTTTTCCCATTTACTCCAGTTTTTTAAAATATTTTTATCAAACTATAGCTAGCATACAATATTATGTAGTTTCAGGTATATACCATAATTATTCAAGATTTTTATACCTAAAGAAGTGATCACCATGATAAGTTCACCATTTGACACAATACCACACTATTACAATATCATTGACAATATTTCCTATGCTGTATATTATATCAGTTTTACAGCATAGGGGTTAGACATTTATATAATTTAGGAAGTGATCTTCTAACTAGTCTGCTATCCACCTGGCACTATACATAGTAATTACCATATTATTGATTATGTTTCCTATTCTTTACATCCTATTGACTTTTTTGTAACTTCCAATTTGTATTTCTTAATCCCTTCACCTTTTTTACCCTGCCTTCAAGCACCTTCTGTCTATCACCCCGATAAATCTAGTCCCCATCTACACCATATATAGTTATTACATTATTATTGACTGTATTCCTTGTGCTATACCCTACATTGCCGTTACTACTTTGTAATAACCAATTTGTACTTCTTAATCCCTTTCCCTTTTTCAACCATCCCTCTAACACCTCTCCCATTTGGCAACCATCAAAAAGTTCTCTGTATCTATGAGTGTTTCTGTTTCATTTGTTTGTTTATTTTGTTCTTTAGATTCCAATTGGAAGTGAAATCATAATGACATTTATCTATTGCTGTCTTGACTCCACTCAGCACAATACACTCTAGGTCCATCTGTGTTGTAGCAGATGGCAAGATTTCATTCTCTCTAATAGCTGAGGAATATTCCATTGTACATATGTTCCACCTCTTGTTTATCCATTCATCCATTCAGGGACAGCAAGGCTTCCTTCATATCTTGGCCATTGTAAATAATGCAGCAGTGAATGTATTGATGAACACGTCCCCTTGAAGTAGCATTTTGGGTTTCTTTGGATAAATACCCTGAAGTGGGATTACTGGATTCTTCTTTGTCTCCTCTAAGAGCCTTGTTGTAAATTTTATTTTGTCTGATATAAGTATTGCTACTCAGCTTTTTGGGGGGCGATGTTCCATTTTCATGAAATAACTTTTTCCATCCCTTGACTTTCAGTCTGTCTGTGTCTTTTGATCTGAAGTTAGTCTCTTGTAGGCAGCAGATATAAGGGTCTTGTTTTCTTATCCATTCAGCCACTCTATGTCTTTTGATTGGAGCATTTAATACGTTTACATTTAAAGTAATAGGTATGTAATTATTGCCATTTTATTATTCATATTTTTTCTTTTTTTCTTCCCTCATCTTAAAGTTAAGTCCCTCAAAGTTTTCTTGTCATACTGGTTTGGTGGTGATGAACTCCTTTAGCTTTTTCTTGTCTAGGAAGCTCTTTATGTGTTCTTCTATTCTAAACGATAGCTTTGCTAAGTAGAGTAATCTTGGTTGTAGGTCCTTTCTTTTCATCACTTTCAATATTTCGTGCCAGTCCCCTCTGGCCTGCTAATTTTCTGTTGAGAAATCAGCTGATAGTCTTATGGGAGTTTCCTTGTAGGTAACTAACTGCTTTTCTCTTGCTGCTTTTAAGTTTTTTTTTGTCTTTAATCTTTGGTATTTTAATTATGCTGTGTCTTTGTGTGGGCATCTTTGGGTTCATTTTTTTTGGAACTTCCTGCACTTCCTGGGTTTCAGGATCCATTTCCTATGCTAGGTTAGGGAAGTTTTCAGTCATTATTTCTTCAAATACGTTTTCAATTCCTTGTTGTCTCTTCTCCTTCTGGTACCCCAGTGATGCAAATATTGGTATGCTTGATGTTGTCCCAGGAGTTTTCTTAAACTCTCTTCCTTTTTTTGGATTCTTTTTTCTTTGTGCTGTTCTTCAATGTCTTACAATTTTCTGAGTTCAAATTTTTTTTACTTCCTTGGTTAAATTTATTCTTAAATTTATTTTTTTGATGCAGTTGTAAATGGGATTGTTTTATTAATTTCTCTTTGTGATTGTTTATAAAACTGCAACTGATTTCTGAATATTAGTTTCATGTCCTGTTACTTTCCTAAATTCATTTATCAGTTCTAATAGTTTTTTGGTGGAATCTTTCAGGATCACTATATGTAGTATCATGTCATCTGTAATAATGATAGTTTTACTTCTTCCTTTCCTATATGGATGCCTTTTATTTCTGTTTCTTGTCTGATTGTTGTGGATAGGACTTGCAGTACTATGTGGAATAAAAGTGGTGGAAGTGGACATCCTTGTCTTGTTCCTGATCTTAAGGGGAATGCTTCTACCTTTTTCCCCATTGAGTATGATGTTAGCTGTGGTTGTGTCATATATGGCCTTCATTATGTTGAGATATGTTCCATCTTTACCCACTTTTCTGAGAATTAGACTGTTTATTTGAGGTTTTTCTTGTTTCTTGAGGTAGGCCTCTATTGCCAAGAATTTCTCTATTATGACTGGTTTCATTGTGTCCCATAGATTTGGATTTGTTGTTTTTTCATTTTCATTTGTCTCATGGTAGCTTTTGATTTCTTCCTCGATCTTGTCATTGACCCGTTCATTATTTAGTAGCATGGTATTTAGCTTCCATGTGTTGGTATGTTTTTCAATTCTTTTTTTCTTGTAATTGATTCTTAGTTTCATAACATTGTGGTCAGAGAAAATGCTGTATATTGATTTCAGTCTTTTTAGGCTTATTGAGACTTGTTGAGACTTGGCCTAACATGTGGTCTATCTTGGAAAATGTTCCATGTGCACTTTAAAAAGAATGTATATTTGGGTGCTTTGAGGTGAGATGCTCTAAAAATATCAATTATATCCATCTGGTCTAGTGTGTCATTTAAGGCTGCTTTTTCCTTGTAAATTTTCTGTCTGGTAGATGTATCCATTGGTGACAATGGGGTGTTCAAGTCCCCTACTATGATTGTATTACTGTTGATCTCTCTCTTTATGTCGGTCAATATTTGCTGTATATATTTAGGTGCTCCTATGCTGGGTGCATAATAAAGGTGATACCCTCTTGTTTATATAAAGGTGATACCCTGTTGTTGATCGATCCCTTTATCGTTGTGTAACATCCCTCTTTGTCTGTCATTATAGCCTTTGTTTTACAGTTTTTCGTTTGTTTGCTATCCCAGATTTTTTTGATTACTATTTGTATAAAATAATATTTTTCCATCCCTTTCACTCTGTGTGTCTTTCAATCTGAAGTGGGTATCTGGTAGACAGCATATATGTGAGTCTTGTTTTCTTATCCATTCAGCTATCCAATGTCTTTTGATTGGAGCATTTAATCCTTTTACATTACAAGTGATTATTGATAGATAAATAGTTATTGCCATTTTATTACTCATTTTTCTTTTTTTCTTTTATTCTTAAAGAAGTCCCTTTAACATTTCTTGTGATCCTCGTTCAACGGTGATAAACTTCTTTAGCTTTTTCTTTTCTGGGAAGCTCTTTATCCTTCCATTTTAAAAAATAGCCTTGCTGAGTAGAATAGTCTTGGTTGTACATCCTTACTTTTGATTATTTTGAATATTTCGTGCCAATCCTTTAATTGCCTGCAAAGTTTCTGTTGAGAAATCAGCTGACAATCTTATGGAAGCTCCCTATAAGTTACTATTTGCCAGAGCCTGCTGGTACCTATTGAGACCACCATTTGGGTGTGCCACTTGTGGGGCTAATTGATTGGTGCTCTGCTGTGGTCTAAAGCTGACCTCCATGTATGTTGGGTTTGGAGCCTTTTGGGAGGGGCTCTGGTGCAGGCCCAGGTCAGCCACTGCCTGTGGCTGGCTGGAGACTATGTCGTAGGAGCTACAAAGCGTCTCTGTAGTTGGTTGCTTCCTGTGTTAGACCAGGAGACCCACGGGAGAGGCCATGCTGTGAAGCAAGAATGGCTGCCACCAATACCAGGCCTGGGGTAGCTCTGCAAAAGCCCACAACATCCCAAGGCCTGCTGCTGCCTGGTAGCTCTCATAATTCTCAGCTGCTGATAAAACCCCGTGTAGTATGTAAGTTGGGTGTGGCGGGATCTTAGAATCACCAGGGTTGGACGAGTGGTGTTCATTAGGTTAGATTCTGGTTAGGTGCCAGTGCTGAGCTAGGAACTACTCAGCAAAAGTCTCAAAGCACACTGAAGCCAGCTGTTGCCTGCCTTGGGCCCTTGGACCTCCGAGAGTTGTCTTAGAAAGAGTGCAATGTGGGTGGTACTGGCTGCTGCTGGGAAATTCCCTCTGGCATTGTGTGAGTTGGGTGGAGCAGGGTCCTAGGGAGTCACAGTATGGAAGGAGTGGAGCTTATCTGGCTAATTCAAATTCAGATTTGACCCTGTGGAGGAGGGCTTAACACAGGAAATATGGTCCCCACCTGCCTGTTGTAAGGGTGGAGGATTCTATAGATGGAAAATGGCAACAGCCCCTGCAGTCCTTGCCTTGAAGCCACACAGCTCGGTCTCTTCCTTTTGACATCTCCCAAGGCACTGTCCCTCTTCTGGAGCCCAGAGTGAGTGCCTGTGAGCTAGTGATTCTGTGAGCAGGCCCTTTAAGAGTACATCTGGTTTTCCTGCAGCCTTCCATCCCATCGGGATGGTAGGAATCCCCACTGTTTTACACAGCCAGATGATTTGGGGGTTCCTCTTCTTGGCACCTGTACTTCAAGCTGAGGAGTCTGTTGTGGAATTGCAGCCCTCGCTCCTGGCCAGGGGAAGCTCCATGGCTGAGATATCCCTCCTGATTCTCAACCGCTACACACAAGTGTAAGGCCAGCCCATTCTGCCTCTCCACCCCTCCTTCTGGTCTCAACATGGTTACTTCTTTATATGGTTAGTTATAAAACTTCTGTTCAGATATACTTCAGATGGTTCTCCAGGTTGATTGTTCTACAATTTAGTTGTAATTTTAACATGGTCACTGGAGCAGGCAAGCACAGCATTTATCCACTTCGACATCTTGGATCTTCCCCCACTCTCCACCTGATTGAAATCATTTTGAGCTAGGTTTGCACAGGTACTGCTAGTGAAATGGAAGAGGTTGTAACCACTACTAAGTTAAACCAGAACCATTACTATGTCCCTAAGATGTGTGTGTTCAAGTCTGTGAAGATGTGTTCATGAAGAATGGGAAAGAAAAGCAGCAAGGTAGCTCCTATAGTTTGGTGTCACATGTCAATTCCTCACTCCTATGCTGTAACTATTCTCCCAGCCGTCACTTTGGAGTGTGTTTCTTCAGATTTTATCTGCCTTTCAGTGTGGATGGAATAGGTCATTTTAAACCCTATTCCGGTATAAGCAATCATATGCCTTACTATTTCATGGAATAAAAGTAACGATTCTTGTCTGAGAGTTGATTTCACTCTGGGGCTGTTTGGAAAAACTGTTTTATGCTTAGCAAAACATTTCCTTATTTTCCTTGACCAGGTCAAAGTGAGGTTGGATTCCCTAAAGTCTACAGAGATATTCCATATTGGCATTTTCTGTCCCCATCCAGGTCCACATGGGAGGAGAAGGGATTAAAGATTAGTGATGTAGGAGTGTGGCCTAGTACGGTACCAGCCACTGAGAAGTGATGCTCTTGTTTGACAACCTCTGGCAGTGTCAGACAGACAGCAGCGCATTGCCTCGGCTTCTTCTGGGTTGTCTTTGCCAAAACGCTTGCTGTAATACAGGCATATCTGAATTAATTCCTTTATCATTTGTATATTTGTTACAAATATACCAAATTTTATAATGCACACAATCGAAATCACAACATATACATAATTTTAGACATAAATATTGTCAAAATTGATATATACAAATATATCAACATTTGAGTATAGTGTTCTCTCAAAATGCTACTAAACATTTTTTCTGGTTCTAAAAATAATCGTATTGTACAGCCTGAAGGTCCATTAGGAACAAGAAGAAGGTGGGATGTCCTTGATCCCAACCTCCCTAGGGAACCACAGATATTTGCTCTGTGTGGTGTCCGAAGTTTTAAAAGCGTTTATAAATATGTGTCATCTAAATAGGATGAAACTAGTATAAAGTTGTTTTGACCCTAGTAATATGTCATAGTCATGTCTTGATGTTGGTAGATACGGATTTTTCTTATCCTTTTAAACCACTTTGTAGTGTTACACTGAACAGGTGATAACCACAATTTAACTTCTTAGCTGTTAATGGTGGTTTTCTTAGTTGTTTCCAATTTTTTTCCTATAATGAATAACACCAAAGTGTTGTATTCACATGTTTGTGCCCTTATCTACTTATCCAAATTGTTTTCTTTATGTAAGTTCTTTGACAATTTTCTGGGTCAGTGAATATGCCCAGTATTTATTAAAAGGCTATCCCAGATTAATACAACTCTACACAAGAATGACTGTATTTGTTTGACAGGTTTCTCATCAACATAGGGCATTTTTGATTTGAAGGTCATTTTTGAACTCACAAGGTTCTTATGCTATTATTGAATCTCATTCTTCCTCCTTTCTATATGCAGTAGCCTCGTGATTTCTGTACTTCAACTGTTTAAGTTATATAAGAAAGGTAATAGGAAACAAACTAACAAGAATGATAACCTCTAAAGATACTAAGTTAATTTAAAAAGTAACTATTTTTTAAACCAAAAGTAAATTTGGCAATTTATGCATTTGGGTTAGCATTAATGAACATGACTTTGCTAATGTGGCATTTAAGGGAATGTTTCAGTTGTATTCAGGCACTTTCAAAGCTTGTAGATTTTTAGACTATCACGAAAATACAGATTTTGAGGCCACCATCACATTTGTCTCTTATCGTCCTACCTCCTCATTATTCTATACCCCACTGGGCTGACTTCCAATCTGACAGGATTTTAATCTTCCCCTGGTTTCATGGGAGATGGTATCCAGAGTATCTAAAATTCATAGGTAAACCTCCTATTGGTTGATCTTCTCCACACTAATGCAGATGACTTCAAATCACAAACAAAAAAATTCCCTTTCCATCAAGAGATTAAAAAGAATGTTTATCTTGGGCACAAATTCCCAGCTAAATTTTGCTGTGTAGTTTTGAGTAATATCAGCAGATTTTCAAGGAGTTGGGAATGGAAGCAAGTGGGTTACTCCTCTGTGAAAAGTGATTGATAATGGAGGAAAGACTGTTAATCTCATATTTGCTCTTGACTGACAGCTAAGCCCCAAGAAGAGAATTAATGTCACTTATACATGTGCCTGAAGTCAGTAGTATTAATTTCTCTTTATTATGTAAGAATTTCAACTTAAATTATAGAGTGTAACTGTACCTGGCACAGGATTGATTGATCCAAGGTACATTTTAACAGTGGGGGAGGATATCAGTAGGAGGATTGTTAACAAATAAACTTACTATGTTTTTAATTAGGCAATCAAGGTTTGCATGTATTGAAAGCATTTTTCCAAGTATATTGCATATATTGTAGTATTATAATATAGTAATAACCAGTATTTTTCATGTGCTTATTCAGTGAATGGATTATTCAGGTATAAGAAATTATGGAGGGTAGCTTTATTTCAAAGTTGAGGGAATTTAATCTCAAGGAGGTAAGTGACTTGCCAAGAGGCAGCCAAGTAGCTAGAACTCACCCTGAAGATCTTAAACTTGGCTGACTCCTGTTTTAAAGTTTTCGCACTTGACCAGAATACTCTGTTGACTCCCGTGGTCATGGGACAGATTTAGAATCTAGCATAGTATTGGCCATTCCTTTTGGTACCATTTGAATAAAGTTCAAATTCACTATCTTTTCTGTGTTCCCTGTGTTCCTGAAACATTGCAGCCCTCTCTGATGTACAAGTACATTATTGGCTAAAAATCTTTCCATAAACTGCAACAAATTGGTGATGGTTTCTATGACAGAAAGAGAAATAATTTTCCACTAAGACAGCAAATTGTTGGATAAACAAATTGTGGTATTTTCATATAATGGGATTCTCTACCGTAATCAAAAAAGAACAAACCACTACTACCTGGAACATGGAAATTCTCACAGATGCAGTGATAAGTGAAAACAAACAAAATAAGAGACTGGTGCATGATTCCATTAATTGTATGTGGTGATACTAACTGGGGGCTGGACAGGTCATCAGGGAGGCTTCTGGGTACGGGAAATATTTGTCTGTGTCTGGTCTGAGGTTGCATCTGTGAAAGTTCATACAGCTATACACTTAAGGTTTGTGTACTTTACTATTTTCTATTATACCTGAATTAACAATGAACATAAAAAATAAATCGTAACACACATTTCATCCAGGGCCTCAGTGTCTATGGGAGGGTCCTTTTAATTTAAGGACCTCTGCATTTTAGAGTTGATGCTTAATGCAACCTCTTATTGGCACCCAACTTACGTGTGGGCCAGTTACCTGACAACCTTGAGGAGTAATACACAGGCAGTAATTTAAAAATAATTTTGAAGGTTCAGAGGAACTAATTTATGTGTCACTGCATCCATATACTGATGCAGACACCACACGCTCCAGTGATCTGCCTTCTAGTGATACTTGGCATGGGGGCATGCACCCTGAGACTTAGGCTCTAGTGGAAACTCGTCACCCAGTTATCATTAAGAAGGCTGATGGCTGGAGACTGACGGGCTCAGCCAGGTAGAGCGCAATGCTCAGAATACCAACATGGGCCAGTGAGCTGCGTCCTCCACAACTACACTGAGAACAACGGCCTGACTCAGAGTTGGTGGGAGGAGGGGGGAGGGGGAAAAAGGAAAGACCAGGGTTAGTCATTTACTGAGGCTTAGGTTATGTTTAAGAAGGCAATAACGCACACGATACATTTTATAAAGGTTGCATCTGAAATTTAAGAACGTTTGAGAACTTAAAGGGGTCCTCTCCAAGCAGGCTCACAAACTGCTTTACGTGGCTTGTTCTCCATAGCGTTCTACCAACAGAATTACTGTACTGTGTCTCATGTCACAGTGTTGAACTCTGCAGATTTAACATTCTACAGCAACTCTCAGTTTCTCAGTACACTCAGCCATTGTGTATTACTTTTGTAGTGATACCAAGATCTGAATAATACACCACCTGTAAAAAACTGTTTCTACCATGTACCAAAATTAAGTCAAAATGGATCAAAGACTAAAGCATAAGACCTGACACAATAAACTGCATAGAAGAAAACATAGGTACTAAACTTATGGACCTTGGGTTCAAAGAGCATTTTATGAATTTGACTCCAAAGGCAATGGAAGTAAAAGCTGAAATAAACAAATGGGACTATATGAAACTTAAAAGTTTCTGCACAGCAAAAGAAACCATCGACAAAATAAAGAGGCAACCGACTGAATGGGAGAAGATTTTTGTAAACAGTGCCTCCAATAAGGGGCTAATATCCAAAATATAAAAGGAACTCATGAAACTCAACAACGAAAAAACAAACAACCCAATTGAAAAATGGGCAGAGGACCTGAAGAGACATTTCTCCAAAGAGGACATACAAATGGCAAATAGACATATGAAAAAATGCTCAACATCGCTAATCATCAGAGAAATGCAAATAAAAACCACAATGAGATATCACCTCACCCCAGTCAGAATGGCTATCATCAACAAGACAAATAGTAACAAGTGTTGGAGAGGCTGTGGAGAAAAAGGAACCTTCATACGCTGTTGGTGGGAATGTAGACTGGTGCAGCCGCTATGGAAGGCAGTGTGGCGGTTCCTCAAAAAATTACGAATAGAATTACCATATAACCCAGCAATCCCTCTCCTGGGTATCTACCCCAAAAATTTGAAATCATTTATACATAAAGACACGTGTGCTCCAATGTTCATTGCAGCTTTGTGTACGGTGGCCAAGACATGGAAACAACCAAAATGTCCTTCGATAGATGAATAGATAAAGAAGTTGTGGTATATATACACAATGGAATACCATTCGGCGTTAAGGAATGATGATATAGGAACATTTGTGACAACATGGATGAATCCTGAGAGTATAATGCTAAGCGAAATAAGTCAGACAGAAAAAGCAGAGAACCCTATGATTTCACTAATATGTGGTATATAAACCAAAAACAACAAAAGAACAAGGCAAACAAATGAGAAACAAAAACTCATAGACACAGATAATAGGTTAGTGGTTATCAGAGGGTAAGGGAGGTGGGGGGAGGGAGATGAGGGTAAGGGGGATCAAATACATGGTGATGGAAGGAGAACTGACTCTGGGTGGTGAACACACAATGGGATTTATAGATGATGTAATACAGAATTGTACACCTGAAATCTATGTAAATTTACTAACAATTGTCACCCCAATAAATTAAAAAATAAATAAATAAATAAAAAACAGTTTCTAGATTTTGGGTGATTTTCATGTGATATTTGCAGATAAACAGATCATTTGCTATACCATGGGCAGTTCCTGTGCCGTCATTGGAAGCCTCCCTGCTTGGTGGTTGGACCCTTTGTAACATTTCCTCTGCAAACAAAACCCAAAGTCTGGTTGACATCGTAAAACTGTGTCTGCTAATACTTACGTAACTATTATTGAGCACATTGTTGACAGAAAATTTTCATTTTCTTTTTTTATTTTGGCTTTTTTTCATCTAATAGAAATATCTGCAGTAAAATATATCCTTGTTCAATTGTTGGCACTTATTAGGTGCTTAGTAACTATTTGTTGAATGTATGAGTTAGTGAATAAATGAAAGGTTGGGTGGATGAACAGATGAAGTTTTGCATTGATAATTTTAACAAAACTGTTTAATCAATATTTATTGAATTTGTCATATTTGCCTGGCACTCTGCTAAGTATTTTATGTGAATTATCTCATTTGACTTTCTCAGTCAGCAACTCTGAGGGAAATACTGTTAGTACCTCCATTTTATAGATTGAGGAAATTGAGATTTAGGGATGGTATGTAATTTGTTTGCTTAGAACCAGGATTGGCAAAAACTTTCCCTGTAAAGGGCCAGATAGTAAATATTTATGGCTTTGCAGGCCCTGGGTTTTCTGTCCCGACATCTCTGTCATTAATAGTGCAAAAGCAGCTACAGACAATATGTAAAGTAATGGGCATTGCTGTGTTCTAATAAAACTTTATTTACAGGAACAGTCAGGGGTGGGATTATCCCAATGGCCATGGTTTCCAGACCCCTATCACATGTCATCAGTGGTAGAACTTTTGTTTGAAGCAAAGCAACGTGACTTTGAAGACTGTGTGTTTAATTAGGAACAAAAAGCAAGAAACTTGCTTTAGTAGTCTTCATTAATACTTATTAGTATTTATTTTTTCCTTTTGCCTTTCCCTGCAAAGTCTTCCTTTATTATCCATACAGTCGCCAGAGGCTCACGGAGATGTCCAAGAGAGAACTCAAACCGGAGCAGCAGTTATTGGGTTCTTGTCCCTGCGCAGGAAAGAATTCAAGAGCAAGACAGATGCCGGAAAGGACAGAAAGTTTATTGAAAAGAAAGTACACACTTAAGAGGGAAGTGTGGGCCAACTCAGAGAATGAGTTGCTCTGAGGAAATCACGATTAGGGTTTTTTTTTTTTTTTTTTTAATTAATTTATTTATTAGTTTCAGGTGTACAAAACAAGGTAATACTTAGACGTTCATCATTTATATCCCTCATACTGTGAACCCCCCTCCCCCCATCCACTATCCCTCCGACCTCACACTGAACCATCACATTATATATATAAAATTATAGTTGGCATTCATTAATGTTTAGCTTCTGATGTACAATGCCATGATCAGGTATCCACAGTATCCCTGAGGTGGTCTCCCAAATAGGACGCATGTCCATCGGATACCCAACAAAATCTTTACAACATTATAGAATACCTTCCCCAAATTAATTTTCAAAAGAAAAACCCTGAGGCCATCTTGTGGTTACCAGCTGCTTCCAAATCCCTTCACCTTTCCCTTTATCCCCAACCCCCTCCCACACACCCATCTAACCACTCTCGGTTTTTTCTCTGCGTCCCCAAAACTGACTCTGATTAGTTCATTCACATAGTCTTTTCTTTAGATTCCATATATAAGTGAGATCATATGGTACTTGTCTTTCTCTTTCTGACTTATTTCACTTAACATAATGTTCTCTAGATCCATCCATGTTGCTGCAAATGATAAGATTTCTTTCTTCTTTATGGCTGCGTAATACTCCATTGTATAAATGTACCACAGCTTCTTAATCCAGTCATCTACCGATGGGCATTTTGGTTGTTTCCATATCTTGGCTATTGTGTAAAGTGCTGCAATAAACATAGGAGTGCATACAGATTTTTGAATTGGAGTTTTGGATTTCTCCGGGTAGATGCCTAGGAGTGGAATTACTGGATCATAGGGTAGTTCCATTTTCAGATTCCTGAGATACCTCCATACTGTTTTCCATAGTGGCTGCACTAATCTGCAGTCCCACCAACAGTGCACTAGCGTTCCCTTTTCTCCACATCCGCGCCAGCATTTGTTGTTTGTTGATTTATTGATAATAGCCATTTTGACTGGAGTGAGGTGGTATCTCATTGTGGTTTTTATTTGCATTTCTCTGATGGTTAGTGAGGTTGAGCATTTCTTCATATGTCTTCTTGCCTTCTGTATGTCCTTTTTAGAGAAATGTCTCCCCAAGTCCTCTGCCCATTTTTTAATTGGGTTGTTTGTTTTTTTGGAGTTGAGTTGAGTAAGTTTTTTATAGATTTGTGATATTAATCCCTTATCAGATATATCATTGGCAAATATCTTTTCCCATAGAGTAGGATCCCTTTTTGTTTTATTGATGGTTTCCTTTGCTGTGAAAAAACTTTTTAGTTTGATGTAATCCCACATGTTTATTTTTTCTCTTACTTCGCTCGCGCGAGGGGATATATCAGTGAAAATCTTACTCCGGGTAATGTCCATGAAGTTTCTTCCTATATTTTCTTCTAGATATTTTATGGTTTCAGATCTTACATTTAAGTCTTTAAGCCATTTTGAATTTGTTTTTGTATATGGTGTAAGGAGGTGGTCCAGCTTCATTTTCTTGCATGTGTCCGTCCAGGTTTCCCAACACCACTTATTGAACAGACTATCTTTACCCCATCGTACATTCTTGCTTCCATTGTCGTAGATTAGATGGGCATATAGGCATGGATTTACGTCTGGACTCTCTATTCTGTTCCATTGATCTATGTATCTATTTTTATGCCAGTACCATGTTGTTTTGATTACTGTAGCCTTGTAGTATAGTTTGAAATCAGGTATCGTTATACCTCCCACTTTGTTCTTATTTCTCAAGATTGCTGAGGCTATCCGGGGTCTTTTATGGTCCCATATAAATTTTAGGATTATATGTTCTATTTCTGTGAAAAACGTCGTTGGTAGTTTGATAGGAATTGCGTTGAATATGTATATTGCCTTAGGCAGTATGGACATTTTAATTATATTAATTCTTCCTATCCATGAACATGGAATGTGTTTCCATCTATTTATGTCTTCTTTCATTTCTTTCTTCAGTGTTGTATAATTTTCTGAGTACAGATCCTTTACATCTTTGGTTAGATTTATTCCCAGATATTTTATAGTCTTTGGAGCAATTGTAAATGGAATTGTTTTTTTAATTTCTCCTTCTGCTATTTTATCATTGGTATATACAAATGCAACTGATTTCCGAATATTAATTTTATATCCTGCTACTTTACTAAATTCATCTATCAGTTCTAATAGTTTCTTGGTGGAGTTTTTAGGGTTCTCTATATATAGTATCATATCATCTGCATATAATGATAATTTTACTTCCTCCTTACCAATTTGGATGCCTTTTATTTCTTTCTCTTGTCTGATTGCTGTGGCTAGAACTTCCAGCAGTATGTTGAATAGAAGTGGAGAAAGTGGGCAACCTTGTCTTGTTCCTGATCTTAGGGGGAATGGTTTTAGCTTTTCCCCATTGAGTATGATGTTAGCTGTGGGTTTGTCATATATGGCCTTTATTATGTTAAGATATGATCCCTCTATTCCCACTTTCTTAAGGGTTTTTATCATAAAAGGTTGCTGTATTTTATCAAATGCTTTTTCTGCATCTATTGATATGATCATGTGATTTTTATTTTTCATTTTGTTAATGTGGTGTATCACATTAATTGATTTGCGGATGTTGAACCACCCCTGCATACCAGGGATGAATCCCACTTGATCATGGTGTATGATCTTTTTAATGTATTGCTGAATTCTGTTTGCTAATAATTTGTTGAGAATTTTTGCATCTATGTTCATTAGAGATATCGGCCTGTAGTTTTCTTTCTTTGTGGTGTCTTTGTCTGCTTTTGGGATCAGGGTGATAGTGGCTTCGTAAAAAGTGTTTGGGAGTCTTCCTTCCTTCTGGATTTTTTGGAAGAGCTTGAGGAGAATAGGTGATAATTCTTTTTTGAACGTTTTGAAAAATTCACCTGTAAAGCCATCTGGTCCAGGGCTTTTGTTTGTTGGGAGATTATTGATTACTGATTCAATTTCCCTGGTGGTAATCAGACTGTTCAGGCTTTCTGTTTCTTCTTGAGTTAGCTTTGGAAGGTTGTGCGCCTCTAGAAAATTGTCCATTTCTTCAAGGTTGTCAAATTCGTTGGCATATAGTTGCTCATAGTAATTTCTTACAATTTTTTGTATTTCTGTGGTGTCTGTTGTCACTTCTCCTCTTTCATTTCTGATTTTATTAATTTGGGTCCTCTCTCTCCTTTTTTTAATGAGTCTGGCTAAAGGTTTGTCAATTTTGTTTATCTTCTCTAAGAACCAACTCTTGGATTCATTGATCTTTTGTATTGTTTTTCTGGTTTCTATTTCATTTATTTCTGCTCTGATCCTTATTATCTCCTTCCTTGTGCTCCCTTTGGGTTTATTTTGCTGTTCTTTTTCCAGATCCCTTAAGTGTGAAGATAAACTGTCAATTAGTGATGTTTCTTGTTTCTTTAGGTAGGCCTGCAGTGCTATGAACTTCCCTCTTAGGACTGCTTTCGCAGCATCCCATAGATTTTGGGTCGTCGTGTTCTCATTCTCATTTGTCTCAAGATATCTTTTGATTTCTTCTTTGATCTGCTGCTTGACCCATTCATTATTTAGCAACATGTTATTCAGCCTCCATGAATTGGTGTATCTTCCTGGTTTTTTTCCCCTGTAGTTCATTTCTAATTTCATAGCACTGTGGTCAGAGAAGACAATTGGTATGATTTCAATTTTCTTAAATTTATCGAGGCTTGTCTTGTGTCCTAACATATGATCTATTTTAGAAAATGTTCCATGAGCACTTGAGAAGAACGTGTATTCTGCAGCATTGGGGTGAAATGCTCTGAAAATATCAATTAAGTCCAACTGCTCCAAAGTATCATTTAAGGCTGTTGTTTCCATATTGATTTTCTGTCTGGAGGACCTGTCCCTTGTTGTCAGAGGTGTGTTGAAGTCCCCTACTATGATAGTGTTGCTGTTGATCTCTGTCTTTATGTCCATCAGTACCTGTTTTATATATTTAGGTGCTCCTATGTTAGGTGCATAGATGTTTACTAGGGTTATGTCCTCTTGTCGGATTGATCCCTTTATTATTATATAGTGCCCATCTTTGTCTTTTAATATTTTTTTCATTTTAAAGTCTATTTTGTCAGATATAAGTATTGCAACTCCAGCTTTTTTTTTGCTTCCATTTGCATGAAATATGTTACTCCAACCCTTCACTTTCAGCCTGTGTGTGTCTTTTGATCTGAAATGAGTCTCTTGTATACAGCATATACAAGGGTCTTGTTTCCTTATCCACTCAGCCACCCTATGTCTCTTGATTGGAGCGTTTAATCCATTTACATTTAAAGTGATTATTGATAGGTACATAGTTATTGCCATTTTTAGATTTGTAGTAAATTGTTTTCATCTTTCTTCTATTTACAGAAGTCCTTTTAGTATTTCTTGCAATGCTGGCTTGGTTGTCATAAATTCTTTCAGTTTGTTCTTTTCTGGGAAGCTCTTTATCTCTCCATCAACTTTAAATGATAGCCTTGCTGGATAAAGCAATCTAGGTTGTAGGCCTTTGTGTTCCATCACTTTGAGTATCTCCTGCCACTCCCTCCTTGCCTTCAATGTTTCTGTAGAAAAGTCATTTGATAGTCTTATGGGAGTTCCCTTGTATGTAACCTTCTGCCTTTCTCTTGCTGCTTTCAAGATTCTCTCTTTGTCTTTAAGCTTTGCCATTTTAACTATAATGTGTCTTGGTGTGGGCCTGTTTGGGTTTATCCTGGTTGGAACTCTCTGCACTTCCTGGGCTTGTATGTTGGTTTCCTTCATCAGGTTAGGGAAGTTTTCGGACATTATTACCTCAAATATGTTCTCAATCCCTTGCTTCTTCTCTTCGCCTTCTGGTATTCCTATGATGCGCATGTTGTTGCGCTTGATGTTATCCCAGAGGTCTCTTAACCCATCTTCATTGTTTTTTATTCTTTTTTCTTTCTGTTGTTCAGTTTGAGTGATCTCTGCTAACTTGTCTTCTAAGTCGCTGATTCGATCCTCTGCTTCATCTAACCTGCTGGTCATTCCTTCAAGTGAGTTCTTAATTTCGGTAATTGTGTTTTTTAGTTCTAGCTGGTTGTTCGTTAAGATTTCTACATCCTTTTTTAGCTCTAACTGGTTGTTCTTTATGATTTCTATATCCTTCTTTATGTCTTCTCTAAGCTCCTTAAACATTCTTATCACCAGTGTTCTGAACTCTGTCTCTGACATGTTGGTTACCTCTGCTTCATTTGGTTCCAGTTGTGGAGGTTTCTTCTGTTCTTTTATTTGGGACATGTTTCTTTGTCTCCCCATTCTGACTGACTCTCTGTGTTTGCTTTGATGTATTAGGAAGATCCCCTAGAGCTCTTAGTTCTTGCTGGGTTATCTTATGTAGTATGTGTCTTTTATATTTGACTTGGACTACTTCGTTCTTCTCTGCATGTGCTCCACAGGAGGCTCGTGTGTTTAGTATATCGTCCTGTTCAAGAAGAACTTTGATTGCTTTTTGCTTGTGAGTAGGTGGGCTTAACTCCTAGGCCGTCTAGTTGTGAAACTTGGCTCTGCTCACCACAGGGTGTTCTGCTGGGTGAGGGTTGGCCACTTAAATGAGGTTTGGCCTCTATGGGCTCTTGTGCCTTCAGAGAATTCCCTCTGGGTGTGTGGCTTGTAGGTCAAACTCGGTAGTACTCTGGTTTGGTCCAGAGTTGGCTTCTGGAAAATATTGAATCTTGTGCCTCTTAAGCTGGGCCCTGGTAGGGCAGTTTCAGCACAAATCAAGTTACCAAGTACAACAACAACAACAACAACAAAGAAAACAAATCAAGTACATTCACATGTAAAATACAACCAACAATCCCCCCTCAACATAGGCAAAGATATCAAAGCAATAATGACAGAACAAAGCAAATCACTACAAGCAGAAAAAAAAAAAAAAAAAAAAAAAAAAAAGGAAGTACCAAGCAAAGCAAAACAGAAAGCAGAACCAGTCTTGGCTTAAGCCCACCAGGTAATCTCCAGGTTGTCCTCTGCTGTGCCAAAGAGTTTCCTGCCTATTGCGCAGGCAGCGCTGGTCACCTGGTGCCCAGAGTGAATTTGGGAGTGTAGATTTAAATGCGAGGGGCTGAGGGGTCTGGATGACAGTTTTCAGAGAGACCATGCAGTTTCTGTCCTTTCCTGCACAAATGCACGCTGAGAGTAGCTCCACCAGCCCTGTGGTCAGTATTCCTGAGTCTTAGGGCCCTCCTTCCATGGGTGACTTGTAGGTCAAACCCGGTAGTACTCTGGTTTGGTCCAGAGTTGGCTTCTGGATATGTTGAATCTTGTGCCTCTTAATCTGGGCCCTGGTAGGGCAGTTTCAGCACAAATAAAGTTACCAAGTACAACAACAACAACAACAACAACAACAAGGAAAACAAATCAAGTACATTCACATGTAAAATACAACCGACAATCCCCACTCAACATAGGCAAAGATATCAAAGAAATAAAGACAGAACAAAGCAAATCACAACAAGCAAAGAAAAGAAAGAAAAAAAAAAGAAGAGAAAGAAAGAAAAAAAAGAAAAAGAAAAGAAAGGAAAAAAGAGAACAAAGCAAAACAACACAAAACAAAACAAAAACAAAAGCAAAAAAACAAAAAAGCAAAACAAAACAAACAAACAAACAAACAAACAAAAATCACCAAGCAAAGCAAAACAGAAAGCAGCACCAGTCTTGGCTTAAGCCCACCAGGTAATCTCCGGGTTGTCCTCCGCTGTGCCAAAGAGTTCCCTGCCTAGTGCACAGGCAGCGCTAGTCACCTGGTGCCCAGAGTGAATTTGGGAGTGTAGATTTAAATGCGAGGGGCTGAGGGATCTGGATGACAGTTTTCAGAGAGACCATGCAGTTTCTGTTCTTTCCTGCACAAATGCACACTGAGAGTAGCTCCACCAGCCCTGTGCCCAGTACTCCTGAGTCTTAGGGCCCTCCTTCCGTGGGTGACTTGTAGGTCAAACCCGGTAGTACTCTGGTTTGGTCCAGAGTTGGCTTCTGGATATGTTGAATCTTGTGCCTCTTAAGCTGGGCCCTGGTAGGGCAGTTTCAGCACAAATAAAGTTAGCAAGTACAACAACAACAACAACAACAAAGAAAACAAATCAAGTACATTCACAAATAAAATACAACCGACAATCCCCACTCAACATAGGCAAAGATCCTTTCTAAGGAATGCTCTTTGTTTTCCTTATTGTCTTCAATCATGATGAATTTGGTGTACTTCTCTGGACCGTTGACTGGATCTGAACAACTGGGCCCTGTGCCTCCGTGTCAGCTGTAACCTTGCAATCAAGTTCTTCGTCCTCCCACGCCGCTAGCGGTGAACTGCAGCAACCCCACGATTAGGGGTTTTTTAATCCCTCCTTGGCAGGAATTGGTGACATCTCATTGACATGGTTCATTCATCTCCTCCCCTGGGCAAGACCCCCTGTTTCCCGATTCTTCTTACTTATTTGGTTCCTCCAGAAGTGTCATGGGGTCAGATGCATGATGGGAGTCTAGTAACCACAATGCAAATGACATTAAAATTAACTAAAGGTCATGTCCTGGATTAGCATAACTGGACGAAACTGGTTCTTGTTTTTCTCCAGCTGCAGGTGCTGAATATAGTCACTTGTTACTTGTGTATCCCGTCAGGCACCTCATATTGTACCCTGGAGAGTGTTGTCAATTTTTTAGGCTGTCTATCCTATCTCAATACCACTTGTCGGTTGTGAATTGAAAGAAAATAAAACTAAAGCTCACCTCAGTACAGTAATCCCTGGGTATGTACGCTGTGGAATGTAATGCCTGTTGTCACACACGTCCTTTCATTTTACCCCTCCAGGTCCAGCCCTGGAGTTAGGCATCATCATACAGTTGCCCAGAATGATTAAGTCACTTAACTCAGGTCACACAGCCAATACATACCCAGGAATTCAATCAAATTCTTTGTACATAAAACCCCAAAATTCTTTCAATTCTCTACATCCTCTGTCTAAAGTGTTCTTTTATCTTTTTCTCTCTTGCTGCTTTCCTCTTTTCACCTCTTTAATAGCTTTCCAGAAAACAGACATTTGTTAGGATCTGCTCTATGCTGGTACTAAAGTAGAGCTGGAAATACCAAATCAAATAAAAGTCTGAGCCCTGCTTTCAGGGAGCTCCGCCCAGTCAGAGAGGCAGATGTGGAAGCGGGTCATTATAGTGTGGTAAGTGCTATGAGAGGGGATGTTATGGGCGGTACCACGGTGACATTGGAGGGGAGGAGGACCTCTCACCTGCTTAAACTTGGAGGGTCCTCCAGCCTGGATTTCCTTCCAGGGCACTGACCACCTGGGCTGTAGCCTGAGCTTTAGGTATTGACAGGCAGAGATTAGGGCTAGGAGGCAACTAAAGAGTGATGAGCTAGCAAATGTTTAGCATGGTCCACTTTGGAGGGGTGTTCAGGCAAGCCTTCTTGATGGAGTCACATTGAGCTGAGGTCCGAAGAATGAGAATCTGCCCTGCGCAGAGCATTCTAGGCAGAGGGGACAGCTGGGCATAGGCCTCGAGGTGGAAATGCTCGGAATACTTGAGAAAGAAGGTGGAGGCCTGGGGAGCTGGACTGTAATGAGCCGTGGGAATCATGGTAAGAAAAAGAATTTGCAGGTTGCCTGGGCCCAGATCCTGGAGAGTTTGTGTGGAATTTAATTTTTTAAAAATCATTCTGAGTGGTTCTCACTCTCAGAAATCACCCAGAGAGCTTTTAAAGCTCAGGTCAAACAAAACAGTGTTTTGTCGTCTGCTTCTGTTCTTTTTTTTTTTTTTTTTTTTTGAATTTAAGATTTTTTGGGGAAAGGGGATCAGGACTTTATTGGGGAACAGTGTGTACTTCCAGGCGTTTTTTCCAATTCAAGTTGTTGTCCTCTCAATCTTAGTTGTGGAGGCCACAACTCAGCTCCAGGTCCAGTTGCCATTGTTAATTACAGGGGACGCAGCCCACCATCCCTTGCGTGAGTCGAGGAATTGAACCGACAGCCTTGTGGTTGAGAGCCTCCTGGCCCATGTGGGAATCGAACTGGCAGCCTTCGGCATTAGGAGCATGGAACTCCAACCGCCTGAGCCACCAGGCCGGCCCTGCTTTTGTTCTTTTAAAGCTGACTAAGGGTGATTCCAGTGGATAGCCAGGAGACGAATCACTGGTACAATGCCTGTAGAAAAGAAAGTAAGGGGTGGTATGAGAAAGCAGGGAAAACTGGTAAGGCTGTTGGACGTTATTCAGGTTCAAGGTGGTGGTGGGCTAGGCTAGACAGAGTTGGTATGGAGGAGCTGGAGAGAGGTTGTGGACAGATTTGAGTTATGTTTAGAAGGCAGAATCTTCTGGAGTTTCTGATTCCATGTTTCCCTGAAAATAAGACCTAACCGGAACATAAGTCCTAGCGTGATTTTTCAGGATGACATCCCCTGAACAGAAGCCCAAATGCGTCTTTTGAAGCAAAAGTTAATATAAGACCCGGTCTTATTTTTGGGGAAACACTGTGCGCCATATGTGGATGTGTCAAGAACAGGAGAAATCAAAATAATTCCTTACTTTGGTGTTTGGTCTACTGGGTTGAAAGATGGTACCATTTTATTGAAATGAAAGATTGGCGGTGGTGAAGGGGTCATGACTGACTGAATTTAGCTTGGAACCCCAAAACTATTTGTCTGTTTGTAACCAGAAGTAGAGTTATTTCTCTCTCTCTCTCTCTCTCTCTCTCTCTCTCTCTCTCTCTCTCTCTCTCTCTCTCTCTCTCTCGGGTGTGGAAGGTACCAACACGACATGCCTGCCTCTTTGCAAAAAGAGTGGCTATAGCTACATTTTTAGGAATCTCGGGTGTTTAAGGCACTGTGCTAAACATTCATTTAATCCTCTTAGTAACCCTATGAGGAAATTGAGGCCGAGTAGGATTGTAATGAACATTGTAATGATCCCCCATGATCACACAGCAGTTACGGGGAAGAGCAAAGGTTTGCACCCAGGTATACCAACCTGCTTTCAAAAACTGCACCCACTAGCCTTATATTCTCAAGTTGCTGTTCGAAATGAGCTCATCACATTGAACTACAGGAGATCCATCTACATTGCTTTCTAAGGAGTGACTTATTCTCAGTTATTGTCAAAGGCAGTTTTTATAAGATGAGCTTCTTCCTGCTTAAGTGTTACCTACACCTCCCGCACCGGGGCCATTTTTTCCATCTGAGCTGCCAGAGGAATTGAAAGATCCTGAGCACAAGTTAGTAGACTACATGCTCTATGAAGAAATCATATTATTTTCTCAAAGGAGAGAAAGTTGGCCCAGTGAGGCAATAATTGCTGGGAACAAACTTTCTGGTTTTCCATTTTGTTCCGCTACAAATGGCTTATTGTATCAATCATACCTGCTGGGAAAGATTTTGTCTTTCTTGCTTGCAGTTTAATTTTATCCTCTGTTGAACACAGGTGCATTTTAAATACAAAACTGAACTGTTCAGTTAGTATTAATCTGTGTCTTCCCTGTGATATAGGGCTGGCCTTTGTTTAGACTACCACTTACTTGAAAAGAATTTCCCTAATTTGTGGATTTGAATCCATTTGTCCGTATGCCTGTAACCATTGCTTACCAAAGGCTTTCCGTATGCCTGTAACCATTGCTTACCAAAGGCTCTCGAATCAGATACTCCGACAGCTTTAACAATGTCAAGTGAAAACAACTTTCAGTGGTTTGTCGGTGGGTAAAGTGAGATGTTGAGACGGGTTCACAGGCTGATTTCAGAAGACAGCGATAGGGAGCAGAAGCTCCCTTATCATGTCGGGCACCAAGCCCTCACGTGAGTGCGTGGTCTGGCATAGGGAATGCCCTGGGAGGTGTTACCTAGGACAGTGGTTTGATACTTAATCAGCCTGCAGAGATGACACTGTGGGAGCAATCGTTCAGTGCTCCCCAGAAAGCATAGGGTAGAAATACCTGCTCCAGTAAGCGCTGGGGGGTGTGATTAGCTTGCACTTAGTGTGGCTGCCCACGCTAGTCGTGTCGCTGTGTGTCTTGCCCAGGGATATCTTTCATGAAGAAGGCCTTAGGTTTGATGCTGCAATTCATTGGTTTTCTATGTTTGTTTAAACATAAAAGCTGCTGAAAACTCTTTGTCCCAGAATTATCGATGTTTGTTTGCCTCATTCAGGGTTTGCTCGTGATTTTTGCCACGTTTTCCTGGTTGGCACTTAGATTCTAAACATACTGGTTCCTCTGAAACTCTAGAAGCTGTGATATAACATAGCGGCTCGGGTCTGTGACAAGTAAGAGTTTATTCAGAAGGTGGGAACTGGCTTTTAGTAGCTAATGTACCCGTGAGAGGAAGATGGTGATGGGTGGACTCGATGGAAACCAGGGCTTCCCTCCTTCTGTGGGAGGTAAACCTAGATACTAAGGTCTGTAGGGAGGAGTGCTGTGATTTGTTCAACACCATGTCCTGGTACCCAGTTCTTGCCGTGTGGTTATCTATTGCTGTGTGACAAATTACGACAAGCCTAACAATTAGAACAGCACACATTCACCAACTCACAGTTTCTGTGCACCCTCAGCTTCATGGTTTCTCACAAGGTTGCAATCAAGGTGTCAGCAGGGGTTAGGGTCTCATCTGAAAGTTCAGGTGGGGATGGATCCACTTCCATGCTTACTCAGGTTGTTGGCAGAATTCAGTTCTCAGGACCTCGGTTTCCCTTCAGTTCTTCACCCTATGGGCTTCTCTAGCATGGCCATGTACCGTATTTGCCGGCGTATAAGACGACTGGGCGTATAAGACGACCCCCTAACATTTCCACTCAAAATACAGAGTTTGTTATATACTCGCCGTATAAGACTACCCCCTCTTCCGCACACCTTCCACACACCAAATAACTTTCAGTTTAAAATTTGCATCATACTTCTTTCTTTTGGCTGGTGCCATGATAGGGATGATAGGGGTTTGACTGGTCGACATTTTCTGTGCTGTACTGCACAATGGTGCAGTATTGTGGTTGGCTGTTGGCTGTACACAAAGCCTGATTTGATTGGTCCCTGCTCCCTGTTTGCCCGCCCTGTCACTATAGCAGTCTGGTCCACCCTTGCATCAGCATCTCCCTGGGACCTCACTAGTGCGCAAGTGCGAGCTCTTCAACATTCTAACAGGCACCATGATAGCGCAAAATCGCGAATCTTCAATGCATATGTAAAGAAATATACGGTAACCCGAATTTACCACACTCGCAAAATCGCACACAGCCGAGCATACACCCAGTATGATAGCGCAAAATCGCGAATCGCGATACCATACTGGGTGTATGGTCGGCTGTGTGCGATTTTGCGAGTGTGGTAAAATCGCATAACAGCAAAATCGCATAACAGCCGAGCATACACCCAGCAGCGCTGCTGATGCCTGAACGGTATGTGGAATGAAGTGGGCGGGCATCGGGAGGCCACTATGGCACGGGGCAAGCACTATGGGCAGTCTATCTGAAGTGTACCTGGCGTATAAGACGACCCCCCCACTTGGAGGCATATTTTTCGGGGCCAAAAAATCGTCTTATACGCCGGCAAATACGGTACTTCATTGAGGTGTGCACGCTGAGTAGGCAGAGAGAGTCTGCTGACAGGATGGAGGGTATGGTCTCTCATAACCTAATCACAGACATGATTTCCTTTTGCCTTTCCCACACTCTACTGGCTGAAAGTAAGCTACTAGATCAGCCTACCCTCCAAGGCACACAGGGGCTTGAATACCTGAAGTCAGGGGTCCGGGGGAGCCTTCTTACAGTCAGCCTGCCACAGCGCACAGTAGGCAGTTGGTATCCGTTGAGTGAATGAGCGTGAGGGCTAGGTTCTTGTGATTTGGACTAAGGATACCATACCATTTACCCCCGTCTCCTCTTTATACAGCTGTAAGGTGAACAAGTTCATTTGAATATTTTATATGTGATGCCTACATGATACTTACATAGTCTTCCCCCATCCCTTCTAAATGCCATCTGGATGCTTAGTTACCTGAACCTCCGTATCTCCAAAGTGATGACCCTACCTACTACTAAGAAAAAAAATTTCAACAGAAGGCTCAATCTGGCGACCCCTTTGATCCTCTATGCCTCGTCTCTTATATTTTTCTTGCTGCATACATGGTGGAGATTTAAAGCAGTCTCCACACAGGGCTTTTTGGGTTCTGAGTCTTTTGTAAATGGAATGCCCTGAGCAGCTTTTTGCTTCAGGGGAATGAAAAGGCAAAGGTGAGAGTTCACATCTAATGTGTTTTCAGTTGAAGTCACTTGTTACGTATGGTAACAGTCAGCTCTCCTTTCTCCCCTAAGCCTTTGATATTATTGGGGCTTTTCAGTGCATGGCCTATTAACAAGAGAAAGTCAAAGTTGTCAGCATTGCCACAGTGAATCCAAAGAAACTTGCAGGCTAGTCACTGAACCCGAAATAAGCTTCTCTTGCCCCAGGCTTCCCCAGATCGCATACTTTTTTTTTTTTTATTCAAAGGTCATGACAATATCTGTGTGAAATGGTTTGCACTGTAGCTTAAGACTCTAGGTTGTACTTTGCTAGGTTGGAATTTCTTTTTTGCCTCTTTTCAGTTCAAGAGCAACCTTCACTTTGAGCAGGGGTGGGACAGGTGGGCTCCGGGACTCTGTCTTTAACTGCTGTGAAGGCTTCCTCCACTGCCTTCTTGGCTCTGAAACACAAGGCATTCAAAAGGCAAAGAAGGACAAAAATCACCATGTGGGCCCCTATAAAAGTTTCATTTGCCACAAGCCCCAGCCTGCACACGTCCTCGCTCTCTTTTGCTTTGCCTTTGAAATTGAGTGTTGAGTGAATCCCAAACCAGAGGAAATGGCACTGGAAACTCAGCCTGAGACAGTTTAATCCTGGTGAAAATGAGAAATCGCCTGTACTGACAATAGGCAAGCCAGCTGCTGGCAGGCTCTGCAGTTGTGCAGATTTGCACTGGGCCTTTTGGTCACCCTGCTACATTGGTTTTTGTTGTTTTTTTTCATTAATAGGCTCCTCCAAGCCGAGTGTGACAATTAAATAATAAATACTCTGGTGGGCTGGAGAGGTGGGAGCAGAGGACAGAGAATGGCAGTTTAAGTAGAGCAAGACAATTCAATTCACTTCCTCTGGGGCCTTCTCTGACCACGAATCTCAGTTCTCCTGAGATGAATAACTGGTGAATTGACTAGTTTCTGCTAATATTATGAATTAACATTAAGTAAGCGTGTCAGTGCTTGAGCTCCATTTGAAAGGGGGAGTTTGGGTCCTATTAGCATTTTTAATTGTGTTGCCTTGTCATATTAATCCCATCCCGTGGCTGAGGAATTTGGAGCTTTCTCATCTGTAGATGGAAACCATCCCCAGGAGTGTGTGCTGTCAAGTGCTGGAAAATGGGTGGTGATAGGGAGGCCATACCCTGCCCCTCCGACTGGAGCTCTTCCTTCTCCTGTGACATGCCTCTGTTTTGCATTTCTATCAGATTCGGCTAAATGTAGGATGCTGGAAATTTATTATTCAAAGTTAAACCAAGCCTCCTGGCCGGGAGTGTCCACTCTTGGTTACTTGCCTTTAGCTGATTGGGCGACTGAAATCCTTCATTTCATGGAAAGTCCTGCAGCTTTGCAGAGTCCGTTTTTCTTCGGTTATGCCAAACTCTGGATTGTAGCTCTGCTTTCCTCTCTGACTTTATTCCAGGCCGTTTGAGATACTTACTGCCCCTTTGATTCTGCTTTTTGTCATCTCATTGCAGCAGGGATAGTCGGGAGAGACTAGAAAGTGTTGGGACATCAAAAAGGAAGAAGTAAATTTGTACATTAGAAGCGATGAGATGATAGGCTGTACAACCAGAAGTCATATTTGTGAGTATTAAAAAGGAAATTTGGGAAAAGAATGGTGTTTTCAACATAGATCAGTGGTTAGTGGTTTGAAGCTATTATTGTCTTCGTGTACATAGGCACATTTCCTAAATTATTGACAAATATTTAACTTATTAATAAAGGAATCTGGTCTGTGCTCTGTCTCCTGGGAAGGCCTAACTGAAATACAATTGAGTGAAAAATAGCCAAGTTATAAATGGTTTGTGCCGGAAAGTTCTTGACAGCAACTGGAACCAACATCTGGCGACTAGTAGCCAAGATGTTGATGTCCGAAAGGAAAGAAGCTACAGCATCCTCGCCACATGGCTCTTTAAGTAAGAGCCATGGAAGGGGAGGAGAATCAGATCTGAAACCAGATCAGATCTGATGAGAAGTGCTTACCGCTGTGCTGATAAGACGCTGTCACTTCTGAATACAGTGACCTGCCAGTCCTCAGCGAGGATAGCTCATCGTCCCTGCCAGTCGAAAGACTGTGCAGAGTCTCTGGTCCTGCTGTTTCTCACTTTGCTCTGAAGCGAGGGGCCGTGGTGGTTTCTCACCCTCAGCAGGCATAAATCCTTTTTCCCACCAGAGGATACTGGCTGGATGTGACGTTTATAGGGCTAGAGGAGCAGCTGGTGACGTCGGATTCCAGGTGGCCAGGTGGCCAGGGCTTGATAGATTGAAGATTATTAAGATCCAAGTCAAGGGCCAAATGGCAGTGTGGACAGGAAAAGTAAATGGCAGCGTGTGTCCGAACGCAGGCACACGCCGTTTGCCGGGACCTCTCTGTCTCCATTTCATTTTGCTTCAAGCCTGAAGAAACACAAACCCTCCAGTAGAGCCTCGATTATAGAAACATCGCTGGGCATTATTGATCACTTGGTTATGAATTTGATAGTTGGTTGAATCCTTATGGGAGACTGTTATTTGGAAAGAAAGTTGTATGAAGTTTCGATTTCATTAGCATTTATATAACTGTGGCCTTTTGCCCAAACCTACACATCATGGTTTCCTATATTGCTAATGTCTATATGTATTTTGGTTATATCTAAAGACACTTAAAAGCTTGAACCAGAGCCTTATGTCACATTCGTGTGCCCTCTTTTTGAAGATGACGAACGCCTTGAAAGCTCAAAAACGGAAGTACCCAGAAGCGAAGTTCTGCAATGATAGCACGAAGTCTACAGGGAAAGGGGGTGTCTATTTTCTTCTCGTCTATTTTAAGCTAATTTGTGCAATTGCTACCTTCTCAGTGTTACGGCATAACTCCTTTGATCTTCAAGTTTTGAAGGAAGCAAATTTCAAGAGCCAGGAACACTCCTCATCTGCTTTGAAAAGGAGTGGCATATTATGAAATTGAACAGATGTCAAATAAAACATAAATTTGGATTTTTTTGAAATTTGAACTCAAGCATTACTTTTAAAGCTAAGCACATTGAGACATTCAGGGATAAATTTGCTGTTTGACATTGACCTAAATTTTAGTGTTTGGGTCAAATTGTTGCCGAATCATATCCACCCCTGTAGAATGTTGCATTTGTACTCAGCATTATGCCCTGACTATTACACCTTTAATCCTCATAACACATTATGAGATTGTATCTCCATTTTACAGATGGGGACACTGAAAGGTTCATCTCTGGCTCAGACTTCCATATTTTCCCTATCCCTTGGCCTCCTGGACCCTGGATGGAGACCAGAATTTGTAAACACAGGTTGCTAAAACAACCTTCTTTATTGTAGGCATATTTCAAAACTGACCAAATTGCTTAACTTATGTCCTTGAGTTTTTTTGAAGTGGCAAATTGGTTAAAACTGAGTGGAAGGGATTATTTCAGTTAGGGTTGTGCCTTACTGGAACAAACCCACTTATTAGCGTGCTATTTGGATCCCCACCCTGAATTTTAGAACCAAGATTTCAGCTGGAGAATGAGCTCAGTATTATTACTAAGTTACTCTGACCAGCCAATCATCTCCATTTTTCTCATCCTTTCTCCTCACCCATCTTCTCAGCCCCAGCTATATATACCAGCAGTGGAGGCTGTGGAGGTGAACGGGCGTTATAGAAGGCTTTTCATTTGTGGGCTTGATTAGAATCTGGGGTCAGGCTCTTGAGCTCCAGTAAGGTCAGGCCTGAGTGATTAGACACAGAGATGGTCTAGTCAGAAGGATGAGAAACTGACATTGGATGAGGTTGTCTGGTTATTTCCCTCTTGCATGAGCTAAAAATGTTATCAGGGGGTATAAGTCATGAAGGATTAGGAGCACTTTTCTTTGAGTTTTCACATCATCAAATCAAACGAAATGCATTAAAGTGTTCACCTGAGTATAACACATGCCCCTGCAGACAGGATCAAAAATCAGAGTGTCTGTGAAATGTTGCCATGGTGGAGAAAGGATAACACGTTTTTGGGGAAGTACATGAGTTGATCAGGATGACAGCAAGTGCTGTGCCTTGTGACATGGAATCTCCCTGAGAAACCTGTGAGATAAACCATAAGGAAAGTGTATTGGTTAAGAAAATTATTGATATCATAGCCTGTCCCCCACCCTCCATCTCTACTCACTCATAGAAACTCTAACAGCTAAATTTTTCTCTGTAACAAATGGTCCCAATTAGTTAAAACAATAATTATTTAATGACCTTATGATTCGATAGGTTGGCTGGTCTGTGCAGACTACACAGGGTGCATCTGAGGCTGGATAGTCTCGAATGGACCCATTCTCCTGTCTGGTAGTTGGCAGACTGATGGGTCTAGAACTACCTTAGCTGGGATTGCCTGTGTCTGCTCTATGTGCTCTCTCATCCTCCAATAGGCTAGCCTGGGACTGTTCACCTGGTGGTCTCAGGATTTCAAAGAGTCGCAAGCGAGTATAAACCCCTGCATTGAAGTCCTATGGAAGACCCGCCCCACATCGTGTTGGTTATTGTCACATTGGCCAAAGCAAGTCATGTGGTACCCAGTTTCAAAGGGTAGAAAAGTTGATGTGCATTCTTGATGGAAGGAGTCCCAGAGTTAACTTTAAACATGCCTGTGAAAGGGATGGCAGGAAGTTTGTGGTCATTTTGCCATTTCCCACAAGTATGAAAGTAACTACAGGTGGTTGAATTGGCATTGACATGTCTACCAGCCTCAATCTGCAGAAGAGAGAGGGAGACCATCGTTTTGTCTATAACTTCAGTTTGATATGGGATATTTCTCTGGTCTCCTGTTTTGTTCTGTCACTTTTGAAAATTGGCCACATTTACTGGTAAACTTTCTTATCTTGTGTTCTTGAGTTGTGGTTTCATTTCGACCATGTTTTAAAATTCTTGATCAGTTATTCGCTATGGTGCAAATACAGTTTTTTTTTCATTTTTGTCATATTCTGTGGATGTTTGCCTTTGGAGAATGTTTCTGTGCTTCAACCATTGTGTTAAAGCTCCTGTTCGGAAATTTGGAAGTACACTTATGCCAACTCCCAGAATTCCACCTTTGTGATCTCATACACTGGGCCTTTTTTTTTCCCCCATACCTACAGTGTTTACAATATAGGACCAAATCTCAAATAATTTTATTAGTCCATAAACATATTAGGTTGGTGCAAAAGTAATTGCAGTTTTTGCAATTATTTTTAACCTTTTAAACCACAATTATTTTTGCACCAACCTAATAATACCGTATAATGATACCTGTGTTTCAATTTAGTTATCACTCAGGGATCTAGACAATATGCAATCTCTGTTTACTCACAGATCACATAACCTGGGTTTCTCCACCTCAGCTTCTCCACCATTACCTTGCACCAGATAATCCTTGGCTGGGGGGGGTGGGGGTGGGGGGTGGCTATTCTGAACACCGTGGGATGTTTAGCAGCAGCCATACCTCTACCCACTTGATACTGGTAACCCTCCTCCTCCACCCCTGCTTGCGACAACCAACAGTGTCTGCGGATGTGACCAAATGTCCCCCAAAGGGATGTGAAGTGGGGAGTGGGAGACAGATAAACATGCCTCCAGCTGAGAACTACTTACTGCTCTGCCCTAGAGACGCTGAGGTAGAAGAGAGGAAGCAAAGTATGAGGTGCGGGTTATTATCAAAGAGCAAAGTGGGAACAGCAACCCAACAGGGAGAGTCCGTAAGGAGGGAAGGAGTGTGGAAAGTTTTCCGTTACCTTAAAATTTAACCAAAGATGGCCCTGGATCCCTCTGGAATCATTAGGAAACATCAAGTTGGGTCTTGCTATACATTGAAAGTTCACTAGTATCTCAACTTCATTGTGTTAAAAAGGGGGTTACACGTAAATACCATCCCTGAAAAAACCAATTCAGGAGCTGTGCTGACCAGAGATGATGGAGTTTGAAAAACTCTTTATTTGGGAAAAGTTAAACATGTGTAAAAGTAGAGAAAATTGTATGATGACTTATCCAGTACTCATCACCCAAGGTCATTAATGATTGATTAATGGTCAACCTTGTTACATTTATATCCTGCTGTCTTCCTGTGCTACTCACTCCTGGATTATTTTGAAGCAAATTTCAGTCATCATTTCTATTTCATTTGTAAATATTTCAATATGTGTCTAAAAGAAAGTACCTACAAACCAAAATTATGATACACTGGTGGAATTTTAATCTAGAAAGGGCAAGAATGAGAACATATGCTGAGCAGTATCAGAATGTTAAGGGAAAGAATGGGTGAGGGTCAAGATCAAAGAGGCTTGATTGATGGGGAGATTTAAAATCCTAGAAGGAAATGAAAGTGGGAGACACTGTCTCTTGAAGCTCTTCTCCTCTCCTCTTTTCTCTCCTGCTTTTGAGTGACTCTTAGAAATGCTCTTATAAATATGTGACGAGGCACAGCACACTGAGGTCCTTAGAATGAGAGTAGGCTTGCAAGGAACAGATACATTTTCTAAACACGAGAAATAAACACGATCACAATAAGAGATTGAAATATTCAGTCAATGATGGATTGCTGTTGCTCTGTGATGACTTTCTATGAGTTTTTAGCTGATCAGGGTCCACTTTTAATAAAACAAAGCAAGAGGAAAGTCTTGCCATTGCTTTTCAAAATGTTGCTGGGTCTGTGGTGTTCCTTTCCTGTTCTCGTGTATTCTGAGAAGTTTCTTTTGATTTAGACTTCCTCACTTGATATTATTATGTCTTAAATCTCCTATGTTTGGTGAGAACCATGTTATATGTGAGACCTCAGCAGCTTGCTAGATCACATCTATTTTTTCCTCCTTCTCCTTAGGAGATTAAACTGAAACTGTTGTGCCTGATGCCACAATACATTTAACCAATCATGTTTCCTTTACATGTAGGTCAGTCCAAGGGACAATTCTGCACTGGATCCTATTATCCATGGGTTGAAGGGCGTCGTACATCACGGTAAGTAAGCCCCGTGCACTTCCTTTGCTGGGATGTGAAGGGCCAAGATCTCTTCCTAAAGAAATGGGGTTATCTTGCAGAGGACAGAGGGTGACACTCATTCCTCATTCACTGATATTGAAGGGCATTAGAGCCATTATTTGATGGGTAAAGAGCACACCCATTTATTACCTACAGATGGATCTGGGTTACCAGTAAGCAATTTATTTCTTTTCAGGTACCAGTTTGAATGTCTGTGTTATAAATCAAGGTGCCCTAAGATGTGCCATTCATGTCCGTTGAACCTGCCACTTGTCTCATATTGCTTCAAAAAAATTATTCTTCTGTCAATTATCTTTTAATTCATAAATGTCTTGATTTGCCACTCAGATTTTTAAAACATAATTGTTTGATGTTTCAATTGCAGTTGACATACAATATTATACTGGTTTCAGGTGAACCACATAGTAATTAGACATTTATGTAACTTACGAAGTAATCAGCCTGTTAAATCTAGTACCCACCTGACACCATACATAGTTATTATATTCCTGATGCCTCTCAGATTTAGGGAAAAAATTTAAGTAGCCGTGACAAGTCGTTAAACTTTGTCGCATGTGAGCAAACATCATCAGCTGCTCGGATGGAAAAAGCTAGGCCATTGTTCTGTGCAGCAGACATCTTTTCCTCAGGCATAAAACTGAGCGAGAAAGTAAGATAAATGGGTTCTGTCGTTCCCAACTGGTTTTTATTGGAGAAAATTTTCCTGCAACTTTATTATCAGTAATACATCATTACCTATGACATCAGGGTCCTCTAATTTCAAAAGTACCCTTGTCACAGGGGAGGAGGGGTGGATTCTAGATGTAATATAATGATTTGCAAAGTTTTAATACTCTAATTAGAATTCCAAAGACATTGGCAGAAGTAGCATTAGTAACCATAATAAATCTCCCTTCATCTCCACAGCTGTGATAAAACGCCTTCACACCTTTCTGGGAGGACTGTCTTTTGACATTAGCCAACTCTGCAGAGCTTAACAAACATTCCCCTCCACCCCCCACCCCGGGAAACTAAAACCAGTTGTCAGTGTTCAGTTGAAGCAAATGGGATTTTGGATTAATTGTTCTGCTCGCATAGCCATTCAGTCATGCAGCAAGAAACAATAATAAACTAAGTGAACGCAGAAAAAGAAGGGTGACTGGAAACACCCTGTACAAGTTTACATGTAAAACGCTTCCTTTGCTTTTTCTCAACTTCAGTTTGTGTCTCTGAAGCAAACCTCTCACAGAGCTGGGAAGTAGGTCATATGACCGTTCCCCCAGGGCACAAGACACTTTGCCTAAACTGATTCTGTCTGCACATTTGTGTTTTGATGTTGATAGTGGGCTTTGGAAGGACAGGGGAGTTTGCCCTGTACTCTGGGCAGCTTCACAAGTGCAGAGAAAGCTAGTGTCGTGGGCAACGTGCTGTGTATTCTACCTCCTTTCCTAAAAGGTTCCCTTAACACTCAATTGATCACATTCCTTCTTGAAATTCTAGTCCGTAGTGTAGATAATGAGTTTTGGAGTTTGAAATATAGTTAATGATAGATAGATCTTCCTTCCGCCAGACTATTCTTCGTGTTTTAAAACAAACACACCATAAAGAATTCTAGAATCTTCAAAATAGGTACCACTCTTCAGACGGAGAGGAAGCACTCCATCAGCTATGGCGTTTGAGTAGACCTGTGTGTTCTTATTTCCACAGTGATAATTGAAGGAGGTTCCATGTTTAAAAATAACCAGTTGGGCTTCCTTTAGCCCTCAGATCCCCAAGTCTCAGTAAGCACACTCATAGTGATCATTCGGCTCATGAGCTGTGTGCTGCTGGCATAATCATGTTATCCTTACTCATTATCCACAGTTACCCTTTAAGAGACTGTTATATGTAGGGATGCTTTGCCAGGCAGTGGGAGGGTGGCAGAGATGGCTGGGATGCGGTTTCAACCCAGTCTTCTAATTGAGAGGGGAGATCTGCAAAAAGAAATGACCTGTAAAGGAAGTTCACTGACGTAGTCAGCACATGTGTTTTGTGTCCACCCTGTGTGGTCACAGGGTTGTCATGCTGACTGAGACAGATAGAGGCCAGCCCTCGAGGACCTAGAGGAAGGTGAGGGGCTGCTTTGCTCCTCATGCAGCCTTCCCAGTGTGTTTCCCCTTCCAGCCTTTCATTGGCTGTTTCTGTTTCCTGTCAGGAAGGTCATCCCTTCACTCATAGTAAAGCTGTCTCCCTCTTACTATTTCAGTTCCCAGTTCTCAGTTCAGACCTTGCCTCCTCAGAAAATTCTTCCTGAATCATCAGATCACATTACCCATCCTCTCCCTACTCCCATCACTCTCTGTCACATCAGCCTAAGTTTCTTTCTTCAGAGCACATGAAAGTATCAGAAATTACTTTGTCTGCTTATTTATTCATATATTATCTACTGAAGTGGAGGCTTCATGAGGGCAAGAACCCGTGCATGTGTGGTGTGTGTGTGTGTGTGTGTGTGTCTGTGTGTGTGTGTGTCAAATAGTAGATGCTCAATAAACGGTAACCAAATGAATGAATCAAGTAAGCATACAAATCAGTGAAAATGTCAAAATACAAACCTGGAAGAAGGGGAGGAGACACTAAAGGCCACTCAGGTTTTTGCTTTGATTGGGAAGACAAAGGAGTAGGGTCAGGTGTTGGAAACATGATTTTGCCTTCCGTTCTTGGGCTGTTGTTAACTTCCATTTTGATAACCCTCATCACCTCTCTCATTCTTCCAAAAGAGAATGAACACTTGAGATAGTTGAATAAAAAACTTTTGTTGGAACTAGAAGCATTTTCAGTTGAAGGTCCGGTGAGGGATTTGAATGACCTGTTAATTTGATGGGACATAAATAATTGTGCCCCTCACAGAATCTCTGCCTTGGGAATGACGGTAGTGGTGTGTAAAGAGGAAAAATCAATATCGATTTTTGTTACAGTCCAGAATTAGCTTTTATTTCTTCAGCTCTGGGAGTCATATCTTAGAATATTAATTTCCCATTAAGTGAATGTTTTATTAATAGGAAGACTCTTATACGTTCCTTCAGCTGGAGTGGGAATGAATAATCTGGTCACACCAGCCAGCCATACTTGGCATTTGGTCATTAAGGTCTCTGTGAAGCAGACGCCAAAATGGAATTGTAGGTGCGGTAGAGTTGTTTTGGCCAGGAACGACTGCCTGTGAAGGATGAGGAGAAGAGGAAGAAGGAGTCTGTGTGTGGAGAGGGGCGGGGCAAGTGTTGGGACCACGGCACAGAACTGACACTGCTGAGGGGAGACGGAAGCCAGGAGGACTGGCTGAAGGCAGCGCTAAGAACATCTTGGCCAGGCCGTCGGAGAACTGAAGAGCCAAGACTGCCTGTGAGAGGCCTGGCCCAGCCCTGGATTCCCCACCATGTTTGGTCACTGGCTGGAGCACCCCATAAGAGTGCCGTCCATGGGAACACCGGGTGGACCCAAAAGGTACAGCAGCTCCAAGCTGTCAGCTGAGGAGTCTTCCCACAGCACTTTGTCTCTGCAAGGAAGGTCTTAGGGGTGCACTTCCATCGTTGGTACAGAGCTTCACATTCTTCCAATGACATTCCCCAAATCATATCTTGGTTCTCTAGTTTTAAAAATGCTCAGAAGTTCTTACAGCAGTGCTCGTTGCTTTTGTGCACAGTTATTAAGTGCCTAATCTAAGCATACCACAAAGTTAGGCATAGAAAGCACAGCAGACATGGACCAGCCCTCACTGAGTGTGTAAGCTCTTGGCAGACTCGGACGGTTAAGCATATAATTACATTGAAGAATAAGGAGCAGTAAATTTTAACTCAGACTTGCGGGGACCTCAGTGACCATTAAGAACGAAAGAATGCTTAGAAGTTGTCCAGGCAGAGAAGAGGGCGCAGGGTTTCAAGTAGGAACAGTATACATGAAGGTGTCTGGTGATGAGAGGTGTAGCATGTTTGAGACTCTGAGCTCCGTGACATTGCTTCTCTAATGTTGGGGGGAGGTAAACCTAGAAACCTCTTGGCAAAACAGAGTGCTGTTTCGTATGTGTTCGTTTTTCTAAGTAAACTGTGATTTTTACAAACTTGATAGCCATGAAGAAATATCGATAGAATGGAGAGAGGTGATTTACTATTGACTCTGGTCCTGTCTTATCCATTCAGCAATAGATGGAAGCACTGAAATGTATCTAATCAGGTATTTTATTTGCACTACCACCAGTATCCCCTGAAGAAGAAAGATTTAGGGAGAAATTGTGACTCTTGTTCGTGGCATGGAGTCAGTCACTGATAGTGCTTTTTATATACAAGAACCAGCCCTTGGGAGTACCCACACGTAATACAAATATTGGTTCCAAAGAACTTAGTATAGTTCTAATTTTTTTTATTAGTTTCAGGTACACAAAGCAACATAATGATTAGACATTTATACCCCTCACAAAGTGAAAACCCCAACAAGTCTACTACCCCTCTGACATTGTACATAGCTAGTCCAATATCTCTGACGATATTCCCTATGCTGTACTTTACATGCCATGAGCATATATACACAGACACATATTTTTTAAATTACAGCTGATATTCAATATTATCTTATATTACCTTCAGTGTACAGCACAGTGGTTAGGCGTTTATATAATTTGTGAAGTGGTTCCCCCCGATACATCTAGTGCCCATCTGATACCATACATAGTTTTTACAACATACTGACTACATTCCCCATACTGTATTTCACATCCCTGTGACTATATTGTAACTACCCATTTGTACTTCCTAATCCCTTCACCTTTCTCACTCATCCCCTTAACCCCCCTCCCATCTAGCAACCATCAGTTTATTCTCTGTATCTGAGTCTATTTCTGTTTTTTTGCTTGTTTATTCTGTTCTTTAGATTCCACCTGTAAGTGAGATCATACAGTATTTGTCTTCCTCAGGCTGACTTATTTCACTTAGCAAATACCTTCTAAGTCCATCCATGTTACTACAAATGGTAGGATTTTATTCTTTTTTTTATAGCAGAGTAATCCTCCGTTGTATAAATGTACCACAATTTCTTTATCTAATTGTCTATTGATGGGCATTTCAGTTGTTTCCGTATCTTGGCTATTGTGAATAGTGCTGCAGTAAATGTAGGGGTGCATATATTTTTTTCAAATTAGTGTTGTTGTTTTTTGTGTGGGTTTTTTTTTTTTTTTGGATTTCTTTGGGTTAATACCCAGGAGTCGAATTGCTAGGTCATAAAGTAGTTCTATTTTTAATTTTTTGAGGAACCTCCATACTGTTTTCCATAGTGGCTGCACCAATTTGCAATGCCACCAACAGTGCACAAGGGTTCCCTTTTCTCTACATCCTTGCCAATATTTGTTGTTTGTTGATTTATTGATAATAGCCATTCTGACAGGAGTGAGGTGGTATCTCACTGTGGTTTTTATTTGCGTTTCTCTGATGATGAGTGAGGTTGAGCATCTTTTCATGTGTTTATTGCCCATCTGTATGTCCTCTTTGGAGAAATGTCTGCTGAGGTCCTCTGCCCATTTTTTAATTGGGTTGTTAGGTTTTTCTGTTTGTTTGCTTGGTTTGTTGGTTGGTTGGTTTGGGGTTTTTTTGGTGTTGAGTTGTATGCTTTTAGAATAAAATTTGGATATTAACCCCTTATCAGATGTATCGTTGGCAAATATCTTCTCCCATTCAGTAGGATGTCTTTTTGTTTCGTTGATGGTTTCCTTTGCTGTGAAAAAACTTTATAGTTTGATGTAGTTCCATTTGTTTATTTTTCTTTTATTTCCCTTTCCCGGGGAAATATATCAGTAAGAATATTACTAAGGGTAGTGTCTGAGAGAGTTTACTCCTATATATTCTAATAGGAGTGTTATGGTTTCGGTTCATGTGTATGGAGTAAGATGGTGGTCCAGTTTCATTTTTTTGCATTTATCTGTTCAGTTTTCCCAGCACTATTTATTGAATAGACTACCTTTACCCCATTGTAAATTCTTGCTTCCTTTGTTATAGATTGAATGACCGTATAGGCATGGGTTTATTTCTAGGCTCTCCATTCTGTTCCATTGATCTATGTGTCCATTTTTATACCAAGACCATGCTGTTTCAATTACTATGGCCTTGTAATATAATTTGATATCAGGTAGCATGATACCTCAGCTTTGTTCTTTTTTCTCAGGATTGCCATTGCTATTCAGGATTTTTTATGGTTCTGTATAAATTCCAGGATTTTTTTGTTCTAGTTCTGTAAAAAATGCCATTGGTATTTTGATAGGGATTGCATTAAATCTATAGATTGCTTTGGGTTGTATGGACATGTTAACTATATTTTTCCTATCCATGAGCATGGTATATGGTCCCATTTATTTATATCATCTTTAATTTCTCTCTTCAGTGTCTTATAATTTTCTGAATACAGGTCTTTTACTTCCTTGGTTAAATATATTCCCAAGTTTTTTTGTTTTCTTTTTTGATGCAATTGTAAATGGGATTGTTTTCTTAAGTTCTCTCTCTGACAGTTTGTTTAAAAAAAAAAACATAACCGATTTCTGAGTATTAATTTTGTATCCTGCTACTTTACTATTTTTGTACCAACCTACTAAATTCATTTATCAGGTTTTTTTTAAAATTAATGTTTATTGGGGTGATAATTGTTAGTAAAATTATATAGATTTCAGGTATACAATTCTGTAATACATTATCTATATCTCACATTATGTGTTCACCACCCAGAGTCAGTCCTCTTTCCATCACCACATATTAGACCCTGTTTACTCTCTTCTAGAGACCCCTTCCCTCCTTAATCTCTGGTAACCCCTAAACTATTGTCTATGTCTGTGAGTTTGTGTTCCTTCATTTGTTTGTCTTGTTCTTTTGTTGTTTTCAGTTTTATATACCACGTATCAGTGAAATCATAGGGTTCTCTGCTTTTTCTGAAAGTCTGACTTATTTTGCTTAGCATTATAATCTCAAGATCCATCCAGGTGGTCACAAATGGTATTATTTCATCTTTCCTTACCGCCGAATAGTATTCCATTGTATGTATATGTGTATATATACATATATATCACAACTTCTTTATCCATTCATCTATCAAAGGACATTTTGGTTTTTTCCATGTCTTGGCCACCATAAATAAAACTGCAATGAACATTGGAGCACTCATGTCTGTATGGATAAATGTTTTCAGATTTTTTTGGGTAGATACCCAAGAGAGGGTTTGCTGAGTCATGTGATAATTCTATTTTCAATTTTTTGAGGAACCTCCACACTGCCTTCCACAGTGGCTCCACCAATCTGCATTCCCACCAATAGTGTATGAGGGTTCCTTTTTTGCCACAGCCTTTCCAGCACTTGTTACTATTTGTCTTGTTCACGATAGCCATTCTAACAGGAGTAAGGCAAACAGTGCCTCCGATAAGGGGCTAATATCCAAAATATACAAGGAACTCATACAACTCAACAACAAAAAAACAAACAACCCAATTGAAAAATGGGCAGAGGACCTGAAGAGACATTTCTCCGAAGAGGACATACAAATGGCAAATAGAAATGAAAAAGTGCTCAACATCACTAACCATCAGATAAATGCAAATAAAAACCACAATGATATATCATTTATCAGTTCTAATAGTTTTTGGTGGAATCTTTTGGGTTTTCTTTCTATAATATCATGTCATCTGCAAATAATGACACTTTTAGTTCTTCCTTTCCCATTTGGATGCCTTTTATTTCTTTCTCTTATCTGATTGCTGTGGCTAGAACTTGCAGTACTATGTGGAACAAAACTGGTGTAAGTGGGCATCCTGGCCTTTTCCTGATCTAAAGTGGAATGCTTTGAGTTTTTCCCCATTGAGTATGGGTTTGTCATATATGGCCTTTATTATGTTGAGATGTGTTCCCTCTATTCCCATTTTGCTGAGAGTTTTTGTCATAAACGGATGCTGGCTTTTGTCAAACATTTTCTCTGCATCTATTGCTATGACCATATGATTTTTATTTTTATTTTGTTTATGTGGTGTGTCACATTAATTGGTTTGCAGTTATTGAACCAACCTTACATACCAAGAATGAATCCCACTTCATCTTTTAAATGTATTGCTGAATTGAGTTTGCTCGTATTTTGGTACGGATTCTTGCATCTATGTTCATCAGGGATATAGGCCTATAGTTGTTTTTTTTTTTTTTTGTAATGTCTTAGTCTGATTTTGGGATCAGTATAATGGTGGCCTCGTAAAAATAGTTTGGGAGGCTTCTCTCCTCTTGGACTGTTTTGGAATACTTTGAGTAAAATAGGTGTTAATTCTTTTTTGAATGTTTGGTAAAATTCACCGGTGAAACCATCTGGTCCAGGACTTTTGTTTGTTGGGAGCTTGTTGATTACTGATTAAATTTAGTTGGTAGTAATTCGTCTGTTCAGATTTTCTGTTTCTTACTGATTCAGCCTTGGAAGACAGATTATATGCTTCTAGAAATTTATCCGTTTCTTCCATATTGTTCAATTTCTTGGTATATAGTTGCTTGTAGTAGTTTCTTAAAATTGTTTGTATATCTGTGGTGTCTGTTGTCACTTTTCCACTTTCATTTCTGATTTCATTTATTTGGGTCCTCTCTTTTTTTTCTTAATAAGTCTGGTTAAAGGTTTGTGAATTTTGTCTTTTAAAAAAAAGACAGTTATTTGTTTCATTCATCATTTGTACTGTTTTTTTCTTAGTCTCTATTTTGTTTATTTCTGCTCTGATCTTTATTATTTGCTTTCTTGTGTTCACCCTGGGCTTCATTTGCTATTTTTCCAGTTCCCTTAGGTATAAAGTTAGACTGTTTATTTGTGATTTTTTCTTATTTCTTGAGGTAGGTCTTCATTGCTATGAATTTCCCTCTTAGGACTGCTTTTGTTGTGTCCCATAGATTTTGGGTCATTGTGTTTTCATTTTCATTTGTGTCAAGGTATATTTGATTTCTTCCTTGATCTCATTGTTAACTCATTCATTATTTAGTAGCATGTTATTTCGCCTCCCTCTATCTGTGTATTTTTCAGTTTTTTGGGGAGTGGGGTGGGGGGTTGTTTTTCAGTTTCATACCATTGTGGTCAGAGACGACGCTTGATGATTTCAGTCTTCTTAAATTTAATGAGACTTATTTTGTGGCCTAATATATGGTTTGTCTTGGAAAATGTTCCATGTGCACTTGAAAAGAATGAATATTCTGCTGCTTTGGGGTGAAATTCTCTAAAAACATCAATTAAATCCATCTGGTCTAGGGTGTCATTTAAGGCTGCTCTTTCTATGTTGATTTTCTGTCTGGAAGATCTGTCCATTGGTGTCAGTGGAGTGTTAAAGTCCCCTTTTATGATTGTGTACTGTTGACCTCTGCCTTTATGTTGGTCAATATTGGCTTTATATATTTAGGTGCTTCTGTGTTGGGTGCATAAATGTTTATTAGGTTGATGTTCTCTGTTGGATTGATCCCTTTACTATTGTGTAATGTCCTCCTTTGTTTCTTGGTATAGTCTTCATTATAAAGTCTATTTTGTCTGATACAAGCATTGCTACCCCAGTGTTTTTTTTCATTTCCATTCACATGAAATGTCTTTTTCCACCCCTTTACTTTCAGTCTGTGTGTGTCTTTTGATCTGAAGTAGGTATCTTGCAGACAGCATATGTATGGGTCTTGTTTTCTTATCCATTCATCTATCCTATGTCTTTTGAGTGGAGCATATAATCCTAGTTCTAGTTTTTGTAAATTTGGTTTACATGTAATCCCTGTATAACACGGCACTTCTATAACACGGTTTCGCTCTAACACGGTTTGAGAATTGGGGAAAACCCTTGTACAACATGGCATCCTAGAACACGGTTTCACTCTAACACGGTTTGAGAATTAGAGGAATCCCTGAACAACACAGAGCGTAATAAGAGCATTTAAGAGCAAAAGATACCTCATTCGAAATTAGGGAAATCCCCGAACAAAATGGAACGTAATAAAAGCTTAGTAGTGATGAAGAAAACATTATTTAATACATATTAATATATTATACTTTTTGGTGGGAATCACTTTAATAAAGATATTTATCTTAATTATAAAAATATAATAGTATGTTTTTTTTAATTTTTGGAACCTAACGCCCTTTTTTGTACTAGTTCTTTATTTCGTGTAATGCAGATTCGTGTAACATGTCATTTTGAAGGAACCCAACAACCGTGCTATATGGGAGTTACTTGTATCCCCAGTCTGCATCCACAAACTTGAATGTGAATTGGTATAGAAATGTGGTATTCCCTTATAAGTAGCTTTACCCAATTGACCAATGCTAAGAAATATACATTATATCCTATGTCAATTACAAAGTATTTTTTCAAGTTTTTGGATTACCTGCTTTCTATTCTTTTCCATAGTAGCCACTCAAAGAAAACCCAGCAGGCTGTTAGTGTACATATTCTAGAATACTGCCAAAAGGCATTGAAACACTAACCATTTATTCCCTCATGTTAGTTATCTAAGAAAGACGAATGTTTTGTTTTGGAAAGGAAGCTTCCTTGAGTGACTGTCTGGTTCTTGGGCTTTGACTCTCTGTCCCTCTTTGCCTGTCCCCCTCCACGCTATCACTTACGTCTTCTGCTGAATGTACCACTTTCGGGAGTGGAATGGGAGGGGACAGTTAGAAATTGCCACGGACGCCAGTCAGAGTGAGGTGACTCTGCTGCCTGTCCTTCCTCCCCAGGCTCTTCCAAAAAAGCTATCAGTGCAAGTACAAATAAATTGTCACCTGAGAACACATTTCTGATAATGTCATAAACTGAGGCTTTTACAAGCTTTTGTTGTTAACACTCAGCAATGAGAGTTGGGGCTATGAGAAGATCAAAAGTTTCCTTAAGGAGTAGATTCCCTGCCTAACTGGTTTATTCCCTGGGTTCACTTTTGCTTGCTATGTTTTCCACCCCTTCTTTCCTCGGCCGTGGGATACTCATCATCAACTCCCCAAATCTATGGACGAAGCCATAGAACAGCTAGAACTAATCCAGGCACCTAGCAGAAAGGGAAGAAATATGATCAGTTTGCAAAGTGATTACCCAGTCAAGCGTTTTCATGTGATGGAACACGCTGGTACCTCCTCATCTGTCCTTTTTTCCATATCCCACCTGCTAGAATTGAGGTTTCTATGACTAACAATAACCTAGAAGAGACACTGGATCTGGAACTATCTGAATTCCTTTTAAAGCAGTGGGTAGGCTTTATCTTATCCAACTGGCCTTGCATCACTGGCCACAAATACTCTTTGTAAAAAGAAACCAGCCCCAGGGTGTGGCACTCCTGGCACTCCGTGACAACTGCTGTGGAGATGCAGATGGTGCAGCCTTTCTGAAAGCCATGTGGCCATTTCTGCCAAAGTTACACATATGCCTTGCCCTCCGAGCCAGCAATTCCACATGTAGGTAGATATCCAAGGGAGGTGTCCACAAGAAGTCTTGTATGCGGGAGCTTTGTTTGTGATACTCCCAAAGTGGAAACAACCCACACGTCTGCCGATGGGGCCTAGATAGATAAAGCTGTGGTATATTCATACCATGTTATAGTACCCAGCAATTAAAAATAATGAACTACTTGGTTTACACAGAAACAAAAGAGCACATACTGCATGGTTCCATTTATATACAGTTCAGGAACAAGGGAAAGTAATCTATGGTGATAAAAGTCAGAATAGTGGGGTGGAGGGTATATTGAATGAGAAAGGATATGAGAGAATTTTCTTGGGGGATAAAAATATTATGTATCTTGACCTGCAGGATGACTAATAGGTATAATATAAAAATTTACCACCTTGTCCCCTTAGACTTGTGCATTTGACTATTTGTAAATCAGTTAAACAATACACCACATATTTAATACATTAATTCCTCAAAGATGTTATATTCACAAATCTCAGCAATAATCTAGCAGCACGTACCAGATAGTCAAATACGCTAGGAATGCTGGGAACTCTACTGCTTGGCTGGGAACTTGGCTGTGTCTCATCAAGTTGATTCAGTTGTCTCACTACTGTGTGTGTCCTCTAGAGAAACTCAGATGTAACGTATCATGAGAAGTGTACAAAAATGTCTGTGGCATTGATTTTCTAACTGTCCAAACCTACAAAGGCCTCAAATGCCTTTTGTTAGCAAGCTGGATAAATACAGCATAGTGTGCCACACAAGCGAACATTTCACTTCCATGGAAACGAGGAGAATCTGTGCCTCCAACAGCATGGGCACCTTTCAGAACCATGATAAAGTAAGAGTCTGAAGAGTGCATAGAGCGTTCCTCAACCTAAAGTTCAAAAACTGAGAAAACCTTACCTATATGATTTAGGGTTGCACATGTAGGTGGTTAAACTAAAAGGGAAAAAAAAACCTAATGATTATTTTAAAAAGAGGATGGTGGTGACTCTTGGGGCGGCATGGAAAAGTGATGAGGGCCTGGCTCAGGGAGGGTGGCAAGGGCACCTTCTGTTCTGAGTGGTGGTCCCACCAAGGTTTGCCTTGGGATCATTTGTCTGCAGTACATTTGTGTTTTGTGCACCTTTCTGCTCATATGTTAAATTTCACAATCAAAGAAGACAGTGATTAGCATTACAAAGTAAGATCCAGACAGTGCTTTCCTATGGGACCCATCAAGCACCAAGTGGCTTCACAACAAGCAAAGAGGGGAGTGGCAGCTCTTTTTTATGAACTTTTTACCATAAGTAGCCCTGGCAAGCTGTTTGTTCTCTCTACAAATTGATTAGAGGCCAGAGAAAGAACTGCCTTGGGATCATATCATTAAGAGATGAATTGGGAAGCCAGTACCTCCTTTTGGAATATAGAAAAAAGGAAATAAGAAATCAAGGTGCTGGGATGTCAGGTGACAGAAAGAAAAACAAAGGCCCCTCACTGCTACCAGCCCAGGGTCCAATCAGCATGACAAGAGTCCTCCAGAAACCCTCTTGCAATACAGCTGGCATAGCCCCCAGTACAGAGAGCAACCAGGAAAGCGGCCTGGCTGGGTGACTTGAGCGAGGCCTCCGTGACTCCATACTGAGTCCCGTTGCTCCCAGGCCATCTCCCCCTCTGTTCTCAGCCAGGATCACCACCTGCATCTTTCAGTCTGGATTGAGGTCCATCATGTAGATTGTTGAAGGGGCCAGTGAAGACACACTTAACAGGACCGTATTCTGTCACTGTCACTCCGGCACCATTGTGATCATATCCCTGGGGTCAAAGATCTTGACGTAAACTTTCTGATGGAGGCTAAATGGCTGACGTTTTATGAAAAATATCTTGTATGGACTTTGGAAGAAGAGAACAAGTCCTAGAACAAAGGATTTTTTTGGAGGGGAATCCTCTATTAGGCAGAAATAGTAGTCTGTCATTATAATCCCGCAGCAAGAAGATGGAGCAGAAGTGAGTTAATATGGTTTGAAGGCTTTGGCCTGTTTTGTGTTTTGTTAGCTTGAAGTTCTTTTAATCATAGTGTCTCTTCATCCTCCCACCCACCGAGTGCCTAAAAAGTGCTACTCAATGTGTTGAGGGTAAGACGAGGAACAAAATTTTCCCTCTCTTTGGGAAAATTTTAATCTCAAGAGGAAATTTTTTCTTTTTTTCTTTTTTTTTGGCTTTGCCGTTCTTGGTCAGAAAGGCTAATGTTAGTTGCCTGCAAAATAATCTCGCGTTCACATGAATAAGCAGTTGGAACTTTGGAGTAAGTTTTTATAAAAAGTCTGCATTATGGAATACTTTTAAAGAAATGGAATTTTGTTATTTTTCACTGAAATTTGACTCTCAGGAGTACAAGCAAGCAAGAAATCTGGAACAATGCTTCAGAGTTTAGGCTGTGTTGGATCTGAATTCTAGCTCTTCAGCTTGGTGAGCTCTGTGATCCTGTACAAATTGCATCTCTCTGTCCCTGAGGTTCCACCGTGTAAAATGGGGATAATGAAAGTACCTCCCTCTTGGGCATTACTATTAAATGGTTTAAGGCAAGGAAAGTATCGAGAAGGTAGGGTGCCTGGCATGTGTTTACTGTCCTCTAAATCAGAGATCAGCAAGCTCAATCTGTGAGCCAAATCTGGCCTGCCGCCTGGTTTTGTAAATAAAGTTTTATTGGAACACAGCCACACTTGTTCATTTGCGTATGGTCTGTAGTTGCTTTTATACCACAACGCAGAGTAGTTTTGATAGACACTCCCTGCCCTGCAAAGCTTAAATACTCTCTGGCGCTTTCCACGGAAAGCTGTCAACTCTGCCTTATCTACCCTGTAGCTATTACAGTAGCTCTACTAAGACTGTCTCTACACTATGTTTGGTTTATGTTGGGACAGTGTACACACCCACTCAGATCATCCCTTCCTATTTGATAGACTTTACAGAGATGGTGATTTGATTTTGCCCAAACTACCATATAATCGAAATGTGTATCAACGGAATTAAAGAGGTTTCTGTTTTAGGGTTTACCTTAAAGAAAGCATTCACATTATTGTCTCCCATTTGAATGGAAGAGCTAGTGCTTTATTATCTATAGCCCACTGGTAATTTTGAACATCTTAACATGCGACAGAATTTCCCCATTTGAAGTTTATGTTTCTAGCGTTTAATTACATGGGACTTTCCTGAAAGTGTGCTATAAATAGGCAGCACCCTGGGCTTGACTAATTGGCTCATGTCTGTTATGGAGCCAGGAAGGGCGGGTGCTTATCTGAATACTTTTGATCTCAAAATCTTCTAGAAACAGGTGCACTTAAGCCATTTCCATAGTTTCCTGCATTTTGATGTGTCAAACCTCCCACCTTAGATGTTAGCTATTTCTGTTTCTTTTCTTAGCTAAACTCAGGAAATGGGATGCTGTGTGGCTTCTATTTTATCACTAATAATGTCGTTAACAATAATGTTAAGACAGAAAAAGACTTCAAAAGTGATGCCTTTTAGGTTAGATTTGAATTTGAAGCTGGTTCTCATTTGGCCAGCCTTCTTGATTTTATTATCATTTTGTTATTTTGTCACTATATGACTATCATTCAGTGGCTCGAATACAGGAATCTGATTAATCAGGTGAACTGTCTCCCTCTCTAGGCACCCTTGCCCAGACCCTGTAATAATACTAGATATTGATGCCGTAATATGGGCCTGTAGGATTGTCTCTGGACTGTGCCTGTAGGGAAGGCCGAGGGGTATACATTTAATCTTCTGCGCACTGGTGGAGAATATTTCTGCATTAGGAGGTCCAGGTTCACTCTCCACCTCACTAAGTAATCTTGGTTCAGTCACTTTCCTTCCCTGGACCTCATTTGTAAAATGAAATGGAACTAGCACCCTTTCAAACACTTTGGAACCCCACAGTTCTCCGTGGTTCTTGGGAGACTTCCCCGGGATCTTGTCGCGGCAGTCTAGTGCTTCTTCCTTAAAATCATCTATCACGAAGCCTTGCAGATAGCTACGCCTTGAAAATGGGCCAGCCCCATTTCATTGCCCTGCCTTTCCCATTTCATTCTCCTTATTGATGACACAGAGATGACATGCCTGATAGTCAGCATCTGGTTACATACAGCAAGCATCATCGCTTGTATTTATATCATAAAATTAACTCATCTGGGAGGCATCTGCCGCCGTCTTCATTATAACCTAATGCTTTCTCACCTTCCTGATGACTTCTGGATGCCACGCTCCCAAAATCCCGGGATCTGGCCCTCAGGCTCTTTCTTTCCATCTTGACCTCCCGTTTCTGGCTTCTGTGTCGTGTCACCAACCCAGCAGACCCTTTGCTCCTCCCAGATCACACGGTGCAGTCATGGCTTATCCAGACTTAACCCAGAACCGCTGACTCTGTGTCTAGTGTTTTGGCTGCTTCCCAGTTGTTCATCAAATTCCAGCTTGTACTTAACCAGCAGTGGACGTTTCCTCCTAGAACCTGTCATATTTTTAGCTCTTGAACTTTTTCTTCTACTTTTCCTCTTGCTCATGTCACTCCAGCCACACCCCAGGCAGAATCCTTTCGCACACTGGCTTTTGGCTTTTCTCTCTGCCTGGAATGTTTTCCCCAGGTAGCCACATAGTTCACTTCTGCCTTCAGATGTTTAATCAAGTGATTCCTTCTCAGTGACCCTGCCCTTAAGATTGCCATGTTCTAGACAGTAATCAGGAGAAACCTCATCGAGAAATGCATCATTCAAATATGACTAAGTTGTTAGCAGCTGAAAGGCATTTGGTCCCAAACCAACCATGAGTAGAGAGCAGTGAAGAAATGTTCCAGGCAGAGGGAAGAGCCAGTGCAAAGGCCCTGGGGTAGTGTGACCTGGAACAGCAAAGAGGTCATTGTGGCTCAACCTAAGGGTCAGAAAGTAGCAATAGGTGAGGCTACAGAGAATATAGGGACACACTGGTACAGTCCTCATAGAAACTGGATGCTGGAGTGTGGTCAGCATTATTAAAAATGTGGAATCTCAGCCCCACCCTACACGTACTTGATCATAATCTACAGTTTAGCAAGCTCCCCAGGTAATTTGCATGCATATTAACTCTGAGCAGCACTGTCATAAATCTTCTTTCCCCATTTAGAGTGACCTAATACCCAGTTTTTTCCACCATCATTCCCCCCTGTTCTCCCTAACACGAAGCAGAAGGCTAGCCCTACCCCAGCGAATTTAAAAAAAAAGTAGTAGCTTTTCCTTTTAAAAAGTTTTGGGAAACCCTGAAAAAAAACTAAACAATCATTGACATAAAAATAGAAGCTTGGGCATTTAATTGTTAGTTTAATCTTACACACTTCCCTAAAATTGATTGATTCCCTGTTTTGGGGTGGTACCAGTCTTCCTATCCCTAGAGATCACCACATGCTGTCCATACAACTTCCAGTGTAATACTTTGGTCATTGGGCGGGGTGTGTGTGTGGCGTGCGCGTGCGCTCAATGCAATTCCATAATTCTTGGTTACTGCATAAGTCTCCTGTATGTTGATTGTTCATCGTATCTTATAAAGGGCTTTCTTTTCTCCTATATAACTAAAGCATTGGAAATATTAGGTTATTAACACACTGAAAAAAATGTAATCAATCAGATGATTATCATCTAATGTTTTAATGATCACATTTTTAATCCAATTATGCATGTTTGAATCTTTCAAATTTTCTTTAATTAAAGATTGCCTCCTGGCACTGCTATCAGAAATAAGAAATTACACAGAATCGAGCCAGATATAATTTAGTGTTGAAAGGAAACTGCAAGGATAACTGGGCCGTGCTGGGTTTAATGGTTCACCACGACTTGAAAGTCCTCCTACAAAATTTTCTAATTGATAAGAAAAATGTAATCATCTTCAGATATACTCCGTTTGCATTCAAATAAGGTATTTCTTTTTCTAAATAAACCTCCCCTAACTGATTATTCATATTGTCGGTCAAAATGTGTAAAAATGAAAGACAGAGTGGGTGAAATGTAGACTACTTAATACAGTGTGTATTTAATATAAAAGTCATACATTATTCATTTTTGCAATTTGAATAACTTTGAGTTTAGCATCCCTGTTCCTCATCTTTTTCTTTGATGAACAATTAATTATTAAAATATAATATTGTCTGCATACAGCACTGGGATCCTTGAAATTGGAATATGAGATTCATTTCTTTTCGATTCTTTTATCAAGTAATGCACAGTGCCTGCTTATAATGGTATAATGGAATGAGTGCTAGGATAAGTAGAGTATTTCAAATATTTTTCTCAACTAGTTAAGTGGCTGGGAAAGGAATGTTTTTCATTCAAATTACTAATTAGGATAAAAGTTGGAGGCAGAATGCTCTGAACAGGTTGGGTTTGGAGTCAAACTGCCCTTTTATGAGAAGATTCATTTAACAAGCACATAATGTGCTCATTCTGTGCCAGATACCCTCCTAAGCCGTAACTAATGTTAATTCATTTAATACTCAGAATCGCCTTATGAGGTCGATACTATTATAATCCCATTTTACAGATGAGGAAACTGTTACAAAGAGGTTAAATAACTTGTCTCAGACCGTTAAGTAGATGAGTTAGGATTCAAATCTAAGGGGCCTGGCTCTAGCACTTCTACTTTACAATGTCTACATGTATTAAGATTTTCTTAGTAGAAGAGTTTGAGTTTTCAGCTAAAAAGTATATTCTTCCTTCTTCTAGCTGGCTATATTCAGTCTTAGGTCGAGCCAGTTAAGTGTGGCTTATGTAGGCTTTGTGGGAAGTGCTAGAAGTACAGGGCTGCCGTTTATAAAATTGTTTCTGACTTAGAATTAAGCATCATGAGTACCCCATTTGTCAGTGGGTCACCGCCCATGGGACTGAGCAGGAAATGGTATTTTTAGGAAGATAGTAAAAACTGATGTTAAGTTTGAACTTAGAAAACTCAAGGGGGAAACAAAACAACTCAGGAGTTTAATTCAGTAACGTATGTTCACAAAAGAAATCATCATTAGTGATGGAGGCACCTGAATCTGTAGCATGCACCAGCGGCCCCGCACCGTCCCCTCCATTTCTGGCTATGAATATCAAGGTGACTTTCTAACAGTCCCCAACCCCCAACACTTGGCTTAAAATAGGGGAGGTAAAATGTGGCCTGCGGGCCAAATCAATTCTACTGCCTATTTTTGTATGGCCCCTAAGCTAAGAATGGCTCTTACATTTGAACCCTAATTAAGTGAAATGGCAATTTCTCCCAAAAAGAATTCCGTTCTTATTATAGAAGACCTATATTTTAAAAATTGTCCTCAGTTATTATTAGCATTTGAATGATGTTAATAAGGTTGTGGAAACTTATATAACATCTTCAATTTTGCCTCTTGGCCTACAAAACCCAAAATATTTATTACCTGGCGCTTCACAGAAAATATTTGCTAATCCCTGATTTCAAACACAATGTGAGCCAGCCTGCTCTGAACCAAGTGCTGGCCTTGATAAATCAGGGTTTACAAGGTACTGTGCTAACTAAGCCCCTTACCTTTATTAGCTTGCTTAATTGTCACAGCAACCCTGAGGAGTAAACATTCTTAACATTCCCATTTTACAGATAAGGGAAATACCTCAACGAGGTTAAGACCTTTCCCTAAGGTCACACAGCTGTTAAATGTCAGTTGGTTCCCAAACCATGCTAGATCTTTGGCAAAGAACTCAAAAATTCTCATCTGTACTGCTCAGGTTCATGAAGAAAATGTCAGACATGATGTGCCTTTACAGCACTAGTAATCCAGTTGGAAAAAAAAAGACACACACACAAACACTTAAAAGAAATACATGGTTATGTAAGATGTACATGGCTGGGCCTTGGTAGTTTAGAGGAATAATAATAACAGTGATAACAAAAGGAATAATTAGAATAACATTTATTGTTTCTGAGATGTTTACTATGTTCCAAGCTCTTTCTGAACCCCTTTCTTGTCCTGATTCATTTAATCTTCACAACAACCTGCGAGGGTTTAGAAACTGAGATCACACAGCTCACAGGTCGAGGAGTCGGGATTTGAACCAGCGGACTGAGTAACTGTTCCCTTCACCAATCCCTGTAGCGATGGAGAAAAGAGGTGATGAGGAGAGGGCAGAATTTCGATTTGGGTTTTCAGCACTAGGTGATTCTTTCCTGCCTCCAGGCTTACTGCTCCAGATCCGAGGGCATTTCCGTGAAGAAAGAACCCTATCCAAGTGTCTGTAGTCTTCTCCTTGGCTCCATTACTTCAACCTGGTCTTCCATTTCCTCAGCCGTAAAATTAAAGAATTGAACTCAAGCGGTGGTTTTCACTGTCCCTGGATTCCCAGCTCAGCTTCCTTCATGGTGCCTGCACATTCAGCTGTTTGAGTTGCCCAGCTCCTATGGAAGATTTTTGTTTGAAGAAAGGGTTCTTTCACTTGAGGCCTCTGAACTAGGGCTGTCTCAGGACCTTCCAGGTCTCAGAGCCCTAGATCCAATGGCGGTGGTAGAATGAACAAGCAGGGAAGCCACCTTCTCTGTCCCCCTCACCAGGTCTGCCCGCCCCACCATCCATCTAGTCAGTTAAAGCCAGAACCTGCCTCAGAAGCCCTTGTCACGGACAGAGAAGCCCTCTGCATTTGTAGCAGTGATCATGCCTGCAGTTTCCACGAGTCCCTGCCGAATTCACGAGGCCATAGAACTTAAGAGTCCTGATCCTGCTGAAGCCATGTTCCATTTTGAAATCTGGTCTCAGATTGGTAGCACGGGTGTTTCTGCTTATCTTTTATGTTCTTTAAAGCCCCGGCCTTTTCCTCGAGTTGGTACTGCATGTGGGCTTTGCCTCCTCAAGGCTTAGAGTGATTGCTTTGTCTCTTCCTTCTGCCTACAGCATTCTTAACTGTGACCCCAGTATTGGGTCAGGCCCCTAAGGAAAAACTTTCATTCAGTCTGGAGCCCCTGATCCTAAGGCAGGTTGTAGGCTGCGGTGCGACGCCGAGTTCACCTACAACATGAGGGAGAAATGAAGGTGGTGGTTTCCTGGTTTGTGATGCCAAGCCCTGTGCACCCTCGATTGCTTCCAGCCTTGTGTTGGCTATTTACACAACCCAGGTAGTGCAAGCAAAGGCCAAAATACAAGTTCCTTCTCCCAGCCAAGCACACTCACAGATATTCCCCCTATGATTAGGCGGCTGGAAACCAGGCTTAAATTAAAGTCCAGACTTGCCAGTGGGAGCAGGGACAATTCCATTATTTCCAGCCTTTTGTCCAACAGGAACCACTTTTGTCATTTTGATTGTAAAACCCTATGATTTGAAGACTTTTGCATTCATTGTTAATATTTAATTTTTCCTTTTAAGAAATGAATTGAAAAACCTATGTAAGAATTAGCCATGGTTTTTGAGGCTCATGAATAATTGCTGCTATTTCACTGTTCAGTAGTGACCTTGAGCTTAGTTAGTTATTTTACCTCTCTCTGCCTTGATTTCCACAGATGTGAAATTGGAGTATTGCAGTGATGTACTTCATAAGGTTATGAAGTGAGAGCATAATGATGGTTTAATAATAATGAAAGCCTGGATTCTAAACTCACTTCCCTGGTTTTGCATTCCAGCTCTGTCAATTGGTGGTAATAATAGGACCAACGTTACAAGACTATTTTAAGTGTTAAATTAATCTTTATAAAGCTCTCAGGACTTGGCTTGGCACATACAGTAAGTGCTGTTTAAATATTTGCAACATGTAAATACTCAGAATAGTGCCTGACATGCAGTAAAAGCTAAATAAATGTTAAGTTTTGTTCAACTAATCTTTTACTAAAAGGAAATTTTAACTATTCTAAGTGATTTCTGTTGGGGGTTTTACATTATTCCATGACATAGACCTTTTAAATTAGGGATACACATTCACCCCAATAACTACCCTTTGTTCTGCTTGAAAGAAAAAGGAGGAGGTGTGAGTCTTGGAAACAATATTCCTGTAGGCACAGGTGTGTCCATGAAGCAACCTGGATCGCTAACGTGCCCCAGGCATGTGCTGGTTCTCCACCCCCAGCCCCCTATGAAGGCCATTTAAGGAATAAGGCTAGCCATTAGCAGGACTATAATAGCCTAAAAGGGATGAGGAAGGAATCCCAGCCTTAAATTCAGGGCTAGACCTTTGGGGACTCAGGTAGATACTAGAACCTTCTTTGATTTGTGAAAGAAGCTGGATGATCTCCTGAGCCTGACTGGGAGAATTATAACACAGAGTCCTAATCTCTGTTGTGTTGTTATTTCTTCTTGCCTCAGCACCTTTGCACATGCAGTTCTGAAGGCCTAAAATACTCTTCTTCTTTTGCCCCTACCCTTCAATATTCACATAGTTCACTTCAGCTCGTTCTTTAGCTGAGTGAGACCCTGCAAGCTCTGGGGTCACCATACCTGGGTTCATATGCCGGCTTTGCTATTTAGGAGTTGTGACCTTGGGCAGGTACTAACCCTTTCTGTACCCTGTTTTCTTCATAGATTTATTGTGAGGTATAATTGTTGGGTCTCAGCTTAAATGTCATTACCTCTCCTTCGGAAAAGACCCTCTCCACTTTTGTAAAAAGAAGAAGCCTATTCTCAGGGCCACCGTTTTGTAAGTTCAGGGTTGTTCCTTGGTTAGATTTCACGTTGATTTCCATAGACCTTGGGGAAATCATCATGAGCCGTAACCAGCTTTGGAGCTGCACTTTACCCTGGGCTTACAGTTTTCGTTTCACGCTGGCTCTCTCCTGGGTGTCCCAGAGTTTGTTCCACTGATTATTGCTTCATACGTATTAGATAGAGAAGTGTTCTGTGGTGAAAGAAGAGATGGTGAAGGGCTTGGGTTAAATAAAATCAAGCTCAGGCCTTTTCCATAAGACTGCTCAGAGTCTCTAGTATGCTAGTGTTTTATCCATTTCCTGGAGGATGAGGGAGGGACCGCATTGTTGCCCAGTGTTGCTCATCATAGAACCTGTTTTTCATGAAATACAGTGCAATATTGGTGCCTCAGAACACACCCTGGAAAACACGGCTCTGTTTTCTGTGGCTCTCCCACCACCAAATGCTAGTGCTTCTAAGGATGTAAACAAACATAAGGCTTGTGATGTGGCACCAGCATGCAGAGGGTTTTTGCCTGTGTGTCTGCAGCACGGTACGACTTACCATTGTGCTTTTCTTTTGCCTCTTCCCCCAAACAGAGAAGGAGACCTTTCTGGATCCTTTCGTCCTCCGGGACCTCCTGCCTGCATCCCTGGGCAGCTATTACCGGTACACAGGTTCTCTGACCACCCCACCGTGTAGTGAAATTGTGGAGTGGATCGTCTTCCGGAAGCCACTCCCCATCTCTTACCATCAGGTACATATTGAGCCCCACATGGGGCTTCTGTGCTGACTTGCGTTGTGTTGACTTACTTATCTAACATTGCTGGAATACACCAGTTAGAATGTTTTATTTTTGGATCCTCTACTTCTCATTGATTTCCTTCATTGTTTCCAACAGGCATGTTTTTGAACCCAAGAATTATAAAATAGAAAACACGGTTTTTTGGCTAGAAATTAACTAGCTGATGAAAACTACAGGCATGAAATCAGGTTTTGTGGAAATACTCAATTTTGAGGGGATAACAGCTTTCCTAGATGATGATGATATCTTGTTCCAAGAACTCTGCTAAGCTCCTGACATGTGTTAACACATTTCATCCTTATGAACAATGGTGTTATGACGTAACTACTATTTGCACCACCACTTCATGCAGGAGAGACACAAAAGTGTAGTGACTTGCCCAAGGTCACACAACCGATTACCACACCATGGTGTCTGATCACAAAGACCAAGCTCTGGACCACTAAATCTACCCAAAGTTGAGAAAAGAGATTTGTATACCTGAAGAAATAAAAGAAAAAGCACCCTTGACTGAGCTCTTTCTGTGTGCCGGTCACTTTGCTAAGCAGTTTATACACAGTCCATTTACGTACAAAACAACATGGAGAGATGGGTATTACACTGAGATTGGACACATAAGTATATTGTGGCATGGAAAGATCGGACAACATGCCAAGGAGTCGTGGTTCACGAATGTCAAAGCCGAAATCAAGTTTGTCTGATTCTAAAACCCACATTGCTAACCACTGTACTGAACTGCTCCTCTCTGAGTATGCCCTGGGCAGTTTTCATAGGAAGGTGAATTTAGGCTGAGCAGTTCACTCGTAAGAAGTGATGAAATAGACAAGAGGCGGGGGCCAGTGTCAGAGGAAGGAAGCCACTAGGGGGGTGAGGAGCCTTGAAATCGCCTCAGGGATAATAGATGGAAGGGGGCAATTCTTAGAGGGGTATGTTAGTTGTCAAAAGTGCAGAATGCACTGAGGTAGCCGTAGATTTCTTCTCCATAATTCCAGAAAATAGAACCAGGAACAGTGGGTGGGATTTGTAAAAAGGGAATTTGAGCCATTGACCAGTAATGTATAAAAATGGAAGTTTCCTCCTATCAGGGCCATTCATAGAAATCTTTGACAGCCAGGGCTAGAGATGTTGTACGGAAAGGGGGAGATTTTGGAATGATGTGATAATAACAGAAATAGGACTGAAGACACGGTCCACAAGGTTATGAACCCGCTGGCCTGCGGAATGGTCCAAAGATGTTCCTAACAAGGCCAAAGAATACAGAACAGTGAGCAGGGAGAAACAGCATTGGATAGTGTCCTGGTCAGGTCTGTTTTGGAGATAAGAAACAGAAACCTGTATAAGGCAGCTCAAATAGAAGGAGTATCTTCAAGAAACAATAGTAGGGGCACCCTGAGATGAAGCCATCGTGACCAGGAATGTCACTAGAAAGTGAGGCGTATGCATATATGGCTCTCTTTCGAGGGCCACACGGGCTCTTAAATCTTGGATTTTCTGCCGTGGCTTTATTATTCTGTACCTTTGCAAAATTCTGGTCCCTTCTCTCCCCCTGTATGTAGGTTTTGTTGTGGTGGCTTGTTTTGGTTGTATGCCCCAATATGATTACTCTTATACCAATTGGCCTTTCAGCTCTAGGACCAGTTACCAGTTGACAACAATGTGGGTCTTATGTCATAGTTAGTGTTCAAGAAGTTAGATCAAGTAGACATGGGCCAACCAGTGAATTGGCTGGCCCTGGGTCCTCGTGGGTCCAGTTCGAATAAATCAGCAGAGTTGCCAGGTAGCATCCTGAGACATCAGGGGTAAATGGAGCAGGCTGTTCAGAAGGAGCTGTGTGTAGAAGAGATACTATATCCTATCCCACTAAAGCGGTTAGATGGTATAGGGCCAGGCAGAATTGATTATTTGGCCTCACTGTTGTTGGCAGACATTTTACTTCCAGATTTTTTTTCTTTTAATTCCCCTCTTATGAAGAAAGGATGAGCAGTTTGGTTTCTGAACAGGATCTGCCAGCCTTAAGGAGATAATGAAATATGAAACAAGTTTTCTTCCTAATGGTGAAGCCAGCATTGTTTTCGTTAAATAAAATAAAATTACAATCCATAGACTTACAGCCTCAGGGTTGGGGAAGGGGCATTGAAAAGGAATCCTTGTCAATTAAGATAAATGCTTTTGTCTTCAGAGATAGAAGGGCTGGGAATAACATAGTTAAGAAATACAAGTTTGGCCCTGTGAAGGGCACATAGATAGAGTGGTAGTTAAGTTGGGGAGAAATAAGGTCCATTCACACATACTAGATTTTATTTCAGCTTCAGATATTTAGTGGGTCCAAACAAAAGGCAGAGGTTTAGGCTTGGATGTCTTGTCAAGTGTTTGTCAATTAGAAGCATTTGACATTTAGTAAGTGGGCCTTTTTTTGTTAATATCTGTTTACTCTTCCACTTCCTGCCACCTATATGCTCAAAGAGAAGAAATGATGGAAGAGTTTTTCTCTCTGACTTTCAGCATATGACTTCTCTGTAGGTATTAATTATTGTTTCAAGGAAATAGTGAAGAAATCGATCACATTGGCTTCCCAGTTCCTTTACTATAAACCGTCTTAAGATAATACTTTACTTTTATCAAGCACAGCTTCATCTATCCCTGTCTGTTTCCCAAAGGAGGAAAACAACTCATTTTTATGTGGCCAAACTGAATTCTTGCTCACTAGCTGCATGGAGGTCACAGCTGTGTCAGCCCTCAGAAAGGAAAGCTTTAGCCATCCAAGTATTATCGCATCAGACCTTCTCACCCTGACCTTGCCAACATTCTTTCTGAAGTTAGCACAGCATGTTCATTTCAGAAAGGCGAATAGCCAATTCAGAAGAGCCAAGCAGACAGAATTTCATGTCTGCTTCTATCAGAAAGAAAATATCCCTGGCCCCTCATCCTTCTCTTTCTTCAAAGGCTCAGTCGCCTCTTCTCTCTTACACAGTGTGGGTGCCTATAGGCATGAAATGAAGGCATGTTCACCATAAAATAAATGCTGAGCGCAAACCGTGGACTTGTGTGAGGTGGATTTCTTTGTAGCCTTACAGAGTAAATATGAGCAACTACTTTTTTCTCTTTTATTCTCTTGGGGAGTCTACGTGGACATTCAAACCAGCCCTGTAGCCCGTGAACTCTTGACTCTGGCTTGTGTGATAATCTAGAGCTAAATACGGTGTTGCTAATGAAATCACATGTCGGCTTGGTTGGCCAGCAGTCAGGAGAGCTTCTGTGGCTCCATTAAACATCTACTGTTAATATCAGGCAAAAATCGTGCCGTGACTTTGTCACCCAAACAAAATGGCAGTACTCTCCATCCTGGTGTAGGACGTTAACGGAGCAGGACTGCCATGTTGAGACAGATGCCTGCTCTGTTCATGACCAGTCGGAGAACACGACCATCTTGAGTCCAATGTACTAGGATGTGTTTTATCCTAGAGCAGTGGCTCTCAAATGGTGGTGCTTTGGCCATTGGAGACTATCCCAAACTCCCCTTTCCAGGACTGTTTGCTTCCTGTAGTTTAAAATATGACACTGCCTATAATTTCCCTTAGCATGAATTTTATTTCAGTGCTTCTTGGGGACTCAATCAAAAAGGCAGTAAATGTCTGAACATGTCTAGTCTGTTTGCTTTTGGATGTTGTGTTTTTTTTTTTCCTTTCCCCTAACAGTAAGCCAGAGTGGATAGGAAAGGTTTATTTGCATGATTTTTTTTTTTTTTTTAACCAATGTTATCTCTCTAGTAAAGAGGAGAGCAGCTCTTTTGACTTAAGACCATGTTCCATTTGGAGCCTGCATTCCATTCCTGGCTCCATTCTTCAGCCAGATTACTCAACTACTCTGCTACTCTTGCTTTGGTTTTCATCTGTAAAATGGAGATGATGAAAATACCTACTTGATGGAGTCCTCACAAAGATTAAATGATAGAATGTGTGTAGAATGCCTGGACTAGTGCCTGGCACCGCAGGAAGTGCTCAGGAGACACTGGGCGGGCTTTTTGTTGCTGTTATTAAATGATCACCAAGGCTGGAGGGCAGCACTCTCCAGTATAAATAAAGCAAATGTCGCATACATCATTTAAAATTTACTAGTAACCACAATGAAAATGTAAAGAGAAACATGTGAAATTAATATTCCTGTATTTTATTGAGCCCAACTTTTCCAGATTATTATTATTTCAATGTGTAGGACTAGCCACATTTCTGGTGGAAGAGCTACATATGACTGCTGGCTGTGGCAACTCCCGTGTTTCTCTCAGGACCACAACTACTGATTAATTACTTAATTCAGAAAGTGTGTATTCTAACTACATAATGTGCAGTGCATGTGAATGAAGTTTGTCTCAATGGTGGGATGAAGGTGTCATTATTAATCCATACCAGATAGCTTTCTTTGTTAATTATGATTAAATCCTTTTCCTTTCTGTAGAAAGCCTTTCTATAATTGCCTTCATGAAAAGATGTCTGCAGCTACAAGGTGGGGACATGGCCCTGTAGTTAGCTTGTTATTCTTGGGCTTTATTTTTGCAGCCATGTTCCAATAAGTAAAACTTTAGATGCCCCAGGCTATTGAGAATTTAATATTACACCATTGTTATCATGTTTAATAATGAGGCAACAAAACAGTACTACCCTGTCACCTCTTAAATGTACAGTGAAGCTAAAGTGTCTCCTTGACCTTAGGTGTGATATTTCAGTTCCTGATGCTTACCCTGGAGTTTCTTACTATGCTTATAACAGACTCTGGCATTGTTTAATTGCCATTATATACCCATCCCATAAAATACCGTGCACATCGCCCTTTTAATGGTTCATAACAATATTACTTTTGATTTTCTTTCATTTTCCCCCTTCAGCCACAGTGGTCCTCTCCCTACGTCCTGTGGACGAGAGCTCTTACTGCACAGGAATGGCCTGAATAGATTTCAGCTTTCCTTTGATTTGAGCCAACAGATTAAAAACTAATTATTCTTTGTAATATTTTTATAATAAAAACTAAGTTGAAATGATTTATATACACTTCCAGCTAACACATTTGCAATTCAAGGTTAAAATTGTTCTTGAAACAGCACCAGTTAAAAATGCAATTACAACTCCCCAAGCAGGGATAAAAGAAAAATGTTTTACATGTGGACTTCAAAAGTTAAAAAGTCAATTTAATATTATAGAAATAAAAACTTTCATTTATTTTTACTAATGATAAAGACTTCATTAGTTATTACATATTAAAATAAAGATAAATTCAAATATGTTTATTACCTGCTTCTGGAAAGGAATAAGGTAAATTTTTAAAAGTGCAGGCTTTGTGAGGTAGATAGCATTTTCTCTTTATGCCGACCATCTTGTTCCCAGTTCCCAGTTCTTTCTGTGTTGGTCCATAGGCCTTTTTTTTCCAGAGTGCAGACAGTGCAAATAGATTCATGGTGCCGATAATAGGTGCCCTGTATGAACGGTCTTTTGGGATTAGCTAAAAGGAATTGTTTGGGGACTTCTACTATCCCCATGTTCAGTTTCTCCACTACAGTACCACTCTTCCAGTGAATAATGCTGCAGGCCTGGTATGTATTTGGCATGAAGCAACTGAGCCTGAAAAAGAGAGTCGCACAGACTTAGATTTCTAATCTTCACTTCACCTCTTGGTTCCTATGTGATCTTGGGACATTATTTAAGATCGCTCAGCCCAGTTTTCTAATCAGTCAGAAATCATAATAATGATATCCTAATACCATCAACCTTATGGGATTTCTGTGAGGACTAAGAGAAAGCACGTAACACCTTGAGCTAGTACAATGCTTTGCATGGAATAAACACTCAGTAAATAGTAGCTGCTAGTGTGAATGACATGTTATTAATGTTACTTTAATGTTATTTTAAGCTAAATGTAAGTTAGAAACCAAAATAATGTTTTTAAAGTGCATAACAAAGTACATGGCACATAATGGGTTTGATAAATACACATTATGAGGAGAAAGAGAAGGGAGAAGCAGATAGAGCATCTTATAGTTGTTGGAAGCTTAGAGTACAATTATGGTTACCACATTCCTCATAAAATAATAATAATAGTAATAATAATGATAATAATGCTGAGTAGCTACTGAGTGCCAGGAATTATGCCAAACACATTATGTGTAGTAACTCATTTAATAGTAACAAAAACCACATGAGATAGGTAAAGATGTTATCTCCATTGTACAAGTCAGGAAACTAAAGGTCAGAAACATTGAATACTTTGACCACGGTCACGTATTTAGCAAGCAGGGATTAAAAACTGGATTTGGAGCCTAGGTAGCAAGAGTAAGGTTTGGAGGTTGGAGAATTAGGCACAGGCCAAATCATTAGTGCCCCACAGTGAGAATGGGAGATAGTTGAAAGGTATCGAATGGAGGCATGACATAACCTTATGTACAGTTTAAAAGGATCACGGTGTAGCTGTTAACCAGATCTAGAAGAATCGAACAGATTAAGCTGGTCAGATGCCCAGAGAAGCACAACTGTGTACAGTGTGTTCTACGGCTCCAGCATAATGTGGGGCTGCCATGTTGCACAGCTTTAGGAGGCACCTTTTCATTGTGGTTTCTGTAAATGACATCCTTTGAAATAAAAAAAGTGAAGGCCCAGATGGTGGTCAGTTTCACCTTTAGCGAGTGTAGTTACATGGCACGGGTAAGGATCAAGGGACAACCTCAATTATCTGTGTAAAGGTATGCAGTCGTCTCCCCTTACCTGTGGGGCATCTGTTCCAAGACCCAAAGTGGATGCCTGAAACCACAGAAAGCACCAAACCCTAGATATACTATGTTTTTTCCTATACATGTGTACCTTTTCACTTAAAGGAAGCACTTTATGGCTTCTCTTGGGCATGTCCGAATTGCCATCATCACGACTCATGTGCTTTGGGGCCATTCTTAAGTAAAATAAAGGTGATTTGAACACAACTACTGCAATGCCGAGACAGTCGATGGGATAACTGAGACAGCTGCTAAGTGACTAACGAGTAGGGAGCCCAAACAGTGTGGAGACACTGGACAAAAGGATGATTGATGGACATTCCAGGTGGGACAGCGCAGGATGGCACAAGGTTTCATCCCGCTACTCAGAATGTTGTTCAATTAAACACTTACGAATTGTTTACTTGTGGAATTTTTTATTGAGTGTTTTCAGACTGCATTTGACCACAGGTAACTAAAACTACAAAAAGCAAAACTACTGATAAGCGGGGATCTACTATTTCAGTAGATTTCTGGCCTAGATCATCACTGTTCACCTGCCAAAAGTGAAAAGACTCCCCTGGCCAATCCAGGGATCATGGAAGTTTCCACTCAATAGCCAAGCATGCCACTTACCAACAGGAGAGGCCACTGGCAATTTTCATTCTATTTAGAGGAATGACAGGGTTGTAGTGAATGCTGCCAACCTACCGAAGGACAGTTGATGAGTCTGCTAAGCTTGTCCTGCTTTTCCTCTTTTATGTGACTGTCAAGCAAAGGTATGATCCAGTTGACAATATAATATCGTTCAGGTCATTAGTTCACTTTCAGAACTATCTGATCCTTCCTTCGAAATCTTTGGCAAGTTAATGACAAGGAAGCGGCCGGGCTTTTAAGCCATAGCCTGTCATTAAGCTGTAAGAGCAATTTAAGTGAAAGCATTTTTGCATTAAATTGAGAACCTGCCTGTTTTTACAGTTGTATGACTAATTCTTTCCAGAGGCATCAGAAATAAACTTTAGACTTAAATGCTGTCTTGTGAAAGAAGCAAGTATTCTAGAAAATAAACAAACCTTAGAGTCGTATTTCTGAGACAGTGTCCCAGGCCATCCTTTCCTGGCATCTCAGATATTAAACTATTTCACTACAGAAGGCTATCTCTTCCAGAAAAATCTCGAATGTAACTTGCTATGTATGGCAGCCCAGTCCATTTAAAAAAAAAAAAAGAAAATCACGCAGAAAGTTAAGGTATTCCTCCCTCTATTCAACTCACGTCTCTAAGGCTTTAATTTAAACCAGTGTCTTCTTATTTGGCCCTCTCTGGACATGGAGAAGAGCTGGTCAGCATCTTCCACTTGCAAGAGCCTTTAATCAAATTACTCCTTACTCGCCTATTCTTCAGGCTAAACAATTCCACTTCCTTTAACCTTTGCACACAGGATTTATTCTCCATCCCTTTAATCATTTTGGTTGGTCTTTCCTTAGACTGTCTCCAGAGTGTCCTTTCATGTAATTTTAAGAAGTTATTTTCTCTAAGAAAATCAGAAAACTTCTCTCATTGTTGGATGAATTCAGTTTGGATTTTGGTAGTCGTATCAATTGAGTATACCGTGCTAAGTTGAGGTGATTTTTCTTTTCACCACCTCCAATTACCTTCACTTGAATGGGTCACATTTAGACAGAGTAAACCATCCAATTTTAGCAATGTTTTCTGCTTTTATTGCCTTTCTCCCTTCACTATATAGAAGGAACGTCAGAAGGAAGAAAGATAAAGGGCACATTCTGAATAGCAACAATATGCGTTGTTAGAAGAAAAGTTATGTGAATAGTAGAGAATTAGAGTAACACAGGCTACTTTTGGTTTCAAAAGGCTGGTTGAGAGACCGTCTAGTTCTATCTTGAGGAACAATTAGAAAAAATTTCATAATTTACTATCACTTTACATGTGCCGGAAAATTGGAGAGCAGGTGGATTGATAGGTGAATCCATATACTTAAATGATTTTTCTTGGCTGAATTAATCACTGTGTATTTTATTTATGTATTCATTGCTTTCTAACGCAAAAAAAAAGAGGGAGTTTCAGGACTGGAAACAGGTCATTTTCTGCCTTATTCTCTGAGGCTGTTTGAAAAACACTAAGGTTAGTTCCAGGCTTCAAAATGACCATCTAGACTTACCTAGAATTACCCAGCTAGTAATTCTCTTGTTTCTTTCCTTCAGTGGTGTTAGCCCCTTCTGGTCCTGCAGCCTAGGGCGGCCTCTCGGTGCCTGCTGGGAAGCATCTCTACCACCTTTCTTTCCACCTTGTCGTTCTCTCCTGCAGTAGTCTTCTGATTGGGCGTTCGAGACTCCAGATGGGCCACAAAGAGTTCATTCAGCTTCTCGCTACTTCATTCCATTTTCTTACCCCACATCAAGGAGTTAGTATTTTTGGTGGCTGGGAATTTTAGATTATGGTCTATTTCTTTGGGAACAAGAATAATTTTGTTATTCTTATGTTATATGGAACAATAATTATGTTATATAGAACAAACCTCTGCCACCCAGCCCCCACTCCTTTCCTCTTCTATCATATAATAGAATGAACTGTGTTTCATGATCAGGATGTTGTGGGCCAAGGGGAATCCTTTTTGATAATAAAAATATGACCCTGGCATTCTGAATTTTTTTTCTTTGCTTTTCCATGAAAGTTTGGTCAGCAGCCTTGTGGAAAATGTGTTTTAATAATAATGATAGCCGCTAATCTTTGCTGAGGACCTACTAGATACTAAGTGATTTATATCAATTTTAAACTTTCCTACATCCTGATAAGATTGGTACCAGTATTAAATGCACCACAGATGAGGAAACTTTAATTATAGAAAGCTTGAGTAGTTTGACTGTGATTACCCATCTGGTAAATATTGACCTTGGGCCGTTTAACTTGCAAGCTATGCTTTTAGCAACTTTGCTGAACTGGATCCCTAGTATGTAAGAAGATACTTAGTAGGACTTAAATCACTAATATTTATTGAGCTCTTATGAATTGTTTTTTAAGCATTGCACATGGATTATCTCATTAAATGCTGACACAAAGATGCTATTGAAATGATCGCATTGCATTGAGGAAATTTCGAGGCTCAGAGAAGTTAAGCAACTTTCTCACGGTCACAGAGTGGTTGAACCATGGAGCTAGAATTACACCCAAGCAGTCTGTGGCTCCAGAATCTATTTTCACCATAACTCTGTGTTCCTTCCCATAGTAGTAAAGTAAAGGTCTTGCGGGAAGTGGGTGGAGGGGGCACTGAGGAAAGACTGGACTCTGTCTGAGACTCAAACTAAAAGAATTCTTAACACCCTCAAGTGAGGTGTTTTCCTGTTTAGTTTGCAGGACTGAAACCTCAGACAGATAAGCCCCATGGTAGTGATTCTGGCAGGCAGTCTGTGTCCTGCCAGGTTTGTCACACCTGGCATTGGCACTTCCTACCATTTGGTGTTCTTGACACCCCCACCTGCTTTGGACCACGTAGCTTTTCTAATTGATGTTCTTTTTTTCTTTCCTCTCATTCTCTGTTCAGCTCGAGGCTTTTTATTCTATCTTCACCACGGAGCAGCAAGATCACGTCAAGTCAGTGGAGTATCTGAGAAATAATTTTCGACCACAGCAGGATCTGAACGACAGGGTGGTATCCAAGTCCGCCGTTCGAGACGCCTGGAACCATGACGTGACAGACTTCTTAGAAAACCCACTGGGGACGGAAGCCTCTAAAGGTATATGTGGATTAAGTGCCCTTGCCCTGAGGAAGATTCCTTGTCATAAATTACTTTAAAAGGAGTTCGAAACTAGCCAAAAATTAGAACTCGGTGTCAAGAGCATATGTTTCTCTCCTAAAAGAGACTGTTTGGATAAGTAGAAGCAGTTGTGGGAATAACTTCAGTTAAACAGATATGTTCAGAATTGCCCTTTTGACTAGTAATATGTCAGTCATCCTCTCTGATTCTTTACCTTGTAACATTAATACTAGTTCGTCCATATCTAAAGAAAGCTCTTGGGTGTCTTAATTTTCAACTGTTTCCCTGTTGAGATCAGGTGTCTGTCTCTGAGCTCAGACATCAAGACCTTGGACTTGCTCCCAAGACTCTAGTCTGCTGCATTCTTACTAAGAACCACACCTGGCATGGCCTTTTAAAACTATTATTTAATGGTTTAATTCCCATATCTGATAAACATAAATTCAGGCATCTTAATCTTTTCCATTTCTACTTTCTCATGTGAAGTGAACATGAATTTCTCTCCCAGGAAACTAGAAAGACTGATCCTACCCTGGCACCCCTCGTTTCAAGCTCTGTGATTTGTCGTAATTGTGGCTTAGAACTTGGGAAACGTTTAAAGGAATGAGGCTGATCAAAGTCCTTATTACTTGGAAGGGAAAGGGAATAAGAAGGCATTTTCTTAAAGTGTGAAGAGATGGATCTTTTCCAAGTCAGTGCTCTCCTTCAAAATTGTGGACTTGGGTAATATGGGAAGAGCTGTGTCATTTATCAACACGACACTAACATGTGCTCTTTGTAGTGTAGTGAGTTATATGGGGTGGTTTCATTTCAAGAGTGCCCCCAACCCCAGTAAAAGGGACCAGATTACTGTCATGTGACCTTTGTAGGAATGGGGCAATGAGCTTAACAAATAACTGTACTTTTATGATAAGAGTGAGCCCATTTCCCGGATTCATGTATCTGAAAAAGAACTAGAGGAAGAAGAAGGGAATTTTAAGAATATGATTGTTTCCTTCCTGTCTGTGTGATTTTGTTTGAGGATGATAAGGAGAAGTTAGCCTGGCCAGGTTCCGTAAAGAACATGTGAGATTCAAGTAATTTGGGGCTCACATTCTGTCCAAGGTATTATTTGTCAGCTTGTAACAGTGGGAGAGTTAGGCACACAAACCTCTAAAATAGCTTAGGGCTGTCATAGAAAAACTTCACTTGGGCTAATTTTTTTGAAACCAAACTAAAAATAAAACAACAGAGCTCAGAAGCTTTTTCCCAAGAGAACTTGCTAGAGAAAAGGGGGGCTCTTAGGAGTTGACTATTTTATGAGAGGTGAATATAGAGGGTGAGGAAAGTACCTCACAGCTGAGCTAACAATCTGCTTGTTCAGAATTGCTGAGGTTATGACAGAAAGTTCTTTTCCTAAAAAGCAGGCTGAGGATACAGTTTGTAAAGAGAATGTGTGGCCCTTAATCCCCAAGAATGTTAGTGATGATAATGGTTTCCATTGCATTAAATTGTCAAAAAGTGGGCAAGAGCATCCCCTGAAAGGGCTTTCTCTGAATTTGAAGCGAGCCCTGGACCCATCCTTAAATATAAGGAGTCAGTTCTTCATTCTAAAGGTTTGTTGCAGTTATCATAGTGTCCGTTGCTGGCTCCTAAGGTGTACGAATATTAAAATGTTTTATGATCTTTCTAGAGGCAGAAACATGTAGGTGCAGTCCTATTTTTTTTTAAACACAGTATTGGAGTAGAACATACAGAAAAGTACGTACATAAAATATACACAAATTGAGGAATTTTCACACACTGAATACACACACTTGACAAACCCTCAGATCAAGAAGCTGACATCAGCTTCCCAGGAGCACCTCCATCTCCCCATGTCTAGTCACCTTCTGTTCCCAAGGGTAACCATGCCCATGAGTTACGAGTTAGCTTTGCCTGCTGGTAGTTTCATATAAACAGAATCACCCAAGATGTCCTTTTTTTGTATCTTGCTTTTTTTGCTCTCGACTGGTTTTGAGTCATCCACACTATCTCAGGTAGTTGTAGTTTGTGCTTTCTTATTGCTAAATTCATTGTGTGACTGTACCTGAGTTTACTTATCCATTTCAATATACATGAATGTATGGATTATTTCCACGTTTCGGTACCTGTGAAAATTCTTTAACATGCCTTTTAATGAGCATCTGGACACATCTCTATATAGCCTGTGCACCCAGGAGTAAAGAGACTCCAGCCCAGCGTACACATGCATGTGTACATTTGGTTAGACACCGCTAAACAGTCTCGCAAACTGATCATTTGTACATACTACTTTACACTTCCGCCAGCAGTGTACGAAAGTTCCTATTTTTTTACACCGCATTAAGGCATAATTTACATACCATAAAATTCAACTATTTTAAGTGTACAATTCAATAACTTTTAATAAATGTATAGTTTTACAACCATCACCACAATCCAGTTTTAGAATATTTTCATCACCCCAGGAAGATCCTTCATGCCCATTTGCAGCCCATTTTTTTCTCCTATCCTCTCCTCCAGGCAACCTGTGATCTATTTTTATCTTTCACTGTGTTAGAACTTTTAAGTTTTATCCATATTATTGTACGTCTCAGTAGCTCACTCCTTTTCATTGCTGAATTGTATTTCTGTTTTATTTTTTTAATAACAGTTTTATTGAGAAATAATTCACATACCATAAAGTTCCTTCTTTTAAAGTCTATACTGCAGTGGCTTTTAGTGTATTCACAAAATTGTGCAGTCATCACTACCATATACTTTCAAACATGTTTATCACGCCCTCAAAAGAAACTCCATACCAGTTAGTAGCCAGGCTCTCCTGTTGTCCTTCCTCTTCTTTCTCCTGCCCCCCAGCTCCCCAGCTGTAGGCAACCATTAATGTGTTTTCTATCTTTGTGGACATGCATATTCTGGATATTTCATATAAACGGAATCATGCAATATATGGCTTTTTATCTCCGGCTTCTTTCACTTAGCATCACATTTTCAGGGTTCATCCATGTTCAAGCATGTATCAGAATTTCATTCCATTTTATGACCAAATAATATACCATTGTATGGATACACCACATTTTGTTTATCCATTTATCAGTTGCTATACATTTGAGATTTTTCCACTTTTTGCCCGTTACGAATAATGCTGCTATGAACATTCATATTCAAGTTTTTGTGTGAACATAGTGTTTTCAGTTCTCCTGGACGTAAACCTTGGAGCAGAATTGTTGAGTCGTGTGGTAACTGTGTGTTTACAGTTTTGAAGAACTACCACCTGTTTTCCAAAACAACTGTACCAGTTTGTATTCCCATCAGCCGTGTAGGAGGGTTCTGACTTCTCCACATCCTCGCCAACATCAGTTATACATCTTTTTTATTTTAGCTCTCCTGGTAGATGTGAAGTAGTGTCTCTCTGTATTTTGATGTGCACATCCCTGATGACTAATGATGTCCCTGTTTGTTTTCAAATGCACATGTCACGGAACCCATGGTCCCCATGACCAAATGCTCCTCCTTTTTGTCCTCGAGAAAACACAGGTAATTCCAGGGCAGTAGAGGCCAAAAGCCACTGGTGCTGGCAATCCTCACGCAGCCTGGAGGGCTTAGATTATGTACTTTGCAGATCTAAGTAATAGAGAGCCGATACAGGAAGTGTTCCTTTCTCTTCAGTCTTCTGCAAAAAAAAAAAAAAAAAGAAAAAAGAAAAAGAAAAAGAAAGAAAGAACCGATCCTGTCTGATTGGCATTCTCTCTGATCAGGATTGGAAGCTTTCAGGGCCTAGGAGAGCTATGATATTGAGCATGGAGCTACGCATTCATAGGGCTATTATCACAGAAGAAAGAAAAATAAATTAATTACTTAGAACAGAAATCAGTAACCTTCTTTAATTACCCGATAGTGGGTCATATCGCCTCTGTTGCAACTCTTAGCTCTGCCATGGTAGCATTCAGGCAGCCATAGATAATATACAAAGGGTGCCCAAAAAATGTGAACACATTTTAAGAAAGGAAAAAGCTGTATTAAAATTGTAATCATATATTCCGATAACAAAAGATGAATACAAGTCATGTTTGACTTCTACAATTACACATTGCTACTGTAATTCAACTTCAAAAAGCAATACATTGATACCGTCTCGTAAAACATGTATACAGTTTTTTGGCACCCCCGGTATACATGCCTAGATGTAAAAATAAAAAAACTTAGATTTACGAAAAATAGGAGACAGGCTGCCTTTGACTTGAGAACCGTAGTTTACTGACCCCTGCTCCAATGGATGGCTTGAACTAAGATAGAACTTAGTCTTAGGTTTGCTTTAAGGTAAATACTTTCTGTCTTAAAGATGGTGGTGGCAGTGACAGTGAAAAGGTCTGTTGGATGGTTCTATTCCATTCCACTCCAAGACCCACGGACCAGTTAGAGGTTTGGTAACTTGGTAATCAACCACTTACCACTTCACCTTAACACCTGCTCATCTTTTCCACCAGCGTTATAAGCAGGGCCTCGGTGGACTGCATACAGCACCCTACGTCCCTCGAGCCGCGCCCCCCCCACCCCCACCCCCCGCTGCGATCATTAACTGGTGTTCACAGAGCAGCACGGTGGGGGATAGCTGAGTTAATGTGCCCCCATCCTGCCCTCTGTCAGAATGATTAGATGTACTGGAATAGAGAAAACAGAATCAAGCCTTTCAGTGCCAAGAATGAGATGCGTGGCCATGTGAGACACCAAAAAGGGGGGGATGGCATCTTAATATTGTATTGTTGCCGAAGAAGGACTTATAATGGATGTCATCCATAAAAAGTATAAAGCTTTAGTTCCAGTAAATGGAAACAGTATTTAGGCTTGGTGGATTGTTCAGGGGACATCCAGTTCACCAGTCTGCCCTTTGTCGGTAAATAACTTGGACAGACTTGAGAATTTAATGGGCTGTCATTTCAGTTATTCTGCAACACATCCCGGCATGGAAGAGCATTTGACGATTAAGTGCTGAATGCTGTCTATTGTGAAGACTTTTGGTGCAGCGAACACAGAAAAATAACTTTCCTTCCAACAACATGAAACATATGGTTTATTAATTTAACGAAACCTGTTCAGATCACAGTGGAATCAAAACCACTTGAACTGATCATTTGATTTGATGGCTTAAAGTGACACTGTATAATGTAATGAAAGCAAAGGAAATGGAGAGGACACTGGGCTGTCCCTGTACCCTCCAGTCTCCTAAGCCGGTGCTGTATTTTTTGGAAAATGGTCTTTGCTTCTGCTGATGGAGGGATCCCTTTTTTAGCCACATTTTCAATTCCTGGTTTGGTTAAAAGCAGTTTTTAAGAACATATACCACTGTGTGAGAATGACTAAGTAGCCTATTTTAAATCAGCATACATTGAGAAAGAGCATTACATTTTCCACCCAAATTAGCAAACAAAGAAGTAAATCCATGATTGCTTTTTAAGAGAGTTTGACATTGAAATCTTGGTTTTCTGCTATTTTTGGAGAAAACATTAATGTTGTTCTATTTTCAGTTTAATCATTTCTACTCACCAGATTAATGAGCTTGAGTTATTTTATCTTATTAATGTAAGCTCTGATATGAGTACTTAATTCTTTTGTAGGCAACTTTCTTCCCAGAAACTCTTCCAGAAAGTTATCTTGTTACTTCCAGAAACTTTTAGCTCAGAAAAGTACTAGAGGAAACACATTTTTAATGCAGCCCCCATGGAGTGTTTTTAACGTCCTTCTTTAAAAAAGAACTATCATTTAGCTATTACTTTTTTAACCTTGGGAGTGATTAAGAAAGAAGGCAAAAAGTAGGGCTGTTTTAAACCCTCCAAATTTCTGGGTTCCTCATACTTTTGAAGGTCATGCCAAACATTTTTACATGCTCAGACATCCCATGATTACTATAATTTTATATAAATATATAAAGAGTTGGTGTAAGTTGCCTTTGAGCGGTTGGCATAAAGTTGATTTCCTAGACACTTCGTGTAGCATTAAGTACATTGGCTTCATATTTTGTAGCCAGTGAATTTCTTTTCATCTATCAGACAGCTTCATCTGCCATTAAACAGTCCCTGACTCTCTAGGAGCTGTGCCTGAAGCACCTATGGTTAAAAAGGTGACGGAAGGGTTTTGTGCACCAGATGCTATGCTAGCCGCCTCTGTTCGGTATGCTTTCATTTAATCCTCAAAAACAACCTCTGTCAGGATTCACTTTCCATTTTTCAAATATTTGTTGAGCATCAACTATGAACAAGTTCTGGGCACTAGAGATAAAGGGCTGGAACAAGGGAGAAGAGTTCCTTATCATGAGCTTACATTTTTGTGGGGAGAAAGATAAACAAGTCAACCAATGACAGAGTTTCAGCGTTCTTCAGAGATCAATTTGGGTAGCGTGCTAAGAGTGGTACCGTAGAAGCAGTGGAGAAGAGATCTGTGCCCTGGAAAGACCAGGAGTGGGGATAAGGAGGGAGCCCTGAAAAGTACTTGGAGGAAAGGTCATTTGCAGAGGCCCTGAGGCATGGAGAGGTGGGCAAGGGTGAAGTCTGGGAAAGACTTTTCTTGTTAAGGAGTTAAGATTGTAATCTTATAAGGGGGGATCAAATATATGGTGATGGAAGGAGAACTGACTCTGGGTGGTGAACACACAGTGGGATTTATAGATGATGTAATACAGAATTGTACACCTGAAATCTATGTAAATTTACTAACAATTGTCACCCCAATAAATTTAATTTTAAAAAAAAAGATTGTAATCTTAGAGCAGTGGGAAGACTTGGAAGGGTCTGAAGCAGGGATATAGAATGATCTGAACAGGTTTTAAACCCATCACTGTTATGTGAAGAATATTTGCCGAGGACCTAGGGTGGAATATGCAAGAGCAGCAGGAGGCGGATGGAAATATTCCAGGCAGTAAGCCAGTGGTTGGATGCCTGTGCTCCTGGTGTAGGTAGAAGTGATCCTTAGGGATGGATTTTGGAATAGAGCCTCTGAGATTGACTCACAGTTTGGATGGCGGGTGATGGGGTGTGCAAAGAGAGCAATGCAGTCTTGTTGTTTCCCTTTAACAGATGAGGGTCTGAGACTCAGAGAGAGCAAGTGATCACCCAGAGCCTTCATCCAGGAAGTGATAAAGCTGAGAGAGAAACCAAGATCCTCTTATATCCAAATACAGCATTCTTTCTGTTTTCAAAGGGACTGCCAGCTTCCAATGAATCCACAAGTGTGGTCTCTGTTTTAGATGTCATCAGGCCACTTGAAGAACACAGTTTATTACTCCTTCTCTACAGGAAGGAGCTTTACAACTAAATACACTTATGGGGATAAGGGAAAGATGGGGTTTATCTTCTCAGAAGGAATCAGTCTTTATTTGCTTGGCTTGCTCTTACCAGGTTATACTGGGTGCTTTTGGCACAGGCTGCTGAGGCCTCCATCACAGGGTCAGGCCCTGCGAGGCCAGTCCACCCACTTGATCTGGACAGTGGGTCTTCCAGGCTGAGGATCTTACGCACCCTTGAATCAACAGATCCTAACACAGTACCCAGGACATAGTAGGTGTGCAGTCATTGTTCATTGAATGAATGAATGAGACAGTATAAGGCACTGAAGAAGAATATAGATTTTTGGAGTCAAGCACACCTGGACTCAAATTCCAGGTCCACCATTTATTTACTACTACATTTTTGTACTCTTGTGAATAACCGAAGTCTTGCTTTCCTTGTCTGTGAAATGGAGATAATAATTACAGCTCCCTCTTTGGCTTGTGGCCCTTTAAATGAGACAGCAGAGGGGACATATACTGCAAAGGCTGGAACATGGAAAGTACTCTGCACATAAGAGTGCGATGTCCCACCTCTGTGCCTAAGCGACCCCTCCTCAGCCTAAGTAGCTCGGATCTAGGGTCCTTTCCCCAGGGAGGTTTCCTGATGGCCTGGGCCCAGCCGTTTGTGTCAAAACACCAGTATTTTTCTCCTGTAGCACAGTTGGAATTGCACATTCATGTGATTTTTTTCTTTTTCTTCTTCTGATGTCTAGCTCTCAAATTAGCTCCATGAGCGGTAAGGCTGTCTTCTTTTTCTTTTTTGTTGGAGACAGAGTGCAATGTTCACTGTTAGTTCCTCAGTAAATACTACACTGGCTGGCTGGATGGACGGACTAAACTGACCCACACATGCCACATGGCCAGCAGTGAAAAGATTCTTGTCAGAAGAGATGACACAGTCGGGGCATTTATGATCTAACCCAGGGTGCGTGCTCTTATGGGCGTAGGAGTAGGACTCCATGTCACTCTCCGTACCTGAAATCAGAGGGGCTACTAGGATTTGGGAAGCCATCCTTCACTTTGACCACAAGCCACTCAGAGGGAAGTATTCATCTCAAAAAAAAAAAACACGGAGCAGGGGCTTTCCTCTCCACGCCAGGAACAACCACTCTAGCACACTTGAAAGTAGAGAATGGAGGCACTGAAAGTGGCAGGAGCTCCCAGGAAGAACTGCTTTATGGCTAGGGAGCGTTCAACTAATATGTTGAACAGACGCCAAGGGCCGTCTACTGTCTTCATAGTATACATATTCCCTAATTACTCAGTCCTCTCTGTCTCCAGGCAGGTTAGGCCGAGTGTGATCTTCAAGGCTGACTTAGCCACCCTCCTACGGCTTCAGCTTTTCTTTGCTCTCTAGAAAAACCTTCCTTGACATTGCATTTATTTGTGTGGGCACCACGGTGCTTGTGAACAACAATCTGGAAATTAATAAAGGCCAACAGCATCCTTCTTCCCAGAGCGACACACGTCCCCTTTCTCTCGCTAAGCAGCATTCACAGCCCATGACGCATGAGCTTCTGAGATGTGTGCATGCGTCTCCTTGGAACCACAGGACGAGTATAGCTGGGAGACAGACTATTCATCTTCCCCGTTCTTCCCGCTGATTAGTCCGCAAACACACACGCTAGTTAGAGTTGTTTTTCTTCAGGTACATGAACTTGGAGAGAACCCTCGGCTTTCTCCTAGCAGAAGAAACAGTCTCACCTCCTCAGCCCCTGAGGCCTGAGATTCAAAGAGCATCTGGAAAGGCACTGAATTGGGAGCTCGTGTTGAGTCCTCTCACGTCCTCTTTTCCTCTTCTCAGCATAGCTAGTGGTCGTCGTGGTTGCTGGCTTCACTCCTGGGCCCTCTCTGGACTGGTTTTATGATTCCAAAGCACTGACTTGGACCCAACGGAGTGTCTTGGCTGTCCTGTTTCAACTCTCTGCCCGTGTTGAGAAGGTGCTCTCTCTGTCTGACACTAAATGCTAACAGGTATTATATATCAAGTGCATGGCGTCCTGTGGCTCCTATGCTTCTGAGTAGCACCAGCAAAGGCTTCCCAGAAGAAAGGCATCTTCTCAGAGAAGAGTATACTGACCATTTAAAACTGTTGGTTTTCACCAGCCAGCCAGAAGCCCAAGCTCCTCGGGCTTATACCAGAGGCAACCAAGAGGCCAAGGTCTCTCAGTCCCTCCCTAGTGCTGCCCACGGGGTGCTGCCTTTTCAGAGCCTGGTCTCTCCATGCAAGTGGCAGGCCACCTGTTCTCTTGGGTCCTCTTGACCAAGCCCAAGAGTTGCTTGAAGCCAGTTCCCAGTTATGGGAGACCCTGGAACCATCCCTAACCAAATGACTGGTTGGTGCAGAGCCACATCTGGGAGTCAAACCAAGGTTGGAATCTAAACAATGGAGCTCATGCTGAGGTCCCCGGAACCAGAACTAGTAAGAGAGGTAGGTGCCAAAGCTACCTAGGTGAATATTGAGCAAGAACCAGGACACTCCTGCTAAATATAGTAGGTACCAAGCCTTAGTGACACCTAATTCTAAGAGAAAAATCATTTTAAGGACCAAACTGAAACAAATAAGGGCACCCTGACCTATTGTATCATAATCATGTAGAGTCGATGATGTAAATTACACCTGGCTAACCCCATCAATGTAGGTCACTGGATGATCATGTGACATGGCCATGGGGATTACTTAAGAGACAATATGTGGGATCTTAGATCTTGGATGGTGTTTAGATAACAGCCTCAAATCACTGAGGGCAACTAAGTGACTCTAAGTGACCGCGGAGTTTCTTCATAATAAACAGGGCTGTAAGATTATCTCAGTGGTGGGAAATACGAGACTCAGCCAAAGGACACCCAGCTCCGGTACCAGGGTTCTGGGCAATTGCCCACCCTAAACCTGCACCCTGGTTTCTGCTACAGACTCTCAATTGGAACCGAGATTAGAGTAAGGCAGTGGGAGAAGGTAGAAGTTAAGAGATACCACATGGAAAGGATACTGTGTTCAGTGAAACAGGGAGAGGTCTACTTGGCCCTTTCGGCAGGAAATCACGGCATCTTAAAGTTGAAATAGAGGGAAGGACCCTTGGGTCCGTGGAATCCAGCCTTCCACCCAGTGTTCAAGAAGTAGCTGTTGTCAAGTGGGGCCAGGAAGATGCATCATTCTGAACTTTGCCACCTCCCTTAGCACTGAGGCGAACAATGCTTTTTCCTGCACAGGACATGGACACCTCCCTTGGCCTTTCTCAGAGGAAGAGGGATATTACGTAGACAAAAAGACTTTAAGGAGGGAGGAGAGGTCAGGAATAGCATACTGTGGGAAAGTCAGAACTGCATGCCTGGAGAACTGGAGAATTGAATTTCCGCCTCTGCCTTCCCAGGCACTAGCTGCTGCTATTGTATTTTGAGTGTGTGGCTCTGTTACATGCACAACAGAGAAAGCTCACGGATAAGGAAGTTTTCCAACTTGCTGCTTTCCATGGTAATTGCTACACAGAGCATCTAGTACTCAGTTGTTGGCCGAGAAATGGGATTGCACACCAGGCTTGTTCAGGGAATAGAAGGGATGCCATGGGGTAGCGTAGAAAAACTCCACAGGTCTATTCGTTACAGTTCTCCCTCCTGAGTAGGGAAAAACACAGCTGTCCAACTCCTGTGTCTTTCTCCTTTCATGTCGAACACTTACTTTCTGATACTTCTGGTCACAAAATATGTATGGGTTTTCCCCCACCAAGCAATTCTCTGCAGCACCAGATGGGTGCCCTACAATTAACTCAGTTCTGATGCTATGTACCTGGAGGTAGTTTCAGATCCCACAGGTTAAGCGCTCAGTCCCACAAGGCTTCTCCCATCCTACATCAGATGCCGATTGCAAGTAGCAGGTCCCCAGGTTACCCACAACTTCTGTCTGAATTGGCTACAAATCAGAGATTCCCACATCGCCCTCCTTGGGTTCAGTTAACTTGTTAGAGTCACTCATGGAACTCAGGGAAATACTTAACGATTACCAGTTTGTTAAAGGATGTGAAAAAGAAGAAGATAAGTGAACAGCCAGATGGAAAGCTTTCTGTACCCCATACTTTTGGGATTTTTATGGACGCTTCGTCACATAGGCATGATCAATTATTAACTCCCATTTCCAACCCCTCTTGCCTCTCTGGGAAAGGGGGCAGTGGCTGAAAACTCCAAGCTTCTAATCATATCTTGGTCTTTCCAGCAACCAGCCGCCTTCCAGAAGCCATCCAGGACCCCAAACACAGTCAACTCCATAGAACAAAAGATGCTCCTTAGCACTCTTATCACTTAGGAATTTACCAGAGATTTAGGAGCTCTGTGTCAGGGACTGGGGACAGAGACCAAATATTAGAATAAGAGAAGACATTCAGATGGCCAACGGGTCCATGAAAAGATGCTCAACATCAGTTCACCGTCAGGAGAACACAAATCAAAACCATAATGAGATACCACCTCCAACCTGTTAGGATGGCTGTTATCAAAAAAACAAGAAATAACAAGTGTTGGCGAGGATGTGGAGAAATGGGAACCCTGGTGCCCTGTTGATTGGAATGTAAATTGGTGCAGCCACTGTGGAAAACAGTATGGAGTTTCCTCAAAAAAATAACAGTAGAACTACCACATGATCCACAAATCCCACTTCTGGGTATGTATCTGAAGGAAACAAAAACACTAACTCATAAAGATATATGCGCCCCCATGTTCATTGCAGCATTATTTACAATAGGCAAGTTATAGAGACAACCTACATGTCCATCAGTGGGTGAATGGATAATGAAATTGTGTTATATATACAATGGAAGATTGTTCAGCCATAAAAAAGATTGAAGTCTTGCTCTTTGCAACGTGGATGGACCTTGAGACCATTATGCTAAGTCAGACAGAGAAAGGCATACTGTATGATTTCTATGTGGAATCTTAAAAAAAAAAAAAAGCTAGATTATACGTACAGAGAACTGATATAAGTGGTTGGTGTGTTTCTGCCTCTGGCCATAGCCTCCAGGAGGTCAAGAACCATATCAATTTGTGTTCACCTTTATCGCTAGTTCCTAGTTAGGGTCCTGACATAGAGCAGGTACTCAATAAATATTTAACAAAAGCTACTTACTCCTTATCGCACACTTCCTATACACCAGTCGGCTTGTGCTTGTGCATTTCGTGCATTTATCCAAAAGCACACAGCTGGTACGTCCAGAACTGAAGTAGTCTGACTCGAGAGTGAATAAGTGAATGAATGACTCTCTTGGAGCTCAGTGTGTAAAATTGGAAGGCACCAGCAGCCCCACAGAATGACAGTGAGGTTTGGATGACAGATTTGTGAAATGTGCTAACCGAGCCCAGATCGAGGCTCGTCAGATGGGACTTGTTTTTGCTACGTCAGCACAGAATGGCCCAAAGTGAAGGCCTTGGGGGTGGCTCTGGCATCCCCATGGTGGCGTGAGGGACCAGGAACTTAGTTTGCCCTTCTGATGGGGGAGAATGGTGATTGGGCTGTGTCCAGCTTTAGAGGTTCTTGAAGGAGTTGAAGACTGCTCTAGAAATTGTCAGACCCCCCACACTGTCACGTGACACTTGAGAACAGAAGATAGGGAAGGCAGACAGAGGGAGTGGGAAAGAAGCTTTTTGCACAAAGGATTGTTAAGCTGCCAAAGAAGCCACAGACCTAAGGCCGCAGTAGTGACGCATAGCGCCTGCGAGGGACAGTTTTCACCTTGAAGCACTTTGACTAACCCTCCTGACATCCTAATTACCATCTTGCGATAGGAAACCAGATGCGGAAGGTGTATGTGGGTAGCACACGCCTGACCGGCCCATCCCTCTGGTGGAATATCACAGACTGGGTTCCAGTTCTAAACCCTCCTCCCAGTCTGTGTCCACAGCACTGCCCAGTGATTTGGTCTCTCTGGACCCCAGGATCCTCACCCATCTTTAATGGGGAGAGGTATCGAACCTGCCTCTTGGGTTTTATTCTGCCTGCGTGAATCATCTGAGAGGAACACAGGAAGCCTGGTCCGCGGCATGCCCTGGGCAGCTGGCAGCTCTAACTAGATACTCCTGGGATGTTGTAAATCCCCAGAATGCTGGAGTGGGGTCCTGCTTTGATCTTCCTGGTTCTGGCACCTTTTCTGTGCAGTTTCCCTTTCATGAGCTCTTAGGCGGGGAGGGGGAGGTGACACCTCTGAGTGCCAAAATCCCAGGTTTGAAGTCTTACGTAGTCTTCTTTGGGGGATTTTGTGTTTACTTAAACCTCTTCAATACAGCCCTTCAAAAGGAGAAATCCTTCCCCGAGGCCATTTCTTTGGAAATTTTCCCTAAAGGACTCCATATTCAAGGGTTCTTGAGCTGAGCTGCAGCGATAAAGAAATGTCAGGTGTTTAAGCTGTCTGAGGCAAGGCTCATGGCTCCATTCCACGTGAATTGTTCCTTCTGTTGTAAGAGAAGGCCGGGCTCCTGCTCTCTCTCCCTGCCCCGCTAGTTGCTGGCAGGAGGCACCCACTCCCCCTCAGCTGGCTTAGGCCAGGCTGGTCCCTCCTGCACCACCACCACCACCGTGTGTGGTATATGATGTCACACCCCACCCCCACCCTCCGTGGGCAGCAGTTCCATTTCTGTTGACAAGCATTGTGAATTGGTGCACTGGCACCAAAGCAGTACCTTCCCTGCCTCCTGACCAATAATGGGCCTGTTGCCTCACGTGTGAAACTCGTAGGGGACAGGCGCAGGGCAGGGAGGAACTTCAACTCCAAATAGTTTCAGGCACTTGGAAGTTACACCGACTTCCCACAGGACGGATCACATTAGTTGAGTGTTCACAATGAAGAGGAGTGTGGTAGGGGTGGGGGATTCTACCATTTACTTGTGGAACCGCTGAGAAAATATCCTTGACATTGAAATAGAGTCAGAGGACCTTAGGTGCTCTGCTAGAAGTCTCTTCACTATTTAACCAAGTCTGGGATCATAATTAAAGGTGGTTCCGAATAAAGGCAGAAATTCTCAGGGCTGGCATGAACCTCATCCAAGAGAAAGCAACTAGACACCAGAGGGAATGTAATCAGGCCCCAAGAAGGGGAAGGCTGATGTCAGGAGTACCTCACAGGGACATTTGTTTAGAGAACTGGGTGTGGTGCTTCCCACGTGGTTAAAAGGTTTCCATTTTGTGCAAAAGGATGCGTCAGGATGACTGGCAGACTCCGCAGTAGGTGCGGTTTGCAGTGGGTGTTGGGCGTTGGCAGTGTCCTGTGGCAGGGTTCCCGGTGCCCGTGTAGACCAGTGGACGACTCCCCTGGCCGTGAGGACCGGCAGCTGTGGGTGAAGAGAGCTGGGTAGAGGCAATGGGGAGTGGTGGGGACTGAGGCAAATCTGAGCACACATACCCAGTCTGAGCTGCTCTGCATAGCCACTGCCATGTGTGGATGCAATTTAAAAATCCAGCTTTACATGTAAACTGCACCGAATTGTAAAACACCACATGGGCCCAACCACCTGTCCCTGTGTGTGCCATGGCCTCGTGCCTACTGATTGAGGTTTAGCCACAGTGTTCTCTGTAATTCTCAGCCCACTGTGTGAGGAGACCGTTGCTGGGTACTAGCCACCCGTTTTACAGCTAAGAAAGAACACAAGGGTCTATGTAGGTCCGGCTCCAAAGCCCCCCCTTGTTTATACGAGCTTTCCCAAACTGTTCCTGTAAAATCCCATAGCGCTGCTTTTGCCTGTTTTATATTTGGAATTTGGGGGGAGGCTATATTTGAAAGGAGGGTTTCCATCCCTGAAAAAGCAGGCAGAACTTAGAAGCCCAAGGCATAGTGTGCCGTCCGCTTATTTTCATGTTCCTGGAAGGGCATGTGCTCATCTCACCTCTCCCACTGCCGAGCATGCTGGGAATTTTGTCACCTGCGTAGACCAAGTGCTTTTTCTGATTAGCAGATATCCCCTTAGTGAAGGTGTGAGTTAAAGGCTGAGGACAGGTGCCTCACACGACCTTGCGGCTCCTGAAGGTGAGCCCAGGAATGGATTGTGTGGCACCGATTTTGTAGATGGGCGTTTTATCAGGGGTCCTGACTAAAGAGCAAAATGCCTTCTCTCATTTCATCAGTGAAATTCGAGGCCTGGTCCTGCCCTGGAGGTCTTGCAGCTCAGTCAGAGGGACAGGCATGGACTGGCGATGTGATTGGCTCTTGGGGCTGGGGGGCACAGCAGCTCTGGGAACAGAAACCCCAGGGGGGGCATCGTGATGCTGAAGTCGGCTTCCTGCAGGCTAGCGTGGGGGCTGCCAGAGACAAGGAAGCGAGGAGCAGAGTGGGAAGCCGTGACGTTGGAGACTTGGAAGGGGGTCACGTCATACAGGACCTGTGGACCAGGATAAAGAAGGAATTTATTCCATGCAACCAGCATGCCCTTCAGCCAATATTTATTGTGAGCCCTGTGTGCGCCAGGTTCTGTTTTAGCACCAAGGAAAATGTATCAAACAAGACAGAAAAGGTACCAACCTCATGGAGCTGACATTTCTAGTGGGGGAGTGAGATCATGTATTAGAGATAGTCAGTGAAATCAGTGATGTAATTCCACATGGCACTACATGCGAGGAAGGATCTCAGCTCTGTGGAGGGGTGGGCCTCTTAGGTTGTCGTAAGGGCAGAATTCAGTGCGAAGAATACCAGTGCAGTCGGTGAACATGTTTCAGATAACGGTTCACCTCCCCTTTGTCTTCTAGGCCTGGGACCAGCAAACTCACCCACCACCACTTTTTGTACATCCACAAGCTGGGAACGGTGTTTTATATTTTAAACAGTTGAAAAACCTCAGAAGCAGTGGAATATTTAATAACACATGAATAGCCTATGAAATTGACAGGTCGTGTCCAGGAGGAGTTTTCCTGGAGTACAGCCACAGTCGTCTGCTTACATCACCTAGGCTGCTCCTGTGCTTCGAGGCAGAGTTGTGTATTTGTGACAGAGACTGGCTGGCCCTCAAAACAGAAAATATTAACTACCTGCCCTTTCACTGAAAAAGTTTGCCATCCCCTGTAGGTCCTCCTCGTACTCTGCAGATGCCTTCTCCAAATCTGGCCCAGACAGCCCCTCCCTCTCAAGCAGGAGGGAGATGAAGAAGAGAAGAGAAATTTCTCTTCTGTCTGCTCATCCCACAGGCCCGGATGCCTCACAGGCCTGGGCCTGGCTCCTTAGTCTGCAGATCCCTGGCTGCAGCTCTGATGTGTAGTGTGGGACAAGAGTGGTTCTTTGGGGACACCTTGGTTACTGAATTCCTGTCCTGGTAGGTGGTCCTCTTAGAGGGAGGCCAGACCTGACTTCTATGTGAGCTTATCTCAGTATTTTCCAGGACATTGAGAGTGGGATTCTCTATTGTCATTCAAAACAGTGATGCCAAGCTCCATTATTTGACAAGGGAATATTTCCATGAGTATATTTCCATTATTGAGTAAAACAACAGCAAAAATAAAACACTCAGTTACAGTGCCGTAATGCCTCCATCCTATCCATCCCATTTACATCAAATTGTACGTATGTGCTTTTACGTGTGTAGGAAGAGCTATCTGGATGTCAACTCCCCAGAAAGTAAACAATAGTTATCTCTGGGTACTGGAATTTGGGGTGATTTCTTTAACTTCTTTTTTTGTATTACTTGGGTTTCTTTTTTTTAAAAAAAAACAAAACATTAACATGAATCATCTTAATCCGCAAAGAAAAATCCAGCTATTTTAATTGCAAAGAATAAATAAGAAGAATGGCTGCTTCCGTGTGTGGGTGATAAGAATTATTTATGTGGTTATGATGTAACTGTTAGAGATACATGCCTCCAGCTCACAGAAACATCCATACAGCTCACCACTAATTGGAGCAGGGAAGCGATGGCTTTAGAATAAGGGAGATAAATAAGAATCTGGTAGGAGGTGAGAAAATATGTAGAAGTCAGGAAATCTGACATGGTCATCATTGTGAGGGATGGAAGCTTCCCAATATATAAACCTCTTTGGTTCGTTATTGGCATTTGGAAAGATGGGGGTGTCGATCTTTCCTGACTTGCCCCCTTCCTGTCTTGAGAAACTGGAAGCCAGTTAAGTTGGGCGTCTTATTAATAACACGGTATGTTAGCATCACCTAGTGTGCACACTCTGTCATTTCACCCCCCACATCTCCCTGCAGACTCTTTGTTTGATGTCCTTGCTCTGGTGGCATGTGTGCGGCAAGCAGCGAGATGCCTCCCGGGGTTCTTCAGGGCAGTGGGAATGCTTCATTAATTTATCCCTTCCTTCCTGTCTGAGTCGCACAAAGCGAATCTCTCCGACTGCATCGTGATTTGGCAGTTGAAGAGCAAAAGGATGCCTCCCTGTCAAAACCAATCTCCTCTTTTCTCCAGCTGTCTGCTCCTTAAAGCAGGGAGGCCATCCTGCTCTCCGGGGCTGCCTCGGGCTGCCTCGCGCTTGGGGCTCTGGGGGAGTCTGGCCATGGAGGGCTCCTGGGAGACACCAAACCAACCAGGGTCCTGTGGCGCATCTCCTCCAGTGGTGCTCACCTTCTGCGCTCAAAACCTGAGTGTCGTCCTCACTGCCTCTCCCTCCCTCAGGCCCCTCTTTGGACAGCACATCACCAGGCCTCTGGGTTTCACCTCTGGCTACTCCCTCGAGAACCTGCCTTTCTGCACTCTCCCCCTGGTCTATAGGCAACTGGCCATCGGCAGCACCTCCTCCCGGGCGCCCTCCTCCACTCCTGGTCCTCCAGGTTCTTCTGTGCTCAACTGAAGCACCAGGGGTCTTTGTAAAGCACACCCTCCATGTGTCGTGCTCTGCTTCAGATCTTCCCAGTGGCTTCTGAGTGCTCTTACGATAAAGGCCAGAACGTTCATCTGGGCTAATAACTATTTCCTCCCGCTGCAGCTATCCCCCGTCCTGTGGTTCTTTGGCCTGCCCTCTCCTTCTTCCCCTGACGCCCACCCAGTTAATCGCCACTCAGCTCTCAGGTGTGCCTTCCTCACAGAGTCTTCCCCGGGCCCCATAGCCTGAGTCAAAGCCTCCTGTGATGTGCTTGGGAACTGTCTCATACCTGTCCTCCCCTCCCTCTGTCCCATCCAGGGTGTAATGCCAGTGCCACGTATGTGACTCTTTGGTGAATCCCCAGCTCCCCATTTAGACCAGTAGTTCTTAACCGGGGATGATTGCCCCCCACCGTGGGACATTTGGCATTAACTGGGGACATTATTGGTTGTTATAATCTGGAGGGAGGTGTGCTACTGACATGCAGTGGATGAAGGCCAGGGACGCTGCTGAACACCTGCAACACACGAGACAGCCCCCCAAGAGCAAAGACTAGTCTGGCCCACGAAGTCAGTAGTAGTGAGGCGGAGAAATGCTGCTTCAAACTCTAAGCCCCATGGAGGCAGGAACCACAGCCACTGAGAAAGAGCACGTTTGGAGGCTAAAATGTCGCTTTAAAGGCCGATGTGATATTCTCAACCCTTTTATAGGGGCTTAACTGCCATGCCTACTTCAAAGCTGCCAGCCACATGGAATAAATAAAAAGAGGGTCAGCCTGACTTTTCCTTGTGCCCCCCAGCAGGATAATTATCCACGGTCCTTCTGCTCCAGAGAGAGGCATCCCTTTTTTTGTGTATGTGCCTGTGCTGTAAACGTATTTAAAGTCTCATTTTAGATTTTATTTGTTTATCCTCTGCTTTATTCACAATAAAATTTTATCCACAATTGTAGTTTGTTGGGATACCCCACAGGTCAAATAGACTGGCTTCTAGAAAAGCTTCATCAAGAAAGAAAGGCCAGATGCTTATTCGAGGTTGAAAAAGGATTTATTACAACTAAATGCAACCAAACGCAAGCGATAAGGGGGAAAACAGCTATAAACAATCCGTCAGAGACAGTTGGGGAAATTTGATTCTGGACTGTGTATCAGATAGAGTTATTGAATTAATGTTTATTTTCTTAGGTGTGGTAACGGTATTAGGGTTATTGTCTTAGCTCAGGCTGCTATAACAAACTACCGTAGACTGGGTGGCTTATAAACAACAGGAATTTATTTTTCACAGTCCTGGAGGCTGGGAAGTCCAAGATAAGGGCACTGGCAGATTCACCGTCTGGTGAGCCCACTTCCTGGTTCCTGAGGCCACCTCCTGTCTGTCCTCATGTGGCAGAAGGAGCCAGGGAGCTCTGTGGAGTCTCTCTTTCAAGGGCACTAATCCTGTTCACGAGGGCTCCATCCTCATGATCTGAACCATGACATTCGGGATTAGGTTTCCACATAAAAATCTGGGGGGTGGGAGAGCAAAGCCTTCAGCCTATTGCAATCATATAGGAGAATGTCCTTCTTCTTAGGAGATGCAGGCCAGGGTATTCAGGAGTGATGTGTCAGGATTTCCACAACTTGCTTATGATGATTTAGCAGGGAAACGGCGCACGCGCACGTGTGTGTAGAAAGACAGAGAGGGGAGAACAGATGCGGTACAATGCTCATAGTACGCGTATTTGGGTGAAGGGAATATGGTGCCTCCTCTACTGCTGTGCCATCTTTTCCAGGTTAGCCTCCTTCAGCAAGCAGGGCAGGGGAGTGAGTGGTATGTTGGGCCGCAGGCCCCCTGAGCGTGGCCGTTTGTGTCTTCAGTTTGCAGCTCTCCGCCCATCCATATGAAGGTGCAGCCTCTGAACCAGACAGCACTGCAAGTGTCCTGGAGCCAGCCTGAGACCATCTACCACCCCCCCATCATGAACTACATGATCTCCTACAGCTGGACAAAGAACGAGGACGAAAAGGAGAAGACGTTCACAAAGGACAGCGACAAAGACCTGGTAAAACCTTTCTGTTCCCAGTCAGGGCCGCTGCTGTCCTTGCGGTTGTGAGAAGGGTCCTTCCGCGTCTCTGCCTGGCACCGCAGGTGGCTTTATCTGTGTCACCCCAGCCTCGCGCTGCCTCCTGAGGGCTGGCACTGCCACGGGCTCTGCTGCGGCCTGTCGCTACCACTGTGAGCTGTGGCCAGTGTCTGCTGGGGCGCCATCCCCCCCTCACGTGTTCAACCGGCCAGTGCCACAGGAGAAGCTAGTTAATTTCTTTATAATTAATAATTAGGCCCATCAAAAGTGACTCCTTTTTCTTTCGTGGTTACAAAAACAGAAAGCTTCTGTTGAGCCCTTTTCATCTGATAGGGTCGTTAGAAATAGTAAATGTTGCGTGAATGTACCACAGCTCTGACACGTGTCCCGCACTATATATAAGTACTGGCTCTCATGATCACAGTGAATCCTCCTCCCCATCTTCCTTCCTGCTGTCGTCACCACCACCAGGCAGCTGTCCACAGTCCCCACCACTCCCTTGTCACATTCCATCTGCCTCACCCTTGCCTACCTGCTGGATCCTGTGGCCACGTAGTTTGTAACCGCTGTTCTCAGACTCTCAGACACTGTCAATATCTGACCTCACTTTGAGCTGTACATGCCCAAGTCCACATCTCATCTTAAAATTTGCATAAATATTTAGTGGCCAACACCCAATGAAGCCCTTCAGAACAGATGTTTGTAGAAGCCATCTTCTTCCCCTGGAAAAGCAAACCCTCCAACAAGCACTAGCCTTTCCGTCCTTGTGTAGAAACTCAATGTGACACATTTGGGTTTGAAAGCCCTTGCTTTTATATGTAATCAAAGGAAGGCTTTAGAATAATGAAATCCATAATTGTATATGCCCGTGAAAAGTGCAATCGCACTGAGTGGGATTCTTAATGACTGTTATCACTTTGTTTTTTTCTCCCAATACAGAGTCCTCGGAGCCCATTCAATCAGTTACAGAATACTTTTCATATTTCTTTAGATGAAGATTCTTTTACTTCATTTCCATTTATATTTTCAATTTCCCCACTAGACATTGTTATCTGGGTCATATTAGGGAGTGATGAGCTTCGTGAAATCAGAGAGGAATCTATTGAAATAACCCAAGGTTATGATGTATTTTAACCTTTCTGTTGTCACTACTGGGAGTCCGTAAGGGATTTTTCTCTTTCTGAAGTAAAGATGGCTTGCATTAATCAGCAGAAACTATGTAGGTGCTTAGGCGGTTTCTTGTTCTAAGTGGAAAATAATTAAACATGCAAAGATGAATAGATAGGGGATTGGAGTGAATTCTAATAAATCCCTGCATAGATTCAGGGAAGATTTTGCTCTGAACAGAAGATGGGGTCAGAGGTATAGAGAATGAGGCATAAATTAGTCTCAGAGAAAGAGAGAGATGTAGAGAAAAACCTGCTTTGACAGCAAGTTCTTTTTAATAAGAATTTCTGGGGGTGGGTAGTTTCTTTGGGACACACAAAATTAATTTTCTTAATTCCTCAAGAAGTCAAGCCGCTGACTTAGTGGCAACAAAGCTGTTCTCTTAACATTGCAGCCCAGAACCGAAAAGTAATAATTTACGTTGGTGCAGAATTTTCCAATTTGCATGCCTTGTCCACATCCTCCCTGCAAACCTGTAGGGCAGATGTTACTACTACGTCCTCCAAAAGAGATAAATGAGGCTTTAAGTGAAATAATGTGACCCCAACCTACTGCTCTCTCCAGGAAGCAGTTTTCTAGGCAATGGTAGCAGGTGTGGCCACAATAACATTTTAATGCCTGGTCAGAGGTTTTCAATAGCTGCATTGGGAAAACCCACTCAGCGGTTAAGCTCCCAGAGCTGCTTTTTATACTTGGCCCAGAATACACATTTCTATGACAAGACATTTCATCCATTAGAGAAGTCTTTGAAATCAGTTGCTTTTGTTGCTTGAGTCTTCACAAAGCAAACGTTGTCTGCTTTCTTAGGTAGTTGCTGTTTTCTCATTTTTAAAGGCTCTTGGAATAAAGCTTTGAGGAATAGGGACCTGGATTTGTCAGGTGTCAGATGACTGGGGACTGGCAAATGTTTTCTAGAAAGGACCAGATAGTAAAGATTTTAGGCTTTATGGGACATGAGTCCTCTGTGGCAACAATTCAGCCCTACCATAGTAGGGTGAACGCTGCCGTAGACAACATGTAAATGAATGGGCCTGGCTGTGTGCCAATAAAACTTTATTTATAAAAACAGACAGGGGGAGGAGTTGGCCTGGGAGCTGGAGCTTGCCAGCCCCTGTGTTAGACCAGAGGCGTTCTTCCTGTTGCATTGTGTGGACTACCGATGAACAAACTTTGCCTGGGCTTTGCTACCTAGCTTTCCCAAGAACCCTGTGAGATAGCTGTTCCTCTCCCCACCTTACTGTTGAAGGTAGCAGAGGACAAAGACATCCAGCAATGGGCTCAGCATCACAGCTGATGAATGGGGTGACAAGGCTAGATCTCACGTCGTCTGACCTCTAGCCAGATGCCCTTCCTGCATCGTGCCCCATAATATCCATGGTCTCGATACAATGAGACCTTTAAACTGCGAAGAATCTGACATGCAGAGATTTTGTTGCTGATATTATAAACTCTGCCTGGCTCTGGAAATACAGTGCACTTGATAATTCTAGAGGCCATCTAGGGTAAATAATTACAGTTTATAAGGTACAGTAGCTATGAAAGAAGTCCAAACCCTGTGAGTATAGAAGGGGTTGAAGATACAGCCCAAGCCATAGTAAAAACTTCGAGTCAAGACTGATTGTTATGTCTTATATACTGCACATTTCAGTGTTGAGAACAGATTCCTAAGCAAGGTTCTTTCTGGCCGCTCTCTCCTTTCAAAGCAAGCCTTTGGTCAGTGTGGAAGTATCCTGTCTGTCAGGCTGTGATGTGACACCTAGAAATCTAAAGTAATACAGAGCATTCCTCTAGGTTTGGCTTTAGAGGGTAAGTGTGTACAGGCCCTCAGACCAACTCACTGGCCTTTCTTTCTCCACCTACAGAAAGCTACCATTAGCCATGTCTCACCCGATAGCCTTTACCTGTTTCGTGTCCAGGCTGTGTGTCGGAACGACATGCGCAGCGACTTCAGTCAGACGATGCTCTTTCAAGGTGAGGCGCTTTTTCCTTCTCGTCCGCCCTGGAGTGCCCCTGAGCCCCCTCCTTCAGGCGTTGTCCTTTTCTTGTCACGATGCTTGAACAAAAGAAAACAAGCCTGGTCTAAGAATCAGTGTGGGGTTTTAAATCACACCTGAAAAGCCTCAGGAATTTAGGCCTGTCTTTTAGGTTGGGGTTTTCATAGGCCCGAAGAGGAAAAGAAGAACAAAGTGTTGATTTTATCATTGTTATTGTTATTTTCCATCGGTGGAGAACCAAGTATTTGTCTAATGCCGAGTCCGATCACAAAATCACCTCCTAGCTGTGTTGTGGAATGTCCTCTTGTATTTCTAGATGATTCCAGAACTAGAGCCCAGATAGATACCATTCACTCCCCCCCCCCCAGCTGGCAAGCCATACAGGCAGCCCCCTGTTCACGGTATCCTTGAACTTCTTGAGAAATAGATATATGTTCCTCCTGATTTGGGGTCTAGTAGAAAAGTTCTAGGGCCAGGACTAGTGAGGCGAGAGAGGCATTTGTCTTGGTGCAAAAATTAAAGAGGCATCAAAAAAAACCTCAGTAATTGAGTTAAGTAATATTTTAATGGAATGTTTTTAGAAGCAAAATCAGTTTTAAAAAATCATAAACAAAATATCAGAATTCTAAATAAAGACAGGATCTCCTCTGTTCTACTTGCTCTAGCCTGACCCTAGTCCTAGTTCCAACAAAACTTTATTTGCAAAACTGGGCCGCCAGCCTGCGGGCCATAGTTGTACACTTGGTTTTGTGACGTGTGCAGTCCAGCATGGAGGGTGAGACCAGGGCCTCGGGCTTCACTATGCCAGTCCGGTCCTCCCTGATGGGTCATCAGTTTCAGAGAAACCGACATATCAGGCCAGTGGTTTCTAGCCTTTTTGAGTCATGTATCTGATGAAAGCTGTTCCCTAGAAAATGCCAAAATCGTGCATACAGTTTCAGGGCACTGTAGGCCTTGGACCAGCAGCAGAAGCATCGTCCGGAAGCCTGTGAGAAATGCACATTCATGGGCCCCTCCCAGATCAATTGCCTCAGAATCTCTGAGGGCAGGGCCCAGGAATCTGAGTTTCAACCAGATGGCCCAGGTGATTGGCATGCCCATTAAAGACTGAGAAGTCCTGGGTTAGAGATGGGGCCCTGGAATTTGGGGTGGGGGTAGGGTCCCAAGTTTGAGTCCTGGTTGCACTTAGTATCTCTGCAGCTCTGAGAATGTTTATTAACCTTTCTAAGCTGCACTTTCACAGTCCAAAATGTGGTCATACTAACAGTAGCGACCTCACAGGGACCTTATAGAATGACATGGGGTGGTGCATGTGAAATAATTCACATAGTGTCTGGTACCGACTATAAATAGCCCCTTACTATTAGGTTTGATATAAAAACTAATAAATGATGAACCCAGAGTAAAAAGCCCTCCAGCCTCCAGGGATCCCTTCTGGCTTTACAATTTTGCATTTTAAATGTTCTTTGCTAATGTTCACATTATCTCATCCTTCCTTTTAAACGAATTGAAATTAGCATGACTGTATCTTTTTCACAAATAAATCACTGCTCGGGTGTCTACTACCTGTGCCCTGAATGTATTGGCCCCTTTGCCTGGATTGAGGAGGGACTGTGGTCGAGGCCAGGTCTGCAATGGCCCAGGGTAGAGAGAACAGGAGGCCAGAGTAGGTGCTTGCTGAGGCCGGGGCCCTGGAACTTAGGCCACATAAATCATGATTAGGCCTCCCATGTGCTCCAAGAGCCTGGAATCTGCAGAACTGCCTTTCCTGATTAATAGGCTCCCTGAGCTTGCTGGTTTCTGCATGGACTTTGAAAAATTAAATGTTTGTAATGTAATATAATTCAAAAAGGCCTTGTCCGCCATAAATTCTAAGCACGGCCTATTTAACATGTCTGATCACAGTGACTTGTTGAAAATGGCTGGTGTTTCCTTTGTCCACAGACTTTCTTTGCTCGGGGTGGACATGAGTTTGCTCTTGAGTATGTCGGCCTTTCTCCCCAGGTGTTGACAAAGGGGTGTGGGCCCTTCAGGCCTCCCTGCAGTGGCTTTAGCATCTGCCCTGCAGCATCCAGTGGGCAGTGTAAAAACTAAATCTCATTCGAGGTAAGCTATCATACCTGTCTGGTGAGCCAAGTAGGAGTTTATGAGCAGTAGAAGCCAGTGTACAAAATGGACCCACTATTGGCCTTACGTTGTAAAAAGGGAAAGGAGAAAAGCTTACAGAATTTCACAGAAGTCTTATAGGGAACAATTAGGTTTCCCAGTGATAAAGTTTACGTCTGGTTTGGGAGCATGAGCAAGTCACATGGAATATTCACCTTATCATTGTAAATATACCAATGTTTACGTTCTCTGTAACACAGCAATAAATATGTTGCATTTACCTTACTGCGCTAAATATAATGATAGTGATAACAGCAACCAGAATCTATAGGATGGATCACAGTTACTGAGCATTTGCCCATAAGTTATTGCGTCTGACCTCGTGGCAGTTTGTAATATAGGTGTTATCTTAACAGATGGGCAAATGCTCTTCGGGGCACTTGAATAACTTGTGAAAAATCACATGGCTACTAAGCAGAGTTTGGATTTCTTATTCCAAAGCCCAGTCATTTATACACAGCAATGGACCACCTCCAAAGAGTAAATTTTACCCACATCCCCCAGTCTCCCACAGAGGGATAAAAATATTCATTACTAAGTGTTCAAAGCCTTTTTGCAACTCTTAACAATCAAGGAAAATGGCAGTTTTTGAGCTTTTTCTTTCAGCAACAGCCACATTAGGCAGCGTGGTAAAGCTGACGGATCCTCTATCAAAATGGTTTAAAGTAAAAAACAGTGAAATACATAGGACAGGAAACTAGTTATGTTCAGATACAGTTGTCAAAATATTTTAAACAAATAAATTTGGAATGTAGTAATATGTGTGCTTTTTTATTAAAGTATTAAATGACAAGCGGTGGGTCTGTTAGCTACTGTGATTTCTGAGTAATGATGAACAGAAATGATATTCCAAAATAGCTACAACTGTAAGGCAGTATGAAAAGAACTGTTTTCCATCAGAGACAAAGTCCCAGGGCCTATTAATGCAGCTGAGATTGTTACTTGTGTTCATGGTGGATGGAAGGGTTACATCTCAGTGAGAGTTTAGTGACAGACAGTGCGGTGTCATTTTTTCCCTGTCCCTGAATTCCATTCGGCCCACTGACCCAGGTTAAGCACTCCTGACCTGAAAGTTCCTGTAGAAACTTCCTAGTCACCACAGCCAGAACTGACCCTGCTGAAAATTGTTCAAGATTAATGACAACAGGCATGCTGATGGGAGTGGCTGTTTCGTGTGTTGGTCTTAATTAGAGCCTTTTATAAAGGGCAGGTAAAGCAGGTCTCCTGGGAGGGAACCTTTTTTCCTGCCTTAACAAAGGGAGGTGCATATACCTGTCTGAAGCAGTGCAATTTTAATCCCAGAGCAACTAAATGATGGTAGGAGATTGTTTTTAGTCCCAGGCAAGAGCTGTTGGCTTCCTAGGCTGCCTCATTTGATCTGGTTGTTATTGATTTCTAGATGGGTCTGTTCTCCACATTTGTCTGTCTGCACATTTCAGTTTCCAGCTATGCAAAATGAATCCATGGTTAGGTCAGGGGTTCCAAATTCGGGTTCCCCTGAGGCCAGGCAGAGAACATGTACAAACGAGGGGAGGCCTGTCGGTAGGCAATTGAGATCACGTGCCCACTGAAAGGGGGTAACAAACATTAAGCCCCAGCCAAATGTTGTCCTGCAGGAAGGTGAGCTTGGTCTTGCCAAATATTATGATTTTTTTTTTTCAGGACAAGTAGGAAATTGGGATTTTTAGGTAAAAACTACTGTTTGTAATGTTTACAAAGCTACCCCTTACAATGGCAGCAAATTGTTTTTAAAATAGCTTGCAGGCCAAACAAAAATTATGTCGGTCACTTGCCACTTCTAGTTTAGATAAATACAACAACAGGTACAAATGTTATTTATTTTGGTATTTAGCATTTTTGCTTATTTTTCAGTGTCATGTATATACAGGAAGGAAACGCTTAGTTTATATTGCACTATTGGTTCTTGAGATAATGACAAAGAAGCACTTTGACATATATATATTTAAGATATACTATTTAGCATTATTCACAGCGAAAAGGTGGAAACATCCCAATCATCCATCAATAATGAATGGGTAATGTGGTATACATACAATGGGATATTATTCAGCCTTAAAAAGGAGGGTAATTCTGACACAAGCTAGGCATGGTTGAACCTTGAGGACATTATGCTAAGTGAAGTAAGCCAGTTACAAAAAGACAAATGTACTGGGGGAACCAAAAAAATGTATACACAGTTTAAGATACAGTATCTATGTTTTACTTTTCGAAGTTGAATTGAGTTACGTAGCAACATGTCGTATGACAGTTTGCCCAAAAGATGGCGTTCATCAAATGAAGGCTTGCGTCGTTCATTGTATTACAATTTTTATACGGTTTTCTCCTTTCTTAAAAATGTGTGTACATGTTTTTGGCACCCTCTGTGTATGATTCCAGTTATATGAGACACCTACAGTAGTCACTTATCGAAACAGAAAGTACAGTGGTGGTGGTTGGGCGGAGAGGAGGGACGACGAGGACTTGTTTAATGGGTGCAGGTGAAAAAGTTCTAGAGCTCCGTTACACAATAGTGTGAATATACTTAACACTATTGAGCTGTATATTGAAAAGCAGTTAAGATCCGTACGTTTCCTATTACGTGTATTTTACCACAATTGAACATGTTTCTAAAGCTATGTTGTTTAATGACATGGGTGAACGGAACTGCAGGAAGGAACAAGCACCAAGAAGAATAATGTGTGGTTAACAGAAAAGAATTTGACCATTTAAAGCAACGGTGGGTTTTTAAACTTAAGTAGCAATAAAATATATGACAATACACAAAAGGTGAGGCAGGCAAACAGCGGTACATAATTCTATAATGCTCACATTTTTAGAAAGTATTAAAAGTATTAATTTAAGGTAAATTGTGACAAGCTTAGGATGTTTTTTGTAATCACTGAAAGGATAGTGTAAGAAATTAAAACCAAAAAGGTAATAGAGAAGAACAATGAAATAACAGGACTCAATGTATATGAAGTTCAAAACTAGGACTCTGCAGGTGGGTATTGAGTGGATGGGGGCGCATGCAAACCTGCGGTGCTGCTGGAAGATGTCTGTATCTCAGTATGAGTAATAGTTACACAGCTGTTTACGGAGGTAAAAATGGATTAGACTTTACAGTTAAGATTTATACATTTTATTGTATTAAGGTTTTCCTCAGTAAATCAGAGAACAGTAACAATTTTTAAAAATTTTAAACTATTCGCTTAAGACAAGATTCAACAAACTGGCCCTCTGCATCTTTTTTAATGACTCACCATCTAAGAAGGGGTTTACATCCTTAAGTGATTGGAAAAAAAAATCTAAAGAGGAATAAAATTTCATGACATGAAACTTATGTGTGATTCAGATTTATGTATATAAGTACATCTTTGGGGTGAACAAAAACAACAAAAAGTTCATATTGTTTACAGTGTAATTTCTTTTGTTTCTCAGCTAATACCACTCGAATATTCCAAGGGACCAGAATTGTTAAAACAGGAGTGGTAAGTAGAGAATGGTAATTGCTTTGTCACGGATGTTATTAATTTGCATGCAGTTAAAATTGTCCCCACGAGGTGGCAGTATGATGTTGTTAAACTACTTAATGTGAAGAGGTTAAAATACAGAAAAAAATTACATTCACTCTTTATAATTCAATACACTATGAAAACAAGCATAGTGTTACACAGTGTAATTTTTGTCAAGGTAAAAATTCTCCAGATTTTTTATTATTATTTGTAAGATCATAGGATGTAGGAATGCAAAAGGACTGCTGCAAGCCCTTCGTTGCACATAATGCTAAAATTCAGAGGTTGTCATTTGCCTAGAGTTACGTGGATTTGCAAATTTCTGGTACCTCAATAAATACCTATAAATATAAATGCATTTCTAGTGCAACTAAATATAAAGTTAATCACGTCATTGGTAATAACAATAATAACCTAAAATTTACTAAGCATTTCCTGGGTTTCAAGCACAGATTATTTTATTATTTTATTTACCCCTCACTACATCCCACAAGATTGGTGTTACTATTGTCCCCATTTTATGGTTAAAGAAACTGATGCTCATTAATATAATAGGCCCAGCATTACGCAGAGGACAAGTGAGGCATCTTCAACTCAAGCTTTGACTTCATTGACTCAAGTGCCTTATCTTATGTGGCTTCTGATATTTCATTAACCAGCCCCAGAAATCAACATTCACTCACTTGATCGTCCTTAAACTATAAAGTTTTCAAACTAAAACTTGGTGATCTAAGGCATTCTGGCTATATTGTTTTCAACTATATTACGGATGGATTGGAATCTGGATTCTGTATACCAGGTTTCTGTATAGTTTAGTTTGCAGGTTTCTGCAAACTAAAACTCATAACTCAGACCAACACTTCTTGTTTTCCTAGGTACCGTATGTGAGTACAGACCCACAATTGAGCCCCAATTTAGTTTGGTGGGAAGAATGAGCTGAGGTTTGGACTCAGGCAGCCTTGCCTCTGCCCCTTAATATCTCTGTGCCTCAGTTTCCTCAACTGTAGAACTGGGTGATGATTATGTGTGCCTCCAAGGTAGCATGGGAAGTCCCGGCACATAGTTGGCAGTTGTTAAGTGGAACTCTGATTTTGGCGTGTACATGGGCAAAGATTTTGCCATGAATAAAGCCAGAGACTGCAAGGTGCAGCACCTGTCCTGTGCACGACATGGAGATACAGGGCTGTGAACGAGTCCCCAAGGCCTGCATTGTAGGGTGTGGTTCCTGCTCCTGACCCTGCCACTGCCGACCTGGGCGATGGCAGAACCAGATCATGGAGCCTTTCTGGACCTAAGAGCTGTGTGTTCTCCACAAGCTCTAGTAATGGCTAATAAAGCAAGGCCTCCTGCCTCGCCCAGTGTCACGCAAGAACAGTAGACCTCTGATGTTGCCAGTTCATTGCTCGTTTGATGTTTTCCTTTCAGCCAACTTGAATGCTACTTTTGCCACCCAGCCTTCTCCTGAGCAATGTCAGTGAAATGTTGGGTTTGATACGCTAGTTAAAAGTAATTGTAATACCGTTAAGACCAGAGATGGTCATCCACGGATCACCTAACGTCAGCTTTGACACCATGCTTTGGGAAACCCCATGAGTAAAGTAAAAAACCAGTAAAACCCTTTGAGGGTCATCACTGTGGCCTCATTCCCAGTCCTAATGACTGACACATCTCCGCTTTCTCTTTCTTTGTTCCTTCTCCCAACCTCTTGCGTGACCCTTTCAAGCCCACAGCGTCTCCTGCCTCTTCGGCTGACATGGCCCCCATCAGCTCGGGGTCTTCGACCTGGACGTCCTCTGGCATCCCCTTCTCATTTGTTTCCATGGCGACTGGGATGGGCCCGTCTTCCAGCGGCAGCCAGGCAACAGTGGCCTCGGTGGTCACCAGCACACTCCTGGCTGGCCTGGGGTTCAGCGGCGGCGGCATCTCCTCCTTCCCCAGCACCGTGTGGCCCACGCGTCTCCCCACAGCAGCTTCGGCCAGCAAGCAGGCCGTGAGGCCAGTCCAGGCCACCACAGAGGCTGTGGCTGCTCCAGGCCCAGATGGCGATTCGGCACCAACCAAGGACAATGAGGGTACCGAGGAAGGGGAAAAGGATGAGAAAAGTGAGAGTGAGGATGGGGAGCGGGAGCATGAGGAGGAGGGGGAGAAGGACTCCGAGAAGAAGGAGAAGAGTGGGGTGACCCACGCCGCCCAAGAGCGGAATCAGACCGAGCCCTCCCCCATGCCCTCGTCTCCCAATAGAACTGCCCAGGATGGGGGGCAGCAGACTATACCTGGGTCTGAGCAAGACAGCACTGCCGTCCCCACCGACCAGCCCGCTGACACAAGGGACACCGACCATGGCCTGGACTCCAATTCTGTCACCTCCACCCAAGTGCCCCCCACAGTCACAGAGGAACATTATGAAGGGAGTGATCCCAAGAGCCCTGCAGTGCCATCTAAAAAGTCTATGTCCCAAGGGGACCGGCTTTCTGAGGATAGCAGATTTATCACTGTTAATCCAGGTAAGTGGCCTGTGCTCTTTTGAGGCTCTATGCTGCTGTGATCAGTCTTACCCTTTAGAAAATAATTGGGGGAGGGTGTGAAGATCCAGAAAATGCTTAATATTCTTAGACTTGTGTGTGTCCCTGGCTTAAAGGGGGTGTGTGTGTGTGTGCGTGTGCGTGTGCGTGTGCGTGTGTGTGTGTATATATTTCATTCTAATAAGAATAACCTACTTTTTTATTGTTGCTGAAATAAGTCTTGCCTTGATATTTGGTTGTTGGTAAAATCTACTTTCCTCAGAATAGCTCCAAGGACTTCAACCACGCAGTGAAGTAAATGAATAAAGAAGACAGTGATCTTAAGCAATTTGTTCATTAAGACGTAATTCTTTAGTCACTTGTTCAACACCTGTACTTACAGACTGTCTGTTTGGTGGCAGACACTGGGCCGGGTGCTGAGCCAGGTGAGAACGGTCCCCACCTCTGGAAGCTCACGAGAAGGAGGAGAAGACAGGTGACAGCAGCTAGTTAGAGCGCACGACAGGAAGTTAGGAAGCAGGAAGGTTCGAAAGCAAGCAAGCGAGTTAGCTGGCAAGACAGAAACCAGCTAACTAAAGTTGGAGGTTGTGAAATGGTAATGGGAAATAAACAGGGTGCTGTCAAAGAGAACAGTGAGAAAGGCAGGGACATCCCTATCTAAGGCCACACTGGAGAGTGACATTTATCCTGAAACTTAAAGGATGTCAGGCTCCAATGTGTGCAGGGTGGCGGGGGGGAGGGGATGGACTGTTCCCCACACTGTCCCATCCCAAGAAACGAGGCTCTCTATCCCAGAGCCCCATGTGCTGTATGAATTACCCAGTGTGTAGGTAGTGAGACTGGGGCATGGCTGGTCTGGCCTCCTCCGTGAGGATGTGTCCCCGTCACCCTGACTGGTGGCAGCTCTGTTGCTCCATTATACGCTCAGATGTTAATGAACCATCCTGATAGTTTCTGCAAGGAAGCCTTGAGCATCAGGGGTTGTTATTGTTGTGAGGGATTTTCTTAATAAGAAATTCTTCCTTTTGCCAGACTACAAGATGTTTAGCAACAATTTTTACATCTAAGCTGTTGTGGAGTTATAAAAGTGCAAAAAAAAAAAAAAGCAACTGGTAAATATTTATTTGCTTTTGCACTTGTAAACATTAAAATTCATCTAAAGCTGAGATCTCGTATGTTAAGATACAACTTAGAATAAATTTTCATGTTTTGAATTATGTTCCTCCTTGACGCCGGTATGGACTCGTGTTTTGAAGTGTGGTCTTCCTCGGGCTGTTGCTCAGTCATCGTGAGTTTAGGGAAAGGTGCAGAGGAGTCTTCTGCAGAATCGAGGGAAGGCAGTATCAGGCCACTGGTGAAGCTGTCGGAAGGCATTCTGACATGAACACTGACATTTCCTCTAGGAATGGCTGTGAAAAAGTCCAATTTCTTACATTTGAAGATGTTAAAGATTTATTGAGTACCCGCTGCTGTGTACCAGGCACTGAAATAGGCATTGGGATTAGAACATAGATCAAGACAGGCCTCTGTTTCCCTGGGGTTTAGGTTCTAGTGGGCGAGCTTGAGAACATTCCAATAAACAAATGGGGTGGTGACTCCCAGAGTTGGGGAGAATGACATTTGAGCAGAGACCCACGTGGTGAGAAGCGGCTAGCCATGCACAGACCTGTAGAAGAGCGTTCCAGGCTGCAAGAACAGCAAGTCCAGAGTCTGTAACGTGGGATCAACGTGGAGCAGGCAAGGAGCCATCAAAATACTGTGTGTGTGGACCACAGGGTCAGCAGGAGCAGGGATGGGCAGCACTCAGATCGGCAAGGGGCTCATCAGCTGAAGATTTGATTCTGACTGCAGCAGAGAACTTCCTCCTCGGGTGGACCGTTTTGAAAGATCACTCAGGGCCCTATGTGGGGATTATAAGAGTGCACACTTTATATTGGGAGGTGATGGTGATGTAGGCTTGGACCTGGAATTGAGTGGTTCTGCCTCTGGACTGAAGGCTCTGGCGAAGGGGTGTTCTCAGGCGGCTCCTCTCAAACAATGCCTTGCCCATATTCCAGAGAGAGATGACTGTTACGAGCTTAGGTGGGGAGTGTTGTTCACACCTTGAGAAACTGGTGAGGAGTGGGGACCTGGGCCATGTTCCAGGTATGTGGAAATACGTCATTGCCATTTGAGTCAAATTGCAGATCCCAGGGAAAGGGGAGAAGACACAGTTGGTAAGCCTTGGGGAGTCCCAGCGCCAGGTGTGCGGCGGGTGGATGTCCAGCTTCAACTGTCAGGCCTCTGAGTGTCTGCGACCTCGGCAGAGTCGCTTTTGGAGTCAGGCCAGGCCGTAGGCTCTGCCCCTTATCCTCTCAGAGTCCTCAGGCCCGTGTTGGCTCAGCGCCCTCCTCTGTAAAGTGGGGATGGTGATAGCCTTAGTGCAGAAGGAGGTGTAGATAAATTGAGTCAGGCTTGCTGTCGGTGACGGGGAAGGGTGAGCAGTCTGAAGGCCACAAAGGCACGACGGCAACGATGAGGAAGCCCCTCGCAGGCCTGTTTTTCATTCCCCCCCCCCCCCCGGACATGAAGGAACATGACAAGACTGGTCCCCAATGAGCATTAAAAATGACGTCCAGGAGCTTTCCTCCGACACTGGTAAACCAGAGCATCTCCTCGCCACCTTCATTTCAGTGGGAAGGTTCACTTCTTCCCAAGGCAAAAAGGGATCTGTAGACTTTCGGCAATTCTCATTTGAGAGTGGGGGTGCTGACTGGTTAAGGCCAGATTAGCAAACTTTTTCTTCGAAGAACCAAAGAGTAATATGTTCAGCTTGTGGGCCATAGGTCTTTGTCGCAACTAGTCAACTCTGTCATGTGGCACAAAACAACCAAAGACAATACATAAATAAGCGGATGTGACTGAGTTCCAATAAAACTGTGTTTACAAAAACAGTCAGTAGGCCTGATCTGATCTGTGAGCCCTCATTTGCCAAGCCCTAGTTGAGGCAGAAATATGTCTGTGCCTCTCGGACAGTAAAGGATGTGACTAACTTGAGAGTAAAACCCTCAACCCCACATCAGCCCACGACCCCCAGGGTGTCTCACCTCACTTCCATGTGTCCTGTTCTTTCCCCTGTCTGCCTCCTTCAGCTTTGTATTTATTTTTTTAATGAAATTGCCATCGCTTTCATCTTAGTCATGGCTTATTTTAAAGACTTTGCATGTACATTTGTTAAAGTCTGTCCCACATTTATTTCTTCACGTTAAGTAAAAACAACTATTTCAATCAATATTTAGTGTCTTTGAAAAAAGCGTTAATGTTTAAAGTACAAACTCTTTTTACCAGCATCTCCAAAAGGCTTGTTTAAATTCACTTGACGTTTGGTAACATCTTTTCAAGTCCGAGGAGTAGTAGCTTTAGTGTTTTAATTCACCAGGAAGGAAAAGAGAGGGCGTCCTTCTGTAGAACAAATGGCAAACTTAGACACCTACAGAAATCAAACAGGTAATACCAATGAGAGAAGTGGACCAGGTGTTAGACATTAGGGAGAGGTGAGGACAACAGCAAACTAGAGAGCACACGTCCTTTGTAAGGATGGCCCCCTCACTCTGTTCCCACCGATGGCAGCCAGTGAGAATGCCTAGTGAGCCAGAAACCCAGGCCTTTGGGCAGAATCTCCCAATCTGTGAGTTCAAATTTTAAAAACAATTTCTTTCTTCATTTTTTCAGGTTTTCTTTTTTTCTTCTTCTTCACATGTGCTACTGTGTTTCCCTGAAAATAAGACCTAGCCGGACAATCAGCTCTAATGCATCATGATATAATATAATATAATAATATAATATAATTAATATAATATAGTAAATGATTTGTAATATAATACCGGATCTTATATTAATGTTTGCCCCAAAAGACGCATTAGAGCTGATTGTGTGGCTAGGTCTTATTTTCGGGGAAACAGTACCAGGGAGGAACACTGGTGCTTGGTCTGTACTGTAGAGTTGGTTGCTGTAGTTGGAACTGCCCTAGAAGCTGATCAGAAGGATTGGAAGCCTGTGTGCCGTCACTCCGTCTCTCACCAAGGCCTTTGCTAGCATGTGTTTCATATGAAGCCCTCAGTGGCATGTGTGCTGCATGGAAAGCCCATATGATCCTTCCTTCGGGAGCCATCGCCTGAATGTAGTAAAGCCACCCCCCAGAAGCCAATTGATGCAAGAAAATGTTCTTGCATCAGTTGGGGTCAGTGTAGCATGCCCTGGCCTCAGGGTGGGTGTAGTCTACAAACTCATCACTTAGTGCTAGGGTTTTCCTTTTCAGTTTCCTTAAATCAGGGAAACTCCTTTTTCAGACTGTATCTTTACCAGTGTATACACAATGGTTCACTGAAAGCTTGCCAGCTGCCTCCCCCAGGTCACCCTTGAGCCAGTTGCTAAAGGGAGCCAGTGGTCAGCAAGCCAGTCTCCAGGCCAAATCTGGCCCATGGTCTGATTTTGTCCTGCCCAGGCGCGAAGAATGAACAGACCTGGTCAGAGACCTGTGGCTGCTGTTCTGCTTTGAGCCACAGTGAAAGGTGCTAACCTCCAACCACCCCCTCCTTTGGGAAAACCCTGAGGTACCTCTCTGTACTCCAGTTCTAAGGAACCCAGCTTGAAAACCTTTGATTGTAGAAACAATAACATCACCAGTTAACATTTGTTCTGTGCTGGGGTTGCCTGTGCTCAAAGCCCAACTGCTATGTCAGTTGTCCTGCAGCACCTCCATGAGGCCTGTGCTGCTGTCAGGCCCGTGAGGAAACAGAGGCTCAGGAGGTTCGGGAAGTGCCCTGGGCATCACAGCACATGGCCAGACCGGGCTCAAACACTGGCCCTGACTCCTCGGTTCAGGGGAATCCACCCCACACGGGGCCGCCTTCCTCCGTGCTTTGTAGCTTGCTTGTTCCCCAAGTGGGCAACAAGATGACTTTAGATGAAATATTAATTATTAAGTATCTAAATTTGTGCTTTAAAAAATACACCAACTTTCTATTTGTGGCAGAGGTTTTCAACCAGATGTAATGTTTGTCCTCCTTCCCCCTAAGGACATTTGATAATCTCTGGTAACATGTTTGATTGTCATGGCTACGCAGGAGGGCTGCTACTGGCAGGTAGTGAGTGGGTAGAAAGTAAGGATGCTGGTAACATTCTACAATGCAAGGGACAGTCCCCACGACAAAAAGGTACCTGGTCCGAAATGTCGATGGTGCCGTGGCTGAGAGAACTCTTTATAGTATTAACTTAAAGTTTCCTTCTCAAAGAAGTTGATGTGAAGGGTAAAAATAGTCGTTCAGGACAAAGCTAAGTAGTAATACAGGGTCATGAAGGTAGGACAGAAACCATGACTGTGATACTCGGCTGGGGGTGATGGAGATGGGGGAGATGCAGCATCCTTTATTTAAAATAAATTACAGCAGCCGGCACTTGTATGACGATTACCTGGAGCCGTTTTCAGCTAGGGCTAGTTTTGTTGGTCAGCTTCCTTTGTCGGGAGTTTTCTCCATAATTCTGCTTGCCCCTGGTCTTCTTGGCTGTCACGCCCTGGGAACATCAGAAGGAACTGACTTGGAGTGGCTTGAAGGGGTTATTCATTGCCAGTGTGGTTTATTTTCCTCCAGAAAGTGGGTCCTTGGAAGTTTCTGTCCCCTACTGAGTGATCTTTTGAACTAGAACAGGTTATATGTCTCTTGGTGTGGGACACCAGACCCATGGGGAACAAAGAGGTTTTCAGAGAGGGTGGAGTGAGGAATTCAGTTTGTAATGGGCGGTGTACCTGACATGTGGTAGGTACCTATACAGCTTCTGTTCTGACTGATGTCAGAGCCACGTGATGCTGCTGGTTTGGCAGGTCAGGACCACGTGTTGGTGAGAAATTGGAATCCTTGTGCTTTATGGGTGGAAATGGAAAATGGTGCGGCTGCTCTGGAAAATAGTATGATGGTTCCTCAAAAATAAAAATTAGAACAACCACATGGTCCAGCAATTCCACTGATAGGTAGATAATTGATAGATAAATATATAGATATAGATAGATAGATAGATAGATAGATAGATAGATAGATAGATAGATAGATAGATAGAGTCAACAGAAGAATTGAAAGCAGGGTCTTGAAGAGATATTTATACACTCATGTTCATGGCAGCATTATTTACCGTAGTCAAGGGTTAGAAACAACCCAAATGTCCACTGACAGATGAATGGATACACAAAATGTGGCAGATACATACGATGGAATATTATTTAGTCTTTAAAAAGGACATTCTGACACATGCTACAACATGGATGAATCTTGAGAATATTATGCTAAGTGAGATAAGCCAGTCACAAAAAGACAAATATATATGATTCTACTCATACGAGGTGCCTATGTAATGTAGTCAAAGTCGCAGAGACAGAAAGTAGAATGGTGGTCGCCAGGGGCTGGCGGAGGGGGAAGCAGGATGTTGTGTAATGGGTACAGAGTTTCAGTTTTGCAGATGAAAACAGATTCTGGAGATGGGTTGCACAACAGTGTGAATATACTTAACACTATACTCTTAGAAATGGTTAAGATGGTAAAGTTTATGTTTTTTACTACATTTTTTTCTTTTTTAAAGCAGCAACCTTAATTCACAGATGCGGGTGGTTTTCAATGAATGGTATTACTCAGAACAAATGAAAATGCCAGTGATCAAACCAGGCTGTAGATTCAGGAGTGTGCAGATTGTCCTTCTTTTGATCTTTCCTGAGAAGTGAAAGAATCCTGCTTTCCCGTATTCCAGGTAGTGGTCCCTCTGCTCCAAGCTCGTTTTCATCTTGACAGCATCAGGGTTCTTGTCCTGGAGCAGAAGTTGCACCCTTACTGTGGGGTAGGAAGCGTTTCAGATGGGTCCATCTGATGCATTACTGCCTGTAGCATTTATAGTACATTGTACTCCGTTTTTATTTGCTTCTACTGGGATGAGAGCCAAGCCAGTAAAAGGCAAACAGCATTAATTCAGTGATGACATATGCCACTGAAAACTGTTTTACTTTTCTTTAAAAAAAAAAAATTTTTTTTAAGCAGAATGGAGGCACTTTACTCAGATTCTGCTGGATGCTGAAATAAAACCTGGGAGGAGGAAAGCTCGGGAGGGAGGGCGGGGGTCATTGAACCTTACCTCCCTCCGGCAAATGCTCACATTTGGAAGACTTTTCTGAAGCAGGCTCTTTGAGTCCCGGCTGGCCTGGTGTCTTCTGACCCCCTAGCAGCCCTTCATCTGCACATCACATCCACGGTCAGGGCGGGGGTGTAAGTTCTTACCCCTTCGCATTTCATCCTCTTACACACAGACCAGCAAGGTGCAGCTCTGGAAAGACTATGAATAAAGTCCAAATTTACTGAGGTATATGGCCCACATCATATCAATGGAGCTACAGCATGGTGGTTAAAAAGTGATTGAAAAATTAAATCTCTGAAAATAAATATTGAATTGGGAATGCTGCCTTGTATAGAAACAGCCTCTTCTCTTGAGCCAGATTAATGATTTCACAATCCGGGTCAGGAGTTTATTAAACAATGATTTTTGCTTTTGATTATGAGGTGTTTTTGAAAGACCTAAGTTTGTGGTGTTCTGCTGATTCCTTGGGTCGGAGAGCCGTCCCACAGAGTGAAATTAGACTGGTTAGAGTGAGCTGGCAACAGGAGTCAGGGGTGAAGACAGCAGGTCTGGTGGGTGACGTTAGGGAGCAGTGAGGACTGTGGCAAACTAGTGAGACCCACACCCTCTCTGAAGAGAGCATACTGTGTGGTTCCAGCTGATGTTTGTCATGTGGGAATTCATGCTTGTGTTGCCAACCTCGAACATTTCCAGTAGAAAATTCCACTGCTGATTTTTATGTAGACTCGATGGCTTATTAAATGTTAGCAGCCAACTCACAACTTAATAATAATTACAGGGGAGGGCTACCAAGCCAGACACATCTCTAGGCTGCCAGTTTGTACAGCCCATGGCAGGCAGCAATCGAACAGCTAGTCCTGCGGGGAGAACCAAACCATCTGGATAAATCAGAGATGGGGACGAGGAGAAGGTGCATTAACCTAGAGGTCCTGCACTTATCCTGGTGTCAGGATTTGGCATCATGGAGGAAAGCAAACCGTCCAGTCACGGGGTAGCCAAGTACTGCTGGACCTTCCAGGAGGTGGCCGGGTTACAAGTGAAGCTCTGAATACAAGTAAGCTGCTCCTGACAGTTGGGAGCGTCTGATTTTATCCCACTGTCAGCACTGTTGCTTGGTTCCATTGAAAGACAGAGAAGAGAGAACATTCTCAGGGCACCTCCACTGAGCCAGGCACTATGCTTAATGCCTGTCCGGTCAGGGTGGCTTCACGGGCATGGAACCTGTGCAGTCGGTCACACAGAGCCTTGTGCTTGTTTTCATGCTCTGCTGTCATCATCTTGGAAGTCTTTGATAATTTTTGCACAAGAGGACCCATGATTTTGCATCTGGCCCTGTAAATTATGTAGCCATAGTTTACACAATCTGCTTCATGTGGATTATCTCATTTAAACCTTGTGAGTCCCCTGAGAGGTGAACTTATCATCTATATCCCTTTAATAGAGGTGACACCAGAGGCTCAGAGACATGCAGTCACTTACCCAAAGTCACACAGCTAGCAAGACCTGGGCCAGAATGTGTAATCAGGTCTGCCTGACACTGAAGTACAGGATTTGGTTGCACTGGAAATGGCATAGTATGTTCCAGTCTCTGCAGATCTCAGCATGGGAAAGGTGGTCAGGGGATTGAAGGCACGGGAGGAAAAGTGTGTACCCAGCCCAGGTGCCATGTTACGTGTTCCCAGTAGCTTCTAGTAGGTCACTCTCCTATGGCACTTTCCCCTTGGAGGGCCTGCTGGGCCACAGATTGAGTCAGGCAGCAGGGCAGGCATATCCTCTGAAGGCCGGCAAGCAGCGTGGTGTGATCTGTCTCAGGGCCAAGCTTGAGGTTCTGGCTGTTGGCCGGCAGGCTCCTTACCGGCAGCCCGGTACTCAGGCCCAGCAGGTTCTGAGGTCCTGTGTGATGGCTCCGTCTGCATTGGTGCTGTGCTGAGTGTTGATGGAGTGGATGGTGACAGTGATAATGAGCGACACTGTGAGTGATGATGGTGACGGTGCGAATCCTGATGGGTAACATTAACCAGGTGCTTACGGGCCGACAGCATTCTCAGTGTTTCATATGTTCCTGCCCGTTTGAGCCTCCCGTCCTCACCATGTAGTGAGCAGTATTATTATTATCTCCACTTCCAGATGAGGAAACTGAGGCACAGAGAGGTTAAGTAACTTGCCTGGCGTTGCATAGCTTCTCAGGGACAGAACTTTCTTACTGGTCTTCCATGTACAGATGAAAATGAGCCCTACCTTGGGAGACCTTACAGTAATAAAGGAGCAGTGACGATTGTGATGTGTGTGGAAAGAGAAGAGCAGGATGGCAACGACGAGGACAATGACAGTGTTTACTGAGCATTTCCTCGGGGCCGGGCACACTTCGAAGCATTCTACTCTCATTGAATTTTCCCTTATGCCTACAAAGCAGGTTCTTTATCCCGCTTTGTAGATGATGAACTCCAGGCCCAAACTGATTTAAGCTATTGGTTAATAGTCACATAAAGTAGAAGTCAGGATTTGAACCTGTGCCCTCCAGAGACACCACAGGCTGAGGGCTTGGGGAGGCCTCCCCGAGAAGGTAACCCCTGAACCGGATGGAGGGCTCAGTAGGAGTTTCTGGTGGCAGGATGGGAAAGGCATTCCTGCAGTGGGATCAGCAGGGACAATGGCAGAGAGGTAGGACTGGCCAGCTTGTCGCTGGGTGGGTGGGTGTGGTGGGAACACAGTGGTGGGGAGTGGCAGGGGATGATGGGGAGGGACTCCTGAAGGGCTTGGCTGTCCCTCGGGGCCGGGAGGAATTCCTCAGGAGAGTGACAGGAGCAGGTTTCACAGGGTTATGTGGAGATGGAATGTCATGTAGGCTCCTGGAACCATGAACACAAAACAATACTGCCAACTTGAAAATGAAATCAACTTTATTATGCCCCACATGGAAATCCAGTAACGCTTGTGGTTTTGCGTGGCCGTCATGTAAAAGACCCAGACACATCCAGCTGCCTGCTGTGAGTGAAGGTCATGATGAAGCTGCTGTCAGAATAATTTCCTTAGTTCTCTCTCTCATACTGCAACTTGTTGCAGACTTGTGATCTCCTCCACGGAAACTGCCATTGGGGGCCCGTCCAGAGTGGGATTTCACATGATGGTCAACCCCTCCCCCAAAAAATAATTTTCACGTAAGCACGAGGAAGTGTTGGAAAGAGAAATGACTCAGTTGTGAAACCTGAGTGTGAACCTAGCCCTGGCCCCAGACTAGCTGTGACTTATCGGGACCCTAATACTCAGCAGACCTTCATTCTCTCCTCTGACAATGAGGAGTCCGTATTAATGGTTCACAGTCTTAACTGCTGGACGTCTCTGAGAATCTGATGAAAATGTGAACCCTCACCCTGTGAGGGACAGATATAACAGCCAACACGTGGCATCTCAGCAACAATACAATGTCGCGTGCCAGTCACCCTCTGTCATGCCGGGTATCGTGCGGGGTCTCTGGTCCCGCTCCCCACATAAGAACACAGGACATGGTGAGGCCAAAAAGGAACACCCACGGAGCCACAGACAGGGGAGTCAGACCACTACACTCTCCATGGCGGCTGTTCGAGACACAAAAGCAAACATCCGCCAGTACCCCAACGTGGAGTCTTTCTGCACCCAATCTCGCTGGCTGAGACACAGGAAGTAGGATCAACACGATCCGCAGTCCACAAGCCGTTTGCTAACCGCACTTGCCAGCCACAATCTGCCGGCCGCTTCTCTGCCAACCAACCCCCTCGCTCAGCCACGGCAGTTCTATCAGGGGCCAATGACTGATCGGTAACAGCTGATGGCCAACAAGTCACGGCTGATGGCCATCTACTACCCCAGCCAGCACCTTTCCACGTGAGGCCGAGAGCCTGGAGACTGCTCTCTGGGACTCTGCCCCCACAGGGACCATTTTGGCTTAGAGTCCTTTTCAGTGGTTTAGGATGAATGGGACATGGATTTGCAGTTGGCCTCCCCGCCTGCCTTCCACCTAGCAGCCCTTTCCTGTAAGGAGGCAGGGCAAGAATTAGGATGCTGGGAGTCCCTCCAGGACACAAGGGCTTACCAGGGTGGATGCTGAGTTCAACCCTCCTGCCATATTCTCCATCAGCAGGGCGTCCACACCTTTGACATTCACCTCCACCCGCGCTAGCCAGATAACTGCCTAGGTGGGCTGCCTCCTGCAAAGTTATTCTCACTTGTACCTGGTTCTTGGCCGGTCCCGAGCTTTGCTCTTCCAGCTTTATATCAAGGAAGAGAATGCATGTCTCATCCTTGTCTGCCTTCGCTTACAAAGCCCTGGCTGAGGTGGCCTCTGACTCTCCAGCTTGGTCCCGCTTCCCATCATTCTCATACTTTCACCGCTGTAGTGCCCTGTGTCAGATCCACGTTTCTTCCGCTGCACTTGGCCTGGCTCACTCGCCGTCATCCTCCAGGTGTCCCCCTGATGTCAGGGAGCCCCTCCAGGACCCCTGGGCTAAGACAGCTATCTCCCCATTCCCTTTGTGTTTCCCCTGGTGTCACATCTGCCTCTCCCCCTTTAAATGCTTCCTACCCCACCGGCGTGGAATCATTCCTGTGTAATGTTCCGATGCCCCCCAGCCCCTAGCACCCCGCCTGGCACACACCAGGAGCTCTGTAGATACAGGCAGACCTCGTTTTGTGTGATTCGCTTTATTACGCTTCACAGATGTTGTGCTTTTTTAAAAATTGAAGGCAAGACCCTCCAACAGCAAAAAGATTATGACTCACGTTATTCTGCTCTTTGCTTTGTGGCAGTGGTCTGGACCCAAACCCGCACTGTCTCGAGGTATCTAACAAAAAATGGTGGAGCTAGGGATCGAGAGAAATGGGCTGTCATCATTAGGAAGGCACTTTATAAGCCATGAAGTGCTCTTTTGTGGTTTTCGATCAGGGTGTTCCTCACTTGCCTGCCTCTGTCTTCTTACCTGTGAGCTGGGCATAAGTCTGGCCTGTTTCACATGGCCTGGCGTGAGACAGAGGAGGTGATCAAGATAAGCTACATTCGAGGAAACCCAGTGAAAGGCACTGCAACACTCAGGAGCCTTGCCTCTTTAAAAATCTGCTCCCAAGGCCAGTTACCTCTTTCCTGCTCAGCCTACCTTCAGAAACCCAGCCTGATTTGCCCTGCTTTTAGTCCATCCTGCAGAGGGACACGTGGTGCTGGCTGAACATTGGCCTCGTTTTTGCAGAGAAGGAGGAGTCCTTGCTGAGTACAAGTCAGCCTGCTGCCCACTTTGGATTTTTCTAGGGGATTCTCCCTGCCATCACCATTAACCTTTGCTTTCTCGCCACCTGCCTCCCACGATTGCTCGGTGCCCCTGTGTTCTTTCCAGCCCCACACCACATCTGAGCTTTGTTTGGGCCTCCTGGAGATTTCCAGGCACCTACCTCACGCTACAAGAGAGAACAGGTTCTCCTCAGAGTCTCCTGGGGACTTGTGAAGAGATCGGGGCCTGAGAGAGGCAGAGAAGGGAGCTTCTCGGGTAAGAGGCCTTGGTGAGGCAGAGAGAACCTCGAGCTGTTTCACAAGCTTGCCCTGTTAACCCCTAGCCTGGCTGCTATTTCTAGGCAGATGTCTGCTGGGAGCAGAGTGAGGCATGGCTTCCTACCTTCAGTTGTCTTAGAGCTTTTAGGAGGATGTTGGGGGAGGGTAATGGAATCAAAGGAAAAGCTGTAGACCCAAATTTGAGGAGAAACAGGATCTCTAGGGATCCGGGGATTGGGACCTGATGGGCAGAGCCATTTGGGTGCTGGCTGGCTGAGCCGTTGTCCTAACTTGACTCCCACATTTACCTTTGGCTGGGAGACTGCGGAACTCCACTTTTGGACGATTGTCCCACCATGACTATCAGTTAGGGAGAGGTGGTTTCCCAAAGTAGAATTGGGGTGCAGTTACTCGGGGAAGGGGTGATGGCTGCTAAGCTGGCCAAGAAAATACATAACGATTATCTTCACAGCCGGTTATCTTAGCAAAACCTGTCAGCCATTCCCCCTGCCCCGGCACGAGTGAACCTGAGGGGCTCTCTGCCCCTTCCCAGAGGCGAGTGTGGTGCTGCCCGCAGACTGGGCACATTTCTGCAGCGTGTCCCCGGGCCGCCCTGGGTCATCATGCTCTTGCAGTAAGGCGGCATGTCTGTCTTCCACACAGCGCTCTAAAAACATCTTGAACTCGGGGCGAATGCAGCCAGCAGAAAAGGCCCCTTTTGGGTTGGGACTCAGTAGGAAACAGGAAAACACAGCAGGTTGTCCCTGCTGTCATCGGGAAGCCAGGGCGGGAGCCCAGGTCTCTGAAAGCACCCAAACTGGAACAGAAGCCCGCGCCACACACTGGCTCCCCGTCTCCGCCAGGCTCTGTCCTCTAACGGGCATGGTTTCTCTTTGCAGCAGAAAAGAACACCTCTGGGATGATAAGCCGCCCTTCTCCGGGGAGGATGGAGTGGATCATCCCTCTGATTGTGGTATCAGCCTTGACCTTCGTGTGCCTCATCCTTCTCATTGCTGTGCTAGTTTACTGGAGGTGAGTAAGCCGGGTGGGTGGCACTTACGGGGAGGAGGTGGGGGCAGATTCTGCGGGAAGCACGCTGCCCTGGGAGGGGGCTGGCCTGTGGGGAGGGGAAGCATGCTACCCTGGGAGGGGGCTGGCCTGTGGGGTTTCCCTTCATTCTAAAAAGTAAGGCAGTTGAGTGTTTCCAGCGTCACCACCTGGGAGAAATACTTGTATCTGATGAAGAGCTCCTGGGATTTAGTACCAAAGCTTGTGCTTGGGACTCAGGAAGCTCCAGCTTCAAACCCCAGCCCTGCTGCTTGCTGGATTCAAATCCCATTTCCACTTTGAGCTTTAGTGTTTTCACCTGCAAAATGACTTAATAAGTTTCATAGCATTTCCAGTTTCTTGGAGACCATGCCTTACTTTGTTGTATAAGAACTCCTCTTTACTTTCATTTTTTTCCATAGCCTTTTGCTTGAAATTTGATGATAGGAACACATTTAGCATATTTGGCATTTAACCCATGTAAGATATAATTGGCAGATTATAAGCCATCCTTCTGTTATCACTGTCCTTGAACTGGTTCTCACTGTTTCCCATGGGAAGCCGGCTTGCAGCTTCTGCTTGAAAATTCTGTTTCCTCAGTTACACACTCAGCCAGGGGAGCTGAGTGAGGCAGGCTGGTCCACTGGTTGGCCTGGCTTTCACCTTTCAGACGGATGTAGGAGGCTTCTGCCTGTTATCTAACAAGCTTCATCAGTGATGAACGGGGGTTATATTTGCACCCCTCCCGCCTTTCCAATCATTCAATCGATTTTGAGCCCTAGTGTATGCCAGACACTCTTCTAGGCACAGGTGATGTAAAAGGGAGCAAACTAGACAAAAATCCCTGCTCTCCTGGAGCTTACATTTTAGTGACAGAGATAGGCAATACACAAAGCTAGTAAGTAAACTATGTGATACCTAAGATGGTGTTAAGTACGTAACGGAGAAATCTAAATCTGGAAAGGGGGGCTCATCCTGGGGCCTAGGGGTGAGTGTTCAGAGTTGTTAGGGAAGGCCTACCTGGCAAGTAATGTTTGAGCAGAGACCTAAAGGAAGAGGGAGTCAAATGGGGTCCATCTGAGGCAAGTTGCAAGCAGTGGGAACAGCACATGCAGAGGCCTTGAGGCAGGAGCATGGGTGGCATGTCCTTGGAATAGCAAGGGGGGAATGTGGCTGGAGCACATGAGAGTGGGGGAGAGTGGTAGGAGGGGGTGTCAGGAAGAAACAGGGTGGAGTGGAGTCGGGTCGTGTACGGCCTTGTGGGCCATTGTAAACACGTTGCCTTTTACTCTAAGATAAGGAGGGTTTCGTACACAACAGTGTTGTGATCTGACTTCAGGATTACTTGGATGCTGGGTTGCAGAGACTGAAGAGGAGCAAGGGCAGACGTGGAGGGACCAGCAGCTGGAGGGCTACTAGTCCACAGTAGGGCTTAGATGAGGGTAGCCGTGAAGTGATGGGAATTGACTGGAGGTCAACAGAATCTGCTGACAGACTGGTCATGACTTTGGGTCTACTCTCAATTGGATGGAACAAGGGAATAAAGAAGGGGTCATCTCAGGCTTCCCCTGGACATCACAGCACTGTTAGTGCAACTGACCAGCCAGATTGTGAATTACACGGTGTTTTGGGGTGAACCTAGGAACACTAGATTCATCTCCATGTCATCCGTTCCCCAGAACAAAGTGGTTTATAAACAAGTACTTGTCTGGAGCCCATTGGTAAATCGGAGGCTGCCTAATAGGGGTTTACCTGAGCACGTGGAAGTAGCGAAAGGTCTGCTCCTGTGTCACGTGGCTCTGCTCAGGGCTGAGTAGTTTAGTGTCAGAATCCCTGCACAGGAGCAGAGAGGGCCACAGCTGGGTGACCCTAGCTTAGCTGTCTCGGTGTGAAAAGTTTCTATTCCAAGCAGTTCTAGCAAAAACCTCAGGATTGTTTCTGATGGACCCCTCTTGGGCCTCTGCCCACCCCAGAACAAGCCAAGCAGACATGGAGACCAGGCTGGCCAAAACGTGTGTGTTGAGTACAGGCTGCTTGTAGGAAAGAGTGTGAAATGTAGTAAAAGGAGCTTTAAGATCCTTCCATTGACGTATTATTTCCTCTTAGAAAGTGGCAATTGTTTATACTTTTGAAAACTCTGACTCTGAATAGAAAACCTACATTGAATAATACATTAATATTTCATGTTTAAAATATACTTATTATGTTCATACACACACACACACACACGTGTGTGTGTTTGTGTGTGTATTCAAAGCTTGGTTTAAAGTAACCAGAGCTTTAAACATCCACTAGACTTGGCCTGTGAGCTTTTACCAAACTCCTAAAGCTGGTACACAAAAATGAGTGTGAGGGAGAAGATTCTTCCAGAGCAAGGAAAGCAAAACTGAATTAGCACTAGGACGGATGGGTGGGTAAGCAGAACAGCCTGGAAGGGACAAGGACCTTTTTTCTTTCCAACTGTTTTTCTTATGAATGCGAAAGAAGCATTGGGGAGCTCGCACAGAAAAAGGGTACATGCAGAAGAGACGGGTGTTTCCCATGGCAATGCAGTGTGGAAGCGAGGACAGAGAGCAGCTCTCTGCTTTTTGAGGCACAGGGAGAGCGGGTGAGTGACAAGTAGACTTGACATAAGTAGAGCACTGAGGCAGATCAAAACCTTCTGGATCGTTTCCTCAGTTGTCAGGCCAGGCACCCAGGGGTCGAAAGCAGCTCACTGTGGTGGCAGCTTCTGCAACCCAGGACTGACCCTTTGCAGCTATTGTTCCGGTTTCTGAGTCTGTTCACTTAGAGCTGTTGACACAGCAATTTCGTGCGTTCATGAAATAGTAGAAAATGAAACCAGATGTCTCTATGAATTCTGTTTGTCCCCTTGTCTCTCACTGCACGATAAGGGTGAGTGCTTGCTCGTGTTCACCAGGTTCTTTTTTAGTACCAGGCACTGTGCCAAGCATTTGGATGGCAGCGTCTCATGTGATGCTTAGAACACATCGTTATGTTGGGACTATTACAACTTCCATTCTACAAGAAAGGGACCAAAAGCTCATGGAGGTCAAGTGACTTGCCCAGGGTCCTGCAGGAAGTGGTACACCCTGGTCCTAAACACATGACATCTTCACTCTGGAACACCTGAGCTTACTAACCATTAGGATGTAGGCCTCACACCTACATACTGTGAAGGCTCCGCATGATTGAGGTTCAGCTGAGTCTGATGGAGTGGGGATTAGTGGATTAATGGGCTGAGTAGCCAATGCTGCACAGTTAGATTCACCATCGTTTCTTTGACCAGAGAAGGGAAAGAACATTTGTTGAAGGCCGACTGTGGGCTAAGTAGTGTATTCTCATCCAACTGTTTTTGTTGCCATTAACAAAAATCTATTTCAAACTGCCTTACACCTAAGAAGGAGAAAAGGGGTTGGCTCGTGGAATTGGAAAGATGAGGCTCAGGCACAGCTAAATTCAGACGATGGAGCAAGAAGAGCAGGACTCGGCTCGTTTTGTGTGTCTCTGTTTTCTTCTTCTCAGTGTCTTGGATCTGTTCTCTGTAGGGTCTTTTCTCTCAGGCAGCCCCTCTGACGGTTCCCACATGGTGCCGTCGGGCCCTTGTTGGATTTGTATACCCCTATCCCATTGGAAAGGGAATTTGTCTTCTCTAACAGTTCTAGTTAATTCCAGGATGGTGTCTCTTAGAACTGACTCAAGTCATTTGTCCATCCCCAGAGCCTTCTGGTGGCCAGAGGGATGGAAGACTCTTGTCAGGCCTTGGTCTTATATTTAACTGCAGAGCCCAGAAGTGAAGTCATTTCCATCAAAGCCACACTTGCTAAAGCTGGAAAAGGAGTGTTTTCCAAAAGGACCATCAAGGCCTAGAAAGGGGAACCAGGTAGACACAAGTGGCCACAGTCGCCTTTAAAAGAAGTTGTGAAATTGGAATCAGGAGAGAAGGGATTTGCACTAAGAAAAGATTCAAACTTGGGTAGCGGGGGAAATACCCATGTGAATAGTGGGAAAGACACAAGGGGGCGCATTTGAGCTCAGTGTGGCCAGCCTCAGCTTCTCAGGGCTCTGGTGCGATGCGTGCATGTGCTGAGGACTCGAAACATCAGGGCCCTTTCAACCCCATCCCAACTGCACAACCAGAGAGGGCATATAGCAGTTTAAAGTGTTATTAAAGAAATTGCAAAGCCATTTTTACTGTAGCATGGGCTTCGGAGCCCCTTGCAGCTTCCTACTATTCATGCAGTACTTACGGAATACCTGCCACCACAGTGCTGGGCCCAGTGACTCAAGGATGAGGTCCTGCCCCTCAAGGCCCTTGCCGTTCATTGGCAGAGGCAGACAAGTAAATAGAGCATGGAGAGTGTTTGGAAAGGAGTAAGTCCAAGTTGCTATGACAGCATGTCGGAGGGACTTCAGCCAGGTCTGGGAAGGGGAATGGGGTCAGGGAAAGCTCCCTGGAGGGTCTGATACCCAAACTGGGTCTTGAGGCACGAGCAGCTATAAGCCAGTGAAGAGTGTGGGGGAGCTTGGGGTTGGGGAAAGGGAACCTGGCCTCTTGTAAGCAGGTACATGTGGTCCAGTGTCCTAGGAGCTAAGTGTGGGGACAGCAAAAAACAAGTCATTAAGGCCATAGGTGCCACCTGAAGGGATATGTGCCGTATCCTTAGGGTGACGAAAAGGCACTAAGGAGCTGAAACTGCGGGAAGGCCAGATGAGAAAGAGGCACGACTATGGAGTGAGAAGTAGGAGCCTGGGCCCAGTCAGAGCCTGGAGTTGGAGCGAAGCCCCACCACTCATTCTGACTCACGCCTGTGTCGCCTTAGAGCATGGATTGTTAACAGGATTGCAGTCGTCCCCAAAGGGGTAAAAAAGGGTTCTTAGGGGGTGAAAAAACTTACTAATACTGTGTATAAAGCACAGGTACATATACAGTACATACACACATAATACAGTATATTACTGATACTAAAATTTCATTGGGAGGTGGCAATTAGGGGGGAAAAAAAGGTCTAAAGTCCCCTTAAGAGGTGCCACCGGGAAAAAAAAGCCAGACTGAAAACACTGCCTTAGCAAGACTCGCCCACCACCTTCAGTTTCCTCGCCTGCAAACAGTTACGAAATGTACCCTTTGGTTCCCATGACCAGTGCAGGTGCTTCTTTCCGTGCTTAGCTGTGTAGCTATGCAGTGGTCGGTGTTGTGCTGCCCCTGACTTTAGAGAAAAATATAAACATAATTCTGGGTCCTGGCATGCCTAAAAAGAAGTGGTGGTCCTTTAATAAAGAAAAATCAGATTTACAGATAGTGAATGTTGTCCCGTAAATGTAGTCACACTGGAGAGCTGTACACAATTTCTAATCACATATCTGTCGCTTCACACATTGCTTGGAAATAACTTTTGGAATTTCTTTCTAGAGTCTTTGAATGGTGTCCGTTGTGCGCAGTATATATCCTAGAAATAGCTAAATAAAAGGTATTTGTTTCGAGCTTAGTGTAGAGGTAGGTGAACCAACTGAGCAGAACCCCTTTGGGCCAAAGAGGAAAGTTGATGAAATGGGTTTGGGTGATGCTCCCAATGGGGTCAAAGGCAGTTTCAGAGGAGCAAACCCCAAGACATCAGGTTAAAGGTATGACCCATAACACCCCCACCCCCAAACAACTTTGACACCCAGTGGTCGGCCTCATTTGGTCAGCGTTGGATATGTCAGAGTAAGCGTCATTACTGGTTCAGCAGACACACCCCAACACCCCAGGGGCCTCACAGCTCAAAGGTTTTCTCCCATGTGACGTCTGTTGGGGTTGGGCAGCTCTCCTTCAGTGTGGTTCCTCTTTCTGAAACACATGTCTCCCATGTTGCCGCAGCAGGGGTGGGAAAAGCGAGGAGACACTCAGCTCTCAATGGCATGGCCCAGACGTGTCATCTTTCAATCCCATTTGCTGGGAGTCACACAGCCCAGAGGACACAGATAAGATATGGAAGCACATGGGAATTCAGTGAACACTGCCACAAGTATCGGGAGTATTTAGGCCCATGCGTGTCATTGGGTTAAGAGTATGTTCCCCAAAAGGGACCATTTTGGAGGACAATCATTAGTCTCATTACTTCCCATTTGGCCCAAACTAAAAAACATAGGGTAGAGAGCTCGGATATTTTTTTGTCAACTGAAAGATAACGCAGAGGCCCATTAGGGACCATTTGAGCAGTATTTTTACAGGCAGCAACATGGATTTGTGGGAGAAGTTTATTTTAAAATATTCTTAGCTGAGTTGTTGTTATAGGTAGGATGGTGTAATTCTCTCTTGAGTGCTCTGCCTTAGAGATGTAGGAACCCAAATCCATGATATGCACAGTCGCAATGAAGCTAGGAAGAAATATACGCCAAGGGTTTGGGGACAAGGGTCAGGTCAGGGTTGGGGGCAGCTGCCGAGGACAAAATCAATGTAAATCCACTTAACAGTTACAGCTTGCTTCCTTTCGTAAACGATGCCCTGTGTATACCTTTTAAATATTGCAATCCGTGTCAACCATGCGGTGGTTCAGAGCTGTAATACTTAACTCTCGAAATGAGGGAGAAGAAATCAACATGATAGTTGTTGAAGGGTGTCATGTTGGCCTCACTGCTCGAGATGGTAGTAAAACATGTTTTGAATGAGTACAGTCAGAAAGTGCTTTCCTAGAGCTCTGGGTCCCCTGCCTTACCGGCACACGCTGTTTGTACGCACCAGTGACCTCACATTCCTGGAGACTTGGATGGAGCAGCCGAGCTGCTGTCACTCTAAAAGAACAGGACATTTTGGGGAAGGTTTCTTTCCAATTTGCCTAACTTGAGATAGATGCTGGGAGAGGAGCTATGCTGAGGGTATCTGATCAGCATGCAGCTTGTTTATTAACTTGTGCCGTACGATCGCTTAGCTACTGTGAGCAAGACATTGGTGTCCACTTAAAACGATGAGTGTTGGCGAAGGCTTTTTTTAGTTTATAGGGTGTGTGTTTTTCTGTAATCTTGAGGAAAATTGCTTTGGATGTAGCTCTTCTCTCTCTGATCAGCAAAGTCTCACCCCTGAAATGGCTTCATATATCAGAAGGCCCACAGAGCCAAGCATCTTTCATTGACTATTCATCATACCAGATATGTGATCAACATTTAAATCCTAGGAATTATCACATCCATTTCGAAGATCAGAAAATCAGAAAACTGAGGCTTGGCAAACTCATCGGATGGCATGCCCAGGTCACATTGTTGATTTTTGGTGGATCCTGGATTTGAACCCAGCGAACATGACTGTATAACCCACTGTCTCACAACTAGGCAAAACGCGGTCATGACTGCGGAGTGGCATACCGGGAGGCATTGACTTCCTTCCAGAGCCTGTTCTTATAGCTCAACGTTTGTGTGTCGAAAAGATTCTATGGTTTGGATTTACCATGGTCAGTGTGGAAGAAAATTTAAGTGGACCAACTGTATATCCAGGTGTTCTAGAAGCTGAATAGATTTTTATGTGGAATAATGTAACCTCTTTGTTCTATCTTAGTTTCAGCTGATCAGTGCTATATTATTACCTTGATAAGAACTTGTGCATCTTATTGACCATAATTCGACCTTAGAAAAGAACTTTCCGGAAAGGTAGAGCAGCTTTACTGCTCAGACTCAGTTAGGACTGAGCTAATTACAGACTCTGGATCAGAAAACTGGAGACTCTGAAGTGGGAATTGTAACATCTGACACAGGTTTGTTAAAGTTTGGTATTAGAAGGATTTCAGGCTCTGACTGAGAAATGCAAGCCCCTCCTCAGCACATGACCGAGCCATCTGTGAATGCTGTGGTAAATCAGTCAATACCAATTTAGCTGCAGAGGCAGACAGAAAAAGGTCTCTCTTTTCCTCCCATCTTTAGATTTTCAGAAATTCTGCCCTGTGTTGGTGCCTCCTCATTAAGAAAGCTGTTCATGAAAACATTGTGAGTTTTGTTGACATCGCAATTTTGTCTTCTCTGGATGTTCGCTGGGAGATAGTGTAATAAATATGAAGGGATGCAGACCGCAAATGTGTGTGGGGTTTGTGTTAGCACAATGGAGGCTCCGGCAAACAAACAGATGCGTGTGAAAGTCAATTGAGGGCTGAGGTAGCACCCTCTGTCGCTCGTAGAATGACTGACCACGTGTGCCCCAGTGGAACTCAGATCCCGCTCGTATTCCCCCAGGAGCAACAGTGACACTCAGCTGTGGGGCGGGCACACTTCACCCATCTGCTCTGGCAGCTGACACTTGCAGGTTTCCTCACTGAGGACTGGGTCTGGGTGAGGCATGTGGTCCTGTCCGACCCCAGCAAAGCCCCAGAGGAGCCAGGCGCAGCAGGCATTCCTCCCATGCATGGACGTCACTAATCACAACAATACTGGTTGAATTAATACAAAGCACCCATTCCATTATTTAATCTTCATAGCAGACAGACGTGGGAGCCAAAGCGGCCGGGACTGCATCACATTCTTCCCAAGGGAGGAAGTTTCCAGAGGGAAATGACTTGCCCAGGATCACACCGCAAGTATGGTTTGAAGGTTCTCACACCTAGGGTTGTGTTTTATTGGCCTAAGAGCTGTTATGGCTGGCCCATGTATTCCTTCCTTTGTTCAGTCATTCAGAGAATTTTTTAACCATCTAGTTTGTGGCAGGCACCGGGGGGATTCAGTGAGGAGATAGAGTCAATTTCTTCCAGGAGCTTGTCGGTTAATGCAAGAGATGAGCTGGTAAACAAAGGTTATCCCAAGTCGAGGTCAAAAACCGCGGGCTTCCAGCTCTGTTTTATTTAGCTGACGTTGTTTTCAAAAGTCAGGATTATTTTGAAAATAGGAAGATTTTACTAAAACCCCAGTTGTCTGGGTTCACGTGATAAATTGGGAGAGGCGCAGCATTGTTCTCACATCCGTGTGGCACTGGTGGGCTGGATGAGCTCACCAGGACGGCCCCTTTTTGAAGGGCACCCTCTCGACAGTCTGCCCGTCTCTGCCCTCCCCAACGTCCTCTGCCTCGCCTGTGCTAGCAGTTGAGTTCCCCTGAATTGCAGTGGTTGGGTGGTGACAAACAGAGACTGTGTGTTCTGGGAAGGACTCTGACCCCCACCAGGGTGGGGTGGGAGGGAGATGGAGCCAGGAAAGGCTTCGTGGAGGAGAGAATGTTCAGCTGTGATTTTTACAGAGCAGAGAAAAGCGACTAATGCTCCGGGCAGAGGGACCTGTTGTCAGAGCTGACCAAGAGGCACTCAATTGTGGCGTGTTCAGTATTGCCAGAGAGAAAGCGCCCTCAACCTACCCTTCCTCTCTGCAAAAGAAAGTCCATTTTTATGGGTGGGATCAGACTCTTTTCCAGGGGATTCTGCATGTGCAAAGGCACTGGGTCAGTCTCAGCTGCTCTTGTGTGGCTCCTTCGAGGGAGCGAATAAGAATCGAAAGGTAGGTTCATATACAACTTTTCTCAAGTCTAGAAAAATCCGAGCTTTCAAAAGCCACCTTTTGGTGGCTTTGTATGATCACTATTGTCTTTTTTGCAAACAAACCATTCATGGGACCACAGATATTCTGGGCATGATTTTTTCTTTTAATAGTGGTGAGTGCCGTGTCTTTCTGGAACCTGCATCTGTGGCTGAATTTCAATATATATATTTTTTAATCATTAGGAATAATTTTTACAGTTCAGCTCTTCAAAGCCTGACAATGTGTCAATCCAGCAGGGATTGCTGAGGCTCATTTTCTGGTGCCAAAATATGGCTTGTGCCAGAGGATTGGGGTTCAGAATGACCCTGGCGTTAAACTTCCTTGCTCCACGTCTGAGACACTAAAAGACGTGGCAGTCTTTTAATAAAAATGCTCCCCATTTTTATTAAAATGGGGACGTGGCGGTGGGGAGCATTTTTATTTTCCCAGCTGTGTGCGGGGATCTGGGTCATGTGCCAGCCAATGCTGCGGATCCCAGGCAACTTTTTGCTCAGTAACTTTCCCAAATGGCTACTCTGGGGCCTTTCAGAATTCAAGAGAACTGTCAGTTGTTATAGTAACCGCCCCCCTGCTGTCGAGTTGGCCCTGAGATACCAGTCCACGTAGTCATTAGACAAACGCAGGGAGAGATTCACTACTAAAGATTGCCATGTAAACATACTCTATGACACTTAAAGATGAACCGATTCTGGTAAGGAAGGAGTGGATGGATACATTTTAGCATCAAGCTCACCTTTCAGGAAAGGGAAACTATGTTCGGTCGATTCTACATCACCAACACCTTTCTCTGGATTTCTTAGAATTGACTGTCCTGTCTCCCAGGATTAATTGGGTCTGTTCTGTTGGTTTGCTCAGCTAGCCCCCTCGGTTATTTGAGATATTAGTTATTGGTTTTATGGCATTTGCTTCTCAGGAAAATGTTGTCAGTTTACGAATGGTAGTTCTAAGCGCCTGTGATTGTGTGTGAGGAAAAACTGCGGAGATAGCCGGCTCTGCTCCAAAATTCCCGCAAGAGTGAATCTGGCAGAATTCAGAGTAGGGCTAAGGGTTGCGAAGAAGTCTAAATATTTTAGAAAGCTGCAAATTTCAAGTTTCTATGAAAATTTGCTAAAACACTGCAACACACTCGTGATTTCTTCAGATTAATGTTTGTAGCCGCACTGAATATGTTCCCGGCGTTTTGAGGACAGTTGTTGTAGTTCCAGAATGTACTCAATAGAGGGAGACAAGAAGTTCTGAATGACAGCACACTCACTCCTATCCACCCACCCACCCCCTTTTAAATCATATTCCCAAGTTTTGATTTTTTCTTAGTTTGGTTCCTGTGCCAAGCACTCTTGCCCAATATGGAACCTAATAATAATTGAAATAAGTGAAAGTTTACATTAAGGGAGAAGAAAAACTTAACACTTGAAAATTAGAGGATGTTCCTTGCTAGAAGTAAAAAGCCACCAAGTCGAGCGAAGGTAACAAATGTTCTTTGGAATTACATACCTGAATTCAGCGTTCTGCAGGGGATTCGACAGAGCTCCCCAAAGAGAATCTCCATGCAGTTGGGTTCTGTGAACCGAGTTTGTAAACAATAGCAGTCATGTCAGTGTGAAATCCCAGAGCCCAGGTGATTAAAGGAGTAAATCAAATTAAATAAACACTTTCCAGTGTTCATGTATGACAAAAGTACATCTTTCAAATGTTAGAGCCAAGTCTCAGCTGCTACAGTTAGTTAAGTTTTATGGGGAAGCTAAATACCCCCTCAGTGTATAACAATAACTTGACAACTGTCTTCTCTGAGGTTGCCTCTCACGGCTTCCACAATCTGTACTGTGAATCAGGAAAGTGTCCAGCAATGAAAGAAATGCATGGGGAAAGAACAGCAAATTCAGAGAGATTTGTGGTGGAAAGGAGGTTGATGCCTGCTGAACTCTATTCATTCCAACGGTATTTTATTTTAAGCCATCCTGTTTGCCAGGACAACATGTCAAAGGTGGAAAGATAGGTGTATGGATGAGAAAAGTCATTGGGTTTGTGATAATCTAACCTTCTGTTAATACTATGGTGGTACAGGTTTCTATGTAAAGACAGCTTTTTAAGAACAAAGTTGCCATTTCATATTTCTTGCCTCAGCATTAAAAATAAATAAATAAAACCAGTCACCTTCGTGTGTAAGCTTTCTTTTGAAAATGTCCCAAAGGAGTCCCAATGATGGAGATGGGAGGGAGGGCATTTGTGTGGAACTCTTGGTGGCCAATTGAAAGTATTGTCTTCTACACCTGTTCTCTTTTGTTTTTTGTCCATTTAGAGGGTGTAACAAAATAAAGTCGAAGGGCTTTCCCAGACGTTTCCATGAAGTGCCTTCTTCTGGGGAGAGAGGAGAGAAGGGGAGCAGGTGAGGGGCGGTCAAGCTTAAGGGGGGTGTCTCTTTGGCTGGGACTGGCTTGCCGGATTTTTGTTTTGTTGCCATGGGGGTTAAAGTCCTCTAGACAGCACATGCTGAAACACACCTGTTTCTACCCCACCCATCTCCCAAAAGTAAGAATTGCAAATACCAATGCAGCTTGTGGGTAGCTGGTACCAATTAAAGTATGTGTGTGCTTGCTTTGCTTCATTTTGCGGTTTGGGGGATGTTTTTTTTTCTAGGATGGTACATACTGGGGTGTTCTATGTTTGTGGGTCTGTATGTCTGTTGCATCCATTTTCTTTCCTAAATTTCAGATGTTCACATGTTTGACAGTTTATTAAAAAACATTATGGATGAATTTAGCTGTATGAGTGAAAAAATATTATATAGAAACCTAAATTTATAGAAAAGTTTGCAAAGAAGAGTAGGAAGGGAAGAAAGCAGTGAGCAAAGGGGGATGTGTCATGTGTTTTTCAAAAGAAGGATGAAATTTAAAAAAAAAATAAAAGCACATGCATTCTAGATAGCCTGAATACTTGGAAAAATTGTCCTGGAAAGATTTATAATAAACCTTTAGAAGTTATGATTATGCAATCTTAATCCCCACATATGAGCCTCTTGGTAATATTTCTGTAAGGCTTATCTAGGCAAACTCCACTTAATATTAATACGGTAATTAATATTTTAATATTAAATTGCCAATTAGGATAATTCAGTAGTCAATATTGTGAGTAGTCCCTTATTACTTTCAATGAACCAATTTTTGTCGAATTTATATTAGGGTTTTTACAAGGAATGATTTGTTTCCATTGGTTGGAAGTAAATCAGATTATTGAGATGAAATTTTCAATATCCATTCACTATAATCAGGTATACCTATGAGATCTGAGAAGGAATAGTACAAGAATTATGAAAGATTAATGAGAAACTCTATGATCTGTCTTCTTTTGAGCTGTACAGTGCAATTTTGGTCTTGTAGGGAAAAGCAATAACGGCTGATACTGGTAATACAATTATTCTTTCTCTGATCTCTTTTTACTTATTGAAGTTTTCAATGTCTAATCCATTTTCAAAGCTCCAAGGGTAAACCTGAAATAGAAACCCCTCTGTATAGATTCAAAGATCTAATCTTGAGAGAGAGAGAACAAACCTTGGACAACATGTCAATGCCTAGTCCATTGTAAATATAATGGGGTTTTGACTATAACTCTTTAAAAAGCCAGTATCACCTCGTGGAGAGCACAAAGGTAAATGCATACCCAATTTCTAAGTCCTCTCCCGAAATGATACCTTAGCCATGGACTGTATTAATTGTAATTCATATTGGCCCCCATTGTGGAAGCGGCCTTGTTACAGATGTATGAGCTGTGATCAAACAATATGGTGAATGTTTACATTTGAAAAATTTATTACAGTAAAAGACACTTTGCCATTAATCCCCCTGAATATTCCCCCTTACTTCAAATACACGTATCCCATCGTTCTTGCCACTTTCTGAAGCAGTTCTGGAAGTCCTCTTTCGTGAGTGTCTTTAGTTGCACTGTCGTAACTGGCACGATGTCCTGAATTATTTTGACTTTGGGGAAGAGCCGGAAGTCAAACAGTGCCAGATCTGGTGAATAAGGTGGATGAGGACACACTGTAATGTTTCTATCTGACAGAAATGCCGTACCAGAAGCGATGTGTGACACAAGAGTGTTGTCATGATGGAGGATGATTTTACGGCACACTTTAAAACACACCTGCTCTCAACCGTAGCTCACACCCCACTGACTGCACCGAACAAGTTGAAACTTGTCCCACACTGTTACTATGGTTCAACGCACCGCTTCCTGTATTGAAGATCCCTGCCTTTCCGTTGGATGGCACTCGGCAGCAGCATTCACCGTATTTTGTGCTCACACAAAAGGCTCCGTGTCATACATCGCTTCTGGTACAGCAGTTTCTGTCAAAAACATTGTGTGTCTTCATGCACCTTACTTACCAGATCTGGCACCGTACAACTTCTGGCTCTTGCCCAAAGTCAAAATGACCATAAAAGGTAAACGTTTTAAATCAATTCAGGACATCAAGGCAGCCAAGACGGTGCAACTAAAGATACTCAAAAAAGAGGACTTCCAGAACTGCTTCAGAAAGTGTCAAGAACGATGGGATAAGGTGTGTTCGAAGTGAGGGAGAATATTTTGAGAGAGATTAATGGCAATGTGTCTTTTACTGTAATCATTTTTTTTTAAATTCAAACATTCACCATATTTTTTTATCACACCTCATATTTTAAATCCTAAGAGGCTGTATTTTTTTACACAATACTCAATACCCTCTGGTATCTTCCCTACTTCTAAGTGTCAGAAGCTTGGGGGAAGCACAGTTTCATGTAGGTCTAGAAGTTGAGAACCATCTTGGAAACTACAAACATTTATAGAATCCACCTAATTGTGAATCATATATTTTACTTTTTTAAATAATATAGTAGCTAAGAAAGACAGACTTTAGCTCAGGAAGAGGTGGGTTCTAGCTGCATTTCTACCTCTTCCTGGCTCTGTGACCTTGAGCAACTTACCAAAGCCACCTGAGTTTCAATTTCCTCATTATTAGGTTGGTGCAAAAGTAATTGCGATTTTTGTAATTATTAACCTTTTAAACCGCAATTACTTTTACACCAACCTAATTAAAAAAAATGGGTCTAATGATAGTTCCTTTTCATGGGGTTGTTGTGAAGATAAAATGAGGTAACTTACGTAAAATGCTTTGTGTGTGAAAGATACTACCTCATTGAGAAGGTGAGGAAACTGAGGCTCTGAGAAGTTCCTTGGCTGGGCCACCCTGCTTAGGTGGTGGAGTTGGGACTGCCACTCTGGTGGTCTGTGACCGGAGCAATGCCCCTTGTCCTCACTACCCCATGCTGACCAGATGGGCCAGACCTAGAGCCGGTCCTCCAGGGCCTCAAAGTCCCTGTTCTTCCTCGTGCTGGCTACCCTGCCCTTCTCCGTTCCTTCAGAGCCTCCAGTTCCTGATTCCTCCTGAGGGGTTTATGCACTGAAAACCGCCAGCCCATTTCCCCCTGCGTCCCCCTACTCATCCCAGCAGCCTTTGCGGCAGCCTCTGGACTCACTGCCATCCTCCACTGCTCTACACAAAGCCTCCTGGAGGTCAGGCAGCCCCTCCCTCCTCCACCAGGCTGCTTGGGGAGGCTGGAGTGCGTGAGGGGAAATCAGCCTCTCTTCTCCCACCTTTGCCTCTTTCTGTCCACTTTCCTTTTCTCTCTGGTGGCCTGCATCTCCATCCAAAATGTGGCAGGGAATCAAGAGAAAAGCCCCAAAAGCTGCCTAAATAGCACCCCTCCAAACATTTAAAACAGCTGTTGCAAGGCCTATGCATGTTCATTTATGGACCGTATCTCATTTGCCAATTTGTCTAACCTCACTTCTCTGTAACAGCCCTCTCCCACCACGGGAGGAAGGGTCTGTGCAGAATCGCTAAAAGCAGGACGATGGCTGCAAAGTTGTACTTGATTATCCCCCCCAGAAAGGACAAGAAAAAAACAGTTAAAATCAAACCCACATATTTAATTTTGCAAAAAGTTGTTGATTTAAGTTTTGAATAGGTAATACTTGACACGGCTCAAAAATGGAAAAGTTTCAAATGATATATATCCCTAGATCTCCACTCCATCACCCACCCACGCTGCTCCCTACCTCCTGGCAAATAGGTCACCACCACTACTGGTTTGCTCTCTGTTCTTCCAGATATTGTTATGTGTGTACGTGTGCAAATACAAGTCTGTGTCCCCCTATCTCCCTTTACACAGTGCAATGCTGTATACACTATCATAAACCTTGCTTTTTTCACTTAACGTGATTTTTCTCGATACATACGTAATTTCCTCATTCTTTCTTATAGCAGCATGGTATTCCTCTGTATAGATGTGTTGTGATTTACTTAACCAGCCCCCTGTGGCTTTCATTTTGGTTGTTCCCAGTTTTTCATTATTATAAACAATACAGTGGTGAATACCTTTATATGTCATTTTCAAGTAGATAGTCTGTCTGTAGGATAAATTCAAGAAATGGGTGGTATCACAAGCTCCACGCATTTTAATTTTCATTGATGGTGCCACATTGCCCTCCCCAGTGGGACACCAAGGTGGATTTCTATCAGCTATGCAGGAGCCCAGTTTATTTCCCTATAGCTTCCCCGGCACACTGTGTTGTCAAATTTCAGTGTTTTTGCTAACCTCAGGTGAATTAAAACGGTGTCTTAGTGTAGTTTTAATGTGTTTGCTCTTATGAGTAAATTAGAGCATCTCTCATTAGTTTATGTCATTTGTATTTTGCTGTAAACTGTTCATATCTTTTGTTCGTTCTTCCCTTTGCATTGTTGTTTTTTTCGTAATCGACAGGGACATCCTTTATCAACAACATAGATTCCAAAAATTTTTTGCTAATCTGTGATTTGCCTTTTACATATGTTTATGCTGCTGCTTTTATAGAAGCAAACTTACCCATAAATTTCTTTTCTGATTTCTGGATTTTGAATCATCATTAGAAAGTCTTTCTCTATTCTGAGGTTATTCTTTCTTTTAGACACTTTTATGGTTTCCAATTTTATTATTAATGTCTTAAATCATTTGGAATTTCACGTGGTTGATAGACTGATGTCTGAGTTAACTCTCCCCCCTCCCCATGTCCCAGGTATTTAAACAGTACTACAATCTGGGGCTATTTAGTGAAGAGGCACTTAATACCTCACTACAGCCTTAAAATAAAATTCAAGGCAAAAGTCGGACTTATTTGAGTCTGTATGTTAATGAAATAAGTAGGTGCCTGTTGTGCTTGCTGTGCGAGGCGGCCTGCAGGGTCTCTGGTCCCGCTCCCCACATAAGAACGCAGGATCTGGCTAGGCCAAAAAGGAACACCCACGGAGCCATAGATATGGAAATCATACCACTATAGTCTCACTGGAGGCACTATAGTCTCACTGGAGGCTGGATCCACACGACCTGCAGCCTGCTGTCCACTTCTCTGCCTGTCAACAACAGACTGACCAACCAGCGCAGCCGGGGCAGTTATATCAGGGGCTAATTGGCTAACTGGTTACAGCTGACAGCCAACTAGCCACAGCTGATGGCCATCTACTACCCAACTCAGCACCTTTCCACGTGAGGCCAAGAGCCTGGAAACTGCTCTCTGGGACTCTGTCCCCACATTGCCAAAAGGTTTTTACCAGACCATTTTACGGTAAGGTACTCAATCATATGTGCTATAAATAAAATGTGAGTTTCCATTTCCTATCTCCTGCTCAAAATGAGTGAGACTATTGTGTCCCCATTGATCTCCCCAATCAGCGGGGGATTGTGTCAATGCCCTCAAACAGAGGCAAGATGAGCTGGAGAGGCCCTCAAGCCTCAGTCCAGAAATTCAGAACATTCCAGGCCAGCATCTTCACTAAGTGTGAAACAGCCACCTCAAAGCCCTGACTTCAAGCCACCTTTCCTGGGTAATAGCTGGGAGCATTGGGAGGTGCTGCTCAGAGCTCACTTCTTAAAGCCAGCTGTCACCTAAAAATTGCCGTGCTCAGGTTCTTGGTCTTGTTAAAATGTGATTCATGAAATGACCTTTGCTCTCCTAGCTCCTAGAATTTATTGTGAGCATTTCAGTTCTTCGTAGGTGCCTGCAAGGATTTCTTGGCAAACTTAATGCTTAGCAAGAGCGTATGTTGCCTTGAGACAACTTTTGTATATATAATTTGTTAATTTTCTCCCACTTTCCTAAGATGTGAATTGCAGGCAGTTTATATCCTCCAGTAAAATTTTCACTGCAGACATCAGATTTTTGTCAGTTCCAGCTGTAACAAGAGTTGAATAGGACATCGCTCCTACTCATGTGAGATCCAAAATATTTTGAAATGTTTTCTCCTGGTTTAATATCTGTATCCTCTCTCACGCTGCATACATCTCCAATGTAATTATATTTGCTCTTTCTTCCCTTCTTCCCTTCATCTCCTCACATTCGACAAGCTCAATTATCCAAGGTATGACAACCATATGTCCCAGGATTTCCAGAATCACCCTCCAAATAGCCATTTGATTATCCCCAAAAGTACATTCACATCTGTCAGCTCACATGTCTTTTTTTTATGTTCCCCAAAAGTACATTCACATCTGTCAGATCACATGTCTTTTTAATGTTTGGGGCAGTATGTAAATGAGAGGCTCCAATCTGGATTTTTCTTTCTAGATGAACCCTTCCTGAAAAGATGCTGTGAGTACAATCAGAGTTTTACAAATAGAATCATTTAACCGACAGCAAAGGAAACTTGACAGCGAGTGGTTGCACATAAAAAAACTCAACTCAGAACTTACAGTGGCTCTTTTCCAAGGGAGACCCCTCAGTTATTTCACGCAGACACTCCTCTTTGAGGAAAAGCCCGACAACACCCACAGCCTTTTCCTCCTATTGTTGTCTTTGCCACTTCAATTTCTCAAAACATTTTGCCCTAATAAATCAATCACATTCTTTTTAACACCGCTCTCAATCATCTTCCTTGAAGGCATGTGAATGTTTCCAACTTCTATTTATAAGTGGCTCTTATTCATACATGGTTTACTACAACAGCTCCATTTACAAAAGTAAATATTAATGTGATTTCTATACTTGACAGCAGGAGAATAAGTGGGATTTATTAGCAGGCGTGCCACTGTAAATTTCAATGAGGGCAGTATATAAATCAGTTAAGATTGCTTAATTAATATTCAACAGCAGCTCAGCCAACTGCCCCGTTCTAGTCTGCAATTAGCAATTGGAGCTGCACACTGCTGACAAACTCCTTGTCACCCTAATGTGATTATAAAACCATTGAGCTTAATTTGAAGACAGTGACTTGGTTTCTAATCCCTATATATCAATATTTGATTGTTTTGTACTCACGGGTTTTCACAGGAGTCTAGACATTGTGCTGTGGTCCTGCCCCCGCCCTTGCCCCAGCAGTCATAGACACTGAAGGCGGTGTTGTTGTAAGCCGAGGACCCTGGGTGAGGACAGTGCGACAGCTCAAGCTTGTCAAAGGGATGTACATTCTGACCCCGATGTCTGTTGACCTGAGACATCTCTCTTGTAATCGGGACTGGATGCGGCCTTTGAGAGGCTTTTTTGATACAGAGCAATGCTGAGTGGAATTCTGGACATTCCCAGTATTCAGTCTTTCGAGGCTCAAGAATAGTACTTTGCTTTTGAAAAGTATCGGTCACCTAAATTATTCCCAGATTCTTGTCAGAGGGGAGGAAGAGGTAGAAGGAAGAAAGTTGTTAGGACATGTCGGAAGTGATCTAAGCAGGTATCTGGAAAAACTGGAGCGCTGTGAGGAAGACCCTTTTGCAGAAGTTTGGTCATTCTGGGGGTTCTGCCTTAGGAGTGTGTCAGATTCCTGGAAGGAAAAGAGGAGTGGAGATGGAGAATCGAGAGATTCCTGCTTATCTTTGTCATTTGCTGCATTTCGTTTGACTATTAAGCCTCTGTAACTTGAGTATTTACTAATACTTAGAAAGCACTGTCAGAGCAGCTGCAGAGATGTGTGTGTGTGTGTGTGTGTGTGTGTGTGTGTGTGTGTGTGTGTTTCATTAGTCAAGAGGGCCAGTTACACACGCCAGGCCTGTCACGTGCTGGCAAGTGTGTGTGTTTCAGTGGGGAGCTCAGGGAATTGACGTTAGTGGCTTTACTGATGCTGGTCAATATTTACTGCACCCCCGACTAGAAGATGTAGTCTGTCTGGCATGCGCTATGCTTTCTCAAGTGTAGAATTTTTGATGTTTCAAAAAGTCTCTCTCTTCAAAATATCTCCCTTATCTGAAATAAAGAAAAGTTATTTTTAGAAATTTCAGTCCAAGATCAAATCTTTGTGATTGTAAGTATGAAGTGTCCATGGGCTTTTCAGAAGCCAGACTTATCCATCCATGCCCATTCCTACCACAAGCCCTCCGGCACCATCCAGTCCTGGGCCATGGGTCATGAGGTACAGACTTGAGACCACAGAGCTGCTACCACAACCCACATTAATTTGATCAGCTATTGGACAGGATATCACACCTGACCCTCTTGACTTCCAATCAAATCTTTCTTAGACATCTTAAAATACTGAGCCCATGGTGGTGTTCTAAAAATGGATGGATGAATGGAGAGTAACATAGAAAGCTTGTTTAAATTTTTGCTTAGAGCTTCCCGTGAGATGCACGTAGATTTATTAGGTTGGTGCAAAAGTAATTGTGGTTTAAAAGGTTAAAAACAATTGCAAAAACCACAGTTACTTTTGCACCAATCTAATAATGTGTTGGCCGTCTTTGGTCAAGTACCAGGAGCATTTGGCTTGACCAAAGATGGCCAACACATTATTAGATTAGGGGCTGGGTTGTATGGAAAAAAAAACGCATACGTTTATTAAACAGTCAGCTCTCATTTAGAACAGCGAGTTGCTTACTTACTGCTTACTCTGTGACAGGCATGTATATGAGAGTTGCTACCAAGTCAGGGACTAACATCTGCCATTTCATTCTGGCCCATATACACACTGAGTCTGAATTGAGGAAAAATTCTCATGCAAACTGGGCTGTGTCTTTTTCGGTTCCGTCTGGGAGTGTTCAGTGAATGTTTAATGTAGGTCTGTCTTGGTACTCTTCTTCGTGGGGTAGGTTTTTGCCATCTAACTCATGGATTTTCAAATGTGTTCAAGTGGCAGGACCCTTGGAATTAAGGACATCAGAGCATCATGAACTACTTAATAGTGAAGTAGATATTGACAAATTCAATTCCTTCCTAGAAACAAAAATTTATTTCACTGGCAGACACGGAGAGCAGTCCACAAAGGTAGTTTAAAGAGTAGCTTTAGGAGGAAAATCTTTCATTTGAGAAATCTAAATTTTTTCTGTGATCTGAAAAAAAACTTTTATTCAGTATGGGTGGCAGAACACTGCTCCATTTGAGAGAATTCCATTCTATTTCCGATAATCGAGGTTGTAGCAGAAATGGAACAGAAAACTGTTCAAAGTATGTGCAGTACAGTTTTTTCTTTCCCTTTTTGAGATGATTATGGTAACATCCTTGAATTCGTAATTGCCACTGATTCCTATCGTATGTGGGCCCTATAAATTCTGGAGTCTTAATTTTATGGTCATTTTATGGCACCTGCCATTCAAGGTGTTTTTTTTTTCTTCTTCTTTAGTGGCTTTCCTAGTGAAAAGTACTGTAGACTCTCAGGGACCATTTCTCTTGTATCACAGTGCTCCTTAATCAGGGACAGACCACACCACAATCCTCAGGGGAGATTTTCTAGAATACACAGGCCTGTGACAACCCCCACCCACCCATCCCCCGCCCAGGACCTGGTCAGATAGAATCACCAGGAATGGGGCTCATGCAGCATGAGTATTTTAAAAGCTCTCCAATCCAAAGAGATATACACTGCTGGTTAATAACCACTGCTTGACTGAAATTTACTGGTGTGTGTGTGTGTGTGTGTGTGTGTGTGTGTGAGAGAGAGAGAGAGAGAGAGAGAGAGAGAGACAGAGAGACAGAGAGAACATAAGCACTATGAGGCAGGGACCTTGTCTGTCTTATTTATCAGTCTGGTCCTAGCCCCTCATCATCAGTGATCAAGGAACAGTGAATGAGGAAAAGCATGACAGAAAACATCCCAAAATGTTAATCATCACTATGAAGAGGATTTGGGGTAATTTTAGTGGATTTTTTTCTTATTGTTAATTTGTACTTCTTAATTTTTCTGCAGAGACCGTGTATTATGTAGGTAATTCTTTCTAAATTACCGGAATGCTTAAGCCAGCCTTACGGAATGGTTTTAAGGCTTCTGGGCGATTGTAAAGAATGTGTTGAATGTGTTATCTGCACACTCCCTGCTGTGCAGTGGGTGCTGAACAAACGTGTGCTGAGTCCACTGAAACCTTTATTCTTAGTGAAGACATTTCCCCCAAAGGTCTTCTGTAGCTAGTTGCCCTCCCCGGCCCTTGTGTGTGTGAAGGGCAGCTAGGTGCAGCTGTGAGCAGCCTCTCCCAGCTGTGGGGCCTGCCCTCCAGCCCCAGAGCAGTGCTCTTCTCTGGCAATCAGAGCTGTTTTGCTCCAGGGAAAATCCATTGTAAAGAGCAGCACATGGGGCATTGGAGTGTGATTTGCTTTGATCCACACTGCTTTTTTCCAAGAGAATGTGGAGTCTTTCCCTACACATGTAACTGAGAGACTGGGTGAGCTGTGTGCTTGTCTTCCAGAAAAGGGATCTCCAGTATAGTTTATCCTTTCCAAATCACTTGACAGTAACAGTACCTTGGCCAGTGACTATTCTTTTTTACTAATTGCTTTATGTTTTAGAAATGTGAGAGGCACAGTAATTTTTGTCTCGAAATAGACTTATTTCTTTGTTTTTTTTTCCCATGAGTTTTGTTTTGTTTTCCGGTTAAAGTCTGACCTTGTAAGGAGTGCTCACGTTTGTTTCAATGTTGTAGAGTTCTTCTTGGAGCTACTAAGTACTTAACTGGTCCAATATCTCAACAAAAGCAGGTTTTTCTTAGGTATGACACTGAGCAATTAAAGTTCTAGCTCATCTGTGAAGTCTATAACTTATGTTTTAACTTAAAGGTTGCATTCTGGAAATCCGTGCAAGTTGGTGGGGTGGGGGAGGCAGGAGGAAGGGACGAATGGAGGAATGCAAGAGTAGAAATCTTGATGACCAATTTAGAAACAGAAGCTATTACCTCAAACGTCAAAGTCATGTTTTCATGTGGATTTCCATCATTTGACATTCAGGAGAAAGTTTAGTTACCCCCAGAACCCTAGGACATTTTGTGCATTTCATATCCTTATAGCTTACGTCAGACTGGTGTTCTTTCCAAATTTAGTAAAAGGCAGCTAAACAACAAGTGATGACAACTTGTTTCATTATTTATATTACAAATGCCAAGCAATTCCTAGAAAAAAATCATTGTTCAGTGCTCGGCAAGGGCAGTCCCGCGCGACATGTGCCAAGAGTGGCAGTGATTTATGTTCAGATCGCCTAATGGTATGGAGCCGCAATCCAGATCTTCCAGAGCAGTGCCCACATGTACAATTGGTTAGAGCTTCTTTCCATCTGAAAATAGGCACTGCTTAAAGAAAAATGCCTCACACTGTGACATGCGACCATTTCTAATTGTGTGCGGTTATAATAGCTCCATACAAAGCTAAGGTAGAATAATCTGTAGGACTTGGAGGTCTCCCCACTCCCGCTGAGATCCCCTTTGCTTTAGAGAGTTGTTTTATCCAGCCCTCCCATCCCCCCAGCCCCTTTCCTCGGCTTCACAGAAACCTAGTCTGCCCAACAGAATCATCCCAGGACACTTTTGATTAGATGAGCAAAGACAACACTGAAGAAAAGTTGACTTACTCCAGTGGTTGGAGTACAGAAAAGGCAAAGCTGGGCTGTTGTATCAATGGGGCTTGGTGGGAGATGCCAGAGAAGGATGGATCCCAGTCACAGAGCACCAGAAGGATGCCGCCTGCTTGGCTAAAAGACCCAGCAGTAGGGCCAGCTATTGTGAAGCCCCTCTGCCAGATGAACAGGGACCCGGCTCTGGTCACAATAGCCATTCACGCTGAGCAGCCTCATTAAATATTCAGCCTGTGCTTCCGGCAGCTCATTAGGGCCGCAATGAGCAGTGACGTGCGTGCTGGAAAGCCCAGGGCCAGCCAGCATCAGTAAGCAGAGGCTGAGTGAGCTGCCGATGGCTTTTCTGTTCACTGCCTGTCCTATGATGACCAGTGTCTGCTCCCTGCTTTGCCTGAAGTCCAGGTAAAAACAGAACCAAACCAAACCAAGCAGATGACACTTGAGGGACTCGGGTCCTTATCTCCGATTTTGTCCGGCAAGGGCCTCTGATTTTGAGTGCTTGCCCCCTTGAAGCCCTCTGACCCCCTTAAAAAGCTGCGTGCAGCTTTGAGGGCCTTTGCAAAGCACTAACACTGTGGTGCTATTGTGTCCTTGGGCCGTTTGATGACTCCATTTGGGAGGGTTCGAGGTGTGGTTTTGAACTTGGTGCTGAGGGTTTAGAATAGTAAAGCCTTCCTTTGTAACCTCAAATTTAGAAATATTAAAGTGGGTAAATCCTAGCAGTTTGTGCAGCAAGTTTTCTCTGTCTGTGCCAAATTTTCATGTATTTGAGTGGTTCATTACTGAGCCTTTCCCATTTGACTCTCACAATAGGTGTGGTATAATAAAAAATAAAATAAAAATGGATATTCTTCAGCTATGTGGGGTTCTTGGTATAGGCTGAATGTTGTCCTTGTATCTTGTTACTTTGTTACTCAGTCAGCTGTGTGATATTTAAAGCTGGGGAAATCTGTGAAGGAAGAATTGAAAAATGATGAACTCAAACAAAGTGTGTTTCTGTGGTCTCACTGTTTGCATGTTTTCTCTTTCCTACACAGAAAATGTTTTCAGACAGCTCATTTCTATGTGGAAGATAGCAGTTCACCTCGGGTGGTCCCCAATGAAAGTATTCCTATTATTCCTATTCCGGGTAAGTTAAGACGCTACTCTTATTTCTCCAGTGGACTAATTGTTTTTCTCTTTTGTTCTCAGTTGTATGTGACAGCCATGACAAAATATTTGTATAGCCTTTTGAAGCTTGCTCAGTTTAAGAGGTCCTTAACTAAGGGTAATTTAATTAAATCTTTGCTCCTTTACATATCTGTAAAGTAATGAAATCCTCTTTAAGAGGAACAAATAACTGATTTAATACCTGCAAGGGAGGGAAGTAACAGTAAAAGAAAAAGGGAGGAGAAAACATGTTTACATATTTGCAGTCTACTTGGACTAAATTTCATTTTGATAGACAATTTGTGCTTGCTTTTTTAAAAAAATCACAATTTGCAACACATCTTTTTAAAGTGAGTTTTCTCCTATGATTCCTTACTCTGAAAATAATTTATGTTAGAGTTGGAAGTTCTGGTTCCTATGATGTCTGTGTGGATGTCTAGGGATATGTTCTTGGTCCAGTGTATATATTTCATTTGTCGTTTAATAGGAAGATAGAACAGTCGGTTAACGGTAGGAGTAAAGACTGATGGGATGCACTGCAGTAAATCCCAGCAAATGCCATAGCCACTTAGAAGTTCAGCCGCGGCTCAGTTGTGACACATAGGCTGTGGGGTTTGAAGATGGCCCCCACCACGTTTATTTGGTGTCCCTTCCTTTTTGCCCAATTTGAACTTCTTCCTCTGTGTTTCATTATGTGCTTGTAAGTACCTATCTTTAAATATCTTATCTCTCCACCCTCTTGACATTAATTATCGTTTTGTAAATAGAGGTACTACTTTTACTGTAGGGCCACCTCCCTCTCACCCGAGCTTCTCCATCCCACTGATCAGCCTCATTCTCCAGAACAGTGGTCACTGTCTTATATGCCATATATTATACTTGTTTGTTTGTGGTGTCCACTCACAAGAACGAGAGCTTCATAAAGGAAAAGGGGTGTCTCCTTAGTGCTAGAATAATACCTGGCACATAGCAGGCATTCCTTATCTCAGTGAAAGATGGGGGGTGGAGGGATGGGGTAGAGAGAAGGAGAGGGAGAGGGAGAAAGAGGGAAAGAGAGAGAGAGAGAGACAGAGAGAATGAATATGAATGAATGTCAGAAAACCTTCCTGAAAGTTCCTAAAAGGCCATGGCTGTGAAGCTGTGAAGCTCAGCAGTATAGTCATCCTCTGAGGACCAGGAGGGAATGCTTCTATTGTTTGCAAATCACTAGGTGCATTTTCATTGGGGTCTTCCTTGGCCCTTTATGTGTCTGTACCTGTTAAGTCATTAGGCGTTGCTGGAATTGGCCTTCTTTTCCCCATCTGGTTAGCTTCTCTCACGAATGCTTGTCACACAGAAACAGAAGGGTTACAGAAAAGTCTTCAATCTAGTTCTCATCGGATTATTTTGTGACCACTAAATGATTCCCATGTACACAGAACAGGTCTTGTGTTGCTGTGTCCTTTCTACTAACCGTTTCCTTTAATTCGTGGTAGAGGAAACTGCACTCTTGCCTTTGAGAGGAGAAGAAGCGGAAAAGGAATCATCAGTCTTCCATCCTCATACAATAAGTAGTTTTGTCGAATGTACTGGATTTGTGCGGTAGCACGTGTGTAATCGTTTTCCTCTTACATCACCTAGAATCTTTGTTGACCTCTGGGAAATGCCTGGGAACCTCTCTCTCTGAGCTAATTCATCTGACAAACAAAGCAGATTGGGTAGCTGGGCAGTTGAAATCCATTTTAAAAGGTTAAATAGTAAGATACTTCTTGGGCTGGTTTCAGTTTTTATTTTATTTTCCGACTGGATTAGGAATCAGAAAACCTAGGATCTCACCCTGTGTTTACCATGAAACCTTTGGTCAATGACTTGGCCTCTCTGAGCCTTATTTTCAGAGTCTGTAAAGGGGCAGGATGTCTGCCCGACTTGCACGTGAGGCAGCCTTAGAAATCACAGGAAATGATGTGTGTGAAAGCACTTTGGAAACCATAATGTAAGCCAGCAGTGTCAGCTGTTGAAGCTTGCCTTCCCAAATCACGGTACTGTTCATATTGTTCATCCTGCAGCCCTGGAAACAAGCATGGCAGGGTCCTCAGTTTAAGACTGTCCCTAACCCTGAACCACATCCACTGGATGTGCCTGGCTGGGTGGGCCACTCTCTTTGACCTGGGCTCTAGGACTCGCCATTCACCAGAACTCTCAGAAAATGCCAGCTACCGTACCTGCCTTGCCACACCTGTGAGTAGGAAGCACGAAGGCCTTTCTTTTAATGTGACTTTCTCCTAATTCACGATCACTGGTACATGCAATGAAAATGTCTTCAATTTCTCCAGTGACTGAGAAATCCATGGTACGCAGTTGTACCTCACTTGGCATAATAGATACATCTTTCACAAGTATCTAACTATGAAGAGATACCTAGATAAACTTATTTCACCCATAACTGGGAAGGAGATACCCTACGTGATCTTTCTTTAAAAAATTTCCAACGTGATCACAATTTCTTATTTTTCTTAAAACTCCACCATCCTGTTTAATAGTTACATTTATCAACTACTGTCATTTATGAAGCACTTTAACAATCTATTATTCTCTTTATTATTATGGTCTCTTCTAGTTATTACAGTACAAGCTGTGCCTTGAGTAAGAAAATTCATTATAAGAAAAACAATTTTTAATAGATTTGTTATTTTCACTCTGTTAAAACTTAACACAAATTTTTTTAATGGAGACCTCCTTGGGATCATTTCAAATGATTTACCTTAGGAATTACCTAATTGTTCTTATTTCTAAAACTAACAGGCTATTTATCCAGCTCATAGGGAATACTTATTCTGCCCATTAGATTTTAGTTACATCTTATCGTTGTTCAAAACCTAATGATAAGACTACTGGGTCCCAGATTAATCAACTTATTTTATCACTTGAGCTCATTTTCTATAATTGATTTTAAAAAAGATATCTCCACACAACTACTAATAAACCGAAGCATTATACTGGTTAAAAATGTGTGCAACAGGGTGAGATGGAAAATTCAGGTACCAAACTGTTGTAAAACAGCTCCTGGGTCAGCATTGTAAAATGTATAATATATTCCACTCCTAGAACTTCCTTTACAATGAAATTTTTTAAGAAAACATCATCATCACCATCTATTGAGCATTTACCAACGACAATTTTATAGAGACTGGTGCGATTGACCTTCCCATTTTACAGATGAAGAAACTGAGGCTCAGAACCATTATGTAACTTGCCTGAGGTTGCGTAGATAAATGGTGAAGCAAGCATTGGAATTCTGTGTGTGACTTCAAAGCACAGATGCTTAGAAATGGCTCTGCCACCTCTTGGCATGCTGCTCTGACAGTTCTCATATCTCGTCTTCAGGCTCTTCATTTGAGTATTGCTTCATTAAATCAAGGCAATTTGAATTCAAATTCAAAATGTGAATATTCTCTTCAGTTTTTTTCTGAGTTGCTCTTTATCATTACTTCTTCTTTTACTAGCACTGACCATTTGCTTCTGCATTAAATTCTCCTTCATCTTCCTAGAGAGTGTTCCATAATTCTTCTGTTGAAGTTTCCTCCATATCAAAAAAATCTCTCACCTTTGTTTTCATTTTTTTTTCTCTTCCTGTCTAAGGAAAAGACTCAGTCTTCCAATACTCCTATTCCCTATGCAAAAATAAGCCTGTGTGATTTAACTGTCTTAAGGAGCAATTCACAAACACGTTGAATAAATTTAGACACTAAATCAGCAACTTTTGGATGATTCTGCTGTGGTTAAAATTCATAAATAAATAGCTCAGGTCTTTAAATCCCAAAGCATAAGTAGAATCAGTAAGTTATGCTGACTTTAGAAAAGTAATACAAAACAGGCAAATTGTTAAGAAAAGTTTTCCTAACCTTTTGATAGTCAGCATTTGGAGACAGCAGTTTATAGGTATTTTTGAGGAATCTTGAGTTAATCAATTTTACTAATTTTAACAAATTTAGGAATTTAGACTCTTCAGTGTGTTCTTCTGATTCACTATAGGAACACAGTCTAGTAAGAGTGAAGACTTTTTTCTCTGGTGTTACCTGCACTTATGTAAAATGTGGAAATGCTCAAGACAGAATATGGTGTCTGAGGTTAATTAGCCACATTAGAAGTGCTTTTGAGGTTAGGGTCCAATCTCTGTAGAAGTGACATCACAAAAAGTTTGAACTACAGTGCCAGCTCCCTGTACGATATATGGGAAAAGTGTTCTGCCCCCCTTGCCAGTCCCTCAGATAAGTTAAACTGTGATTTCTGTAGGAGAATGAAAGGGGCTTTGGCTCTTTCATTTTCCATTAACTGTTTTTCACAATCAAATGTTCCATGGTTACTGGTTTCTCATTTTTAGTGTGTGAGGATAGAACATAACTGAGTGTAATAACCTAGCTGGCAGTGCCCCCATAAGCGTTCCATCTTCTAAGATACTGAAGTGGTCACAAATTTCTGTCCTTTGACATCCATATTATTCTGAACATCTACAAGTACTCTTAAAATCTAGTGTTTGCAACCTGGGGATATTCTTGTGAAACAACAAACTTGAATGATATTTTCACTGCAGTTATTAATGAAGACTTATGTACATATATCAACTACAAGTTATATTCACTGTATTATGTTATTCTTTTAGACTTTCATTATATATAGCTTTTTAAAATCAGAACTTAGCTGATGAAATTAACCTGTTTATAGAGAATATTGCAAGGGCTTTTCCAAGTGTACACATTGTTAAACACAGATATGTCCTTATAAATGCTTTTCTCTGGAAATTAGAAAATATAACTTTCTAATAAGAGCATTACAAAACAAAATGTTGGTGCTAACCAGTAGCTTAGAAATCCAGAAATGATTCATGCCTTCCCAGCAGTTAAAATACATCTTAATAATTGGAAGGTCACCGGCTTCAGCAGGGTGCCAGCATATAAAAGGGTTTTAAACATGCAGTTTAAAACCCTTGGGATTAAACCAACCTTGTTGGCATATTTTATTTATACAGAGATTATCTCCAAAGGAGATTCATTGGTCTTTTGACTGTAATGAAGCCCTTTCTTTATTGACTTCATTGTGTCATAAATGAAAAGATATTTCTTTTTATGGCAGGAAATAAAATGTTCCAATCTCCACAACACTCCTTGCATCCTAAGAGTCTGGACAAAAATCTATTTGTTGTGTCCTAACTCAGGAGCTAACACGTCGATAATGTTCTTGTAGTTCATATTTGCTTTATCTTCCTAAGTTGCCACAGATGTATTACCAAGAATCGGGAGAGGCCTGAGCTTGGCCTTGGAGACTGAGAAGGCAGACAAGAAGGGGACTGAGATCCTAAAATCGAGATCTGTGCACTAGCGGAATTGTTATCAGTATCTGATAACCACAGCCCAGTTATGCGCTATGGTTGTGGGGGAAGCTCTGAGCAGGATTGACTTCTGCCAAGTATTGTACTGTGACTTTATGTGTTCTCCTTGATCACGGACAGATTTGGTTGGAATTTAGAATATGGTTGAGGTCATTGCTGTGGGTTAAATGAAATTTAGAGATGGGTCACAGAGTGAGTGATTTAAGGCCCTCTGGAATCGTAATGGTAATTATATGTGTACCCACCCACTGCCAAAGTAAGCAAGCAGGAGTAGTTTTTAAACAGACCTTAAGCCAGTCAACGCAGGCCACTAAGCGTCCTGGTAGGAAGGTAAATACTAGAATACTTTTTATCCGGCATCATCAAGGTGACCAGAATGCCAGTGTGAGTTTCCCAGGTAACTGGGTAACTGACGCTTACCCTTAAGGCCAAAGTGATTCATTTCAGCCCTTTCTCTTGGAAAGGTTCTTTAAAATGTATTACATGGTTCTCTGCCCTCTCTAATCATGGATGTTCAAATTAAGGTCTAGAGGGGTCACATAAGGTGGAAGAAGCCAGCTCTGGAGTTAGCCTAGCCCCACTTGATTATGACAGTGGGCCTTGACAAGTTACTTGGTCTCTCTTCTCCAGTTTTCCCATCTATGAAATGGAGGTAATGACAGCCCCTAGGTCATAGGGTCATACATATAAAGCAGCTAGCACCTAATGGTAAGTCACAGTTATTACACATTTACTAAATGTCAGGCACTCTTCTTATAAGTACTCATGTTACCTAGTTTACTTTCCATAGCACTTCGTGAATTAGGCACTGCTACTATTCCTGTTTTACAGATGAGGAGTCACACAGAGGTGAAGTCACATCGCCAGGCAGTCTGGCTCTGGCTTTTCCATTCACACCTTTGCCTCTGGTGCCTAAGACACAGGAAGCGCCCGATCACCGGAGGCTGGTAGAGTAACAGCTACACGATTTTACTGAGCACAGGCCAGAACCTACCGCAGAGCAACGTCCTGGGCTGGGCCCTAGACAGTGCCTCCCTGTGGTGCTTTTCAGGGGAAGCATCGGCTGCTGATATTTCCTTTCGAATATCAAAACCCAAAATTGCAGACAAGAAAGCTAAGTTTTTTCCATTTCTGTTTATCTGTTATTCCTTTTGATAAAGAAATAGCAAATTTAGCATATGCAAGTAGATTAGAAGCATAGACAAAGTATGGGTGATTTCCCTCCAATGGTGGGAAATGCAAGTACAAACACACATAACCGCAGAGTTTGGAAACAACTTTTATTTAGGTTCAAATGCATTTTTCCTTATTTCCTGCGGTGTTGCAGTTGAGGTCTACATTATTCAGCTCTTTTTCTTTGCTCCTTAGACTCTCTCAGCTTTGATACTTTCTTCTCAGTCGATGTTCACCCCCCCACACACACACTTCTAATGCTTCTAATGTTCTGCTTTGGGAACCTACAAACCAGAGACTAATTTCAGGCTTCATCATAAGTGGTGCATAAGGACGTTTTGTTGCAGATTGGCCAAAATAAAAAACCGTTTACCTACAGAATGGAATTCCAAACACAAAAGGCTACCATCTTGGAATAGAATATAAATAATATTATTTAATCACAAGCCCACTTCTCAGGTGCTGATTCACAACCAGCTAAGGCAAACATTTTAATGGGGTGATTTAGTGCTAACAGCAGTGGTCCCACTTTTGCCTAATTTAAACCTTTGTTATGGGAAAATTCTTCAAATAACATTTTTGGCACAAAATTATAAAGTAACATTTCATTCCTTGCTTTTCCTTGAGAATGAAGACAGCATCCCACCCACGACAGTGCACAAGCTGTGGGTTCAGAACACCAGGATTCAGACCTCAGCTCTGCCACTTAGTGATTGTGTTGCTTTGGACAAGTTCCCTCAGTTTCCTTATGTGTAATATGAGGGTAGCAATGGCCGCTTTACCTAGTTCTTGTGAAGATAAATGTATGAAAAGTATTTAACACAGTCCCAGGCAACCAGTAAGGGCTTAATAAGTGGTAGCTCTCTTCTCGTTATACCAACTCGATCACCAGGCCGTTTTCGTCATACCATAACAATCTCCCACCTAACCTGTAGTTAGTGAAAACATCTTCACTTGGATTCCAGCGCACCTTTTGTCTGTATATTTCTCCCCCATGACTATTACATGAGTGACATTTACTCTCAACCTAAGTCATCAAATCTGTCCCTTTTATGGCCCTTGTTGTGTCTTCAACGTGCAATAACGCACTGTCCTGGCACTCACCTTCTTATGGCCATCACTGTTAAGGGCAGAGACCATGTCCCTACTATCTGGCTGAGTCCTAGGGCCTCAGTAAATGCCTCGTCCAGTGGTTTCCCATTCATTGTGCCCAGATGATATCCATTCTCTTCGAGTCAGAGCACTGTTTACCTTGGGTCTGTGGCCAGCTTTCGCTGCCATACTCCAGCCTTCAGTTAATTTTTCTGATTTTGTTTGCTCAACTGTAAGATGAGGATGAAAATAATACATGTTAATAATGTACATAAAAGGGCATAGAAAGTGCCTGGTCCACAGTTATGCTGCTAATATTCTCTGCATTCATTAATGAAACTCAGATGTTTAGGTACAAATAACATCTTACAGATAGATATCTTCTTATAACACAGGGTCTTTCCACATAAAAATGGAGCAGCTCAGGTCTATGAGGATGTCCTAATTGTTTGGCCCTCTGCGAGATAATAGCAATTTTATAATTATCTGGCTCATGTTGAAAGAAATTTAATAGAAAAACTATATGAGGAAAACTATTAGGACTTCTAATTAGTCATAGCCTTATATTCATCTTAATATTGAGAAAAAGATTTATGACCCCTTAGTTTCATTTGTCTTGATTAAAAGACAAATAATGTGTTATCTGGGTAGCCAATGGTGGTCAGTACAGCGTGTGTGTGTGTGTCTGGCTGGCTGGCAGTTTTATGATATTACTGGTGGTGCCTGGAAACCTGGAGGGGTATGGTTAGACTTCTTTGGATAAAGAAGCAAACTGGAGAGCCTCATGAGTCAGATATTGTCATGATTATCATACTGAGCTCTGTTGGATTTTTGCTGCTTCTGGCCATGGGGGTAGCAGGCAGACTGGTTTGTGGGCATGTATGGCATTAGCTGGGATGTTATAGTTGAACACTGTGCAGGAAAAAATAATAAGTTGTTAACATAAAAGCATTTTTTAATGACTTTAGGTAGGCCGTTTAAAATGCTGTGGTTTGTACCTTGTAGAGTAAAATAGCTCTAAAGCTGACGGTAAAATAGCTCTAGTAGCTCTAGTTTGTTACTTTGAACTAGAGTCCGTCTGCTTAATCATGGCTGCATAACTATTAGGAATCTGCAATTCTAGACTGTCACTGTGGAATGTTGTCCTCAAACTGTGAACACTGGTAATGATGTCACTCTGCCCTTGGAAACAATGTTGAGTCTTTCAAAATAAATAGGAGAGAAATGCTGCAGTCTGTATACTGGAGTATTTGTGAGGCTAGGTTCTGTCCCATCTCACTTATTTTGCCTCTGTCTGAAGATGTGTTTATTCTTGGGTTAATCTTTTAGAGACTCTCCAACATTGTACATGTTACCCCTTTCCTCAGCGTAAAATAATTTCTTTGCCACTTGATAATTATTTTAGAATTTGCTTACTTCTGAACATTTTAAGTGAACTAATCAGATAATTTTGGAAATTTTTCTTGAACTGTGCATTCTGCTAAATATTCTGGGGAAACATTTTGGCTCTGCTTACTTTGTTAATGCTGGTTACATCATTATGGAGCTATAGATTTCTTGGGCGTGCAAAATGATTGCATATTCATGAACATCTTCAATCCTGAAATATTTGTAAATAACTTGGCAATTTTTTTCATAAGGTGGCCTATTAAAATGATTAGGTCTTTAATTGTTCACACAGAAAGAATTTATGCTTACAGAGCACCACCTATTTGAAGTAACATTTCTATGCTAAGCAGCTTGGATTATGAACATATAAATCACCTTCCTTAAACAAAGTATAAGAGATGCTATTTTCCGCTTAAGAATGATTCAAGTTTGAAATGTCAATAGATGCAAAAAGCCACCCTAGAGCTTTGCTCTCTCGAAAGAAAGTAGAGAAGGAATGACATAGTCAATGTTAACTGTCACCAGATGAAGAGAAATCAGATTGTCAGGCCTGGATCTATACCATTCTTGCCAAAGTAGGACCTCATTTACACATACAGATCTTCATACCCTTTGCTAAGAAAAGCATCTGTGGCAGTTTAGATGTTTGTGCGTTTGCCAAAGATCTTTCACTCTGAATAAAGTAAATGTCATGTCTGTTGTTTATCTCAAATTCAGCGGAGTATTTTTAAAAGGAAATATTTGTGGGGGAGGGTCGGGGGAAGAAGAGAGGGAAGAGGTTGGGGAGCTCCCGTTAGTGGGGTGTGGCAGTTTTACAGCATTATTCAAGTATCAAATCAGATCTGGGTAAATCAGCGTAAAACATACTGAGGGCTCATGACCTGAAAACATCCTTGTGACGTGACCCTACAGTAAATGGGAATGTGGAGTCTTCCTGATTCTATACCTATTCTGTCAACACAAAAAAAAAAAATCCAGTTAATTCAGCCAAACTGGTTATTTGGCATCGTGTGCACACAGCTGTCTTGAACTCAAATTTTGAACAGTTAAACATAGATGGCATTGTACCCGAAGTCTAATTGTGTATAAAAATTGCATAGGTTTCAAAGATTGGAGATAAAACTTAATTGCTCCAACTTCAAGCTAGACTCCACTGAATAGCAATTTAAAATAAAGAAACCCTAGGTTGTGATAACATTTCTTGACAAATAAGTACCCTTGATAAAATCAGACATTTAGTTGAGTGTGATTAATTTAAATATGTAAATTGCCTTGAATATTAAAAAAGGTAATTCTTTGCAAAGTACCTTTTTTAAAAACTGTATTTAACCTAGCTTATTGGCATTCAAAATCATAATTGAGATCCTCATGTAAAATAAATCCTGATAATTTTCTTGAGGACATCTATTTCAGGTGATACAATTGTAACGACTCCTTCCCAAAATCAAATATTTGTCTTCGGTAATCCCTTATCTGTGTTACTTGTTCTGTGGAAGTATTCTGTGTGACTCTGAATACCATTTTATTTCCACAGATGACATGGAAGCTATTCCTGTCAAACAGTTTGTGAAACACATTGGTGAGCTCTATTCTAATAACCAGCATGGGTTCTCCGAGGATTTTGAGGTATGTTTCAATGTGAAATTCATTTCCAGAAACCTAATTCTTATTTTATAGAGATTTTTGTAAACTTGAAACGAATGTACTCCAAGCACAACAATGAGGAAAGCAGAGACATTTTTCTTTTCCTTACTTATGACATTTATAATTTTAACAGGCATTCTTTGCCCAATAAAAATTAGGTAAAAGGGAGGGAGTTGGTTACCTGTGTCCTGGATATGCACTTCTATGGAAGAACAGTGGCTTAGTGGTTAAAAAAAAAAAAAGAGGCAAACTCAGGTTTTCTCTTCATTTTAATTCTGACCTGGGCAACAGCCCTAATACAAAGGACAGGGCTCCTAATTTCCTGTCATTTCCAGGATGCATAAGGGGTAGGAGACACAGCAGATTTGAACTCTGAGACACGCCGTGCTGGCTCCACCAGTAGTGAGCTTCGTTTTCCTCGGGCCACTCTCATCCCTCGTTTCCTCGTTTCTAAAAATGGTGCTAATGTCACCTCCATCCTAAAGTTGTTGGGAAAAGTGAATGCTCAACATCTTTGAAAGGGCTGGCTTAACGGTGAAGCCGTGCAAAGGTGGTTGTTATTGTCCTGATGATTAATCCTTGGAGAGAAGACATGGGTTAACACAGCCTTTGGATTTTCAGAACTGGTGGGTAGGAAGCAAGGTAGAGAGCAGCTTGCACCCCCTGCCAACTCTAGGTTCCCTGCCAGTTCAGCAGTGACAGGGTGTAGATGAGGAGCTATTAAACAGACTGCCCTTTTCTTCACTGAGGCGCTTAACTAAGGCACATCTCTGGCAGCAAGAGTTGTGCCGAGGAGGCCAAGTTTTCATGGCAGCTCAGCTGTCTCCTAGCTTTCTGGGTAAGTCGGTTCCTTTCTCTGTCTCATTTCTACTTTAAAATGGAAATGATGATCATGACTAACCTGCCCAGCTCTTTTCACAAAATTGGTTACGAGCTTCCAAGGAAGTAATGAAAGGTAAGCACTTTGAGACTGTCTAGGAGCCATGCAGCTGGGAGGTGCAATTACTTTGCATGGAGGATGAGAAATAGAAATAGAGCTAATAGCTCCTTCCTGTCTCTGTGCAAATTCGGAGCCCCCAAAGGCCTTTACGAGAGCATTTATATTGACACCTCATTTTAAATAAAGTCTTTCCCTTAGTTTTTGGTTTTTGTTTTTGTTTTTTGAGCAGAATCAAAGCGAAAGTGGTAGAGAGGAACCTTCTGATTTACTTTGCAAAGTCATATGTTTCATGGAACAAACAAAACATGTCAGGTATTTAATGCGGCTGTTAGATGCTTACCAAAAAGGTGCCTGATCAACTACAAAGAACACGGTTTAAAGTCAAACATTTTGTATTCATGAGGACAGCAAATGTGTGTGGTGCTAAAGTGATTTAGTTCAATTGACTGTTGGCTGGATGACTGAGCAAGAATATTGAGGCATTTAACAATGTTGATGGTATTCAGGACAAACATTTATCCTCTAGAGGACAGAATTTGATGAGGACGATCAAATGCAACTCCAGTTTCTCAATTATTTATGATTTGAGACCCCAGTGCTATTCATCACAGCTGGTTTTGACACCATTTAATTATTCAAACTAATCAGCTACACCTCTGTAAACTTGATCTGACTTAAAATGGGCTTTGCTGCATCAAGATCATGCCTGTTAACAAATCCTGGGCATCTGCACCCTATTTCTATCCAAAAAAAAAAAATTACTGTGGCTGGGTTTTGTAGGCTGTATTAAACTGTATGTCTTAAATATTATTAGCTGGTAGTTATAAGAAGGGAGTGGGGAGGGCAGGGAGGAGGGAAGCATTGTCTTACTGTTGTCATTTCAAAATCTTTCCTGGTTTGAAAGATCTAAAATCAGAGCTATTCAGAATAGGAAGAATATCCTTTCTTTAAAGAACAGTGAGGTAGCAACATAAAGGGGGGCTGGGAGGGGGCAGGGAGATACAGTATAAAAAGTTACTAATATATGGTCATCTTCTAATTTAGGGAAAATCTGAAGTATTTAAAACCAGTAGCATTATTCCTCTTTGATGGCTCTGCTAAAAAGGAAAACTGACAACAGGATATATAAGACAGTATTAACAGCTGTTTTATCCACAAGAGATAGGAATAAGCTCTAAAACAAAGGTCAGGAAAAGAGATCTTGTGTGACTTTTAAAACTACAAAACAAACCTTTATGGAAAGAGAGTAGTAACCTCAACCCCAGATTTCCAGATCTTTTTATGTGGAATGACGATGGCTGGCATTTCCTTAGGTCCTCGGTGTCATCCCATGAAGTGGGTGCTGTTCTATTGTCCCCATTTTACAGATGAGGAAATTTGATCCCTGAGAACACTGAGGCTTTGGGTGACTCTGTTTGAAACAGCAGAATTACATATTTAGACCAGGGCTTTCTGAAGCGAGTCTACATGTTTAACTTTGACACCCTCCAGACTTTCATTACAGTGTCTCATAATGAGCTGAAGTCAGAAGAAGAAAAAAACCAAGATTACCAGTGATTGCCTAAAACTGATCATGCCACTGAAGGGCCAACACTTGCCTTGGCAGAAAAGCAGGTGGGAGAGCAGCCAAAATAAGGAGCCCCCACTAAGACTACTAGGAGCCCCATTACGTGATCTTTTTGGTCTAGAGCCTTCCAAGATCACTGATAATCTGACTTATAAAAATCTTAAAATTAGTCAACGAATCATAAGATGATAGGGAAATACCCCATGATAGTTGATATTTGTCCATTAATAGGAAACACAGCAACTCATCTAACAGTTAGGAGTACCTGTTATTCTCTGGACATCATGTACTATACAAAGATGAAACTGCACTCAAGTTCAGTCTGGTGGAGGTGGAGGCCAGAGTGTTCACAGCTGAAGTAGACAGAGGGCAAAGCAAGTTAAGGGGAGGAGTGCAAAGGAGAAGAGCTGCTATGAATTTTGGCTGGGTATTTGACCAGAAGTTCTGTTTGCCCCATCTTGTTTAAAAATCATGGATGGAAGTGGGGGGGAGGGGCAAGATGGCGAATAGCTGTCATATTTTCAGAACTTTACTGCTTGGAGGGAAATGAGAAAAATGACTCACTGGCAATATTGAGTCTTTGTCTAAAGGTGATGCTGAAAGCAAGCTTGTTGATCCTGTCAGATAAATGTTGGAGACTGTGAAAAGCTGGCGACATTCTACCTCTAGCAGATTTTGCAGTCACTGGAAATAACATCAGTCCTTGTGTCAGGATAGTGTTTCATGACTCTGTTCCCTCGGCTACCTGAGCTGACTTCAACCTCAATCTTCCCTGGCCTCCACAGGCATAACCCAGGAGGCTTCCAAAGGCGCGATGGTAGCGTAATCTTTCCAAAGGAGGGAGCTGCAAGGCTCTAGGGGGCGACAGAATTAATAGGCGGGGCTCCGGCGCCTCACTAATTTAAAGGCTGAGCGCAGAGATCAGGCCAGAGGCCTAATCCCCCATGACGAGATCCTTGGGGCATCACCTCCATTACAATTAACTCCAGCTGAGCTAAATTTGGGCCAGTTGCTCATCTTAAATCAAGAGAACAAAGCGTTGTCCACCTGAGCCCATGTGCTGAGGGACCAGTGGCCACAGTCACTTTATGTCCAGTGCAGACTTCTAGTGTTGCCCGTGACATAATCAGGAACAGAGGTGTAAGGCCGCCTTCAAGATGGATGGCAGAAAGCGACCCTGTAAAGCTTCCTGAGCTTCAGTGACAAAATGTCTAGGTTCGGTCTTAAATGTCTTGAAAAAAAAATTTTTTTAAACCCTTATTATGAAGAAAACCGTGGTTGGTTAAGTTGAGCTTCTTACCAAGAGTAGGGGGATAGTGAGTTTGCCAAATTTCACACATTGTATAGAAAACCATTATTTTATAGACCTGCTATAGTGTGATAGGCATTGCGATGTACACTCCAAAGATGGGCTGGCTTTCTAGGGCAGTAAGGCAGTGGTTTTAGAGAAAGCCATCTGGATATGGATAGCGGAAGAGAAGGACAGGCATTCCTAGCAAGGTAAATGGCAGTGAAGGAAAGATGGGGAAACCTTCTGGTCATTTCAAAGGCACAGAGTTAAAACTGACTGGATTTGGGCAGGGAGTTGGTGAAAGACAGGATGGAAACTTGAAAACCTGGTCAAGCAATGTGGAATCTATCCAGAGGTTTCGGAGTAAGAGCATAAAGTCAAAGCAATATTTGTAGAAAATCAGTGTGGCAGTTGTTTGGAGCCTGAGCAGAGGAGAGTGGAGGCAGAAAGATATATCGTGACCAGCACCTGCATCCAACACTGAAGCACCGGGCTGTAATCATGACCTACATTCATCAGTCTTCTGTGGGACAGTGCTCTTAACACAACTGTAGGCTGCCTGAACTCAGACTCTACGTATTGGGTCACCAAGCCCAAACTATTGTCTTCTCTGCTTGCTTTGTGAACCTGAGTAATCTGAAAGATTTCTCAATGTGTTTTCATTCAATTATTTTTTCGAATTGAGCAAAAGAGTGGTAGAACAGTATGTCTCCACATTCCCTTTCAACAACCTCTCATGTCAACTCCAGGCAGAACTGATGTAGCCTGTTTTCATCTCCTAAGAATTCTGAGTATATCAACTTTAGTGGTTGGTTGCTTGGTTTTTTGTTTCACTTTATTTTAAATCTTCAGTTTCCAGTTGGCTCTAATTGTATGCCTGTTAATACTCAGAATATTCATTTTGAGAATTCCAGCTTTGTTATGTAGACAGTAAATACATACAAGCTTCAATCTTAAACTGTTTGTCAGTGCTGAATTAGGTAACTTTCCTGTACACACTCCATCGGCCAGTGTCACTTCAAAGGATTTTAACACCAATTAAAATCACATTTACTTTGAAATGCCAGTTCTGATGGAGAAAAGCCACTCCAGGATCAGATGATATTATCAGCATCTAAATGAGCCAAGTGGTACTGCAAGGAATTACAGATGGCATTATCATCAAGACAAAATCAGAAAGCCTTAGGCAAACCCCTTGGGTTCTAATAAAATCAGATTTAACATTATTTATGACTATTCTTTGTTTTCTGCCATTCACATAATTGGAAAAGTGAAATAGAGGCAACGGATCAGACCAAGGGTTTTAAATAACAAAGAGTTTGATTGGCCATATTGAATGACTGCTTTAAACAGTGCAGACAGCTGCTCCCAAGCAGTCTTGGTCAATTGCATTATATCATAATAGAGGCTCAACCTCAGTCCATAGCTAGGGTGGTCAGATTTACACAGTGGGGAAAAATATCAACAAACAAAGCGAATCTTGAACAAAAGCACTAAAAGCTGAAATCTCTCAGCAGAAGATATCTCAGCAACGCAACCCTGAAGAGGTACACACCGGAAGTTTGACCTTCAAAATGCAGAAACAAAAGGAAGTCAACTTATTTCAGGGTTTTATGTATAGACTGGATTCGTGTCTTCCAGACTACAAATCTATTTCCAAAGGTTTTCTGCCCCTGAGTATAGCTCAGGCTTTCAAGGCAATTCTCAGAGGCCAGCTCCCCAAGTATGCTGAACATGGCTCTCGTCGCTATGTTCTTGTAGATGTGAAGATACCAGACTCATTACTTGGTGCCAAACACTTTATCTTATTTCAGAGAAAAGAGCCATAGGCAGCCTTAGGCCCCTTTAAACCAGCATTTGTCAAACCATGGGTTATAAACGATCGTAGAATAGAAAATACCAGAGTTTATCACATTTAGTAAGAGTAAGAAAAAAGTAAGAGTTGTCATGATACACACTTTTCCCAGAGAGCTGTGTTGAATTAATACGTGTGGGGCTTTTTGTTTTCTTTTTTCAATGGACAACTGGGAAGGGCCACAGTTATGAAAAATTCAATATACAGCAATCAATAAGAAGGAGTCCGTGCATACGGTGTCTTGGATTAATAGTGGCCCCTATGTTTTTATACCTTAAGTTCTTTGAGAAAAGTGAGTTCCTCCGTGGAGAGAAGAGAGGGGCTCCTCACTGAGAAGTAGTCTGTGCATAAAAAAGACAGCCAGTTCCTTGTTTTCATTATGCCTAATGTAAATACTGTAGGAAACATCCGTAATTGCCATGTGGCTCCTTTGTGAGAAAAAGTCTGCATGCTCCTACACATCTGCTACGTGTAAAACATTTCTCCTGATAATTTTGTGTCACTTTGCTCCTGCTCTTTGCGGCAGCTGTGCACTGCTAATGACTTGCCTTATTAGTTAGCTCCCATATTTTCTTGGGTTTGAAGCACACAGGAGAGAAAAAAATTGACTTTTCAACAACCTTGTTCTAGGCTAATGGATGATGTTTCTGTCCATGGCAAAGAGAGTTACTTCTTCCACTGCTGTTTTTCTAAAGAAGGGTAATTTAAATAAAATTAACGTTCCCAAATAATTCATCAGAGACATATATTTGAGCCAGATATGACAACTGATTGGGCTGTATATTAGTGTCATGTCAGGACTGAGTCTTTATAGTTAATTTGCTGTCTGACAGTTATAAAATGAAGCTCTATGACCTGTAAACATACTACAAATCATGGTGGAGATGATACATCTGACTGGAAATTTCTTGCTCATCCTTTAGGACTCGGAAATTATCTCGTCTCCCATCTTCCTCCATGCTCCCATCTTAGTTTCTTCAGGCCTCTTTTCTGTTAATCACATTTGACTTTCATTATCTCTTTGCATGTTTTTCTCGCGCATCAGACTTTGACATATCCAAAAAGCGATATTGTTTTGTAATTCCCATGCCTACGTCAGAATCTATAATAAAGTGGGTGATTGATGAGTTAGTAAAGAATGAAATGCTTTTATCTTGTTCCCATCCTTCACAGGTTTGTCGTGAATATGTCAGTAGTAATTATTTCTGAAGTTGGGTTTGGGGAGGTAACACTGGCGGTGGCTTGGGAGGAGTAAGTTATGCTTTTGGGTGTAAACAGTTACTCTCTTTCTCCAACCTTGTTGTTCAACATCTGAAGTGTGTCTAAAAATCTTTGAAATCTTGCTGTTTTCTTCACTAGGAAGTCCAGCGCTGTACAGCTGATATGAACATCACTGCAGAACATTCCAATCATCCAGATAACAAGCACAAAAACAGATACATCAATATTTTAGCATGTGAGTACTGAACTTTGAAACTCTCTTCAACTACGAGGAAATGAAATCTTCATGCTGGGTGTAAGCCGGAAGCCGAGCAATCAGAATCAGGATGCCAAGAGAGAACTACACTTGCAAGTTAACCTCGCATTAGCCCGTCTTCAACAGTGTGTAGGAAGAAGTGGGGGCATTTTCTGCCCCCTTAGTCTTTCATGAAGCTGTCAGATCTCTCAGTAAGCTTAATAATAAGATGATTGAAAGAAAGTGTCCTGAGCTTCATGGTTTTCACATGGAATTGATTCTACATCCAGCGCCGGGAACCAAAATTTTAATGTCATGTGGTTATCTTGACATGGCTTTTAACCAATGACAGCTAAGTCTTTTAATACACATAGTAGAAATTCTGAGAATTGAATCAAATAAGTTGGATTCAAAACCCACCTTTCCTAAGACTAGGGAATTGGTCTGTACCTTCAGTTACGGACCTCGAGTCCCTGTGGCCCCCATGTTTTGTTCTATCCCACATATTGCCAGGGTCAGGAGGTTCAGGACTCAAGTAGATTCTTATGGCGCCTCAAGGAATCCCTCAGAGCACCAGCTACTTCTGTGGCCTGAATGCCACTTTTCCTAGACACTGGAGCTTGGGTCACTGGCAGATAATGTTGTTCTTTGACATTAAGGGCAGGAGCGCAAATGTTTACGGTTAACATGCACGGTTTGAAGGAACACAGTACACAGAATTTTATGTAACGGTGCATTTAAATTGCACCATTGAACTTTGAACATTACTGTAGATAGTTTTTAACACTGCAGTGAGGTAATAAATGCACATCCCATATAGAATTCACTCATTTAAAGTTGACTTAAATTTAAAGTAAATTTCAGTGATTTTTTCGTTATAGTCACAGATTTTTGTGTGTAACTGTCACCACTAATTTTAAAACATTCTCACCACCCTAACAATAAACCCCTTTACCCATTCGCAGTCACTCCCAACCCCTCCCTTTCCACAGTCCCTAGAAACCACTTTTCTACGTTCTGTAATGTGCCTATTCTGACATTTTATGTAAATGGAATCATACAATATGTGGCTTTTTGCGGCTGACTTCTACTTAGTATGATGTTTTCAAGATTTATCCATGTTATAGCTTGTGTCAGTATTTAATTCCTTTTTATGGCTGAATAATACTCCACGGTGTGGATATACCACATTTTGTTTACTCATGTATCATTTGATGGACATTTGAGTTGTTTCAGATTTTTTTATTATTACAAATAATGCCCCTAAGAACATTTGTACACCTGGTTTTGTGTAGTCATATATTTTTAATTCTCTTGGCATTGTACTTAAAAATGGAGTAGCTAGGTCATATGGTAAGTTTATGTTAACATTTCAAAGAACTGCCAAACTGTTTTCCAAAGTGGCTGCTGCACCATTCTACTTTCCCACTAGCAATATATAAGGGCTCCAATGTCTCCACATCCTTGTCAACACTTGTCACTTTATTTATTTACTTATTTTATTTTGGTAAGAGCCATCCTAACAGCTGGGAAGTGGTATCTCACTGTGGTGTTGATGTGCATTTCCCTAGTGATTAGTGATGCTGTGCATCTTTTCCTGCGCTTATTGGCCATTTGTATATTGTCTTTGGAAAAAATCTCTATTTGGATTCTTTGCCCATTTTTTCTTTTCTGAAGACATTTTTTTTTATTAGTTTCAGGTGCACAAAATAATGTACTAGTTAGACGTTTATCATTCATATCCCTCATACAGTGACAACCCCGCTCCCTCCATCCACTACCCCTCTGATATCACACACGGCCATTACTTTTCCACTGTCTCTATTCCTAATGCTGCACTCCACTTCTTGTAACTATATACATATGTGTGTGTGTGTGTGTGTGTGTGTGTGTATGTATGTATATGTATAAATTATAGTTGACATTCATTATTGTTCAGCTTCAGTTTCAGGTATACAGTGCAGTTATCAGGCATCTATGTCGTCCCTGAGGTGGTCTCCCTAACGAGACAAGTGTCCATCGGATACCCTACAAAATCTTTACAACGTTATTGATTGCATTCCTCAGATTGACTTTTGTAACCCCGTGGCAATCTTGTGGTTACCGATTGTGCTTTCTAATACCCTCTCCTTCCCCCTTATCCCCACTTCTCCCCATCTAGCAATCTCAGTTTTTTCTCTATATCTCTGAGATTGTTTCTGATTAGTTCGTTCATTTATTTTTTTCTTTAGATTCCACATATAAGTGAGATTATATGGTATTTGTCTTTCTCTCTCTGATTTATTTCACTTAGCATAATGTTCTCTAGGTCCATCCATATTGTTGCAAATGGTAAGATTTCATTCTGCTTTATGTCTTTGTCCATTTTTTAATTGGATTACTTGTCTTTTTTTTTAGTTGTAAAGTTCTTTATACATTCCGGATGCAAATCCCTTATCAGATAGAGAGTTTGCAAATATTTTCTCTCATTCTGTGCATTGTCTTTTCATTTTCTTTATGGTATCCTTTGAAGCACATATTTTTTAAATTTTGGTAAAATCCAGTTTATCTATTTTTTCCTCTCGTTGCCTGTGCTTTTGGTGTCATATCTTAGAAATCATTGTCTAATCCAAGATCATGGATATTTACACCTATGTTTTTGTCAGAGTTTCATGGTTTTAGCTTATATTTAGGTCTTTGATCCATTTTGAGTTAATTTTTGTAAATGATGTGAGGTAGGGGTCAACTTCATTCTTTGCATGTTGAAATCCAGTTGTCCAAGCACCATCTGTTAAAAAGACTCTTCTTTCCCCCATCGAATTGTCTTAGCATCCTTATGGAAAATTAACTCACCATGAATGTAAGGGTTTACTTTTGCACTCTCAATTCTGTTCCATTAAGGTGTATCCTTATGTCAATACTGCACTGTCTTGGTTATTGATGATAAGTTTGTAATAAGTTTTGAAATTGGAACCATGAGTCCTCAAACTTTCTTCTTTTCCAAAATTTTTTTTGAGTAGTCTGGGTCCCTTGTGTTTTCATATGAATTTTAATATCAACTTATTTCTAAAAAAAAGTTGGGATTTTGATACAGATTGCATCGAATGTGTAGATTACTTTGGGGAGCATTGCTATCTTAACAATATTAAGGCCTCCAATTCATGAAGATGGGATGTCTTTCCATTTATTTAGGTCATTTTTTATTTCTTCCAACAATGTTTCATAGTCTGCATTTTATAAGCACTGCACTTTTGTTAAATTTATTTCTAAGTATTTCATTCTTTTAAATGCTATTGTGAATGGAATTGTCGAATTCTGTGTTCAGATTGTTTATTGCTAATGTGTAGAAATAGTTGATTTTTATATATTGATCTTGTGTCTTACAATCTTGGCTGAACTCATTGATTAGTTCTAATAGTTATATTTTGTGGATTTCTTAAGATTTCTAAATACAAGAACGTGTCATCCAAGAATATAGTTTTACTTCTTCTCGTAAATAAAGTTTTAGAAGAACCTCAAGTCATTTAAAAAAAAAAAAGAGTATTTATTTATTTCAGTTGTCTAAGAGAATGAGGAGGTAAAAGACAGAACAAGTAAGAAGAATCAAATTTTTTTTTTCTCTCCAAGTCTTTGAATGAATTGACTCTGGCAGGCAGTATTTGTTGTCCAATGCAGTCAAGGCTCATGTTGCTGAGGTTGTGTGGACTTGTCTATCTATACTTGTCCATCTATATGGATAGAACTCATTTCTATCCATGTACATCAGGCAGGGCTATGTACACATATGTGCCTTGAATATATCCACACGCATCATTCTCTCCACCATAGCAACCTTTACTTCTAGTGACTCCACTGCCTTGGATAAGAAGAGGGAGGAAATCAAAGCAACTTCTTCTGTGTGATGTGACCAAGTGTCATGGTATTCTGCTGGAAAACCACCATCTCCGGTCAGGTGTGGTTATGCTTTTACAAGTTCATTTCTGGTTTTACTTTCACAAATTGGAATTCCATGTGGTTTTATTTTCATAAGTTCAGAGTTGGGTTTTGGTGTTCTCTTGGCCACTTGGTCAGATTCTGGGCATATCAGCTGTCACATTGGTCTACCCCTATATTAATGCAAAGAGTAGCTTGGAAATGTCATGGAACAAGTAAAATTAGTCCAGGAATATGCCAGAAAAACAATGTAGGACAAGCCTTCTCTTACAGAGCCATCACAGCTTTTAAGGTACGTGTGGATGCCTCCCCCCCACCTCCTCTACTAGTAGCCATTCTACTACCTCATTAATTAAATATGAATTTTGCAACTTGGAGAATGTGTGTTTTTACTTGTCAGTCTGAAAAATAACAATAGACAGTATAATGCTGCGAAGGCAGGGCAGTTTGTTTCCAGATGCCTTGGGAGAAATTTTTCATTTGGGGCATCTCTGTTCATATCAGCTGTAGTCTGAGAGTTCGCCAGAACTACAAAAACAATTCACAGTTCCAAGAATGTAAAGAGTATATCAAAACGTGCTTGATATACTCTGTCGTTCATGTGTAGGCTAATCGATTTTTTGGACTTCTTTTGGCACTAGCCTTTTTTTTGATAATTTTTTATTTTTCAATTACAGTTGATATACAATATTATATTAGTTTCAGGTGTACAACATATTATTATATTATATTAGACATTTATGTAACTTACAAAGTGATCACCTCAATAAATCTAGTACCCACCTGAAACCATATATACTTATTGCAGTATTAATGACTGTATTTCTTATGCTATACTTTACATCCCCATGACTATTTTGTAACTACCAATTTGTACTTCTTAATTCTTTCCGCTTTTCCACATACCCCACAACCCTCCTCCCATCTCGTAACCATCAAAATGTATGTGAGTTTGTTTCTGTTTTGTTTGTCTTTGTTCTAGTTTCCACATATAAGTGAAATGATATGGCATTTGTCTTTTTCTGTCTAACTTACTGTACGTCCATCCATGTTGTTACAGATGGCAAGGTTTCATTCTTTTTTGACTCAGTTACATTCCATTGGATATACTATGTAGTACCTCTTCTTTATGCATTCATCCATTGATGAACACCCAGGTTGCCCCTGTATCTTGGCCATTGTAAACGGTGCTGCAATGGAACATGATGGATATATATGTCCCTTTGAAGTAGTATTTCGAGTCTTTTTGGATAAATACCCTGAAGTGGGATTACTGGTTCCTTCTTTGTCTCTTGTTATAGCCTTTGTTTTACATTCTGTTTTGTCTGCTATAAGTATTGCTACCCCAGATTTTATTTTTGTTTCCATTTGCATGAAATATCTTTTTCCATCCCCTTACTTTCAGTCTGTGTGTGTCTTTCCATCTGAAGTAGGTTTCTTGTAGACAGCATACGTAAGGGTCTTGTTTTCTTATCGATTCCACCACCTTATGTTTTTTGATTGGAGCATTTAATGCATTTAACTTTTAAAGTGATTATTGACAGACACACAGTTATTGCCATTTTATTGCTGATATTCTTTATTTTTTGTTTGTTTCCCCACTTCTTAAAGAAATCCCTTTAGCACTTAATACTGGCTTGGTGGTGATGAGCTCCTTTAGCTTTTTCTTGTCTGGGAAGCTCTTTATCTGTCCTTCAATTTTAAGTGATAGCTTTGCTGGGTAGAGTAATCTTGCTTGTAGGTCCATGATTTTTTAATCCCTTCTGGCCTGCAAAGTGTCTGTTGAGAAATCAGCTGACAGTGTTATGGAAGCTTCCATGTAGGTAACTACCTGCTCTTCTCTTGCTGCTTTTAGGATTCTCTCATTACCCTTTGAAATTTAAAAAATGATGTGTCTTGGTGAGAGCCTGTTTGGGTTCATCTTGTTTGGGGCTCTCTACACTTCCTGTACTTATATGTCTATGTCTGTCACTAGGTTAGGGAAGTTTTCTATCATTATTTCTTCAAATAGGTTTTCAATTCCTCAGTCTCTCTCTTCTCTTTCTAGTTCCCTACAATGTAAATATTAGTATGCTTGTTGTTGTTCTAGAGGGTCCTTACAAAATCCTCTTTTTTTTTTGGATTCTTGTTTTCTTTTTGCTGTTCTGATTGGGTGTTTTCTGTTACCTTCTCTTCCAAATCACTTTTTCAGTACTCTGCTTCATCTAGTCTGTTGATTCCCTCTAATGTTATTCTTCACTTCAGTTATTGTAGACTTTATTTCTGACTGGTTCTTTTTTATGTTTCCTATCTCTTTGTTGAAGTTCTCCCTGAAATCACTGAGCATCCTTATAACCAGTGTCTTGAACTCTGTATCTGGACGATTGCTTGTCTCCATTTTGTTTAGTTCTTTTTCTGGAGCTTTGTTCTGTTCTTTTATTTGGGACATGTTTATTTGTCTCCCCATTTTGGCTGCCTCCTGTGTTTATTTCTATGTATTAGGTAGGGCTGCTGTGTCTCCCGGTCTTAGTAGAGTGGCCTTACGTAGTAAGTGTCCTGGGGGGCCCAATGGCACAGTCTCCCTGGTCACCTCTGTCAGGTGCTCCAGATGTGTCCCTTGTGTGGGTTATGTGTGCCCTCCTGTTGTAGTTGAGCCTTGGTTGCTGTTTGTACATCTGTGGGAGAGAATGACCCTCAGGCTGATTGGCTGTGAGAACTGGCCATAGCTACAGTGGAGGAGCTGTGGTGCAGAGGCCGACTGTACGGAGCAGGATTCGCTTTAGGAGGGCTCTGGTGCCTGCCCAGAGTATGTCACTGTGCCTTTTGGGTGTGTCATCCCTAGAGGTGGCCAGGTGATGCTCCTGCTTGGTCTGAAGCTGGCCACTGGCCACGCCAGCCCTGGAACCCTCTGAGAGGGGGGCTCACCACAGGCCAAGTTCAGTTGAAACCTGTGCCCCGCCCAGGGCCACCTGGCATGAACCACAGAGCAGTCTGCAGATGGCTGCCACCCACGCTGGACTTGGAGGTACCTCATGAGGCCAAGCTGCAAACCGATGTCGGCTGTCACTAGTGCTGGGCTTGGGCCTGCTCAGCAATTGGTACGGGACATGCCAAAGCCAGATGCTACTTGTTTGGTGTTTGTGAGCCTTTGAGAGATTTTTAGGAAAGTCTGCAGTAAGTCAAGGCAGGCCATTTGTGTAGAAAAGCCATTAGAAGCAGCTTGGATGGGCCCTAAAGTTAGTTAAGGGGAGGGGCAGGGGTTGATGAACGTTGTTGGCCCAGTTGGTGGAGACTTAGATATGGCAGCCACCTGCATCTGCATGCCAGCAGGGGGTAGGGATCAACAAAGGAGCAGTGGCTTCTGCAGCACTTCTCTCTGGCAGAAAGCTGCCTCTCCAGACCTTGTTCTGAAGCCCTACAATTCAGTTCTTCCATTTATGTCCCTGGCATCTTTTGAGCCGCTGCCCCAGCACACGAGCTCAGCAGCAAGTGAGTCTGTCAGTGAATAAGTCTGTGCACTGTCCCTTTAAGAGGGGTGCCTGGGATTCCAGCTGCCCTCTATCTCAGCCACAATCTCCACTGGTTTTCACCGCCAGAAGTTATGGGGACTTCTCTCTTGGGTGCTGGAACCCTGGAATGGAGAGCCTAGTATGGTGCTGGGTCCCCTCACTCCTCTGGGGAGGACCTCCACAGCCAGATATCCCTCCCGATTTTTAACAGTTACACATGAGTGTGTGATCAGCCCTTTCCATCTCTCTGCCCCTCGTAGAGTCTTCAAGTGGCTTCTTTATGTCCTTAGAGGTAGGTCTTTGGTTCAGCTAGGCTTTGGACGATTCTCAAAGTTTTGTAGTTTAGTTGTAATTTCGTGTGGTCATGAGAGGAGGCAAGCCCAGCCTTTACCTACTTTGCCATCTTGACCTGAAATCCTCTGAACCAGCCTTTCATAATCATGAGTATAAACAAATGTAAATTGGCTTTTGCCCGTTTCTAGGTAAGGAAAAATAAAATTATGATCTCAGCTTCCTTTAGTTTGTTATCCTAAAGTTACAAGCTCAGTCAGTTGGGCAACTAGAGGCACTTAGCATCATATCCGTTTTGTTCATAAGTTAAAGTTAAGTGGATCCTAAAACCTGATCATTGACTCAGATTCCTGCAATGACATTACTCTTAGAAGCAGTTTTAGTTCCCTCAATTAGGTTCTGTTGGAGTCGTGGGGAGTCCAACTGAATTTAGCAATGGAATCTTCTGAAAATAGAAGTTGTCAACTTGATATAATAATCATGCTTTATGTTTCTATTAATGGGGAGGGTATAGGGGTGTGGGTAATGAAAGGCCTTGTATTGGTTTTGAAACATAGGACAAGGACATTTTGGAGGGGTGCAATTTGCATGAACTAATAATGACCTCAGCATGCATTTTTTGGGCACTCACAGGTCAGAACCTGAGGCAGAAGTATCCCTATATTTGTGCAGTTATTTTGAATGCTGTATCTTTTAATTTTTAGTTGTTGTTCCAAAAGATTTCTCAGGGGGCTTCTGGGAGACGCTACATTACCTGTTTGCTTTATTTTGTGCTTCAGAATGCTGCTAGTTTTTGAATTATACATTATGGTTTTTCTTTTTCTTTTTTTTTTCTTATCCTCTGTAGATGATCACAGTAGAGTGAAGTTAAGACCTTTACCAGGAAAAGACTCTAAGCACAGCGACTACATTAATGCAAACTATGTCGATGTAAGTCAAAAATGTTTTTATAAACCTGTTCGATAATTGAAGAGTGCCTCAGAGACTGTTGAATGTGTTTTAATGATGCACAGGGCTTACACTAAAAACACAGCCTATTCAATATGGATGGCACTTGAATTATTAACTAGTCTGTGATATTGCTTTCATCGTACTTTGTGCTGTGTCACCTTTGAAGGGTTACAACAAAGCAAAAGCCTACATTGCCACCCAGGGACCTTTAAAGTCTACATTTGAAGATTTCTGGAGGATGATTTGGGAACAAAACACTGGAATCATTATCATGATTACGAATCTTGTGGAAAAAGGAAGAGTAAGCACCTTTTGGCTTAATATGTTAATCGTGTATCCTTGTTCAAAAAAATATTTATGGAGTACCTGTTACAGGTAGGAACTTGACCAGATACAAAGAGTTACAGAAATGAAAAGTGTCCTCTCTGCCCTTACCTTGCTTGTGGTCTAGGGGGAAAGAGAACTACCCACTTACAAGAGTGGATTAAATGTGATAATAGAGATGAAGAAGGTATTATGTGAATGCTGGAAAAATGGATGAATGTATCTTCTAGTACAGATATTTTATAAAGAAACTATATGAGGTGAGATTTGAACGATGTTAAGAGGAGGCTGAAAAGAGAAGGAAGGGCATTCCATGTATGGTGATAGAACAAAAGCAGGGAAGTTGGAAGAAATATAGTTTAGTCAGAGAACTACTAACAGTTCAGACTGGGGGAATTAAACGGACTTTAAACACCTTGACCATCATTAAGAGAACCTTTTTTAAAGATAATACTTTAGACTTTGTTAGAAAATGAACTTTTAATACATGGTGCTAATTTAGGCTGGAATAAGGGCTAACTTCCAGGTTTAGTACTCAGAATCACTACAGCTTCACTTTGACTGTGGAGTCCCTCTTTGCCTCAGTGACCCAAGCTGTAATACGAATATTCTGTTACTGGTAACCGAATGTGGCCCGGCCTCACTACAATTCCCTTTATAACATGTCCTACCCACATTTCTTATAGGTCAAGCATACAGGTTTCTCTCTTAGGCCCTCTTTAAAGTGTATCATGTGTTGAAAGATGATCATGAATAGTAGGCCTATTTCTCAAATGAACTTGGCCAAACTTGTCCCAAGATTAACCTCTTCAGAGGTAATGCCTGCCTGTAAGACGTTCAGCCCCTGTGTTCCTTTTCCTGTCAACTACATGGTGATATTACCTGTGTTTTAACTCTGTCATTTGAAATTACATTATCAACAGTACAGTTACGGCAGTTGCAGTTTACAACGTGTTTCTTTTTGCAGCGAAAATGTGATCAGTACTGGCCCACAGAGAATACTGAGGAGTATGGAAACATTATAGTCACGCTGAAGAGCACAAAAGTACACGCCTGCTATACTGTTCGTCGTTTTTCAGTCAGAAATACAAAAGTGAAAAAGGTACAAAAGGAATTGGGTGGGCTGCCAAGGCCTCTCTTTTTAAAACGTGTATGAAAATCGCTGTACAACCAAGGCCAATTCTCAGAACCAACTTCGTTTTAAAAAAGTATCTTAAAGCATTTTTTCACAACTCTTTTGATTGACATCAATGTATTGTGTGAAAGATATTGGCAAAGCACATAATAGAATTTAACTGGCCTGATTGAGTTCTTTAATCTCTTCATGAAGAAGGCTTCATATTTTTAAAAAAAGGTCCTCTTAGGTTTTGATAACCAGTAAATATGGAAATATGGCAGCATCTGTTGATTTAGCTTTTTAATTCCAATTTTCTGAGAGCTTTAAAGCGTTGTTTCACAAAGTGTGTTCTAAGGAATGGAAAATGCTTGCAAAATCAGATTTGGGTACTTAATGAGGTATGGAAAATGAATGCTGTGTAACATACGTCCCTGCCCTTAGAAGTGTATAATGAACACAGGTGACCAGAGTGTTAGAGTTAAGAAATCTATTTAACTTTGTTTTACCTGGTGTTTCTTAATGTGACTTAACAATAAAAACCCTTTCTGTAGAACTGTTAACATCCTGAGAATCACACCTGGTGGAAATGTTGCTTTCAAGTTACCTCAGTTTCTCTTATTTAAACTCCATTGTCCTATAAAGACTTACATATCATTATGGCAGTGCTGCAAACTCGAGATGATCATGAAGAAAATGTAGTTACTCTACAGAGCCTTGGGAATGATGGCAGTTGTTTGTAGCATTGGGTCTTAATTTTTTTCTGAGTCTTGGACATCTTTGAGAATGTGGTAAAACTGTACCCTTCCTGCCCCAGAAGAATTCACATTTACTCAAATTATTATGTACTATTTCAGTGACTCTGAAGCCCATCTCTGGTCCAAGGGTAACAGTCCTTTCTATGTACAGTTTTTTTTCTGAGAACGGCAGAAGCATATGAGAATCAGTAGCCCCGTAGTTATCTGTGTTCTTTGTAATAGAACTGTTAGTTGGCTCAAGCTAAGCAATAACCAGTTTATATGTAAAAAACCCATAACTCAGGGAAATCCTTCACATACTTAAACACGGCCCACGGACTCTCATTTTAGAAACAGCTTGTGTCAGGGGAAGAAGTCAAATAGGACCTTTACGTATTCGCACACTCACAAGAGGATGAAATAATAAATGAAAGTAAGAAACAGGAAAATGAGAGTTAACAGAAGAATTAAGAAATAAAAGCCATCCAGGGCTTTTGTAGCACCAGGCCAAACACCGTACAAGCTTCAGTGTTGATTTATTCATGACCCTGAGTCATCCAAAATTGTTTTTAGTTTTAGAGTTATTGGTAATAAGGAAAGACGTATCCCAGCAAGTGATCTATTGAGAAATTTTTCATCCAGAGTAGTCCAAATGTAAAAAGTTCAGCCACTTAAAGGAAAACCACTCTGAAAAATTCATTTATGAAGGTGACAGATACATTTATTTTTGCCTTTGACTCTAAAGATTGAGACTCGTTAGTCACAGAGGACGTTCCCCACACTTCCAGGGCCTGCACAGCGGCCGCCAGCCTGGACAGCGGGACAAGCAGGGAGTCGTGGCCCCCGGGCGAAGGAGAGCAAAGCAGTAGGGCCTTTGGAGCTAGGGCAAGAAGTCAGGAAATTCTAAAGTGCTCTGGATGGTTCCAAGTCCAAAAGACTGACATTAAGCATTCATTCTTGGTACAGTCTTAACCCATTTTCTCTTCTGAAAGATGTCTGATACTTCCCATCCAGCCAGGAAATGTCCCCATTTATGGCATGAGATGGCCACAAAGAGGAAATCACGTGGCCCAGGAATGGTAATTAGGGCGAATGAGATCAGAGCTTCTGTTTCCTTAACATGCTTACGTTATTTTTATCCAGAATGCCCACACTCAGCTTCAAGACGTCTTTTTCTCACCCTTCTCACAGGGTCAGAAGGGAAATCCCAAAGGGCGTCAGAACGAAAGGGTGGTGATCCAGTATCACTACACACAGTGGCCCGACATGGGAGTTCCCGAGTACGCCCTCCCTGTCCTGACTTTCGTGAGGAGATCCTCAGCAGCACGCACGCCGGAGATGGGCCCTGTGTTGGTGCACTGCAGGTAGGGCTGGCGTCTGGCCCTTCTGCCTGGATTCGGCACCGCAAGTGGGCGGGCCGTGGAAGTGGGCCTGGAAGCTTGGCCCGCTGTGTCCCTGCTACTGTCTTGTTTGATTTAGAGACCGAGTCTTCCACTGAAAACTGGGACCAATAAGACCTGTTAGGATTATGTAAAGTAACTGTATTCCCATGACGTGAAGAAGTCATCTGCTGCTTCTGGGGTTACAACAAAAGCTAGTCTTTGGCAATGAATCTCTAGTGTTTATAACATCATCTTATTATTAATAAAACCCACATTGTTTGTAGGCTGCTCCTAATATATAAAAACCTGACCTTAAACACAAGTTGAGAGCTTTCCACACTAGAGATTTTGAGTTTTTATATACAGCGTTTCTGTAGGGTTCCTCTAAATAATAATTATAAAATGTATGAAAGGACTTTATTTTCAGTTTTTTAGTTTATACGTGCTATATAAAATACCTTTTAAAAAGCCTGGGAAAGCCTTCTACAAAGCCTATTTTCTGTCTACCTTAAACAACCTTAGCTGGTTATTTAAAACTGCTTTCATTGTGTTGCATCTGTAATTGCATTTTTAGCTTTTCTTTTTCCATTTTGGTATTCAAATGAGTATTGTTTAGTCTGTGATTTATGTTGCATAGCTACACAGCCCGTTCGAAGCACTGCTTTAGGGTGTTCTTATACTACGGCAAAGTTCTTTCCAGAAATCGGAGCCGTCTTTTGTTTCAAATCCCATGTGAACTCTACATTTTTGCCAACCCATTTAGGAATCACTAAAATAGACATAAATGTGTATCAAAGAGCTTAGGTATCAACTGAGTTGTGTGAGGTGAACACATTAGGATTCTGCCTAAAGAAGCTTCCTATCCCGTATGACAGAACGTAGATCTTCCTCAGTATTTTCGTTTAATAGCATAAATGTGAATAAGAGGCCACATTTTCCAGATGTGGTATTCTTATTCTATACCGGGATAACTAAAAGAAAGTGCCCCTTTAAATAGGAACTTTCTAATACTGAGCAGGCTGGGGGAGTTGGGCAGAATGGGAGGTTACTGAAAGGCTACTGGGCACTCCCAGAATCACAGGGTGAGGTGGAGAACGAGGTGCCTGCCCAAACAGCACGTGAAAACTCCCTGCATATTTGCCTCAGCAGATGTGGTCCTTGGGTAGAGATGGCTGCTGCCAAGAAAGACACCTAGTGGTCCCTTGCTTTCCTGAATTGCATCCTTTGCTTGAGCGGCAAGGGAGGCAGAGAAAGCAAGTGTGTAACCTTAGTCTGCAGCTCTTATGATAAAAAGGTAGTCTTTGATCCCCATCAAGACTGATGAGATGGGAAATGCACTAATAACCTATCGAAACAACAGGGTGATTTCTATGCTCTTTAGAGATTAGGTTGTAATTTGTCCAGTCCGCGTTCACAATGTGATAAAGCAGAAGGCACTAGTGGAGTGTCCCCGTGTCTTCCAGCGCTGGTGTGGGCAGGACAGGCACCTACATTGTAATCGACAGCATGCTGCAGCAGATCAAAGACAAAAGCACAGTTAATGTCCTGGGATTCCTGAAGCACATCAGGACACAGCGTAACTACCTCGTCCAGACGGAGGTAAGTGGTAGCGGCCAGGGCGCTCATGAGACTGGAGCACATTCTTGAACTGAAAGTGGAACGATATTGAGGAGACAGCTTCATTCTCGTAGAGCTTAAAGGAATTTACAGGTTTGTATTAGAAGATAGCCTGGCCATGATACTATCCTTTGGTTCATCCTTTTCCATTTCTGTGTGGATCTTAAATTTGGATTTCTCAACAACTACATGAGCACTTTTGTAGCCAATACGGTTGTATGTAGGGCTGTGTTCAACGCTATGAAGAGTTAAACATGTCGTTTGACCTGAGAAATACATGTGAGAGTTACTCTAAAGGCCTTCACTGAACACACATTTCTTCACTGTGTGCTGCATTGAACCTACTGTGTTAGGCATGGTATGGAATACAGAACTAAACATAGTCTCTACCCCAAAACAAGTAATGGTGGGTAAGCCAGTAAGTATTGGGGCAAACCACATGTAAATGCTTAAGGATTCACTGGGTGGTGCCTGTTAGGGGAAGAGCTTATCAAAGGTAGGTTCTGTGAATGGGATAGAGGTGACTGCCCCTTAACAGCTGTCCCCAGTGACCGCCATGCATTGGACCTTTTTAGGAGCAATACATCTTCATCCATGATGCCTTGCTGGAAGCCATTCTTGGGAAGGAGACTGAAGTATCTTCAAATCAACTGCATAGCTATGTTAACAGCATCCTCATACCAGGAGTAGGAGGAAAGACACGACTGGAAAAACAATTCAAGGTAGGCCTTCGCATACATGTCTTTGGTGAAATAGCAAGAAAGTAAAGAAATGCCTTGAGTTGGGGGAAGGGTCATGTTTTTTTGTGTGTGAATGTATAGACTGAAATGGATTAATATTTGTACTCCTCACGTAACACAAAGAAACATAAAGTTCCGTCTATGTATGCACTGTTGGTATCCAAGTAGGACTGCTCTTGTGAGCAGTTCGACTTCTTACGACTTTATCTGAACATAAACCTCAGCCCCTGACCACAATGGGCTAAGCTTTGAATTAGTCGTTTCAGTACAAAAACTAGCCCTGGCATTTTTTCTAAGCTAATCTACCTTACCCTTAATAAGAATGGTTATTGTTGACATACTGTCTTAAAAATAAAGCTATTTGAAAGACTATCCTAGCAGATTATTTAGAAACTAGTAGAAAAGAGTTACTAAAGAATATTAGAGAAAAGTTAACTTTCCCTAAATGGTTGTTCTTCTTCTTTGACCGGGGCATGCACAAGTTGAAAGGCAGCTAAGGTTTATATGGCAGTGACTTCAAGTAAAGGTGAAAAGAGAGACTATAAGGACTATTAAAGTAATTAGATCAGAAAAGCTGAATTATCTCAAAGGATTTATGATAACTTTCAACTGTCTGTCTCTCCAATCACTAAGTGCTTTCCTATTCGTCTCTTGGTCTTTTAAATTCTGTGTTTTTTTGCATATTGCTCTATATGTAACTTCTCATTTTGTGTCAAGATGGAAAGAAGGAGATGAATCTGTACAGTTTTAGTTTTCATAGTAAAACTTTCTCATAGACTTTGAAACCGTCATTTAAATCTCAGCTGAACAATGAGACTGCCAAGCAAATAAGTGATATGAAATGAAACATAGATTTAATTTCACTGAGAATTCAGTCATAACAGTTTCAAATTTCTAGCTCTCCTTTTATAACCTCCCAACTACTTCTCTAAAAGTCATTTGAGGCAATTCATAGTGGGGACATAGTGTCTCCTTTTAAATGTTTCAAGTGAAATTCTTAAGTACCAACATCTCTTAAATTCTGCCTTTCTGTATCATCTCTGCAGTATATGTTCACACATCCTTTAAAAAAAAAACAAAAATTCATCAAAGAAATCAGTTTATTCCATTGGGAATCAGGTAATTGCTTCTTTTACAGACACTAACCACTTTAGAATTTAAATAGAAGGAAAGAAACAAGAATCAGAAACTTGAAAACTACATCCCAGGCCCTTGACAGTAATACTAAAGCATTTGGAGGAGACCGTTCCCGTAAACTCTAGGATGGACCAAAATATGGACAAAATGCTTCAAACAATTTATAGCAATGAAAGAATAACCCAACTACTAGGCTAACTATTTATAACAGCCTTAGAACAATGTCAGTTCTAAGAAATTTACTGAGAACTTCTTAATCTTTAAGAAATGTGATTGGCTCTTATTCCCATGAAGCAGTCTTTTCTAGTGTAGACCCACCTGAGCTCATGGGCCTATGGGGAATTACACAAACAAAATTTACAGAAGCAATGACATCCACAGAAAAATCCACACTGAGTAAATATCTATTACTTCCGTAGTACCTGTCATCAAGGAGCTTAATACCTGATAGCAGAAATATGACCAGCATACCAACAACCATTGAGAGAAGTACCACTAGTGAAACACCAAAAGTGTTCTTTGGGATTTAATAATGTTTCTGTTCCTCAGTAATCTGATTACTGGTATTTTTTGCCAGATCGTCAAATGCTATCAGTTATACCTTTTGTTTGTTTGTTTTGTTGTTTTTCCACCTTTATTGATATATAATTGATATGTAACATTGTATAAGTTCAAGGTATACAAAGTAATGATTTGTCTTCTGTATATATTGTGAAATGATTATCATAGTTATGTTAGTGAACATGTCTACAACTATACCTTTGAATGAAAACTAAAATGTTGCTTTCCTTGCAGCTGGTTACACAATGTAATGCAAAATATGTGGAATGCTTTAGTGCTCAGAAAGAGTGTAACAAAGAAAAGAACAGAAACTCTTCAGTCGTGCCATGTAAGATCTCAAAATCAGTTTTACTTGGTTGAGTGTGCCAGTATTTTTTGCCATTCTTGGATCTTTATACATTATGTAAAGAAAAAGGCAGCTATTACCAAAGGGAACGGTCTTGTGTAGGACAACTGGGGCAGTTTGATGACGCTGGGAGGGCTGGCTGCCAGTGCCAGCAAGCCTCTGCATCTGTGTGACATGAAATCTAGCTTCAGTTCAGTTCACCTCAAAATTCACCAATTACGTTACTTCTACCCGGTCTTAATTTAAAAAAGGAAAGTGTTACCACTGTGGCATTAACACTCCTTTAAAACTTTGAGGCCTGCGTTAACCTGCACAAGGAGAACTACACAACTAAAGTATTGTGGCTATTGAGATCAAAGCACTGTCGATAGGTGGTGACCTTTGTATAACTAACTCGGGACCCCGCAGAGGACGCCGCGTGCTCCTTACACAGGCATGAGCACCGGAGAGAACCTACTGGAAACACCACTGCCCTGTAAGCCCTTTGTGGGGAGAAAGAGATGGATAAAGGGATGGCAGAAGAGCCAAGTAAAATACACTGGTACAGTTGTAGGAATAGCAAACCAGAGAAAAATGGTATCTGAAACCCTCTGTCGCCTCTGCACAGGGCATTAGTGATCTGCTGTGAAAACCTCTCCCACAGTAAAATTTTATTCCTGTAATGCCTATGTTCTTCTGGAAATGTGTGGCAAAATTTCATTCTGCCTTAGCCGATAACACTTGAGCTTGGTTAAAAATATAGTGAAGTCTTAAAAGAAAAGAGAACCAGGGGGGTATATTCCTCGCTAAGTGTATCTGAGAAGTGCCGTTGGTTCTATGTGTATAATAAGGCAATGTGGTGTTTTTGTTTTTTTCCATTTGATAGCTGAGCGTGCTCGGGTGGGTCTTGCACCATTGCCTGGAATGAAAGGAACAGATTACATTAATGCTTCATATATCATGGTGAGAGTCAACAGTTAATTATAAATAAAGTCAATTAAACTGCAAGGTGCTAAAGAGCGGATACCACTTATGTGACTGATTTCACTTTTCAAATAATTTCTCAATGTGTAATATCAAAATTATAGAGATTTCTGTATCTTGAAATTGCTAACAAAAGACATCTAAATCAGTGGGGGGTAGAAAAATGCTTGTTAAGGAATTAATTTTATTGTTAATTTCACCCATCTAATCTTTGAATAAATGTTGAAATTACTGTGAAGTAAAAACAGCAGGGGTAACTGGAAGTGAATTGCATGTAGAGAGAAAATTGTCTACACTTGTTAGCAGACGTACATCTAAAAATTAGCCAAATGCACTGACTGCCTTTTTCAATTATTTTAGTACCGTCAAAACAATGCTGTCTTAATTCATGAATATATTTTACTACTGCAAAGTTAGAATAAAACACTCATAATCACTGATTTGTCGTCTCCCTCACTGAAGGGCTATTATAGGAGCAATGAATTTATTATAACCCAGCATCCTCTGCCACATACTACGAAAGATTTCTGGCGGATGATTTGGGATCATAATGCACAGATCATTGTCATGCTGCCAGACAACCAGAGCTTGGTAAGTAAAGCACATCTGCTCTATATTAATGAGCCTGTGGGGCCATGAGCATAAATTACTTTGATACCTTGCCACAGGGCCACAGTGTCTGTGTATGTTCGGGAGGGAATTTCGACCTCTCCTCTTTAAGTCTGTGTAGATTCCTTCTGTAGTCTCACAGTTACCACCCCTATCAGTTCTAGCACTTGATTCTCTAACGCTAGTTATCTCTCCTCAATTGTACTGTACATAGCAGTGTGATGAAAGGTTTTGAAAAGTCCCTTTTAACTAACCTCATTAATATATGACCTTAAGCCGACCTCTTAGTTGCTATGTCACTTTTGAAAAACATAAATCATAGCAGCTAACACTGGAGTACGTAACTGTGCTTAAGACTCTACATGTAGTAACTAACTCATTCAGTCCCCACTACAATTGTATAACACGATACTATTGTCATCTCATTTAATAGCTGAGAAAACTGAGGGGAATAACTTGCCCAAGGGCATACACAAATAACTGGAGTCAGGATTTGAACCCGAGTCACCATCTCCAGAGCTATTGCTTTCAATCATTTTTTGCTCTAGTGTATGTCCCACCCTCATCATAAAAATGTTTCCCACCCTCACCCCCTAAATTGTATCAAAAGTAATAAGAACGTATCATTCCTTTTCCTCCATGCCATAGGTAAGCCAGCTATGTTACAGGAAGGAGATAAGGAAAGGCTATTTAGTTACAGCTTAAAGGTGTTTTTTAAGAACTTTAGTCCTTCCCTATGGAGATCTCTAAACTCTATAGGAGAAGGGTCAGCATGTTTATAAAAATGAGCTTAAATGTTTGTGCTGAGATCTCTAAGTTTGAATTAGTTGGGTTCAAAAGTTACTGTAAGGACATGTAAGCCCATGAAGTAAAAACAAACACAAAAAACAATGAGGATCTGCCTCCCTGAGTGTCAGATCAGTGAGTTTTTTCATCAAGAAAGAACAGCCTGTGATTGAACCCCTAGTCTGGATGACATGCATTTATTTGACTGTGTGCCAGTCAGTAGGAACTTCTTCACTTTGTCGCATTTTGCTCCAGCTTCAGAATACCAAGGCTGCTTCTGTATGATAGAATGGCAACAAAGTTGAGAATCTGAAGCTAAAAACTGGAGTGTAAATTTTCAAATTAGCTGGCAGTAGGGGTCTATTCTGTTTGGCATGTGGAAATTGGAGGCATTTAGGGTTGTTAAAACGTTCGTTCATTTGTTGGATGAGTCAGTATTTTCTTATTGTCACTTAACAGAGGGCAGTCACCAAAAGCATCTACCCACAAGCGCATTTGCATGGGGAGGCTAGGGGGAGACTGGAGGAAATAAGTGGATAGGTGTTCTGCAAACAGTGTGGGTACAGGAACTGCCCTGCAACGGGTAGTCTCAGCGTCTCTGAGGCCTAAGGATGCCAGTCTGGAGTCATGCCTGTCTGCATTCTCAGCTCCAGGGTCCAAAGGGAGATTTATTGCAGTTTTCCTAAAGATATTGTCTCTGGATTCCTATGTTTGCTTTATTGCTACTTAATACTGTAACTTTACAAGACCACAATTCTGTGACTAGCCCGGAGTCCCAGTACCTCCTCAGAAAGCACCGTTCGTTACAGATACTGAAGCATCTTTGACCTACATAAATATATTTGTAAGCAAAATAACTGCGAGACCAGATGCCTACTGAATTAAGAAGTAGCATTTATTTTTCTCAGTCTTCAAGATGATCTGTTATCCTCTAGTTTATTACTTCTATCCGAAAGTTTTTCTCTGCTTTTCTTCTATCATAACTAAAATCCCTTTGGCAGTCTTTAGCCCAGTCATATCATTTACTATTCATGTTAGCGTCAGAAAAGGTCATTGAGGTAGGTAGTTTCATTATTCCCACTTTTCATATGTGGAATTCAAGGCTAGAATAGATTAATTTATTCAGGATCACATCCAATCCTAAATCCTATGCTTAATCTGAATATATTGGTTATATTTAGAGGCCCTACCCATCATACCTTCTGTTTTTAGTGTCTGTTAAAAGGGCCCTAATTCCATTTCATCTTGGATAAAATGTATTAAAACACATGACAGTTACAGACTTCTTTTGTATAGACTAAACCCAATTGCTGATCTGTTTCCCCTTATGCTGAGCTTTAAAAATAAAAATGTACTTGGCAATAACCTGTATTGAAACTTGAAAGGGTGATAAGTCTTATTGGACTGTTGGCTCATTTCTGATGCAACAATGTAAGAGTAAACAAAACCTTCTTTGTTTTGAACACTATTCAGAGTTATTTCTGACTTCACTAGTCGTATCTAGCATTTTCAGGAAAAAGCCCATAGAAATCTGTATATTATATGCAGACTACAGTTTGCTGTTTGAACTGATTAGAAAAGGGGCAAGGGAGCTTATTGTCAAAATCACTGTATTCCTCCAACCTACGCAACAATTAACTTTTTTGGAGCCTCTGTAATTTTCAGCAATAGAATACAAGTGCCAAGCCTGAATATTTACTTTTAAAATAGATGCACATTTGAAAGCTTCCCTCATTCAAGGTTGAAAGACTTTCTATGTTATTCCCTTTTGAAACCTAACATGAACATACTAACTTTTAAAGAACACCTGGTACTTACCAGCCAACATGCTTCTGAGTGTACAACCTATTTCCAAAAAGGTTCTATCCCTTACCATTTATTAGTAGTGTGAATTTAGACAACATATGGACTTCTTTAAAAATAAAAATGTACTTGGAGTCCTCATCTGTAAAGGCACATGATGAAAATCCCTTACCTTACTAGTATATTGTAAAAATTACATAATGTTTATGAAAGTCCTTTGCAGAATGCTAATCCCCTGTAGAACTGTTATTAACATAATCCATAGGAAATGACAATTAGCATGTCTTAGTTGCTTAAGCAATTGTGAATAATAGGTTACAATTAATTGACCTAAATCCCGGCTCCTTTTTCATTATGACAATTATATTGCAAAGCACTTCTCAACTGGGGGTAGTGCAACCCCTATAGATGCATTTTGATTGTTACCATGACAGGTGAGAAGTGCTAGAAAATAGTTACTGTCACATACGTTTTAAAATAGAACACAATAACCATTGACCTCAGAACGATTAGAGGGGGATACAATTCTATGAACCAAATTTCAAAGATGACATGAGAGATATGGCAAACATAATGAATCGTTTTGCGAGAAAAGTCACAAACCGATGTCTGGCAGCACTGCAGAGGACGTTTTGTTGTTGTTCCCACAGGCAGAGGACGAGTTTGTGTACTGGCCAAGTAGAGAAGAATCCATGAACTGCGAGGCCTTCACCGTCACCCTCATCAGCAAAGACAGGCTGTGCCTGTCTAATGAAGAACAAATTATCATCCATGACTTCATCCTTGAAGCTACACAGGTAACCTAAACCTCGGTTCCTTAGTAACAGCCTTTCTTGGCCCTGGGTCATCCTTCTAAGGAATACTGAAGTAATTTACCACCCCTGAGGCTGCCCAGGCATCGGAGTATGGCTTAATCTTAAATATATACACTTCCCCCTTTTTCTTCTTCCTTCAAATATTTGCTTTCCCAGCTGGATAGGTGAAGTGTAACTAGGTCCTCTGACTGAGCACACATCCAAATAGCTCTGTTGACCTAATTATAAAAACAACATACTAGAGCTCAGTATTGTCTTTGCCATCAGAAATGTAAACCTTGCAATGTGTTACAGTGATGATGATAAGACTTTTTGTTACACATGTTGTGATGTGTAATAACGGCCTTCTTAGGGGGCAGGGAAGAGAGAAGTTGTCTTGTATTAGTAATGTAAATGATGATTTCCTAACCCCTTCCTTTTTTCCTTTGATTTTAAAGATAAGAAGAATTGTCACTTGACATTTTAGTCTGAAGACAGTAGGATTCTGTAATCCTACTCTAATATTTCCCTATCCTGACCTGCTCATTTTTTAATAGCAGGCAGACCTCCCTCGAGTTTTTCTTCTTACCAGGTCCACGTCACTTAATCTGGCATTCTTCAGTCAGCTGTGATACGTGCTTTCTCAGGAGCAAGTCCTAGTGGTTCGATTGTAGAGAGAATGAAATAAATGCATGTTGTATTGGTTGTAGGATGACTACGTCCTAGAAGTTCGGCACTTCCAGTGCCCCAAATGGCCCAACCCAGATGCCCCCATAAGCAGTACCTTTGAACTTATCAACGTCATCAAGGAAGAGGCCTTAACCAGGGATGGCCCCACCATTGTTCATGATGAGTATGGATCTGTTTTGTAATTTTAAAGCATACATTGTTGTTGTTGTTGCATTGCTCTAGTAGTGGAAAGAGAAGATGGATTTTCAAACCTTAACTCCCACCTTACTTCTCATGTGTACCTGCGCAAGGTGATCTGGTTCTCTTTGCATTTTAATTTGCCACCTTCCAAGTCTTCAGGTTCTCCTAGAGGGTCGGTTCTAGAAAGGTGGAAGCACTGCATCTCAGCCTACAGCAGATGTAGGTGCTTTCTGCGGTTTCAACAACATATTCAAACAGTTACATTATTTACATTCATTAAATAGTTACATTTATTTTAACATTCCTGCACTGACTTTTAGCAAACATATATTAGGGAACAAATTTTTTTTAAATATGGTTTAGTTGATTAGTAATAAACAAATTAAACTATTTAAGTTTACAATGTGTTTTGAAGTTTATAGTACGTCTTTGGGATTTAAAGGTAAAAAAATATGAATCTCAAAGAGAACAAGTTGCTCCTGGTGCTGAGATTCTAAGGTACAAGTGGTGTTCAGACCCAGCCCCCTTTCACTTTGATAAGAGGGAAAGGGCCCTACATATAATTTATGGTATATGCATATTTGGAGTCAGACTTCATAGCTGGAATCAACCTGCAGTGGACATAACCCCAGGTTGTTAAGACCCTCACAAACCTAGCTCCTTTGGTCAGCAAATTCTCAGTACGTGTATCATGTTCATTAAACTACCAACTACTTCAATAGCATAGGTATTAATAACTTTGAAAGCAAAGCTTATTGTTGTCTTTTATTTTCCTTGAACTAACGACATAACAGGAAGTGCACAAAGATTTTTGGCCGAGGCCAGCACCTCACTTCAATCCGTATTTGTCTCCTAATTGAAATGACTGGCTGCTTCCAAAGGGTTCTGTGGTCTTTCTTTGGAAGTAGCGACTACTTCAGAATGTTGGCTCAACTTAATTAGATTCAGAATTAAGATGAGAAGAGCAGTATAATCAAAGCTTTAGTTCAATAGCACACTAAGTTAGGTCCCTGGAAATGTGACAACCACCGGCAGTGTTTAAATAGCACACAGACAGTCTCAAAATAACAGGCTAGTTGCTACTGACTATGAAACTTTAGGGGAGGCAGTTATAGCATAAAGGTAGGGCTATTTCTATAAGTTTTTCCCCAGTAAACTGAATCAGATTTTTAAATGACGTCTGAGTTTTACCATGTCCTATCCATTCAGACCAAATCCTAATGTTGCTGTCCCAGTTCTATGACTAATTTGGCTGTTATACTAGTGTTCCAAGGAATTCAGTCCTCATGTTAGTAGTGCAGCTAACCTCCCGTTTCATGGTATGGGAAGAGGGAAAGAAAAAACACCATCGCCCAGTTCGACCATTTCAACTGTTTCATTCATTTATCTCTATTCAGCTTTTGGGTGTGTTTGGGTGTCTTACTCAGTGATTTTTATTTATGCCACATGCTGAATAGATTACCTCTGGAATTAATTGAAGGTAGCTGCTCTTGGGCCTACATTAGAAAAGAAAAAATTAATCCTAAACTAGTAGATCTACAAATATCAGACAGGTGAGCTGGATTAAAACTACCTAAAGAAATGTGTTCATGTCTCCATCCATCATCTTTAGGAGATAAGTGATTCCATAGAAATTATTTTTCCACATTACTCAAGAACAACTTTAAAATTTTTACTCTGAAGGAACACCAGCTCCCTTTCGGTTTCCTCTCACATGCTTTTTGTACCTCTAAATTATCCTTCCCGGTGGCATGCAAACACCTCCTCTGGAGCTCGTCTAAAACCAAACTCATCATCTTCCAGCCTGCCCCCACCCACCAGGTCTTGTTGATGCTACCCATGCTTCCAGTTCACTTTTCAAATCCTTTTACAGTCTGGCCTACGTTACTTTTCCGGCTACCATCCAGTCCTCCACTGAAGTGCTTTCCTACAGACCACCTTTCCCCTGCAAATACTGTTTCCTCTGAGTGCCCTTTCATTCAATACAAGTTCAAAGTCACTGTCTCTGAAACTGTTTCCAACTCATTTCAGAGGTGATCATCAAAATCATTCGCAAACTGTCACATCCTTCCCAGTGCCCTTCCTGTTTGTCATATATTGTAACGACTTGTCCACAGGACTGTCGCCCCCACATTGCTGAGACCAGCAGTGGTCACTCACTATTCCAGTCTCCACTGGGTGGAGCCCAGTGCCTGGCACATAGTGGGTGCTAGACAGATATTGGCATGAAGGGGTACTGTGCTTTAAATTATGATGACTTACAAGGTTTTAAGACTGTGTACCCCTGTATGAGCTCTCCCCAGAGTGCCTTGCACCTTGCTTTTTGTTTTGTCAATTTGCCTGCTTACATTCCACTGTGAACTATTAGGTTGGTGCAAAAGTAATTGCGGTTGTTGCAATTCTTTTTTTAACCTTTTAAACCGCAATTACTTTTGTACCAACCTAATATAAAGCCAATTTACAAAGCTTTTTAAGCTCAAAAGTAGAAGTGAGCAAATTTGGAAAGGAGACCTGAGTGCTTCTGCTGTAAGTCAAAGATACTAGCTGTTAGTGCTCCACCTTCGTGGTATCTATTCGGTCTTCACAGAGATCGTTCTAACACCTGCTTTCAGGTACAGGATCCTGAATGGGACACGATCCTCGTGGCTGTGTACCACGCGGATGGTTTCTAGATACATGACCTAAGGACACAATTCCTCACCAAAAAGTGAACTGATTCTTTCTGAGAAGAGGCACGGCTTAAAAGCAAACTGATTTATTCACTGCGTCCTGTATTCACCTGTTTAAGACAATTCTGTTCAGAGGCTGAGCTGTATCATTACTGACATTTTAAAAACAGAGCCTATGTTTTTACAGAAGTTTGAAAGACAGGCATGATTCTTATACAGTCTTAGGAGCTAATAGTACATTAGACCTTCACTCACTCAGAGAATAGCTTTCCTGTGCAAATACTTAAAGTTAATCCACTCTGGAGATACATCTGGCACCCTGTTGGATCTCACAGTAGGCTGTTTGGGGATATCATAGTGGGCTAATTATATTTAACAGTTCTCAGAGTGTAATCTAAGATCTCTTGGTTGGTGCAGTGGTCTTTAAGCCCCTTCCAGGAGATCCGAGAGGTCAAACGTTTTTTTCATAATAATGCAGAGATACTGTTTTCCTTGTTCACTCTCATTCTGTCATGAATGTGCAGTACAGTTTTCCAGAGCTTCATGCTATGCAATGATCCTCACTCTGACGGCTAATGGAATGTGGGCTTGTACGGTTTTGTGTTTTAACATTTTCCCGGTTCTAATTTCTGATAACAGTAAATATTTGACAAATATAGCCCAAGTAAGCAAAAGCTCTTTGGAAGTTTTCCATAACTTTTGATTTTCTTTTGGTCCTGAGATATTTTATAGCAGATGCAAAAATCTATGGGCTGCCGTCTCCAGCAACTGCTGCCGAGAAACCTCGCAAATCATAACTAATTCATTAAATCCTCACATTTACCCCCCCAGGAGGGTCATTTTTAGGGTCTCAGCTTCACCTGGGAGAAGATAGTCAGAGTGAAGCTAAGTAATACGGACTATGTACACATATCATTGGGTAAGTGTCAGAGCCAGGACCAGCTTCGGAATTGGTGGGGTCTAGTGTAAAACGAAAATGCAGGAACCCTTATCCAAAAATTACTAAGAAACAGGAATTTCCAAATGGCAATAGCAGAGCATTCAACTTAAGTGCACAACCCTTCTGAGTAGGGGGACCGATCACAGCAGGGGTCCCTACAAACCTGCACAGGTGGCACGTCTGCAGCTGGCCCTACCACGTCAGATGCACATCTGTGTAATCCTGCTGGTTAACACTGCCTCCCGTTGGTTTTCACAGAAGCGCTCCTGCAACCATGCCTCTCATTTCCTCACACTGGGGTTTTTTCCTACTTTGTTTCCTACTTTAAATTCAATTACAAAGTTTTAATTTCTCAAAGTCCTATGCAAGGCTTTTGTGTTGCTAGTTTTTCCCCAGAGTTGTTACAGATCCAAGCTTTAACTCTGTTTTCCTTCTTGCCCTAAAGATTTCTAAGGGAAGCTTCACTTGACAGTGACAGGGTTATAACTGGATTGTATGCTTGGTTCTCATTTAAAAAACAAGTTCTTAAAAGCAAAACTATAATAATTGTGAGTAATATGAAATAGTAAAAAACATGTGAATAAAACACTTAAAAACATGACTGTGTATTGAGAACTTAAAGTACTTGCATTTCTTTTGCGATTTCTTTGGAGCACAGACAGGGAAAGATGAAAATAGTTTTTTTCCCCTTAACAGCACTAGTTAAACAAGCATTACTTTTGAGGAAATGGCAACCAAACTACCAAAGCCAGTGAATTTATATTCTAGTCTTACTTTACGTAGCTTATAAATCGCTTGTTCCACTTTTTCACCAAGTCCCTGTAGTTATAAGTGCAAATCTTTGAAACTTGATAAACATCCTTTAATTCTACTTAATTCCTAAACCGCTAAAAGAGAACGGCCTGTATTTTTACAGTCTCTATTGTTTCATATTAACGCTTGGTTTGTAGAAGATACTTAATTAAGTATCTATGTGCTTGATTGATTTGACCTAGTTTCTAGTCATGTTTCAAGTCTCCTTGTGTAGGTACTTCCTTTTAATGTAGGTTCTTATTTAAGAGTGGCTACATATAGGAAAGGCAGTCCAAGGAAAGGCCAGAGTGATCCCACATGGAATGTACACTGCATAATAAAATACCTAATACCTGACTTTTCTATCTGAACAGCTACGAATAGCTTTAAGGGGGAGGTAAGGGGAAAAAAGACCCTGAGTGTAAGGGTTTCACTGGAACAGATAAAGCAAAGGTGAAATTCTTACCTTCCTGAAAAGCATCAGTACCATGCTGGAATGCAACGGTAAACTCAGTGCAATATAGAATCTGAAGAAAGACAACATGATGGATGAGAAAGAGAAAACAAACAGTACGTCAGTTACTAGAGCGATCATAATAGGATTTTAAAGTATGCTCAGAGACCCAAAGGAAGACTGTATGAAATGAATTCAAAACGTATTGTGAAACAGGAACAAAGAAGAGCCTAAGAAATGGAAAAACATAAGAGATATGCTAGCAGTAGAATGAACAAACCTGAAATCAGACTCGGATATGGGCGCTAGATGTACATGTTGTAACACATCTAAGAGGTGATCCCGCGGAGAGATGAGAGAGAGATTGAAGAGGAAGAACTATGGCTGAGATTTTCTGATAACTCATAAAGATGGAAGTTTTTAAACTGACTGATCAGGCTACATTTGAACAATAACATTCAGAGAGGTTTGAATACCACAGTTAACAAGGCTGATCTGATAGTGATATATGAAAGTCTGCACCTCAGATTGTATTGAGAGACCATATAGTCTCTTCAAAGGCAAATGGTTTACTTAGATAAATGGACCATAAATGGAATTTTGATACATTTCAAACTGATACAGGCCACATTCATTCATTACAGTGCATTAATATTAAAAACCAACAATGAAATGAGACCCCAAATCCTTATACCTGGACACTGAAGTCCTTATATCTAGAATTACTTATAGATAATTCATGGGCTAAAGAGGTATTGAAAATACTTAAAATTAAATGAAGACGAAAGCACTGCAGTTCAAAGTCTGGTATGATGTACCAGGAGAACTACACTGGGAGAAACAACATTAGAGCCTAAGCTGCGTGTATTGGAGAAAAGATTAAAAATAAACTAAGGTTTCAACTCAAGAAGCCAGAAAAAGACCCAGATAAATCCACAAAAAGTGCAAGGAATTAAAAGATAAAAGCAATTGGAAGCAGGGAGGAGATAGTAAAATTTAAGCAATAAAGTCTAATAAAAGATACCACTTTGGAAAATGGAAAAGAAAAAACCTACCATTTGTCTGTAGTTATATGAAAATATTTAAGAATTGTTAATATCCTTAGGTGTAATGTTTATTTTTTCAAATCCTTTTAGAGTTTTATACTAAACTATTAATGAACAAAATATTTGGAATTTGCTTCAAAATATCTGGGGGAAGAAGTAGAGATGAGACAGGATTGCCCTTGAGCTGCTGACGTAATTGTTGTAACTTGGTGATGGTTACGTGAAAATTGCTGTACTTTGTGTGTTTGAGCTTTCCTATAATAAAAGTTTAAAATAGAAATATTTTAAAGAATATAAAATAAACATGTGAAACTATTTATAACTCTGTACTAGTAAATTTTTAACCCTAGCTCACAAGCCGCGCACATGATACTATTTAGACATACTGTATGGGCAGGTCTCTGTTCTGAGCCATTTACATGTATCAGCTCAAATAGAAGCTCTGAGATGTTGGCCAGTTACTTCACCTGCACGTGACTTGTTTCTTCCACCTCACAATGAGGGGATCATAATACCTACATACACAGGATTATTGTGAAGATCAAGTTGGTGCATATGAAATACCTAAGAGAGAGCCTGGCAATAGTGAGAGCACACCACACGTTAGTGATTACGAAGAACTGAATAAAAGGATGAGTTCTCAAAATGGTTAAGTCCCACTAAGTCTTGACAGGCTGCATTTGAACACTAACACCCAGAGAGCAGATTTAATGTTAGCTTGATTTAAAGGGAAACAAAAAAGGCCAGCAGCAGAATAGAAAAGTATAGGTCAATTGTATTAGGATATGGATGCAAAAATCTAAATAAATATCGTCCAGTAAAACCCAGTGTGTTAGATTTATACATCATAAAAAAGGAAGATTTATCCTGGGAGTATAGAGCTGGTTAAATGTTACCAAAAATCTCTCAGTGAATTCAGGACATTATTACAGGTATTTCTTTAAAAATTCATAGATGTTGAAAAGCATACAATAAAGCAACACCCATTCACAATCTCCCTCCCCAAAGAAAACACTCTCAGCAAACAAAATGTACAGCATCCTTTTTAACTTGATCAATGTTATTTATCAGAAGCCTATAATAAACATTTTTATTTAGTATTAAAAACATAAGACGTTTTACCATTGAAGAATATAACGTGATACATCCTTGCAGTGATAGAATACAAAACTATTGAGTTCCTAACCAACACAGCAAAAAGCAAAAGATATAAGAAGTATAAAAGTTGGAAAGAGGCAAAACTGGAATTATTGGCAGGCAAAGATGTAGCCAACTTCTTGGAGAAACCACAAATTATTAGAACCTAAAGAGAGATCTGCTGTGTGGCACATACAAGTTCACCATGTGAAAATCTACTTTTCTGTAGTACATCAACTGAAACCAAACAGAAAATGTCATTAAGAGTCCATTCTTTAAAGTGACTCAAAAGTACCTAGGAGTGAACCTAAAATGAAATTAGCAAAGACTATGAAGAAAACTATAAAATCTAATTGAAAGCCATAAGAGATCTGAATAAAGACTTCATGTTCTTGAACAGAAAAACTCAAAAAGATGTTAATTTCCTCAGACAGATGTACATTCAATGCCACCTGAACAAAATCGCAAAAAAAAAAAAGAATTTATATTCTTAACAATCCAGTTTCAAAATTAATATGAAATGGGAAAGGTAGAGGTATTTGGAAATGAGTGTACAAGTGAAAAAATAAAAAATAATAACATGTTTGAAGCACTAAAAACAATATGAAACAATAAATGTAGACAGAGATAGCCAAAACTATTGTGGAATCTTGCTTTACCAGATATCAAGACTTATTAAAAGGCTATATGAATTAAAACTAATGTGACAAAATGAGAAAATAGACAAACTGATAGATGGGCAAAAACAGAGTTCAGAAACAGGCCTGCATATATGAGATTTTATTATATGATTAAAAAGCTGCTCTAGTCAATGAGAAGATAAGACTATTCAATAAAAAATGCTGGGGCAATTGGTTATCCATTGGAAAAAAAAACTAATATCAGAACCTACTTTACATCAAAACAAGAGTAAGATTCAGGTGAATTCATTAAATGTAAAAAATAAAATTAGAACACTGTAAAACTCTAGGCTAGAGAAAGCATTCTCAAACAAGATTCCAAAAATGAATGATTAATAACTTGATTACATCTAAACTATACTTCAGTATTTCACAAACAAGGATAAGAGAAACTAGAGATTGGAAAAAATATACTTGCAACATGTGTCATAGATAATATAACTTCTATGAGTCCATTAAAAGAGACAAACCCAATAGAAAAATGGCCCAAGTATATTAATAGGCAATTTCAGAAGAGGAAACACAGATGGTCAGTAAACAAAAAGATAGCCAACTTCCCTGGTAATCAATAAATGCAAATTAAAACAACAGTAACATATAATTTTGTACCCACCAGATTAGCAAAAGCACTTAACTTTAAAATGATGAGAAGAAACAAATATTCTTACACTGGGAGGAGTATAAACATTTAACAACCACTTGGGAGAGAAATATGACAATATCTTTAAGACGGACAATGGGCACACCTGTGGCCTAGCTCTAATACACGCTGGCACCCCTTCTAACATGTACAACATATGTAAGCAACCTACATGCCCATCCTTAGGGAAATGAGTAAGCCCAGTCTGCGGGCCGCAGCTGAAATAACAAGCTGGATTGAAATGTACTGATACACCTAAGTCTGGAAGGCTGCATCTCAAAGTATAACAATTTTCACTTCCAGAGAGTTTGAAGTTGGGGCGGTGGTTAGGGAGACACTGGTCTTATTTGGATTAAAGATGTAAAACATCTGCAGTGTTTTAATTTCATGTAAGACTAATTCAGAAACTACATATTTAATAGTTTTTAACAGAACAGTGGTCACAGGGCATCTAACTTTCATTTCTGCTACCATGTTTCCCCGAAAATAAGACCGAGCTGGACCATCAGCTGTAATGCATCTTTTGGAGCAAAAATTAATATGAGACCTGATCTTATATTTTGTTAGATAAGACCCGGTCTTACAGGAAAATATGACTGGGTCTCATAGTAATTTTTGCTCCAAAAGATGCATTACAGCTGATGGTCCGGCTAGGTCTTATTTTTGGGAAACACAGTAGAAACACCACCTTGAACAATTTTAGTTAATCCATCTGTTTTCTCATCACTGATATGGAAACTGTGCCATCACAGGTTCCTGTAAAAAATGGAGTTGCCAGCTTTGCCTGATAAAAAAGGTATTTTCTTCTAAGCTTGTGTGTGTGTGTGTAAAGCAAACAACCATATTTTTCCAAGAATTTTATAGAAGGTGCCTTCATTTGGAAAGTTCCACTTCAGTGCCAAAAATAATTACTTAATATGGAACTCATTTTGAGAATTCTTGACTGCCTTTGAGCAATACATTTCCATTTTTATTCATATTTTGTAAGTTCAATTTAGCTGATTGGGATTGTCTGAAAAAAATTTTTTCAGTCTTTCACCTTTCCACTTGTTCAAAAGCCTATAATTAAGGTTCTCTTTTACCTATTATATCACCTAACTTGTCCCCAACATCAAATCTTCTGTAATTCTCACAAGTTTAATACTGAACCTCTCGTTTCATATGAAATATCAAAGTATCTGATAAACCCCTTTAGGAGATCTCACATTCATAAACAGATGTCATCTTTATCTAAAGATTTAGCCTCGAAATCTCACTCCCTGTCCAGAATTTCATTCATTTCTGTATCCTAGAATAAGTGTCACTACAGTCTACTTAGTTTCTATGAAAATATGTGATGGTAATTTCATCCCAACGTACTCAATCCCTTAGTAAGTCTGAAACAGCATTTTTTTTCTTCCCCCAGATATGGAGCAGTTTCAGCAGGAATGTTGTGTGCCCTTACCACCCTGTCCCAGCAACTAGAGAATGAAAATGCTGTGGATGTTTTCCAGGTTGCAAAAATGATCAATCTTATGAGGCCTGGTGTATTCACAGACATTGTAAGTACTTTGCTTATTTAGGAACTCTGTACAACATCGGCTGAAATTTAGGCTCACACTTTAGAGCAGTGATTTTGCCCCAGCCCTCACCCCGCCCCCCAGGGGATGTTTGCAATGTCTGGGGACTTTGCAACAGGAGCTGGAGAGAAGTACTCTGGAGTCTAGTAGGCAGAGCCCAGGAATACTGCTCAACATCCTGCAGTGCATAAGACAGCTCCACAACAAAGAATTATCTGGCCCCAAATCAGTAGTGCAGATGTTGAGAAACTCTGCTTTATCTAGAGTATAGTATTCTCTAATTACAAGACACGGATATTCTGTTACCATAATTTACTGCCCACATTGAGAATTAGTCCCAAGCTAGCAGAGATCAAAAGGACATGAAGAAGGCATAGGTCTTGGTTACAAAGATTCAGAATATATGTTTTAAGTTTCTTAGACAGCATCAACTGTGTATTCTGATTTCTCTAGTATGTTTTTCACACTTACATTTTTAATGGGTATTTCTACGTTGGCTGTTCTTTGGCTCAAAGGGTCTTCCTCTTGTTTTTCAGGAACAATACCAATTTGTCTATAAAGCAATGCTCAGCTTGGTCAGCACTAAAGAAAATGGAAACGGTCCCATGACAGTGGACAAAAATGGTGCTGTTCTAATCGCCGATGAATCCGATCCTGCCGAGAGCATGGAATCTCTAGTGTGATTGGAATCCCGAACGGGCACTTAATTTGTATAACTTCTGAAGATCGAGAACTTTTTTGAGGCCTTTTTTGCCAGACTCTAGGTTATACAATAACCCAGTTACTTTTTTACACTGATAAAAGTTTTGATATTTATTTTTTGCCATTTTATGTCTTAATGGTATTCTACTGAACATTTGCACCTCTGTTCATTTCACCCAGTGAAACGTAATTTCACCTAGTTTGCACTATCTGATCAGTGTTACTGCCTATAATCTAATCCTAAAACCCTGATGTGACATTCCATAACAACATACATGCTACTTTTTAGTTCAGTACAGTGACGGTCTTTCTTAATGACAGTGAATCCTGATTTTATTATTATTATTGCTAAAGCAGTTGCATTCTACTAGCAGGCAATGCTGTATTTTTCCTCAGTCCTCCTCTCCTATTTTGTTTTAGACGTTATTCAATACCGTATTCCTTCTATATTATAATGGAGTGGATGAATTTTTGTTTTCTCTTAAAGAACAGAAGGTTATTGGGAGCTATTAAGAAGGTCTGTCATCCTCATGGCCTTGAAACAGTTCCATTTATGATGGTGAAGATACCAATTAAGAAATTAGAAGGTTTAAGATTTGCTTCATGTGAACATCACTTATTAGTTACAAATTTATATTCATACATTTTAAAAATGCCCAATTGTGTCAAAATAAAGGATATCTCTGTATTACAGTTTTCACAGTAGCTATGTGAATAGTGTGTGTTATTTACATTTTGACTCTCTGAAATAGCTACACCCTAAAATCAGGGCTATCTTTTACAATAGAGAGATGGCAGTATTTCACACAACTGAGTTATGAAACCTTTTAGTGACTCTCCATTAATGCTTCTTGGTTTATAATAGTGTACCTCACAGCAGGTGGAATAATGAAAATTTTACAGGTGTGTAATTCTGAAACTAGTCCTCTAAAATCTCCATGACTCATACAGCAATCTAATAAAAGCTACCTATATAGTTAACATTCTTTTCTTTCCTTTTTGCCACATGTTTCATGATAAATCTCGTAATTACATAGATTCTTCTACTTAGGATTACATTGAAAATACTGTATTAGCAAAAGTCTTAGGACTATCTAAACTCCCACACGTGGATAAATCTGATTTGGAGAGAGAAAATTAGAATCTTGAATAAAAAATGATATCTACATTTTCAAATAATTTTTAAAAGAGAGAGATGGCTTTGTGTGCTTTTGTGTAATTTAGCCTCAAGAACAGACGCACTCCAGTAAAAGAGGCTGATGATCATGACACAGCCCAAGGAGGTGATTCGGTCTAGTGTCTAGAGCCATATTCACCCCAGTACCTAACGGCAAAATTAGGAGCATTAATTAGGAATTTCAGTTCTGTTAGTTAGAAAAAGAAGCTACTTAGATCTGTTTCTTCCACTGCTTGTTTGCTTTAGAGAGACATCTTCTGTCAGCAGTGAAATCACCACCAGAACTGGGCCTGTTAGGCATAAAAGGGTTTGGGTTATTTTTTTTATGTCAATGAACTTCAAGTCTACACTGGCTATTATCATACTATACAGGGTGGCATTAGGACACTAATGATAATCAGCACTGAGGTTCTGGGTATCTTGAGTTGGCTTCCTGTGAAATTTGTCAGAATGGTGTCGAAGGACCAAAGCTGCTAAGGAGAGAGAGGCGACAGGCCAAAACCAGGAGTTCCAATGCACAGGCCAAGTCAAGGGCATTTTCATGAACTACATAACTTGCCAGGGTTAGGCTAATCTGAACAGCCCACTGCTCACAAACTGTATAGGCTAGGCTTGAGAAAACATGTGCAAGTGAGCAAAGTTTGCGACATTGTATGTGCTAGATAATAAAGACACCTTTGAACCCCTCTGTTCCCGTTAGAAGCTCTACCTAACACTTCAGAAAAAGCTTGAACATAGGACACTACAACTGCCAGAATGCTAAAGGGAATCAGGAAGGGAAAGGTTTCAGATCATGGCAAGAGATAGATCAGCTTAGTCAATTAAGTAGATTACTTTGGTTGTAGAGAGTATTAATATGAGCTAACTCTTTCCAGTAGTTGGCACAGTGGACTTTACTTTTAGAAGTAATGTTCGAGTTGGGGTTCATGGTCCCTCAGTAATTTTTTTAGTAATATGAAAGTAAACATTAGTTTGAAGACACATAGCAAGTATTCCCTTCTGTGCTATTTACAGAGGGAATATTATATTACATTCATCGAAATGCACACTCTCCAACACAAATTCTGAGACAATCTCTTACATGGGTATCAGAATCATGACAAAAGAAAGGGACCACTGGTAAACAGAATAGAAACGTTACAGGAATGGTTTAGAAGTTCTCTGAGCCAACTGTATGTCTAGAGCAGGCTTGAACCACAGTACAAATCCTGACCCACAACTGGGAGCAATCGCTATTTGCCCATCTTGCCGAAGTGACCCAAACACACTTCCCGGAGGAGAGTTCTATACAGCAGTTTCTCCCTTTCACCAGAGAGTATGTCCTCGCTACTATTCATTTATTATTGGCAGAAACATCATTGCATCTTTCCAGAGGCAGAGTTTCAAAGATGGTGTTTTCTTTGAGACATGAGCACGTTGCTTAACTACATAACAAGGTGATTACCACTTGCACTCAGGGGGAAAGGAAATAGCAAATTAATATGTGCTATTTTATAAGATAAACTTATTGGGTATATGAATTCAGCTCTAGGTAAACAGAATGCACACATCATTCAAAAAGGGAACTGCAATGATCAGACCGAGTGCTGGACATCAGAGAAAAGACACCTTATTTCTGTCAGGAGAACGCTTTCTTGCATCCAAAAACTACAATTTTTTTTTATATAAAAAAGTTAACTTCTGAATTTCAAGAAGATTTTCCTAATTTTTATGCCTTGGAGCTTTTGGAGTCTATTTCAAGTTGAAGGGTCCAGCAAGGTCAGGGAAGGGTACGGTGTTCAAGATCTGGCTGTTGGAGTTTTTAGCCCAGAGTGACATGTTTAAATCAACAGATACACTTAATTATTTTTTAATGACACAGCACAACTGCCTTGTTATGAATTTTTCTTAAATGCATATAGACTGTATTTAAAAATTAAAATATAGATACCAATTTACCAAAGATACATATTACTAATTCTAAGCAAAAAATATGACAAAGAAATTCAGACTCATCATTATTTAAGAAATAATCAAAATGTAGTTTGTCTTAAGAATTTAGCAGTTATACTGGAAAACGCATTTCAACTCCTATGTTCTAAAGTGTATGTTCAAATGGTGCCAGTGACTTTTTATATGAAGGGAAAATGCCTGCTTTTTGTTTTTAAAAAAAAAAACACTGTAATTTCACTTAACCCTTTGCGCTTTCCCTTAATTGCCATTTAACACACAATACTGGCTTTACTTATCTCTAGAAAGAAGGCATGATACAAATAAGAAAGGATTGTAATAATGATATTTGGCCTCTACTTTGTCTTAGCTGTTAAACTGTTTTTAGTATTTTTGTTAAATATTTGCAAAGGGAAGCATTTTCTACAGAGGATAATTAATTTCAAGAAAAATATCTTGAGTTTTAAGAAATAAAAATCTCCAGAAAAGGAGACAGCCAATTTTATAAAATGTCACAACTCTCCAACATTTGGGGTAGTGACTCCTTTTTTGTTAGGACATTTGAAACTAGCAAGCAGCCATTGTTTCTAAAAAACAAAAAACAAAAAACTCAGCCTTCATGTTGATTCCTCTTTCTTTCACTTCATTTTGAAATAGCTAAAATCATTAAAACTGTAAATATTTTGTTGCTTGGATAAGCATCTTCTGGGAACTTTGTATCTATGGTATATAATCATAGAATTTTATATTTTCATATAAAGCTAATTTTTTTCTAGTTTCAACTCCGTCATAGTTTTTTCTTTTTTTTTGTTTTTTTTGTTTTTTTTGTTTTTGTGGTGGATATGTGAATTTGACTTTCCGTGTATTGAAGTAGCAACAACCATCTTTGCATTCCAAGAGAATCCAATGTGTTATTTCTTTGAGGCAGTGATTGTGAAAGTTGGCATTTCTTTTTTAATTCCACGGACCATTTGTGCAATAGGAATTAGACATAGTCACTGAATACATCCGTTGCATTGACCCATTTGGAAAAAGTGGTTGTTTTTTTTTTTCAATATGTTCAGGGGGAGGGGTTTTGTAACCTGAAATTTTTCCTTTTCTTCTGTTTAAAACTATATCAAATCATTCTATTATAGTGTTATTTAATATGTAAATTGTATTGCTATACATAAAATAAAGTATGGTTTTTGATGTATTCATTAGTGCCGAGCATTTCTATGAAAATGTATCCAATAAAACCAGGTTATTCGTCTCCCTTAACAGACCGCATTTATATCCACTAACACTTCATCTTAGTTTCCATGGTAGTGAAATGAATATTAGGAGAAAACCAAAAAGAAGTATCTTTTCTGAGTTCTTCCTCATTTAAACAGTAAACAATGACAAAGTTTTACCTACATACTGAATCAAACTTTATTCAGAGTCTGCTGTTAAGAATTACTATTTTCCCCAGTGTATCAACTAGATTTGTAGCAACTTCTTCCTCTTAATATTTGGTATGGAGGATAAAGGATATCTCCTGGAAAGACTTCTGGAGCATCTGTGAAATATATATGAGCACTACAATTGCTTCTACTTAGAAGGAATTCTGACATTTCCAAACAGGGGTCCTGAAATTGGCAGCGTTGGTTCCACCATTTTCTTTGAACTTTTAGTGGCTTCACATTCAGGAATTCAACGCTTAACTATCAGAGCTCCAATTTTTCTTTCCATGGAGATTAAGAATTGATACTTCATTCTCCCTAAGAAACTGGAAATTTAAGAAACGAGATACTGGTCTTTTCCAGTGGTGTCTGGGAGAAAGACCAATTTCAGCACAAATTTCTGATGATATAACCATAGCCTTTCTCAGATTACCCCCATGAGAACTCAGTACATACTGAGTATACCAAAGGTTACAAACTGACGGCCTGTAGATCGTATTCAGGCCACAGATGTATTTTATTTGGCCCATGATTTTTAAAATTCATATTTCTAGTAACCGACATCTGAAAAAGGAAAACTTCTACATTAAGATTCAGATTTCAAGCTCCTTTCACAAACTTGGGTGGTGTTACAATACCAGGCCTGTGTTCTCACGTGGCACTAACAAGCTGGAAAGGAGTAGCAGTTGGCTGCCCCTTTTGGGTGAGGCATGTAGTCTCCAGTTCACCAGAGTCTACATATCTTCCATCGTCTTTTGTCTGCCCATCGTCAGCCATTTAAGTAACCTGCCTGGATCCTTATGAGCACAAGAATTTTCAGACCATCTTCCATCTCCAGCTGCAGCAGAGGTATTTACATGGGTATTCCATCATTACAATCCTAGGAAGCCAGCATGGGACAAAGAGGGTTCCTACATTCCTAACTACTTCTAAGTCCATCAAAGGTGGTCCCATACAGCAGCAGCTTTGAGTGTTCAAAATAATTAAACTATCCAGAGTCTAACTAGACAAGGACGCTTCGTTTCTGCCACCAAGAATGGGGCAAAGAAATGAAAACAAAAGCTACTGACCCCCAAATCCATTTACGAACAATTAATTTACACTGTTGAGGACCTTAAGATTTAGAAACAAGTCACTACTAACCGTGTCTGGATTCAGAGACAGGACTAAAGACATTGGTTTTATTTCTCCCTGTGTTGGTGAAATAACAGAAGGCATTAGAAGGTAGGGGCAAAAAGTTGGGATCCAGCAGGGCATACAATTGGCTTTGTGATTATGAAGTTTGGCAGAGAGATAAGTAGACAAGCAGGTTATCTGAACCTAATAATCATGTGTTGCTTAAAAACTGAAAAATAGGAAATTAACTATCTGATTTATGGCAATGTGAAATAATTCGACTTCTATAGTTATTGGCCTATGACCTTATTATCCTCCCTACCCCACACCCTCCAGTACTTCTGCACGGTGTAAAGTCAGGCTTGGTGGAAATAGCCAATGGGCCTTGCACAGCTTAGGAGAACATTCTAAATAGTAGATATCTTTAGCATTCCATTAGAATTCATTCCATAAGCACTTGCTAAATGCCTACCACAGGCCACATGTTAGTTCTACTCTGTACAGAATGTAAAGTTGTTAGCAGGCATTTCAAGTCAGATGATGAGGCAAAGATAATAATTTAGTCTTAAAAATTAGTTCTCCAATTTATGCAAAAATACTTAATTTGGCACAACAGTAGAGATGATTTTAGGGAAAGAGCGTAAAAGATGGTTGTTCATCATTGTGAACAAACAAGTAAAACTTGTAACAATTGATGTTCCCTAACGTATAGTCTGCTCACAAAATTCTGTTTATTCTGCATTAAATTTGTTACTAGAACTTAGAAAAGTATTTTTCCATAGTGAAAAAAAAAGTTAAAGAATGAGAACTATGGAATCAAATAGCCAAGGGTTCCAGGCAGTTCTGCCACTTTACTGGACAGAATTGCCCAGTAATTTACTGTGTGATTTGGGGTAAGTTAATTCACTTTTGTATGCCATTTTCCTCATGTGTAAAATATAGAAACAAATGTTTACTTCATTGAACTGCTCTGAGGAATGAATAAAGTGATTCATGCAAAGCTCTTAGGAGAGTCAATTAATATTAGCCATTATAACTATCCTATGATCTTTTTTGCTTTAATTGCTTAGCAGACCTCTTATCAATCATGAAACAAAAAGTCAATGACCTTAGCTTGCCCAATTAAGTAGTAATACTGAGATATTTCCTTCACTAATGAGGAGTCTCACGGCATCCAATCAGACCCAAGGGAGGTGATGGGGATGAAGACAGACAATGAGAGCAACCCATATATCTTACTGTCCAGAAACAAAGTGTAGAAGCACGGAAAGGACAAACATAAACAATGCCCCAAAGCCGTAATATTTCTCTAATGGTTTAAATCTCTCAGTGCATTCAAAGAAAGTTTATTTTAAAGGAAAAGCTTCATAATTTTAGAAAAGTGAAACAGAAGGCTTCATAATATTTGCCCATGTCAAACGCCAATTGCAGAATACTGTGTACATATGAAAAAGATGGATGTGGTTTCTCTCACTAGCTACAGTGCCCTCGCTCAACCCCCAAACCTTATAAACAAATGTAAACAGTGATAATTCCTTCGTCCTCAACTTTTATCTTCTATACCACTATCACTGTCATTATCAACTGTCATCTTGCCTCATCCTAGGCCTAACTTGGCCTCTGTAGCTGTTCACTAACATACTACGAAGAAGTGGCCATAAATGAGAGACATTTCCTGTTCTTAAAGCCTATGAAGTACATTATTTCAGAGTATCTCACTACATAAATGAGATCATCTGTTTCCTCTGCCAAAGCTTTATTAATTGTTGAAGGCAGAATTAATTAGCATAATAAGTTAAGGTTATTTATCTTAGAATTTGTTCTTTTAATAAAATATATATTCCAATATTTAATATATGCATGACTCATGAATCCTGTAAATGTTTCAAAATTGACCATTTCAAAAAAGAATATGCATTGAGCTATTACAAAAAGATACTAGATGTAAAAAAGAACTTTTCATGGAAAGATGCACAATAACTATGTGAACTTAAACTGAACATATCATTAATATTATTTATTAAGATACTTTTGTTAGGACAAAATTCTCACATTGCTTAAGAATATTTGAACATCCCAGAAGGTTGCATAGGATTCTTTACCTTTAAGCTTTCACTGTACCAATAATCAGATATTCTCTACTAGACAAAGCATTTCATATTTCCCCCCTTCATCTTCTTAAATGCCTCATGTGAGTGTGTGCATGTGAGCACCCAGAATGTATCGTTCCAGAACCATCCCTTGGCTTTTAAAAATTATCCCTGGCTTTTAAAAAATGATAAAGGAGTCTTTGCTATTCTCAAAAGGATTTAGGTCTAACTATCCCCTCAAGTTCTCAACAGCACTGAGGAAAACTTATAAAATGCTGCAGCAGCTAACCCCATCCTCATCTCCCTCAATAGCCCCCCTCTGTTCAGTGTTATAAACATTTTCTGGGTTCGATTCATAAGTACCCCATGTCTCTAAAGAAGGAAGTGCACCCGGCAAGTGCATCATAGCCACTCAGCTGGTCTACTGGTAACATCCCCATCATAGTCTCTATTTCTAAAACATAAACCCCAAACGGAAGACATGGCTTTGTACACTGTAAAAACACTCCAACTGGTAATACAGACAGTCTCCAGAACTTTATGGTTTACTATGACACCTCCACTAACAACTGGGTAAGGTTTTTACATAAGAAAACGTAAAGGACTTACGCCATATCTCAATAATTCAGGCAAAAGTCAACTACAAATCTTGTCAACTTCCCTGCATCTGAAACTCATAACATTTTTCTCCCCTTTGGTGACAACAGAAGTGTCTTTGCTCCTATGTAAGGCCAACCCTCTATCTTCCATCACTTGTAGGTGGTCCATGCTTTGTTGTCCTCCCAAGGACTTCATTTGTATAATTAGCCCTCTTCTCACTTGAATCAGATACTTTTCTTTCTCTACTGAATCATTCATTTTGGTATATGAATATGTTCTATTATCACCAACTTGAAAAAAAAAAACCTCTTAATGCCAAGACTCTTTTGACTGGCATCTCGTTTTGAAGTTTCACTCTGACGATAAAGCTTCTTGAGAGAGTTGTCTGTAGTCATGAGATTTTTTTCCTTTCTTCCATTCTCTCAACATGTTTAAGTTGGGGTTCCTTTATCATCATCCCACAGTTCTTATCAAGTTCTCCATATACTTTGTTCTTTACCCTCAACTCCACTAATTTGTCAGCAATCGACCCCACCACTTTCTTCTTTAAACACTCCAAAAATATTTACACACCAACCACTATGGACTAGGGGGTGTTCTGGGTGCTAGAGATAAATAAAGTAGTTCACAAAATAAAGTCCTTGACTTTATGGAACTTACAGTTGATAGACAACAAATACATAAATAATATTTAACATAATGTCAAGTAAAAGGGCGAAGAAGAAAACTAACTCAGAGAGGGAACAGAGAGTAATGGGATAACAGATAAAGGGGTCAGACCTATCCACTGAACAAAAATATCACAAATAAAGTTTAGAAATTCAAACATCTCTTCATTTCTGTCACGCAGGGATGTCATGTGGGGTCTCTGGTCCCTCTCCCCACATAAGAACACAGGATTTGGTGAGGCCAAAAAGTAACACCCACGGAGCCATAGATAGGGGAGTCATACCTCTATATTCTCGCTGGTGGCTGGGTTGGAGACACAGGAAGCAGGAGCCACACTATCCACTACCTGCCATCCACTTCTCTCTGCCAACCAACCAACCCCACTTGCTATCTGCAATCAGCCATGCTAACTGCAATTCACTCTTGCTAGCTCAGCCACCACCTTCTTGCTAGCCCCCATTCTCTACTAGCGTAGCCACAGCAGTTATATTAGTGGCCAATGAATGGCTCACTGGTTACAGCTGACGGCCATCCAATCACAGCTGATGGCCATTTACTACCTGAGCCAGTACTTTTCCACATGAGGCCAAGAGCCTGGAAACTGCACTCCTGGCTCTGTCCCCACAATTTCTGTAATTTGTGTTGTGATGTTACTTTTACTGGTAAAGAAGATTCTGAGAACCATCTCAGGTCTGAGAAATGTGGCTCCCTTAGGTACTCTGGAGAGTGAAAACTACTTAGGGTTTGAAGGTAGGATTTTTTCTCCTACCTCAATATCTGCTATTTCTCAAGCCTCCATTGTTGGATTCGTTCATATCTGCAACCTCTAAATGCTGGCATGCCATAGGCTTCTGTTAAAATAACTCCTTTTCTCTCTATTTACAGCCTCTGTCATTCCATTCAATCCCATGGAATTAAATATTTTAATATGCCAATAAGTACCAATGTATAGCTCTAGTTCCAACCTATACTGTGAACTCTAAATTAATATCCAATTGGATATTTAACATCTCTATTTATAAGTCTAATAAGGATCCCAAATTTACCTGACAAAAGCACAACTCTGATTTTTTTCCCCCAGATCTACTCTTTCCCTGGTCTTCTACCATCTAAGTAAACAGCAGTAGCATATACGCAGGTAGTCAAGCTAAAAATGTAGCTATCTTAATTTCTGTTTATTTTCTTTTATTGAATAATAAGAAACAATCCAATTTAAAACATAGGCAAAATAGATGAACAGATACTTCATCAAAGAAGATACACAGATGGCAAGTAAATACATAAAAAGGTGTTTAGTATTGTTAGCCATTATGTAAAAGCAAAATCAAACCACAATAAATATATTTATTATAATTAGAGAACTTTAAGATAAGTTAATAGATGGAACCCAAAATGAAAGGCAGAGAAAGAGAGCAGACAAAAACATTACAACAGAGTCTAAGTGCTGTGGGCAATATCAAATAATGTAACACATACATAATTAGAATTCCAGAAAGAGAAGAAAGAAAGGCAGAAAAAATTTTTCAGGAAATAATTGTCAAGATTTTCCACTATTAGTGACACCAAACCACAGATCCTAATGGCTTAGAGAACACCAAGATGGATGGGGGACGGGGGGGATCATGACACCTCGGCATATCATCTTCAAATTGCTGAAAACCAAAGTTAAGAAAAAACACAACACACACATTACTTAAAAGGGAGGAACATAAGAATTACAGCTGACTTCTGGTCAAAAACCATACAAGCCATACAGAGTGACAACAGAGTGACATATGTAAAGTGTTATAAGAAGAAACCTGTCAACCCAGAACTCAATATCTAGTAAATAGGTTATTCTTCCACGATGATTTATGTAAGTGTATAAACTATATTTTCTATTTAGAGCTATACTCTTACAAGCTATTTTTATTTTCCAAATTTTCGAAAGTCAATATTTGGTGTAGCTACGTTTTTCTGGTGACATTCCACAAATATGTTTTCATGACAGCCCAATTAGGAGTTATTAATATATTTTGTTTATGGAAAAGCTTAGGAGATTAGTACAACCCCTATGTAAAACTACTGAGTAAAAACTGAGTTAAAAGTAGCAGAGGGAATGTTATCATATTGTCATACTTGTCTTTTGCTATTAAGATTATGTTGCTTTGTTAGAGTCCAATAGACCACAGAAAACTACACTCAATTTCACATCTGCATTATTCAGCAAGAGAAGTAGAAATGAAAAAGGAAAGATTAGGGCGGCCGGATGGCTCAGTTAGTTGGAGCACAAGCTCTAAACAACAGGACTGCCGGTTCGATTCCCACATGGGCCAGTGAGCTGCGCCCTCTACAACTAGATTGAAAGATAATGAAGCGGAGCTGATGGGCCCTGAAGAAACACACTGTTCCCCAATATTCCCCCCTCCAAAAAAAATTTTTTTTAAAAAAAGGAAAGATTAAATCTGATATTGGAGAATAACCAGTATGTCTTCAATAAATAAATAAATAAATAAATAAATAACACACCGGCACAGTGTCCAGAGAAAACAAAGTACTAGATATTGTTGATTTTGCATCATGCAGGCTATGTGCAAGCCACATGTTATGTGGAGTACAAGGGATAAAAAAGAATATGTTTAACAAGTATATTCAAAAAACATTCTTAGAGAGGTAATGTGACAGAGGAGGTAAACACTGTGGTTGTCACCGCCTTTAATCACATTAAAATTACAACTAAATTACAGAATAATCAACCTGGAGAACCATCTAAAGACTAGGGAAACAGAACTCCTATAACTAAGGATATAAAGAAGAAGCCACTATAGACTGATATGTAGGAGGGGAAAGATGCGAAATACGCTGGCCCCACACCCATGTGTGGTGGTTCAGCATGAGGTGGGGGGAGATATCTTGGGGGCAGTTGTACCCCCTGAGGAGAGAGGGGCCCCAGCCTCACTGGGCTCCCAAGCCCAGGGTTCCAGTGCTGGGAAGAGAAATCCCCACAACATGTGACTGTGAAAAATCAGTGGGGATTCCATCCACCTGGGCAAGACTAAATGTTAATGGAAATCCAGGTGTGCTCTTAAAGGGCCAGACCCTTACTCACAGGCACTCACCCTAAACTCCAGCAGAGGGAGGGAGACTTGGGAAGCGTCAGAGACAAACAGGGAAAGACTGAGTTATGTGGCCTCAGGGCAAGGGCTAGAGGTACAGCCACCATTATGCTGAGACATCCTCCCATGTAACCTACAGGTAGGTGCCATCTTGCGTTTGTTGAGCCCTCCACCCCACGGCCAAACCTAAAACTGCATTGGCCTGGTGAACTCTGCTTGCTCCACCACGGTGACTCCCTGGGACCCCACCGTGCCCAACTCGCACACTGTGGGAGGCACTTTTGGCACTGAGGTAACCGCCCACCCCATGCACTGCAGGAGGCTCTTTTAGCAACAAAGAGCCGGCCTCAGCTTGCCTGCCACCTGAGGCACTTTCAGTGGTAGGCAATCAGCCCTAACCCTTGCTTCAGTTTTCCTTGGACAACTCTTGGGCATCTGCAGCTCTGAGGAGAGCGGTGGCTGGCCTCAGTGTGCTCTGGGCATTTTGCAGAGTAGCCCCAGGTTCAGCACTGGCACAAAACCTGAATCTGCATTAATCTGGTAAAAACTACTCACCCCACCCTGGTGACTTCCTGGCACCCTGCACCACCCAACTCAAGTACTGCCCGAGGCTCTTTCAGAACCTGAGCCTTATGGGAGGCTGGCAGATGGCATCAGGCCTTGGGGTGAACTGAGCCCTGGGATGAGCTGCCCCTGGCCCAGTACTTGTGGCATTTGGCCTAAATTCACAGAGTGGTAGCTCCCACAAACCTCTAGTTACAGCACAGGGAGCGACCAATCACAGATCACTTTGTAGCTCCCACCAGGTAGTTCCAGGCCAGTCACAGGCAGTGGCCTGCATGGATACCCTTCCCTAAAGGGCCCAGAACCAACACACCCATAGGTCAGCTTCAGACCACAAGAGACCACTACCTGATAAGCTCCACAAGTGGCACTCACAAAGGGTGGTTTCAATAGGCACACAAGCCCACAAGGGCAAATCCCACTTTGTGGGGTCAGCCCCACACAGCAGCTCTTATGCTATGGGCATGGCCAATCCTCACAACCAAACCGCCTGAGAGTCAATCCCACCCACCATGTGCCAACAGCAATCAAGGCTCAACTAAAACAGGAGGGCACATGCAACACAAAAAAGGACACTTGTGGAGCACATGGTACAGGTGATCAAGGAGACTGTGCCACCGGGCCATACAGGACACCTACTACATAAGGCCACCCACTGCAAACTGAGAGACATAGGAAATCTACCTAATACATAAAAATGAATACAGAGAGACAGCCAAAATGAGAAAACAAAGAAACAATAGGATACACCTATGGCCAATAGACATACGAAAAGATGTTCAGCATCACTAATCACCAGAGAAATACAAATACAAACCTCAATGAGATATTCACTTCACACCTATCAGAATGGCCATTATTAATAAATCAAAAAACAAGTGCGGGTAAGGATGTGGAGCAAAGGAAACCCTCATTCACTGCTGGTGGGATTGCAAATTGATACAGCCACTATAAAAAGTGGTTTGGGGGTTCCTAAAAAAATTAACAATAGTACTACCTTATGACCCAGTAATTCCATTCTGGGTATTTATCTGAAGAAATAAAATAAAAACTAATGAAAAAGATATATGCACCCCTATGTTCACTGCAGCGCTACTCACAATAGCCAAACTATGGAAGAAACCTAAGCTCCCAACAATAGACAATCAGATAAAGAAGATGCAGTACATGTATACAATGGAATATTATTCAGCCATAAAAAAGAATGAAATCTTACCAGTTGCAAAAACATGGATGGACCTAGAGGGTATCATGCTAAGTGAAATAAGCGAGACAGAGAAAGACAAATACTATATGTGTAATCTAAAGAACACTTATATGTGGAATCTAAAGAACAAAATAAACAAAAAATACAAACCAGAAGCATACTCATAGATACAGAGAACAAACTGATGGTTTAGAGGGGGTGTTGGGCAGCTGGGTGAAAAAGGTGAAGGGATTAAGAAGTACAAATTGGTGGTAACGAAACAGTCATGGGGATGTAAAGTACGGCACAGAGAACATAGTCAATAATGTAATAACTATGTATTGTGCCAGGTGGGTACCAGACTAATGGGGGTGGGAGATTACTTCACAAATTATGTAAATTTCTAACCACAATGTTGTTGTAGGGTAGGTGTTGAGGAAAAGTAGCCTTCATTGGTTGATGTGAGCTTTGTCTGTTTGGTTTTTTTCCCTCACATGAGAAACTGCATGTGAGGTGATGGTTACCTTTCTTTGCTTTTTGTTCCTTTGGTTTGCTTTTTGTCACCTCACATGAGAGACTCCATGTGAGGTGATGGTTAGCTTTTTGTAAGTTATTCATGTCGTTTACAGTTTTATCAAGTGTACTGGGATACTATTCAAATATGAGTGACAATGATGACTTATTACCATTGAATACAAATTTTGAGGCTGAATTTCAGGGTAGATGTTGAGGAAAATTTGCCTTCATTGGTTGATGTGAGCTTTTGTCTATTAGCTTTCATCTGTTCCTGCATGTGAGGTGATTTCTGTGCTGTGATCAGGGGTTGGGTAAATTCCCCCTTTGGTCTCAGTCTCCCGAGCAGGAGAGATAGGACATGATGTTGCTTTTCTCTCCCACTTTGGTCTCATTCTCCTGAGTAGGGGAGATGTGAGACGAAGCTACTGCTCTGTCTGTGCTGGGAGGTGATAGTTAGCTGAGGGTTAAAAAAATTCTGTGATCAGGAGTTGAGAGAATTCCCCCTTTAGTCTCATCCTCCTGAGTAGGGGACATATGAGATAATGTTACTTTCTGTTTTGCCCGCATCAGCAAATGAAGCGAAAAAATAGCTAAGTTATATCAGGATGAAGAGACAGGCACATCGCCAGGCCTTGTTGCTTATCGGGATGAACTGGCCCTTCGGCCGGATAGACAGCATTCATATCAGCAACTGCCGGACCCTCCCGGAACTGGCAATTCCTTGAGAGGGGAGGCAGGAACACAAAACTTGGCTTTGGGGTGCATCTAAAGAGATATATAAGACAGACCTCAGGTGACATATTGATATTGATTGATTGCTGTTTCAAGAGATTGCTATTCAGAAGATCTGCTGTTTCAGGACTGCTTTTCAGGATTAGATTGTGTCAGAGTAAGAGATCGGAACTTTCCTTAATGGACAGTAGAGACTTCTTTTGTTGGTGAATTGTCATCATTCTAGCATCTTTGGGAACTTGTGTGCAGCTTGCAGCTTGCAGTATCAGAAGCCTTGCTAATTCCCAACAACAACAACAACAACAACAACAACAACAACAAAACAACAACAACAACGCCAACAGCAGCAGGGTTCTTGGGAACTAGCAAACAGTGGTGTGGGGGACGCCTGAGTTTCTCTCAGCTACAGACCTGGCAACGTTTTGATTTATGACTTTTCTAGTACTGTTCTCCCCCAGTTTGGTGAGCTTTTGGTATCTATTGTAATAGTTACTATCTTATAAAGCTTACTAATGCTTTTAGATACTCCTTACTGATGTTATTTGTGTATTTAGCCAAGTGATTTTTGATCAATACTAAACGTGTTGGGATCTCTTAAACTTGTATGTATGTGTACTCCTTTGACATGACATTGTTATCAATGTACATATTTTAGTCTTAACCACTTTTACTTTCTGTCATTAGCACATTCTATTAATTGCCTCTATCTTATGCTATTGGATATTGCTAACTAAATTGATTAGATATTGCTAAATAAACAAATTCATTAGCCCCAGTCTAGCCTGTGTCCCTCCTCCTTCTTTCCCCCCACTCATCATTACAGTTGAACACCTGAAACTAATATAATATTGAATGTCAACTGTAATTGAAAAATAAAAAAATAAATTTAAAAACATTTTTGGAGAATGCAAGGACAAAGCTCTGTTAATTAATCTCTCTTAAATTTCAACCAAGTCCTCCTTAGAATATTTAATAGTTCTCCTTCTGAATCATATCAAATGTCAACTCTTGGTTTAAAGATATCATCATTCCTCGGTTTACTATTATTTATCTAACCTCATATTTCTTCTCAACTCACACCTTTGCTCTAGGCAAATCCAATCTGTCCAGTCACTAATCCAGCAGCTCACTGTTTCATTCATACTCTGAAGCATTTACTGCTGTCACTCCCTCACTTGGAATGCCCTCTCCTTCACTCCCACCCAGTACTCAGATGATGACTTTCTCTTGTTTCTGACTAGTTAACCTGTGACTTTTAACAGTAAGATGAACCAATTTGTTCTTACACTCTTGATATAACAATTTATCCTAATCTGTTATCTTGTTAAGCAGGCATTGTTCCTGAGAAGATAAAGGTGGTGGGTGAAGAATGAGAACAAAAGATAGGTGTTACCTTATAAGGAGAAACCAGCACTAAAAGATAAAAATGGCCAGCACCCCCAAAAACCCTTGGATTGAGTGGTTTTCCTTTAACATAGTAAGTTGACAGGTAGATAACCTCTCAACTATGACCATGTGAGGAGAGAGTTTTAGTAACTGAGAACTGTATAAAGATTGTTCATGTCCTAATCGATCTTTTAACACTTTTTTTTGACAGAGTGTTTTTTTTTTAAATGAGAGTCTATGCCCTAGTTTCTAGGAGTGGATTCAGGGTCAGTCCATCTTTAAATGTGAAGTCAGACTTCCAACCAAGAACTATAATACTGGGGAAAGTAACTATCATAACCATTTTAACATTTATTGAATGTATTTTACGAGGTCTGACAATTAATTTCATGAACTCATCCTAGAAAAAGTGCTACATACCTCATTGCTGAATATCACTATGGTCACCTTCGAAGTACTCCCCTTGGGAAGCTATGCATCGACGCCAGCACCTAGTCCACCCTTCAAAGCAATTTTGGAACTTTTTCTGGAATGGCCATCAGAGCTGTCGTCGTATTACCCTTGATGTCCTGAATGTCATCAAAATGTCTTCCTTTCAATATTTCCATTATCTTCAGGTAAAGAAAGAAGTCAGGTGAGTAGGGAGGGTGTTCCAATACAATTATTTGTTTACTGGCTAAAAACTCCCTCACAGACAGTGGCGTGTGAGCTGATGCATTGTTGTGATGCAAGGGCCACGAATTGTTGGTGAAAAGTTAAGGTAGTTTTCGTCTAACTTTTCACGCAGCCTTGTCAGCACTTCCAAATAGTAAACTTGGTTAACTGTTTGTCCAGTTAGTACAAATTCATAATGAATAATCTCTCTGATATAAAAAAGGTTAGCAAGTTTAGCAACATTGTTCTGGATTCTTGATTTGGATTGATGGAACCATTTTGGTTGTGGAGAATTGGCTGACTTCCATTGTGCACTTTGATAGTTTGTTTCAGGGTCGTATTAGAACATCCATGTCTCATCACCAGTGATAACACGGCCCAAAACATCATCTTGCCTCCCCAAAAGGTCTTGGCAAACTTCATCTCTCCTTTGCTTTGTTCATCGGTGAGCTCCTTTGGGACCATTTTTGCACCCACCTTTCTCATGCCAAGATTTTCAGTTAAGATTTTCCTAACTGTGTCTCTATCAATGTTTACGTGGTCTGCTATGCTTCTCACAGTCAGCCGATGGTTTTGACACACAATTCGATGAATTCTTGCAATGTTTTCGTGAGTTCTGCTCGTTACTGGCCAGACTGACCTCTCTTCATCAGTGATGAATTCTCTCCCCTCAGAAAAACGTTTAATCCGTTTGTACACTGTTGTATTCTTAATGGCATTATCCCATTAAACTTGGACTAACATGTCCTTGATTTCACTTCCTCTTGCCAAGTTTAACAAGAAATTTGATGTTTGTTTGTTGCTCTAATTCAAGCTCATTCTTGCGACGGCACACAAAAACAACAATAATGAACACCACTCAGCAAGACACCGTCACACATTGACATGAGCACAGCTGTGAGACACTGATATACCAAGGTTACGAAAGCTTACCGAGCTGTTTATATAGAGCTGACAATGAAAGCGCACGGTGGTAGGTTCACGAACTTAATTGTTGCACCTCGTATATGCCTATCTATATATTCTAAGGCCTGTAGAAGATAGAAATAATGTTAAATAATTATAGTCTTTTCAATACACACATAAACATACATACATAGAATATTTACAGACCTGAAAATTTATGTAACAATACATGACAGCATATCTTTAGGTTCCAAATAGATTAGTATCATTAACATAAATTAGTGCCACAGGAGTTCAGAGGAAAAGTTCAAGAAGGAAAAGATACTTCAGTTGAACCTTAAAAGATCAATCAATTCTGAGTGACAAATTAGGTAATAAAGGCCATTTTGTTTATGTGGATGATGGGGAAAGTTCTGAATAAACAAAGTTTTCATCTTAAAAAATTAGATGAACTTGAAAATTAGGACGAGATCTATACCATGGAAGACCTTAAATATCAAGCTAAAGAGTTTGGTCTTTACTTTTGCTATTGAAGATATAGGTATATCAATAATGCTACTGCATAAAAAAAGACTACAAAACAGACTGTTTGAGATAGTTCAGTTTTCTCAATTATTTTCCTGAAAATATATCTCTTTTCAAAGATAGATCAGAATTTTCTTGTATAGTTTTTTTTTTAATTAAATTTATTGGGGTGACAATTGTTAGTAAATTTATATAGATTTCAGGTGTACAATTCTGTATTACATCGTCTATAAATCCCATTGTGTGTTCACCACCCAGAGTCAGTTCTCCTTCCATCACCATATATTTGATCCCCTTCTTGTATAGTTTTAGATAAGGGTCACTCTTACTTAAAAATTCCCTAGGAATAATTGCAGAATATAAATACAAGTAGTATAGTTCTCTTCTAAATAGTAAGTCAGAAATAACTGAATCTTTTCTTTGGGCATTCAATAGGATTACTTGCATAATTTTGTGTTTCCCAAAAATATTTCAAAGTCCAATAGATTTGTTAATTCTACTCTCCTGGGAAACTTTACTCTGTGGGTTTAAAAATATTTTTAAATTAACTTTAGATAATTTACTTATCAGTGAAGTTTGAGAATTAATTTTTGTAAGTTTCAGGATGAACAATGAAGACTCGGTTCTTTCGAGTCTAAAAAGCATGGGAAAATTAGTTCACAAAGTCTGATAAAATATATAAAGCTAAGGATACTATGCCAATATTTACTGTAAAAAATTTACTTTTATTTGCATGTTACATAAATGTATAAATACCTTTATTCACATGCTAAATAAATTTAGAGTTTATCAGTCTTTTCAGCTCATGTTATTTCAGAGATGAGAGAAAATATTACCTTTGAAAAGATATGAGCTGGAAATTCATAGAATAAGTTAGAACTAAAATACACCTGAGCCATCCTGTGAAGTAGAGAAAGAGGGAAATATTTTCCCTTTCTTGACAATGATGAAACGAAGTTCTTTGTAGGAAATGCAGAGCTAGAATCCATGTGTTCTAATTTGGCAATATCACCATTTCACCACACTGCCTCTCTACCTATTATCAGTCCAAGTTTCCAGTGTATTTCAGTTGTAAAGATTTGAAGTTGTAAAGGTAAGAAGTTTGCTTCTTAGGTTGATTCACAGCATAAACTATGTTAAAATGTCTATTATATCTGGGATAGCAAGGTGAGTTTATTACTTTTATTTTTTTTTATACATGCTATGTTTAAGGGTGGTATACTCTTAATCGAGGTGGAAAGATTTTATGGATATATTTAGGTATAGCAAGTTGGCAGAGAAATATATTTAGATAAAATGAAGTGTTTTTTTTCCACAGAGCTATCCATAAAGTCACATAAGTACTCTCAACAGATTATACACTATCAATGGAAACAAAACAATGATCTTAAAAATAATTTAAAAGCATTCAACAGCTGTCAGAAGTTCATTTGAATCATAAAATTGTACAGCTTTGGGAAATAAATAAGATAATATTCCATTGTTGTACTACTAAATCTTTTTTAGAATATTTGTCTTACACAGATAGATAAAAAACAAAACTCTCATGCCAAACAAAATTATAAAAACAAACTACTCAGATTTTCTGGGTAGATACCCAGGAAAGGGACTGCTGAGTCATATGTTAATTCTATTCTTAATTTTCTGAGGCACTTCCACTCTGCCTTCCATAGCAGCTGTACCAGTCTGCATTCCCACCAACAGTGTATCTGAAAACATTTATCCATAAAGATATGTGCTCCAATGTTCACTGCAGCTTTATTTACGGTGGCCAGACATGGAAGCAACCAAAGTGTCCTTCAATAAATCATTGGATAAAGATGTGGTATATATGTATAAACACAATGGAATACTCTTTTGCCATAAGACAAGATGAAATAGTGCCATTTGCAACTACATGGATGGATCTTGAGATTATTAAGCTAAGCAAGATAAGTCAGGCAGAAAAAGTCGAGAACTATATGATTTCACTGACATGTGACATATAAAACTGAAAACAACAAAGGAACATGACAAACAAATGAAGACACAAAAACTCATAGACACAGATAAATAGTTTAGTGGTTACCAGAGGTTAAGGGGGGAGGGGTGGGAGATGAGGGTAAACGGGATCAAATATACGGTGATGGAAGGAGAACTGACACTGGGTGGTGAACACACAATGTGATATATAGATGATGTATCACAGAATTGTACACTTGAAACCTATGCAACTTTTCTAACCATTGTCACTCACTCCAATAAACTTTAATTAACAAAAACCTACTCAAGAAAATCTTGATTTTAATAATGCTGAAATATTTTAACAAGTTAATATATTTTCTATGTTGTCTCTGTGACTTACTTCTCTACCAAAAACTTACATAAATTAAGAATATACAAAACAAAAAAACACCCTATAGGTAATTAATTTTATTTCTCTGAATTCTTAGTTATCTGATAGCAATTCTAAATATCATTATGAAACACATACCCAGGATTTTATTGTGAACTTCAAATGTTAACATTGCAGCATAGAGTCAGAAGGATAACTCCCCAACAGGTTTTATATTATTAGAGTAGTCTGCATGCAAAACCATGCCATGAATTTAGTAAGTCATTTATATGAATGTAGCTCTACAAAGCATGTTTAACATATCAATTTTAATTCTGTTATACAACACAGAAAATCAAATTTCTAAAAATGAAAAAAAGTGATTGGAGTCATAGGCTACAATTATGGGCAAATATATCAAATGCACAGCACTGAGGTTCCTGAGTCATAACTTCCTACCTTGGCCTTTGAGTGCTGGCCTCTTCCACCACTCAATACCTACTACAGTGGCTACCTAGATGTTATTCATTCATTTATTTGACCATTCTGTTATGCAGAATAGGGTTAGGTGCTATTTTAGGTATTAAGGATACAGCAGTCAGCAAGATAATGTTCCTCCTCATGAAATTTATATTCTAGTAGGAGAGAAATACTAAACAAGGGAACACGTATATCAGATATATGCATAAGTATAGGTGTATACACACACACACACACACACACACATATATATTAGGTATAGATAAACACTATAAAAAATTATAAAGCAAGGTAAAAGGACAGAAAGTGATGATGAAAGGCATTATTTTTTTGACAAAGTGGGCAACAAAGGACTCTCAGAACGACATGTGAAGAGTAAATAAAGCTCTGTGGACGATGTTCCAGGCAGGGGGAACAGCAAGTACAAAAGTTCTTGAGACTGAGCTTGGTGTGAATCAGCGAGATCAGAGTGAATGAGGGGGAACCTGGTGAGAGATGAGTTGGTAAGAGAGGGAAGCAGTGCCTGATCCAGCCTGACATGGGTCATGTGAAGGAGTGTGGATTTTACTCTAACAGGAGTCGAAAGCCACTACAGGTCTTAAGGGGTGTGGGGGAGTTACAAGCTCTGATTTATGTTTTGAGAGAAAAAAAAGTCACTCCAACTGTAGAGAAGATTGTAGAAAGGAAAAAAGTAGAAGAAAAATTAATGAAGAGGCTATCATACATTTCTTTAGTACTTGCATTTTGAGACTCAAAGTTAAGTGGTAACTATAAAGCACATGGTAACTATAGCAAGTTACTCCCCAAACTTAATTTAAGGTTATTCTTTGAGAATGAAATTTGGAGGGATCAAAATACAAAGGACAGAAGCAGGTATCTGTAGATATTACTCGAGACTCATGTTGGATATGAAATTGAAGACTTTTAAAAAGACCACAAAATCTAATTTCAAGATAACTAAAGTGCAACCTCAAAAAAGTATGACTGGATAGCAACTATAACTAAAAGATTTAAATTAATCAAATTTATAGCATGTGGCAGACGTCATCAAAATGGCGGCGTGAGGTGAGCCTCTGTAAAGCTCCCCTGGAATTTACAACTAATTGGACAACAATAACTCCACAAAGGACTCCCTGCACAGCAGACAGGCAAGACGAAGAGGCAGACTACTGAATTCACCTCCAGGTGGGCGAATCGCGCGAGCGGGGAAGGAGGGAAAGGAGAAGTGCGGGGATGGAGCCGCGCGGGCGCAGGACGCAGACCTAGCTCAGTGCTCCGAGCTCGCTGCATCCCGGAACTACCGAAGCTGTGGGAGAGGGAAGAACTTGGACTGCTAGGGCTCTACTTATGGCCCACAGGGCTGAGGGGGCAGCATATAGCACGGCTGAACACAACGCTCACGGCAGAGACCTCGGAGAAAAGACTGAGGGAAGAAGGCTGAAAATGGTGGTTTAAGCCCTCACTGCCGACCGGAGAATGGAAGCCTTAGGCACTGAGACTAGCCGCCCTCTCCCTCCCTACCCTCCCAGAGCTCACCCTGCCCCCACCTGCCCCGTGCTAGAAGCAGAACAGTAGCAGTGTCAGATCAAAAGAACAGAATATTTGCTGTTCCGAGAACTGTAGACCACAGACACAGATTCACAGCCCAACTAGTTCCAGCAAAGGGGAGGGAGCTGTGGAAGCGGGACCAGCTGTGGTGGTGGTCGCTGCCATTACTCTGGGCCACCTCTCACAACTCACCCCGCCCCAGGCCCCACCTATCTGGGTGGATCCTTGCAGGAGTAAACAGAACTGCTGAAACATATGGGCTCTGAATCTGGTGCAGAAAGAGCTTTGGAACTTCAAAAGTTCTCCGCACCCCCACAGGGACACGGTGCACTATGACCCAGGAGAACTGTTAACAGAGGAGAAGCCCATGTTCCAGGGAATCTCCACATTGTGTGAGAAGCTGGAATAGTGCAGAAAACAACACTACAGTGTGAGAGAGAAAACAAAGCTGCAGTCAGAGAGAAAATAAAACATTCTACCAACACATACTGGAAAACAAAAGAAAGACCTCTTCCTATCAACCTGTTGCAGAACCCACTCCTGTAGATGTCTAGGAAGAGAAATAATAAATCATTAATTGCCATGAATAACCAAGGCAACAAGACAGCTCAGAAAGAAAGTGACAATTCCCAGAAAATGAACTTAAAGATATGGACTTAAAACAGAGAATTCAAGATTGCAGTTCTGAAAAAACTCAACGAGATGCAAGAAAACACAGAAAGGCAGTTTAATGAACTCAGAAACACAATCAAAGAACAACATGAACATTTTTCCAAGAGATTGAAATTTTTAAAAAAGAACCAAATAGAATTTCTGGAGATTAAGAACTCCATAGAAGACATTAAGAATGAAATAGACAGCTTAGGTAGTAGAGTTGACGAGATGGAGGAAAGAATCAGTAACATCGAAGATAAAAACTGGAAATGACTCAGACAGACGAAGAAAGAGACTTGAGACTTAAAAAAAAACAAAAGAAAGAACTGTGCAGGAACTTCCTGACTCCATCAGAAAGAGCAATATAAGAATAATGGGCATATCAGAAGGAGAAGAAAGAGAGAAGGGAACAGAGAGTATATTCAAACAAATAGTAGATGAGAACTTCCCAAACTTATGGAAAGAACGGGATCCAGAATCCAAGAAGCAAATAGAACACCTAATTACCTCAACCCCAACAGGTCTTCCTCAAGGCACATTGTATTGAGCTGTCAAAAATCAATGACAAAGAAAAAAAAATCAACGACAAAGAAAGAATCCTCAAGGCAGCCAGGGAAAAGAAGATGGTAACCTACAAAGGAAAGCCCATTAAATCATCTTCAGATTTCTCAGCAGAAACTCTACAAGCCAGGAGGGAGTGGAACCAAATATTCAAACGGTTGAAAGAGAGAAATTATGAGCCAAGAATAATATACCCAGCAAAGATATCCTTTAGATATGAAGGAGGAATAAAGACCTTTCCAGACATACAGAAGCTGAGGGAATTTTCTAATACACGACCTGCACTACAAAAAATACTAAAGGAGGCTATTCGACCACCATCAACAAGGACAACTTGTGACAACCAAACATTAAAAGGGGGAAAGTAAAGGCCTGAACTGGCATATGTGAATGGAGAAAGTAGGCATGCTGAAGAAAATGGAATACTCTAAATATCAAACTTTCTTTTACATAAACTTAAGGGTAACCACTCAAGAAAAATCCAGAACTAAAATATATACTGTAATAAAAGAAGAAACAAAGGGAAACATGATAGAATACCACCACAGAGAAATAATAGACAACAACAAAAAGGCAAAGAAACAATGGAGACACAGTCTTACCAGAAAACTGAAGATAGAATGATAGGAAATCCTCACATATCAATAATCACCTTAAATGTAAAAGGATTGAACTCACCAATAAAAAGGCACAGAGTAGCAAATTGGATCAAAAAACTGAAGCCAACCATATGCCGTCTCCAAGAGACGCATCTCAGCTACAAGGACAAGCATAGACTCAAAGTGAAAGGGTGGAAATTGACACTCCCAGCATGGTACCCAGAGAAAATCAAGTGTAGCCATAATGATATCAGATGAAACAGACTTCAGGGTGAAAAAGATAACAAGAGACAAAGATGGACATTTCATAATGGTAAAGGGGACTGACTATACAACAAGAAGACATAATGTTTATGCCCCCAATCAGGGAGCACCAAAATATACCAAGCAACTACTAACAGAACTAAAGGGAGAAATTGACCAAAACACAATAATACTAGGGGACCTAAATACATTATTGACAGCTATGGATAGGTCATCCAAACAGAAAATAAATAATGAAATAGCAGCCCTAAATGACACATTAGATGAAATGGACATAACCGACATTTATAGAGCAGTTCATCCTAAAACATCAGATTACACATTTTTTTTCTAATGTACATGAAACATTGTCAAGAATAGACCGTATATTGGGACATAAAACTAACCTCAGCAGCTTTGTATGAAGACTGAAATCATACCAAGCATATTCTCTGATCATAAGGCTTTGAAATTGGATATCAACTGCAAAAAGAAAGCAGGAGAAACCACAAATACATGGAGATTAAACAACATACTTTTAAAGCACGCCATGGCCAATGAAGAAATTAGGGGAGAGATCAAAAGATACACAGAAACAAATGACAATGAAAATACATCCTACCAAAATTTTTGGGATGCGGCGAAAGCAGTTTTAAGAGGGAAATTTACATTATTACAGGCCTATCTCAAGAAACAAGAAAAATCCCAAGTAAATAACCTCACATTACACCTTAAAGAACTAGAAAAAGAACAAATGAGACCCAAGGTCAGCGGAAGAAAGGAAATAACAAAAAATCAGAGCAGAACTAAATGAAATAGAGAACAAAAAGACAATAGAAAAAATTAATGTGACAAAGAGCTGGTTCTTTGAAAAGATTAACAAAATTGACAAACCCTTCACTAGGCCCACTAAGATAAAAAGAGAGAAGACACTAATTAACAAAATCAGAAATGAAAAGGGTGAAGTTATCACAGACACCACAGAAATACAAAGGATCATGCAAGAATACTATGAAGGACTATATGCCACCAAATTCAATAACCTAGAAGAAATGGACAAGTTCTTAGAAACATACAGCCTTCCTAGGCTGAACCATGAAGAACTGGAAAATCTAAACAGGCCAATCACCAGTAACGAAATTGAATCAGTCATCCAAAACCTTCCCAAAAGCAAAAGTCGGGACCAGATGGCTTCACTAGTGAATTCTACCAAACTTTCAAAGAGGATCTAATACCAATCCTTCTCAAACTCTTCCAAAAAACTGAAGAGACAGTACTCCCTGACTCATTTTATGAGGCCAACATTACCCTGATACCAAAACCCAGTAAGGACAACACAAAAAAAGAGAACTACAGACCAATATCTCTGATGAATACAGATGCAAAAATCCTAAACAAAATCCTAGCAAATCAAATACAACAATGCATTAAAAAGATTATTCATCACGACCAAGTGGGGTTCATCCCTGGGGCACAAGGGGCACAACACATGCAAATCCATCAATGTGATACATCACATAAACAAAATAAAGGACAAAAATTATATGATTATATCAATTGATGGAGAAAAAGCATTTGACAAGATACAACATCCATTTATTATTAAAATATTTAATAAAATAGGTGAAGGAAAATACCTTAACATAATAAAGGCCATATATGACAAACCCTCAGCTAATCTCATAATTAATGGTGAAAAACTGAAGCCCTTTGTTCTACATTCAGGAACATGACAGGGCTGTCCCCTATCATCTCTGCTTTTCAACATAGTGTTGGAAGTCCTTGCCAGAGCAATCAGGCAAGAGAAAGAAATAAAAGGCATCCAAATTGGGAATGAAGAAGTTAAATTGTCACTCTTTGCAGATGACATGATGCTATATATAGAAAACCCTAAAGACTCCACCAAAAAGCTATTAGAAACAATCAATGAATACAGTAAAGTTGCTGGCTACAAAATCAACGTACAAAAGTCCGTTGCATTCCTATATACTAACAATGAAATCTCAGAAAAAGAAATTGAAAAAATAACTCCTTTTGCAATTGCAGCAACAAGAATAAAATACCTAGGAATAAACTTAACCAAGGATGTGAAAGACCTATATGCTGAAAACTACAAGACATTTTTAAAAGAAATTGAACAAGACACAAAGAATGGAAAGACATTCTGTGCTCAAGGATTGGAAGAATCAACATAGTTTAAAAGGCCATATTACCCAAAGCAATATATAGATTTAATGCAATTCCCATCAACATTCCAATGGCACTTTTTAAAAAAATAGAACAAAAAATCATCAGATTTGTTTGGAACTACAAAAGACCCCGAATAGCCAAAGCAATCTTAAGAAAAAAGAACAATGCTGGAGGTATCACACTCCCTGACTTTAGCTTGTACTACAGGGCAACAATAATCAAAACAGCATGGTACTGGCAGAAAAACAGACATGTAGACCAATGGAATAGAATTGAGAACCCAGAAATAAAACCACATAAATATGGACAGATAATTTTTGACAAAGAAGCCAAAAACATGCAATGGAGACAAGACAGCCTCTTCAATAAATAGTGCTGGGAGAATTGGAAAGCCACATGCAAAAGAATAAAACTGGACTGCTATCTGTTACCATGTACCAAAATTAATTCAAAATGGATCAAAGACTTAAGCATAAGACCTGACACAATAAACTGCATTGAAGAAAACATAGGTACTAAACTTATGGACCTTGGGTTCAAAGAGTGTTTTATGAATTTGACTCCAAAGGCAAGGGAAGTAAAAGCTAAAATAAATGAATGGGACTATATCAAACTTAAAAGCCTCTGCACAGCAAAAAAAAAAAAAAAAAAAAAAATCGACAAAATAAAGAGGCAACCAACTGAATGGGAGAAGATTTTCGTAAATGGTGCCTCTGATAAGGGGCTAATATCCAAAATATACAAGGAACTCATGAAACTCAACAACAAAAAAACAAACAGTCCAATTTAAAAATGGGCAGAGGACCTCAAGAGACATTTCTCTAAAGAGGACATACAAATGGCAAATAGACATATGAAAAAATGCTCAACATCACTAATCATCAGAGAAATGCAAATAAAAGCCACAATGAGATATCATCTCACCCCAGTTAGAATGGCTATCATCAACAAGACAAATAATAACAGGTGTTGGCAAGGCTGTGGAGAAAAAGGAACCCTCTTACACTGTTGGTTAAATGCAGTCTGGTGCAGCCGCTATGGAAGGCAGTGTGGAGGTTCCTCAAAAAATTACGAATAGAATTACCATATGACCCGGCAATCCCTCTCCTGGGTATCTACCTAAAAAATCTGAAAATATTTATCCATAAAGACAAGTGTGTTCCAATGTTCTTTGCAGCTTTATTTACGGTGGCCAAGACATGGAAACAACCAAAACATCCTTTGATAGATGAATGGATAAAGAAGTTGTGGTATATATACACTATGGAATACTATTTGGTAGTAAGTAAAGATGAAATGGGACCATTTGTCATAACATGGATGGATCTTGAGATTATAATGCTAAGCGAAATAAATCAGACAGAAAAAGCAGAGAACCATGTGATTTCACTGATATGTTGTATATAAACCAAAATCAACAAAAGAACAAGACAAACAAATGAGAAACAAAAAGTCATAGACACAGACAATAGTTCATTGGTTACCAGAGGGTAAGGGGGTAGAGGGATAGTAGATGAGGGTCAGGGGGATAAAATATACGGTGATGGAAGGAGAACTGACTCTGGGTGGTGAACACACAATGGGATTTATAGATGATGTAATACAGAATTGTACACCTGAAATCTATGTAACTTTACTAACAATTGTCACCCCAATAAACTTTAATTAAAAAAATTTATAGCATGCTATAAAAAATAATGAGCTAAAAAAATGAGAGTGGTACACATTGACGGTTGCAAACCAGCCGTCTGCTGGCATACATATTTTTTTGCTTTGTTGTTTTTTATTTGAATTAGTTGCCAACAGTGAAAAAAAATCAGATTTCAAGTGGAAATCCAAATTTCTGTCTTCACTTGAGAAATCAGAAGCTCTGGCACCTTTGTATTCAAGCAAGGCAACAATCTGTTAGAGATGAGCAGCAAGTGCATTAATCATTATAAAATTCTAGTAGGAACTTCTCTAAAATAAATGGATAAGTTCTTTTACTTCAGTTTTTGAGTAACATGGGACTGTTTTTATGATGCTTGAAAAAAAAAGAAAAAAACAAAGCATTTATCCTGTTGCCAACTTATATTCAACAAGCATTAATCAAGAACCTATTACAAACCAACACTTGCTATTAGGAGTTTGGAGTCTAGGGAATAACTCCAAGGGCACAGAAACTCTCAAAGATGTAATTCAATCTCTTGGAGAGCCTACTGAACATTTATTCTACCAAAAGGTAAATGCCTATTCCAGAATCAGAGGTGTTCAAAGTCTAGCTTGCAGTAGGCTGCCCTGACTGAACTCCCCAGCTTTGTGGCTGAGAGGTAAACTTCACTGTGCAAGGCCTACAAGGTTTTGGAACTACAGTCGGCCCTTTGTATCCATGGGTTTCGCATCTCAGTACCCAACCAATCACAGATAGAAAACAGTATTTTCAATCCGTGATTGGGAATCTAAGGATGCAGACAGCCGACTATATGCATTGTTCTACATCATTTTATATAAGGGACTTGAGCATCTTCACCTTTGGTACCCGCGGGGGTCCTGGAACCAGCTCCCTGTAGAAACCAAAAAACAATTATAAACAGCCTGGTGCACACATTTGCCCTGGGCATCAGCTGCTGCCTACTCAATAATCCACTGTTTGGAAATTGACTCAGGGCATAAGTTGTTACATACAAGAAACAAAAGTCAACCAAATAAGTCCTCTCAAAAGGATTTAGTTATTTCATATAGAATCTGCAATTAAAAAACATTTTTTTAAAATATGTCATCCTTCCCTTTTCAAACAACCATATCATTGTACAGCAATCATAAACCAGGGATAGTTGCCCTCTACAAGTCTATAGAAAGACAGTTTATTTAAACAGCTGAAACCATGAGATGAGAACATAGCATGATCTGACAAGCTTTTCCTTACCCTTATAAATATTATCAGAAACATAATTTTAGTACCCTAAAAAGCAACAGCAAACATAGTGAATTAAATGCTTACATGTAAAAATATATTTTTAAATGCACAGCAAAGTAAAAGCAATCTCAAATGTACATGCATGGATATCTATCCCAGATTTTGGAGTGGATTTTTATAGAACACATTTCTTCATGAAAATAGGCTTTGCTTATATTTCAAATTTCAAGACATTAAATATGTAATAGTTTTCCCAATGGCATATGGCTTGAATTGATATTGGTAAATAATTGTACATAAAATGAAACTACACTAGATTAAATGTTAGTAAAAATGACAAAATAAAATACAAGCAATATAAAGCATTGCACAGGTGTAGGCCATATTACCAGCTGAAAAAATCTTGCAATTACAGGCCTACACTATTTATTCCACTTGTGTGTAATTACATTTTATATATGTTTGTTTAGTAATATCAATCCAAGACATCACTTTGAGAATATAATTAACTAGATGGTAGAACAGAATGTGTGTGTGTTTTACTATTTTTGTGTTTCTGTATTTCAAAGAAGTTGGTCTTTGTTAGCTGTGTTTAACTGCCATCTAGAGTTAAAATGAATCCATTTCTTTTCCCCTCCACTATTCTTCTTCAAAGTTTGAGGCATATAAGCCAACATGTTTAACCCCTATTTCATATCAAACAAATAGTCTTCAGACAACAAAATTGTAAAATAATAAGTTGATCCAATTTTTCAAAGTACTGGCTGCAAGTATTTTTGGTTGACCAAAAGGTTAGGCTCACATTGAATCTAATTAAAACATTACTTTTGAATGTATAAACAAGCCAATAAGCAACTGAATACACATTTGGACTGGTGAAATGCATTCAAAACTTAAATAAAATTAATTTGCTGTCTATTTCTATGTCCTTTTATTTCCATTTTTTTCAGAGCTCAAGAAAAGCAAACCCATATATAAAGACATTCAAGAATTCATGTTTTACCTCTAAAAACATGATTATAAAAATTAGCCAAATCCCAAGTGTATATTTAACTAAAGTTTTTAATATTCTTATGTTAAAAGTGACATTTGTATCCCAATTTGAGGATGTTTGTAAGAATAAATCATCAGTGCAATTCCTCAGATTTCAATTTTAAAAAGTCGTTACTGAAAAGCAATACATAAAGGATACTTAGAGAAAAATAAAATCCAATTTGAAAATAAGACCTGATGCACTAACAAAAGAAGAAATGTATTCCCATTAATGTTAAAAAAGTGAGGTAAGACATTTTCTCATGCTGTTCTTATATAAATGAAGGATATGGATTTTTAAAAAATTATCTGTCCCAAACACATTAAACCACAACAGCCTTTTTGAACAATACTTTTACATACCATTAGATCCTGAAACAAAGAAGTTGCAATGCACTAAAACAGCAACTCTTGTTCTTTCAAATAAAATTATATAAAAGTTTTCAAGTGCATGGATATAGCAAACAATGATGATAAAATGGCTGTGCAAAGAGCCCTGAAGTGTTTTCAATAAACACAGTTGCAGAGCATTACAAAAAGATGAGAATGGCAGAATACAATACTTACCAGGTAAAGTGCATTTAAGAAGGTTTTTAATTGCTTATGCAATAGTGGGCTAATGATAAAGTTGTTACAGGACTGTAAGAGCAAAAGGAAAAAAACAACATGAAGAAAATAAAGAATCAAGCAGGAAGGCTATGAAAGAGAAAATTCCTACTTGAAGAAAAGTCTGGGGCGGCTGGATTGCTCAGTTGGTTAGAGCACGAACTCTGAACAACAGGGTTGCCAGTTCGATTCCCACTTGGGTCAGTGAGCTGTGCTCTCCATAACTAGATTGAAGGACAATGAGGCCCTGGAGAAACACATTGTTCACCAACATTCTCCAATTAAAAAAAAAAATGCCAGTATCAAAAAAAAAAAAAAAAAAAAAGAAGACGAAGAAGTAGAAGAAAGGCTCTGGCAGAGAAGATGGGAGCCAAGGTACCTATTTAAAAAAAAAAAAAAAAAAAGCCTGACTCAAAGAGTTATAGCGAGACTAGTGAATGCAATTAAAGCTGCTAGGAAATCAAGGAGATGACTTGCAAAAAAAACCAAAACAGATTAAAAAAAACTTTATAAATTATACACAGCTGGAAAGCTGTCATTATGACAAAAGGATGTGTGACCTTTAAATTACTGATATTTAGAAAGTAAAAAAGTATACATATTTACTTTGTACACAGTTGCTGAGAATTACCATGTGTGATTTCAATTTTTGAATGCTAATGTTTTCTCAAGTGACTTTTAGAACTAGTGAGGTTTAATTTGCTCTCTCAAGAAGGAAAAGGCATATGCAAATTCTCACTGGAAATCTCTAGGGTTGAGCATAGTTTTATCAGCATGGCCTGTTCTCTCAGCCAAGAATATAGTTAGTTACCAGCTGTGATAATGATTGCTCTATTGCAGAGTTTTATCTGATTGGACCTTGATTGATAGCTGATTCATTGACAAAAGGTCCTAAAGAGGTTTCTGGTTGTAAATTTTCTCTGGTCAAAACCCATCAAGGGCCAATTTAGCATTTCAGATACATTTTGAGTGTGGAATATTTTTCAATAACAAAACGGACAGTCCATAACTATGGAAAAACGTAAAATTCTAATGATTTATTTATATATTTTTCAATTACAATTGAATATTACAATTACAATTTGATATTATTTTATATTAGTTTCAGGTATACAGCATAGTGGTTCAACATTTGTATAATTCAGGAGGTAACTACCACTCCCCCGACCCCAGAGTAGTCTAGTATCCACCTGGCACTGCCAATGATTTTATTTCAAAGTGAAGAAATGCAGTACAGGCAATTTGACCCACTTTACCAAATTTCATCTGGGATTTCCTGAAACAGGAAGATTAACTCCATTTCAGGCAAGAGTTCTTTATATTCTTCGTAATTGTATACCCAGAGTAAACCCAAAGGAGGTCTAAAAAGACTGTATAAAAAAGCTATCAACAGAATTTGCTGTTACATAGTAATTTGGAATCTTTGAAATTGTCAAAGATTCTACAATTCTTTTAATTATTTCTTACTCTATAAAGCTTGTTCTTCCTTTTTCACCCTCAAGCCTTCCTCCTGTGTCCTCATTTCTATTCTCTACTTACTAGTCTCACCTTCTCCAAGAACTCCTCCTTATTACTGTCAAACCTCTATTTAAAAATCCTCTGACACCAGAAATGAAACCTTCAAAATTGGCAGAAATGAGGCGAAAGCATTCTTCTCCACGCGTCCTTTCCACTGGCCGTCATCCCAGATGTTTTCTTATGACACACACTTCTGTGCATGCCATCTCCTTCACTTGGAAGACGTTCCACTCTCCTGCCACCTGATATACCCAATTACAAAACCAGACCTCCAAATTCCAGTTTTCAAAATCTACCTCAGTCTTCCAAAATGTTCTTTCTTCTCTAGCAGCCTTATAATCTGCATGATACTTTTTAATTGCACATTCTTAATATAATATACATAATTACTTAAGACTACTAACATCAAACAAGCTGAGATTCCTTTACTAGCAGTGTGATCTTGAACCTTTTCTCTAAGCCTCAGTTTTCTCAGCTATAAAAATGGGGACAGAAAGAGTTCATTCAGCACCCTTGCTCATAGGGTTGTTATGAGGATGAGGTAAGGCAATTCATGCAAAATGCCTGGTACAGAATGAGCACGTAATAAATATTAAGTTATCTGTATGTTGTCAGCTGTTATCCTCTAGCTTTTTGTGTATACCTTAAGAATCTATCCAGCGAGATTCTAGGCTCTTGAGGGCGAAGACTACATCTTACAGATTTTTAATAAATATATCTTTATAGAATTTATGACTAAATGACACAGTACTTTCTAAATAATGAGGCTGGTGCACAGAACTAGTCCAAGGTTAGGAAATATTAACTTCACTACACACTGACAGAATGCCCCAGTATGGGGGCCAGGTGTTACTTAGGTTAATTTGCATAGCTTATGAATATCTCACTACAGATAGTACCCAAATTTGCATAATAAACACAGAAGCTGTATACTAGTAGCCTGCAATTGCCAGAGAGTCTTTGTCCCCAACCCCGTGTCTCACAGAAAGGCTCAATTGTGAGCTACGTCACGAGGAAGGGAGCTATCATAGCAGACCTTTAAGTAGAGAGTGTTATAATTTTCTGGGATGCTATAAATTATCACTGTCTATGCAGATAAACTCTAAGTGTCTGTGAGGTATTCCTGATCACTGTTCTACTAAAACTTGCATGCAAATTTCCAAAGTATTCCTTGGTTCACTGCTAAGGCAGACAATTACCTCCAAAAGCTGGACTCAAAATTCAAAGAGCTGGATTTGTCCCAACTCTGTCACTAGACAAACTCATACAAAACAGGGAAGTGAGCAAAGTTTGTGTCGAGCAACCTACAAATGCTTTAATGTGCACTCTGTTCTCTAGTTCATGCCACCCATTACCACCTTAAGGAAAAAATCCTTATTTGTAAAAACAAAAACATCCTTGTATGTAAAAAAGGTAACCAAGAATGCCATGTAACCATGCAAAAGCTCTATTGCATTCCTAGAACACAGAAGCAATCAAGGGTCTATTTTTCTTTCATCTTTACTAAGTAAGGCTGTGGAACAGCTAAGTCTGAGATCCTATCAACTGAAGACAGACCTCTCTTACCTACGATGAAATTTCAATCGGGGAATCATTTTGTCCATTCATTGAAAATATTAATGAGCACTTGTATGTCAGGCAGTCCTAGTTGCTGAGGACACAGCAGCAAATACAAGAGAAAAACAAAATACCTGTTCTAAGGGCATTCAGATTTTAGTAGGGAGTGTAATTGGTAAATAATGAACAAGTGATTACAAGGTAAGTGGAATGATGCTATTGTGGAGAAAAATAAAGCAGGAGAAACAGGACAGAGAGAAGAAGTAGAGTTGCAACCTTATGCTGGAGGGTCAGGGACTGCTTTGAGGAAATAACACTGAAAGATGAGCAGCTGAGTCTGGGGAAGGGGCTGGATTTCCAAGAAAAGGAAACGTGAAGTGTCCTGGTCCGGAAGCAGGGGCTAAATTTTCTGTCGATAATTTGGAAAGAAAAACATAAAAGACTCCCTGGATTGGAGTCCTAGCTCTCTGCCCTTCACTCACTCAGTAACCTTTAGGAAGAAAAGAGTTTTCCCTCTGTTGAACCTCAGTTTCTTCCTCTATAAGTAAGGAGAGTACCACGTACGTCACACAATTATTTAAAGGGGGGGACAAAAGGATGCTTAAGAATGCACCGGTAAGGGCTGATTCCCAAGTGTGTATCCGGAGGGCCGTGGGAAATGTAAGAAAGGCTCTGCTGGCTTCCAGCTGTGACCTAAATAAATGAGGGGCCGAGCTTGTTTCCTCTGTCACAGGAGGACGATGTACCCATGTCACCTGTGCCCATGTCACCAGGTGTTCCGGGGATTCCACGAATGAGCTAAGCCACCTAAACACAGCTATGACACACACACTCCAAAACGTGGGTGCGAAGTACCCGCCGCAGGGCCCACGCTCCTGCGCGCAGCCGGGACGCGCAGGGGGCCGTCCATCACACACCGGTGCTGCTAGTGGCCACTCAGTCGCGGAAGTCCTTCCTCATGCCCACATGGCACCGTGACATTCTAGCTTGCAACAAGTCAGCTTCACTCTCCGCAGCCTTTTGAACATGATCAGCTCCCATGGTAAAAGGCCTTGAAACTGAGCTCCCGCCAAACGGAACCGCCCCCGGGCTCGTACCGTCCCGCCCGGAGCAGCGCCCCCGACCTCGCGCTCCACAGGCCCGCCCTTCCGGCCGCGAGGGCGACTCTGCTGCGCGTGCGCCGTCGGCGGCGGCTGGCCACGCCCCGGCCTGCGCGGGGCCCGGGCCTTTGGGGAGAGGTCGGCGTGGGTGTGCGTGGTGAGTGGGCGGAGCCTCACCGCGCGGGTGGCCGCGCTGGTTGTGCCTGCAGGGCCGGTGGGGTGGATGCGCTAACGGGAAGAGCGGGGGTGACGAGGCCGCTGTCTGAGCCCTTCGGCCGTGAGCGGGAGTCCCGGGGGTGGGGGGCGGCTGCCTCCGGACCGAGCGGACCTTCCGTCCAACAGGCGGCATCTGTCGTGAGGTCTGTCCGAAGTGCCGACGGCAGGCGTCACGGAAAAGCAGTTACCGGGGACTAACTTTCCGGGACTTCCGTGGGGCTGCAGTGGAAACTGGGAGGAAGGAAGCCGGGACGGGCCTGCCGTGGTGTTAGAGGAAAACGTTCAGACCTGTACCTCGCCTCTCTCTGGGGACCCGTGGGCGATCGCTGTCCGTGGTCCTGAAGACGAGACCCCCGCGCCGTGAGGAAGACACCCACGCGGGCGGGGGGCGTTGCCCGTTCCGCAGCCGGGCTCAGGGCCCTCCTCTCCTGACGCTGCGCTGAAGGAAGAGCGCAGTCTTTCCATCGGCGCTGGACACTCGGGCCGTAGCAGGCCGTGTTCCATTTCATGCGGTGTAGGAAGGCCAGTGCTTCATTCCAGGAAGGAGTTGCATTGCTGTCTTGTTTTCCCTTACAGCAGGCACCTTCTCCTTTTGCACCCAAGTGGAGGATTTGCCTACAGGCTCCAGGCAGTTCCCTAGACCTCTGTCCCTTCGGCCAAGGTGAGCTTGCTCAGGTGCCCTGAACATGGGCTCGCCTAAACTTTCCAAATGAGAGTCCTGAGCAGCCAGGCGCAGGTGAAGGGACCCATTGTGCTTTTCCCCACAATTACACATGCAACAATACTTTCCTGTTTGGAAAAGACATGGTAGGACTGGGCAATCTTCCAATAAAGGAAAGACCATGAATTTCCAGTTGGTTCTCATACTTGTTTGCCTGCCTGTCTATGTGTGTGTGCACACGCCGGGAGAGATGGTGTTCGTGTGTTGAATTTTACAGAGCGGATTTTTTTTTCTCTGTGGAGTCACTAAAATGTTTACTAGTCTTAGTACCAGCTGCTTGTTTGTTTTGAATTCTGAGTAAGGTTAAAATGTGGGGGGAAAAGAAGGGAAAATATGAAACATGTTAAGTTTACCTGACTCATGCCAGTTTTGGACGCATCTGGCCTAAGAAGAGCTATATAGTAAGAAGGACTATAAGAAGAACTATAGTCTCGCAAATAAAAATGTTTTTAAATGCATTCCTTCATTTATACCTTATCACATCTCAAGTTTTATTTTTCTCTTCTAAGAGAACCAATAGGCTGAGGTACTAAAATGATCAAATATTGCAAAGCTGAAGACATGTGGTGTAAGTAACTTTAAATGTTTTTATTACTTAGCAGAAAGCTTACAAGGCAGCTTTAACTAAAGATGACTTCCTGGTTTGCTCAAGAAATTCGCCTTTCTAAAAGACATGAAGAAATGTAAGTTTTTTTAAAAGGCTAATCTAAGTGTATAAATTATATTGGCTTCATTAATGAAACATTATGTGCACAGAGAGACTTACAAATCTGAAAGTTTGTCATTTAAATTTTCTGACATTTGCAAGATTTTGGTGTTAGAGAATGTCACTCACTGTCTCTCAAGAATAACAGAGATTAAAAGGTATAATTATGTTCCATATCTTTTTACTTTTTGTTACTAATATCTAGATAAATTCACCCTTCCTCTCACCTTTTCTAGGCTACACACTGATATTTAATGGACTCCTCTAAGCCTCCCACCCAGCTTCATGGGTACTAGACCTGTGCACCCATAGGCCCTGCACTTGCTTCAATGCTCTAATATTGCAGTCTTGAAATGCCTAATAATTTTTAACAAGGGGCCCCCCATTTTCATTTTGTATTGGGCCCTGCAAAGTAGATAGCCAGTCTTTCCCTTAAATTTAGTATTAACCTGTTTCCACCTCTGTCTGTGGGCTGCCATGTTTTCCTTTTCTCTAATTTACTAGGCCCTCTTCCTTGGCCTTCTAAGATAATTTCTTTACAAAAAAAAGACTGTTCAAAGACCCCAATTTTAGTTCTACTTTCAATGACAGCCCTATGACACATAGTGTTTCTTGATCATCTCCACGACTATTTGGGAAATGGTTAGGCTGTCATATGTACCACGTACATCTTTTTATTTTTTTTTAATCATTGAACCTATTGTATTTACTTATTAAACCTTTAAGGGGACCAAAAACTTGGAAAATGAGCATTTGACCAGTGAGAGACTTTGAAAGTATACTATAGATAATAAAGTAGTTTGAGAATTTACTCATAACTTTTTACATCTTTCTTCAATTACTGTTTTACCTTGTTGTGAGCATGCATGCATATGCCCAGCCTCTCACTCAAATAGGGAACCATCATCTTTCTCGGGGAAAAAAAAGGAGGAAAAAATATTTTTATTGCTTCTTCAAACATATGGAAGTTTAGCACAATTCTAAATGTGTAACATGAGATTCAGGGGTATCGAAGTGTTAAGCAGAAGGTTTCGTATAGCAAGTTATATTGATGTATGTGTGTGAGGAGGTATATATAAGTATGTGTACAAAGGGATATGTATTACAGTTTGCATTTTCACCAAAAATTAAAACATATTTTCAACACTCTAAAATAATTTCAGAAGACCAGAGAGGCTAAAGACAGAAGCATACACTCACAGTATATATGTTAATGAAAATAAAAATAATTTTATCCAGATTTAAGACTTAAAACTACCTAAGTTTTTCCCTGTCTTATTAATAGACATAGTAATTGGCTTTCAAAATAGGTTGAACCTGAAGTAAAATACAATTAAGTAATGAATGCTTTACATTGGTCAAGCAATGTTTCCTTTTTTAAAAAAAAACAACTTTATACAGTAATTTTCATTTTTTTTCTAGAGTATCACAAAGATTAATGTTACTTCAACAAATGGAGAATAAATTTGGAGAGCAAAACAAGGAAAAATCATCTCAGATTCAAGCAGCTGAGACTGCTTTTAAAAGGAACCTTAGTCTTTTAAAGGTAAATTTCCATGACTTGAGTATAGAGATTTTTCCCACCTTTGCAAAATGGGTTTAAGTGAATTTCATATTGTGATTCATGTAATGGCTTTGTTATGAGTAATAAACAGAATTAATGAAGCACCATCTATTTTTTAGAGCCATAAAATAATTAGCATATGGATTCTCGTTTTTGATAATGAAAAAAATTGAAGTTTGCTTAAGCTAAATGTTTTCAATCAACCAGAAAATCCATGACTACAGAAGGAACTTTAAGGTCATCTTTTGTGCGACAAGTAATAATTACAAGATGTAACTTTCCATCTTTCATCTTCTATTAGGTTGGTGCAAAAGTAACTGCGTTTTTTGCAATGACTTTTCCCCTTTTAAACTGCAATTACTTTTGCATCGACCTAATATTTGTACGGACATCCTGAAATACCATAAAGTACTTATAGTGTCGTTAGATCCAAATCAAAACTATTTAACATCACAAAAATAAGAACGATTTGATTTTGCCCTACTGGGGCCATAGTCAACACACAGAATTCCTATCTGAGATAACAGATTTCCAAAATGTCTTAGATGGTGATGGAGGGGGTGGTCAAAGTGTGATTACGCAGGGCCTCACCATTTGGCCAATGTGCCCACTTGGAGTAAAATCATATGTGTGACATTTTTGGCTGCTTGCTATACTTTGCTTCCAAAATTGTATGGCTTCATCCATAATTAAAACCCTAAAAGTTTGCCTCCAGTCAAGCTTCCAAGAGATCCTATGACTAAAACATTTGGTAGTAAGGCTATATTATTTAAGTTATAAAGCAGTGTTTTCAGTTTTTTATTGTTAAATATTTTCATCGATAGGCATAATATAGTTATCTTCTGTCCTCACTAGATAAAGGAAGAGGAAAATTCAGTTATCTTCTCAGCTTCTGGCAGTTTGATCCACAGTAATTTAAGTCACAGCCATAGTGCTACCAAAGCATTCTATATTGCCATATGTCTTACTTGCCCAATGGTGTTTGCAATATTTATTTTTAAATGGAAATCTATAGGATAATCTGGAATTTGCTGTGAAAAGTCAGAAAAACTACGTTAGAAGGCTTAAAGGCTTGGTTACTACTTACCTGCAGCAAAGCAGGTGATAATGTTTAGTTTTCAAGCATTCTCCTTTTAATAAGCAAGTATTTGATGAATGCCCTGAGGAGCCTTACTGTTGAGTTAGTCTTGGTTAGAAAGTGGGGACAACAAAATAAGTATAAATCAGATTTCTTTACATCAAATAGCTAGCAGGCTTAGTTGATGACATAAGGCTGTCAAACACTAAGTTATGTGGAATACTCAGCACCCCTAGTATAGGAGGAAATGCAAAAAAATCTCTGAGAGCTAGAATATTCTAAGAAGTCTCAGAGAGGAAACTAAACTGGAGTTGTGTTTGAATAGGCAGAAGGCAAGGATGGATTCTTACAGAGGAGCCAACAGCAGAAGAATGAGTAGTCCTATGAATGTTCATGGGACTGAGCGAACTAGTTTGGAAAGTCAGAGGAAACAATGTTGGATATGTATTGTGAGACCAAATGAGTAAGTTAAGACTTGATATGTAGAGATAATGTAGTACTGGAAATGTGTGAGCAAAAGAAAAAGAGAGACTTATATAAGAAACATAGGAGTGGGTATTTAAGAAGGATTCATTTGCTATTTAGATGCAAAGTGATTTCAAGAATGGAGATATTGGATATAATAGTAGCTGTGAAATCACTGTCACATCTAGAAGGAAGAAAATGAACCTAGTTTCATAGTCTTGAGAAAACAGTGTGATACCGTTTTTTACCGATTATCAAAGTAGTATAGTCTCACTGTAAAAAACTGCAAAGAGCAAATAAGATGAAATCATGTCCATGTCATCCTGCCTATCTAGAAATTAATATATTTTTGTATATTTCTTTAGTCTTTTAATGAACATTTATTGAGCACTTATTACATCCCAGTACTTGCTGTCACAGATGTACTCTTCCCTGACTTTTTTTTTAAACATATTTTGAATAATTGTATTTGCAATTTTTTATCCTTTCTATTATACTATGTGTTTTTTTTTAACTTTGGAAATAATTTTAATGGCTCTACCATAGAAGTTATTATGAAAGTAAAATAAATAGGCTTGATTACAGAATTCTGAATTGGGAGAGACTTTAAAAAGCATACAGATTAGATCAGATTGTCATCCAAAGGTTTTTAATTTGTTTAGCATAAAAGCTTTTTACAGAGATGTAAAATAGATAAAAGTGGATCTGCTTTGGCCCAAAACCCCACCATTCAGCTCTTCCTTGCCTGCCTTGATGTGGCTCTAAGGAACTGTGAAAAACACTGATCTGCCCTAATCCCTTAGTTTAGAGATATGGACACCATAATAACTACTCCTAATACCCCTTGTCGAGAACAGATTAAGTTACATCAGGATATGTACTTATGTACAGAACACGCTTCAAAAATGGTGCCATTAAAACTTGGAAGCATTCCTATAAAGATAGTAACAAAATAAGGACATATCACCTATCCATTTTGACATTATTTAGATGTTCTGACAAATATAATATACATTAAATATACAAATACAATATTATATATATATATATATATATACACAAATATACAATATAATAAACATTAAAAGGGAATGAGCTTTAGCTTTTGGAAAGGAAGATGCAAAACTAGCCTTTTAAAATGGTATGGTTATATACTTAGAAAAGTCAAAATTGTTTTAAAAGCTAATATGAGTTGACTAAAATTAAAGGGTAAAAGGTAAGCATATAAAAGTCAATAGTAATCCTATACATACAGCTGGAAAATATGAGAGATCACTTCTACATTAGCAAAATTATAAAATACGTGGGAATGCCCTTGACATGGTATATGCATGAATACTATAAAGAGAATTATTACACTTCAATGGGAGATTTAAAAGAAAACAGAAGTGGAGATACATGCCTTAATCCTGATTGGGGAGACTATTACTTTTCTAAAGTCAGTTATCACAAACTTATTTTTAGGTTTAATAAAATCCCAATAAAATGTGCATCAAAACCAGTAAAATTTCTATAAATGCATTTGGAAAAATAAATTAGCAAGAATATCAAAAGGTGTTTTTAAAAGAGTAGCGATAAGGAAGACACTAATCCCATCAAATATGCAAACATATTAGTAAAAGAATGAATATGAAATGTAAGTAGTGAAGAAAACTCAGTGAGGGTTTAAATCAGTAAATATCCTAACAGATAGTGGACTTTGAAAACAGGCTGAGTGATTTTTTTCCTGCCTTTTAAAAACATGAACACATTGTTATGGATTTGTAAGAGAAAGAGAGGATTTTGTTTCTATAATATTTGCATAATATGAACTGCCATCTCTCCCACCTTTCTCCCCACAAAACTTAGTTTTGCCCAAATGGGCAATTTTGTGGTAACAAATGTCATCTTGTGAGGAAGACTATCAACTCCAGAGGTGAGAATGAATGGGAGGAGAGCTACAGAACATTTGATACACTGAGAGCTTCCATCAGGCATGTCCCGGAAGCCTTCCTGGGACAGCTGGTACTTAGAGCCTTCAACCAACTAACTGTCACCCAGATTGGCCAGTGACTTACAGGTCCACATCTCTCCTTTTCCTTCCTCGCATTTCTCACTTCCTCCAATTCAATGAAGAATAGGTGCAATGAATGCTTAAATGTTCCTTGTCCCACTGACCCTGTATCTCATACCTTAGTGTGTTTTTTTTTCCTATCCTAGAAATTGCCCCTCCAGCAGATTAGAAGATTATACCCAGCCCCGCCTTAGCTGGGTTCACTATATATAGTTATTTTTATTTATATATATATATATATATATATATATATATACACACACACATATATATCAAAAGGTGTTTATATATATATATATATATATACATATATATATATATATATATATATATATATATATATATATATATATATATTGCTGTGTTGGGAGGGAGGGTCGAGTGTGGGGAGGGAGAAATAGACCTCAGTACAAGAATGTGCTCATATTTTACCTTTCCCAATCTTGAGCCAACTTATTTTTATAGGCTGCTGAATCCTGCCATGCAGTAACATTTAGGCCATCATCCACACTGGAAACTTGTTTTTTAATTAAGTTATGAAAAATTTCCAATCTACGAGTACGTAGGAGAGGGAATATAGAAGGATGTACTCCCATGTGCTTAGCACCTACATTCAATAATTATCAAAACCCAGCCAGTCTCATGATGGCTCGGTGTGAGGTCGGGGTGGTGGTGGATGGGGGGAGGGGGGTTCACGGTGTGAGGGATGTAAAAATAAAATAAAATAAAATAAAACTAAAAAAAAAAACAAAACCCAGCCAGTCTTGTTCTATCTACATTCCTCTCCTCCAACCCAGCCCCTCAGATTATTCCAAAGCTAATCTTCAGACATCGCATTGTTTCATCTGTAAATAGACCAGTATATAGTGCTCCATATTTCAGAGTTTATCACTAAAAAGACTATTTCAAGAAAAATCCCAACACTATGATCAATCTAAGCAATGTACAATAATTCCTCAAGTATCCAATTAGGATTCAAATTTCCTTGATTAACTTATAAACATGTTTTTACAATTGTTTGAATCAGGATCCAAAAAAATCCAATTTGTGGTTGATAGATATTCTAAATCTCTAAAAGTCCTTCCCCCTTTTTTCCCCTTTTAATTTAGTTGTTGAAGGAATTGGATCATTTTGTCCTATAGAGTTTCCAAGAGTCTGGATATTGCTAATTACATTGCTGAGGTATCATTTAGTAGGTTCCTCTGATCCCTGGGATTCCTATAAATTGAAAAAATCTAAGCTGTGCAACAGAAATATAATGTGAGCCACATATGCAATTTAAAATATTCTAGTAACCACTTTCAATAAAATCAAAAGAGATTCAATAAAATGTTACTAAAATGAATTTCATCCCACAGAAAATATTACTTCAAATGTAATTGCTATTAAAAGTAAATATTTTATATTTCCTTTTCTTACTAAGCCTTCAAAGTTCGGTGTGTATTTTACGCTTACAGCACATCTTAATTTGGACACATGTCAAGTGCTCAGCTAATGAGGCTGATGGATACTGCATGACCAGTTCAGATCGAGAGGCCTGATCCGATTCAGGTTCAATGTTGTGGGGAAGAAAACTTTCATAATGCCCGCTGTCTCTCTTTTGGGAATGTTAGCAGTCAAAGATGATAATTGCCTAGATGTATTCATTAGGGGTTGCAAAAAATGACATTCAAATTCTTTTATTCCTTCTTATTCACTTGCTGATTAACTATATGAAGAGACACTTCCCCTTATCAATTATTTGCTTATACTGAAATACACTTCATATAGGAAAAGGCATGAGGAGTGTTTGATTCTTTCTCTGTGATTAGTTTTCAGAGTGATGGTTTAGTTTTCTAGTATCCTCCAAAAGTGACCAATTACAAGTTGTTCTTTTTTTAAAAAATATATCTGGGATTTGCAATGTTTCAATCCATTTCAATTTTTTCTTCTTTGATGCTCAACTTATCCTGTTTTTACTAAATGGGAGCCTCTTCGAGTTATCCCCTGACTGCCTTTGACATGATCTGAACAGTTTGCCTTTCTCTCCAGTATGATGGAATCTTCCAGGCACGTCATGTGCGCACTGGCTGCCCAGACGTGCAAATGACCATTGCTCCAAAGAGCCCTGGATCCTTCTGGCAGGAAATATGTTTAAAGCTCTTGACCTGGGCACTCAGGGTGTTTATTGCAACTTTCCTTTAAATATAAACTATATCAAGAGCTCATATCAATAACTCCAGTTCGATTAAAAGATTGCAAGACTTTGAACTTGAAACCACTGATCTTTGACCTCTTACTTTTTTTTCTCAAACCAGAAAATCTCAGTTCCCAAAGAATTTTCCAAGAACAACATAGCTACGTACTTACTTTATCCTGCGATACAAACAGTTCTACCACCCACAATGTGATCACTGAGAATGATGTTCAGTTAGATACTTTTCACAATTCTTTTTTGTCCTAGGGTGTATCCCAGTAGGGATGCTCCGTCTAAACACTGTGTTCTAGCACCACTTGATATATTTCTGTGTGGTTATGCCACCCACTACATAGCAGTTAAATTTGTCTCATTTTGTTTTCAATTTTTAGAGATTGCTTTTTCATTTGTTCTAAAACTGTATAAATTTTAAATGGTCTAGTGGCAAATCTAGAAAACCAGATAACAAGGTATAGTCAGGTAAGGCTAGTCTCTCTTTCTCTTCTCTTTTTCCTCCTCCTACCCTCTTGGGTACCTTTCTATTTCTACATTTGTGGTTTCTGCTCAGGACTCTTTGATACCTTAGTCATTTCGTCATGTAATGAGTATTTTAGTGTCTAGTACATACCCTGAACTTTGTTAGATTCTTTGTTAGATTCTTGGATGCTCTCAAGTTCTATGCGGTATAGTCCTTTCCTTCTGGCAGCATATAATCAAAAAAATTTTTCAGCCATGCTAAAGAATTCATACTTCAGCCTCTGTGCAGTGGGTGTCAATTTTTTTCAGTCCATGTAGGAACATATTTAAAGCATTTTTTAGCAAAACTAATCAATTCTGTGTTAAGTATGGGTTAAAGTAGAATGAGATATAGTCTAGGCGTAAGTCCAAGTAAGTATTCGGTAAATACTTATTGAATGAATAAGTATAATTATAAGGCCATAGCATTGGGAATGACATGGAAAGGCTACAAGGAGACATTTTGAAGCTTTGGATTTTTAAATGATAGGGAATAAGAAGAGTTAAAGTTAGAGGATATAGGATATAGGTGGATGAGTAGACTCCTCACTGTTGACATTCAATATATCCAGTAAGAAGAAGATGAATTTAGTTTTATTAGGTTGGGGAATAAGGGCTTGGAAGAAAAGTTCTCTATCCTTCTACATGAATGGTTGAAGCTAGATAAGAAACAATTTTGGAGGAAGAAAAAGTAAAAAGATGAAGACAGATGTCACAAATCTTAAGAAAGATCACACTTAGCATGAAGGACTGAAAAAGGAGCCAGCTAAGGAGAAAGAGAAGAGTCAGAGAGGTAAGCACAACATCTAAGAAAGTGAAATCTCACTTCAGGAAGAAGTTCTCTGGAGGGTGATAATCTCTTTGTGGATATGCTGCACAGACGACAGTCATGCTTTACCAGGCCACGTGTCCCTACTCGTTCTCTCGTTTGCAGATCTGATCTTCTATTAAGAGACATTCAGTATCCTTATTGTCTGGTCTTTAAGAAAAATGTTTATAATCTTATCTACAGGTACTGGTGACACCTAGATCTACTTTATAACTTCTTAGAATCATGGTATAATTGGGGGTGTGATTTTACTCTATTAGTTTTAGAAAAGTAAAAAATAATTTTTCCAGGACTTTGCAAAAATCTGAATGTAATCACAGAAGAATTAGTCTTCTCTGCTGTGGCATCAACATCAAAAGCTCTTTATCATGTGGCTTAGACATAAACTTCTAGTATGGGAGAGACACGGTAATAGATGGGCATTTTATCCCCAAATTGATGTTTTTCCCCTTCAAATCACCTTCCTCTAGACAGCAGGTGCATTAATGGTTGTGCAACTTTGGGGAGTCCCTTTAGGGAATTTCCTGTTTTTCCCTTTTCCATTTCACACCCATTCCTCTCTCCCGCCGCTACCATCTGCTATCTCTTTTCTCCTCTTCAGTGCTGGCTTCTTCACACCCCACTCCCACGCCCTTTTCCATCTCTCTCCGTCTGTCCAACAGCCCTGTACTTAGATTGCTCCAATGCATCAGAGGACTTTCTCTTTTCTATGAACTCACTGAGCTCAAATGAGAGACCAAATTTCACACGGCCTTCACTCAGGGCCTCTGTGAACCTGACAAACATATCAAGCAAATGACAACATGCTGATTTGGGGAGCATTCATTAACAGGACTGAAATGTTTCAGGAACACCTTGCAGAGTCCTACATATCTGGGCATGTGCTTCACATGTGTATCAAGGTAACATCTTTACCAGGGTATGAATTAAGTTTAATTACCCTTGTGTTTCTACAACCATAAGAGAAAAGACCCACATCTATAAGTTAAGCTTCAAATTAAAGCACAGGGCTTGAACACCATCAGCTGAATGATATACTGCTTATCAATAAAACTTGCTATTGAGATTACCTTAGAAATCTTAATACTAAAAACTTAGATAATATAGTGAAAAGGTCTTGTTGAAAAGTACTGCGGTACCTTATTGACCTTTTAAATATGTGGAGTATTTGCACAAGTATAAAATTTAACTGTGGCACACTGAACAAATGAAATGTATGTCATTAATGTGTCACGTGCATGATCTGGAGAGACTAGATCTCTTCACTTTGAAGGTCGGCGCAGTGTAGGTCTGGGTATCTCACTGTTTTTAGTGTCTATTTTATCCATCTGGATGCTGTTAATGATTTTAGAGCTAAGTTAGTGCTCGGAGCAGTTTTAGAGGAAGTTCTTTTTACAAGAGTTATTGGCACTCACTATTTAAAATGAAAAGACAATACTTGGAAGAACCACTCCTTTTATTTTAATGACACCCTGAATTCTTTATTTGAAAATTAAGCGATGATCAGTTTTCCTGCGTCAGTGCCCCTCCAGGAGTTTCAAACTCTCCAGAGAAGAGTTGAGGTGAGAGAGCTAGGTTGTAGACAATGCTTTACAGGTGCCAGTTGTGTGTGCTATGTAAATACATTGTTTTTTAAATGCTGGTGTTCGTTACAGGATATAGAAGCAGCAGAAAAGGCTCTACAGACCCGAATTCACCTTCCTCCACCGCCTGAGCTCGTTTCTCTTGAGGTGAGAATCCTAAGGAACAAAGGTTAAAAGAAGAGTCCCTATTCTGTTAGTAGTGTGTTGTGAATCAGCCAGTGGCTCAATGTGTGTTACTTCCCAGATTTATTTATTCAGTAAAATAAACAAGATGTGTCTGATCTTTGTATGTCCACGGTGCCATACTTTGTACATAGCAGGTAATTGATAAACATCTTAATTTAAAACAATTTTATCCAGTGTGAGTTTTATAAAGATTCTGTGTCTTATCACCTGGTTACTTAGCAACAACTATCCTCTTAAACCATAACAGCCAGTATGCACTAAATTTTAAGAGGACAGCATGCCTAACCAAAGCTTCTCCTGTTGGCTGATGTTAGAAGTAGCAGTTTGGTCCCCTTACCAAAAACTGAACCAATGGTATTTAAATATGTGGTATGTGGTACAGTGTGGCTTTTGTCTGTTTTATTTTGCTCAGTTCAAGAACAGATTGGGAAGATGGCTGGCAAAATGAACCATATTTGGCATATAAACGTATTTTTGATGAAAGAGAATTTACTACCTATAGAATAGTTTGATTTTATATTTTTAATGACCTTTTTCAAATACAGTTTTGCTTGCTGCCTAACTAAGGATGTGAATAGACTCCAGATTAAAGGCTGAGAATTTGCCCCGCAATTTTCTGTGTCATCTAGAGTAATAAGAATAGCCAGGGATCAAAGATAGAAAAAACTCGGTACAAAGTTGTGCCTTGGGCACGTCTTTTTCTTTGTTGAGTTCTCCAATTCCTTACTCTAGCCTGTACAGGGCGCTCACAATAGGGGTTAATCCAGCCGTGAATGGTAGAGAAACTCCCAACCACAGGCCTGGGTTGGTATTTTTCTTCTCTAGTCTTGCACAGCAGGATGACCTTTATTTTAAGTATGTCAGGCTGTTTCTCAGACCACATGCATAGATGTATACATGTGAAGAGTCCCTCACCATTTTCAACTTTCAGAACCTCTGTACCTTCTTAATGCCCAGAGTGAATCATTATGTGTTCTTATTGCTAGCTAACTCTTTGGTCGACTTCCCAAAATGAGATTGATAATGATGATCTAATATAAAATGCCCTCCTAAGACACAGAGCGTTAAGCATTTACTTTTTCTTTGGCCTCCTTAGTGCAGTCACCCAAGAAATCATTAAAGCTCGTAGACGTAATACGGTGAGGCTGTGCATGTTTCTGTAATTTATAGACTGCTGCAGTCAGGCCAATAATACAGTAGCTCAATTTCCAAGTTATTTGAATTAAAAATGGTTAGATAATCTTGATATTATTTTCTCAATATGCAAAAAAAATTGGGACGAAATTAAAATTTGTCATATCAAGTGCTCTTCTAAAAGATATAGTGGATACATTTTTAAATGTTTTCCCCATACAATTCAATTCAAAGGGTCAATTCAACTATATATACTAATTATAGTTCAGTTCCTGATCTCATCCCAGGTCAGATCTTGTTATGTTAGTTTTTAAGCAGTTGTTCATGTTGAACATTTGATACTAATAACTTAACTATGGGTAATCATTTCCTGTGGGATCTGGAACATTAAACAAAAAGTTACAAATGGTAATACTGATAATAATGGCCACAAGAGGGCGTATAAAGTCACAATAAAATTCTAAAACCTGTAATTCTGCCAGCCTCTGGTTTTACTGAGAAATTTGAAAATTAACACTAGTAAGTAGCCAGATTTTTTTCTAAAATTAACATAAAATATTCTGTAAAGGAAGTGCATTCTACATATATGTGTGTGTGTGTGTGTGTGTGTGTGTGTACACACGCACACACACACTTAAGTGAATAAACATTTAGACTTATGAAGAGCCAAGTTCAATTGCTTGATATGCTTTTTTACTTTTGGATGTTTTTTTTTTTCCAGACTCTTTACTGGGCATCAGTAGAAGAATATATTCCCAAATGGGAACAGTTTCTTTTAGGAAGAGCACCATATCCTATTGGTGTTGAAAATCAAAATGAAGCAGAAAATACCATTCGAAACAAGGCACAGCAATAACTTCTTCACATACTATTTAAAAAAATCTGTTTAGTAAAGCTGAATGTTAAAGTATATGCAGGTCATTGCAGGAATTCTAGGAATCAAATCAAATCAAATTCATACTGTCCCATCACCTCCTCAATGACAATAAAGCTATGAGAATCTAATGGCCAGTCTCAGGTTATCACTTAGAGACCTACTACTATTTCAAGGTGACAAATTTGCTTTCTAACAAACTAATGAAAGTGTTAAAAACTATTATTGAAAGGTGGACTGTTTATTAAATAAATTGCTAGATGAGTGCTGTATGTGTTGTTTAAAAAAATCACTTAAACAGTGAATACCCATTGCTAGCTCTGATTTTACATTTTCTAGAACCTTTACTTTTCAGATATTTTATTATGGGGACAAATCACAGGATCAATGTGGTTGTTTGCTCGCTATTATAGTTTTTTTGGTTTTTTTAACAAATGAAAAGACAGTAACACTTAACTGCTTTAGCATAGTAATACTTATCAGAAAATAGATTCATAGTATTTTGTCCATCATAGATAATCAAACCTCTAAAAGTTCTGCAGGAGAAAACTTCCCTAACTATAAAGCGTGTTATAAGTAGCAAGTTTCAGCAAGGCTCAGCCTTGATTCTGAAAAAGGATACGTATTAGAGCTAGGAACGGTTATTGGATTTTGACTTGGTTATTTAAGGATTGCCAATCCTGTAAGTGCAAATAACACCTCTCTCATCTTTTCATCTTTAAACTTGCCCTTCCCTCTCCCTTCTATTTTCATTATCTCTGAAACAACTGCCAGTCAGAAAGCTTTGGGTCACAACCCTAAATAGCTTTAAGATTCCTCAGTCCACTGCTGCTGGACCACTTGAAAAAATTTTATAATTTTTCTAACTACAGAGGCAGCTCCTGCTAGTAAAGGGAGTCTATACTATGTTATGATGAAAGATTTTATATTTCAAACTGGTTTGTGTTTTTAAAAGAAGACAATAGGACAAGCTAAAAAAAAACCACACCCAAACTATACTGAAACATCCATTGTACTGATAAGTTCCTTTAAACTATCATCTTGGAAATATCCTGTTGAGTGGGTGTTGGTGTGGGTAACAATAACGTTGTTTTCATAATATGCACTGGCAGATTAGCACACTTCGCTACAGTGTTAACAGTTGTAATTAAGGAATAAACAGCACAGAGTGTCAGTCCGATGACAATTTCATCTATAGTGTCACAATACAAAATGTCACAAAATATTAGAACTGTTATATAACTACAAAGAATATCAGCTTAAACGTTGAAAGCTTTTTAAAAAGGAAGACAGAGAAAGGAAGAAAAAAGAAAACTGGCAAAAAGACCAGAAAATTTTTATACCTTCTCGAGAATGTTCTGTCACGAAAATAAATTGATAATTTTTTTCCCTGTTACATTACAGTTTGGTTTCTAGCCATCCAGTTGATTTAGCAGGAGAATGCAGGGCTTTTTAGCAGCTTTGAATTGGTAAACAGATTTAGATATAGTAGAAAGGAACATGAGGAAGTTTTTTTTTTTTTAACATCCAATCTTTCCCAGCATATGCACATAAGAAGGTGAATGAAGCAATGTGAAACTTATTTCTCTTTAGTCAAGTGAAAAAAAGGCTAAACATTTGTTGAGATGTAAAATATTGTGTCAAGTAAGTAGGCTCATTCCAAAATTAAACAGTGGTTGATACGTTAACGTCCTCAAATATTTGAGTGTACACTTCCTTTGAGTTCTGTAAATTAAATCACCAGTAGATTAGATTAAAATACAAAATAAACAGCAATGTAACCATCCCAAAGAAGCTTCAGGTTTTTTTCTCCCCTAAACTGACTAACTTGCTAAATAATTTTTAAAGAGAGCATAAATTTAATATACCCCGAGTTATGATTTAGGACAAAGGGTAAGGTATTTCTAGGTTACAGCTGTACCATTTCTCCAGTTCTAGTTAATAATGTCAAAAACTCTCTGAGATGACTTTACTCTTGGGCCCCACTGAGCTCTCTCCACCCTTCTCCTCCTTGTAGAGTGCAACAGATTGTACCATTTGGTGTATGTTTAAAAGAAAAAAAAATTCCCATAGGGACCAGGATACCCCATTAAAAGTCTTTCTATTCCTCATGGCAAATTAGCTTTACATAGGAATTTCCAAATATTGTTTTATTAAGGAAGAGAGAAATACCATATCTAATGTGTATTTTTGTACACAATTAGTAGGAATCAGACAAGGAAAAAGAAATGTCATCTACTCCTACCTTACCTCCCCCCCAATTTAGTCCCTTTTCCATATGCTACATTATACCTACTATTTGTTCTTCATGAAAACAATGAATTTGTAATTTAAAATAAAGCTTTTTCAAAATAAAGGTCATTTCAAGCATTTGTTTCCACAGCCTTTCTTGGATTGTTGCAAATGCATAAATGTTCAAAGGTCATTTTCTGCTGAAACACTAACATATGAAATTATTAAATTGTAAAATGCTAAGGATCAGAAGGAGCTGCAATTTTTCTCCAAAGTTCATAAATTTTACTAAATACTAAGGAAAATTTAGTAAGTACTAAGCCTAATACTCTGGAAACCAGACATCTGGCCTTTCCCATGCACAGAGAGCAGTGTGTATGAAAGGAGTCAAACAGACACCATTCTTCTCTGCATTATGTACAAGGTGTTTTAACTTGTCAACGTAAAACTTAATAAGAATACTCATCTTTCACTTGTGTTTTTTTTTACAATTTTGTCTTCTCTGCCTCATTCTCCCTTTCCGGCCAACAACAACAACAAAATAATAATAAAATGTGGATATATGGGTATATTTTTAAATCAAAATTAAACTTATTTGGAGATTAGTTTGTCACTTCTGAGGTGATTGGAGACTGGCTGAGGGTGAGGTGGGGATGTCGTATGTGAGAAACCAGGGTTTGCAATCAGCCAGTTGAGACAACAGGAAGATATTAAACTTTAAAACCATTGTTGAGTGAATTTTAATGTGTAAAATTTGGTGCACAAGGCCATGAATTTGGCTTATCTACAAAATATATTCTTTTCCTTCTTAGTCTACTAATTTGTCTTTTTACTCTAAGCCAATTTACATCTTTTTATTTTATTTTTAAGTCTTTTATGTGAAACAAAATAGTTTTTAAATCTCTCTAAAGAGTTTCTTCCCCCTTTTTAAGAATTTCCCAAATATAATGGCTACATGGCTTAAAACACGCTTCATTTCAATAGTCTATTTTGACCTCTTCCACTTTAATTAGGTTGCTGACCAAAATCTACTTCAGAGAAGGCAATAACTAGACTGTGAATTCAAACAGGAAAACACAAATCTGTGGAAAATAAGCAGAAGAGAAAGAAAAGAAAAATTTTAGAAAGCTTCAAGTTGAAATAAGGGGGTCTCTCTCTCTCTCTCTCTCTCTGTCTCTCTCTCTCTCTGTCTCTCTCTCTCTCTGTCTCTCTCTCTCTCTGGTGGTGTTTTTGTTTGTTTCTCTTACAATTTAGAAGTTAATTTGTCTACATAGGAAATTTAATTCTATTGCTAATAAAAGAACATTTCGAGTTTTCTGGGGCAAACATGGGGACTTGTCAAACTCCAGCAATTAAGGAGAGGATTGCTTTGTGGATTTGACACCTGGCATTGTGATTTCCCTTTCTATCTGGAACTGAGATTATATCCTTACTAACATCCCAGACAAGGTAAACGACTCCAACAAAGACAGAAGCTAAAAAATGCTTCCGGACATCATCTTACCTCTCAGAGTCAAGTTTCCTTGCTTACAAGAAAAATCAGTAGGTCCTCTACCTTATAGTAATGTTTTAAAGTTCTTGCTATTTTAAACACTCTAATTTGTGTCTCAAAGAGACTGAGATTCTGCTAAAGTAGTGTCTTGGGTGACTACAATAGAAATCAATAAATAGTTGCATTGAGTGGAAACAGTGAAGTGTTCTTAATTTAGAAAGTGAGGATTTAGTTCGTTTCTATCTTTTTGATGATAATTGCGTCATTTACTCTCCACTGTTAAGGTCAAAGGATTCTTTATTATTCCTTCCTAAATCCAAGTTATCAATGTAGAAGTATTTTTGATGTTTTACACAATACCATTTTCGGGACAATACAGTCAAATTAAAGGGAGACAAAATTCCATTTATATATTTTCTCCAGTCCATCTCTATTTTCTTTGATCTCCTAATACAACATAATTATTTTTCATACCTTGTCTCCAACTATTTATAACATCTATAACACTTACAAATATATCCTTGGAGTAGAATGTCGGAAAACTAATACTGAAAAGTTCAAAAAAAGCTAAATACAGAGCTTTTAAAAATGATATCCATTAAACATAGAGATGGATAACATTCAAGCACCATTCGTTCATTCAACAGATCTTATTGACTGCCTACTATGTAGCAAGCACAGTTCTAAGCACCAAGAATACAGCAGTTAACAAAACAACAAACTCCATGTCCTCATGGGATTTACATTCTGGAGGGGTTAGTGAGTAGAGAGGGTTGAAGGTAGTGATAAAAACAAAAATACTTGATAATATTAAATGGTGATAAGGTCTAATATAGTATAAATATCTAGAATATCTTCTCAATGCAAGAAAACAAAGCAGTTTCATAGCTTCTCAGAAAATATAACTAGAAAAGAGAGACTTTTTCCCCCTATACAAAGATCTCGAGTGGGAATTTTCCAGTGAAGTAACATTTCCATTGCTACTAATTTGGACATTGTGTAAGCTTAATGAATAGGTTTATGATAAAGAATGGAAAAAAAATCCTCACTACTTCAATAGATATTTGTACATCAACCTTCATAGCAGTATTAATCACAATAGTCCAAAGGTGGAAATAACCCAAATATCCACTGTCGGTTGAATGAATAAACAAAATGTGGTATATAAAAGAAAGTGAGGATAGCTATACTTCTATCAGCCAAAATAGACTTTAAGCAAAAAAACAGTAAAAAGAGACAAAGAAGGTCATTATAATGAAAAAGGGATTAATTCATCAAGAAGATAGCACAATCAGAAATATATATGTACCCAACATCAGAGCACCTAAATATATTAAGAAAATACTAACAGATGTGAAGGGAGAAATAGAAAGCAATACAATAATAGTATGGGACTTCAATAACTCATTTTCAGCAATGAATAGATCATCCAGGCAGACAATTAATAAGCAAACATTGGACTTGAGTCACATATTAGACAGAATGGACCTAACAGATATTTAAAGAACATTTCATCCAACATCAGCAGAATTCACATTCTTCTCAAGTGCACACAAAACTTTATTCAGGATAGATCATATGATAAGCCACAAAACAAATCTTAACAAATTTAAGATTGAAATCATACCAAAATCTTTTCCCACCATAATGGAATGAAATTAGAAATCAACAAGAGAAAAGCTAGAAAATTTACAAATATGTGGAAACTGAACACACTCCTGAACAAGCAATGGATCAAAGAAGAAATCTAAGGGGAAATCAAAAAATATCTTGGGAAAAAAATGAAAATAGACAACACATACCCCAAACTATGGGATGCTGCGAAAACAATTCTTAGAGAGAGATTTATAGGTTTCCCCCACTATCCAAAATTAGAGTGTTCCTATGAAACCTTTTGTATGCTGGAATGACTTAAAGCGAAGAATATCCCCTGCTTTCCAAAAGTTTGAATTATGTCATTTTGCTTTTACAAAAGACCTACATTAATACCTGTGTTCACTAACGGAAAGAAATCCAAAGAGATTTTTGCATTTACATAAAAAGTCATTATTGTTCAGTGTAGGTCTTTCATAAAAGTAAGTGGTGCAATGCAAATTTTTAGAAAGTGGGGAATTCCTAGACAGTAATAAACACATATATTAAGAAAACAGAAATCTCAAATAAACAAACCTAACTTTATACCTCAAGGAACTGAAAGACAAGAAAAAACAAGCCAAAAGTTAGCAGAAGGAAAGAAATAATGAAGATCAGAACAAAAATAAATGAAATGGAGACCAGAAAAACAATAGGAAAGATCAACAAAGGTAATGCTGGTTTTATCAAAAGATAAAATTGAAAAACCATTAGCTAGACTAAGAAAAAAAAAGAAGACTCAAATAAAATCAGTAATGAAAGAAGACATTATAACTGATACTACAAAAATACATAGGATCATAAGAGATTACTATGGACAATTATAACCAACAAACTAGATAACCTAAAAGAAATGGATAAATTCCTAGAAACACACAACCAACCAAGAGTGAATCACAAAGAAATAGAAAATCTGAACATACCAGTAATCAGTAAAGAAACTGAATCAGTAACCAAAAACCTTCCAACACAAAAATCCTAGGACCAGATGGCTTCACTGGTGAATTTTACCACACATTGAAAGACTAACATCAATCCTTCTCAAACTCTTTTCAAAAATCTAAAAGGAGGGAATATTCCCAAACTCATTTTATGAGGCCAGTATTACCCTGATACCAAAGCCAGATAAGGACACTAAAAGAAAACTATAGACCATTATCTCTGATAAATATAGATGAAAAAAATTCTCAGTAAAATATTAGCAAACTGAATTCAACAGCACATTAAAAGAATCATACACCATGACCAAGTGGGTTTTATCCCTGGGATGCAAGGATGATTCAACATACACAAATCGATAACTGTGATATGCATTAATAGAATGAAAGATTAAAAAATAAATTATCATCTCAATAGATTCAGGAAAAGCATTTTACAAAATACAACATCTTTTCATGATAATAACCCTCAACAAATTGGGTATGGAAGGAATATACCTCAACATAATAAAGGCCATATATGACAAGCCCACAGCTAACATCACACTCAATGGTGAAAAATTGAAAGCTTTTTCCCTAAGATCAGGAACAAGACACTCTCACTTCTCTTATTCAACTGGAAGTCCCCGCTGGAGCAAGTTGGCAAAACAAAGACATAAAAGGCATTGAAATTGGAAAGGGAGAAGCTGTTATTATTTGTAGATGGTATGATCTTATATAGAGAAAATCCTAAAGAAAATTTTAAAAACGGTTGGAATTAATAAAGAATTTAGTAAAGTTGCAGGATATAAAAATCAACATTCAGAATCAGGTGCATTTCTATATACTAAAAATGAAATATCTGAAAAAGAAGTAAAGAAAACTATTGCATTCATAATAGCATAAAAAATAATAAAAAAAGGAAAAAATTTAACCAAGGAAGTAAAAGATCTATACAATGAAAACTACAAGACTTTGCTGAAAGAAATTGAAGATAGGAACAAATGGAATGATATCCCATATTCATGATCAGAATAATTAATATTGTTAAAATGTCCATAATACCCAAAGCCATCTACAGATTCAATGCAATCTCTATCAAAATGCAAAAAAACAAACCTAAACCTTGTATGGAACCACAAAAGACCCCAAACAGCCAAAGTAATCCTGACAAAGAAGAACACAGTTGAAGGCATCACATTTTCTTGATTTCAAAATACACTAAAAATCTATAAGAATTAAAACAGTATGGTATTGGCATAAAAATAGACACATAGACTGATGGAACAGAAGTGAGAGCCCAGAAATAAACCCCTGCATATAGTTAACTAATGTTTGACAATTGAGCCAAGAATACTCAACAGGGAAAGGATAGTCTTTTCAACAAATGCTGCTGGGAAAACTGGATACCCACATGCAGGAAAATAAAATTGTAGCCCAATCTGAAAGCATTCACAAAAATTAACTCAAAATTAATTAAAGACGTACACAAAGACCTGACGTGGTAAAATTCCTAGAAGAAAACATAGGGGGAAAGTTCCTTACATTGGTCTTAGTAATGATTTTTTGGATATAACACCAAAAGCAGAAGAAGCAAAAGCAAAAATCAACAAGTGGTAGGTATTACATAAAACTAAAAAGCTTCTGCACAGCAAAAGAAAAAGAATCAATAAAATGAACACACAGAATGGGAAAAATACTTGCAAACCATGTATCAGATAATGGCTAATATCCAAAATATATAAAGAACTGAAGTCAATAACAACAACAAAAATAGTCCTGTTTAAAAATGGGCAGAGGAATTGAATAGTCATTTTCCCAAAGAAGATATCCATATGGCCAACAGGTACATCAAAAGGTGCTTAACATCACTAATGAACAGGGAAATGCATATCAAAACCACAAGGAGATATCACCTCACACCTGTTAGAATGGGTATCATCAAGAAGAGACAACAAACGTTGGGGAGGATGTGGAGTAAAGGAAACTGTTGTGCACTGTTGAATGGAATGGAAGGTGTTCAGCCACTATGGAAAATGGCATGGAGGTTCCCCAAAATTAAGAACAGAATTACCATATGATCCAGCAATCCCACTTCTGGACATGTACCCAAAAGTACTGAAATCAGGATATTGAACATATGTCTGCACTCCCGTGTTCATTGCAGCATTATTCACAACAGCCAAGATATGGAAACAACCTTAGTGTCCATCACCAAATAAATGGATAAAGAAAATTTTACACACACACACACACCCACAAACACACCAGCACAGACAGAGGAATGTTATTTAATAAGAAACAAGGAAATCCTGCCATTTGTGATAACTTGAATGGATCTTGAGGGTATTATTCTTAGTGAAATAATCCAGACAGGGAAAGACAAATATTGCATGATATCACTTTGTGGAATCTAAAAAAGCTGAACTCATAGCAACAGTAGAATGGTGGTTACCAAGGCATGAAAGATGGGGAAACTGGGGAGATATTGTTAAAAGGTCCAAACCTCCAACTGGAAAATAAGTAAGTTCTGGAGATCTAATGCACAGTGTAATGATTTTAGTCAACAATACTGTATTATATACTTCAAAATTGCTAAATGACTAGATCTTAAATGTTCTCACATCAAAAAAGAAATTATAATTATGTGATATGATAGAGATGCTAGTTGGGTAAAGCTATGGTGGTAGTCATATTGCAATATATAAATGTATCAAATCAACCTGTTGTATACACCTTAAACTTATACAAGGCTATGTCAATTTCATCTCAATTTTTAGAATATGGTATATACATACAATGGAATATTAGTCAAGCTGAAAAAGGAAGAAAATTCCGACACATGCTACAATATGGATAAACCTTGAAGACATTATGCTAAGTGAAATAGGAGAGACAGAAAAGGACAAATATTGTATGATTCCACTTATACGAGGTATGTAGTGTAACCAAATTCAGAGCTAAAGTAGAATGGTGGTTGCCAGGGGCTGGGGAAAGGTATTGAGAGTTAGTGTTTAATGGGCACAGAGTTTCAGTTTGGAAAGATGAAAACAGTTCTGGAGATGGATGGTGATAATTGCTTCACAACAGTGTAAATGTGCTTAATGACAATGAAATGTACATTTAAAAAGGTTAAAACTGTAATGTTCATGTTATGTATATGTTGCCACAATTTTAAAAAGTCCTCAATGAACATAACCTGAACACGTCCACAGTGTAAGCTATTTGATTTAAATCTTACGTATGACAACCCAGCATGGACATAAGCAGGTTAATTCCTCCTAGAAAACTTCTCTATCAGTAGCTAAACAGTGCATGACTAAATGTGCTGAAATTCATTTGACCACCTGTCTTCTGAAAGGTTAGTATTCTGGGTGGGTTTTAAATGTCTATGAAACTCTTTCCAAAGAAGGTTCTAGCTCCAGATCTGCTATTCGAGTTTCCTCAGTGAGTTACACCTGCATTACACAACAGAACTTTCCGTGATGGCAGAAACATTCTATATCTACCAATATGGCAGCCACTAACCATGTGGCTACTGAGCACTTCAATGGAGCTAGTGTAACTGGGAAACTTAATGTTTATTTAATTTCGATTATTTTTATTTAATTTCAGTTATTGGAAAAATTTTAAGAATGTTTGAAACAGCTTGGGTGTGTGAATCTACTCTTTCAATTGTAAGTTTTATGAAATATAAATAGATATCAAGTATTTCCAATGAAACTTTAGCATCCAAGCGGAAATATGCTGTAAGTGTAAAATACACATTGGATTTTAAAGACAGTATGAACAAAAGAATGTAGCTTGTTAATTTTTTTATTGATCACATATGGAAATATTTTCAATATATTGGGTTAAATATATTATTAAAATTAATTTCACTTGTTTCTGTTTACTTTTTCTAAAGTAGCTACTAGAAAATTCAAAATTACATATGGGATGTGCATTACATTTTACTGAAGAGCATTAAACTAGAGAATCCTAAGAGCCCGTGCAATGCCCTGAATCAGTAACTTCATAAGCACTTTTTAAAATCCACTCTAATATTTAACAATGAAGACTATAATTACTGAATTTTGGGGGAAAACTTAAGGTTAAATAGTTAATTGACATTTTCATATTCACTTTCCTTTTTCTTTTTTTAAAAATTTTTTATTGGGGAATATTGGGGAACAGTGTGTTTCCCCAGGGCCCATCAGCTCCAAGTCATTGTCCTTCAATCTAGTTGTGGAGGGCCCAGTCGACGTTTTCAATCTTTAGTTGCAAAAGACACAGTCCACCATCTCATGCGGGAATTGAACCAGCTCGCGCTCTAACCAACTGAGCCATCCGGCTGCCCCTCATATTCACTTTCAACAGAATACCTCAGAAGGTATATGAAAGTTTATAAGAGCAGAGTAGAATATTGTTTTGACTTCAGAGTTGTATTTAGATGTGTGTTCATTTTTAGAATCCCAAGTCCAAGTCCAATGCCTAGGAGATAATAAATGTTCAATAAATACTTTTGAATGAATATTAAAACTAGGATTTGCATTCTCACCAGACTCTTAATTAAAATTACATTTGATGAGAACATTTATTAAAGATGAAACAGCATGAGCCCGCAAGCCAGATCAAATAATTTGGTATTGGTTTTCTTACGGCACAAGATAAAAAGAAGCTGAATACTGAAATCAGAGGTTTGCTTTTCCTCAGAGGACTTTGTTAATCATTGGAAGCAATATTAATACTGATAACAAAGCATCTTGTATAGGAAAAGTACATTACAAACACTATCATCAAATTATAGATGGTGAAATGGAAGCAATGTGACATTAAGTGACTGTCGAAGTCACACCGGGGGCTCCCTTCTTATACCTGGGGTTTCAGTATTCCTACTTTCTGCTTCTCCCCTGTTCCCACTACCACACCAACACATTCTCCAGAGGAACCCTAGAGAAGCAATTACCAGTCATAATTCCGTTGAAAGGAAACACTGTCTCTGTAAAGCATGTTTTAACTTCATAAGAGTTCAAGATGGAATTAACGCCATTGTCATTCTCTAGTGAAAGGCTAATGAGCAAAGACCCTTGTACAAACCTTCATTTAAAATTAACTTCGTTTTTTTTTAACAGATACACCTGGTTCTTGAAACGCTCTGCTCTGCCATCATTGCCAATACCAATGTCAAGAGAAGTGGTGCTGTTTTGCATCAATCACATAGTTGGTTGCTCATCTAATAGAACACATTTTCTTTATTTACTTCCCTACATGCTCATCAAATTCACTCTCCTCTGACTAGAACACAGCTTCCTTGTAGCTCATCCTCCCTTTTGAAACGGAATCAGAAGTGAAGTTCAAGTCAACAAATATTTATTACTGAGACACAGAATAGACTAGGAATTATGGGAGTAAATAAACAATGTGGCTGCCTCAGAGCCTCTTGTCTGTTGCGGAGTCAGCAGTGTATACAGATAAAGTAGAGTGGTATAAAAAAGACTAAGGTAGGACTTCTAACAGCCTGGGGAATGGGACTGATGAGCATACAGAGGTAAGGAAGCTGGGAGAGAGAAAAAAACAGTGCTACATTTTGAAAGAGGAGAAGTTAGCCAAGAGACTTCCAACTTCAAGATAGCAGACAAGCAAGGGCGGCCAAATGGCTCAGTTGGTTAGAGCGTGAGCTCTGAAGAACAGGGTTGCCAGTTCGATTCCCACATGGGCCAGTGAGCTGCGCCCTCCACAACTAGATTGAAGACAACAAGCTGCTGCTGAACTGCCAAAGGGGGTGGGGGGGCTGGATGGCTCAGTTGGTTAGAGCACAAGCTCTTAACAACAAGGTTGCCGGTTCAATTCCTGCATGGGATGGTGGGCTGTGCCTCCTGCAACTAAAGACTGAAAACGGCAATTGGACTGGGAGCTGAGCTGTGCCCTCTATAACTAGACTGAAGGACAACAATTTGGAGCTGATGGGTTCTAGAGAAACACATTGTTTCCCAATATTCCCCAATAAAAATTAAAAAAAAGATAGCAGAAAAGCAATACTGACAGCTTTCTCATTGAACCCAACCCAACCCCCTTATAAATGAGGGGCATCTCTACTTCCTCACCTCTTATTTTCTTCTCAACTCTCTCCACTGAGACTACTCAAGCTGAGGTCACCCGTGCCGTCTACCTTACTAAATCCAGTGTTTATCCCAAGCAGGCACCCTTCTCAGTCTTTTGGTAGCATTTGGCACAATTAGTCACTCCCTCGTTCTTGAATGCTTCTGTACTTGACTTCCAGAGCTCTGACAACCCCTGTCTACTGACTTCGCTTCCTAGTCCCTGACTCCTAGATATTAGAGTGGCCCTTGGCCCAGTCTTTGACCCTATTTCCCTCTCTAGTTATTCCCTCAGTGATACCATCCAGTCCATGGTGTTAAATATGATCTCCTAAGAGGACAACTGCCAAATACATATTCTCAGTTCTGATTTTTCCCTTGAGCTGAATGCCCACTCAATACTTGCACATCTAATAAACATCTCAAATTTAACATGTCTAAAACAGAGCTCTAGATTTCTCCCCTCACACCTACTCCCCTCCCACAGTCTTCTCCACCTTTGTGAGTGCCATCACTGCCCCTCCAGTACCTCAGGTCAAAATCTTAGAGTCACCACCAACTCTTTCGCCCTCCCATTATACACATAATCCATCAACAAGTCATGCTGCCTCCACCTTCAAAATAAGTCCCTTATCTGACTATTCCTCACCACCCTGTGCACCACCATAGTCCTGGACACCATTGTCCAGACTACTTTTGGGTCAGCTGACTACTCTCCACACTTCCTCACTTGTCCTCTTTTCACCACAGAGCACAAGAGTCATCTGAATGACACTCTATTGGCCCAAACTGCCAAGGCTTCCCCTTCCCCTTGAAATAAAGAATATCATGGCCTTCAAAGTCCTTCATGATCTGGATCCTGGCTACCTTTTCAACATCATTTCCTACACTTTCCCTACACTTTGCCTGTTGACCTCTAACTCCAGCCACACCAACTTTCTTCCCTTTCCTCACTTTTGCCTCAGTGCCTTTGCACTTGCTAATCCATCTCCTCAGAAGATTTTTCTCTCCCTCATTTCTTTCCAGTCTCTGCTCAAATCTTACCTCTTAGACAGTGTCCCACACAGCTTCAAATAAAATCCATGGAAAGATAATTGCATTTGTGGAATAAGTGCTTAGTTGAAAAGCATGTTCTTCTTTTATTTTCTTGCTGTTAAGAATTTTTATTTGTAGGGCATTTATTTTAATTTAATTTTTTTTTTTTTTTTTTTTTTTTTTTTTTTTAGGGATGAGGGCCATCATGTGGAAACCAGAAAATGGGGAAAGTGTGAACTATCTAAACAAAGATTCATTTTGTGTCCATATTTGTTTTTAATTGGCCTCATTTCAAATGTATTAAACAGTTCCATACCTGGATTAGGTGTTTGCAATGATTACCAAAAAAAAAGAAAAAAAAAAAAAGAAAAAGAAAAAAGGAAAGAAAGAAAAAGAAAAGAAAAAAAGAAAATAATTGTGACATGCTTTTATCACTACTTTATTTTTCAAATAACATGTAAATATTGTAATCCATTGGATTTTGTTTTGCTAACCTGTTAATAAAAATATGGAACCATTATCCTTTAAAAAAAGAAAAAAATCTTACCTCTTAGAAAAGGCCTTGGTGAAATAAGACACTCCCTCCCTTATGCCCAGATCCTCTACCATCTTACCTGCTTTATCTTTGTAGTACATGACACTATGCTATGTAGTCCTCATTGGTATGTTGTCTATTTTCCCACTGAAATTCAAGCTCCATGATGGTAGAGACACTGTCTTGTCACCATCATATCGTCAACCCCTCTCACAGTGCCTGGCATCTAACAGGCACTCGATGAATATACTTTGAATAAATTAAAAGAGAAAGAAGTTAATACCTACATAGCCCTGCTCAAAAGCAAGAGGAGAAACCAGCAAGGAGTCAAAAACAATGACAGCAGACAAGCCGAGCAGCCAGAACAGTGAACCAGGGCCCAAACAAGAAAGAAGTCAGCAGAGAGGGCAGCCAGAAGCAAGTTTCACAGACGGGGAAATAGCTACAACCACCCAAGAAAAAACACTAGAGCTTAACAATAATCAGGGAAATGTGAATTAAACCATGATACCATTTATCACCTATCAGATTTGAAAAATCAACAAAGTTTGATATCATTAAGCGTTGGTAAAGATATGGAGAAATGCCCTCACATATGCTGCTGGTATGAGTGAAAGCAGGTACATCTACTTAGCAGGGTAATTTTCAGTTTCTATAAAATCCCGAAATTCACACACCCTATGACCCAACAGTTCCATTTATATTCTAGAGAAACATTCACACAGTTGGACAATGAGGCATATACAAACATGCTTACTGAAGCTTGACTTGTAGTATTAAAAAATTAGAAACAACTTGGATATCCTTAGAGGAGAACTGGATTAAAAACCTCATTATCTGTTCATACAATGGAATAATAAATACTCAATAGTTAAAAGGCGTGAGATCTATCTACATGTGATAATATGGACACCTCTCTGAGACACACTTTTAAGTGAAAAAGGAAGTATGCAGAATTATTCAATATATTTCTATTAAAAATGTGTACACACAGTATTACTAGATGGCTCAAAAGGAGAAAATGTCTATTTGTATGTGGAGGGCACAGCAGCAAGTGAATTGTCAAAGAAGACCTCATCTTTATATGTAACACTTTAATATTACACAGATAATTTATGGAAAATGTGTACATATTTTAAAGTATAAGGAATGTAGCTGAGAGAATTGGGATAGGGTTCATATTCAGAACAGAGCCAGGGGCAAGAAAGCATATTTAAAGGACAAATTGTCTACATTATTGGAGCATTAAGGCTAAAGCAAGAAGTGACAGAAATTGAGACTAGAGAGGCCAAATTGTGGACAGCCTGTGTGCCAGGCTGCGTCTCAGGGATTTCATGCAATCATTCCACACCATTCACCCATGTGTCTAATACAAGTGATGGCTTTGCGAACTGGGGGAAATGTCTCAGTGACTAGAACTGACCTTACATATTTCTTAATGTATCTTAAATCACTAAGTTCTCTTGTAGCCTTAACCAAACAGTCATTATCTATAAGCCCCTTTCACAATTTATAAAAGTGGCCCTGCTAAAATCATTGCATTATTTTAGACATGAAAAACAACGGAGACCAACCATGGCACCTAATAAATTACCCATCCACCCTTCTTTGAAAGTCCAGAAAAAACTTAAGTCAAAAGAAAAATGAGGGTGTTTAATTATAAAAATGTTTTCAGCATGCATATTTCATTTCTCTATGGGTGACAGCATTCAGTCCAGTAGTCAGCACTTAAACTTGTTAAATTCATCAAATATTTGTTGAGTTCAACTATTACAATGAGCAGAGGCTACAACAATGAGCAAGGACAGTCTCCACTCTCATGGAGCTTACAGACTAGGCAGACAAAGAGATATTAGATTAATTACCACAACAGAGAAATGTAAAACTGCAATACTGGTAAGTTCTACAAAGGAGTGGTCCATGATGGTTTAAGCACAGTGGGGGAATACGACTTAGGGAGGTCAGGGAAGGCTTTGCCAGAAAAGGGGAGATTAAGATTTAAAGGAAGAAAAGAAAAACGCTAAGAGAAGAAATAGTGAATGAGGAAGTTAATTCTTCTTGGCCAATGGACCAGCATATGCAAAGGCCCAGTGGCTGGAAAGGCAAGATGATGATACTGAAAAATGGACTTTGGAGAACACAGTTGCTAAAAAAAATGGTTGTTTCTTGCTGTTCCCTAATTTGTTGATCTGGAGAACATGGAGAGAGTATAAATATATCACGTAACTAAACACTTGACCTTGCCATCTTGCCCCACAAAATGCTTTGTCTAACAGCAAACAAGACTCTGAATCCACTATCGATTTGAGAATGAGACTCTGACTCTTAAAGCATCTCCTCTAGTCTAGTTACTTAATCAAGTACCACAAATAGTGAAATCAATAGCCTCTTAGAATGAATGACTTATGTATTCATAAAATACTAAAATTCTGATACTACAGTTGGAAAAGAAAAAAGTCAAAGCATTTCCGTAGCTCCACATAGAAGAAACAAGCAGTTGACTGCGGAAATTTTTTACTTTATGATATCGTTTGCCCTTTATAGAAACTGCCTGTCCTTAAGAAGAAAAATTTGCTCCCAAGTCTCCAACAAAAACTTGCCAATTGTGGCGGCCGGTTAGCTCAGTTGGTCAGAGCGGGGTGCTCTGAACAACAAGGTTGCCGGTTCAATCCCACATGGGCCACTGTGAGCTGCGCCCTCCACAAAAGGGAGAAACCACATATAGAAACCACAATTAGATTGAAACAACTACTTGACTTGGAGCTGATGGGTCCTGGAAAAACACACTTAAAATAAAGTTTGAAAAACAACAAACAAAAAAACCTTGTCAATGCACTCAGCAATGACTTTCCAGAATGTTTTTGACCGCAACCCACATTAAGAAATTTATTTTACATTGTGATTTACCACAGATGTATGACACATAAACGAAAGTTTTGTTTTAAATAAACCTACTGTAAAAAGATTTATTTTTTAAAAGAGTCCATTGGGGAAATTGGAATATTTAGATATTTTGGAGACTGGATATTACAGGATATCAAATAATTGTTCATTTTATTAGGAATGATAATTATTACATTATGGTTATGTAAGAAAATGCTTACACTTTAAAAAATACATACTGAAATATATGGGAGTGAAATGAAATAATATCTGTCATCTGCTTTAAAATATATCAACAAGAAAAAAAGATGAAACTGGTATGGAACAAATCTTGATAATTGTTGGGTCTAGTCGGTCATTACACCATTCTCTCTACTTGTGTATACGCTTGAAATTTTTCATAATACAAAAATTAAGTTCAAATGAAATGAACCTACTCTTACCCTTATTATACATAATGCTCTTTGATATTTTTGGTTTTTTTTTAAACTAAATACTAGAAAGAAGAAAGAACACTGGTGATGACCCCCTAAGTTGAGTTCAAAATGCACTAAAGGCTTGTGATGTATGGTTTGAGATTATCAGCTACTTTGGTCTTTGCTCTACTCATATGGAATCATTCTAACATGAAAGACACTTTTGGTCACTTGAATGCAAATGAAAAACAAAAACCCTAATTCTCCTCAATATTTCCAAGTTCCAAAAATGTAATGCTTCTTGACATTTCCATAGTTGCCTACTTAAGTTCAATGTAAATAACTGCTGCTACTTTGGGAGTGCCTGAGAATGTCTATCACAGAAAAAGGATGTATGTCTCCCTGGTGACATCTAAATGCTGATCTTGTAAATTCTGCAGCAACACATAATGTAGTACAAAGAGATGCCAAGGAGCATCGAAAACACTTTTTTCAAATCTGGGTTTAATATAAATGTCAAATCAAATTTAGAGGAAAACAAATTATAAAGTACATTCGGATGTCTTCAGCTAATTCTCTTCATTGATAATTTCAACTTTGGACATAGAGGTTATTAAATGCTTTATTTCTGTTGTAACTTACAGCTGCTAATTTATAAAGCAAGTTAACTATATAAGCTCCTACATTTTTTAAAAAAGACAAATTCTATTTTTGTACTAAGGGGGAATTCCTAACATTAAATAAATCTATCTATACTCAGTGTTTTTATTGTGCTGAGGTGTGGATTAAAAAAAAAACCTATGATCCAAAACGTAAACATATCAGTCTCTACCTACCTTTTGCAAACCTGGGGGAAAGCATCCTTTAGTTCTAAAATGCCATTCTGACTTGTGAATACCTTTCTTGCCTTCTTTTCCACGACCATATATAGCAGTCACGACACTATGACTGGCAACCTAGCATTTATATTGCTGCTTCATCCACACCCTTAACTGCAACTTGATTTTTTTCAGATATCACCTTTCTTCGAGTCTGGAGCACCTCAGGGAAGCTGCCCCACCCCAACTGGTAGTTCCAGGTGATATCCTCCAGTTTATCTAAGCCAGCCATGCCAATCCCCTTCTCCTTGCCATTGATTGGTTTAGGAATGAATATGTGATAAAATTCTGGCCAATGAGACAGTAGAGCAAGTCAGCCAGGAGGGTTTCTGGAAAAGGTTCTGCTCCCAAGAGACAGAAGATTGTTCATTTGGACATTGTCAGAGCCACACAGGAGGCTGGACCTCCTCAGCATCTTTCTATCAGCCTCAAGGAAAACTTCACATAGAGGAGGGCCAATCTAAAGAATCACACAGAAACAGACCTGGCTGTTCCTCCTGAGCTGCTGATAATGTGAATTGATCGATTTCCTTAGCATTTAAGCCACTTGCATGTTACTTGCAGCTAAGAGCTCTACATGGTACAGTAGCTTTTCAGAATTTCAGGCAAAACTTCATATCCATTATTTGTTAAACAATCTGGGAGCTTAAACTTAGAGTGGATCTGTGTGACTCCAAAACAGCTGGTCATTTCAGCTCAAAAACAAAAACTAAGTGTAAGAGCTGGTATGGTACTAAGGAAAAACCCTAACCGTAATTTTCTGAGAAGTTTAGGGGTTCTCTAGCAAATGGGTGAAGGTGAATAGAAAGAGCAAAAAGGTAGACAAGAAAACTGCTTCCCAGGTTAACCTTATTAGAACAAGGGGGACGGTGGGGGGTGGGGGGAACCTCATACATCATGACTGTAAGGTGTCTGCAGTTACCGACAAAGATCTTAGCGTTCTGGCCAATGACGAGACGAGACGTGCACTTAAAAGGATATCCACAGGACCAAAGCTCTGAACACAGACACAAGATGAGCTGACCTATTTCATTACATGCACAATGTATATAAGCAGGTGATTTTCGAGGTTAAGTATCAGCAGAGAAAGAGATGCTGATCTAATCTAATGCCTGGGGAAAGAGAGAGGGGGAAAAAGGAGAGAAGATTGACTGAATTTTGATAACAGATATTTTTGTGGAGAAGGGGAGGCTAGGCTACCTCACTCTGCAATTGATGAGAGATTATTGGGCAAGGAACTGGCGGGATTGCTGTATCACTCTGTCTCCACCAAGGGGTATATAATTACTCCTTCCCTTTTTTAAAAAAGGCATGCCTTTTGTAACAAAAGATAGATAGGGCTTGGTTTCCATTAAGTTCCAGAGGGTAAGGTGACGGTAATTGTTTTGGCTCTAGACATCTTGAGCTCCTTAAAGGAAAGGAACTATGTAATTTCAAAATGAAAATAATAACGAATTTTATGTAAAGCAGTTATATGTCTGGCTTATGATAGTTAAAGCAAATAATCAAAAATATGTTTATTTTCCATTATTTCATAAGTGATATTGGATTTTAGAACATGGCCTGGCACGTAGTAGGCACACAGACACTGGCTGAAGGAATATTTGTTGACTAATTGCTAGAGAGAAATTTAAAAAGGATGAAGATCTATTGTTTATTCAACTGTGCAGGGGGAGACAACTTTTTCACTTCTAAATAAGTTTAAAGACTTTTTTACATGATATCTTCAGAATAAATTATTTCTATTATTACCTTTGGATTGTTTTTTTTAAAGCTCACAATTTTTTAAACTAGCAAATATATTTTTAAACAGTTTCTAAAACTAAATAAAGCTTGATAATTAGGTGTAAATTGAGATGTGAGTGGCAATTCTATTTAAACGCTTTAAAATCTAGTCTATCCTTGTGAGTATTCTTAATAAAACATTAGAATTTTAGAAGAATTTAAATGGAGATAATGTGTAGGATATCTGCCTGCTACAGACGCTTCCATGGATTTATTTCATGTATGTTTTTGTTTTATTTTTTTAAATTCCATAAAATCAGTCTGATGATTCAACAGGGTTTTTATTAATAGGGGCAGGAAATTATAAACTACATTTGAAAAGTATACAAAGTACATTTAATTCTAATCTGACCCATACATGTACTATTTCTTAGAAGCTTATCAAATCCAAGTCTTTGAAAATGCATACACTGTAACAGATTTTTCAAAAACATGATGAAAAATATATACCACCCAGCTAAACACTCTCTTGATTTAGAATCGAGGCCTATATGTTTCTATTTCCATAGTGACTATTGCTGTGGAATCGACATGTTTTAATTTAGATTGAGATTATAAACATCATTTGGAGACAGAATTTATTTTCTCTCTTACGACTTCTGAAAACTGGTCTAAGTGCTTCAGAACAGAAGAAAATTCTGGAGCAGGATGTAGAAATTATTTGGCTTAAAGGATATTTGTGGCTAACAAAAAGTGAGTTTTTACAGAAATTCATAGCTTTTTAAACCTTGAAAATTTCTGTGGATTTTCATATTTTATAAAATAAGCTAGAGAAGGGATTTTTAATTAGGCCTCCCTCAGAAGTACTTAAATTGTGCTAACATGTAATTGTTTTTTAAAAAATCAGGGTGAATAGATGACTACAGAATCCGCAAATATTTTTGCCTACATTTCCTAAAAAGCTTGAAATAAGACAGTTCATCTTCCTTAACTGTCTTAAAAAAAGTAGTTAGGGAGTGACTCACTTTTAGGTCAAATGAAAGTTAGCAAACCCAATCTCTATTGAAAGGGAAAAAGGAGAGCAAATGATATTCATTTCTTGCTTTTTCAATGAAGTTTTTGGGGAACTCCTACTCTCCCTGTGCCCACGAAGCTTGTAAATGAGGGTGGGCAGAAAGGAGGCAACTGACAAGTGAGGCAGACAGAGGCTGGGGAGTGTATGCTATGGTGGAAAGCAGCTCACAGGATTGGCTGAGCAGAAAAGAAGACCGCAGTGGGTGGCCGCAAAGTGCCCTGCGATCTAGGCCAAAGGAAACGGTTTTCTACACGAAAAGGAAGGGCTGCTTCTTAAAACAAACAAAAACAGAAAACTCAAGACGACTCTAACATGATGGAATCCCACAGGTCCACTAGCACAGAAGCAGGTGCCATCCCACACCTTGTGACCTGCAGTTATTAAAAAGCCACACTAATTACGGTAACCCTTGACTTGTGGCATTTAGCTTTGGATGAATAAGGGTGAAAAATGCTTCATAAATCCAACCTCTTCATTTTTTCCTGTTTTCTTTTTTTCTCTGTTGATTGTAGAGCTAAACCAAAAGTATATACACCCCAAGCATCGCTACAATTGCCCATCCTTTAGAAGACAGGTCCCTCGCCTAGGGAAGGTCTACGATGAAAAGAAACTGAGTCTGCAGGGGGGAAGCCATCAGAGATGCCAGCAGTGAGAAGGGAAAAAAAACACAGCAAGAAAAGACATTATTTTGTTTCATTAGTGATTAGCCAGACTAACCAATGAGAACGATGAGAGCAGAAAGCAAAAAGCTTTGCAGTATTATTTCAGTATAATTTTCCCCAAAGTTCTGCAAGTGTTTGCTGAAGATCTGACATTTATTTAAATGTGTCTGGTATACTCTTTGAAGGGACCATATTTAGCACCTAGTGACAGTCATTCATTCTTTGAAGTAATATTCAGTGAAGGTTTGCTGGATCTCTTGAAGAACAATGGGGAAGATCAGAAGGAGCAAAATAGCCATTCATTCATTCCAGTAGGTATTTACTAAACACCTACTATGTGTTAGGTGCTATTCTGGGAGCCAGGGGATGGAGCAGTAAAGAAATATATAAAGACCCCTTCCCTAGTGGAGCTTACACTCTAGTAGGGGGAAGATAGACAATAAATAAATCAGGGACCTGGGAGAAGAATGTATGGGAGTGAGTGTGAGCATGGGTATGTGTCTGCGGCTGTGTAAGAAAAAGTTCATTTCAAAATGATTGGTAGGGGAAGGCCTCCATCGGAGCGCAAAATCTGAGCAAAGACTTGAAGGAAGAGAGCAGTTAGGGTGAGAAAAGCGTTCCAGAAGAAGGCACAGCAAATGCAAATGCAAAGGTCCTGAGGCAGAAACGTTCTTGGCATGTATGAGAAACATCAAGGACGCCAGTATAGCTGGAGTAGAGTGAATGAGAGGAAGAAGGTAGATGAGCTCAGAGATGTCAGTTCTATGGGATGGGGTGAAGGCCTTGTAAGTCATAGTAAGACTTTTACTCTGAGTGGTAAATGGTAAGGCATTAGAGGGTTTTGAGCAAAGGAGTTACACAATCCAATGTTTTTCAACAAATATTTGCTAAGTACCTACTGTGGGCCAAACACTGCACTGCGCTAGGCTACACACTTGGGTGCTGGGGACATACTAACGCACCCGACAGACATGCGCCCCCCTCTACGGAGCTCATGCCCAGGTGGGAAAGAAAAGAAAGCCAGTAAACTGGCACACAAAAATAATTGCTAGTAGTGATAATGCTGAAAACAAAATCAAGGACATTGCATAACGATAGATATGGTGAGGGGAATGCACAGAGAAGCTTAGGTCTGGGTATCAAGGAAGACTTCTCTGAGGAGGTGACATTGGAGGTCAGTCTTAAAGGAGGCAGAGAAGCAAGCTAAATACAACACTGGGGAAAAGAGTACATGAGGCAGAGGGAACTATAGGTTCAAGGGCCCAAGAAATGAAACGATGTGGTTTGTTGCAGGGACACAAAGAAACCAGCACAGCTAGTTCCCAAAGCAGGAAGGGGAGAGAGAGACACAGGATGAGACTGTAGCAGTAGGCTGGAGCCAAATCTGGCTGGATGAGGAAGCCGTGGTAAAGGGACCTGAATAAGAAATTGGTGACTGAGGTAGAAAAATCTCAGACATCATATGAGAGCTATAGATACAAAGCTGCACGAGTTTCAAAGAAAGACAACTCACATAGGGCCTTTGGAGGAAGGAAGTAGTGTTGAACTATGCTTTGAGGGTATTAGCCATTTAGCCATGTTCAGAAGGGAAGACATCCTGGGAAGGTGGAAAAGGCATAGACAGGGAGTCAGATGTGGCTTCAAAGGCCTCCTCAGCCAGTACCAGTTGGGCCAAGCTGGAGCCTTTGGGAGCCTTCTTTTCCTCCAAATAAAATGACATGTGCCTTGCAGGTTTGAGAGAATTAAAAACAGTGTTCATAAAATTCCCTGTGTATAGTAAATGCCAAATAAACGCTAGTTCTCATCACAGCATATATATACATTCTGTTGATGTGAGTTTCTGCTCCCCATTTTAAGAGCAAAGAACCAGCAACAATCCGAATCTTGTGTATTATTTTCAATACACAAATTTTTCAAGGAGGAAGTACATGACCTCAATCATGCCAACACATAATGAATGCCTACTATGTGCCAGGCACGGAACTGGGCACTGGACACACACCGGTGACCACATCACCCTACACTGGGGTACTTCCATTGTACGTGGGGCACAAACAAGAAAGGAACAAGTAAATATGACTTGTGGAACGTACTATGAAGGAAAAGAAGGGAAGAAATGTGGAGTGAATGTGAGGGAGAACAGCAGAATAACATTTAGGATAAAGAAGTAGAGGGAGTGGAGATAAAGGCTCTAAGGATAAGCCTCTTTGCAGGCCAAACCTACGTAGTAATGTGTATTGTTTAACTCTTTGCTTTCCAACAAAGACTTTTCCAAAGTAATCTATATTCAGAGGATGAGAAGGAGGTAGCCATAAGAAGAGCGAGGTGGAGGGGGCAGAAAGTCGCCACTCCATGGATAAAATCTCCCAGATCTCTCTCTAGCAGAAGCTTTGCCCTTTCTTTTCCCAGAGGATGGAATGTATAACACTGACTTCCAAAGCTACTGATTTCCCACGACCTACCCAGAAGCGATGTGATGAGTACTTTAAGCTTAGAGCAGCCACTTGTGAGTTCTACAAAGCACCCCTCGAGGCATGCAGTGGCAAACACCAGTACATTCTTTTTCTAACAAAATATTCCTCTGTGGTAGATAAAATATTCCTCAATGGTCTTATGTCAATTTTATACGTTTGCAAGAAAACCCTAGAGACTCCGTGCATCTTCTTCAAATTAATCTTGGACCTACAGTTTAAATCCCACGTTTACTCTGGCTCACTCAAGACATCCAAATCTGCTCCCGGAGAAAACCTGCAAATTTTATTACAGATGTGTAAATATGAGAAATTTCTATGAGAGGAAATTCCAGCCAGGAGGACAATTTACAAAATGCCATGCATTTTCATGAATCAGCCACCATAGTCGGGGCTTTGGCTGCCTCTATTTCTTTTTCCAGGAACGCTGTGCCATGACTGAAGTTGGCTGGTACCTTCTAGCTATTACCACACAACCCAACGGGTGCTAACCTGTAAGAACCTGATCAACATGCAGGCCTATGAGTACCAACTTCACAATATTCAAGACTGAAGAGGTAACTTGAAAGGAAAGCTACAAGAAAATCTGATCAAGGAAGCTATTCTATTTGATTTCTAGTGTCTTTTGAAGAATATCCATATAATTCCGTGTTTCCCTGAAAATAAGACCTAGCTGGACAATCAGCTCTAATGTGTCTTTTAGAGTAAAAATTAATATAAGACCCGGTGTTATGTTTATGTTATGTTATGTTATGTTATGTTATGTTATGTTATGTTATGTTATGTTATGTTATGTTATGTTATGACCCAGTTTTATATTACAGTAAAATAAGACCAGGTCTTATATTAATTTTTGCTCCAAAAGACAGATTAGAGCTGATGGTCCGGCCAGGTCTCATTGTCCGTCCCCTTTTGCTGTGGCTACCAGGAGATTCAATGTTTGTCAAATCAATCCTCTCTCAGTAATCTTTGCAGCTAGCTTATTTTTCTCCCATTCGTTACCTTCATTTTCTATTTATACTGACTATACGAGGTTTTGGGTTAAATTATATTAATTCAGTTTTGGAAAGGGACAAATGGTAAATATGCTGCTTGCCCCAAATGTACACCAGGTTTTAAGATGCGTGTTCTTCAAGAAACAAAGCACAGACTTCTAGGCTGAGGCCCCAGGAATTAAAGCCAGCCTTCTTCCCATCTCCCCGATTGATCCTAGCCAACTCTCTTCCTAAAGTCTATGCTGAGATGTCCTCTTTAATAAACTACACTTAACAAGTTGTTCCTACATCATGGGAGCACTGGAAAAAAATAATCAGATTATATACATCCTGAGAGCTCTTTTTTTGGGGGGGTGGGGGTGGGAGGAGAGGAATTATTTTATTTTTGCTTTGTTTTTTTTCCCCCCCAATTTTATTGAGATATAATCGACATACAACATTACATAAGTTTAAGGTGCATGGCGGTGTGTTGACTGGATATATACTTACACAGTGTAATATGGTTACCATGGTAGCATTAGCTGACACCTCCATCATATCACATAATTACCAGGTTTTTTGGGGGGTTTTTTTTGGTTTTTTTTTTACCAGTTATTTTTTGTGGTGAAAACATTTAAGGTCTCCTCTTGTGGCAATGTTCAAGCAATATTGTTAACTATATTCGCAATGCTATGTACTAGCTCCCTAGAGCTTAATCATCTTCTAACTGGAAATTTGTACCTTTGACAACCATTTCCCCATTCCTCCCTCCACCTCCAGCCAGAGCTCTTTCTAAGCAAAATAACCCTAAATTTCATCATTGTTGTGCTGTATTTTAAACTTCCCTCTTCCCTCAGTTGCTTGCCTTAACCCCACCTCAATATGAAGACATTTTTATTCAGAATATAAATGTAGGATGTGATAGGATCATAGGGTTTTCTTCCAAATTTTTTTCATGTAGCAAAGAAGTCCATCTCTACTTGAAAATTCTCAGAACTAAAAGAAAGGACTCAGATAGACAAGAAAAATGCTGGGTGGGAAAATCCAATTTTGGTCTTCAAATGTTCTGTTTCTAAGGACTAGAAGGAGAAGGTGGGTCATGGGTTGGAAAATTACTGTACTAGTCAGCATCTTTGGTTGTAAGCCACAGAAAACAATTTTGGCCAATTTATGTGAAAAATTAACTCGCTGGAATGTTATGGGGGAGCTAATAGAACAAAGGGGAGGTTATAATACCAGGTTTAGAAAGGTAGGGATTAGGGCAACTCAGGATACGTAAGTAACAGGCTGATTCACAGTCTCCTTGGAATAAATGAGCATCAGTTATGTGTAGTCTTATCCCTCTGTTCAAGGGTCAAATTCCAAAGAAAGCATCTGTATGACCTAACTTACGCCCATGTCTGTCCGGTAGCCAATGCACATGTCATGGGGGGCCTACCTCACAATTCCAGTGGCTTGTGCTCAGTGGAGAAGGGCAGTTTTCTCAAAGCAAAATCAGAACACGGATAACCAGGCAAAAACAAACACTTGAACCATCCTTATGCTTATGAACTGTTCATTAGTGACAGTCATCGGCACTGAGACATCCTACAAACCTCTTCATTCTATGAGCTATGTAACCCCGTCTCCTGACACGACAGCTAGGTCTCTGACCTCTGTGACTTCAGCGAGTGTGAGAGAGTGGTACCCTGGAAAGCTCTTACCCAAAAGTCTGTTAAAGAGTCTCAAGTTCCAAAGACAAGCAACCACCTCCTTGTGGAAAAATATGGCCTACCCAATATAACTGTTAAACAGTCACATTTAAGTCAAGGACGTGCTGCTTCGGTGATTCCATCTGGAGACTTGGCTGGGAAATGCATGCTTTAAAAACATGGCAGCACTATCTCTTTCTATAAATTTTTTACTTTGATCAATTACCATGCCATTCAGCGGGAAAATGGTATGTGGGTCAGTGGCCTTGAGCACACACGGACCAGGGGGCGCTGTTTTCTGTAGCATTCCTTGGAAAACCCTTTTTCTGAGTCCCAAGCAGATTTGAGCTGGACCAGCCAATGGGCAAGAGGAAGCTGTGGGGAAACAGGCTTTCTGCTGAAGTCCAAGTGGATTGATTCCAGTGGCCGATTTGAGTTGTTAATTATTTTAGTTCCTGGGTGTAACAGGGGCTTCAACTGCACCAACAATGGTAGTGGCCATCTATTTCAAGTAGCCTTCCCCCACATATAGCCTAAGAGGTCACTTTCTCTTATTTCCTTCCTGCTGCTTACCATAATCTGAAATTATTTCCTATTTCTTGACTGGTAAAGAGAAAACCCACAGGCCCCAAATGGCATCACTTGTGCTTTAACATGATGATGTAGTCCATGATACCAAACCAAGATTTCATACCTGACCTAACTGCTGTTTCAACCTTTCCAAGAAGTAATCTTAACCAGTCTGGAATCTTCTGGTCAAGCAACAGTAATTTGTCACATGGGCCCTCTCCATTTCCCTACCACCACCACCATAGAAAGAAGAGGCAATTTGCATGATGAAAACCTTTGCTGTTCTCTTTCTCCAAAAGAAGTTGTTTTGGTCTGAAAAATAATTTTTTCTTTTGTTAATAGCTCCCTGGCCGCACCCCTCTTCCTATAAAAACCTTCCATTTTGTACAGCCCTTTAGTGTTCCCTTCTTTTCTAGATGGCATGCTGCCCAATTCATGAATCATTTAATAAAGCCAATAAGATCTTCAAATTTACTCAGTTGAATTTTTTTTTTATTTTTTATTAAATTGATTGGGGTGACAATTGTCAGTAGAATTTTGTTTTTTAATGGATTGTTCTTCATCTGTCTTCCACCTTTAGGATATAAGATCCACGTCGTCAAAGTCTGTCTTGTTCAGTTATATATATATATCCCAACCACAATGTCTGACACACAGAGCTTCAATCAGTATTTGTTTTATGACTGAATTGCTACATGGTTGGGGTGCAAGTGGCTGCCTAGAAGATTGAGCAGGGTAACCTTTTGCAAATGGAGAGGAGTAGAAGCTGATATCTGCCTCTTAATTTTAGTGTACCTACTATGTGCCAAGCATTGGGCACGCAGCAATGAACAAAGCAGAGAATCCCTGTCCTTGTAGTGCTTATAGCACTTTATTTGCTAAAAACCAGTGAGTCCTGCTTGCTCTGCTAAGGATCTCAAAATTATCTGAATGCTAATAATAGTAGTAGTAGTAATCAGTAGTAAGAGTAAATAGCCATACTTTAACATTTACTATGTGCCATGCACTTTGCACATGTTATCTAATTTAAATCCTTCTAACACCCTTGTGAATGTTAAAGATTTGAAAGATGAAGCAACTGGGTCTCAGAATGTTAAGAGGAAGGACCCACAGTCACACTGTGGTGACTGTTGAATCTGCTGATCCATATGACTCTTAAGTCTATAATATTTCACCTACATCTCCTGCTTCACTCAGAAACAAGCAGGCTTCAGGAGCTGGACAGATGTTCATGGGGTACTAGGGTACTCATCTCTTCCCTAAGACATCTCTGGCTCCAGTAGACCACTGCATGGGACTATGCAGGAAATTTAGAATGCTGACCAGTCATTCACTCCCTCTCAAGGTGCCTCATCTTCAGGTGATAATAATTGCGATCATTTACCTGAATGCCTTCAATGGATCAGGTGTTCGCCCGTGCCTCATTGCATTGAATCACAACAGCCCCTAGAGCGGATGTTATTTTTGGTGTCCATTAGGCAGAGGAGAAATCTGAGGCTTAGGGAAGGCAAGCCTCTAGGCCCAAGTCCTACAACTGCTCAGAGCAGCGGTAAGTTTCAAAGTCACACCTATTGCTATTAAACCCAGCCAGCCATAGCAAACCCCAGGTAAGTTGCACCAACTCACCTTCTTTCACCTCTGCGCTTTCACATAGGTTGCTTACGAGAGCCGCTCCTCTATTTCTCTATAGCTAACACTTCCTGCTCTTTGAAGACTCAACTCAGGCATCACTTCCTCCAGAGAGGCATCTCAGACTTCTTTTCTTCTGCCCAGTATCAGTCAGGAGTCTTAGGGCGAGAGCAGGGAGACTCCATTTAGAGCAAATAGCTGTGAAGTCCAAGGGTGCATCAGGCTTTGATACACCTCGGCCAATGAGGCCATTAGGGCCAACTCTCAATTCCTTCCCCTTTCCACCTCTAATATTATCAGTACAGAAAGGTCTTCCCTACCATTGTAACAAATATCCCTACATCAGGACCCCAGACTAACATCCAATCCGTTTATTAACCACAGAAGAAAGGCTTCTGCTCTAGCAGAAGGCCAGGGTAGGGCTTTTATTGGCCCCATTTGGGTCAGGTGCACAGTCCCCAGTCATTCACGTGGCCAGGAAGATGCTGCGCTCCGACTGGCCAAGCCTGGGTCACGTGCACACGCAGGGAAGGAATAGCCCCCACTAGATGGACTCGGAGTGGGGGAGGGGTGACGTCTCCAAAGGAAATGTTAGATGTTGTTACCAGACGGGAGAATGATGATCAGCAGGGAAAAATAACAGATGTCCACTACACACACCAACCCAGGCTGATTAAATGCCCAATTTCATCTTCATAACCAAGTATCATATGGGGAGTTTTGTTGTATGGGATTGTCTTCCCTACTAATCTATAAACTCTATGGCAGATGCTATGTCTTTCTCTTCCTTGGAACTTCAGCGCCCAGCACAGTGTCTGACACATTAGAGGTGTTCACGTCATATTTGTTGAATGAACGATCAAGTGTATTCATTTATGAAGAGCTGATGTTATTTTATCTTGCAAAAGCAGTATCATGGTGAGATGGAGAGAACGCAGATGCTAATCAGTGTTTCTCAAAGTGTAGTCTGGGGAGCCAACTTCTCCAGGTTAAAATGCAGATTCCCGGGCCACAGAGCAGACTATTGACTTAGCATGGCAGTAAACGGGAGTCAGGTGTATCTTTAGCAAAACCTTTATGTGACCCTTATGTACATTCGTGTGAGAACTGTGGTCCCATCGTCAGACGGAATCATCTGAGTCCCCACCCCATCGCGTGCCAGTTGAGTGAACAAAGGACTCATGCTATCTTCGACTCAGTTTGCTCCTCTTTAAAATGGGCGAAGAAAGCCTCCATAGCAATATGTAATGAAAACTCAAAAAGATAAGAAAGGTAAAGTTTCTTTACATGGTTCGGTATTAAAGTTTTACTACCTGAGTTTTTCTGATAATGATTGCTAACTTCTGGAATGTGTACTATGTATGTGCCAGGTGCTGCTCTAAGTTTTGATTATATGTGTTAACTCATTTAAGCCTTAAAACAACCCTCTGAGACAGGTACTTTTGCTATGTCCATTTTGCAGGTGAGGAAACAGTTTTCCCCTGATAAGTGGCTGAGCGAGGATATGAACTCAGCTGTTCAGCCAGGCTCCTAACCACTCAGATAATATGTCATCCTTCCCTACACAATTCACTCCCACCCACTTTCAGGGGCAAAATGAAGACACTGCAACTTTTTGAGGAAAAAAAGCTCTAAATATGACCTAAGACTGAAAAACATTGAAGAAAGGAGAGAAACAATGATGACAGTGTATTAGTGCACGTAGCCTTGGTGAAGAACTATTTATATCAGGCTCTGGTTTATCTGCAGTAGTAAAGTCTCACCCCCGACCCCTTTTTCCTGAAATGCACCTTTCTAGATTTTATAACACCGCTGTGCTTTGAAAACCAGAACTAGTCTTTAATCTTAGATGGCTGTTTTTATTTTGAATTGGTATACTACTTCTTCTCCATTCTTTACTTCTAGACACCAATATAATTTTTTTCCATGAAACATGAGCAAAGCCTGAAGTGCAAGCCAAGGCTTCAGAAATGTGATAGCTGTTACCAAGGATCTGAGAGTAAGAATACAAAACCTAGAATCAAGATTTAAAATGCTGCACTGTAGTATCTGAGATGGCACTGGTCCCACGTCAAAGATGGAAGAAATAAAGCATTAAGGGAGCACAGAATTTGTTCTGGGTTCCTTAGCTGGTGGACTCAGTTGAAAACCCCACCCCAGTTGCTGGATTATGTTCACCTGGCTCTACTGGACATTGAATGTAAAATAACCCCCAAACACTCCTGCTGTTGGGGTGCCTGGACGTTTATGTTTAATTAAGATGTACTACATGTCTCAAATAGATATATACCATTGACCTACTTTATTCAAAAAAAGGAAATGTTAAAATGAGGTGGTTTCTTAAAGCCAGATGAACAACTATGAGAAATAATTTAAATACTTCCTGACCTGTTCCACAAAGCCATGTATGATCAGTTTTCATTTCCTTGCTACCTCTGCAGAATTAGGAAGGCGGTCACCTGGGGTGAGGGTTTTGAAGGGTCACTAGGAGGAAGAGTAGAAGAATTGAATGTGAACTGGTGATATATGGGGCCCCGGGGGGATGGGGACTATGGCCCTAAAAGAGAGAGGAATAGTTTGGTGAATGCCAGGAGTTAATAACCAGATCACCAGAACTTTTAGGAAACCCTCAAAGGCTAGTCTGATACATTTTTCACTCATGAAAGGAACACCCAGAGGGTAGGGGTGGGGGGACCAACAGCTTCAAATCAGCATCTCCAAAGACCTGGGGCTGGTGGTTGGAGTTTCCTCTATGATGGAGAGCCCACTTTTCTGCCGATTTCCTAGCTCATGGCCTGTTGAGTTCTGTCTCTGTCTGTCTAGTGTCCACCCAGGAGCCTTGCCGTGGCTTCCTTTTCTTGGGCTATGTGCTTTCAACCAGTTTTGAGCAGCCCCATTTCAGATTGGCCTTTTTATGTTTGATATAAAGAATAGTTGTTGGCCAATTTCATCTTTTCATCGCTGTTCTCTAGGCCTGAATCCAAGCAGTTTGTCAGATGCTCATTAACTCCCCCTTTGGCTCTTTCTAGTGTGTCTCCTAAGCTCATTGTGCCAAGAACTAACGCTTTCTTTTACACGATTCTCTTTCTCTGCTCCATCAGGGAGACAAATTACTTTCCAAAAGGGATCGCCAGGGATGGTTTAATGAGAATTTCTTTGGGGCTAGGCATGGAACGCAATGTAGTTAACATTCGGTGGACTTAATTGGACTTTTCTTTTCTGCCTCTTTTTTAAAAAATCTGAAGCTATCCTGTTAATCTCTCATTTGTAATCAATTGTGTTGACTAAACAAAAGTCTAGGTCGTCTTTTCTTCCTGTCCCAGACAATCCTTTGTTGCCTCTAAATGCCTCATTCTTGAGTGATCCTGGTCTCGTAGATGGGCCCGATTGTTGACAGTTCATTATTGCGCTTTTGTCCATTTAATCTTTCTTGCTGTGTTTTGCATGTGCATGCCTTAATGAGCTCCGTTGGCAATTAACATGTTTCTAGGAGCAAACTGGTTGCTCAGACGTTTGAGAGGGAAGTGCAGGGAAAAGGGCAACGCAGCTGCCTTGAGGTTGTTTATTTCCCAGCGTTTTCTCGAGACTCCTGTCCTCTCTTTGGCAGCCCCCACCCTCACTCTTACTCCTCCCCTTTCCTCCCCCAGCCCATTCAGCACCAGCACACCTGGATGACTGGTTGCTCTAACTCTTGGGCCTGGCTCAGGCAGCCCCCTAGCCTCTTGTGAGCCAAATAGCAAAATGGGGACCTTATAGACCCACTTCTGCAGACAAGGCAAGAAGGAGCACAGTGCTCCCCCAAATATGTCTGGATGCTGGCAACTTCTGTGTCGTTCTTTGCAGAGAGGAACCTCTAACCCGCCTAAGGCAATAGGACTGTACAATCTGTTATGTACAAGGCTGTGGCTTTGGAAGAAGGAGAGGTTTTTTTTTTTTTTTTGAGTCTTGCTGGCAAGATTGCTGAAGTGTGAGCAGTCATGGACAGAACAAACATCTTGTAGGGGAAAAGATAATTGGAGCCTTTTTTTGTGTCTGTGACAGGATTCCCCTCCCCCGCAATTTTATTTTTTCAAATATTTTTAAGGGTGGCCTCTTCAATTTAATCAAGGTTAGAATATTAATATGCAGCTGATGACTACCTTGTTTAAGTCACTTATTAATATTGCAAACTACAAGTCATGCAAACAGTTTAATATTAAGAGGAAAAAAAGTCAGAAAACAAAGACTTTTCACTCATCAATTCCCATGCATGGTGAATAACTAAAAAGGCTCCCTAGTAAGACGGTTACCAAAAGCACTTAGCGTTGACTTCAGAACTTGCACTCTGAAAGGTAGTTTAGTAATTCAGGTAAAAGTTTTCTTTTCTCTTTGCACTACTTTTCAGGTGGAGGAATCCTTTCTTGAATCCCATACCTGACAGGAAGCCTATATCTTAAACCTGGAGGAGTGACTTCAAACCTGTGGAAAGCAGAGCTAAGCCCTACAGATACAGATGAACTCTGTTTATCTACAATTACCACCAGATGTGAAATAACACCTTCTCAGGTGAGAGCGATTGACAGGAGCTGGTGTGAAGGTTAAGTAACTATCAGGTTAAGAGGAAACAACCTCAAGGAGGTTAGAGTAAGCAGGAAATTCTGCTCAGGTTTGCCCTACAGCCACAATTACTGCAGAGATGAGCAGTCCAAAAGAGACGCCTCCTGTTCCCCGCCCCCCATTAGCTTTATTTCATTTGCTATCTAGTTTGCAAGCATGCTGTCTTCACTCCTCTTCAGAACTGTCACCTGGGAACAAATTTCTCCACTTTTATGAGATGAGCCACCCTTTTAGTCTTTCTTATTGCAGAAGAATTTCTCAAAGAAAGTTCTCTCACTTGATAGAAACTTATTTCACTGGATGGGGGTGCCCCATTTATTTTTATTGTATATTCTTAAAGAGAAAGAGGAGGACTTGATCACGATTTCCACATGCAGGCCAACTTTTTAACCAAATTCTCTAATAAGATGCTTTTGCACTAAATTTTGTGTGGTGTCTGCCCCTTGCCCGAAGTTCTAGAACTATTTATAAAGAAGGGGGCATTGCCCTGACCATTGTCTGTTCTCCAAGAAGCACATCTGCAAAGGATCCTTTCAGGAATGCAAGACGAAAAGGATTTTGGTTGAGACGACTGTCATGGCGCACCCAAGAGCTCCCAGAAATGTTCCCGGAGGGGTGTGTATATGAGGCGGGGCTAATAAAACCTATTCTGAGAACAAGGAAAGGCGCTGACTACTCAAACCAGCCCGCAACTCCGGTGGGGATAGATGTCTGGGAAAAGCAAGGCGATATTTCCATATCCTTAGCGGCCAAGTCCTCCTCGCCCATCTTGGGGTTTCCTGGGTTTTGCGGCACCTACCAAGATTTCGGAGTTAAATCTGCATATCCCTCCGGGTCCCAATCTCCCCTTAGTGAACTGCAGCCAGAACAAACTAACATTTAAATTCCTCCTCGCTTCCTAGTCCCCCCTCCCCTGGCTGCGTCTTCCCAGACTTGGGGCTGGGGGGGAGGTTCGGAGGGGGGTGCGCGAGGAGGATACAAAAAAAAAAAAAAAAAAAAACGAGGACGCTCTCCTTTCAGGAAATGGAATTCTAATGTACACGTTCCTATTTCTGAATCGGAGGTACTAAAAATACCCCCGCGACAGCCTGAGGAAGCTGTCGCCGTCCTCTGTGCAAACAAAATCGACAATTCTTCTTCCCCGCGCAATGGGTCTGCGAATTGGACCCGGGCCGGGGACCTTTGTGACCAGGGCAAAGCTGCCACTCAGCAGTCCAACGTCTTTCCTCGGGTATCAACCTGGAGATTCCTCTTCCGCTGACAAGAACTGAAAGCAGTTTAGATTCCCTACAAGCCCGGAGTTCGAATCCCGACCCTACCTGGTCCCGTGTCCCTGGGGATGACATTTAACGTATATGTCTGCCTCAATTTCTTCGTCCGTACACTGGGAATAATTATCCCCATCTTGCGGGTTGTTGGGAACATTCGAAAGAAAGAGTATGTGTGGAGTACCTGATTGTGGAAGCCCCTGGCGCGAGAAGCCCTGAACGCCTACTGTATACCAGGCCTTGGGATAGCCAGCACTCAAGTCACGCTCAGAGTTACGTTGGGGGTTTCCTTTCTCATTAACCATCTTTCCCTGCAAATAACCTCCACCTGCGGGGGAAATCCGCGTCCGGTGGGCGCCCCGTCTTGGCCATTCCAGTGCTCGCAATGACAAGGCTCTATGCAGGCGCGCTCCCCGGCCCCGCGCCGCGTTTCTCCCGGCGCCGAGGAACACTGTTCCAGAAGACGTGGGCTGAATCGCCGCGCGAATATTAAGAGTGTGTGTGGGGGGGGTGGGGGTGGGGGTGGGGGTGGGGGGGTGTCCGGCGCGCCGAGCCAGTAATCCGAGCTCTTGATTATCCAGATTCGGATCAAACGGGGCGGCGGCGGCCGGCCCCCTCCTGAGAATGATTAGATGATTAATGTAATGCTGTTTGAAGGGTCTCTGTTTTCTCTCTTAATTTGGGTCATTACTTAGGAAGCAAGCGTGAGATCATTTCATCAGCGAGTTCGGCGGCGACGGCTGTTCAGGCAACGGGCTAACCGCGCGGTAATCAGGGAGCGGGAGGCGGCGGCGAAGCGCTCGCGGAGCCCGGGGGCGCCCTCCGGTGGCGGGGCGCGCGGCGCCCGGAGTCCAGGCCCGGATCGGCGGCGCGGGCCGGGGAGCCCCAGAGCTCCGGCGGGGCAGGAGGCCCTCGGCCTACAATTCTCGCCCCCAGGAAAAATTGGGAGGAAGACTTGCTCCCTGTAAGTCGCCTGGAGAAGGGGACATACCCAGAAGCGCCCCGGCTGGGCAGTGCCTCCGCAGCTCATCCCCCTGCGGCGCGGCGCTTTGCTCCAGGACACACCCCAAGCCTGCTCGCCAACAACCCGCCACTTGTAACCCCTATAAAAATTTTTTTCTCACCCAAATAAGGCAACACCCAGAATTCCAAGCGTCGGAACAGTCACCAAACAGAAACTTGGCATCACATGTAGGCCTCTGTGCCCTGGTGGGGGGGGGGGGTCAAAGGGGTGGGGTCTTAACGCACTAGCGCCGCAGGAACACCGCTTTGGCCTCAGACTGGCCCCAGCGCCCCAAAAGAAGTCGCAGTGGGGCAGGGAAATTCTATAAAGGCCTGTTTCCTTCTCATTCTTTGGAGTGGCTGAGTTGACCTCGCGGCAAGGGGAAAGGGGGGAAAGAAAACGCGCACTAATGATTCTGTTTATTGAGTGATATATGTGTATATTCCGTGTTCGCTTGTACAGGAGGATTTACATGGCTGTAGAAAGATGGCTGGGGGCGCCGCGCTCTTCCCGGGTATTCACGTGACAGGCTGGGGTTAAAACCCACCGCCCGAAGGAGAAGCCGAGGCCTGGAATTAAATACATTTCGGCGCACTAGGTTTAAATAAGTTTCCCGCATATACAGAGGTGGGAGCCACTCGTTTGCTTCCAGTCATCGAGGAAACGTTTAGCTTTCCAAAAATATGCTGGTTTCGATAAATAGATTTTAGCCTCTCTGCTATAGTTTTTTTTCCCTCTTAATTTTAGAAATAAGTTTATACGTGTGATCTGTTTGGGGGTTGCATGGGCCAGAAGGGAGGGCGAGGCAGTAGCTCTCAGCTCTGCACTGTCCGAGGCAGGTCCTTTGTGGAGGGGGCGGCGGGGCCCACGCTGTCGTGGAGTTTGCGCACGTGCTTCTTTAAGTCAAAGTTTCTGCAAAACCCTTTGCCGCAAGTGGCGCACGTGAAAGGCTTCTTGTCGTTGTGGGTGTGCATGTGGAAAGTCAGGTTGTAGACCTGGTGGAAGGCCTTGTTGCAGATGGTGCATTTGTACTGCTTCTCGCCGCTGTGGGTCAGCTTGTGGTTCTTGTAGTTGCCTACAGGAGACCAAAAACAAAAAAGTGGGGGATGAAGTGGAATGAGGGGGGATGTCTGGGCGTCCCAGGGTTGGCTTAGGTGCCCGCGCAGAGAAGGCGACGCTTGGTTAGGCGGGCGCGACCTCTCCGAGTGCAGAAGTTGTCAAACTTCGTCTGCGTCAAGCCCCGGGCTCCCACGACCAGGCTGGAAGGCCGAGTCCCGCGTAGCCGCCCCGAGCCCCTGCCCCGCCGGGTCTCGTAGCCCGCTCCGCGTCCCGCCCGCTGTGCTCGACCCGCCAGGAAACTTTTGCGCAGCCCAGAGACACCTCGGGTCCTGCTCCCGGCTGCTGCTTGGCTCCAAGAAATTAGCACGAACCCTGGCTTCTTCCCTTATTATTATTATTTTTTCTCATTAAAAAAATCACTCCCTCTAGTCCCCAAACTACGACCTGGAGATCTGACAGTGCCTTGGAAAATCTACACCGGGCGCCGGGCTGAAGGGTAGGGGACAGTAGCGGTTTCCCTGAGTTTTAAGTTATTCCCAGGAGGTGGATTTTGCCTTGATTTTTTTTTTCCTTTTTTTTCATTTGAAAGGGGAGTCCCGGCTACAAAGGGAAGCTTTTTCCACAGAGCAGTACCCTCTTTTTCTCCTACTTTCTTTCCCTCTTTTCTACCTCCCAAATTCGGGGTTTCTCTGTGCAAACAGCCGGAATCCAGCGAGGTCTACTAACCCCGCGGGGAGAGTCTCCACCCGAATCAGACACAACCCGATTCCAAAGAAATGCTGCGTGCGAGCCTGCAGCTCTCACGCTCCCTCTCTCCGGATCCTTTCATGCTTTCCCGCTAGCGGTGACCCGCGGAGTCCCGAGGTGAGATGAGGACAGGGCCTCGCCTCGCACGTTACCTTTTTGGTGAAAGCCTTTGCCGCAAAATTCGCAGACGAAGGGCTTGTAGCCCGCGTGGATGCGGATATGGGTGTTGAGCGTGGAGCTGCGGTTGAAGGCTTTGCCGCACTGGTTGCATTTATGAGGCTTTTCCTGCGGAGAGGGGCGCGCGCACGGTGAGGTTGAGTGCCAGGCAGGGAGAGGCCACCTCGGGGGCACCTTGAAGGGGCACCTTAAAGGGACACGGCCCCCCGGGAGGGGTAAGGGAAACCCTTGGCTATCCTCTCCCCAACGGCGTTGCTCAAGCGCGGGGTGTTGCGAGTTGGCCGGGCTGGACCCGGGGCCACGTACCTGGGTGTGGATAATTTTGTGTCTGCACAGCGTACTGGCCTGGCGGAAGCCTTTGCCGCAGACTTTGCACACGAACGGTCTGGCTCCGGTGTGGACCGGCATGTGGCGGGTGAGGTTATAGTGAGCGTTAAACACCTATGGAAGGACACGAGGGGGCCTTGTGTGTGTCTGTCGGAGAGTCTAGAATCAGCCTGGGGAGGCCACAGCTTACCTTGCCCAACCAACACCCCACTTCAGAAAACAGAACCCTTTTCATTTTGCAAAGGGCTTTCCAACCCACAGCTCATCCAGTCCTGTGTGGCCACTGACAACGGGCATCCCCATTTTACAGAACAGGAAACTGAGGCCCCGAATTTGAGTAAATAGCTACCGGGGAGCTTCTAAACTTGAGAAAGGGGAATGCCAGGATGCCTTCAGGGAAGCAGTTACTGCTGCTTACCCCTGCCAGCCCCCACGGACCCCAGGCCTCACCTTGCCGCACACCTCGCAGGTGAAGTTTTTGGGCTTGCCGTCTGCGGAGGCCCCGGGTAGTTTGCCGTGGCCCTTGACGCCACCGCGCTCGGCGGTCAGGGCCGAGTTCTCTTTCAGCACCTGCTCCAGAGGTGCCGGCAAGCGCTCTTTATGGGCATAGGGGGCCGGATGGGGGAACTTGTCCGCGGCCAGGCCGGCCAACTTGGCGTTCTCCAGCAAAAAGAGCTTGGGGTGTGCAGCCAGGGCGGCGGGGGTCTGTGCGTTGAGGAGGCCAGACGGGAAGAGGTGGCTGCCGAGGAGCTCCGTTGGAGGGTACGCCGCAGAGTCCAGGTAGTTGAAGTAGTAGAGCGAGCCGCTGGCCGGCAGCCCCACCGCGTGGTTGATGACCTGCGGCTTGATGACCCTGCCGGCGGGCAGCGCAGACGGCGCCAGGCCCAGCTCGGCCTTGCAGCACACGCCACAGTTGGTTTTGCACAAGCCGCTGGCGCCGCACACCGGGCCCCCCCCGCCGCCGCCGCCGCCGCCGCCGCCTCCACTGCCGCCCGCCCGGAGGCTGCTTTTCCAGAGCTCGGAGTAACTGAGCAGCGTCTTGGACGGCAAGTCATAGCTCAGGGGCTGGAGGGGGATCATGCAGGGCAGCGGCGAGCAGAGGTTGAGCAATTTCTTGCCCTGGCTGCCGTCCGCCTCCAGCGCCCCTGGCCGGGGCTCAAAGGGCGCCCGGGGCTCCGACGTCTTCGCCATGATGCGCTCGATGGAGAAGGCCAGCGTCTTGGAAGTGGCCGGCGACGCTCCAGCGCGCGGACAGGCCGGGGGCACCATGGTCTCCAGGGAAGCCGAGCTTGCCATGGCGCGCCTAGCCGAGCCGCGCCGGACTGGGCCAGGGTGCAGCCACTCTTCTCTAAGTCTGCATTCCGGAAAAGGCAGGGAGGGAAACCGCAATTTAATAAGCACCTTGTCAGGTCCAGGTCATCCATTTGCATTCAAATGAACAGGGACAGAACAAAGTGCACCCAAGGGTACCAAATTACCGCCCATTAACCCGGCGCGCAAAGGGACCCACCAGCCCCTGCCCTGGGACTTTGAAAAGGGGAGAAGGGGGAGGGTTTACAAAGGAAAAGAAGAGAGAGAGAGGGAAAAAAGAGGGAGAGAAAGAAGAGTCTCAAATTAACCCCCCTGAGCCGTTCCCCGGACCCCGGCCTCCTCCACGCGTGCTGGGAGGTGGACAGTGAAGGGGCAAAGTTACAGAGGGCCAGGAGAGCCACCTTACATTTACCTCTTTCCCCCACCGCCAAGGAGATGCGTTCCGAGCCATGCAGCGTGTTTCCTCTGTCACATTTTGATGGCAAACATCTTCCCCTCCGCGTGAGATCACTGTCTTTTACATTCAGCTGACATCACATGAAGTCACTTCTAGTGGAATGACTTGGGCGGCGGCGCGGCTCCAGTAGCGGCCCCTGTGTCCCCCTGCGCCTGCCGGCCGCCACCGCCCCTCAAACTTTAAAAGGAGGCAACTGGCGCCCGCGCTCCCCTTGGGAAAGTGCGAGCGGTTCGCGAATCGGCAAGGAGGGAAGAGAAGGAAGGGGGAGGGGGAGGAATCGTGATGGTTTTGCCGGTGGAAAAAAAAAAGGGGGGGGAGCCCAAACCCAGGCAGAGTTCCGTGCGTGATTCACAACTTTGGGGGCCTACAGGTTTGGGGGACGCAGGGAGGGCAGAGGATCCTGGACTCGCCTTCCCAAAGGGCCCCTGGGTGTCCGTCTAGCTGCCGAAGTATCCCTTAGCCCTCTGCACCCGAGCTGGGCATCGTGCTAATAAACTGCCATTTACCCACGGAGCCGGCGCCAGCCCCGAACACGCGCAAATGATAATTACCTCATTAGGATGTGGCGCATGGACGCGGGCGCCGCGTTTAGAGGGGGGAACTTGTTAATGGGGAAATATTAATTTATGCAAAAACAACGAGCTCGCCTTGGCTGGCGTCGGAGGTCGGGAGAGAGCTTCGGCTGCCTAAAGACGACCCCGAGCGAGGGGCAGAGCAAGGCCCGGAGCCCAGATCCCGGAACCTCGGCGCCCAGCGGGTGCGCCTCCCCCTGTCTGGCCAGCTCCCCGCCTGCGGCTGCGGGAGACAGCACCGCGAGCTGGAGGACTGTTTGAGATCCTAATCGATCAGAATCGCTGATTTGTGATCGGGTGTCGGAGGCAAAGCCCGGCTCTGCTGCTGGTTTAGGGCTACGTGCCGGGAGGATTCAGAGGGCAGCTCTCCCCGCTGATGGGTACTTGCTGTTTGCATAATTGGGAAGGTCCAATCTCCACCTGTTTAAGGAGCAGATTGAAACAGCAGAACCTCCCCTGGATCCTATTAAAACGTTTTTCCTCCTAAGGCCATTCAGTCGAACCAATTTTCCGAAGTGATTCATAGAGCTGAATTCTGCCAAGGCAGCTCTTTCACTTTTAGCCACTAAAGCACCGCGTGGAACCGGGTTTTGTGTTTTTCTAAAATAAAGAGAAGGATTATCAGAAGGGAGAGAGAGGGGGCCTAAAGGGGGACGGGAGAGACTTAGTGTGGCCAGAGGTACAAGCAGAAGGAAGAAAAGGGCCTTTTCTAGACAGGCCCCAACTAAGTTCGGAGGAATTCAGCGTTTTGTGCCTGGCGCACAAAAGCAGCGCGCTCCGCGCTCGGTTTGGAGGGGCTGAATTCATCTGTTTGCAGACCATTCCACCTGCGTATCACAACAAACTGCTCAAAGACGCTCCAGCACTTTCAACAGGCCCGGTGCTCTTGGCGATAACAAAAGTGGTCGAGGCTGAGGGTTCTTATAGGGAGGGGAATGGCTAGCAAGAGAGCGAGGGAGAGAATTAGGTTTAGGAAAGGAGGAGGGGGGTGCATGGTTAAAAAAATACTTTTGGATGGTTTTGTTTGCGGGACAATTATATCTTGCTAGCCGGCTTTTGCAAGACCACGAGCTTTGTAGCCACAACCACAGTTTAAGAGGATTATGGTGGGTATATTATGAGCAAACAGGGTTGAGAGTTTGATAGTAAATTCCATCTCCAAAGACACACGATCTTGTGGAGCTCAAGGAAGTGCTGGTGGACGATAACCCTCTCCTTTCTCACTCTGCAGGGGCTGAGCATTCCACCCCGGCCTCTCTGCTGCAAAACATCCCCAGAAAATCATCAGGGAAAGAAAGGGACACGAAAAGGTCTAGTTTTAACTTCAGGCAAATCACTCCTTTTTTTCCTTCAGAACTTCTCTCTCTACTCACTCACCCTCTGAGTGCAATTTCAAACAGGATATTGACACGGCAGGTAAGGGAATGGAAAAGTGTACTTGGAAAGCATGGAGAGGGAACAAAGAAAAGTCTCTGAGGGAAAGTGGCCTGGAAGGTGACTGCCGAAGGTTAATTTTTTTTCACCCTGTCAAGCCCAGAAACTGCCCCTAAATTCAGCGGTGGTGAGTCTGTTCCCCACCCCCCACACCCAACTTCCAGAATTTGAAGCTGGAAAGGGCTTGCTTGTCTGGAGGAGAACATTTCCATACAGCCCACTTCATTTAGATGTTAGAGAGGCATAATTCCAGACCAATATACCCCCATCTCTGTTAATGTGAAAACAAAAACACAGATGAACCCCCCCCACACACACACACACTACCACCACCAAACATGAAACAAACCAACAACTCACCCCGACATTGAAACAGACCCCACAGGATCTCAAAACCTGAATTTCTATCCAGACTTCCCAGTGAAGCCCGTTTAGCCATCAGCACTGTACCCCAACCCCTTTTCCAAACTGGGTAATTGTTGATCTCAGCCGCAGCTCGAATGATATGCTGGTTTGAAAGCTCCATCAGGCTGAAAGGCTCCCAAAGGCTTCCCGTGAACCTGCCTTGCCATCCCTAGCTCTTTTCGTAGCCGCATAAGCCATCTCTCCCCGGCATCACAAAGGAGTGCTACCTCCACAGAAAGAAAACGTTTGGGTAAAAACAAGTTGCCCCTAATGCGCCTTTCTTTCCAAATGTTGGGTGAATACACTGGCTTTTATGAAAGTATTTAATTAGCTTCCACAAACTTCTTCCCTCGCCTGCAGATTATATTGAAGTGGAGGGTTGGAAACTATTTTACACCTTGCCACTCACATGTTAATTAATCTCTATCTAACCCTAATTGCAGTTTATTCAAGCACCGCTCAACAGCTCACCCACACAATAAACACTGATCCTACTTTTATACATATTACTTCACGTTAACACATTGAGTAATTAACTCCAGTACCAACTAATAGTGCAAACAAATATTTTCTGTAAACGAGATGATTTCAGGCAGAATAATAGAGTACTAGGGAAACATGGCGCTTGGTGAAGGGAGTGCTGAGATTTCAATTCGCAGCCCCCCAATCCTCCAAATTCATTCTCTATAGCATTATCTTTTCTTTCTCTTCCCTCCTTCCTCCCTTCCTTCCTTCCTTCCTTCCTTCCTTCCTTCCTTCCTTCCTTCCTTCCTTCCTTCCTTCCTTCCTTCCTTCCTTCCTTCCTTCCTTCCTTCCCTGCTTTCTTTCTTTTTTTGAGGCTGAGAAGCTTTTTTTTTTTTAAAGAGGGATAACCATAGGAATTAAAATTTGACAATTTTAGAGACTTGATGGAGGGGTTCTGAGAGACAACAGTTAACCTTTTTCTACCTACACATTTTCAGTGAGGAGAAAAGAATCCAAAACAACTCGACATGAAAGGCACTAGGAAGCTCCAGGGATAAGCAGATATGTCAAGGACGTGGATCCATTCGTGGAAAATACAGTTTTCCGAAACCTCCCCCTCCAAGAAGTCCTCTCCTTTAAAGGATGGTTTTCCGATACAAAGTGCAGCGAGGCCGTGGTGACAGACTGAAGGAAAGTCCCAGTCTCTCTCCCAACGCAGACTGGAGTACAAACTCCACGTTGGAGGTTCGGGCGCGTGCGGTGGACAGCCGGACCACGCGAGCCACTTGACTTGGAGGCACGCGGTCGACGCCCCAGCAAGGCCCACTAGGCCTCAGCGCGCGCTGCGCCCCGGTGCCGGATTCCCACGCTGCGCTCCCGCGATCCCGGGAAGCTCAGGCCGGCGGCGGCCAGCCTCACGGGACGGCGCTGGCCGCAGCCCATCGCCCTTGACCTGCCAGGCCTGGGCCCACTGCGCGCTCTTCCTTCCTGCTGAGGCCTCAGCTCCGTGCCCATCTCATTCCTGTGCTTCAGCGGAAAGCCATACGCTTTCGCCTCAGCCCATCTGGCCCAAGCTCGGGCCTCAACACGTCGGCTGCGGTGGGGGAACACTGCCAGAGTAAGGCCTGACGCCGGTCCACGGCCTGTGCTCTTCCCACGTTGCAGAGCAGGGTGCCAAGCAGCGGGGGTTTCTGCGGCCCCGCCGGGCCTGGCCCATACCGCGCGACCTCGGGGATCTGGGGGCTGTGGGACGCCGCGCCCCGGCCAAGCCACTGTCACAGCACTGGTTGGGGATCAGGCTCAACCCCAATGGAGCTCAATGTTTTAATTGAAATCGCAGTTTAAGCACAGCTGGCGGCTGTCTATTGATTTTTCAGGGGCTTCTCTTGTAGGAAGCATATTAAATATGACTGGCGCGGATAGAGCCTCTCCTCCTGCCCCCTACCAGTGGCCTTTTTATGGTCACTAACCCGAACACTGTAATGATGACTTTCGTTTTAAATAAAATTTAATGCCCGAAATAGCCCTCACTTTAGGACAAATGACTTAGCAAACGCCTTCCACGGTGTAGACAATCTCAGAGGAAAATCCCTTTCTTGAGCGAACGTTTTGCATTCCTTCTGGGATCACAGAGGGGAAAAGCAAGCGTCTTATTCCAAAAAGGGGTTGTAATTCCAGCCCTGGCAGCTCGTATTTCTGGGCTCTAGATGCCAAGAGACACTATTATTCAAAATACTATTATTTTCTCTCCTGATTATTAGGCTGCAATACATAATGCATTGTCCTGTGCCATCTTCCCAGGAATTGAACAGCTTGGGGACAGACGATATGCTGAGTTTGGGGAAACACCCACTGTGTAGATTTGATGTTCTTTCTCCCCGCTCCTCTGTAACTTGTTTTTTTTGGGGGGAGCGGAGGAACCAAGCTAAACAAACTTTAAGGTTTAAGGAGTCTCCCTCCTTGCCTTACTTCTTTCTAAAGGGACATTTGGGATCTGATTTACATGGTGCTGCGCTTAACCGCTGAAAATAGATTAACTCCTAAAGAGAAATTCTTCTGTGACCCCCTTTTTCCCCCCCCAGGAAGCACTTTATTGAAAACATTCGAGCCGGCTTGCCAGTGGCGGGCTGGTTCAAGGCTCAGGGGCCTCTGCCTTCGTGCGCGCGGTTTGCAGGATTAGTGCGGCCGGGAGACAAAGAGTCCCAGACACACCGGCCAGGCGAGGCCAGGCGCGCCTGGAGAGCTCCCGGGCTCCGGGTTCCCGCACAGAGCGCGCCAGCACAGTCTCGGACCGGGCCTCCAGGGACAGATGGGCCAGAGCCGCCTGCATCTGCCCGCGTCCTCGGGGAGGCTGCGACGCCCACAGCCGAGGTGGCCGAGCGCCCGTCCCACTGCATCGGGCGGCTGTTTTGCAAGAACCCGTTGTATTCGGGGACTGGTTTGTAAATCTCAATGCACACACAGACTGGTTCTCACCCAGGAAAAGGAGAGGCATCTACAAGCCAAGGGCAGCCGGTTTTGCAGCCAGTGCGGGATTGGGGTGGTGGTGCAAACCTGTCATGATTTCCAGAATCCTCCCAACCCATTCCGTGATCACCTCAGAGGACATTCGCTGCGTCTTCGGAAATCTGGGCAGTGCGCGCGCTTCTAGGCCAAAGGGAATCTCCCAAAAGAGCAGATCTGCAGTCTTTACCCTGCAAGTTAAACGTGCTCTCCTCTCTGCCTTGGAGGCAAATATAATCACACACATATTTAAAATATATCATATATATGCATATGTATGCATATTGTGTATATGTGTGTGGATATATATATATGTATATATATATATATGTATATATATATTCACTGCTATCGACAACCCTTCACTTAGAAATGCCACTTAATTATGAATCTGATCCAATACCCGCGCCCCCCAATTTGCCAGCGGACGTGTCATTTTGGGAGGCGCAGTGCGGATACAATCGCTTCGCGCAAACGCATTTTCCTTTTGCCACGCGATTTTGATGTGCAACCCAAAGGAAACAATCGTTTTTAAAGAACAACTGGGACATATTAAATACATATTATATACACATATACATATATGAGTGTGTATAATGTATATTTTTAAAATACATATGAAATAAAAAGGCATTTGAGTGAGTAACAGGCCCTGCCTAGTTCCGGTGATGTAGCATTCTGACTCCCTGGGAAGACCGCTTAGGATCCTCCGCTTTATTTAACTTGGCAGCTAGTTAAACTACACGGTGGAGCCTGCCCAAAGGTATTAGCGTTAAGTGCCCAGAATGCGAGTGAAGCCGGCAGGGTAAAGGAGGGGCCGAAGGGGCAATGGTGTGAGAGGGACTGACTTCAGTTTCGTCCAAACTTCTGGAAGTTTGCGGGACAGCGTATGTCTGACCTGGATGGTCCATTGGATAAGAGCCTGGAACGCTGTGATCCCTTCGCAAGCGAATCTATCTCTCGATTGTATTTTTTGTTTGTTTTGTTTTGTTTTGTTTTGGTTTAGTTTGAAACTTCCCAGGTGTGCGTGCAAATGAAAAAATTCTTCCCTGCCCTGGTTTCTTGAGCTTTTACATGTTCAGCAGAATCCCATCTTCTGCTCACCCGGGTAAATATTTCTGTCTGCATGCTTTACCCAAGGAGTTTGTAGTCTGATTTAGGTAAAGACAAAATGGAAACTGCAAAAATGCTGAATAGAACTCCACCAAGAATGAATCAATCTTTCTGCCTCTATCACTGTCTCCCTCACACACACAGACCCTCCCTCTTTGTGGATGAAGCTACTTAGACATCAATAGATGGTTATTTACTATTGAGGACCTATTACAGGCCAGACACAGTACTAAGCTAAATACCCACTCTAGTTAGTTCTCACTTTGCCCTATGAAATCAGTGTATGTAATCAATATGCCCATTATACAGATTTGAAAACTGAGGCTCTTGTAGGCTAGATAACATGTCCAAGGTCACATAACTGGTAAGAGGTCGTTTTGGGAAGCTGTGCTCCTAACCACCATACTAGAAAACCAGAGCTAAACAACTAGTCTGAACTGTTGGCAGAGTGTAAATTGGGACAAACACTTTGGAAAACTGGTTGGCAGCATCTACTAAAATTGAACATTTGCATTCCTTATGACTCAGCAATTTCACACCTAACTAGTACATACCCAATAGAAATGTGTGCTTATGTTCATCAAAAGACATGTGCTAGAATGTTCATAGAAGCACTATTTGTCATAGTCCTAAATTGGAAATTGTCTGAATAACTATCATAAATAACCATGATAAATACATAGTGGTATGTTCACAAAATGAAATACTATACATCAATAAGAACCAACAAACCACTCCTATGCTAAACAGCATCAGTGAGTCTCACAAAGATAATATTGAACAAAAGCAGCCAGATATAAAGGCTATATATTGCATTACTCCATTTAAATAAAGTTAAAAAAAAATAGGCAGAATTTGGGGGCATCAAAGGAGGCTTCTGGGGTACGGGTAAGGCTCTATTTTCTGATCAGGGTTTTGGTTTATGAATATTATTGAGCCGTGTACATTTACTATTTGAATATTTTCTATAAATTTGTTATACTTCTGTATGTCTGTCAAATACATTTATTTGTTTACATTTCTATATATCTATTATAATGTGTCTATATTTGTTAAAGAAGTGACTAATCAGTGTGAATTTATATGACCTGCCTCCCTCACACATTTCCCTAAAGAGACACTGCTCCTCGCCTGCTTCTGGAGTAATACACCTTGAATTTCTTCCTCTGGTCCAGAAAACCGCATCAATTAATTGGCCTCTTGTATGGAGTTTCCAAAACAAGCTGCATCCAAACTTCTAACACAACTGTCATAGGAGCCTGGACAGTTGATCCAACTTCCCTGGGCTCAAGAATGTTTAATCAGGGGAGCTCATTTGAAGCCTTCTTTTCACCCAAGACCTCAGCAGTGGGGCGCAGCTTTGAACTTGGACGTGTACTCTCTGGCCAGGACTCCAGGTGAAGAACCTCAGGCCAGGAACTGCTTTAGACTTTCCAGAGACACAGTCTGGCAGGTTGCCTTGAGAAGGAGAGGATGTGTCTGAAGACTGGAGGATGGGGTATGGGATGTTTGTAGGAACCGGCATTTGTAGAAAGCGTTGGCAAGTCTTTAGAGCTCCACTCCCTGGGTCTTGGCCCTAGACAAGACCAGGGGAAAAAAAGACAGAATTTTGGCTCTCTGGCAAGTGACCCAGTTAGCAGAACTAGCAGTTTTGCTCTGGGAGAGGATGGGGAAGTTTATTTTAGCAGGAAAAAGCCTTAAGACACAGAAACCAAACCTAATCAGTCCCTTTGTGCAAATCCATGCTGAATTCTGCCAGTTGCACTGGTGGCAAATCTGAACTCAGCACTTTAAGAAAGATAACAAGAACCTACAACTAAAGCAATTACGGTGGTAGTGAGGAGGTAAGAGCTGGTGCTCTAATTTAGATAGACTAAGAAGAGAAAAATTCTTTTATCCTGAAACAGGGAGAGGATTATCTCCCCAAATGATATAATTCATTCATTAGTTAGCCAGTACACCTATTTTGAGACTTTCTATCTTGGGCACCACCTACATGCCAGGGACATAGTGCTTACAAAGATAGAGGAAATCCCTCCTCTCATGCAGCGCACATTCCTTCAAGCAACCAATAAGCATGCATCAATATCTTCTGTAAACCAGAAATGGGGCGTGCAAAATGGGCACGGTCCAATATTCTCAAAGAGGGCAGAGTCAGAGGGAAAAAGTAAAAAAAAACAACACACACACACACACACACACACAAACAAACAAACAAATAAAAACATACCCAAAGAACGCCCTGAGGACGAAGTTAAAAAATTTAAGAGGGGCAGCCAGGTGGGTTAGTTGGTTAGAGGCGAGCTCTCAACAACAAGGTTGCCGGTTCAATTCCCACACAGGATGGTGGGCTGTGCCCCCTGCAACTATTGAAAACAGCGACTGGACTTGGAGCCGAGCTGCGCCCTCCACAACTAGATAAAGGATAACAACTTGGAGCTGATGGGCCCTGGAGAAACACACTGTTCCCCATTATTTCCCAAAACAAATTTTTTAAAAAGTTAAGAAACTTTCACTCCAACAGAGGCCACACCCTGAACTAATAAATAGTGGGTTTCTGGAGGTATTTCTGTGATGGGTGGGTACACATTCCCTTTGGCGGCTCATTACCGGGTGCCTTTTCTGGAGACAGAATTCTCGTCCAGGTAGCGTGCGTCTCTCTGGAGCATGGCATTTCTTAAGCTGTTATAACACAACATGAAACCCCTTTCCGGGCTTTGTAGGGCTGAGTGTCTTTGAGGCAGAGTGGGTTCTGGAATCAGATCAAGTTAGAAGCCTGGCTCCTCCATTAGGAGGAAGCAGGTCACTAAAGCCCTCTGCAAGCCTGAGTTGCCCCTCATTGAAAGGAGAGGAACATGTACTTTGTCATAGGGTGGTGAGAGCTAAATGAGAAAATGCACCACAGAAAGAACTCAGCAGCAGTGACTGGCCGAAGGCAAGCTCCTCGAGGACGTTTGCTATCATTATTACAATAGTATTACAATAACTACTGTTATTTGTAACTATGGTTCTTCAGTCTGATGGGGGAGAAAGGGAAGAAGAGGGCAACAAACTTTCTTTTTGTGCTCTTTACTTGCTTTTGTAAATAAAGTGAGGTGTTTTTTTTTCTTCTGATTTAAAAAGTAATCAGTGGAGACATTTTGGGAGAAGCAGAGAATTACAAAGAACACGAGTAAAACTGTGCAAATCCTACTACCCAGAAATCACAGACAAGGCTTTGGCATATGTTCTTTCTATGCACATACTACTTTATAATCTGCTTTTCCATTTAATATAGCATGAATATTTTCCCATGCTTTAAGTATACAACTAAGATATGACTTTAATGTCTCTGTAGTACTCCACGATGTAGTTTACCATGAGTTAAACAGTCCTTTGTCATTAGATATTTAGGTTGTTCACATTTTTTTGCAATAGTTCTATCAGTAACATTCTCATACATAAATTTTGTGCATAACTAATTCCCCTAGAATAAATTCCCAGAAGTAGTATTACTATGGCAAAAGATAGGCACATTTTTAAAGCTTTAGGTACCAACTGGCAAACTCCCTCTCCCGTCGGAAAGGGAGAATGAGGTCTGTCAATTAAGTTCACGATCTCATTTCAGAAAAATGACTACATACCTCATTGCTGAATATCACTATGGTCACCTTTGAAGTACTCCCCTTGGGAAGCTACGCACTGACGCCAGCGCCTAGTCCACCCTTCAAAGCAATTTTGGAACTGTTTTTCTGGAATGGCCATCAGAGTGGTCATCGTATTACCCTTGATGTCCTGAATGTCATCAATGTGTCTTCCTTTCAATATTTCCTTTATCTTCGGGTAAAGAAAGAAGTCACTGGGGGCCAAATCAGGTGAGTAGGGAGGGTGTTCCAATACAGTTATTTGTTTCCTGGCTAAAAAACGCCCTCACAGACAGTGCCGTGTGAGCTGGTGCCTTGTCGTGATGCAAGAGCCGTGAATTGTTGGTGAAAAGTTCAGGTCGTCTAACTTGTTCACTCAGAATTTTCAGCACTTCCAAATAGTAAACTTGGCTGACTGTCCAGTTGGTACAAATTCATAATGAATAATCCCTCTGATATAAAAAAAGGTTAGCGACATTGTTGCAACAAGTTCGCGAACTTAAATGTCAGACCTTGTACAATGCCTCTTTCCCGTCACCTTCACTAACGATGGGCATTATCATTTAAAAAACCCCTACCAATTTGATAAGTCCTAAATGGTATCTCATTGCTGTTCCCGCCCCGATGTTCTTGTCCAGGGAAGGCTCAGGTACCAAATTATGAAGAATTTGGAATGTGGAAATGATGGTACACACCTGGGTGACAGAACAGAGAAGGAGACATGGGAAAAGGATGTCCCAGAAAGAGAGAGAACTGTCCAGAGAAAGGGGAGGCCAGTGTCACATACTTTGGGGCATGCAGAGTGCTTTAGATTTTGAAGATTTCCTTGAGAAACCTCCTCACTCCACTGCTCTTCAGAAGCCTCCAGTCAGAAAGAGAGCTGCTGCCTCTTCTATGCCTTGTAGACCTTCGTCTCCTCCTGGACCAGCTCACTTCTAGGTCCCACATAGGGTGCTGACCTGGAGCTGTGAGTGCGAGCCTCGGGCTGATGAGGATAAAGAGGTCTATGTCTGTCCCAAAGGGCTCCCAAGGGACCTTGGTCTGGCCTTGGTCAGACGTTCTGCAAATGCAAGATGGTGGGCCAGGACTGGAGCACTCCTGAGAACAACGGGACCAGTTAAAATCTCTCACCATGCCTAGAAAAAAATCAGAAGCTCCAGGTGAAGGAAGTACTCAAAATGAAAAGAGGATCCTGTCAATAGACACAAGCAGGAGAGAAGGTGCAAAGAGTAGGGTTATTTACTCAACAAGAGATAGATTTTCATGCTGGATTTGAGCTTCTCTCCAGTCAGGGAACTGCGAACTTTTCATTACCTCTCTGATTTCTACTGATCACTCCTGGTGATTTAACAAAATAACCAAGCCTCATTATGAGGCATTTTGAACATATGCACAGTACAGAATAATATAATGAACCCATATATCAACACCTAGCCCCAACAAAATCAATCCATGGCCAATTCTGATTCATCTGTATTCCCATCTACTCCCCCCTCATATTATTCTAAAGCAAGTCTCAGACATAATATTTTGTTATCTATAAATAACTTAAGTACCATCACCTAAAATATTAATACTAATACATTAACATTATCAAATACCCAGTGTTCACATTTCCAATTTTCTTATATCAATTTAAATTTAAATTTAAAATAATTCTTTGTTTCAATCATGATCCCAAAAAGGTCCATACATTATAATTGTTTGTTACGCCTTTTAAATCTCTTTTAATTTATAGGTGTCTCTCCATCTCTCTCTTGTTTCCCTTGTAATTTCTTGGGGAAAAAAACTTGTGGTTTTTTTTTTTGTTGTTGTTGTTTTTTGTTTTTTGTCCTGTGGAATTTTCCACAGTCTGCATTTTGCTGACAGCATCCCCGTGGTGTTGGCAATTTTAAAAACTCACTTCTTAAGATGCTGCCCTTCTTTCTGCCACTCCTTCTTGAACATTCCTTTGAGAGTAAATTTTTGCTGTCTAAGCCCCCTGGCCTGTGAAGTCCTGGGGGGCAGGGACCTCTCTTGTCCAGCTTTGGTCCCTGCCATCACACCCACCCCTTGGACACCAAGCACGCTCGGTTTGTTGGATGAATCCAACAACTGAAAAAATCATGCTTTCTTTTCTTTATGTTTCTGCCATGTATACCTTTGAATTCAGCTTTACAGCACTGCATTTTTGCACTACATCTCCACCCCCCCACATGTTGTTAGTGTCTAAAGACAGGGTAGGTCTCGTTGGTTTAAGGTCGCAGCCTTTGCCCACCCCCACCCCCCCCATCCTTACCCCCCACCCCATGACCCCCCATCCTGTAACGATGCTCAGCACAATGAAGATTCCTAGTTACTGACTGTACTTAGCAGGCAAACTCACTTTTCGTTCTCTGGTTCTAGAATGCATGCTGGTGCTTTCATTCTCCTTATTCATATTTTAAAAGGTACCTAGTTTTTATCTGAAGAGAAGGAAGCCATCCCAGACTTTTCCTTGGATATTGACAAGATATTATTTTAATTCCAGAATAACGATTTCCTTCAGAGCTTCTTTCTCCCACCTACATCCATGCAGGTTCCTCGGGGATGGAAGCAGAAGTGGTACAAAGTAATGTACAGGACAAACTTACTATTCCATAAATAAAAATTTGCGTGGGGAATGAAAGAAGAGCCATAGCAAGTAAGTCTTTATTATCCCTGTTGAATAAACTTGGAGCATATGCTTATTTAGCGTAGTTACGTGTGGAAAGTATTCTCCTTTGAATTATGTGTGCCGTTTAGATTAATTTCTCACCTAAAGAGTATGTAGAAGTAAGTAAATTGAGTTTTTAAAAAGATTTTATTGGGAAAGGGAAACAGGACTTTATTGGGAACAGTAAGTACTTCGGGACTTTTCCAAGTCAAGTTGTCCTTTCAGTCTTAGTTATGGAAGGCACAGCTCAGCTCCAGGTCCATTTGCCATTGCTAGTTGCAGGGGGCACAGCCCACCATCCCTTGCCGAAGTCGAACCAGCAACCTTGTGGTTGAGAGGATGCGCTCCAACCAACTGAGCCATCTGGCACTGGCCCATGTGGGAATCGAACCGCAGCCTTCAGTGTTAGGAGCACAGAGCTCCAACCACCTGAGCCACAGGGTCGGCCCAATAAATTGATATTGATCATTTAGGAGGTTATTAGTAAATCAGAGTTTTGTGTGTGCTGACTCAAGGACTTTTTGGTTGTAACAATAATTGCTGACACTTATTGAGTTCAAACAACATATTACAATATGCAGTGAAAATCAAGTCTTCCTTCCACCCTAAATCTCTAGTCTCTTTCCCCAGAGGCAACAGCCGTTACAGGTTTCTTACGATGTGCCAGGCCCTGTGAGATTAGTAATTATTAGCAATTATTGTTAGTATTACATTAACCATGTGACCCTAGAGAGCAGGTGGAACAGTTATCCCTATCTTCAGATGGAGTAAACAAGGCTTGGCGGGTAGAGTGACTAGTGTAAGGCCCCATGTTTAAGTGAGTGGCAGAGCCAAGACTCAAAGCTAACCAGCACAGGACCCTACACCCATTGCTTTCAACTATTATCTGATCCTATCTAGAAATACAAAAACATGACCTACTAATAATATCCCTAAACAGTAAACTATAGACTATCATTTGTCATATTATTTGGGCCAGTTTGATGGTTTGACTTTCTTTCAGCAAATTAAAAGTGTATAGCTCACATGGTTTGTATAAAAAGGGAAAATGCATTGTGCCCATTTTATAGGTAAGGAAATTACGAAGAGAGACAATGGAGAAAGGAAGGAGTAGGATGAGGAAGTGAAAGATGCAGAGCTTTGGCAGAGGTTATCAGCCTTTCCGTGTGTGTGTGCGCGCGCGCCTCTTTGACAGTCTGGTAAGACTGTGGAGCCCCTCTCCAAATAATGCTTTTAAATGCATAAGATAAAATATGTACGATTCCAAAAGAGACCAATTATATTGATATAGTTACTAAAATCTTAAAAAAATAAATATGTGATACAGTGATATATATGCTTCGTTCTGGTGGCAGGTCTAATAACTAAGGTAATTTTGATAGTACTGATGGTATAAACGATATTTTGGGGTATTGCAATAACTGTAATGTAATGTGAAATTACCTATGATTTCTCTTGGTGAAAAAGTCACAGATACTGTAAATGTTACTGTGGTTTGTTGCCTCCTTCCCCCTCCACCCCCATTCAAGTTCATGGACCTCTTGAATGCTAGCTACACCCTCCAGATTAAAAAATCTCTCTTTGATTAGAGGTTAGAGGGCAATATTTAACCTTCCATCCTGCACCTGCTACTACTACTGTAATTCAATTCCACATTTTTTTAGTCCAGAGGCTGCTCTGTCGGGACACTTTAAAAAGTAAATTTATTTAAATTATACTGCTTTAAAATACTTTGAATTTGAAAAAGTAATAAATGCACATGGCTAAAGCAATCAAACAACATAAAACAATATGCACTGAAAAATATTAGGTTGCTGAAAAAGTAATTGCGGTTTTTGCAATTATTTTTAACCTGGTAAATCGCAATTACTTTTGCACCAACCTAATACATCTTCTTTCCGTTCAAAGTCTGGGGTTCCCTTTCCCAGAGGTAAACACTGTTACCAGCTTTTGAATCCCTCCTATATCACTCAGTGCTCTTAGTTTTCAACAACATAAATTGACAGCAGAACAAGAGTTTATGAAGTGGCTCCTAGACTCTGTTGAAGGCTGGGGAAACACGGCTGGTCAGGTACCAAGAGACATGAGTTGAGGCATACCATAAAGAGCCACAGGGCCAGCTCTGCTGTCCTGTCACCAGAGGCTCCTGGAATGTCCTCTAATGCTGCCTTGCTTTCAGGTCTGTCTCTTAAGGGTCAAAGTTCTGAGCTAGAACATCTGTTCATTAGCCACATTCTGGCTGTCGGGGGCAGGAAGAAGAAACGTCCTTTTCCCTTCTATTTCCATGGATTTTGGATTATGATTCTGGGAAGCCAAAATGACAAATGTCTATTTAATCTCTTGAAAAGGTGTGTATATATAAATAAACACATACACATGCATACAGATAGATTGGCTTATTACTTTTTAATTCTTTGAAATGCTAGTCTGCCCTTGATTTTTTTAAAAAAGACTCAACAATGTATCTTGGATATTTTTTAGTACCAGGATATAAAAATCTACTGTACTTCTTTTTCTGGTTCCATTGTATTCCACTGTAGTGAAGGTTGGAATTTATTTCACTACTCTTGGGAGGCTTTCAAGCCTAGCCTGGTGAGGCAACGTTTCTGGCCTAAGAAATGCTGTTCCCGTCTTGCTGTCCTCAGGCCAACGTGGACCACCGTCTCTGCCCTGGGTTGTAGGAGGGCAATTGTAATGGATGCTGTTGGTGCCAGACCCACTCCCTGGTCCTTACCACTTCACTGCAACTGGCCCTGATTTTCCCACTGCTGTTCTTGTATTTATTTGCCAGAGGGCTCTGTGTGATGACCAGAGTTTTCTTTGTCCGCCTGTCCTGTAGGCTTGAAGTGACGGAGAATTCATTACCTTCCCTGCCCTCACCTTTCAGCCACCCTCAACCAACAATGAGAAGGATTTGGGGTATAAATACCCCAGCTCTCTCACCTTTAGGAAGGATAACTCCAAAATATATGTTTGTTCTACCTTGGCTCCTCTTTCTCTAGAGTGCTCAAACTGCAGCTATCCCAGTGGCTGCCTTCCCTTCCCAGTCTCTCTTCCCCATTCCTCTATGGGTGTGTCCCGGGGCCACCTCCCAAGGAAGCCATTTGCATTAGAATCCTTGTCTCAGGGTCTATGTGGAGGGAACCCACATTAAAGCAGTGATTGATAAAGAAGGGGAGACATGGAAAGAAATGTATTGATTCATTGATTCAGTCCTTCAGCAATTATTTACTGAGATCCACAGTCAAAGGAAAGAAAAGGAGAGTGAAAATAAACAGACAAGGGGGACAAATGCTGCTTTTCAAGGTACAAAAGCAATGGCAAAAAAAGAATGGATATCAACAATACCTTGCTCAACACATTTCTGCCCAGGGTACAGCTGGTCATGAGTCATGTTCTGGGAAGAGGTGGAGTAGGGACAGTGAGTGGCAGAACCCAGCTTTTAAAGGGTAGTGACTAGCCATACCCGTGATCTGTTCAGAGCCTGTAACATGGGGCGGGCTCTTAAGAGCTTAAGAAATTAACAGTAAAATATTAGCTAACATTTACTGAGTACTTAGTAGGTTTTTTTTGTTTGTTTTTGTGTTTTTGCAGCTTACATGTATTAACACATTTTGTGTTGGTATTAACCCAATGAGCTTCTAACAATAGGTAATGCTTAAGGTATTGTTCTGGATATTTCTATTCTACAGATGAGAAGACTGAGGCCTAGGAAAATTAAGTAATTTGGCCAAGGTCAGATGGCTAGATTGCCACTGATTGTCTGAAGTCTGGACCAAGGTCGGCCTGACTCTAGAACCTGTGCTTTTCATCTCTACCTTCTACCCACTCCTGCTACAGCTGTCACCCAATGGTCTACACTCCTGTGAACCAATTTTCCCCTTTACTTTAACATTTAACTAGAGTGTTTGGAGTCCCCATTCTTTATAATAACAGGATCTAGGTCACCTTTTTCAAGAATCATCTTTCTCCAATATATCGGGGACAGGGGCACCTATTTCCTGTCCATCCGGAGTCAGTTCCTAGTTCTGCCTCTGCCCTTAGATCAGTGTGTGGAAGACTCTTCCCTGGGACAGATACCCCATTCTCCTTGCATTCTCCAGAGGACAATTAACCCAAGCTTGTGTGTATAGCATCCTTGTTACTTAGGTAAGATAGAGGGTAGACGCAATGTGAGTTTCTTTCCCTACATTGGAAGGAATCCCAATTTCAGAGAGATGTTAAAAGAGAAAAAAAGTTTTGTTTTAGACTCAATGAAATATAAACGTTGATCTGACTAAAACTTGTAAAAGAGATAAATCAGGGGTGGTTTTCTTGTTATCAATGCAGAAAGAAACCCATTTTCATGATTCAGAGATCATTACACACCATTAATCTCCAGAATTATGTTATCAGAATTATTCTAACATTGGGAGAGAAAGTCATCTCCTCATCCTGTCAAAGATCATTTCATAGGACTTCAGCTTTCAAAATCTCACAAAACTAGAGGTGGTCGTTTAGTTAAATTGTTCTCTAAAGAGTTCAACTTTCTAAAACTGAGGGTTGCTAGATGGGAAGAGGGGTGGGGATAAGAGGGAAGGTGAGGGGATTAGAAAGCACAGTCAGTAGCCACAAGATTGCCACAGGGACGAAAGTCAATTTGGGAGACCACCTCAGGGATGATGTAGATGCCTGATCACTGCACTGTACACCTGAAGCTGAAGCTGAACAATAATGAATGTCAACTATAATTTTATATATTTATATATGTATATATATGTATATATATATATATATATATATATATATAGTTACAAGAAGCAGAGTACAATATTAGGAATAGAGACAGTGGCAACGTAATTGCTGTGTGAGATGTCAGAGGGGTAGTGAATGGGGGGAGGGGGTTGTCACTGTGTGAGGGATATAAATGATAAATGTCTAACTATTTCATTGTTTTGTGCACCTGAAACTAACCTGAAACTAAAAAAAAAAAAAAGTTCAACTTTCCAAATCATGGCAATATCAACCGTCTCCATATGCTCTGGAATTTTTAGTCTATAATCTTGACCTTTGATTTTTTTGAAGGGTACTGTTTATTCAAAATGAAAGTAATTGCACCAAAGAATAGTGTGGAGGAATTTATTGTGCTCAAACCCCTGTTCAGAAGGTGTTTGAGGAGATGGAGTGAAGTGCATATTTCAGTAGTCATAGTTACAATAACATAGTGACGTTGGAACTTGAATTTAGTCATAGCTTCCACATAAATTGTACTTTTCTTTGTACCAAATATCACCACTATTTGTCTTCTTATGTTGCCTTTGATTTTAAGTACAATCTAACATTTCCAACACTTTCTCTGAAATTTGTCCTGTCTTCAATTATATGTTTTCTGGTTGGAGATTTAAGCAAATCCTTGTTTATTCTTCCGCATTGTATTCACCTCCTAGGAAACAAGCCAACTTGTTTCTGATGGACAGAGGGAAATATGCCAACTTAACTATGTTTACAGTTGCTTTTTGCCATTGCTCCATCAATTCTTAGGAAATAAAAAGAAATTTTATTTGTGTACTTTTGGCTTATTGTTGCGTAGGCATTCCTCTGATCTTGTAATTATGTGTATTCGTTGTGATCGTTTCATCCCTTTGTTAGCTGGTGGCTGTGATTAATTTGTTGTGCAGTGTTTTTCTTTGACCTTTAACGTCTTGTCAGGGTAGAGAACTCTGCTGGCAGATCGCACCATCACTGGCCTTTTTCTCATGTTTTGCTTAGTTACAATGAATGCAGATTTACAGCTTTAGATGAAATGCACGGTTTCATAAGAAGGAAAACAAATGATAATTTTAGTATTTAGATGAAGAAGCAAAACACTCTTGAATAAAAGATGAATATTGATTTTTAAAAATTTGTTTACCAAGAATTGCCGAATTGTGCATAATTTGATTTCATTTCAGATTTGTTAATCATGTGCTGATGGAAACTGGCCACAAAGAATGCACTTATTTGGGAGTTTAAAATTTAAATAAAATGATCTAATTAATTTTATGCTAAAACAACAATGATACAACCCTTGTTGGTTGGTTGATTTTGTAAGATTATTATAGAAACCCACATTTATGACAGCATGACTGTTTGTGTCTCCCCTGGAAATTCAGGTCATGTTAGTAGAGAGGTGGATAGTTTTTCTAAAGCTGTTGAGATGCTTCACCTTATTTAGCAATTCTTTCTTTATCGAGAAAGTATACTGCAGTAGATTTAGTTTGTTTTCTTGATCATGAGCATACTCAGGTGTGATCATGATGGGCACCCATTCAATCCAGCCAATCCTCAGGGTACCTACCAGATCTCAGGCACCAGCCTGGCATACACAAACAGTCCCTGACCCCAAGAAGCTGGCCGTCTAGTGGGAAGCAGATACAGAAACATAATTAGAATAAAGTGTAGTTAGACTGGGATTGGATTGGGATGGTTTCAGAAATCCTTTAGTCACACATTTCAAACAGTCTCTTGGGTTATTTCCACAGATGGCTCATTTCCTCCATTGTGTTTTAATCCATCCTAAATTTCATCCTGGATTTTCAGTTATCTTACTTTGCTCTTGTTTCTTCTTTGACCAGAAAATCTTAAATATAGCACAACCATTAAAAATAATATGGAAAATCTATATGTGCAGACATGGAAATGATCCTATATTGGATATATATATATATCCAATATACTTGTATATGATTTGAACATATTTGGAAGAATATGTGCCCATCTGTTAGCAATGGCTACTTTGGGGAAATGAGTTGGGGAAGGAAGAGGCACCATATAACTCTGCTCTATTTGATTTTTTTTAACTTAAAAATTTTCTTTAAATATTTTGAGAAAATAAAAATACTGGTTAGCGCTCTGTTATGCAGACCAGGAAACCCAAACTAAATGAAACTAACTGTTGTCCTTTGAAACCTTCATCCGCCCTTCCCATCTTAATCTCTCCCAACCCCTTACATAAATCTTCCCATAAAGCCAGGCTTTCCTAACACCCTGAGCATATTCATGAATATCTTGAGTCAACAAGTATTTGTTGAGGGTTTACAAGGTGCATTGGGAATCCATCAGAGAAGAAAACAGCTTCAGCCAGGTGGCACATCCCCTCACCTACCACTGCTTTGGGTCATGTCTTTTCCTGTCCTCTCTGTGTGCTCTTTCAGGCCCATCTCCTCTAGGAAGCCTTCCTCCCCTTCATCCTTCTCTGAATCTTATAATATTTAATCTATATGCATCTTCTGAAGATTTATACAACCCCGACTAAAGGTTCTAAGAGAATCGCAATCAGATCATCTACATTTTTGTACTTTTATCTTTTGTTTATTAATTATATATTTAGTGAATAAAAATAGAGTAGGGAAGCTGGTGCAGACCACACCCTCCTGAATTGGAGAAATGCTACATGAAACACGAAATGAGGCAAATAACCCATTCACGAATAGTATGATGAATAGTGATAAAAGAGAAGTTGAGAGTGTTATGAGGATATATACCAGGGAAATAAATGCTGACTTGAGGGTGGGATTTGGAAAGGCCTCCCAGAGAGTCAAATTTAGCTGGGGTTTGAAGAATGAGGTGAGGTACTTAGGAGGAGGGTCCCAGGTGGGAAGAACCATGGTGCACAGGAGGAAGGGAACAATGGTGGCAGATGCTGAAACCTGGAGAGCAAGAGGAGCAGAGTTAACCCAGGAAACTGGAGGGGTAGGTGAAGATCAGATGGCATACGGCCGTGTATGCGCTTCAATAAACTTGAACTTCATACTGTGAGAAAAGGAAGCCACTGGATGTTTTTAACTGGATGAGGGACAAGATCACACTTCCTTTTAGAATGGCCCTGCTGACTTATGAGAGAGATGGATTACAGAGAGCCTGGGTGTTTCTAGCAGTGCCTGATCAGTGTGTACTCAACTATTCTGGCCTGATTCTTAATACAGCGAATGCTTTTTCATCAGGCTAACGTTTCCCTCAACATCTCTATGCCTCACCATCCATCTGGTACTTTCTCCTACGGCCTCTTCCCTACCAGGCCTCAAATAGCTCTGCCATTTTCCTCTTTTAAGAAAAGGGGAAAGGAATGTGCATTTCATGAGAGACTACCCGAATTGCAAATACATATATTAAAAGACAACCAACTCCATTTTTTGTAATCAGTGAACTACAACTATAAACCACTACACCACTTACGAGAATGATACAAATTAGAAAGAGTGGCAATACCTAGTGTTATGAGGGACTTTGATACTCTGCGGGTGAGAGTACAATTTCGCTCACCTTCTATGGAAAACTGGCAGTGTCTCCTAAAAATGAATATACCTTTCTTTACCTTATCACCCTGCACTTGCATCAATTGCTGAGGATTTGATTCGTGCATTCTATATGTACATTGTCTTTTAATAAAAAAAAATAACAAAAAGGGAAAGAAAACTTAAGATTCTGTCCCAAAGGAAATAAAAAACAAAGATCAAGGTAACCAAAACTGACTCCTTCCCAGCTTTGAGAGCGTGTCAAGGATAACCGAGACTTAACCTTGGTCGGTTCTTTTTCCCTGATCTCTTCCGATGTCACTTCCTTCTCCACAGCCCTCCTTCCAGGGTAGCCAACTGGGGATGCTAATCAATAAGACCACCAGCGCTAGCCTGCAGTGCGGCCAGCTTGTGAAGGGATTTGGTTTAAACCTTGTTTATGGAGAGTCTTTTCTGACTTGCTTCGCCTTATACCGTTTGGATCACGACTTTTGGTTAGTTATTTAACTCACGCAAGTAGCTCTCCTCCAGTGCTCCTGAGAATTTCCCCCTTTCCTAGCTCCTATACACTCCTATACACAAAGAGGGGCATGTGCTCCCTCTTTACTTTGCACATTTTTAAATTGTGTGTAATTATTGCAGGAAATATGCTTCAGTTTTGCACCTCAAAACATAATTAACACAAATATATTTTTTAAAATCCTGGCTTTGCCACAGACTTAACTTTGTGTCATCGGGTGAATGATATCGCTCCACCATTTGTATTATCAGTCCAATGCTAGGATTTCGGGATTCATGTTTCTACATGGAATTGTGTAGCAGTTGGGCAAGTTACCTTAACCTTTCTGACTTCCATTTTCTCATCTATAATGAGGATAATAACAGTTCTCTCCTCTTAAGGTTGTTGTGAAATTTAAACGAGTGATACATGTAGGCTGTCTGGCATAGAATAGCTGCTCAATAAACAGGAGTTATTCGTATAATCCCACCAAGGGCAGGAAGGACTCCTGATTTGCACGCGCAGACCTCAAGGATTAAACACGAATGGGTCATGCTCTTCAGAGGAGCTGATTTGTAGAGACCAACTGGTGAGCATTCTACTTGATCATATTGGAAAAGTAGTCATTTCTCGAAAACCTCAGTCAGCCCCAAGGAAAGATCAGCCTGATTTAGTGACAGACACAGTAAAACAGATAGGGCCACAAAATGTTTGACTTCTTTCAAGCCTAGGTGGTTATAGTGCTGCCAAGGACTGAGGAAGGAGAAGAGTGCTCCATATCTTAGAGAATCTTGTAAAATGCTTTAACAAATATATAAGAATCATATATAATTGGCACACGCTTTGTTTGAATGCAAACACTGCTGTTAAAGTGGTGCTTCAAAACAGTTTGTTGGCCTTCTTTTCGTACAGGAGAAACATTTCTCTCGTTTACACTACTCTCTTGCTTAGCAAACCCTTATTTATCCTATAATACAGTGTAATCTGCCCAACATGTCCAAATGCCCACAGATTCTGAAGTAGTGGAGTCTGAATTCACGAAATTCGGGGCTATCTCTTGTCAAGGCAAGCATCAAGAAACCACTCCCACAGTTCCAAGAACACCCTAAGAAAATGACTTCTTCCCTCCTCTTTCCCATCTCTTCCTGGTTTGTGCGTTTTAGTTCTGGCTTTCAAAGGAGACAGAGGAAAAAAGACTCAAAAGCATATTCTTAGGACATTTGAATAGTTATTTATCGAGAAGCCACAGTTTTCCACACTTTCATAACTGTAGGCTTTATATAAGGCAGAAAGCAAGATGGATTCACTACTTTACACAGAAAGAAGGAGCTCTGCAGAGGACCCAGGGGTCGTGCAGTGACAGATCAAAATGCAATGTAGATGACAGGTATAAAAAAGAGTGTGGAACAAAATAATTTAAATTAGGGTTACAGTCTACTGAAGGAAATATCTATATCTTATTATATAAACACATTTAGAGTCTAGGGTTGTAATTTAAATATTCAGGTTTTTTACATACACGGTTATTGAAACACAAAAGCAAAATGGAACATGTAATAGGATAGACTTGGACAGAAGACAGTTGCTCTGAACGGGGTTTGATGTTAAGTCATGATAGGATCACCCTTGCCGTGGAAATGTAAGAGGATCAATCCACTGGTATGTAGCCATCGTTTTGGCTAACTCTATGGGATAAATGAAAGGATGGGTTAACAAGGACACCAGGGGTTCATTTTTAGTTTTAGGGGAACAGAAAGAACCCAAAGTTAGTTGCTGGGGCCTTGTCTTTTATTTTTTAAAAGACAAAGCAGATCCATGTGTCTTCATTAATTTATTGTACTCGTTTAAAGAACTGGCATCCACATACCCACATACATGAAACAAAGGAGTGAAAGTACCTGGTGTACTTGCCCTCACATCCACTTACTGTCAATACATACGCAGTACATTAATGAAGCATCATTTAACTTTGCTGATAACAGGGGCACACCTCACAGGTGGACTATGTATTCTCCATGAACAGTATTCAAAGAATGGTGCTCCATATTGCTTGTAAACATATAGACATGGATCAGGAAATGGTGGATTCGAAGGTCATTTACTAATCTGGATACCACATAGCTAAAATGGCAATTGTATTGGTAAACATCTCATGAGCATGGTCGTTGACAGAAAATTCCCTAATGGGGTTAACTAACAGACTAAGGACATGCATTGATTACAGGACTCGTCCTAAAGAACACGAGGCCCAAGCATTCTAATCGTCTTCTTCGTCTTCCTCGTCACTGTCCTTCATGCTGATCCCTTGGAGGCCCCCACCTTCGCTCACTGACGCTGTGGCTTCCTCCACAGTAAGACGGTTCCGGATGGTTTCATACGTCTTGCTGTTCAAGGTCGAGTCCAGGACCCCTTGCAATCGGAAATCCCTATAGGTTTTCTAAGGAGGGAAAAGATTCAGTGGTCAGGGAGATTTCATCTCCATGCAGGGAAAGGAAAGGACAAAAAGCCAGGTGGGTGTGAGAACACCGGCCTTCAGCTAAGCGTCATACTTTAAGCATGGTCAAATGAAAAGCCACCATGCTCAGATTTCACTTGTACTGAAAACTGAGATTTGTTGAATGACAGAAGAGGAGAAATTGTGACAGGATAAACTGTATTAGATGAGACAAAGCAAAGAACATAAGCTTGTGTTTATTCAGTTTCGTCAAGGGAAATGTTCCATAATTGTTTTGGTTCCTTTTTTTTTTTTGGTCTGGTTCTTTCTCTTAGGTTATTATAATATAATATGATAGACAGTGGAAGGGGCTATAACATATAAATAATGGATCAAGTGATTATGATATTTTGAGATTTCTGTTGCAGTCTGGTCTTTAGTATTTTTGAGGCTTGTAACTGCATATTTCTCTGTCTCATTCACAAGACAGACATATGTATGTTGGTATATGAAACCTATTAGGCACAGCAACAATTACTGGGAAGAGGGAGCGCTAATGCCTCATCAATATGTTGCAGGCATGTGACTCATTTCTCATCTCTTTGGGCGAGAAGCGTATCTATTCTGTTCACAACTTCATGGTCTCAGGGAAGAAATTTGGCTCTTTTTCAAGAACAATGGTTTGGTATTACTGTACTACAGATTCTTTCTTTGTTTCTTCAGGCGACTTCTCCCGGATTTCCTTAGGTATCCCATGGACTGTTTTTCTAGAAATCCCTTAGCGTTAATTGAACATGACCAGAAGCACCTGGCTATTGTCTTCTTTGTAAAACATTTTATTGGAAAAGGTCTCTCTTTGACTACAATTTTTCTCATCACACTGCATATCATTTCAGCTACTGATTCTGCTGTTTGTTTCTCCTATTGATATGGGAAACTTGCTAAGGGGGCCAGAGAAGGAATGTTAAGTACTTCAATGCCCCCGTTTCATGATTTCTATTTTTTGTAGTCCATCTAATGCAGTGTCACCACTCACAATGTCAACCCCCCGTGAAGGTTATACGTTATCGTGACTGCAGAGTGAACTAGTGAGTGCAGTTCAGCTCAGTGAAGTCCAATAATATAAGATTATTGATAGGATGACTACATGTCCCCTTTGCCCGTTTACACGTGTGCCAGCATGGATTTTCATAGCATCTTCTTTCCCTCTTAAAGTAATCTGGTTTTGACACTAAGTGAAAATGTCATCCGAATTATGGATTGAGATGCAAGGCTCTCCCAGAAGGCTCTCCTAGGGAGGTAGGCAAGTACCTGAATGGGGAAGGTAGGAGGCTGAGTAAATGTTAGGTAAGGTGTATAGCAGATATCCAGATAATTAACTTGCTTTATTTTGTACTTTTCAATCAGTTCTGCTGTCACTCAGCATAATATAATTATTGCAAGAATAGGATGGGGAAAAGAAAGGTAGAAAGCAATTGAGTATTCTCCCCTTTATGTCAGAGCAGTGTGCTCCCCAACTAGACTCTAAATGACTACAGGGACTATTACTAGTTGTTTTTTAATTCTCCATCTTGTAAAATACAAGTAAGGGCTCAAGTAACATTTGCCCCATGTTGGATGGATGAATAAATGTTTGCTGAATAGGGAATGAATGGATGAATAAACGGAGTGGATGGATGTAAAAGCAGGAAAGAGAGCCAATTATCTTTGGAAGTTTGCCTTGGAGAAGGAGACTTTAGGTAATGTACTTTGTAAAGAGGTAGTGAATTCTGCTTCGTCTCTCTGTGCTGTGGCATTTGTTAAGCTGGGCCCATTTTCGGTAAAAGTGAGTGTTCCTTTGGCAGTGATGTTTGTGTCCCTTTCCCTGTGGTTCCTGTCTGTTTTTTTTTTTTTTTCCTGGCAGAATAAGTCCCCTCTCTGACATATTTTTTCCTTAATAAAATATTGCGTATTCCAACACTACTAACACAGATCTGGGAATATCAGTAATGGGAAGGATATTTTAAAATATTAAAATTAATGTCTTTTTTTCTTGTCTATTCAGTAGGGGTCAATCAGAAATTTCCCCAAAGAATATTTACACCCAGAAAATGAAATTCAGGTGGTCAAACAATAACGGCTAGTGAGCTTGCCTTAAGGAACTGAAATTAAAAAAATACATATACATGAAAATTAGGCTGGGTCCGTAGTCTGAGTGCATACATTTCTTTTTTAAGAGACATACACAGAGTACAATACACTGCTGTCTGTAACCTTCCCTGGGCGGACTCTTTGTGAGATCAAATGCACATGATAATAATTCTCCTTAATTACACTCAACGGAACAGTAATTGGTTTCAAGTCAGCACTGGGGTAGAGGAGCAGCTTCAATGAAATAGTGCTAATCCGAAAGAGACTAAGAAATGGTGGCCGGGGGGCGGGGGGGTGGTGGTGATGTGGCAGATAGCAGCGGAGGTGCAGATTTTTGGCAAACAATTAAGAAATAGAAATTCAGCTACATTTTATTGTTAAAGTATTTTTAAAGAGACTTTGCGCTTTGAACGAGGTTTTTGCATACGAATGTTTTAAAACCCTCTATGGTGAAGCATCAAATGGAAACTGAAATGATCAAAAACGTATTTACCCCCTTCTGTGATCTTATTATTTCATGTAAACCACTGAGATTTCACGCTGAAAGAATTATCATTAGTCCAAGGCACACACACAAGAACAGGGAAAAAAGCTACTTTCAGGGTATGTTATCTCACCTTTGTGAGCCTTTACATTGGGTTGTATACACGCATTGTAAGAGAAACGACTTCAATTAACTGCGAGAACAATATTGATTTGCATGCTGGTAATCACAGGACATATTTAGAAATAGCTGGAGGTAAATATTTCTATTCCATCAATAAGGGCAACATTTTATTTCATTAAACCATAAACGAAATTGGTAATTGATGTGATTGGCACAGTGGTACCCCGATCCAGCTCGTGAAAGTCTAATGCAAAGGGCATCATGGCCCCTGCAGTATTTCACCCAGCAAACACACAAAACGTCTTTCCAGTCTAGCTACCATAACAAATTCCTTTTTATTAAATTTCCCTTTGCTGTCTGAGTAACGGACTGTGCCTCCCAAAGTGATTTCGTGGGGTTTTCTCGCATGAGATACTATCTTAGAAATCATCTTGTTTTCCATGTAAACCACTAGTCTTTGTGTTAAGGGAGTTCTGCTGCTTGCCCACGAGATGGATTTCGGTAAGCTATTGCAAAGAAGAACATCTTTTCTTTTACCTTGACCATCCTAATTAGTGTTTTCAGCTGATAGATGTGAAGCTGCAAGTCTATCCGGTCTGTCAACCACGTGCAGATCACGTTCATGGAGCTGTTGTACCATTGCTGCAAAAAGAGACAAACGTTCTCCAGCCAACACGTCATGGAGCGTTTAGAGAGCAGAGAGGGCACAGGCCCCATGTGAGCACCCTCGTCTGGTCCAAGAGGAAACAAAACGGTTAAAGAGCATTTGGGAGCATAGGGATCAGGAACATTCTTATTGTTTGTCTATTTTTCCTCCCAAGGAGGGCGCAGCTCACAGTGGCCCATGCGGGGATCGAGCCACACTCCAACCAACTGAGCCACCTGAGATCATGGCCATTCTTAACTGACACAAAATCGCAAGGTACCAGGTCAGCCTGAAAGAGATGAGTTCAGACTTTGAATCTAAAACAAAATCCTCTACTGTAGACATCCCACGTACAATCAATTCATATAGATCACCATTTGCGCTTCAAATTCTCCTTTTTATTGGTTAATTTGACTCAGGTGAGAGTCAAGTCCCTGTTTGTTTCCTAATGCCATTGTCTTGGGTGCCAGGAAGATGGGGCTTCCTCCACTGAACTAATTGATGTCCCTTGCTACTTACCGTTTGAAAAATGTAGACCTCTCGTGCTCAGGACAATTCCAAGAATCAGGCTGAGAGACTTACAATTTTAGGGCAAAGTTTACTTTCCTTTACCTTATTGGGGTGTTCAGCTAAAGACCATGAAGGAGGGTTTCTCTTTAATGGCCAGATTATACTCTGGGCAGCTTATGTGCCCTTACGTTGGTTGTGCAATCTGTTTTAATCTTAACACCAAAAAAATGATGGAAGATGAGAGAAAAAAACATCTACAAATGAGCTCATTTCAAGCTGTTGAAATCATACTTCCCCTTAAGGGGGTTAAATTTTGCTTCTTGTCTGTGAAAAATGCTTGAAGCTGTGTCACTTTAGACTGCCACCCCTGTGGTGCCGGAAGTCTCAGATGCGGTATAATTTTGCAGTACTGCTCATATATTCATAAATCTCACTCGGAGACATATGAACAGTGTTAGGAAGTGTCAGTATGAAAAAAAAATCTAATCTTTTAAACTTCACCAGGTTTCATTACGCATTGCCGCTTATACCAAACAATTTACAAATAAAATGAAAAGGTGTGGATGGACCTATATGTTTATTTATAGGGCATCTATATGAACTGTGCACAGAAAAGATGGGAAAAAAAAGAGTGGTTAGAGAATTAAGGTGAAGCATACTCTCATGGTAACCAACACACATGCACACACATTGCACACCAGTGGGGATTTGAAAAGCATAAATAAAAACATGTTTCCGATGGTAACTCCACCCTTTCTCACCTAAAGATCATCCAAAATCAGTTTATGCCTAACACTCACAGTTTTTCTGAAGCCTTGTTTCTGACTTAATTTCTTTAAAAAAAAATTAATTTGGGTTTTTACTTGCAAGGTAGAACTGCCAAGTTTCACCTTGCAAGAAACCACACAGTCTCAGCCATGGCGTTCAGAAGCCCTCTTTGAAATCTTTCATTTGTAGGCTCTTTCCTCCTCAGAGCCAATTGTGGCTCTCCTTGGAGCCCAGCCGCAAACAGAGACCACACTATCCCAATCTAGGCAGCACTGCAGCCTCACAGCCAACTTCTGCTCTTTTAAAGATCATGGAGGCGAAACCGGCAGTTTTAGGAACCTTCTGTCCCTCCCCAGGGAGCAGGCGGTGGGGTGGGGAATTTTTCTTGAGATTTGCAGTTCACTCCATGGAGGGAGGGGGTTTGCCCAGGTCAAGTTGCTTCAGGCATGGACAGGTTTTCCCCTCTAGGAGTGAGAACATTTTACTGAAACTTTTTTTGGGGGGGAGCGGGGAGTAGTGGTTGTTGGGGGGTGTTTTTGGCACCTCCTGCCTTGGGATTCTGGAGCTTTTGTTGTCACTATATCTGGGTTGATTAAGAAGGGGCCTGGGACAGAGCTACCACTGGATCATTGGTGTTTCCTCAGCCCTACCTCACTCTCTGCAACTGGGGGCGCTCTTGTGTTCCCCCCAGGCCTCAAATTCCATATTTATTGGCGGTATCTGACATGCAATCTGAAGGCTCAAATAATCTGTTTTGAGAGTTATGAGCAAGCCCCCCCCCCCCCCCCCCGCCTGGGGTTGGAAGATGACCTTCAAGGAACCCGATGACCTCCTGGCCAAACCTACAAGCCCAGGGCCTCATGATAGGTGCATCTCAGGGACACAAAAGAGGAATGTGGCACTCTGGCTTCTAGGCAGAGGTGGCATTTTGCTTTGGCTGTGATGACAGGCGAACCAGCGCTGGCTTCTATCACTGCCAGCAAGCCTTGTGCAACATGCCTTTTTCTCTTTGCTGAGAGACGTGCCACCTTTCAGGAAAAAAACGACCCTCCAGCCCGGTTTTATATAAGTAGCTCCCATTCTTGTAAATGGCTTTTGGGTAGTAAAAAATAAAAACAGAAAGGTAGAATACTCTCAGTACTCTTTCTCTGCTGCTGAAAGGGGTAGCGAGGTAGGAAACGCACACAGCAATGGATCCGCGTATCACATTCACAGATTCCCACCCCAGAAGAACACGAAAGCTCTGGAACATCCCTGCTTTTCCTCCTGGATCTCACATCTAGCAAAAGAAGTGTAAAAACGGTATGATGCCCCATTGGCTACACATTTAAAGAGGCAAAAGGGAGAAGTCACTCCTTTCCAAACCTTATGCTCAGTAGATGAAATTGGCGGCACTTTTGGATGCAGCACAGTGCTAACTTGGTTTTCCAGGAAGGCGCTTAAAGGCATTTGGATGTTGGAGAAAGCAGGAGTCACTCACTGCCTCCTAAAACTTTAAAATGTTAGAGGTGAAAGGGATCTTTCATATTATCCTTTGTAGAGGAGGAAACAAAGGCCCAGAGAGGTGAAGTGACTTGCCCAAGGTCACACAGCCAGTGAGTCCAGAGGGGCAGTTTTCCAGGATTAGGCACAAGGCTGAACTAGTTTACCATCTAATCACTCCTCCTTAAGTGGCTATAATGATAGTGCGCTGGCCACGAGAGCCGATCCTGCGAATCTCTTCCAGACTGCACATTCAGAGACAGCAGCACACTGATAAGCAGAAATAGGCCAGGGCGGGAGTTTTTACACCAGGGAAACTGGCTAACACTGCAAGCCAGGGCATTCTTCCTTCCAGAAAGCCAGTTGTTAAACATTTAGCAGCAGACTCCTGGGTGTCTGGGTTGTTTTTGGGTTTCCTCATGCAGCTTACAGTGCTTATTAATCAGGTTTGCTTTATTTGAGACGGATGCTAATAGAGCAGATTTGTTATGATTCTTCAGAAGAGGAAATTAATAAAACATTTTTAGTTTTCCCCATTCTGTTTTCTCTTTGGTTCAGATATGCCTTTTCCCTAGATAGCCTAATACCTGGGCACTGACATTTTGGTAAAATGTTCTCTAAACCCTTAGCAATAAAAATTGTGAGCCGATGACATATACTAAGTAGTTAAGTGTAACCATGACTCCTTTACTGCCTCCCCGTAATTCAGGCATATCAATTAGAAACTTCCTAAGTAAGGTTACTTTAATCCTAAAAAAGCACTGGAGAAATAAAATCCCCAGTATCCTAGGCACATTTAAAGTGCCCTCTGGGGATAATTCTGACGTTTAGGAGTTGGGACCAAAAAGGACGCCCATCATAGCTATGGCCTGCAGGATACTAAGGCCCTTCAGAAAGCTGGGAATCTCTCTATCACGGAAGCCAGTTCTGAAGGCTCTCGAAAGAGCTTGGAAGGCTTATCTGAAACTGCCACTTATTTCTTCTTTCTTTCTTTGTCCAATTAGTCATTAAGAGCATAGGCCTTACCTGTCTTTTGTCTGTGTTTGTGCTTTGGGGCAAGTTACTTATATTCTTAGAGACTCAGTTTCCTGATCAGAAAATGGGGATTAATTAGCCTTTCAGAGGCTTTATGATGACAAAATGCAGTGATGCTAATAAAGCTCTCATCACAGTACTTGGCACATGATAAGGCCTCAATAAATGCTGCCACCACCACCATCATCCTTATTACCATCACCGTCATCTCTTCCCTCTGTTCTCTCTCTCCCTCCCTTCCACGCCCCCACAAGAAATACCACAACACAAGGGAGAAAGCAGAGCAAGAGACCAGGGAAAGCCATGTGATGGAGGAAATGATTCCTATTCGCGTATCTCTGGAATTGTATGCAGACGTCGCCAAGGGCATACGAGTAGCTCTGAGCAGTGCACTTCTGTTGTCAACTTGTTTTGTGGCAGATCAGCACCCAAACTTGCACCATCGTCCTGGGTGCAGAAAGCATGTTTTAAACTACATTACACATTGGATGAAAAGGATTCAGATACACAATGAGTGCTTTCTCAAACCCTGTGTGGTTAAGTTACACCATAAGCGTGGGTTGGCTCCTTATTAGCTGGGTAGGCTCAAGCCAGCTACTTAACTCTCCAACTCTGTTTCCTCTTTAGCTTAATACCAGTACCTACTTTGCAGGAGTCCTCTGAGCATTAAAAGAGATAATTACGTCAAGTGTCTAGCAGAGTGACTGTCACGTAGTAAGCATTCAATAAAATTTAGCCACTATTGTAATTATTACTCTCAAAAATATAACAGATATAAATACTTTCAATATTCAACACAAATGAATTTTCTTGATTTATGTCTAGTAGAAACTTAGGTAATTAATAGGCAGATACACTCAGGGAACACATTCTGCCCTGCAAACACAAAGACTTCAAGCACAAAAATCCTTACATATAACATGTCTCTTCTGTAATATCAGGGTTCATTACAGCCAGGGATAGGGTGAAGCAAGGGAGGCAGGGTCTTGCAAGTGCAGAATGGGATACTGCCTTGACTATTGATTATTAATATTTAATTATTAATGATATTAATAATTAACCTTTTGACATTTGGTTCATCATGGATTTTTTGCATTGATTCTGATTTTTTAAGCGTTGTATGAAAATATCAATAATCTTGCTTACTGTATTTCTTGGAACTGAGAAGTTCCCCAGTTTTTCCATCTGAGAAGTGACTCACACACCTCTCTCTAGTCTCCACCTGTTGGTTCACAGTTCCCCTGGAAACTATCTCTGGGAAAGGCTGTGGAGTTGTAAATCCTTTGAATCTCATTGGCCAATAGAGTTCACAGAAAATGGACTTTCACTTAGATTTGGATAATCCCTACTCAGCAAGAGAGAGCATTGCTACAGTGATCACGGCCACCTCCATCTAGATGAGTCTAAATTCCTGACCCCTCGTCTTGACGTTAATTTGATACCCTAAAGAGACCTTACTGTTGTGATTCATTTGTTTTCAGAGCAAGCCATATATTACACATGAGTGGCAATGGAAACAAGGCCCAGAGCTAGAAAGGAGCTAAAACTATTCACTGTACTTCTGTACTCACTAGTCACCAGGGTAACTTATCCCCTTAACTTACGCAACCCTTCTCAGACCAGTCCATTCTATAAGACTTCAGAGTCTACTGTTTTAAACAAAGTACTATTTCATACAGGGTCTCTAAATCACACACACACACACACACACACACACACACACACACACACACACACATTTAATAAAAAAAGCTACCGAGTCATTGAATACTGAGCCCTTACAATGAGCAGACACCATGCACTGCATTCTAGGAGCATTACGTAATTTATCAAGCTGACCTCGTATGACGGTGACACTATTAACAGCCCTGTGGGGGAAAAAGGGGACATAGATAAGTTAAATAACAAGTAGTCTGTTATTCAATTCATAATTTAAAAAAAGTAATGGGTTGTTTATATAGAAACAGCTCTAGTTCCAGGCGTTTCCTCAACAAAGTCATTCAGCTCTGAGCTTCTCAAAGGAGAAGTGTGTGGGTAGGATAATGCTATTGAACCTGTCTCAGAGCCCGAGCTTGCGCTTCGCTTGGGGTTGAAAAGATTCTACTTTTTATGGGCTTAGAAAGTTGCTAAGCTAAGTGTGAGGAGTCAGGGATATTCCCATGGAAAACCACTCAATAGCCTCAAGGAACTGATGGGTGAGAGTCAACCATGACAGAGTCTTCAGGGAAATAATTGGAAAAGTTAGATGGGGAGGAGGGATAGCTATTTCTCAGTTAGAATGAACATACTTTTTCTTCTCCCCTGTTGCCCTGCCTGACTTCTTTTTATTTTCTTTTAGGTTGGTAACTCAGCAATTGCTACTGGGAGAAAGTGAGAAAGTTCTCACTGGATAGTTTGAGTTTTCAAGAAGAAATACAACTAGAAATGTTGCCTTTATCACGATGGATTGAATTTTCCTAACAGAGTTTTGGAGATACAAAAGTTCTAACACTGATGAACATTTCAGTTCTGAAAATTATGCATCACAAGCTTTACAATTTTCAGTGAGTAGGGATAGTAAAATCGTAGAGCCTTGGGGAAATTCGTTTCATGTGAAATTAAAGAAGTACTATAAGAGAAGCAATTTCAGACAATCTAATGAAAATAGTCTAGTGCAAACCTCAGCTCTTTGTGTGTTGCTTTATTCTCTAAAGAAAAATTTTATTGAAAAATAGTATGCATGCTGTAGTGTGTATCACTTTTAGCAAAACACACACACACACATATACATACTCCTAACAAGACATGTTTCCCCATACCTATAACTGAGGGTAACATTTAGCCCAATATTGTAAATCTGAGCTCTTTTAGAAATTATGGTATTTGGCCTAAGGACCAAACCATGCACAAATCACACACACCATGCACAAACACACAACTCTATGAACCTTTTCTGACTTAAAACTTGTGACTCAGTCCAATATATCCTAAGCATAAATGAAATTCATAAATGAAATATCCTTGTGTTGAAATTCACAAGGATATGCTTTCTATCGTTAGTTCATTTCTAAATACATATTTCCTTTGAAACTGGCATGTTCAAGCCATACATACCAGGCAGGCAAAGCACTAAATGCCTGGGTAGCTCATGGCTATACTCTAAACAGTTGAGTCTTTATTATCATCTATAGTCTCACTTCACAGCTGAGGAAACTGAAAATCAGGGAAGTAAAGTGGTCTAGCAAGAGATAAAGCCTGGACTCAAGGGGCTGAGAGGCAGTGCAGCCTAGTGGCAAAGAGAATGGACTTGAACCAGGCCTCTCCATGTTTGAATCTTCATAAATCTGTGAACCTCTCTGTGCCTCAGTTTTCTCATCTTTTAAATGGGGCTAATAATAAAAACTACTTAGGGTTATTGTGGGGTAAATGAGTTAATATTTGTGGAGTGTTTACAACAGCACCAGGCACATACTAAAGCAATAACCACGTAATTATCTGAACCACGCTATCCCACCCTACTTCACAAATAAGAAAACACATCTCCTTAAGTGTGAGCTATTCAAGGTTGTGCAAATCTTTCCAAACTGCCTCCATTCTTCTAAAAATATCAGAGCAAACAGGCAATTTGTAACCTCATGGTAACCAACCTATATTTCTGGACTGAAGAAACATAGCGAATGCTAGAGAATTTTTATCTTTTCTTTGGAAATACCCTTTTTCCAACTCAACACAGCCACACATCAGAGAAATTGCCTCAGCACCTTGCCTAGACTGTTTAATGAAGAAAGGCCATTTTGTTTGTTGGGAAGCAGTCAAAGAGGAAGATAATACTTTGACCACACCCATGTGACTAAGTTCTTCGCTTTGTTTTTTATTACAAAAGTGGGTTATAATTAGGAAAAAACCCCCACAACCTATTTAAATTGCTATATTGAAATACTGTAATAAAATCTTTTACATTTGAAGCTTTCAATGCACATTTCTTCCTTACAATTTGGGTAATTTAAGAGCATGTGAAAAGCATTATCCAGGGTTTCTTTACACTTCTACCAAAGTACCCATAGCTTCGTTAACCTAAGCCCCAATTCCACAGCCCATGTCTCTCAGGTGTAAGGACTACCAAGGATCGGGTTTGTCTGGGTGTTCTAATCCAGATGCAGACAGGGTTTGACTAAGAAACCTTGGCATTTCCAAGCCACCTATGTCCAGAGGCCAAAGCCCTGAAGGACTGCAGGCAAGTTTCAGGATTTATCAAAGCCCCTAAGAGCTGAATAAACACTTTCTAACAGGGCATATCATCTGGATGCTTTTATAAATGGGTACATAGTTGAAAGAGGAAATCTGCCTTACTCGAGTGTTACTGTAATTCAGGATTTACAACTGCTCCTAGAAATGGGTATTTCCCAGTCACAGCTTCAGGACGCTCAGCTCAAAGCACAAAGACATGAAAAATAACCAGACACCAAAATCAGGATACAGACCGATAATCAGAATGACTTTCCAGGCTGTCCCAAAGGTCCTTTATGATTGAGGGTGGTGTTTTTTTTTTTTTTTTTCTCCCAACCTCTATAATTCTTCGGATGCCTAAGACTCCATTCCATGGAAGTCTTTGCAAAACTATCCTAGTGTTGTGGCTCTTCAAGGTTCTAAACTCTGGATTGCATCCCCTGAAAACGTGATGCAGTCCAGACTGATGGAGCAGTCAGAGGCGCCTTGCTGAAAACCACGGTTCCAGAGACTATAGTTATCTGTAACCTGGTAGGGAGAGGATGCAGCTATACTTTTGCCTTTAGCTTCCTCTCATAAGTAAGAGATGGTACAAACCAATAATAATTTTTGAAACTTGATTTCAATTGTTACTGCTTAAAATTGTTGCTTCTTCTCTAGGAACATGTCTAGAATTTAGCATTTGGGAGCAAATATTATTTTAACCTCCTTTGAAAGGGCCTAAATAACACCTTAACAGTCTTTTATTAAAATAAGTAGTTATCTATGCAAGACCAAATTTCAAGTCTCTAAACCAGAAATGTGGAGAAATATCCAACAACAAGCATCTTTAGCGTTGAGATTTCACATGAATGATGAAGATGATGAACCATACTTGGACCCCTGACCTGATGCATTGCATCCTTCTAACCCAGGTCAGTCCTATCACAATGAGTTGCCTGGGGGAAAATTCAAAGGAAGGAAGAGTCCTGAAGGATCCTTTCTGAAAACAAATCAAGAAGGAGAACTTAATTCAAAACTTAGATCACAGGGTCTCTCTCTGGAAGGCATGTTCTTTTTCTTTTTTTTTAATGGTTTGATTAACTTGTTGGCAATCTCAGTAAGCTATCCACGCTAGCCAAAACCAGACTGGAAATGAGGCTTTTTGCTTCTGAATCAATCAGACTGTATGAAACCCAACAAGTCACAAATTCCCTTGTATCCGGCCCAACACCTATGTTTCAATATGGTGGATGGTTACCTGCAAGGAGATGTAATGGATTTCTTTCCTAATACTCTTAGATACTGCTGGAAATAGTTTTCCATCTCTGAATGAGAAAACTAAGTCAAAAATGAATTCATAGATACACACCTAAAGACAGGCAGGCATATGATGGGAAAGAAGAAGCATTAATGGGAGTTTTCAACTGTACATGCTATCTCCACCCAAATACAAATGCCACTCTTCCACTATTTCCACAACCTAAGTAAGTGCTGTCATAAAAAGATGGAGATCCAGCAATTCTGCGTTTGAGTATAGAGGCAAAAAAATTGAAAACAGACTCTTGAGGAGATATTTGCATACCCATGTTCATTGCAGCATTATTTATAATAGCCAAAAGGTGGAAGTAACCCAAGTATCTATTGACAGATGAATGGATAAACAAAATGTGATATGCCAAGGTGCCAAAAAATATATATACACATGACATATTCATCTTTTGTTATTGGTATATATTTTTACAATTTAAATACATTTTTTTCCTTTCTTAAAATGTGTATATGTTGTTTTGGCACCCTCTGTATACACACAATGGAATATTATTCAGACTTAAAAAGAAGGAAATCCTGTCACATGGTACAGCATGGAGGAACCCTGAGGATAGTATGCAAACTAAAATAAGCCAGGGGGGAAAAAAGGGCAAATATTGTATGAGTTCACTTATATAAGTTATCTGGAATAGTCAAATTCATAGAAACAGAAAATAGAAGAGTGGTTGCCAGGGCCTGGGGAAGGGTAAACGGGGGGTTATTGTTTAATGGATAGAGTTTCAGTTTTGCAAGATGAAAAGAGTTCTGGAGATGGGTTACACAACAGCGAGAATACAACACAACTGAAGTGTATACTTTGAAATGGTTAACATGGTATATTTTATGTTATGTTCATTTTATCACAATTATAACAAAAAGATGGGGAATGAAACATCACTTCCCGTTCTGAAAAGAAAGCTCAGTTATGTAGCCATGTACACATTTTAATATGGAACACTGAACCATATTTTACAAAAAGCCAAAAAATTCCTTCTAAGATGAACATGGATGGGCATTTCATTTAATACTAGGACTGAGGCAGTTTCTCAAGGCCGAGTTTTGAGACTCTGAAGAACAAAGAACAAATCTGGTAGCATTTGCTCAGTCATTTATTTGGTTTATTTAAAACATGCCACGGGGCCAACATTTCTAAATCTGTGAAATAGAATTCAACGAAGCCCAGAGACAAGGACTAAGAATCCGCACTGAGGATTGAGTCCAGACAACAAAAAAGAATACATTTTTCACACTGTGTGACACGTCACCTCATGTTTTCACAGAGACTCCCCTTACCTACCTCCTTCCCCCGATTTTCCAAGCACAGATCCGATCAAGCAGCACTCAGCACTGAGACCCAGTTCCCTCTGCCCAAAAAGGCAGCAGCTTTCCATCCAGAACGACTCCCACCACAACAGACTTATTAAGGTTTGGAATATGTGTTCAGGAAGCCCTTATTTTAGGAAACAATTAAGTAGAATTAGGCTAATAATGCGAGCCAGGCAAAGCTTTCGCCCTTTGCTGAGAACTAACTCCTACGTGGAACAGTTATACTAATAAAAATCATGTATTTCTTCAATGCCTCAAAATGATCTTTGCACCAAGCTCGGCAATTAACACTGCCATACTGAGGAGCGTTTATTCCCCAGGCTAAGGAGGATTAATCTCCTTGTTCGCTCAACCAATGTCTTCCTTTGGAGAAAATACAGTGTGAGGCTTTGGGTTGGGAAGAGAAATTTCTGCGAGTGGGAATTTCACAGGAGGCTTAATCCCCTTGCCATCTTAGAGGGTGGCAAGGAGGACAGGAAGAGCTGGGCACTCCCTGCCAGGCCCACATGGAGGCCCATGCCAAGGGTTTTCTTGGGCCTGCCTGTTCTTGACCTCCAGGGCAGATGGGAAGGCTTTTCTTCAGGTGAGCATTGTCTACTGAGGGGATTTTTCTCACCACTCCCAACCCCACTCTCCTCCTCGCGGTAGCCATTACTGGGCCTTCCTCTGGGCCAGAAGCAATAAATTTGCCATCTCCAAGCCCGAGTAGGAAGTGATCACTGGGCAAAAGGGGGACACAGACACAGACCCTCCTGTCCGAAGCTTTGTCTCCTTGACAACACCCCAGCTGGTGGCTCCAGGAACAGACTTAATTTCTTTTCGTTCTCTGCCCACCCTCCCTGCCCCATACGTTTTTCCCTCTTTCTCTAGATGCAAACATACAACATCCAACATAAAGTTGCCGAAATAGCAATCTTGTCTCTGAATATATAAATTGCAAAAATTGATATGAATAAATCTGCAAGTAGCACACTGATTGTGGCACATTTTATCAAAAAACGGCGCTCGGTTGCTCGGTGGCTGGGGCGGGGGGTGGTGTCATTACACATACAGAAAAACATCTGCAAACTCCCAGTTTCTTTACTTAGAACTGAATGGAGGCATGACCTCCTGTTCCTTGCCATGAACTCTGAGTTCACACTCATATTTTACATGTTACAGGAAGCCACAGCTCGCCCCAGGGGTGCTGCAAACAGACACGCAGAAGCCAGATGTAGCCCACCCCCCCCTTGCTCCTTAATGCACCTGAAGAAGCCGGCAACTCGACATTCAAAAGCTGACATGCTCGTAGCTTAAGGTCACTTCAGATTTTGTAAAGAGGAGGACAAAACCAGGAATGCTTCCAGGGCTGGGCTGTCAGCGGGGAGGCAGAGGGATTACAAGAAACCTGTGACTCTGCCTCTTTCTGCCTTTGCTGGTAGTTTTTTTGTGTGTGAACAAGTGCCATACAACAGATTGAGCCTCGTATAAAGGCCTGAGACTGTGCAAGGGCTCCCCGCTGGGCCTCAGCTGTGCTTGCAATTAGCAATAGGCACGGAGTGATTATTGTTGGGGTAGCGGATGGCAATGCGAAGTGACAAGTTTTATGCGGGAAGTTGGGAGTAGGGATGCTCTGCAAGTTTCTCTTTCTTTCTTTTTTTCTTGTTCTGCAAAAACCTTTCCTTGGGAGGCTGCAACCTCGTTTCAGTGAAAGCTCTTTTTCTCCCGTCCTCGTCATTCAAAATCTTAACCAAATTGTTGAAAGAATATTTTTCTCAGTGCTTTAGAATGCAGGTTTTCTAGGTCAGAGCTTCCTTGCCGCCCTATTTAATGTCAGAAATACCCATTTGCCTCAAATTAGCAGAGATCTTGGAGTTGAGAGCAGGAGATTAAGCATACAAAATTACTCAGCAGGTGACGGTGGGGTGGATTTGGGGGTTGAGAAGTCTTTAAAACTGACTACAAGACATTATATACTTCTGACAAAAGAACATAGTAATCCTACCTGCTTGCTTTAACCACTGTTGTTTGCCTATTATTATGTGCTTTAATGCTCATGAGAGCAAAACTATTGCTGATACTACTCAATTACATAGTAACTCACACCAGTGACCTCTTATCGCAGGGCTCCCAGCCCAGCTGAACCAATCCAAAGGGTTTGTGTCTTTTTATTTCGTTAAATAATGACATAGGCTTGGACTGGAAAGCTCCCGAGAGAGGCTACTCCTGTCTTTGTCCTAGATAATCACTTGTTTTGAAAATTTGAGGTAAGGCGCTTTCACCTTTTGAATCCAAGGTGGTTCTGAAATTTGTGGAGGCCAGGCTGTGAGATGCCTTGAAACACGTTATGAAGACACAGAACAATGCCCAAGAAAAAGAAAAGAACATGTTGTATCAAAGGTCGCAGCCTCCCAGCTGCGGTGGAGGCGGTGTACACTGCCTCCGCCTCTCGCTATTTACCGTCTCCAAAGTTCGGGGCGAGGGAAATTGGAGGCTCTTCCTGGGGAATGTTTACTATTTTACATTATCACTGGGGCTAAATGCAGACTAGACAGAACTACTACCCAGAGGCTTTTGATTGCCAGTTTTTAAAAGGAAATAGAAGTAACGCTAGCATAAACTTTTCCAGCTTTGTCTTTTTTGCTGGCCTGTGAATATGCATGTGAATCCATACGTGCATATTGTATAGTTCTCTAAATACTATTGGCGATTCAAATTCATAGGGTTACATTAACATATTAAATGCTCTGAGAAGTCCTGCGGTAAAAAAACACACAAACAAACAAACTCATTTAACTTTGCTTTGTATTTGACTAAACGTATTTGACTAAAGAGCCACTTTGCACGAGCCACCTATTAGTATCTTTTAGGGTACTTACGTTCTATTGAATTTACTTTGGAAAAAAGTTCTATAGTGACATTAATAATAAAAAATTAGCAATAATAATAATGATATAAATAAAATAAAGTTAAAAAATTAGCAATGAAAATAATAAATATAACGAGTAAATATTTAGTGAGCACTTATGTGCCAGGTACTATTCTAAGCAGTTTCTATGAATTAAACTTATTTACTTCTACTAACAACCTCAAGAAGTAGTTACTTTTTAAATCCCATTTTACATTTCTATAGCATAGAATATTTATATAAATTTTTCTCTATGAAAGAGAAAAGGAAATCTAATAAGCCATATGTAACGAAGTGGTTTTTAATTTTTCATTATATTGATCCTGCTTCTGGCTCCCCAGAAATCCTGCAGCTCACGGGCTCTCTAAATAAAGAATTTTTTCCTATAACCCCATGCCCTACTTAATATCAAGTTAAATGAGGAGGGAGGCATGGCTTCCTGCAAAATCCTTCCACCTTTGAACTTAAGGAACCCAAATAGTGAAGTCTACCTTTCTCTTCTATCTCTGTTGATTAGTCGCTGAAGTCCTGCTGTCCTGAAGGAAAGAATCCAATTTAGGTATCAAAATTAGATCTGTGCTTGCTTGTACACAATATGATGTCCGACACTGATGGGCATCGAAGTAATTGAATAAAACTGTAACTACCAGTGGTCAAACCCTGAATGAGAGGTGGAACATGGGCCCAATATCAGCTGTTCTAATGGCCCCTGGCTGGTCGGCAGGACCCTTTCACAGCAAATCAGGGCAAACTCCAGTTTGTGACTTCTGTTAAATGGACAAGTTTTTGTAGCAAATGTCAGAGGCTGACACCTAACTTTCAGCAAGCGAACTGGGGAACTGTGATATTTAAGAGAAAAGAAATAGCTCTCTTATGTACCTGGATTTTCTCAGTTCAGACTATTTCTCTCTCTAAGAGACATAAATAATGAGCCCAGTGTGGTTAAGCCCCCACCAGCTTCTGACGAGCCTTGTTTGCCACCTGGGCCGCCCGGGCAGGTGTGCAGTTTGGGAATTAACAAACTGACCGTGGTGAACAATACCTTTTTTCTGGGGCCTATTTTTCTCTGGATATGTTGGGGATTTAGTCCTCGGGCCTTCCTGCGCATTGAGAAAATGGACCCCCATGCCTTTAGCCTCAGTCCTCTCAAAGGACCCTACTGTTTTGAGAAAATGTATGGTAGTTACAATCTAAATTCACACTCAATCACTTTAAGCTCAATTATGTTGAAAACATAATTCTAGTTTTGGTGGCACATCTTACCACCTATTACCCATGAGAGAAGTATGAATAATTTATCTGAAAAGTCTTCTCTGATATGCATACAGGATTCAGAGGTAGGAGAAGGATTCATCCTATGAACTGAACTCAGATTATTCACGAACAGCATCTGCCCACCCCCGATTGCTTCTTAGGTACTGAAACTACATTTAGAGTTAACTGCATTAATTCACAAGCCGATTGACGTAAGCCACTGAATAAGAAATTTGCATGCCATATAGAAATGATTATAGAAATCATACTCTAAAATAAGGATTGTAGCTCATGTACAGAACGGAAAGATAAAGTGGAGTGCCAACTTTGTCTTTTTAAAACAGGGTTGGTTAATCACATTAGGGCTAATTTCATAATTTGCACGTATTAAACTTTCTGTAGTCATGAATCATAAGAGTTTGGTGAGTCAAAGTTGAAGTTTTTAGGCATGAAAACTCACATGGACTTTAGGGAGTTGTTTTCCTGGCCAAGGTTGTTTTACTCCTACTCTCAATATAAAAACAACACGATGTGTACATTCACATAATTTCCATGCTATGCATGGAAAATGTTCAGGTAAACAGGTAACCACTTTAGGTCAAGCCACTCAGATGATGAAAGGACACAAAAATACCATCCAGGAGGCATGGTCCAGAGCTCTCAATACCAAGGCAGCAAAAGCCAACAACAGTTTAAAATTAAAAAGTCCTCTATGCACTTTAGAATTAGATCTAAATCAACATAGTGAACCTAAGCTCTATGGGGAACATTTCTCGTAAGGAAAGGGTGTGATCTTTTTAGGAGCCAGAGATGGCATTGAGTGGTTTCCAAAAAGCAGCCAACGAAGAAGGCTTGGGTGCAGGGATGGTACTCGATGCTGGCCCAGGAGCTGGAAGGGAATGTTGGGTTTCAAAACAGACGGTAGAGTGCCATGAAGACAGGAGAAAGGAAGGAAGGAGATCAGGCTGAGCACAGCAGCACAGGTAGACGGGGGAAGGCTTCTCAAACTCCTAGCAGGAGACACTGGGTGTAGACAGCGACTGCCTCTTTAAAAAAGGCCAGAAATTGGGTTTGATGCCAGGGTGCAGGGCTGAGGAAAAGACAAAGTGCTGCTTTTAAAAAGTTAACATGTGTTTTCCCAATGTACAGCTGGGATCTGCCTCCCAATGGTGTCCTTTCCTCTTGCTTTATTTTTAACCTCTGGAAACCATATTCCCCTCTTACTATTTCTCACTGCTTGTGACTGTCTTTTCCCCCCTTTCTGGGAAGGAAAAAGAAATCCCCACATTTGCCTGATTGCTTACCCAAACCTCATCCGGGGGAGCCTGCTACCCCATCTCTGGAAAAGGCATTAACCTCAGACCATTGTCCTTATGCAAGACACATTCGACCTTGCCCGGTGCTCTCGATACCTACAGATGGTTTTGGATCCACCAGCAGAGATAAGGAATCTGCATCAGGTCCCCCACTGAAGCACTCAGATGGGTCTTGGACCTGAGTACATAGAGTTAAACTGTAAATTAGCCATGAGTTAATACATTCGGCCCGGATCACCCTGCCTTGCCATTAATGCTTCCCGTCCACAAGCCTCCCTCCCCCTTCCTCTCAACCCACCCCCCCTGCCTTTTTGAAGCGACAGAATAAGAAATTAAACACTTGTGGGTTCATTCGAAAGAGTGAATGAAATTGAATAAGCTCTCAGTACTTGAGGCTCACAGCAAGCGCCTGAATGGGGCAAACCTCCTAACGTGAATGGAGTGTCTTTTGGGACCAATTTGTCTCTTTTCACTCTTTATTCTTCCCTTTTTGCTGACAGATGTACAAAGGCGGAACTTCGCCGTGCAGCTTATCCGCATGCACCCACAGCAGCTGTCACTTTTGTCGAGCAAGTTAATCAAGCAAATGCCACCATATCCCACTTTCTATAAGGAACAACATGTTATAGACAGTAGTCTTGCTAGAAAGAGACTTCATTTTAACTTTGATTGGCTTGGTTCCCCTGCCCCTCCCAACACTTCCCTCCCCCCAAAAGGAGGGGGAAAGGGGCACTGTGCCCAAGCCAACGATTTGGCTATGATCATGTTAGATGTAATAATAATATTATGCGTGAGGCTGAAGACTCATTTGGAGCTCTCTCCTAGGGAGTAAGGAATGCCCCAGGTCTGGGTTTTTTGTTTGTTTGTTTTTTGCTTTTGAGCGTGCCATTGTTTGTGTTGGACTGTTAGGCTGAGTGTCTCAAGTCATAAAAAGAGAAGCTGAGGGCAGAAAATAGTATTACGCCATGGATGTCTTGGATTAATTTTATTGTCTTTTCCTTTGTAAAGCAGGTTGTGTTATTTACATATTTCTTTTGATAAACCCCCTTGCCTGGCCAAGCTTACAAAGACGGCTAAATACATAATAGTGTTTCTTTGTGCATCTTGCCATTAGTGAGTTGTTTAAGCTGAATGCCCAAATTTATTTCTAATGTGCACCAACAAATGCAAACAGGCCTCCATTTCTCTAATTCTGGGTAAGCCAAGTGGGGAGCCTTTAAAAGAATTCCGTCACATCCCCGTCCCCCTGTGCCTTGGTGTTCAGAAACCAGAGGCAAGAGTGAGCTTCATTAAAGGGTGCACAGAGCTGGCCTCAGCTACTACCCCTGAGCCCCTACTCACTTAGGAAACTGATGCCAAAAGCAGGCATATTTTGAATAAACAAACTCGTTAGGAACAATGCATAGACACCATTTTCCACTGGCCAAGGGATTTGCCACTGTCAAGGGTTGGTTAACAGCTGACTGGTAAGCTGTCTAAGGCTTCAAGAGAAAAAACCCTCTCTCTTCCTTCTTTCCTTTCTTCCTTCCTTCCTTCCTCTTTCATCACCTTGTCACATTATTTATTGTAAGCTTTGGCTGGAAATAAATCAAGGAAGGACTTTGGTGATACCTGACCGCAAATTTTCACGTCTCTGACACCTTAGGCATTATGGGATAATGACCACATAATGATTTAGTTGCAATTACATTTGTATTATGCACGGATTGTATAACCATATTATTCTGTAATTTTGGATTACTTTTCCCCTCCCGTAAAGTATTGCCGATCTGTGAAACCTCACAGTGCCATTGAAAACTTAGCAAGAGTCAACAGGGCCTCGTAGGAAAATCTTAGGCATTGTTGTTTAATAATACCACTGTGTCAAGCTTTGCTTAAGGAACTTAAGCTGCTACCCTACACCATTTATCAACTGTCTGGGATGTAATGGTATTGTGTTACCATCCTTCCACCTCCCCGCCCCCACCAATAAACCACAAAACGTTATTCTTATGGGATAAAAGATCTTAGACAGAACACAGAGGGAGATGCAGACTGAAAGCCGAAACCCAGCCCTTAGCTGGGCCTAGGTGGAGTGGGTTTTGCAGCACATATGGCATGCAATCCTCCCCACTGTGCTATGGTCCCTCTCTGCTGAGGATGGGGTTGTACCCTGAAGTGGCTACAGTGGTGCCTCCTGGGATGGCCCCACCTGCAGGCCTAGGTTCTGCTGGTGCTCCTGGACCTTCAAACAGTGGTAATGTCCTCACATTTGGGAGGAGGCCTGCCCGGGGGGTTGCATTTTCATTAAGGGGTCTGCCTGATCAGCTATGCAACTCCCATCATTGTTAGCAGACAAGCCATGACTAATAAGCTACTTTCTACCAGGGAGGTCATGGAATCGCAATGTCTGTCTTGTATACTGCGATGGTACCATGTGGGCAAGAGTGACTTCTGTGACAGTAAGTCCCCAGTGGATGCATGTGGGACGCAGAGCATTCTGTGGAGTGGGCGTTCTGGGGCACACATTCGAATAGTGTAGGTTTTTTTCCTAAGACTTTAGGGTTAGGTACTCACTCTGCATCAGAAAGAAAATAGTTTGATCTAGAATTGATCACTTCCCAGGCTTCTGAATTTAATGGTCATTTTCCCTCTCAGTGACCCACCTGTAAAAACCTACCTCACAGGAAGTTATGAAAATTACACAGATTATTACATTTAAGTGCCTAGACTAGTAGCTGGTATATAGATAGTACCGAGCACATTCTGGCTCTCATCAGCCTCCATAGCTGAAAACAGAATCATTAGGTATGTAGCTCCTAGGGCTGCTAGAGGTCTTAAAGGAAGTATTACCTTTAATAAGGTGATGCTATTGTCTCCCATGTATGGATCAGGAAAACATATAAAAGAAACTGTAAGTAAGTTTTCACTGTTATTATTAAACAACCAGTTATTAGAACACGTCAATGAATTAGAACCTTTTCCCATTTGCCTTTTAGGAGAAAGCTGCTCTTTTTCCTCTTCCCAGAAGTCCTCTTTGGGATTGAATCAAAAGAGCAGCTTCCACAATATCTTTGGGGCTGATAAACATTTCAGCCCCATCTTCCTGCGGCAGGGGATACAGCAGAAAGAGCATTGTATTTAGAGTGTGGGAAGTTATTAGTGGTGCGATCCTGGATAATTCATTCTTTTTACATCTTCATGGCTAGACAGGGACACTTGGGGTTAAGTAGAGCACAGCCAGAGCCCTGAAAGATCTTGACTCGGAGAACCAGGTTCTGTTTCAAATCCTCAGTAAGGCAGAAAACAGAAATAAGACATTTAAAAAATAGTTTCAAAAGTAGGAGTTGAAAAAGAAATGGTTTTCCAATGAATCTTCCAATTAAGTAAAAAATCAAATGGGCCAAAATAATTCATTCCCCATTAAATTAACCAGAACACTATATATTCGAGGCTTCCCCAAAAAAATCATGTGACAATTGCAGTAATTCATAGTGAGATACTTAAAGACCTTAATTACTATTTTTGAGTTAGAATTGGAATAGAAAATATTGGCAACCTACCCAAGATACTACGAAGGGGCTAGGAATTCATCATTACCTGTTTAACAGACAGTTATCGAGGGCTTACATATGCCGCATACTGGGGACGCAATGGCAAATAAGAGAGTATCACTGCTCTCAGAGGAGAGATGGAAAATCCATAGTTTCAGGAGAGAGGTCCCCTGAGCCTTGGAGTCCTAGGCAAGCTCTTTCTGGACTGTAGGTTCTTATCTTAAAAATAAAAACAATAGTATTTTATCTTATCTCTTCCTACTATTGCTAAATAAATGAAAAAGGTTATGAAGTTGTTTTGTAGGACACAAAGTAGGAAATGTAATAACAGAAATAATAGAAATAAACATGTCTTTCAGTATCTTTTATGCCCTAAATCAGGATTTATGCACCTCACCACTACGGACATTTTGGACCAGATAATTCTGCACTGTGGGATTGTCCTGTGCAGTGTAGGATGTTTACCATCTACCTTGGCACCAGAACGGTACCATGCTGGCGGCAGCATCCACCCCCACCCAAAGGGTGACGTCAAAAATGTCTCCAGACATTTTCAAATATACCCTGGGTGACAAAATCCCCCACAGTGGGGGATCACTCCTTTAAATCAATGGTTCTTGATCAGATTAAACCCTTGGATTTGTCAAAACAAAACAAAGCATGCCTGAGCCCTTCCTTAGAGCTACCGACTTAGAATTTTTGGTATACAACTTGGAAGAGTACTAAGTAATTCTGAGGCACACCCCTGGTTAAGAAGCACACAGTGAAAGACAAAACAACATGCATTACTATCAAAAGAATGTAGCCCTTATGTTTGTAGAGCAGCTACTGCCCACAAAGCAAATGTCCAGATGCCTAGACTGGCGTCATAACCTGGGTGATGTCATCCCTTGTTTGAATTCTGAAAGGACCTCTCCAAAGAGGAACTCTGCTAAGGCTGGTGAAGACGAGCTTTTGGTGGGTCAGGGACGCTCTCTGAGAAAGCAGTCAAGGCCCCTTGTTTAGGGCCTGAGCATAGAATCCTGCCTCTTTCCTCTTCCCCTAGATATCTATCTATAGATCCAACCACGGAGTTGCCTCTGCGGGGCAATATCCCTGAGGCTCCATACATTGGGTTCTCACTCTATGGTCCAACAGGTTTTAAAGGGATCCTGCAGCACAACTGGACTCTTTGCTACTTGCTGTCATGTTCTCTGACCAGTTCATCTCTGACTCTTAGAATCCCTGTTGGCCTGGAACATATCACTACTTTTCTCTGCTGCAAAACCTACCTTTGCATGAGGCAAGGGTGTGTGCTGGTTTTCACGTTAGTACCACGACTGGTGAAACCGAGAACAAGAAGAAGAGATGTTTGTGGAGTAATTTCTATGCTTCAACGATCGTGGTTTCTGCTTTATAGGTATTGCCTCATTTAGTCCTAATCCAAAGAGGCAGGTGGTGTTTTTATCCCCATTTTACAGAGGAGGAAATTAAGGGTGGGGTGTCTTACTGCAAAGCCGATGCTCATAATGTCTGTTTGATGTAAAGGAACCAGTCCCTTCAGAACTCGAAGGGTCACTTTGGAGTAGAAGGAAGCTGCTGTGATTCATTTAACTGACAACACTGGCGTTTTTGTTGAAGTATTGAAGCTCCATGGGAACTACACATGGGTGAGCATTAAGTTCAAGCTGAGAAAGTTAGGTGTTAATAATTCTTTGGTTTTTATTTTTTAGTCCCTGAAAAGATGGTTGGGATGAAGCTTGTCAAAAGGATTTTTGAGACTAGTTTCTGAGAGATCTGCCAAGTAGAACATTCTTTAGAGACAGTCCCTGGAATCCCTGGCTGAGAAAATGACCCACAGATAATTCTCACTATTTACACCAGAATTTAAACTCAAATAGCCCATACCATTAAAGACAAAGGATTTTTTAACCTCAATACTGTTGACATTTTGAGCTGGATAATCCTTTGCTGTGGGGCTGTTCTGCTGGATCAGATGCAGGATATTTAGCAGCATCCCTGCCCTCTGCTCAATAAATGCTAATAGCAGCCTTCCATTTGTGACAACCAAAAGTATCTCCAGACACTGCTGAGGGTCCCTAGCGGTGGGTGTGGGTGGGGGTGGGGGAATCATCTCTAGGTGAGAAGCACTGACCTGGTGTTCCCAAAGCCAGGGAGCCACCTAATGACTGGGTCTTGTCCCGTTTAACAGGATGGTTTCCTAGGTCAAATGATGAGTTTTCTGAACAAAAGGGAGTGATAACTCTCTTAAAAAGCAATTTAGAGAATTTCATGAGAAGACTCATGAATTTAACTTTGCTTACTTTACATATTATTTGTTCTTTTCTAAAAAATTCTTTTTTGGGGTGGGGTGGCCAGATGGCTCAGTTGATTAGAGTGCGAACTCTTAACAATAAGGTTGCCGGTTCAATTCTCGCATGAGATGGTGGGCTGCGCCCCCTGCAACTAAGATTGAAAAGGGCGACTGGACTTGGAGCTGAGCAGTGCCCTCTACAACTAGATTGAAGGACAACTACCTGGAGCTGATGGGTCCTGGAGAAACACACTGTTCCCCAATTAAAAAAAAAAAAATTCTTTTTACATGAAAAATGAGAGGGGCCTTTATACCCTGTTTATGTTTGGAAATGCCGATCTGGTAATTAACAATATCCTCAGCCTGGAGGTTTGTGAGTATAACTGGCATTAGTCTAAGGATGGTCAGAGTGAAAAAGTCTGCTCAAGGCAGTCAAGGTACCCGATATGGCAAGTGACACTGTCATTGCGAGCCTTCCTACCTGGGAATATCTGTACTGGAGGCGAATCACTTGACTCCATTCACTGGATTTTTAATCATCTGGGCAGGAATTTAACAGAAAAACAGGAACCTGTTAACTGTTCTCTTCTGAACTGGGAATTTGGAAAGAATGAATGATCACTCCCTTTTGTTCAGAAAATTCAACATTCAAGTTGAGTCTTCTTTTCAGGTTTTTGGACACACAAAAATAACTTGTGGCCACCTGGTGGAAGCAACAACTTTTTTCTTTTTTTTTTAAACCAAGGTCCAGGTGGAATTATAGAAAGAAAAGGAGAGCAATCGAAGGAGGCCAAAGTGGGAATCCATACTGTTGATCTAACTTGCTGCTCCAGACCCTTTCCTTGGCTCTCGGTGGACTATTTTGGGGAGAGACAGTGAGAGGGGGTGAACAGTCTTGTATGTCTCACAAGCTTTTCTTGCCATTGCAAGAAGCCTCCCCACCGCCCCCAACATAATCTATTTCTGAGACTGGCATAGCTCCCAGGCTATCTCTTGGGTTGACAAATGGACACTTTGTTATTGCTACTACAACATACTCATCAGTGTGTGAGGTGGTGGTGGCGGCAGAGGGACACCTGACATGCAGAGGTAGGGCTCCCTTGTATACCTTTAGCATTAACTTCTTTTCTGGGTCATCGAGATCAGTGGTTCTCAAACAGGAATGATTTTGTACCCCTTGGGGTCATTTGGCCAAGTCTGGAGACATTCTTGGTCATTACCACTGAGAGGGAGTTGCTGTTGGCATGTAGCGGGTAGAAGCCAGTGATGCTGCCCAGCAACCTTCAATACACAGGCTAGCACCCCAAACAAAGAATTACCTGGCTCCAATGGCAGTGGGACCAGGGGTGAAAAACTTTGTTCGAGATGTGTTTTTAAAACTGAGGGATGTGACCTATTAGTGTGTGTGAAATCATTTTTGAAGATGGAATGGAAAATATCAGACTGTATCATGTTGAGTATAAAAATTGTTTCATAAACTCTTGTTTCACACATATGTGTCTATATGTGTATGTGTATGTCTGTGTACCTACACATACTGGGTTGCAATGTAAAACTTGTTTCTTACTGTGAGTCATAAGCAGATAAATTTGAAAGTTACTGATCTTACCGAGTATTTCTTAAACTTTAATCTTCACTTGAATCAACAGAGGATGTTGTTAGAATGCAGGTTTGGATTCATCTGGGCTGGGGTTAGTGCTGAGATTTTGTACCTCTTACAAGCTCCCAGGTGAGGTTAATGCTGAGGGTCCACGAACCACACTTAGAATAATAAGAACCTAGATGATTTTAAATTTATTCATTAAAAATATTAGAACAAGTGACTGCTTGTAGTATGCTTAGACAGTGAAATTTTTTGGTAGTATCCTCTACAGAGCCCTGTAGGGAAAGAAATACTTGGTTAATTAATAGGAAGTATTTGAGGATTTAGTACATCTTGTATCTTGCAATGCAATGTGCTAATATTTGTTCTACAAAATGTGCCTTGGCTATTGTGTGTTTGTGTGTACACACATGTGTGTACATGTGTGGTATAAGAGTATCTGTCAGTCACTGCCTTCACACCACAATAAAACAAAAAACAAAAAACTTTTCTAAGACACGAAAATATCCTATGGGTCATATTTGTAAAGATACGGTGACCTTAAAGTAACAGAGCAATCAGTCTGGCTTCTTAGAATGATTATTGGAATATTCTCTTCTGGAAAAGAAAACAAATTAACAGTATTCACCAAATGTCTCCTGGAACACAGAAAGCTGTTCTGATACAGACACTTAACAAAACTATTCATTGCACACAAGCTCCCGAGAAAATTCAAGACTGGTTTTATGAAAGGTTGGCCCAAAAGTATACAAGACTTATTTCTACAAATGACTTTAGAATGAAGAAGCTAGATTAGAAAAGAACTACTTGAAGATATGCCCCAGAAATGTAAATCTGTAAGGATGGTGCTAACAAAAATAAATAATTCCTTTTGGATAGTAATAACCCATTTGACACAAATAATCCAAATCTATAGATGGTGCCTTATCTTTTCTGCTCACAGCATTGCTGAAACCTCCAGCTACTCAGGCCTGGCAGAGAGACATCCCCACATCCATGTGGAAAAGAAATGTGTTTCTATAACCCAATAGAGCTTTTTTTCTGTCACGTCAAAGGTCAAAATCTTCTATTAGTAGTGCCCTTTTCCTTTGGCTAGATATTTTGTTAAAATTGCCAAATCCCAACAAGGACAACACTAAAATCTTCTTTCCTTCACTAGAGGGGGAAATAGCAAATCTGCTAAAAGCAGATGTGTATAGTGGGGAGCAGAAGACATTGGGTCTTTGAGGGGTGCTGGAGAATAAAAGTCATGAAGATCAACTTGGATTGTTGTTTAATTTCAGCTTGGAAAGGTCTTGAGTCCAAGAACACAAACTTCAATCATATGCGTGCGTGTGTGTGTGCGTGTGTGCGTGTGTGTGTGTGTGTGTGTGTGTGTGTGTACCTTTTAATGTTACAAATCAAAGGGAGATAGATAGGCCTTCCACTTCTCATTTCTCTCTGACTCCGTACCCAGTCTCCATACTCTACTTGGGAAATGACAGCCCGCTAAAACGCTAATGCCTGGCCGAGGACATGGCTTAACTGCTAGAATTTACTTTGGAATTCAAAATTGGGTGGAAAATCAATTGTCTCTCCTTTCCTAATTGCCTTTCCTGGTCCATGTTGGATTTGTTTTCCTGTTCCAAAATACATAATCACACAGATTCTAAAGGAAGTTCTAGAAGACTAGAGAGCATGCTCTTCAGCCTGATAATTGAGGATGAAAGAGACGATCCACAGTTCAATTAAAATTTGATATGAAGTGTATTGAAAGCTCAGCCTCAGACTGATTTGAAGGGCTTAATTTCAGATTGATAACCTCAGAGGAAATCCTCACAGAATTAACAAAGAAACCTTCCTCATGGTCTAGGGGTGCATATGTCAAAGTTACTAGTCCAAGATTTCACCAAAGCAGTTACAGTGACACAAGAAATACTGGACCATGACCATGGATCTCAGATTTACCCCTCCAGCTCAGATATCTATGCCGCAATACATGACATAAAATTCCTGTAGCTCTTCACATGACCAGCCTGTACCCTGGCTTCTGTGGATTTCTTGCTGTTTAGCTTTTTTGCTTCTTTTTTTTTTTAACAAAACAAAACAAAACAAAAAACTAGCTTCAGAAATTCTCCTTACACACAGAGAACAGCTTTAAAAAACCCTGGTTGAATTATGCTGAGTTACTAATTATGTCTAAAAGAACTACTTGGTTAAATTCAGCTAGATTTTTTTCCTCTTCAAATCAGTTCTATGTTTAGATAGTAATAAACTCCTCCAGTCTGCAGAACAATTGGCACGGAGGTCCTTTTAACAAGTCAGGATCATGAGAAAAGGGCTAGTGCTGGTAAAAAGAAATTTAAAGTACATCACAACCAGATGCCATGTGGGGCCCTGCATTGGATCCTGGTTTGCACAAACCTGCTGGAAAGAATATTTTTGGGACAAGTGGGGAATTCTGAATGTGGACAGTGGATTAGATGAACATTTATTGACGAGGAAAATGAAGATCATTAACTTAAAAAAGCAATTTTTTTTGCTTACTTATTTTAGTAAAAAGCACACAATGTGTATAAGCACATAGAAAAGATCTAAAAGAATAAGCACTCGAGCAATAATCTCTGGGTGCTGGGAACATTACATTTTCTTATTTTTGCTTAGCCGTATTTTCTAAATGTCTACAATGTACCTGTACTGCATCTGTAATAATAAAAGGTATTAACCACTCCTGCTCTCCTCCACTCCCCAAATTCCTCACATTCAGAAGGTCAATTCTGATTCATTTGCCAATGCACTATCGTTTTGTTTACGGGGTAGGGCTAGGTCATTGCAAAATCACCTGACAGAACTAATAGTCTTATGAAATGATGATGATGATGAGGATCATGATGATAAAAGATTTGTTGAATATTTAACAATGCGAGTTCTACACCCATTAGGTTATTTAGTCCTCTGACAACTATAAGAAATCAATTTCTCTACAGACGAGGAAATCAAGGCTGAGGGAGGCTAAATAATTCATTCATTCTGAGGTTAGAATGCTCAGAAGGGCAAGAACAGGGTTCCTAGTCTTGTCTGGCTTACTTCGAAGCCTCAGTCCCGAACTTTGCTCCTTCGTCTGTTTCAGAACTATGTTTTACCAAAAGTAAAATGGTACCAGGCTGCTGTACATCAAGTAATTCTAAGAAAGCTTGGGGTTGACGTCTGAAAGTGACAACAAGACTCTTACGGCACTTTAGAATGGATATGGAGTTTTGTTTAACAAGAGAAAAAGATGTCTGGAAAAAGCATTTCCATTTCAGAGATGGTGATGATGGTGGTGGTGGTGGTAGCTAACACTTACCAAATGCTTCCTCAGAGCCCGACGTTTGCAGCTGCATGCGGCACTTCACCCTGATACCAACTCCACGAAAGGTTCTGCTTATTATCAGCTCTGTTACATGGACGCATCAGCTGAGGCTCCGAGAGATTAAATACCTTGTCCAGGGTCACCCAGCTTGGAAGGCCCAGGGCTGAAGTCTGCAGGCTCCAGAAGCCAGGCCCTTGATCACATAATAGCTCCCTTGTGGGGCAGCAGAGCCTGCTTGTTGCCTACAGAGGCGATCGCTCACTCTCTCAGGGTCTAGAATGCCATCTGCCTTGATTTTCTCTAACCAGCCCCTTAGAACAGCAGTCTATTACACTGGGGAATCTTGTGCACCTCTTCCCACTGTGTACTTTTGGAAGTCGTATTCCTCACCTCGACCGTTGGGAGTACCTTACGGATACAACAGAAAAAAATCATGCGGCCCTGGTAGCCTGTTCTTTGGTACTTTCTTCCTTCAGCAGGTTGACTCCTACTTTGACTGATATATGTTCACATGGATAGTGCTTTGTAATTTAATAAGGTTATTAAAAGAAGGTGATCTGTGGTTTCATATATGACTATAGCGAATATATTTTAATAGGCAGAGGTTTCATTTTTCAAATTACCCCTTTAAAGGGAAATATTCACACTCAATTATTGTGCTGACACATAAAGTGGACAAACATATGATCTGATAATGGAACAGCAAATTACAATCTGTGCAGGGTAAAGGGCACGGAACCACAGCCCCATCCAAACCTGACCGTGATGCCTGATTAAGTTCTTAGGAGGCGGTTTGGTAAGGGGCCCTGTCCTGATCTGATAACTGCCACGGAGAAGCCAAATGCAGAGTCAATCTGCAAATACTTAATCCTCCAGAAGGCAGATTAAGTGTATAATTGACCTATATAATCCATGTATCATCTCCAGGCAAATGTTCCCTGGGCCTGGTTCACAATGACATGGGCCTGAAGGAAGCCAGTGCGGCTGTGGACTGCATCCAAGTGTGGGATGGCTTTTTAATCACTCATCTCTGAGCCGGTGAGGTTTAAGCAGATGAATTCACCCTAAGCACATCTCGTTTAATCCCGATTTTCTTCTCCGTCTCTGTCTTCAAGAAGTACAAGGAGGAAAGAAGATAAATTAATTTTTGTTTAGACCTTGACATCTTAGGTGCTTCTCTTGATGATCTGATCTCTAATTTCAAAAAGCATGTTTTTGTTTGGGGGAAGATGTTGAATTAATCACCAGAGAAGGGGGGAAGCCATCTGAATGATTTATGGACACTCCAGCTTTAAATCACTGCCTTTGAGGTTTTCTTGGGCTGTGCTTTTCTTCTCAGTTGCTGCTTTAGGAATGTGGAGATTATTTCATATCCATCTTTTATATTTTCTTTAAAAGTCAGGAATAATTTTCAAGGAGGCCAAGTGTCCGCTTGAGTTCAACAGCAATCTGATTTTCTTTTAAAAATCCAGCATCTTTAATATAATTTTAATTCATCGCTATTGCACATAACCTTTTTCTTTACTGAATCTTGTTTCAAAATTATTACAAACTGTTATTTTGCAGCAAATAAACCTGTTTACAATTGCATGTCATTGTTTTAGAAAAAAATGACCAAAATGCAGGTTAAAAAAAGGATAGCTAGCTGTACAACTAAAATACTATAGGAAGCAATATGAGGATTCTTTTCCAATCAGCACTTTATTTTGGACCAGTTAGCTTTTTCTTATGGGCATTACCCCAACAGTTGATAATATTTTATAGAAGGACTATGTAAATTAATTATATATTGACAAACGGGGAAACTTTCTCTGCATTAAAAAGACCCTGTCAGGCAATATTATGTCTGAAAATATTTCTTCAATAAATCTAGAGAATGCCTGTTTAAAAAAAAAAAATGGTTAAGATGAATTTGGAAAGTTGCTCTTAAGTTACATAATAAGGTAGATAAAAATGCAGACTATCAAATCTAGAGCCCCAAATGCTATGCCGATAATCTCCCACAAGTACCCAGTTCTAGCCAAAAGTACACTGACGAGGCAGAGAGCAAACCAGCTCAGAGACAGCACTGAGGTAGAGGCCTGGTTAAAATGAAAGACGCACTTATTAAATGACCAGCTATTAGTCCAAATGGTCTCAGATACAAACACACACTAATGCCATCCAGCCTTTTCAACAAAGCACATTCAAAAAGGCAAAAAAACAAACAAACAAAGGGTGGGGGCTGAGGGACAATACTAAACAGCAAGAACTTAAAAGACTTGTCAGGTAAATAAATATAAGACTTTGAAACACAGCTAAAAACACAACAGGGCCTCTGAGAACATGCCTCTAGATGACAGATGCCAGCAGGAAGTAAAAACCAGAGAGTGACACAACAGTCAGAAATCAACAACCCCCAAACAGCAAACAATCTGAGATATAGATGTTTTTCCTCATTCAAAATGCTAATTTTCTATTATTCATTTTTGCCATTTATCAAAATGCAACAATTTGGAAGAGAAACCTCTCAGATCAACAAGTTTTTCTCAATAGATTTCTGCCAATTGTTTAGAAACCTGCCCTAGGACCCCTATCATTAAGAAATGGAGTTGACAGAACAAGTTCACTGCAGCAAGAAATTTAGGGTGGCAGGTTTCACAGGCCCTTAATATTCCTATTCTCTTGTTCAGCTCGGTGGACATGAGAACCGTGCAGCGCATATTTGCAAAGAAATAAACACCATGCTTGAGGAAACAGAAGCCGAAAATAATCAAACATGTTGGTAATCTGATGTTTTGCTGCTAGATTATAGAAAAACAGTAAGTACTGAATCAAATTACTGAGACGGCATGGTAATGAAGCTTTTTGAGAAGCTCTGCGTTTTTCAAATGACAAATGTTTTAAATCCATGACAGATTCAATAACTTTTTTTATACTACATCAGTTAGGTTGCCTAGCACCAATATTCTGTAAATTAGGGGAGCAGGTTATTTGAAAAGTAAGAAAGTAAATGGCAAAGAAATTCGTTATCTCTAAATAAACTACTGAACACATTGTTTTTCATGGGGGGGTGGGGCGTGGGGAAGTGATGTTCAGTGAATGATCGTAATGGTTAAGTTTTTAAAATCAAATACTCAGAGGACTGTAATTAAGATTCCCTTAAGAAAACGTAACTGGGACAATATAAGACTAAATATTTCTGACGCCATTTTATAGTGGTCAATGTAGTTCAATAAGAGACTAAAATACTTGTAAATTTCTGAATTACCCTAAACATAATTTGCTTTCTGAAAAACATATTGTTAGTAATATTTCTTTATATTATTAACTCAGATTAAGGCCAGAGGGCTTGAGTCTGCCTGCGTTCTTCAATAGTCGGACAAATCTAGTTTTACCATCTGTGCTAGCCCAGGCTGTACTCTTAAGACGTTTAAAATAAAGATTCAGTTGCACTTTCGCTTTAAAAATGTCACAGAAGAGGACAATTTGCTTTGCTGCCTTCAACCAGGCGACTTTAAAAAACATTTCCCCGTGTATTTCTAATGAAAAAAACAGAAAGAGGGAAGGATAGGTTATTTGTGAATGGAGTGACAGGCTAAACTGCAGATTAAACATCAAATTCAGTGCTAGATGTTTTAAAGTTTGAGAGAGTAGAAGGTTTTCCGCATACACACTCACAGAGGAACACGCACGCACACGCACGCAGGGGCCACACAAAATTGAAAATCAGAAGATACTGATCAAAGGAAAAAAAAAGGCAACGTAGGCATTGAAAAGAACAATCCACAGGCTTCTCGAAAATTTGTGGTTTGGAATTGAATTCAGTGGAGATGGGCAGTGTCCACACTCCTAACTGCAGACCTGAGGGAGCTGCCAGTCTGTTTTCAATGCCAATTGGACGGGTGATTGTGCCCCCGACATTCTAGGCTCAGTACTCTGATAAAGGCACGCATGCAGAGAAGGAACAGCATCTGCTGGTGAGTTGTATGCATGGATGAGGCATTCTCAGTGGATGTGGGTCATGCTAGAAGATGTACACAGGAAGATTATTTGATTCTAATTCATGCCACTTGATATAATGTGATAAAACATTTGACATGAGAGATAAGTTCCATTTTAATCTGAGAGGGTACGGGTGGGAATTAAAAAGTGAGAAGGGTTTTCTCAAAGAAAGGTGATGAGGAAGAAAGCGATAGTGAGCACAGAAAGGGGATGGCTGGGAAAGAAAAAACAGAAAGGAGCCTTTTCCACACACAAGGAAAGCAAATGGGCTGGAAGACAGCACAAAAAAAGTCAGAAGCTGCAATGTCCTCTGCGGTGCCAACAAAGCGCTCACTTAGCTGTGGAACAAAAACACACATACACACAAACTCAATGTAAATTGCTGAACACAATCACAGAAAAAAAAATAGACACAGATTCCATAGTAGACCCAAACATTCATGTTCGGGCTGGCATTAAAAATACGGGCACCTGGACAGGAGCAGCTCACGCTTCACGAGACAGAAGTCAGCTGCACAAAGAGAACCACACGGAGACAAGGACGGCAGCTTCCATGCACTCTGGCCGGGTCTCCACTGGCAAATTTGGGGGAAACTTGAAGCAAAATATCTGGCTAAATTAGGCAGCCCCATCTGCTTTGGCCTGAAAGAGGTGGGCGATTTGAGACCTACGAGGATTCCTTATTTTTTTTCTTTTTGCCTCAGTGGCTTGCTTTGGAAGTGCAGATGGAGTCACAGTAGAGATAAGATTACTCAGTCACTATTAACCCTTGGAAATCTGAGAGTTCTGAAGTTCAGTCAGGGTGTGGCAGCCTGATATACTTGCTCTTTATGCATTTGCTTCTTTTCCCCAATTTTCAGGTGGATGGGTGGGTCCCCAATTTTCAGTCAGGGGCAACTGACTGATCAACTCTAATATAAGTATTGGCCAAAAACCAGGGCTAAGTGAGGATCTCTAGCCTTCCAGAAACGGAATCCTCTTTGAGACAATAACAATGCAACACGTATGCACATCTGCAAACCAAAGCTGGTATCAGGGAGGTACTTACTACCCGCAGGAGAGGGAGCTGGCCTCCGCCTCTCCGGGAGAATATCTCCCTAAGGCGAGGCCAGATTGCAAGGAGGAGAACCATGACCAAGAAAGGTCTTTGCCAGAGAAAGCTGCCTCAGAAGCTTCGTGCAGGAACGAGGCAGCTCGCTGAGAGGCTGTATGCCGTCCTACGTATCATATAGACTGGCTGAGACCCGGCCACACCAGAGTGGGTTCAGAACAGACACATAACAGATAAGAGCCTAAGGCAGAGGGAGAGGAAAAGATTTTGTTGTTTGAATCAGGACCAATCCATGTTCTCAAAATGTGACTTATCCTCCTGTCTCTTATTTTGTCACATTTTGGAGGCTCTCCTCCTTGGTTTGCAAGGAGGAGAAGGCATTTACTTACATCAAATAACCTTTCTATATACATCTCCTCATTGACCTTATCACGAAGGACATCCTGAGAGTGGCGGACGAAAGTCACATAGGCGTCGGCCACATCCATCCCGGGTTTCTGTAAAGAAACAGGAAAACATGAAAATGGAGTTTTCAGACAATGACTCTTCCTTGATTACCCAGGCATTTTACTCTTACCACCCCATCCCATATTGCCTTGCTGGAGTTTGAAGCTCTCTACAGTATGCGGTTTAGCTATCTATAACCTGGATTGGTAGGAACTGATGTTGGAACCTTCTGCTTTTTCTGGAAATCAAAACTGGCTAAGAAGAGAATTGGGATTACTAGAGTTTATAGATATTTTTCTACTATTAAGTTTTTTTTTTTTCTGGCAAAGATACTCTAATGAATAAATATTCACCGGATAACTGTCTGGCTTTCCTTTGGATTGAACTCCCCCATTTAAAAATACCTAAACATACTTCCATGTCTTCCACTGTCCTGAATATAACATTAGAAAGGCCTTCCTTTCTAATTAGACAGCCTTCCCCGATCCTCTTCTCCTTTTTAAAACGTTGAGAAAGTCCTAAGTAAAGAAGTCATAGTTCAATCTAGACCCCCTCCTACCCAAGTCACATTTTGCGGGGTAGGAGTATTTCCTACCCCCCAAGTAGTATTTCCTAATCAGTTCACTCAGAGGAGATATTCAACTATTTGTCTTTGCTTCCCTGTGTAGCCTTATAGTCCAAGCATTGAGAAAAGGGGGAAGGGGGAAGGATTCGATTTTTACATAAATTAGATTTCTGGAAAGGTAAGCAAGTGGTTCATCCATAGTTAGGAAATGATTCATTGTAAGGAGTAAAAAACAGAAACTCAGAATGCATACTGCTTGAGATGTTGCAATCAAAGCTATCTCCAAAGAATCCCATTAAAACACTGTAATATGGGTCATTAGGAGAGTTGCCACAAATCCTTTACATTTCCACAGTAGATATGTATGTTTGCTAATAGCTAAAAATATTAGTTTTCACTACTGTGATTTACCTTAGATCACAAAGTATCATTTCTCTACAAGACGTGACTGTCAGGCACTGCAAATTGAAGTTAGTTAACACTTCTGTGTAATTTCCAGGGTGAAAATGAGGAAGGTTCGGAAACAGTAGGACTGTATTTTTTTTTTTCCCTGATACAAAGCAAACAATTATCAAGCAAAGGGCCAATGCTTGGCCCCTGGGATGCTAGTAACATTTCTTAACACCTGCTGAAACAATGACAAGGTATTAATTTGAAAAACAATGAGGACAACCCAACGCCACAGTAGTCAACTGTTACACTTTCAAGCAATTTTCAGCGAATGGATTGAGCAGGTTCTGTGATGGTCCTATAATTGTTGCAGTTTTATGATACGAAACAATAGAGGTTTTCCGATGAGACATAAGTGACAGCTATCAGTTCTAAATTGGCACCTCTCTCCTTCTCTCCCTTTGGCAGTCTCACATCAAAGGGCATTCTCCGTGGCATGGGGACCCCTACCTCCTAGGGGGACTTAGTATTATTGTGCCCATTTCTTCCCTGGTGATACTTGTGGCAGATGTCGCTTTTTCCTGGACACATGCAGCCATCTTACAGCTGAGACCCAAAGCCAAATTTCACAGACCTATTAGTAACCCACAACGTTAGAAACAGTGATCTACAATAATGATTATTTTCACCACCCCTCTTTTCCCTAAATTTGCTGTCCTCAAAGGGGCATTTTAGTTTTTAAAACTTTGATTATAAAGGAAAAACAGTATGGTTCATCTCTCCCAGATAGTTAAGAAACTCCACGATTCTCTATCTTTTGACTGTTTAATTTTTCTTCCTAGCACTTACCAATATCTGACATTGTACCAGGTATTTATTTGTTGTTTGTTTTGTCTGTCTTAGCCTACTAGAACACAAGCTCCATGAATGAAGGGGCTTTATTTGGTCTTTTTCTCTTGTATCCGGAGCACATAGAACAATGCCTGGCACATAGTAGTAGGTACTCATAAATATATTTGCTGAATGAACAAATCCATGAATGAATAAGCTCTCATCCCACCTCTTTTTTTAAAGTTCTTCAGTCACACTACAGTAGGTCCTTGAATAACAAATAATGTTGATGAAATGCCCTAGGAGCTTAACTCTTGTTTACATCAATTAGCCTCTGGTAAAATGGCTTTCATTATGCATCCTCTTTCTTAAAGTTGTAGTTTGCAAGAGCCTATCCAGGATGTTAAGTGGGGACTTCTTGTACATGGAGTTTGATTGGATACCCCACAAACAAACTTGTGAAAATCATTTAAATTTCTCTGGGCCTTAGTTATACCATCTGTAAAATGGGGTTAATAATAGTTCCCTCCTTACCTTTAAGAATTGCTATGATCATCAGCTAAAATAATGTTTGTGAAATACCTTAAAAGTTACCTATTCTACTATTCCGCGTTAAGGAAAGATGATATAGGAGCATTTGTGACAACATGGATGGATCTTGAGAGAATAATGCTAAGTGAAATAAGTCAGACAGACAAAGCAGAGAACCCTATGATTTCACTGATATGTGGTATATAAACCAAAAAGAACAAGACAAACAAATGAGAAAGAAAAACTCATAGACACAGACAATAATTTAGTGGTTACCAGAGGGTAAGGGGGTGGGGGGTGGGTGATTGAGGGTAAAGGGGATCAAATATATGGTGATGGAAGGAGAACTGACTCTGGGTGGTGAACACACAATGGGATTTATAGACGATGTAATACAGAATTGTACACCTGAAATCTATGTAAATTTACTAACAATTGTCACCCCAATAAATTTAATAAAAAAAGTTACCTAATCTATATATAGCAATATATATAAAACTATATATTACTATAGCAAACATGAGACACTATGACCTGCCCCCCCCCCATATTATGTTCTTTCACAGCCTTACCTACCTTTGAAATCTACTTTAGAACCAAGAAGTAAAAGGGGACCTCAGAGAAACCAACATCGAAATAAAAACGACACAGTTGCTGCACGAAAATGTGTAGTTTTCTCCTAATAGAGTCCTAAGGCCACCTCTCACAACCAGCTTTCTTTTTAACCAGCTTCACATCTCATTCCAAGTTAGCTTTCCATCCTTTGGTGAGCCAGCAAGGGGGATGAGGGGGGCTTGTTTGAAACAAATGTATTGATAAAAGAGTGTTACCCCTTTTCCTGATGCCCTGAGTGTGAGGGAGAAGGCTGCCAAACTGTAGTAACAAGACATTAGAGCCGCCAATGGCTGGGGTCTGGGAGAAGCAGGCTGCCCTGCCCCTCGGGAGGCCCTGGGGGGAGGCGTCATTGGGAAAGTCATTGTAACAACGGTGAGCCTTAGTCACGGAAAAAATGTTGAAGTATGCCCAGTTCCTTATTTAATAAGGCAGGGGAGGGTGTGTAATGCATTGTAAGTAGATGTCCAACCAAAATGGTTAAAACGGAAACAGTTCACACATAAACAAGCTAACTTGTAGTTATGGATGGAAAATGTTCTTGGCTAAACAACTGATTCTATTAGATAAATCATGCTTTATACCATATTGCTATCTACGAACAGTGGGAAAAACTCTAGGCAATGGTTTTTAATATCACATAATTACATTGTTTATTTTAACTGTGGCTCGGACAGAGGGAATAGAATGTATACTGTAGAAAACATATGATACAAACAACACATAAATACATCTCTGTGTAGTTACGTCCATCCACATGTGGGAAACATCATTTGCGAAGTATCCACTCTGTGGCTTAGGACAAATAGGACATTATAATTGTATTAATAGCTTGCTCCTACCAGGATACGTCTGAGCTGGAGAAAATAAATTCAGATTTTCAGTATCCTAAGCAAGCCCTAATTAGGAATGCAAATCTTCTACGGATACCAAAGGGTCTGAATACTACATCTAAGACAAAGAGATATGCTTTGGGGATTATGCAACGTTTTGAATGACTGGTGATAGTGCTTCTCTTCATTAGCGTGGATAATTAAGAGATGAGTCTCTAAGGTAGTCCACATAGAACTAAACCAATAAATCATGTGCCAAAACCTCACATGGCAACCGAAATGAACTCAGTCTTTAGAGCTAGAAATAACTTGAACAATAGTTTTATCCAATGGTTCCTAAACCTTAAACCTGGTTGCAAATGGGAAGGACCTGGGGAACTTTAAAAAATACTGATGCCTAGACTTTACACTCCAGAAACTGTGTTAATTTGCAACCTGGCACTAATAGGTGCAAAAAGCCCCCAAGTGTTTCCAGTATGTATGCAAGGTCAAGAATCTCTGACTGAGTCCAATGGTTTCTAAACTTATACTACATATCCAAATCACGTGGAGAGCTTTTTAGAAAGACATTTCCAGGCTCCATGTCAGAAGTACTCTGGAGGAAGAATCTCTGGAGGCAAGGGGCCGGAAATCTCTATTAAATCAAACGAAAACAAAACAAAACAACAAAACAATCTAAAAAGGCCTGGTCAAATATTACCACTGCACATTCTAGTTTGAGGACCACTGATTCAATAGGTGATAATCACTGGTGTGCTGGTTAAACTGGCTCTTTAAAACTAAAACAACAAAACAAAATAAACAAAAACCCTTGATTTGTAGTGCTTGCCGATTTCCATGGTGTAAATACCCTCCCCATGGCTGAGTTCCAGCTACCAAGGAGCCGTCACTGAAGGCGCTGTTGGAAAGGAAGGCACACAGGTGACTCTTGGGAGCCAGTGCCAGCACGCAATCTGCTAGCCCTCGAACATTCGCTCTCCCACTTACTTGCCAGGAGACCTTGGGCGTGCTGCTTAACCTCCCAGTTTCCTCGGCTGTGAACCAGGATGAAAATATTAACCCCCTATAGGGTTGTTTTAAGAAGTGCATAATTACCATTATCTACTACATATGACTAATGCACATATAGTACATACATGTATTATATACTATTATTTTCTCTAAAATTATTTATGAACTAGAACATTAGTTATAGTGTTATTACTATAATAGTATTTGCTGTAAAGCATATTTTAATCCACTTAATTTTACAGTGTAGCTTTGTCCTAAGCCATAATCATTGGGGAATCATGGGTGTGATATGCTAATCATAGTTTTTCCAATACGAAAATAATTAGTCAATTATCCAAATAAAAATGTCTGTCTATTCACTAACAGCAGCTTGCAGATGGTATAGTGTTTAAGAACATTGGGTTAAATCTCAGCTCTGCCACTTACCAACGGTGGGACCCTGAGCAAGCTAACCTACCTGGGCCTCAGTTTCCTCATCTTTAAAGTGGGGTTGTTGTGAAGATCAAACGTAAAATGCTTAGAACAGTGCCCGACACACAGTGAGTACTTTGTAAGGTTAGGCTGCAATTGTCACCATATTGTGTATCATCAGTGGTAAAGGCACCACCTTTTGGGACAAGCCACATCATTTTCTTCTGCCTCCCTACAGAGCGTACACTCTGCTAATTCATTTTGTTCCCCCATAGCGAGCAAGGCTTCTGATATAACGTAATTCATCCATAAACATGGGATGACTATAGAATATGGCACCTGTCATGGTAATGCACAGTCCATTTTTTTCCTCCATAATAAATCTGAACCTGAGTGGCAGGAATTAGGTTGAATCACATGAAATTGCTGATATTTGAGTCTTTTTGAAACCATACTAATGTCCAGCTACATGCTGCTTGAAGAAGTTAAAAGTCGAGAGACAAGGTTGGTGGAAAGAAGAGCAGGTTTATTCCGAATGCCGGCATTCTGGGAGGATGGTGCACTCCTGTCCAAAGGCCGTCTCCCCATTCCTAGAATGGGCACACAGTTTTATAGGGACATAAGAAGAAGAACAAAGGAAAGGGGGAGTCGGTCAGGCAGGTTCGAGGGCTGACATCGCTTTTTGGGGTCGGGTCTGTTTTAAGATAATATTATCTGTTTTGAGATAATAGACTCAGCCTACTGGGCTAGGGTTTTACTTGCATTCTGGTGTTTGGGCGCGTGAGGATTAAGAAATTACCATTACCAGGTTAAGATTTTGTTAATTAAATGGATTAACAAGGTATGGGTAGTCTTGAGAAAGGGAACAAAACAGAGTTCTTTAATCACTGAGGGGAGAAACAAAGAGGAAATAGCTGAATATCAGGGCTGATCTAACTGCAAACTCGCTAAGTCTAATTACATTATTTACCGAATTTCACCCATACATTTTGACCTCCCCCAAATGCCAATTTCAGTTGCTAGTATGGATTACCTAATCAAATTTCTCCAGGTATTTGGGCCTTGCTTACTGGTCACCTGTTCCAGCCTTGCTGGAGGGGTCTCCCCTCTGCTTTGAAGCCTCCAGAAAACATACCTCAGCCATCAGTTTCTATGACTGTTGAAGACCAGTGCAGGCCAGGGCTGATGTCAGCCAATTCATACCCCACTCCCACCCCCATGCAATAGAGTGTAGGTATCACCTCCTCACCCCCATGTGCCCTGCTTCTGCTGCTGAAATGTCTAACAAGGGCCAGGCATGGTGCTGAGTACGTGTCATTTAATCTGCAAACCCGTGACTTGGGTATTATTATCTCTATTCTAAGGATGGAGAAACAGACCTAGAGAATTTGTGTGGTTTGCTCCCTGTGAACTGAAAGTTTATATTTTTGGGACTTGGGGAAATAAATTACTTAACTTCACGCCTTGCTGCAGTTATGTGAGATTTTTCTCTTCTCCATTATAAGGACTATCTACGTGAAGGAATCTGAAGTCCCTCGATGAGAAATATTACATAAATTCAAAGCATAATTATTGATTGTACATTCTTTCATTAAATAAACAAAATATAGGCTAATGCTAAATTCACTCCAATTTTCCATTTTGCCATCCTTTGAGAAATAAGCCAATAAAGCATTACACACTTAACTTCCTGGGGAAATGAATTTAAATGTTAATATAAATCCTTTTAGAAAAAAACAAATTTTAACAATTAAGTATTTGAACAAGGAGGGTACTTAACCACGTTCAGAATGAAAAACATTCAGTACAAGACCCTTGGTGGCTATTGAGATAAGCTCCCTAAATTTAATATTTTATAATAGACTCACACCTCTTTTGTTCGAAATAGAGAAACAGAATTATTTCTTTCCCTCTTTATTGGAATATATTTAAATCTCTCCACTTTTATTTTGCTAATAGGCAGGGCAAAGTCTGTCTATAAATGTATCCTGGTTTATCACAGGTAATCCCACATTCTAACATTCATGTGTTGTACTTAACCTCAATTTAAATGTAAATTTTGGGCAACTTCAAGTGCTTTATCTGTGAACTTTGAGAGCTCTCTTCATTAATGAGGTCTGCACTAATTATAAACAGTTTTGTAAGGTTTCCTTAAAACAATTGCAGAATTGACCCCAAAATGAACAAATTCAGAATTTATTTGTTTTTAAAAAATACTGGTACCCTTGTGCAAATTTTTAGCTCGTGGTTCTACTTCTGAGGTGTGTATGCAGGAGAGGAGGTAAACAGGGTGATCACAGAATGAAATATATCAGAGAAGCCAATGAAAATAAAAATGAAAGTGAACTGGGTTTGCCCTCACATAAGACCTCTCTTCCTGATGAAAGAAACCCTTCCCTCTTCTCCACTGACAAAAATTTTACCATGAAATATTCATGGCTTCCCTCTTTCTGGTGATTCCATTAGGAATATAGAATTTAGCAGCAACTAATGAAAACAGCTCCATCAAAATTCTCATGAAAGCAAAAAACCCCAAACCAAACTAAACCCCCCCCCAAAACCCCACAAAAACAATTTTCAAATACTCACAGGTACATCCACATATTTGGAGGCTGCCTTCACCTAAGGAGGAAGAGGAGGATAGAAGTGAGACTGGTGTTTATGTTTAATTGTTTACAGCTCAATGCTGTATCACCATCAGAGTTAAAACAATATGCTGGCACATGGAGCTGAACAGGGAACACAGGAAGGTACTAACAAATAAAATCTGTCTGCTATTTTTTCCCCAAGCTATAGCCACTGAGGGGGGTGGGGGGGGTGTGGAGAAAGAAGAAGGAGGAGGAGGAGAAAGTGAACAGAAAGAGAGTGAAGTTTTACTGACTGAGATTCTGTAGCTGGTGTGGGAGCTTTGCCTTTTCCTTCCTCTCTTTGCAAGGGAGAAAAATGCCTGTAGCTAAACCCGCACTGTGATGAAGGGCTCATCAGCCTAGAAAAGCAGCTGAGGCTGGTGTCGCTCCTTGGACCTTGGGTCTTTGTACAATTGGGCTGCAGGTTTGTCCTAATTGCCTCATTGAATCCTTCAGTTCTCCGTGTCAGTTAACTTTCTTCAAGAGGAGGAGGGGCTGTAGTAGGTGGGCCTCCTTACCCCAGAGGGAGATGGGTGTCTGTGGGTGGGGTAGGGAGGGTACCAGAGCCTTCTAAAACTATCCCAATGATGATGTTGTGTCTCTTGGTTTTAAAAACTAAAAATCTCAGAAGGGAAGTGCAAGAGATAGTTATCAAATTTCAGTTTTTGGGGAGAAAGTGTGGCAGAGTATAGTGTTTGAGCATGGAGTTTGGAATCAGACCTGGGTTCAAATCCTGACTTTTCAACTTAAAAGCTGTCTGACCTTCGGCAAGTTACTTTATCTCTCTGAGCCTCAGTTGCACTATCTGGGAAATGGAGATACTACTAGTGCCTGCTTCAGCGGTTGCCCCAGGAATGAACGCACACCAAGTTCTGGGACATAGTAAGCACGGAGCAAATGGTAGCTAAGATGAGCCATTCATACGCAGACCTGGGTGGGCTCTGGGTCCTGGGAGAAGTCAATGGCCAGCTGGGTTTGAGGACGCACTCCTGTGGGAGTATGTCTGATATGGCATGTGGTTCATTTTGACTCACAGTTGGTCATACAGGTGCCTCTAAGCACAGGTAAAACAGAAGGGAGACATTTGGGGTCAGAGAGGGTTTTTGGTTTTATTGGCAACCGCAAAGACTGTTATGCCCCCAAAGCAGTTAGGATGTCTTCTTACATTGCAGGGAGGCTTCCTCTTGCCATTTGGGTGAGATCCACACTGGGGATCAAAACCTCTACCCACATGTCTCCCAGGAAAGTATCCAGAGAAGCATTTTCACCCCTTGTCCTTTTCCCAAAGCTACTACTTTTCAAAATGTCCGCTTCTGAGGGAGAGAAGCCAACAAGCCTGAAGGGTGGGGGTGGAAAGAGCAGAGGCTTGAGAGTCGAAAGTTCTGTAAATGACAGAACCAGGTGACCCTGGGATAATTACTTCAATTCCTTAGCCTTGGTTTCTAGATTTCTAGAACGGGGTGATAATATTGTGTACCTTTCAGGGTGGAGAATCTGATCCAGTGAGAAAAACATATGAGAAAGTGCTTCGTAAACTTGACGGAGCTGAACACACCTTGGTTAGTTAATCACTGAGAGCAATGCATTCTATCTTCTGGAATCACTACCCGTACCCGGGATGATTCCCAGGTTCCCCTGGTGCAGATTCTCTGAGCAGCCTACACTTCTCTGCAGCACTGACTGCCACTGAAAGTCACTAATTTGGGTGCAATGTCTGTCTCCCACAGAATGTCATGTCTTGCTCATGGCTGTCTCCCCAGCGATTCACTTGGACCTGGCTTAAAAAGGGCACTTAGGGAAAATTGGTAGAAGGAAGGAAGGAGAGAAAGCTATTGACCGGTTCTGGCTCCAGGATGGTTGAGGGATAAGCAAAGGAATGACCAGATTGAGAAGCCACTGAAAGCCAACATAGTCGTTTGTAAAGCTACCCACCTGCAAAGGCTGGTGGGTGAAGCAAACCACTCTGGGCCATTAAAGGAATTGGAGGAAAGCATTCCAGATTTTGCACAATTAATATTTCTATTAAATGATTCACATTCCAAACCATTCCTTTCCATGCCTGTTCCAGGATTTAGTTTGGGCAAAAGGGTAGCTTTCCTTTCTTTCAAGTCTCCCCCATTTACCATAATCTCACACTATAAGTGCAAAGTTTTCCACTTTGCAAAGCACTTTTATGTACAGTTTCTTCTTTAAGCCACCCTGCAAAATGGGGGCTATGAATCATATTTACTTACAACTGAGAACACTAAAACCCATAGAATTTAAGAATTCACTGTGTTTCTCTGAAAATAAGACCTAGCTGCACCATTGGCTCTCATGCGTCTTTTGGAGCAAAAATTAATATAAGACCCAGTCTTATTTTAATATAAGATGGGGTTTTTAATATCATATCATATCATACCATATCATATCATATCATATCATATCTCATATCATAATACAATATAGTATAATATAACATAAAATATCAGACCGGGTCTTATATTAATTTTTGCTCCAAAAGACGCATTAGAGCTGATAATCCAGCTACGTCTTATTTTCGGGAAACACGGTATTTGCTAATGATATCAGCCAGAAGGCAGCAACTCCTGAGCCCCAGTGTTTCCTCTGGAACTCCTGATCTCCATACCAATGGTAGAAAAGTACGAGGAATTCAAGCATCAGTGGTCAGAGCTGGCAAAATAACTCTCAGCTAGAAATTGATTTCTTTGCTCAGTAGAGTTGGTGCTTGGCAGTTGGTAGAAGTTTTGCTACAGCTGAAATGATCAACCTTTAAACACGCCTACTCTGCATTTACCACTAACACGCAGTTCCAATCTTGAGAATGACACCAGTCAAATTCTGTTCCTTTCAAGGCAGTTTGAAAAGACAAAACAAGTTTTATGTCATGAATGAAAACTATCCACGCTCCTCCATGCACCAGCCTTCAGGTCATTAGGCTTTTTTTTTTTTTTTTAATCTGATAACTGCTGACTTGCACATAGTCTTATGTCTTCCTCCAATCACATAATAACAGGAAAGATAGCTCAGAGGAACAGTGGTCCTATTATTATTTAGAAACTTATGGTGTATCATGTTTGGTTCTGGCCATTGAACTTTAAGAAGGATGTTGACGATAAGGATACAGGGGAGTCTGGAAGTGTCGTTGATAAGGAAAATGAAAGCAGAGGCATCTTGCTCAAAAAGGAAAAACTAATGGCAAAGAAAATGATGATCTTCATGTAGTGAATTAAGGAGCTTCAACGCAGATGGATTGAACATGTTCATAGTGGTTCTAGAACATAGAACCAGGACGAATGAGTAACGCGACAGGGTCCCAGAGGAGGGTGCAAACGGCTATCTCAGTCCAGCCATCCTTTGGCCACCCCTGGTGGTTGAAACCTCTTGGATAAGGTAGCTCCAGCAGAGACTACTTAGGATTCCCTGCCCGTGAGCCTATCCTGATGTGACAGGCCACCTGTCCTTCCTGTTCTCTGATGCTAGTCTCTAAGTGGTAGGAAGCTGTCATCATTTCTATGTTTTAGAGTAGACATGGTAAGCAATAGCAGAGTGAATACACTGGCAGAAGCAGGATGAGAATTCTAGTCCCCAGAACCGTTTCCTGCCTCACGCCAACAGTGCTTCCTTGAAGCATAATATTTCTTTTAAGTAGCCATAGGAATATGTCTAAGTAGAGAGGAAGGACCAGACCCTCCCGTCCCACTAAGACTTTGGAATTATTGCCAAGGGTCAGAAACGCAGGTGCACATGAGGCACTGTTTCTAGATCAAATAAACAAGAGGCCTCATAATCTACACAAGGCTGTTTTCCATTATATGTAGATGTTTTGATGAATGTAAGTTTCTTAAAAAGTACTACCTATTTCATAGAATTCTGTCATTCTGTGTGATGGGAAACATCAATGGTTCTCAGAAGTGTGTGTATAATTCTCTTTCTTCTTTTTTTAAACTTTAAAAGAAATCCTCCTCCTGAAGTGACTAAGACTGGCTTAGTGGCTTAGGATTGGCGGGGTTAGAACTCGGGTTTTGCCGTTTTCTAGCTTGGTGACTTTGAGGAATGATGTTACTCAGACGGCTGCCGTGAGGAATGAGGTGATGCAGCTCATTGTGTAGAACAGTGCCCACGGGGCACACGGGAAACTGCAGCACGATTACTGGTGCAGATAAAGCAGACTCCTGGACCTGGTGGCAATGGTGACAGTTTCACCCCCCACCTCTAGACCACAGGCAATTTCTTGCCCTAAGAAAGGGACGTTGGAAACACCTCAGGTTACCACTAGATATCTGAGAACATTCTCAGTCTGGCATACTCTCTGACAATTCTGTGAACACCCTACACACTGGAGAACGTGCCCTTGAAACACAGGCAGAGAGCAAAGACCTCTGCTCCCTCCGGCAGGATGGCTGAGCTTAGGCAGAGCTGAGGGGGCGCTTCCCCATGCCAGTGCACTCTGTGATATTCAGTGACACATGTCTAATGCTCTCTGGGACCATGTGCCCTGAGCATGGGCGATTGGGGAGAGGGGAGGACTTAATCCAGACACCTAGGTGGCACTCTAAGCAGGCACTCAGCTCCTGCAAAGGAGAGGCAACAACTGTGATTGCCTTTCCTGAGACAATCTGCTTTCCCATCATTCCCTCCACTGGAAAAAAGATTACGCTTCTCTAGCAGTGTCTATGAGCCTTCCTCCCTCCCCACGCCCGACCCCTAGATAGAGCCAGTTCTGGCAAAAGTTTAGAAAAGGAGACAGATTAGGAGAGGCTGTGGAGATCAAGCATGAAGGTCGGGAACAAACTGTCAGTGAGCAGCCTTGTTCCAGTTCTCACGTGCCTGAAGCAAAGAGCCTTGATATGGACAAGGTACCATAGGAGGGCCTGCAGATGAGTTTGCTCCATGACTCCTGGCTTCTATCTAAAATCATGTCTAATGGCACAATCTTTCCAAACACTCAGAATGAGTCATGTTCCCCCAAAAGTAACAACATAAGGAAAACTTCTTGAGTGTTTACGACTTACCAGGTGATGATTTAGGAATATTGCATTTGCTGTGTTTAATCCTCCCAACAACCTTACGAGGAGGCGGGTGTCCTACTAATATTCCCATTTTACAGTTGAAGAAATTGAGGCCAAGAGTCATGAAGCAACTTAGCTTAAAGTCACACAATTAATAAATTATGACTTTGGACCTCCCATTCCCTAAGCTGCCTAACATTCAATTAAAAAAAACCACACCTATCAAACCACTTTTACTGACAAGGCATATTTGTGTGTGTGTGTGTGTGTGTGTGTGTGTGTGTGTGTGTGTGTGTGCAGACATAACCCAAAATGGCGTCTCTAAGAAAAATGTATAAGGGATTTGAATAATTATCCGTGCTGACTCAGTCAGGGTAGAAGGTCCAAAACGGTTTCTTGGGCCTGAATGTCCCAGCTAATTACCTCGACCCTCCACCTGACTTAGCCTGTGTAGACAGGCTTAATGGTTTCGCTATTGAGCTCTTCCATTATTTTTCAGGTGCCCAAGGTAATCTTTTCATTGAACACTCACCATTCTGGGATTTTCACAATGTTGATGACTAAGGGATTTTCTTCTGCCTGGTCCTAATAAGGGGACCTGAGTTAATCATTGTGAAGCTTTGGTAGGGGGCACGGCAGGGGCTTAAACCACTTCTCTTGCTTCATTAGGGGAAAAAGCAACCCAGGTGCAGGCTCCGAGGACCTTGGGGTTTGATACTATTAAATCAATGCACAGACCAAAAAAAAAAAAAAAGTGGATTAGGCCCTTTTTGCAAACAGAAATCTGGTGGGTAAGACTCAAAGATGGAAGGAAAAATAAGTCTGAACAGATACCACTGCATTAGTGACTGCCTGAGCTCCCCTTTCTCCCCATGGTCTCTTAAAAAAATCAACCAAGGAAACAATTTATTCTCTGCACGAGCTGACTCCACCCCTGCCTGTTTGACTTCACAAGAGCCCTGAGCTGATTTCTCTGCCTTTGCTTAGAAAGTGCCGACCACACCACCATCTCAAGAGACCAGCAAAACTGACTTCAACATTTGGCTTTTGAAATTTCTGCTGATAATGAAGCTATTTTGCCCCTTTCTCCACTTCCCTAACCCAGGCGATCTTGGTGATCTGGATTTCTTTTTTTTCCTTGTTTTGAGAGTGAGGCAGATTAGTATGCAAAAATGTGACTCATGCTACCGCCATCCATAAAATAAGTTTTCTCTGTTAGTTGAATTTTATCATCTATTACCATCCTCCTGTCTAGAGTATAGGCTTTCTGAGGACTAAGAACTTCTCTCTCTCTCTCTCCTCAGTGTCTGCACTGCCTGGTATGTTGTAGGGTCTCAATAAAAACGTGTTGAATGAATGAACTTCTGAGCATAGCACTCTTGTCTCAGTACCCAGGGCCGAGGTTCCCAGTGCTTTCTTGAAATTTGTTTTGAAGCTTTAACACTCGTAAAGAGACATTAAAGAAAGTGCAGCAAGGCACTATAAAGGGTATTTGTCGCCTCTATGAGAAGATCTTAAAGGGTCTCTCGTTTCTCTACACTGTAGGCAGTACAAGGTACAAGGCAGTACAAGAGCTTGGGGTCAGGAGTCAGATGCCTGAGCCGGCATGTGGTTCTGTCACTCCTCATGTATGGCCCAGGTCATCAACCTCTCATCAGCTTCCTTCTTGGAAAATAGAAATAATGACAATAACGCCTTCTCATAGCATGGGTATATAGATTATCAATTTAAAAAGTCAGATTTCTTCAGTGTTTAGCATGTGCAGGACACTATTCTAAGCATTTGGCCTCTATTCATTTAGTGCATGCAAAGGATTAAACGAGTTAATGTCTGTAGAAACCTTTGTACAGGGTCCAACATATAGTATGTGTTCAATAAGTGTTGCCTACTATTTTTGTGTTATCTTTTCCTTTCACCTCCAAAAAGGCTAATTTGATTGGTCAGGTTCTACGTTACAGACAGGGCTATGTTTGCTAGTGGGTGGTGCCAGTAAACCTTAAATGTGGTGCTTCTGTTTCATGGTTAGAATGCTTCAGGGAAAAGTGTGTGACTTATCCTGCTATAAGAGGCCTGGCGGTCTTACGTGGCTCTTCTTTGCTGGCCCTGTTCCAAGTTGTAGTCTAGACTGACTCTCTGATTCTGTATCTCCCTGGCTCTTTAGCCCTAGCTTCTTAGAAATACATCCCTGGAGACCAGAATGGCTTGTAGAGGTCTCTGCACTGAAATATGGACCCGAACCCTAGTTAACAATGTGGTAGCTTGTTTCCAAAGATGCTTATGGTCCATTACTTTGCTCCCTGTGTGGGCATGCCATTCCCTCATTGAGAAGTGGAGTCTATTCTTCCACCTCCCTTGAGTCTGGGCCAGCCTGTGACTACTTTGACCAATAGACTATGCTGGAAGAGACTCCATGCCAGTCCTGAGCCTAGTCTTAGGAGGGTCTTGAAAGCCAGCTGCCACAGAAGTACAACTGTGCTGGGTCTCCATGCTGCAAGAAGCCAAGTCATGTGGAGGGGATCAACAGGATGAGACCCCCATATGGGGAGAGGGAAGTGACATGGAGACACATCAAATTATCAGACATCCAATCCCAGCCCAGATCAGTCTCCTGCCGAAAGCAGCCAAACAAATGACCCCAGTCAGTGCCACAAGGCACCAAAGAATCTTCTAGCAGAGCTCTTCCTAAGCTCCTAACCCATAAAATTGTGAGCAAAGTAATCTGATTGTTTTAAGTCATTAATTTTGCCATCGTGTGCGCAGCTATAGATAACCAAGACATTCAAGAAGATGTTACTTTGTCTCTTATTTCCCCAGATTTATCCATTGCACATATTTCCCTGGAGGACACTGTGGGATGGTCTAGGACAGGATTTGGTCATTCCTGAGTCTCCTGGCTATAAAAACATTAATCAGCAACCTAATTTTCACCTGATCCTTAATGACAGTTATTGAGCATGTATGTATGGAGCACTGCGCTAGGTACCTTATGTGTAATTAACTCAATTAACCATCACTGTAGAACTTTAGAAGGTTCCTTTCACCATCCCTGCTTCACAGATGCAGATGTTCAGCCTCAGAGAAGTTAAGCAACTCTCAAGAGGTGGACCAGTAGGTGGTGGAGCAGAAACACAAGCCCAGGTCTGATTATAAAGTGCAGACTCCTTTCACCATGTTGAGTTGTTGATATTCTGAAAATGAGGTGTCATTCTAAATCTATTTCTTACCTACCGACCATCTGAGATCTGGGAAAAGGGGAGCCTACTTTGTAGGACGTATAGGGACTTTGGGTGAGACAAATCTTGGTTTTAATTATGCTCCATCACTTACTAGCTGAATGAGCTTTGAAAAAAGTATTTAAGCTCCCACATCTCCAATAATCTCATCTTCAAAATGAGGATAACGACAGTATCTTCTTCAGAGGGTTCCTGTGAGGCTGAACAGGTCGACATCAAATAAAGTGCTCAAAACCATGCCTGTCACATAGTAGGAGCTCAGGAAGCAGTAGATGATATTACTAGTGTTTAATTCACTGCGGTCAGCTGAGCGCTGACTGTGCCAAATGGGTTCCCACGTACAGTTAATAGACTAGAACAAAGGTGGCCAGGGATGGCCCAGGGGCCACATCTAGCCTGCTGCCTGTTTTGGGATGGCCCATGAGCTAAGAATGGTTTTCATATTTTCAAATAGTTGAAAGAAAATTTAAAAAAAAGAAAAAAAAGAAAGTTTCCTGACATGTGAAAATGATCAGCTATTGACATTTCAGTGCCCATGAATAGTTTTATTGGAACACAGACATGCCCATTTATCTACATCTTGGGCATAGTTGCTGTCGTGCTACAAGGGCAGAGGTTGAGTAGCTTTGGCAGAGACCACGTAGCTTGTACAGTCAAAAATATTTAGTGTCCGATCCTTTCCAGAAGAAGTTTTCTGACTTCTGGACTAGAACATGGCTTAAGTGGGAGACAAAGAGGTGGGGGAAGAAGCACAAAATGTAAATTTCTAATCCAAATCTGACCATTAACTAGTTGACTGACTTCTGCCACCTGCCTAACCTGTTGGCCTCCTGTCCTTATCTATTATAATAGGGTGCCAGGCTGTTTTCTCCAGATTCCGTCAGGAATTAAAAAAGAAAAAAAGTCTGTGACTATTGGCTGGCGTGTGAGAATGTGGAATAGGAAACACATCGTGGAAAGATTATAAATAGTCTAGCAGTAAAACAAAAGGCTATTACCACTTTAGTATTAATAAGAGTTCTAGAAATGAGGCTCCGGGAAAAAAAACTGTAGTTAACAGGGAAAAGGAAAAAACGTTAGAGATAAATAAAGAGCATTCACACAGGTACCAGACAATACAGCATGGCCCACTGGGTAGACTTGGCAAAGAGATAAAAGGATAACAATGAGCAGCATGTGTTGAGAATTTACTCAATGCCAGGCACTATTTTCGCTGTTTCTCATGCACCACCTCATTTCATATTCCCAGCACCCTTTAGTTGTAGCCGCCTCATCTGTGCCTCTTTGGGCTGTTGTAAAAATTAATGAAGATGTCACACAGAAAGGGCCATAATAAAGGAACATGGCAAACCCTCAGTGCTCGCAGGCTGCTATCCTACTCTTGTTGGCATCACCAGGCAAAAGGAACAGCTTTTCTATGACTGGGCAGTGTGCCCCTCTGCTGATTTGCCCATCTCCCTCAGCCTCCAGTTTTATGCTCTCCTTTAGTGGCAGAAATGGAACGGGCAGGCTTTACATCTAAATGCATGTAGTCCCTACCATAAGCATCACTCAGGCCAATAACGTGGAAGGAGCTGTGACCACATCACCGATCAGCAGATTGGAAATAGTATCTGAAAAAGGATGTGGGAATTTCTAATGGGGATTACAGGCGGTATAGAGAAGTGCTTTAGAGCATAAATTCTGGAGCTGGATCGCATGGGGCCAAATTCTAGCTCTACCACTTACTTACTAGCAAGTTACTTAACTTTTCCATGCCACATTTTCCTTATCTATAAAATGGGTGTAATGGGACTCATCATAAAATTATTGGGTTATTAATGGAGTTTCCAGAACAGTTTCCAGGACCTAGTAACAAGTGTGTCAGATATTACTATCATTTCTGCTGAAAAATCAGGCTGTCCTAGGTAATCAGATTCGTATATTAAGCTTGATCTGGCCCTGTACGATTCAATAGCTACATGTAGCTATTTAAATTTACGAATTAAAATACAATGAAAAATTCAACTTCTTAGTGGCACTAGCCACATTTCAAGTACTCATGAGCCACATGTGGCTAGTAGCTATTAGGCTGGACTGTTCGAATATAGAATATTTCCATCATTGCAGAAAATTCTATTGGACACTGTTGGTCTAGTCACAGGAGACATTCATACATAGAAGTCATTGCATTTTTAAATGATAAGAATGAAGAGACTGCCATACCCATGTTAGAACAAGAGATCAATTGGAGGAGAAAGCAGGGTACAAAGGTAAAGGGCATGGGGGTCCATAGCCTCATCTTGGGGATGAAACGAGAACTAAAGGTGGATGGGTATTATTTCAAGTTATCAATGTACCGAGAAGAACAATATACACAATGTAACAATGTTACAACTGTAACAGGAGGAGGGAGGAGGAGAAGTGGAAGATGGTGAAGGGGGCTAAAACTCGTTTTATGGTAGGGGGACAATCACTGTATCGAATAATATAAGAATAGTACTTGGAGCTATGAAGATACACAACATAAAATTGTTTCAAAGGGTCCCTTCTGAGGTAAGGAACCGAGGGTGGAAACAGGTAGGACAGACAAATGTTGCTTTAAAAAAATATTATTATGAATGTTTCTGTACTGTTTCATTTTTTAAATGTGTATGTATATTTTCTTCATAAAAAGTTATTGAAAAAAGAACAAAACAAGTGATGGAATTTTTTAACATTCCAGTGGAGACAAGCATTTTGCAGGAAGAATGTATCTTCTCCCAGGTAACGTCTTCAAGGTTTTTTGCTTGACTGAAATCAGAATTTCGAGATACGTCCTTTACAAAAGCAAAGGCAAAACCTAGCAAAAACCTCCCTCAATACATAATCTGGATGCTCTCAGTGCATCTTGGGAGGAAGAATAAATTGTAAGTGCCAACTGAGGGACTGACTGCTTGGGGAAGACAGAATGTGCCAGTGGGTGGATGTACTGGGACTGTGTGTGCGGTTGAGCAGTTGAGCAAACCTCAGTGGCTGGCTCCTGCTTGAGGCCAAGTGACAATTACAGTGAAAGCCCCTTCCAACACTTGCTGAGGACCAGAGAAAAACACAACCCTTGAAGTATATCTGGAATCATACACAGCATGATGAGTTCTCAGGGCTCTGTCACTGAGGGGTTGAAATGTCTCCAGGGCTTGCTGAAGATCAAGGGAATTTCCGGCCAAATGGGAAGCACTATGCCCACGTAAGCGCCGTGCAAATGCTACAGAGATGCTCAGCTCCCCTCACTTTCCGGAGTTTATAATCTTGTTTTTACAGATGTGGGAATTGGGACACCAAAAATTTTTATGGGTAGCTCACCGGATGGCCATTGCTCAGAAAAATGATCACTGGCGCTGGCTTTCAAAATTGGATTCATGTTTGAAAGAAAAGAGTTAAGCGTTGAAATGTTTTAAAATAAGGTTTTCCTAAGTTGCCAGTGTTAAATGGAACAAGTATTTTAAAAAATTTTCAGATAACAGAAAGAGAATATTGGATTCCAAGTTTGGATTCTCACTCCCACTCTCTCAACTATCAGCCCCATGACTTTGGGAAAAGCAATTGTTCAGCTTTCTCATAGACAACATAGAAATACTTACCACCTAATACATAGTAACATATAAAAATATGGATGCATTTACCAATGACTGAATGCTGGACTTCCACTATCTCATTCAATCTCATTTTACAAATGAAGAAACTGTGGCTCAGAGAGGTTAAGCTGTTTTCCCCAGGGAACACAGCTAAATAGTGGTAGAGCTAGGATTTGAACTCAAGTGCGTCTGACTTCAAAGGATCCACTGCTGTATTATGCTGCCCCCTACTCTGTCCTACCTTTTTCACAAAATGATTTACCAAAACCTGATGATGACTGTGGAAGTCCTTTGACAGCAAAAGTGTTGTATTGTGATGATCTACTCCAATACTTATTACCACAAATAAGACCTCATGTAGAACTATTGACGTAACCTTCATGGATATCTGAAACGACCTCTGAAGACCACTGTAGAGCTTCAGAAGGGCTGGGGGAAAGTGTGAGAGAGCCCAGGCTTTCCTGGAAAGCATCCTTAGGCAAGAACAAGAAAACCTCGAGTTGCAGAGCTGCTGGTTGATTGCATGGCTTCTGTGCATGTTCATAAATATTGATTGTGATTAAACTATTATCATAGTAATGAGGGTAATAATACCTCCTACAGCCCTTCCCACCACACTACACAAAGTCCTTACTTTTCACTAAACAAAGAGCTGCTGGCTCTGCTGGGGAGTTGGGCAAGAGGCAGGGAAATGATCTCTATTAAGCAAAAGCATTCTGTTCCATGCACTGATTAGGAGGCACAGCCTCATTAACGAGGAGAATTGCTTGCGTCTCCTGTTGCTCAGGGTACTGTGCTCCGAGACTAGGTCCAGGAAGTGGATGTTCTCATCTCTCTTCCCCCCTGGGGCTTCCGAACAGATGCCTGATTGAAGTAACCTGTTTTTCCTTCCAGTTTCCCTCATTTCTGTCCCGGCCCTTCATTCCCAGAGAGAATTTCTGCAAGGCTCACTGGCTTCTTCCAACCCACCCTTGTAATGCGAAGATTTAACAATGGTTACATGTTTTGCCTGGCACAAGGCTAAGCAAATTGGTAAGTAATTAATCCACACAAGGATGGGTATGATGGTTATTATCATTTACAGATGAGGGAACTGAGGCTCAGAGAGGTTTAACGACTTCCCAAAAGACCCACAGCTGATGGGTCTGGCACGTAAACGTTGTGGGTCTGTTGGATGCCGGGGTTTGCTCTGTTAACAACGCTATATTGCTTTTCCATTTGTCCCCGTGGCACACACTCATTTTAGAGAAACTCGGATGTAAAAATTGGAAAGTTTTAATTTTGCAAAATATCTAATCAGGTATGAAGGCTTATTTTGATTGTAAATGGGGGGCTTCTGCCCACACCTGGCATTTTCAGGAATTGCTTTGCCTTTTGAACATCTCTCAACACTAAGAAGCCCAATAGAATGCAAGATTGAAGAGGGAAGAGCTACGCCTACTTGTGTCCCTGGCTTCTGCATGGCCTTGGTGTTGGGCAAATGAAGGCTGTGTTGTCATTACTGAATGATAATGTTCTGCATGAATGGATCACCTGTCATCCCTGATATCCTCCCCTTCTCCCCTTGGCTGCTCAGCCTGAACTTGAGGGTATAGATTGTTTATATCCCCGCTATCAGTGACAACTTGTCCATCACGGTCAGCAGAGGGGAACAGAAAAAAACGGATGAGATAACAGGTCTGGGTTCTGTGACCAAGGGAACTGTTCAAGTTATTTTTCTTCTCTGGTCTCAGTTTACACAGCTGCAAAATGGGTTACTTAGAATGTATCACATCTTCCCAAACTTGCAGCTTCAATGCTACCTTTCTGATTTTGGCTGTTGCCCATATGCTATCTATACTATATTTAGTTATCTATATAATATTATTTAAATTGGCTTACTTTTTAAATATTTTAAATACTTAATTATAAAAGGAAACTTTATATCACTTTTATAAATAAAAATCAATATCAGTCTCAATAAAAGAAGGTAAGAGTTCCAGTTAAGATGGAGGAGTGGATAAATACTATGTTCACCTTCTGTCACAACCACATCAAAATTACGACTAAAACACAGAACAACCATCATTGAGAATTGCCTGAAATCTTGCTGAAATGAGGCCCTGAAACTAAGAATATACAGAAGAAGCCACCTTGAGACTAGTGGGAGAGGCAGAGCCATGGAATGGTCCCACACATGCATGTGGCCATTAAAACACAGGACAGATATCTTGACTGCGGAGGACCTCCCAGGAGAAGCGAGGGGTCCCGGTCCAGGTTTCCAGTGCTGGAGAGAGAAGTCCCCATAACTCCTGGCTGTGAAAACCAGCAGAGATTGTGGCTGAGTGAGACAGAGGGTGGCCGCACCCCTGGACACTCCTCTTAAAGGGCCTGCACACAGACTTACTCAGTGATGGAATCACTGTCTCTGAGTGCTAGTGCTGCGGCAGCAGCTGGAGAGGCAACAGGGACATACTGGGTGGGGGGAAACCATGTTGTCTGGCTTTAGGATGAGGCTGTAGGGGCAGCTTTCTCCTGGACAGAGCAGCTGGTGGAGGCCATTGTTTCTTTGTTGAGCCCTTCCCCTTCCCAGCCTGCAGACACAGGCGGCCACTATATCTGAGTCTCCATCAAGCTGGCTAACACTGCTTGTTTGTCACACCCTGGTGATTCTGATACCCCCGCCCCAACTTTCGGGCACACCCAAGCCATTTCCAGTGGCTTTTCCCCACGAACCGCCTGCCTTGGCTCATGCTGCTGACTTTCCTCAGGTCTCTCAAAGTATACAAAGTATACAAATATACAAGCAACCTGGCTTGAGTGTGTCCTGCACCTCTGGCTGAGCAGCGCTAAGCTGGCACTAATGGCAGCCGACCTTGGTTCATGGCTTGGCCTCTCAAGGCACCTCCAAACACAGCATGAGCAGCAGCCAATTGCAGATTGCTTTGTGGCTCCTGCAGGGTAGTCCCGAGTGGAACATGGGCTGTGGCTGAACTGGACCTGCAGTGGGTCCCCTCCCAGGTGGCACTGGGGCTGATGTCCCAGTGGCCAGGTTCAAAACAAGCTGGAGCATCAGCTAGTCACCTCCCAGGACAACACACCCAAGGGGCAGATTGGGCAGGTACCAGAGTCCTGCTGAGGCAGACCCTGCTCTGTAGCGTCAGCCCCTGCACAACAGCTCTTCCACTGTAGTCATGCCCAGTCGTCACAACCAGTGAGCATGAGGGTCAATCCCTCCCAGTGACATGGAAACAGCAACCAAGACTCAACTACAAGAGGAAGGCACAGCTGGAGTGTGCGGCTCAGGTGACCAGGAAGACTGGTACTTATAAAATAATCATGGGGATGTAAAGTAAAGCAGAGGGAATATAGTCAATAATATGGTAATAACTATGTATAGTGCCATGTGAGTACCAGACTAGTCAGGGGGATCACCTCTTAAATTATATAAATGTCTAACCACTATGCTGTATACCTGAAATTAATATAAAATAATATTAAATGTCAACTGTAAAATTAAAAAAGGGGAAAGGAAAAGGGATATAAGAGGTTCAAATTCTCTGATCTAAAAAAAATGTCATGGGGATGTAATTTACATCATGGAGAATATAGTCAATAATATTGTGGTAGTGTGGTACGGTGTCAGATGGTTGCCGGATTTATGGTGATCACTTCTTTAGCACAGGGAATATAATCAATAATGTGGTAATAGGAGGAGGAGAAGGAGAAGGAGGAGAAGGAGAAGGAGAAGGAGAAGGAGAAGAAGGAGGAGGAGGAGGAGAAGGAGGAGGATGAAGAGAAAGAGGAAGACGAGAAGGAGGAGGAGGAGGAGGAGGAGGAGGAGGAGGAGGACGAGGAGGAGGAGGAGGAGGAGGAGGAGAAGGAGGAGGAGAAAGAGAAGGAGGAGAAAGAGGAAGAAGAAGAAACCACTGCCCTGCCTAGCAGTGTTTGCCAATTTCGGTGGTGCAATTACTTCGACCATGGTCAATTTCAAACTACCAATGTGACATCACTAAATGTGGAGATGGGAAGAAATGCAAATAATTGGCTCTTAACAGCAGGTAGGGACTGAGGAGACTCCAGCACAGCACTGGAAACACTGGAAGAACATCTCAGAAGTTCTTCCTGCTGTATGCACTCTAGATAGTAATTTCCAGAAAACAAAGATAGGGTCTTTTATTTTTTTTTAATTTTTCCATATCTACAACTCTAGCTCAATAATGTACATACAGCAGTCATTTAAAATGTGGTGGCTGAAAGAGTAACTGATTCTAATACTCAGTACTCGGTGACATAACCACTGTAATAACCACAATAATACCAATATCTAACAAGTATTTAATACTTACCCCATTCCAGGTATATAACATTTTCACATTTAATTCTAACAATAGCACATAATTTAGGTCTTATTATTATTCCCATTTTGTAGGTCAGTAAATTGAGGTTAGGGCTTAATTAATCTGTCCAAGATTATACTCTAGTAAGGGGCAGAACTAGACAAACAAGTATGTTGAAATAAATCTGCTTCAACCCAAAATATGCTTTGAGAATGGGACATTCAATTCTGGTTGAGCAAATATTTTGATTAATAAAGAGGTATTCTAGATACGACATATGAATGAAAAGTCCTTCAAGAATGAAAACACTAAATGCTAGAAATACACTACACTTAATAGAAAATATCTTTGATGAATCAAGTTTTGAATGTAAGAATGTGCCGAGGTAGAAGTTATAAGAGAGTTTTGGTTCCTATTCCAGATAATAGTTTAGATTGTTTAGGAGAAATGATTGCTATGCTAAGAACTGAACAGGTGAGAAAATTGTTAGTTAAAAACACCAAGGTCATTTGTACCCTCTTACAAGTTTAAGTTGAAGGAAAGGCTAAGAATGACTATTTATGGAGCATCTACAACACGTCAGATACCATGCAAAGCCTACTGCTCACTTTGTTTCTAATTGTCCCATCAGCTCTCTGAAGTAGGCATCAGCATTACCACTCTGCAGATGAAGAAACTGAGGCTCAGGAATGGCCAATTACTTGCCCACATTTCCATTAGTCTGGGCTTCACAATCACGTCTCTCCCTCTAACTTTCTGGTGGAAGGCTTCCCATTGCACGTGGTTGGTTCAGAGGTCAGGTCAGAATCTCTTAACTTGTAATTTCAGAACAATTATTTCGTGTTTGAAATCACACACCTGTTCATTAGGCATTTCTTTCATAGTTCGCATTTCTGTGACTTGGTCGTTCAGCACCTCACAGTCTGAAGAAAAACTGTGTCTGTCTTATGTTTACTTTGACTGATAATCGTCTGTCTACCAAAGACTATTAAGGGAAATGGTTAACTTTGGATGCTTATTTATTTCTTCTGAAAAGCTTCTGAAGGGCTGCTTTGGACAGCAGGTATGTTAATTGTCAAATGTGTTTTCAAGGCATGAGCTGGAAATGAGAATGATGTCCTACTAGGTGATAAAATTATCTGTCACAGGCCCCAAAGGTGAATGTCAAGTTCTGAAACATTGGGGAGCGGCTGATGAAAGAAGTGGGTAGCAGACATGGCAGATCAGTGTTTTCTAGTTCTGAATGTTTTAGGGCACAGTGTTTTTGTTGGTCCTCGTGAACAAAATACGTAAGACAAAAGCAACTTTGCCTTGCAATGGGTGGCTCAAGGCTTCAAAATCAGAAGCCCAACCCTGTCTTATAACAGGTAGCTGGTCTCTCTGTGACTTCTTTTAACTTCTCCAGTTGAATCCATTTTGATAATGTCCCTGTGTAAACTTCCTAAATTCCATGACCACGAGCAAGCTACTTCACGCCCAGGCTCCCAACTAGCTCTTTAACCCATCCCTGTCATTTTCCTCCTTTTGCTCTGATCTTTCCCTGAGTCACCATGAACTTCCAGTTCTCAAAATGGACTTGACCTTCCCTCTCTTCTCTATGTCCTTGGACCTTGGGACACTCTTTGTTCTCTCCTCTGCCAGGTGAAGTTTTACTTATCCGTTAGGCCTCGGCTCAAATGTCATTTCCTTCATGGCCTCCCAGATAAGGCTGGGTCTCTGTGGCTAGGGTCCCATTGCATCAGCTACTTCTTTCTCTGAATAACTGCCACACTTGTGAATTACTTGGTGAGCATATATCTCCCTCATAGGAATACACACTAAGTGAGATCGTTCCTCTTATTTATTGCTCAGCCCCCAGTGCATAGCACATAATAGGTGCTCAATAAACTCATGTTGAATGAAGGACAAATATGAAACTGAAGATTATTTGGAGAGCACAAAGGAACTGGGGGATTTTGAATGTCTATTCCTTCGGTGTTATTGCAAAACGGATTGACTGGTAAGTAAATTATTTATAAAATAGTTTTGCTGTTAATTGCTAAAAAATGATGACTCTTTCCCTTAGGAATGATATCAGTTAGTAGATGGCTCCTGGAAGAGTTATTAATTGACTTCATTTATGGGTTTCTATGCCTCTAGGGAATAAAATTCTGGCAATAACAAAGGAATAAATCTAAGGTAGAGTCTCAATAGCTGGGTGACTTTGGAAACTTTCTCAACTTCCTTATCTGTAAAATGGGGATAATAATGTACCTATTGCATAGGGTGATTGTGAGGCTCAGATGCGAAAGTGCATGTAGTCAGTTAGCTCAGTGTCTGTCACATAGTATGTGGCCAATAAGCGTCAGCTACTACTACCCCGGTTGGCACCTCCACTCGGAAATGTACAAACCAACTGACTTGAATCACGTGAATTCAGCACCTGGTCACTTGATGATGTTACCCTCTGAGGATGGCCCAACACCTCTCTGTCTGCACCATCATCACCAGCCCCCTCTGTAAAAAGCCATCTCTCCAGTGCTGCAGGGCATTCCCTGAAGCCAAAGCAAAAATGGAATGCCATCAGAGATGACAGCAACAAACTATTGTGAACACGCACCCCACTCTAACATCTGAACTGCTTCCCACCCAAAATGTTCTGTGGACAGAAGTGAACTTCCTCGCTCCAGTTCTGCCTTTCAACCAAGGTGGGATGACATGGAGAGCTCTGCACGAAAGCAGCCTGAGCTGCTGGTTCAGCTATGCTAACACCAGCCCTGGCCGGGGAATCCTAGTAAGAAGAAGCATGGCGACTTTGTTTCATTTGTAGGTGGCAAAACAATTTCATTTTGCTGGCAAAACAAAAGCAACGTGAATGAGGGTAAATTGAGACCTAGGAGATTGGACAACACAATAGGGTTTGGGCCCCTGACAACCCTAAAATGGACTTTATCGTCACTGTCCTGAGGGGCTTCCAAGTTATACCGTGACTATCTCAAGTGGATTTGGTTGATGGGGGTCCTGGGTGAATTCTAGGGGGCTAGAGAGGATTTGATGTAATTGTTCAGGCACCAGGGGTGGGGGTCTCCTCCTACATCTTCACTCCTCCTTGGAGACTCCAGAGGGTGGACACTGGTGGAGCTGAAGCGCTTAACCTCTGTGAGCCTCAGTTTCATCATTTGCAGAAGAGTGTTCTTGGAATGGCATTGTTCAGAGGATTTACCGAGAACAATCTATTTAAAGCACCTACTTAGCCCTGTGCCAGGCACTTAGCAAGTGCTTAACGAATAGGAGCTGAAGCTCGCGGAGCTATTTTAGACTTCGGAATTCATGTAACTGGCGTCGTAGTACACTGAAGGGAATTAAAAGCCAAGGTGTGGTCTTGTGTTCCAGGTCATAGCTCCTTGGTGAGGGCAGAGCAGGGGTCCAATCCCAGGTCTCCCCACTCCCGGCTGTCTGTCTTGCTGTACCCCTCTGACTCTCGGGACTCATTTAGCTTAGCTTAGCTCCTCAGGACATCACCGTTCTTGAGCCTTCCACCTTTGCCCCCTCCAATCAAGTGTCCAATTCCAACATCTACTCAATCCCTAAATCCTGTTCACATTATCTCGAAAATATCCAGCAAAAATTCCCCATGCTTTTCTGCCTCATGGCCGTGGTAGTTGTTCCGTCCAGAAGATTCTCCCCTCCTCTTTACCCATGGTTGGCCCCTGTAAGTTTCAGCTCACATGTCTCCTCAGAGAAACCATCTTAGCTGAAGTAATGCCATTCCGTTTTCTCTCTCTCTGTCTCTCTCTCTTTTTCTCTCTCTCTCTTTATCTCTCCAGTTTGTGGCCTGTACAGAACTCTCCCTACCCTATAATTTTCTTTCCGATTTTATTGTCTGTCTCCTTTCCTAACTATAAGCCCCAAAGGACACAGGACACGTGTCCCTAGTACCTAGCACAACACATGACACATAGGTGCTCAGTAAATATATGTTGGTAGGTGAATAAATGAATGAATGAGTTCCAGAACCAGCATAGCTGTTAACACCTGGATAGAACCAAGGAAAGGGTTTTTAACCTTCTGTCAGAGGGACCTGGACACCTGTTTGTCCCCCTTCTTGGCCTCCTAAAAGAACAGCATGAAGCTACCTACAAATAGGGGCTCTTGTAAGCAGGCAACCCACACAAAAGCACATCTTGCAGGCAGGGGAAATGGGCGGATAGTTGCTAATTGCGACTTCCAACTGGGCTGATCTTTCCAAAGTTCCAAAGGCGCCTGCCTCCATAAATCCCAGGCTGCTATTGCTGCTGAAACTGGGGAGGGAGGAGAGGAGGGGTGCGCTTGGGCGCCTCTCGGGCTGGCACGAAGAAGCCACATCTCATCCTCCCTCCTCCCCCCAGCTCCTCTCCAAGAGAGGAAGCAATGCAGATGGAGACGAGAAATAAATATTCCTGCCTGCTCGGTGCCACTGCAGACGTTTTCCAAAATGTCTGGCTTGGACCATGAAATCAAGCCCACCCAGGAAAGGAGGCGCTCAGCGGGAGAAAGAGGGGGAAAGGGTGGCATATTTGTCGATACTTGTCAGCTTTCTGGGGGGCAGAGCACATGGCTCATCCTTGGCAGCCCTGCTGAGGTGGGGACGTGGTAAGTGCACAGTAATACTTGAAGCATTGACTCAGAAATGGGAGCGGAATTATGGCAATCCTGCCAGGATGTCAGCACTCTCTCTATGCCTTTGTCCAGGGTCCTAGGACTCACATCTGGTTCTCTCATCATTGATTTCAAGGCTTTTCCCACAATACCTGCTGCCTCTGCTCAATCCCTCACCTCCACTCCACTCCACTCCACAGGAATGAGCACAGCTGGGCTACAGGAAGTTTTCAGAAGCCCTTTGAAATTTGGGCAGGAGCTCAGAATCCACGTGTGGAGATATTCCTGCCACCTCTAAGCACAGCTCGCGGTCTTCAACACCGAATACCAGCAGGAGATGAGAACACAGGCTGCAAATGATAAGTGGGTACTTCTGGCCTGGGGGTGGCCAAGTATGTGGGAGAAGTGTCACTAAGGAAGGGAAGTTACAGGCCCAGCAACAGAACACTGAAGCGTTCTGCAGTGGCGGGGATTTCACTAGGCATGCTGTGTGGCTGCAAAATGTCTCAGGAAAGGGAGATGAGAGCATGAGAATTTCAGCTTGAAAACTCTTGCACAGGCTATGCTAGGTCTTCTTTGTTTCAAACGTTCCTGTGAGAATCTTCCTGATACCATGTCCTTGAGATTGCTGCCACTAGACCATCTTGCATGAGTCCTCTTGGTAAATCAGTAATTAGGTGCCCCCCTTGGTAGATTGCATTCTGCTCAGTAAATTGCAGAGGAGCTTTGGTGGTTTTCACTGGTTTCAGTCCAGTGCAGTAAAAACCATTGCTCAAAATGAAAACTCAAAGAAAGTGATATCTTTTGTGGGTGTCAGGGGACCGTTTTCCAGAAATATTGCATTTAATTCTGCCTCTTTCCATCATTTCCATGACTTCACTGAGGAATGAAAGATTATCTAATATTTCCCACTCGTGTGCCCATCTGCCTCCTAGTACCAGGCAAGTGCCAGCTAAATCCCACTCTCTTCAGGAAGCGGTTCAGTGGTGGAGGGAAGCTGGCAGAAAACCTGGGTTGCTATCCCCACTCTGCCCATTGCTGTATGACCTTAGACAAATTGCTCCTCCTGTTTGGGCCTTGGTTTTTTTTGTTTGTCAAAGGATAGGTTAGCTTGACTAGGTTTCCTTTCAGCTATGACACATGAGTGGTTCTACAGAGTGAAATCAGACAGAATTCCTGTCGTCACCATCGTATTCCCATCCCACCTTCACCAATAAATTCTAGGGATTGAGGTCGTCACACTTTGTGAGATTGAGTTCAATCCTCATACTATACATATAGGTCAGAACTACATATCAAAACAAGCTGGGCATAAAGATACATGGATGCTACCTAGAATTGTTTTAAATATTTTCTGTCTACATTTCCCTCAATTCCTGGGAAATCTAATGTATGGGTTAGGGAAAGACCAAAGTTGGGCACGTTTGGAAAGAACTTGTGTGCATGTATGTCTTCAGTGTATAATAATCACATTAGATATTTTTCATTAATAATAGCTGCCATTTATTGAGGCCTATTATGTGCTAGGACTATGCTAAGCTCTTTTACTTACAATGTTATCCCCACAACAGCTCATTAAGAAAGACATTATTTATTCTCCATTCCCATACCACATTGGTGGTTGACCGCAATACACACACACAGACACACACACACACAAACAGCAAAATGACATAACAGCACACCTCCCTAAAATCAAAATCAAAACTAACACAAAACTCAGAGAGGATGAGACACCTACTCAAGATCATACAGCTGGTTAATATGGGCAATGAGACCTGAACCTGATTTTGTTGGATTCCAAAGATGATGATATACTATGCCCTTCCCTGTGCTGGGCCTTGTCTTGGCATTCAATGCCCTTCTAGAAATTCTTCACACACTAAGGCTATTGTCCTAAATTGATTGCCCTTCCTATGGCGTGGTCAGAGGACAACAGCTGGTCTCAGAGCCAGCAAGAATCTTGCCAACAGAAACGGCAAGAAAGCATTCTGCTGCAGCACCTGCCTAGCACAGGAAGGGTGGGAGAACTGGGGCCCTGAAGCAGTCCATGTACCGTGACCATCTCCATTGATCCTTTACCCACAGAGCTTTACGCTGGCCTTCTGCCCACCACCGTCTATGGCCTTGCCCAATTCTCGTACAGAATCAGAGGCTCTTGGCCTCTGTACAGACTCGATCACCTGCACCAGAGGTGGCAACCTCAAGTGTCCCCAAGCCCAGGTAGGTCTGTGAATGAGCGAAACGGCCAGGAGGGTGCCACAAGAAACTGGCTAACACATGTATGGACTGTGGCGACCACCCTGACTGAGCCCCAGCGGACTCTTTCAATGCACATATGCAGGCTGCTGACCATCCACTTTATAAAGAAAGCCCTGAATTCCAGAGTTCTCTGGGAATTCTCCTGATTTTTAAAGGTGGACAACTCATTCAGTTAAGAAAAGTATACCCGACACAGCAAGGACCAAATAAAACGTATTTTCAACCTCTACCTGACTTGTAGGTCTCCATTTGCAACCTCCAAAATTAATTTTTATCATTTACAGATGAAAAAATGGTAGCTCAGAAACAGTAAGTGATTTGCCCAAGATCGCTAGGGTGGGCTCAAGCCGGTAACTCTCTTTGGATACAAACATAGAGAGACATACATGCTTCTGTGTACATACCAATATAGAGCCACATATTGCATATGAAATGAAATAGAAATGGTTTTGTGTTACCTGCTGTTATGAAATGTCCTGCTTATTTTCCTAGCGTTACCACTATACATTGGTAGTTGACTGCAGTTAGCATACATACACAAATCAAAACCAAAATGACATGACAGCACCCCTCCCCTCTGCCAGCTCCCTGACATTTATCAGGTCACTTTAGTATCCATTTGAATGATTCCATATTTCCTTCACAAAAATAACAATGTAAAGCTCTTTACTTACGGTAAAGGACAAAAAAGAAGAAAACAAAGTCCCTTCGTCATATCTGGATAATTTTGCCAGGACTCCTTCCAAGATAGTAACAAACTAGTAAAACAGCACAAAAGAAAAAGAATTATTATTTCAAACTAGAGTTGTTCACAATAAAAAGCAACATTTCCTGACCACATGGAGACTAGTATGGAGCTCCTTGCTCACTTTGCACTCTTTGATTTCAGCCTTTGGGGAAAGGAATAGACTGCCTTTACATAGAAATATTTGACTTATCCGGCTTTCTCTTCATTATTATGTGATTGCAAATAGAGAGTGTTAACGAAGTACAAAGTGACAAAATATTATTGAGTTGCATATAGCATGCGATAATATTAAATGCACTTTTCAAAATCCAAAACTGCGCAAAGCCGTTTTTACGTTACATATTAGCACTACATTTAATCCAATCTATTTTTATTTGTATTTTATCAGTAATTTGGGGAAAACAGAAGTTTAGCACTGGCAAATATAAATGTCTTCCCATTCAACATTACTTAGTTAAAATTCTATAATTCATGAGGGTGACTGAAATAGCTTTATCTGACTTTTATGTTTTATTATGACTCTCACTGCATGTGAAACTAGAGAAAAGGGGGTTTTCACGATGGCAGAATTCCTTATTACCGTTTAACTTTTCTGCATTTAAAAATTGAACTTTGTCAGTGCTGAAAACAAAACATTTTCTGCATAGCCTAATGCAATGTTGGGGGACCAATTCTTATTAAGGTAACATATGCCACTTCATCAATTCGTCTTCACAGGCTCACAATCATCAGAAAAGTCATTCGGAGCTGAGGCTGGGTGACGTACAATCTTGTTTCCTGAGAAATGTGAGTATCCAGCTTAACTTTTTAACGTGTTACATTTTAATGGAAATGCAGACATAACAAAGCAATGTTCACAATGAAACATTTCACCTAAAGTTGAAGGTTACCTTTGCAACCAAGAGTGTTATCATTTCTTTAACAGTTTCTTCAATCAGTTCGTCTATTTTTGAATGGTATTGATGCTAAAGAACACAGAAAGACAAATATTAGCATGTTTGGGAGGTGATGGCATTGCATTCGTCAGTAATTTTTAGACAACATAATTTATAAATAAAGCCTGGACTGCACATCCAGTTTATTTCCACAGTCCCAGAGCAGCTATAAGATTCTTACTCCAGGTCTTTGATGAAGAGAGATCCGAAGCTCTTAAAAAAACTACCAGGCATATTGTTCCTCACCCAAGCCTTCTGATGGCTTTGATATATGTAGACAGACACACATTTACAAATTGCTTGCATGGGTGGCTTAACGGCCTAGCAGTGTGCTGACCTGGGCTTTACAAAGCAAAACACCACAATCATTTAATACAGGGTATGGGGATGAAAAATTACCTTTGGAAAACTGGCGGGAGATGTAGCTTAGAGAGTAGAATCCTTCCAAATGGAATTTGACCAACACACTCTGAATGGTTTTGCAAAAAACTGTTCTAAGACCTTCGGATATTTGGGGGTTATGCCTTAGAGCCTCCCAGTTCTATCTCAAGATATTGACTCCGTGCTGAGGCCAAGTGTCTCTTTCTGAATCCTTGTGGCTGCCGCTCATTTTCTCCATTCGTTGATAAGCAGACCCTGGTTTAGAGCCTCGACTGAGACTGCTGCTAAGTTTTTCAGTTTCTCTAATTGCTGCTGCCGGTTATTAATTTAAATAGTAATGCGAAAACAAACCCCCACATAAACAAAAATCTGCTGTGAATGCCAGGAAAAAAGAAAAAGGGATTTCAACAGAAAATATTGTGTGCCAGCTCCTTGACATTTATTAAGATCATTTTAGTATCCATTTGAATGATTCCATGTTTCCTTAATAAAAAAATACCAATGCAAAACATTGCTATTTGGAAAGGAGAATTCACTTACCCACTCTTTAGCAAACTTTCAGAAGGATGATTAATTAGAAATAGAAAAAAAAAAAAGGAACAGTGCAAATAAAAATTAGGATGAAAGGATACATGAGAAAATAAAAATTAAGCAAACCACTCAGAAAGCTATGAAAACACACAGAAATAATAAGCCATAGTAATATGGTTTGATATTCTGATAACCAGCAATCAAAGTTACTGAAAGTGAGGAAATGAATTAGATTAATTAGATTAATTCATTTAACGTCATAGGGGAATTTTGTTTTCAATTGGAAGACCTACATGAAGTCCTAGCACAGAGTTGGTGAGTTATGTTGTCTAAGAAAATATAGTTTGGTTTCTTCATCTGTCCATAAAAATACAGATAATAGTAGCACCCAGGACAAGTGGTGGAGGAGGGGAAGCCAGTAAAAATTATTGATTTTGGAAAGAGAATGACACAAACACAGTATAAAGATATTTAGCAGGTCTATTGTTGTTATTATTAATATTACTATTATTATTAATGTTCAAAAACGAGGGCCAAGTCTTTTCTTGGCAATCCTTCTCTCAGACTCATAGACCTATTTTGAAGATCAAGTGAAGGTCTTGATATGAAAACATTTTGTCAACTTATAATTGCAATTCCAATATTATTTGTGCAATTTCCTAAAGTAGAAGGGTAGGGAGAGATGGTCTTATTGTTCTGTCATCTCAGTTTATTTTCCTTTTAGTTGATTAGGGAAAAAACAAGAAAGCAAACAGCCCATCTTGTATAGTTCTGATAAACAGAGCCCACATTGGCTCTATTGCCAAGTTCACAAAAGGATTTACTCGTCAATGGCATAAACCTGAAGCTAAATGCAAAAACTATCTGCCGAGTTCTGTGCTAGAAACACAAAAAAAGATGTCAGAGCAAAGGAATTCAGGAATATTGACAGGGCTCCAAATTCATTTTTAGGTCTGGAGATAAGATCCAGAGTCACATGCTTACTTTCCTTCCTCATGTGACTGTCTCCCTCTGCTAGATTTTCTTTAGATTGCTATAAATGATTCACATGTATTAAATTAATTATGAGATTTAACTAACTCAGAAAAGCCAGCTGCCAGCAAAATAGTACAATATGAACTATTAAGTGAGGGGCTTCTAACCAAGCAAAGACCATCAGTGACAGCAGAAATGTTCTCTTGAAAACGTTGGCTGAAACGGCCAACCGAGCCAAGAGCAAGTGTTCTGTATGCATCAGGTAAGAAAGATTTGGACAAGATTTGGTCTGAGGAGTTAAGAATGTCATTCTTTCTCAAAAGACAGACAAGCCTTCTCTTCAGAAGTGGGGGAACCTCATACCTTTTTATCTTCTAAGGAACCCAAACTAAAGTATATGGAGAGACGGTGGTTTATGGGAACCTCTTCTCACTTTCAATTTTTCCCTGACAGACTTGACCCTGACGTCTCTCCAGATACTCTCACTGTCTCTTCCCTTCACTCTATGAATATTTTGATCTCCACATTTCTTTTATTCTGCTGGTGAAAAAAAGTGTTTTGATATGATTATTCTGCCTCTTACTTCCAGAGGAAACTTGAGCATGTCAATCTCTGTTTGGTCTATTGCCTCATCTCTTCAATGGGGCTAGAACGATCCCTGTTGTGAACATAGAAATCATATTCACCTAACAAAGTAATGACACAATGCATGGAAACATGGTTTAGAAACTTAGAAATGCTATACGACAGAATCACTACTACTATAACGAATGAGTAACATGGTGGTTACATGTGTGTATACATTTCTCTAAAATCTGTACTTTATTGTATGTAAATCATAATTTCAATGAAATAAAACTTACTTTAGGAGAGATAGTAGGGCAGGGTAATATCTACTCTGCTTTACTACTGTCATGTAGTAAAGGGGTATGTATCAAAGCAAACCCGATTCCTATACAAGTAATTACAAAATATATGGATTCATTTTAGCAGATTCTTATGAGACTCCAGTAACTTACTTTTCTAGAGCAATAGTGAGTACTTTGCTCTTTCTTGGGAGATAAATGGTTCTATGCAGATGTGGAGCTCCATGAAGGGGTGTATATACTACTGGAACGTCTATCAATTAACATCCCCCAACAAGATTATCTTGTCACAAAATTTCCTGCAATGGGATAAACTATTCAATTATTTCTGCATCCCAATATAAGTACAAAGAGGGATCTTTCCTATTTTTTGCATTTTCATCCATCCCTTCTGTTCGCCTTCTTGGATTTGAATAATTAATTAATAATAATAATAATATTCCTAAATTATATTTTGGGGCACTAGGTCATGATAATAGCAAGGGAACTAATCCGTGACAAGGGCATGGGAAGTCTGAAGAGTTTACTTTTGCTTCTGAAGAGCTAAGTTGCTGCAAATTCACAATCACTTTGTGAAAATCATTCCACTTGACTTCCTGTGCTGCACATTTTGCCTTGTCATGGAACAGATTGTGTGTATGTTGTCTTTCTGTTAAGACCATCTGACCTTGGAAATGAGATGAAAACACACTAGACCAAGTGAGAAACTATTTAATACACAATTTCCTCTCTATTGGTGCTTCACAAATTTTAATGAAAAAATAAATATTTAAGATGGAAAAGTATGGTTAACAAATGTTTCAACAGCTGCCTTTCGATGATACTTTACCCCAGTGATGAAATTCAGGAACTGGTCTTAAAATTGGAGACTATTGTATCACCTGGCCAATATCTAGTCTAAAACACCTTCAAGGTGTTGGAATTCAGGTGGAAGCAGGTATTACCACAGTAACTAGATGTATAATATGAGCTTAATATCAAATACTCACGAAGGAAAAACTACAAAATAAATATTAGACTTCTATCTATTCTTTGAATTTTAGGATATTTCTAGTCATCCTTAGTCACTATTTTAGTGATTCAGTTTTACTTTGAAGGTGAATATTCCCATTCTACAATGTGAGAAGAGTTATTAAGAGAGTATTTACATGAGACTTCCCATTGAAATTACAGAGCAAGGTCCCTCAGAGAAGTAGTTATTTTTCATTATATATCTCCAGCTGGGTCTTTAGTTTGGCCTAATAAAGTTCACAGGTCCCCTGAAATTGTATAGTAAAATTGTGTGAAAATATTTTTTCCTGGGAAATGGCTCCATAAATTTCATCAGATTTTCAGTTGGAGTCTATGACAACAACCCCATCCCCCCGCCACGCAATACATACTACTCTCCCGAAACCCCAATTCACAAAGACAAAAGTTAAGATCAGAGTGACTTGGTTTGTTTGGAAAAATTATTTAGCTGTCTGACGAGGTATATCGGAGTTCTTTAAATATTTGAGTCAATCTCAAGAGGGGCATTAAAAGCTGTTGATAGGAAAAGGAGGTCAGTTTTAGCATACCAACTCTTCTTCACCCTGGAATGGTGTTATTCTGGTGAAACTCAGTTAAAATGGACATCTCAGAAAGCTCCAAGGGATAATAGATAAAGTGGACTTCATAAAACATAAGTAAACTTTTGTGCTTTAAAGAATTAGTACCAAAAAAGTGAAAAAGACAACCTGTGGAATGTGAGGAAATAGTTGCAAGTCATATATATAACAATGGTCTATTACCCAGATTATATAAAGAATCTTATACTAAATAATAAAGGGACAACCCAATTTTAAAAATGAGCCAAGAATTTGAATAGACAATTTTTCAAAGAATATATACAAATGGTCACAAAGCACATGAAAAGATGGCCAACATCGCTGCAAATCAAAACCACAACGAGATCCCACTAGGATGACTATAATTTTAAAAAGACAGATAATAAGAGTTGGCTAAGATGTGTAGAAATAGGATTTCTCAGACATTGGTAATGGGAATATAAAATACTGCAGCCACTTCAAAAAACAGTTTGGCAGTTCCTCAAAAGGTTATATATAGAGTGACAGCATGACCCAGCAATTTCACTCCTAGGTGAGTTGACATCCAAGAGAATTGAAAGCATAGGTCCACATGAAAACTTGTACATGAATGTTCACGGCAGCATTATTAATAGTAGCTAAAAAGTGGAAACCACTCAAATGTCCATTAACTGATGAAGTGAGAAAATGTGGCATATACACGTAATAGAATATTATTTAGCTATAAAAAGGAATGAAGTACTAATACATGCAACAACATGGAAGAACCTTGAACATATTACAGGCGTGAAAGAAACAAGTCACATAAGGCCACATATTACGTGGTATATTCCATGTATATGAAATGCTCAAATAGGGAAGTCCTTAGAAACAGAAAGTAGAGTAGTAGCTACCTGGGGCGGGGGAGGGTGGGTTGGAGAATTACTACTAATGTGTCGAGGTTTCCCTTCAGGGTGATAACAAATGACCTATAATTGATTGTAATGATGGTTGTACAATTTTGTGAATATACGAAAAACTACTGAATTGTATTCTTTAAAAGAGTGAGTGTTACGGTATGTGAATTATATCTCAATTAAAAACAAAAAACAAGCTCCAAGGGGAGAAAAATTCAGGAGGGATAGGATTCTGAAAATCACCCAACACTCTTAGAGATCCCTCAAAATAGGTTTTTTTTAAAAGTGGGCTCTGTAAGTCAAAGAAATTGCTCAGAATCCCCCAGAGTAGTGTGGATGGGCAGATAATGGGCAGTGTAGAAATGCAGAGGTGGAGGGAAACATGGTAGCCTTGCTCTGGGCTCCCTTTCCTTGGTCCCCTGTCTCCCACTTCATCCACAGCAGTTCTAATTGTATCTGTTTCACACTCTGGCCTTGGTACCTTCTGAAAATCTGATTGATTCTCTAGCTAAATACAGCCTGAATAAAACTAGAATAGTGCTATCATTTTACAGATGAAGAAACTAAGGTCCAAAAAGGCTGAGTGACTTGACCAGCTCCAGTTTGCAGCACAGCCAGGGCTTGATGGCCAACCTAAGCCTTCCTCCGGAGGCTGTCCTGTGCTGGAGCACTTCTCCTTAACTCATGTTTGATACGGAGTCTCCAGACCAGTGGGTCTCAAAGTGTGGTCTCCAGAGCAGCCAGCAGCATCAGGACCACCAGGGAACTTGTCAGAGTGGCAGATTCTTGGACCATACCCCAGACCTATCAGAAACTCTTGGGGTGAGACCCATGAAACTGGGTTTTAAGGAGCTCTCTAGATAAGTCTGATGCACACTGAAATCTGAGAACCACTGCTCCAGATCATTCACAGGCAGCAAATGCATCCAGGGAAGAAAACCCCTTGCGTTTGACCCCAGTGCCTAGAACATAAACCTCAGGGAAAGTTCCCCAACAAGAAAATCAGTCAGGAGCGGAGGCTCATCGGTTGTGGTTGAGGAAGCTAATTTGAAGGGGAAAGAAGGTTTAAGATGGTCTTGCCAGGGAGGGAATACAACCAACCCACATGTAAAAATGGAAGGTGCTGAAAGAGAAAATAAATAACGAAGAAGGAACAAATATAATTTAGTAAAATTAAATTATACTGAGCATGTAGGGCTGGTATCGAAAGATCTGATTTGGGAGCAATTTATGCCAATTGGCAACAACATGAGAGTTGCCAGAAATGTTTCTGAATTAATTCTAAATTGGTATATGAATATCTAGCTGGCTTAAGGCCATCAGAGAAAAATGATCATGATAGTCTTTAATCAAGCCCACGTTGCTGTTTCTTTCTTCTTTACATTTTAAATACCACTTTGGAATTGGAAACTTAGCAAAGGACTAAACTTTTGGTCAGGGAAGATTCATACTCAAGTCAATCTAAGGAAAATTAAAGTCTGCGATTTCTTGGAAATTCAGAACCTGCTGCTGGGGACTGAGTAGCAAGGGGAATCTAACATTATATATCCTGAGAGATACCTTGATGTAAAAATGAGAGCTCTGCTGCTGTCCAGATGTTCTAAGTGATAAAATGTACTTCAAATGTGAAAATGACTTGCATTCTGGCAAACAGATTTGCTGGAGACACCCGCCTAATAAATAAGATCATCAGACATCATTTGACTTAAAGGAACTTTATGGCCACCATGACTCCAGCCAGGAATCATTCCCAAGTGAGTGGCACACTCATCAGCCCATGCTTTAGACATTTACTTAACAAACAGACACCAAACATTCATCTCTGGCTTAATCCACACAATGTTAAGAATATATTTCTGAAACGAGCAGACTAGTGTAGATGGAAGGAATTTGTGAAGTTTTCTCCTACATGATCGATGGCGGCGGGGGGAGGGGGGAATCTGTATTTTTTTTTTTTTTTTTTACCTCTTGGCCCATTTCCATGCTGCAAAGTTTTGTTGATTGAGCTTTGGCATCAACCATAACATTAAACATGGTGCATATTGACTGTGGGACTCGAAAATCTGTTGATCGACTGGTTTTTTGCAGCTTAACTTCAAATGCAATCCTGGTTCTATTAAAACAAAGTAGGAAAAGACCAATTCAGCATTCAGATGGCAGCAGGTGGAGGAGACATTTTGTGAGCGGTCAGTGAAAAAGAAAATTGAAGGCTGTAATCAGTTTCATTCGACAATGACTTCACATGTGTTCTTTTAAAAATGATTTTTCCAACTAAGGAAGGCCTATTCAGGGAGACAGCCACGTAAACCCTTCCTTTCTCGGCAACACACAGAACACCTGTAGCTCGGCGTATTTCTGTCTATAGTTTACGTGCTATGGAGAACCCTAATTGCAGGAGAATGAATGAATTAACAAAAACCCAATTACAGCATTATAGCATATGTAAGTTCTCTCACATTGGCAACTGCTTACCTTGAATCACTTCATTAAGAAAACAAAAAACAAAAAAGCAGCTTCCAATCTTCAAAATCTCATGGTGGGGAAAAATCTTAAATGACATTTATTGTTTTTTTTCTTTCTTTCTGGTTTTGAAAGAGACTGAAGTTAAAAAAATCTAACAAGCTTATTATATTGCTTTAAAGACTAAAAAAATAAGATGGCTACCTTTGGGGAGGAGAGTGAAATTAAGAGAAGTGGTAATGGGGGACTTCCACTATATTTCTTTGTTTTGCAATGTCAATGTATTATTTTGCAATAAGAGTACATTAGTTCCACATGTAAAAATGTCCATAATATACTTATCAATTCAAGAATTGTGTAATGGTAGAAACTTAATGTGACATAATTTTGTGACACGTCAAATTATGATCCCAGCAATGTGTGAACCGTTTGTGGGAAAAACCCAGTCTGACATGGCCAGCTGGTAATACAGGTGTTAGATCTAGTGCTTGATATCAGCATTGTAAAGGGGACTAGTAACATTTTAAAAGATTTCAGAGAAGTGGGTCACATCATCACACGTCTTTAAGGAAAAGCACCTGGTTAGTGAGTGGTTTTATTAAAGGTCCTTTCGTCCAATGCATCTTTTCAGCATTGTTCACTGTCAGGTTCTGGAGATCATGTAGCCACCAGGAAAGCATCACTTTAAGAGGCATTTGTAGCAGTTTTCTAATAGTGCATAGGGGGACCACACAGTTAGTTAGCTCAGGAAAGGATGCCAGCTTGCTAACACACCCTGGGTGCATGCAGGGAAGCCAAGTATAATTTCTAAGGTTGGAAGCCCAGTTCTTAAGACAACAACTAAAAAACAAACAAACAAACAAAACTTTAAAACACTCCTATATATTATATGATCTCATTAAAGATAAATGTATCCTGGCTTCTAAAGCCTTGGTGCACTGAAGTAGCTTTCTAATCATGACGATCACTTTAAGCTATGCTGAAAATACATCATTTTCTGGGTTTGTGCAAAGGGGACCTGATGGGGTCTGAACTGGGCAGCTCCCGGTGCTGATCTTCTGAGGCTTGCAGGCCAGTTCTGGTCCAATTTGTGAAAGGGAAATGCTAAGTCACTCCCTTATAATGAAGTTATTTTCTATTGTTTTCACAAGAGACCTGTTCAAGCCCTTAGAGTGTGGGGCTGTGAGAAGAGGAAGCCAAATGCAAAATTAATATGACTCAGAGGGCTCTATGGGGCCAAAAAGCCCGGAATGGAGAGGTCACTCATTGAGTGACCCTCCTTGAGGGCCGAGTTAGGGTGCCTTGTTTGGTATGGAGTAGAGTACCTGATACAGACAGACTAGGACAAGAGGCTCCGTAAAGTCCATCAAATGAATGAGTTAAATTTCTTAGAAACTTGGAAATGAGGAGGGCTTGATTGACCTTTTGGAGTTGCATATTTACATCTATGAAGTCACATCTTTACTATGTTGTCCTTCTAGAACCACGGCCATTTATTCTGTCCCAAAGAGGAAAGCAAAGGCTCTGGGCTCCACTCATGTAGATTCGATGCGTTAACATATCCAAGGACTGCTTCATATTTTACTCTCTGACTCTGGAGGTCTGGGATGAAATTTCCACCTGTGTTTGCCCTTGTCTGTGTTTGTGCTATGTCTGGGGCCTCAGTGGAAAGGAACACCAGCACTAGGTGTATATGTACGTATGACCAACTTATGTTGACCAACTCTATTAATGAAAGGTTACTCAACAGCTACTATGTGCTCAGCATGATGCTGGGACCTGGAGAGGGTGAGGAGCTCAAAACCAACAGGACACACGCCCTGCCTCTGCGGCGCTCACCCTCTTTGAGGTGCCTGACTCATAAAGATACGTGGGAAGGGATAAAATAGAGCCACTATCTGCCTTTCACATATATGGCTTCCCTTTTTCTCCTAGCATCTTTCTATTATTTGTTTATTCCCTACTCAAACGACTGGCTTCTCGGAGAAGGGCATACATGTCTTTCTGTACAGTTACATGCACAGATCAAAGGCTAGTGAGTCTTAATTCTAATGCATTGCAGCCCCTAGTACAGATCAGGGAAGAACATTTTGCTGCAGGGAAACTCCCTGCAAGTTTGTATGAAATGGTTTGGCCATCAGACAAGAGTGGCTTTTCCTAAAATTGATACAGACTGTGTGGGGATGGTGCAATTCCAAAGCCTAAGGAAACATTTAGACCTTGGGTGTGAGAAATAGGCCTGCCTTTGATTCCAAGAGTGGGAAGAAAAGAGCAAAACACAAAGTGTGGATCAGCGGGACTTTAAGCCTCTCCAAGTACCGTCAAACACTGGCCAGACTCTCCATAGCCGTGGTCCCTTTCCCAATTCCTGCTGAGACACTCATCTACCTGGGCCTGTGTGGTTCTTCTGCCCTTTCGGTTTCCACTTTGGATGTTATTACTTCTCTTTTTCCAAAATACAAAATGATGAATTCAGAGTGCTCCCAGCCAAACCCATCCTCCATCTCCCACAACGGGTCCATCAGCTAAACTGTACAATATCTGGAGACCAACATCTGGAGTGGCCTATGCTACTTGTGGTCTTTTATTTTTATTTTTTGAATGAGGAAACATAATAGAACAGTTGTGAACTGGAAAAAGAACTTGGATGTGTGTCTGGGCATCGACAGGGTGATGAGAATGATGTCAAACATGGAGATACAGATACTCCATGAGGGAAAGGATGCAGTCTCTCATTCTTTACTGTATGCCAAGAACTTAGTGCTCTGCCTGGCATACAGGAGGAGCTCAATTTTTGTTGAATGGATGCATGGCATCCTCCTTTTCTTCCCCTTGCCTATAGAAGCGTCTACCGGGGAACTTCAAATTCAGCATTTCCACCTCAACCCTGTATCTCACAGTGACAAAGCAGGCAAAACGTCTCGTGCCCCCTTGTTCATATCTAGTTAGATCTGGGGCAAGACTAATAGTTGGCGCATAGTACAGGATCAGTTCACATGCACAGAAGGAACGACGCTGCCGGTCCTGCCCATGCTGCTGGAAGTCGTTAGGTTCCTGCTACCTGTACTGGGAGCGCAGGCTCTAGAGCTGTATGCGCTTCTTTTATTTCCATCAAGCTGTCCAGCCATGTATGCATTCCTACACTGAAAACACATTTATTAAGCAAATATTTTGTGCCAGACACTGCTAGATATCAGGGATACAGAGCTGAACAAGAACCGACATGGATCCTTTCCTCATGGAGCGAAGTGAAAAACACTGGCAGTCACATTGTCGGCTTTGGGACAGCTGTGGGGCAGGTGAACGGAAGCCAGACTTGGGTGGCCACCACTTCAGCTGACTTTGACAAGTGATCCCCTTCTCCAGAAACTCCACATTATGGCCTATTGAAAGAGGGGCCATCTATCCTGCCCCGAGTCAGTGTAAGTGGGAAAGGCATGCAGAGGCTGGCCAGACACCTGTGCTTACCTTTTGACACAGGATTCAATCATGTCACTTGCCATCAGCTTCAGCCGTTGTTCCAGGTGCTTTCCAAACTCTTCTTCGGGCCAGTGCAAGTCCCGAATGAAGGTCTGAAGGGCATCGAGTTTCCAGAACAGATCTTCAGAAGTGCCTGATCCATTACTGGCAGGATAAAAATTAGAAAACAAGAGTCACCCACTGGCCTGGGGTTCTTAAAAGCTAACACAAAGACAACCGGGGACTAGAAGGCTTAAGGCAAACAGTGGCTTCAACATACAAAACGACGCGTGTTGGCGGTGGACATGGGGGCAATCTCCACTGGCAGATTTTGAGTTTTACCATACATGACTTAGTCGGCTTTGTTCAGCCAATTATTTCAGACTAGTGAGAAGTCTGAGAAAGGTATTGCCCCATAACAGCCAGGAGAATGGTGTATGGTAAAAATCAGCCTTCTATTAATAACCACATTAACACATGTGATGATTCAGATGAAGGCCACGAACCAGAGGGAGAAGTAAGTCTCAACAAATAATAACTACATGGCAACATGCAGTTATTAAAATTCAGGGTTTCATGCATTTCCCCAGCTCCCCTCCAGAGCGGAGGCCTCTTGGAGATTGCACAAGACTTAGTTTTAAAAGGACAGTGCTAACAAAGTGGTGAGCGAGGACCTGCTTTCTCTATTGAAGAGCTGGAAAGAAATTGGGGTGACTCAAATTGAGACAAGTACACCTGGATACCTTGAATCCAAGACTCTTGTTCAGTTTGGTTATTATTCCAATTTTCATAGACCAGCCCGTTGCATAGGCAGCCCCAGGACGAGGTGAGTTGGGGGGGAGGTGAGTGGACAAGGGATATTTGCAAAGCTTTACGGCTCAAAACCTGAGCTTTTTTTTTTTTTTTTTTTTTTTAACCATTGCACCATCTTACCCAGTCCTCTGTACAGATGGAGAAATTGGTCTTGATTTCTTTCTGTACAATGACGTCTAAGAAACGTTTACCTGGGGCATCCACGGTAGGCCTGTGTGTGGGAAATGCTCCATTGCTCACCCTCTTGCCCTTCTCTGGCTGGCTTTCTCTTTTGTAACAATCCCATTTGGAGCTCTGAGGGGTGGCCACCTCCCACCCCCTTCCTCGCATACCACTAATGCTAACACAGTAATTTATAAAATGTCCAACACACCATGCATTACCACTTGTTCTGACATCGTCTATAGAAACAGATGAGAGTGGGTGTTTCTATTGTGACAGATGCCAGCTGCATTGAATTAATGCTTCAGAGAGAAATATAGCTAGTGCATAAATGCATACACAGCTACTGCGGGTTGGGGAAGGGGCAAACTCCCAACATGCCGAGAGGGAGCCTACGGCCTGGACCAACAGGGTAACGTTTTCAAGGACAGACCAGTCTGAGGTCAGTACGTAGATGTATCTGACACGAAGGAGCAGGTAACATGGAAACACGTCCTTAAAATGAAAGGTGGCAAAGGAGGAAACTGGAATTATGAAAAGATATAGAATCAGGCATTTCCTGGTTGGGTGATAGAGAATCTACGCCTTCTTTTCAGATACTGCTGTAAGCATTCAAAAGTGGGGGAATGCATCGTTTCTCCATGGAAGTTCAGCCTTCCCCCCTTCCCCATCCTATGCTTGGGAAAAAGAAACCCCAACTTTGTCTAGTCTAAACCCCGTTTTGGAACTGCATGGTTGTATGTTTTAAATCATTAAGTACATATGAATGCAATAATTGGTATTTATTACAACAACATTTTGACACCCATCTGGTTTCAGAGTTTCAAAAAATTCTTCTAGGGTTTTTTTTTTCGTTTTCTTTGAAGAGCTTATTATTAAGTTTTGACATGAGGAAAAGAATATTTTCTTTTTATTTTTAAGATAAACTGTTAATGTTAAGGCAATAGCACCAAGATTATTTTGATTGCTGAGCAGTTACCAAAATGTGTTCCCACTCATGCCTTAATTAATTGAACAGAGACCATTATCTGCTTTATTACAATGTCTTGATTCATATCTTTTCAAAAACAATGTCACAGAGCATGCACAGAAGAAGGTAAGAGAAGCTTTCAGATATTTATTTTTTAATTATTAACAGATAATACCTAATCTAACTTTTAATACAGTCATCTTAGCATGAATATGATTTATGTTTTCTTAGAAGAGTTTTCTTTCAGATAATAGATTTTTGGAGGTTTTCATTTGTCTTTAAAAGAGAATCAGACACATTGACCATATGATTTCATCGTGAATTTGTGAACAAACATAGGTTTTTAAAAATATCAGGCAGCTTTGGAGGAGCCAAGCAGAGAAGTCGTTTTAATGTCCTGTTCTCTACCTGGACTACTACAAAAATACAAATGTTGAGGGCCATCTTGACGAATGTGATTTCGAGATTTCAAAACATCACTGCCAGTTTCAGATCATTTTTTATTCCTTTGATAATAACACTTCCCTTTGAAAACGTGCCAATTTATTCTTTCAAGAAAAAGCTTATCTGGCCTATAATTAGCTGTGGTCTAAGAAAAGGATCAAAGGAGGGTACAGAATCGCTAAACCTTATTTCACTTATTAAATCATGCACGTGGTTCTAATTTTATTTCCCTGAGGTAGAATTTAGGGGTGCTGGATCTTCTTCTTGCTAAGGAAAAAAAAAAGAGAGGATTCATTTCCTAAACCAGAAGAAATGGCTACTCAACCTCCACTCCCCTAAACTCCTGGCATTGAAGGAGTGGCTTGGTCTCCAAAGAAAAAGAAACCCATGCATTTCTGGAATTTGTGTGGATGAATGTAAAGAATGATCCTACACTCTGACCACAGATGATATAGCTACCCCCAAAATGTAATTATTTCTTGTTTAAACCTTGCATTCTCAAGTTTAGAAATCTTGCTACCTAGATCTCAGTACTCTGTACTGTATTATGACCTTGGAAAGTATCTTTATATAACATTTGCATGACTAAGGCTTGATCCATTCAGAAATTTTCATTTAGCCCTGAACATACTGTTACGATATCCTGCCATTTGCTGACACCAGAAATATACTTTATGGTTTGACAGTCGCTAGGAATTTTTTATTTAAAAAGCAACAACAACAACAAAAATACCCTTAGCCTCTAGGTAGGTGCGCTTCCCTCTTAGATTTGGATCAGGCCAGAGATGACTGGCCAGCCCATCAAAGAGGTTCCCTGGACTCCTTTTGGATGAATAACTCCTAAAGTCATGCCACCTGCATTAAAGAAGAAAAACAAAACAAAACATGGGCAGAATCCTTTTGCAAAAGAATTCAGGAAGTGAAACATAGTCCTCAAACGTTCAGTGGGCGTAAGACAAATTGTTAGTGCTGTATATATAGCAAACGTCTTACAAACATGCCACATGCCAGAAATAAACAATATTGTCTCTGTATGATCAGCAAAATATGTCTAATTATCCCTCTCCATCTCTGTTATATAGGATGTATAGAAATAAACAATACATATCCATGCCAAGATCACTTAAATTTAAATTAGATCTAATGTGAACTGAATACACACTCAGCATCATATATAGCAGCCATCCATGACGGTGCCGAAAAAGTAGGCATTTGTGGGATGCCTAGAGGGATGTTAACTGGTAGATTTGGTACTTTGGGAAGGTTCACATTGGGTAGGTTCACATTGGGTAGGTTACTGGTTAAACTCCTGTGGAAGAAACAGACAGAAAGAAAAAATACCATCACGGTGACAATGCAGATGTGGCAGAAGCACACGACAGTTGTAAATAAATTGGCTAAGTCCACAGCAAGACCACAGCGAAAACTGAAGCGACACACTTCAGAAAGCAGCTTATGGATGGGGAGCTGGTGTGGCTCAATATCCAGAGAGAAATGACAAAAGTTAATGTAAAAAAATTAACCACAGAGTGACGAAGAAGCATGAACACTCATGGACACCTTCATGCAATGATCACATTACATAATGTAAATGCCTTTGCAAAGGGCCTTCAGCGTCTAAATCTGTTGCCGAGAGAATCTATAACATGAAGTTCGTGGAATTCCTAGTGGTGCTAGGGCTAGGGCTGCAGGCAAGTGGCTGGGGTTGACAGAAACGGTGGCGCTCTTTAATTTTCTTACTTTTATTTATAAATTATTTTTGATGGAGTCTCATTTCTTAAGTCAGATTTGAGATACATGATGTAACAGAAAATTCACTCAGTTGAATGCATACATAATGGTGGTGTACAGAAAAGAAATTCTTGTTTGGGAGACCACCTCAGGGATGCTGTGGATGCCTGGTCATGGCATTGTACACCAGAGGCTGGACATTAATGAATGCCAACTATAATTTTATGTGTATAATGTGATGGCTCGGTGTGAGGTCGGGGTGGTGGTGGATGGGGGAAGGGGGGTTCATGGTGTGAGGGATGTAAAAATAAAATAAAATAAAACTATAAAAAAAAAAGAAAAGAAAAGAAATTCTTTCCAACCGCTACCTCTGAAGACAGGTGGATGTGCAACGGGTGTCAGAGTTGACGGCGAAAATGAAAGAATTATATCAAGGAAATGACGAGCTTTGAATAATTTTATAGGACACTTAACGAAAATGGAAACTGCTCCTCCCAAACCAAGTCCAATTAAAAATTAAAATGGAAAAATGTTTGCATGTGCGTGCACATGTGCACGCACACATACACACACAGAAAAAAATCTCAAATTCACGTCTTATAGTAAATTCTTTGACTACAAGTAGGTTTAAAATGTGGCCTCATGTTATAGCAATTACCCATGAAAGTAAGATAGAGGCAGAAGAAAGGATGACAGGGTTTCTGGGGTGCTGGAAATGTGCAGTTTCCTGATCGGTGTGATTGTTATATGGGTGTATTCAGTTCGTGAAAATTAAAGCAGTGCATTTTTCTACAAAGAGTTAAAAATTAAGTTAAAAATTAATAAATTGTTTTAAAATGTGATGTCATAGAAGCTTCTTGTTTTTGAACAAAGATCGATCAACTGCTGTGATGAAAGATGGATGACTTCATGATTAATGGGAGAAAATGAAACAAAACAATAACCCCACCTCAAATCAACTACACGTCTTCTGAGAGACTGTGTCAAACTCTGCTCCACAAGCTGGCACCACGTATCTCTGTAGTGGCATTTTAAGGGTGTTCCATGCCGCCAAAGTCACTGGCACAGTAGAGCCCAGTGTAACTCTGCATCTGAGAGGAGCCCTCCTGTTTAAGTGGAGTTGACAGCACTTTGGCAAAGGAGTTGAGGCTTTCTTTTTGGAGCTTGCAGGAGAAGAGCAAGTTTTGCCAAAGCAGCTCTGCCCCGGGCAAGCTGTGTTTGACTAACAGAACTCTTGCAAGGCCTGGAGCTGCCTCTGGGTTCGCTCAGGGGGGCAAACCTTCGATAAGTCAGAAATTGTGGACCCTGGAGATAGTCTGGACATCTGTCTCCCTCTGAAACCACTTACCCTTTCACAATGACAATATAGCCCAGGCTTGTAGATGGAAAAACTTAGAAAGCAAAATTGTCAGCCTGTCACTCTCTTCCTTAAGGGACACAGGTGTCTCAAAAGTTTACACTTCACATTGTGGGAAAACCAATTATACTTCTCTACTTGGGACCAAAGGTTGCTCTTATGGGAATGGTCAAGAGAAGAGGCTAAATATGACTATTAAGTAGTGGGGAAAATGGAACTTTTCCTTCCATCTTTCTGTGTTTAACTGCGGAATTTGCCTTTGATTTCAATCCCTGGTGGTTCTCCCGTCTTAAACACTGCCATGTAACAAAACCGATTTCCACTGAGACATGTGTACGCCTATATAAGCAAATGTGATCATTAAATGACACACACACTGAATAATGATCAAGGAATTAGGAGATCTTTAGAGATGGCAGCCTGGAAAGTTAAAATGTCAATTCTGAGCAAATTAAAAGTAGCTAGGAATGAATAACACACAAATGTATGCAAAAGCAACTTAATTTAAACATATTAGTGGATGGTGGGTACACAAATTAGAAATGAGCTTCATTTTGCACACAAAAATTAAAAAATGCTTATATTAATCAAAACATATTGTATTTGTAAAATATGACATTTTGGCTGGACTACTGTACTGTACTTATATAGAAACATTTCTTTCATGTGACATATTATAATGCTCTCGTTTTAAAAAGCTGAAACATGTTTGGTATTCCTGCATTTAGCAAAATAGTATAGTGTATTACAAAGGTTACTAATATTTCCTTTGGATGTTAATCACTTATATTAATAATCAAAGAGGCAATTCCAAACATTATATTTCACTGATATACATGTGAAAGGGGAAGTTTTCTAGTAGCACTCAGGTCATATCAGCTTCTTGGGGCTGCTGATGGATGTAACAAATTATTATTTTACAGGGCTCTTTAGCAACTACCTAAAAACAAGTCTGTCATGCATCTCTGTGAGAATCATAATTGGATATCTCTGACTAGTATTAAGAAGTGTGAATTGCAATCCTAACAACTGATATATGTTAAGAATTAGACTCATTCATTTTGGGGATGCTGCTGAAAAAGGGTAGCGCCCATTTATATGAAAGGGCCCATCCCTGGAGCACTGGATTAAAAAACTCTGATCCACTTTCTCTCACATGGATGAAAGTTACAAGTGTGTGTGTGCCTCATCATTTCTACTGATGGAAATGACTAGAGGTAGAGTCGTTCCGTGCTTCCAGAATTAATTATCATCAAGATTGTGTCTCCATTGAGAGAGGATATGGTAAGGGTATTCTTTCAAAGACATCTTTAGATTTATGGACGGGGTTAGAGTTAAGATACAGAATGCCTTTTACTCTACGAGTCATTTCTTACATGAATATATGCAACACATCTCATCCAGTCTTGGTATTACGGACTCTGCAATCTCTCTCAGTGCTTATTCTTAGATCTGAGCCCTACTTTGGGGCACGGGCATTTTTTGACATCTTAGAGTTCAGAGCGGTGTTTATTAACCTTTTATTCTTTATCACAACCAGACTCCGCCCAACTGCCTTCCCCATGAAAATTTAATACCACCAACATACTGTATGTGTTTATGTACTGTATGCAGACCTGTGATATATGTGTATATATATATATCATATGTATGTATGTATGTATGTATGTATCTCCAAATTTCATCAGCTTTGAGAGCTGTAATGCCTCTGTTTAGAATGCATAACCTAGAGAATACAGTTTCAAACTTCATGGGATTTTAGAACATTTCAAATCCCAAACATCTCTCCAGCCTTATGGCTTGCCTCCTTCATCTTCCACGCTGGCTCAAAGCGAACACCCAGTTTCTGTTACATATCCTTCTTTCCCCCCTATTTCCACTTTTGTTTGTGCTCTTTCCCAGCACCCAGCGCCTTTTGAAATCTTAGTCTCCCAGTTGTTTCTTTCATGCCCCCTCAGCAGAAATCCATTCCCTTTTACTCTCTGCTCTCATATTCTTCCTTATGTTATCTGTACATTTGTACATTGGTGAATATTTAAAATCATGTTTCCTGTGTGCATGTTGCTCAGACCCAACTAAATTGAAATCCCTGATTGGGAATGTATCTTGTTCTTTTTCCCCTCCCCATAGTTTTCCTACTATATCCTTACAATTTTCAGTCTGTATGGGTTTCTTAATAAAGGTCAGTTAGTCAACAAATATTTCCTAAGCACCTGTTATGTCCCAGGCCTTTTTCTAGGTGCTAGGGAGGTAGTAGTGATCAAATGTGTATAGGGGGTGAATAAGAAAAGTCACATTTTCCAGAATGTTAGTGTTGGAACAGTCCTGGGTATTCAAAGTCCTTGTTTTGCAAAGGAGGATACTGAGCGTAAGAAAAGTCCTCTGATTTGCCCCAGTTCACTCAGCAAGTCAGGAGTTCTGACTCCATGTCTAGTACTTGCCTATTTCACACCAAGCCACCTACATATTGCTAAGGTGTCTCTGGTCTGGCAGTTTATTATCATCAAGATATTGGCATCTTTGAGAATCTGGAAAATGACATTATTTTAAAAATAACTTTCATGTGTATATCTCAGGCAGAGAGAGAGAGAGAGAAAGCATTCTGAGAAATGAGAAACCCAGATTTTTCAGTGCATCTATATCAAGAAGCAATGTTTAGTTTCATCATTTAGAGCCATCCTAACCTGACATGGCCACCATGAAACGTGGATTCCCTCTGCCTACAAGTGGAGATTGAGAGATGATCTGTCAAGGAAAGAGTAGTGTGAGGAGGGTACTAGACTTGGCAAGCTTTGGAGTAGACACTTTCGAAGTTTTCCACGATGACTTGACTAACAACAAGCCAACTCGAAAGAGCTGGTAGAAATTGTCCATCTGCTCGTTTGGACCCAAGGCGGATATTCAGGGTTGCTGGGATGGGTGTGAACGACCAGCTTCCCTGTGAGTGGTGGCCACATGATATTTCCTGATGGATACCCATCAGAGGGCGATGGGCTCCAGTCTGGGCTTGGCCTTCAGAGGCTGGCTGTCTTCAGCTGCGGTTGGAAGCTATGCGATAATATTTTCACTAATGCGTAGAGATGCTAATCATGACTGTATCTGGCTTAATGGAAACAGAGACGCAGCCTCCCTTTCTCTCCTCACAGAGGCAGCAAGCGGACTGAGCCATTCGACCCTTTCTGCCAGATAATTCGTATCAAACCCAAGTGATGATTATATCTCTACTTTTCTTTTACATGGCCAGATTTTGAAATAAGAAAATCTGAAGAATAAATAATATTTAAAATCTGTTTTTAGCAAGCTCACACTATTGCTAGCATTATCTTGTCAGAGTGCTGCTTTTCTTTAACATTTTGAATACTAGTTTTTCTTGAAGGAGGCTTGATGATGCATTTCTCAGTCATTTTCCCTATAATCAGGTGCTTATAATTATGACTTTTGAAAAACAGAAGAACAGAATTATTTGAGTATAACATTTGCTTGAAAGCAAGGCTGTGGTCTCTCTGTGTGTGTGTGTGTGTGTGTGTGTGTGTGTGTGTGTGTGTATTGGGGAATCATGTGGCAAAATTAAAGATTGAGCAAAGTAAATTTATTTCTCCAAGACGGTTTCTTGTTTTTGAGGAAGTTTGAAAGACATTTCAAAAAGATCATTATTTACTTGGAAAAACAATCCAACAAGAAAAATGAATCTCTGCTTCTTTATCAGCTGCCTAAGTAGTGATCAGATAAGCGTTCGTTCATACTTTGTTTCTCTTCACGTGGTACGAAGTATAGAAAGACTCATTCCTTGTAGCACATAAGCTTGTCCCCAAGCTCTTTCTTTACCCTTCATTTTGTGCCGGCCATTCTGCAAATCTGTCCCATGGTATCCGCATCCTGTATACAAATCCTCTAATAAAATCTGTGTGGCTTCAAGAATTTTAATTTAGCTTACATTTTAGTTGGCACTTTCAAATATCTCTGTATACTCTGAAAGGCACATACCATTTAGCATGAATTGAACAAACCACAATCATATTAAAAGCTACTTAAAAAACCACACCTACGTATAAGATTCTCAGGTTATTATTTACAACTATTAATCCTCCACTCATTTTCAAATCCTTAAACTTGTGATCCATGAGTTTAAATTTTATTTTTTAATCATTAAAAAAATCCTCAAGAAAATATTCCCAGACTAAGACTTCCAATTGTGAAAATGATTTTGATTCTATCTTTACTTTTGATAGTATGAAGAATATTTAGTGTTTCAAAAGGAAACAGGCATTTGCTTGGTTTTTGAAGAATTGAACAGATTATACAATGGCTTTAGTGACATTATTACAAAACTTCAGGACAATTCTCGGACACTAAGTAGGAACATTTCTAAAAATCAGTTTTGCAGAGAAGAAACTGATTTCATTGCCTTTATTAGCCTTCCAGCTAGTAAATGGAGGACGAGGTCCCAACTCCAGGACCCTTTAAGAACCAGTGAAGAATACCAATCATTTTCTCCTGTGTGTGTTGGCGGTAGTAGCCTCCACATTTAAACCCAAGCAAGTAAATGCTATTTCAAGACCATAGCTATTTTCAAAATGTGAATATTACCCATTTTAACCTTTTCCTTTTCATAACTGTTCGCCACAGCACAATTATCTTGACTGCAGCGAGCATTAAAAAAGAAATAGAGTCCTTCATAATAGGTTCCTTATCGTCAAAGGACCCGGTTTTTTTTCTCATGAGTAAAAAGTCAGCAGGGCCATATTAACAGACTGTTCTAAATCTGAGAGTAGCAAGCTAAAGTTTAGATTCCTTAGTACTTGCAAATGAAGAGCCAAAACCCGTTAACCTGCTTGCAGCACAGTAAGTCAAGACACTTCTCCAGTGCTCAGATGTGGAACGGAGGTTGAAAAAGCTGTTTTACATTAATTTCTTTATCAGTCAAAGCCTTACACAGTATAAAGTTAGAGAGAAGGTCTTAATTCAGAAAACCAATTACAGATTAGACGTAATTCAAAGCTTTCAAATTGAGAAAGTCTCTTGAATATTTGTTCTGGAGTGCCTGAAAGTCTGCTTGTACATACCCCCATTTTGCTCCACACTGGCTCCTACATTCCAAAGATGTGAAAGACTAGAAAGAACAAAATGATTTTCCTATAGGAAAAGAGAGAGGAGAGAGAGAGAGACAGAGACAGAGAGAGACAGAGAGAGAGAGAGAGAGAGAGAGAGAGAGAGAGAGAGAGAGAGAGAGAGAGAGAATCTAACAAGGTAAAGCTAATAGCAGGCTTTATTGAAGCTTTTCAACTCATAACAGAACATTCTCTCCACCTAGGTAGAGAGAATTCTCTCTCTTCTTCTCCAGAAAGGAGAGTCTGAGACTGCTCCTTTGGCTCCTTGAGTCACAGCCCTCATCCTTGCTGGGGAATGGAGATGGCAATGAATCTGCCAGACATTTTTAAATAGAATCTAAGATTCACCAAGCAGTTATGGGAATTGCCAAATTCACAACTCACAGGATTTCCTGTAATTTGTCCTTTACATCAATATCCTATTATAAAAAATGTGAGTATTGTGGTCAAATACATTTAAGAAACTCTAGATTAAGTTGAGTTAAACAAGGTTCTGTATTACTATCTTCTCACAGCTTTGCAATATGCTGGTGTGCTTTGTGGTTCTCCAGGAGACGAGGGTGTGGAGTAGATGAGTGGGGTATATAATAATAGTTTCCTAACCATATTTGGCCTTAAGAGTCCATTACTCGAGGTAGGTCTCAAAGGCCTAGACCAGAGAACAGCAAACTGCGGCCCACAGGCCAGTCTCCCATTTTTGCAAATACAATGTTACAGGAACACAGCCACTTTTATTCCTTTACCTAATGTCTATAGCTGCTTTTGCACTACAACAGCAGAGTTGACCAGTTGTGGCAGAGATCATGTAGCTCGAAAAGCCTAAATATTTATTACACGGACTTTTATAGAAAACATTTGCTGACCCCTCGCTTAGACCCCTTTGGAACACACTTTGGGAAATGTTAATTCCTACGGATAACACCACTGGAGTAAGATACACAGTATAAATATCACAGACAGGTTTCTATCCCTTATTCCTTATTTATCTTGTGCAATAAAACAAAGATTTCATTTCATGAAACATTTCTCGACCTCATCCCCATCCCCCCCTTTTTGGACCAGGAGGCTATGAGCATCATAGCAGGAAACACATACAGTGTTTGCTCTCTGTCCATGCTAACAAAGAAAACCATAAGACACCATTAATCCATTTCTGTATGACTCTCCAGCCATTTGCACCCAAACTCCGATGGTATCAAAAGAGGTTTCCTTACTTGACTGGTTCCCATGACTCCCGCTCAAAGCCCCTGTGAATGGATTGTGCAATTGAGGACTCCATCAAATCCACATATCTAACCACAAGTGGGGCAAACAGGTCTTGCAGGTGTTTGTGAAATTTTCCATTGCACAAATTATCTAGAACAGACAAGCAAAATCTTGGTAAGAACCCACAGTTGCGTTGTCAGCATACAACATATACACATATGCACTGCTTCTAAGAGAGAAAAAAAAAAAAGAAGAGAAAGAAATAAAGCAAAATAAAGTACATGAACAGCATCAAAGTTCATGCTTTAATCAGTGTGGAAGGAAAGTGGAATTCAAAAACATTTTACCTATTGGTGTTGCTCTTCTAAAAAGGCAAAACTATCACGCTCCTTTAAAAACAACAAAACAACAGTCGACACTAGTTTTTAGGTTTTCCTTGCACCCACTCGGCTTCCTCCTACCACATTATAGTTCCCTGTAGAAGGTTCTACTCCTCCTTTGGTTCTTCGCGCTCCCTGGGGGGGGGAAGCGTGGCTATATATTGTTGTAAGGGACTCTGAAATGCGCGTGATATGGCTTAGCTAGAAATTGTTTTTCATCTAGAAATCACCTTTCGGTCAAAATAGCAGACTGTGAAGGGGTTAAGTTCATTAACTTGTTCAAGAGCAAAACACGGGCACCACTTCTGACACAACTGCCCTTGGGGCTTACTGCATGGTTAAGAGAGGGCTTCCCTGTCACAGCACACTTGTGGGAAGAGACTGTCCATTAGTTCTAAGTTTGTTTCTTTTTTGAATTAATCCTAAAACTATGAAGAAGTATGTCCATCCTATAATCTGCCAGGGATAAAGAAGTTTTAGCCATCTGCTTATCTGCACACTGCTTAGCAAAATCAAAGAGTCAAAGACGATACATACAATCGGTACGCAGAAAATCGTTCAGCAGCTGAAACAGTGGAAAACTGTCCCATGTGTCTGGGGGCTGCACTTCTAATGCGGCATCCATGTCCACCGCAAAGAGTGAGAGGAACGTCTCAGCGTGCTCCACCATCAAGTCTGACCACCACGCAAAAGCCTTCGAAATGTGGCAGAAAAACAACAGACAAAGAGGCAATGAGCTTCTCTCTCCAACATAAGATGGGAAGTCAAGCCCTCACTGTTCAAGATTAATTATGCATCCAGCAGGGATTGGTAATTTTATTGTAAAGAGAACAGCATGTTTGATAAAATTGGGCCTCTAAGTGTCCCAAGGTAATGCTTTTCACGCTTCCAGACCTGCCTTCGAAAGCCTTTATTCTGACCCACTGGTCGGAGGACGCAGCTAGAGAAGTGACAGACGTGGAACTTCTGTTCAATTTACAATAACTCAGTAAGTTTTGGGTCATGCTCTTTATCACTGTGGCTGGCTAGTTCTTGCTCTAAGGTATTAGAATTTGGGAGTTTCTTCACTGTGTTTATGGGTTTTCTGCTGGTCTAACTTGAAAATTTGCAGTGATTGTTCACTTATATCTACACATCTAGGGCTTAATTGTCTATGGTCTCAGACAAGCTCAGTGACTCGTGTTTCCCTACACATTGGAAATGTTACTCCTATTCAGACTAAGGAAAAGGAAGCCATTGTTACACAAAACTTTTGAGTCAAAATCTCTTTAAGCTGGGAGCTTCTGGTTTTGGATCCTGTCTGTAGGAAAGATCAGGCGTACGCTAGGAAACACTCAGTAAGATGAGGACTTACTTTTCTGGGGGTTGGACACATATGTACATTGAAAACCAAAAAATATCAGTGAAGTAACTCATTTTCATGCACGTGGGTCCTTGGAAATCACTGTGCAGGGTCTCAGGGGCGACATTCACATCGGACTGGGCCAGATGTGAATGCAGTTCAAAGGCATGCATGCATGTTGGCTATCATTTCTGGCAGGGAGCATGCAGAATGAGTGGCAGTGTCAACAGGCCCTTTTTTGCTGAGTCCAAAGACAGCAATAAAATAAAAACAAATCGCCAGCCCCATCTTGTCCCCCACCTCCCCACTCGATGCCGTAAAGTATTTACATTGGAAACACTTTCCGGAGCATTCACTGAAAAAGGATGGAAGGCGTTTGGAAACATGAAAGATTATGGAAATAATTCCATAAATGAAAGTGTTTGTTCAATGGCCAAGCTCTTCTGTGATCCATTGTTATTTGGGGATATTCTAGCAGCCACTAGGAGGCAGAACAGTGATCCACCTCTCTTCTTTCATGAGATTTCATTTTACTTACTTCTCCTTTATCAACATGTGGCTGGTTTGCAAATTAAATGGAAAAAATCAAGTCATGGACTATTCTTCAAGGTCGGCTTGGCTGGAAATAGACACCTGCTGTTTCCATTTTAATTTACAATAAAACCTCACTGATTCAGAGTAATGGGAGTGGAGAGTTGCTAGTTTGTCAGCATAAAACCCTAATTTATTGGGCTTCCTAAAAAGAGATATTTGCTGCTTTCAAATGCAGTCTGTATTGGGCATCAAAGTAAAATGTACTCACTGGTTATTATACGAATGTATCATAAATGTATAGGTTTTTTTTTTTTTTAAAAAAACTTCTAATAATCACAGATAAATTGACATATAAATTGAAATAATAGACACCGAAGGTTTAATTTCACAGGTCCTTGGGTGAAACTTGTAAGAAGAGCCTTTTGAATTTTCGGAGAAAGTTGAGATCATGTCAAACATTTTACTTAAGAAAAATTAAAAGAGCCATATCAACAATTGAATTGTCACAAATTTCAAGTGTCTGGGTCTGAATGGATGAGGTTTTATTGTAGTCTTACCACCTGGGGATGAGAGCCCTGGGGCCTGGGGCTTGCTATACTGAGTCCCTTGCTAAATCTGGTGGATGTAAAAACCCTCCAGCCCACCCGTGAGCTCTCCCAGCCACCTGCCTTCTAAATATTGGCAATTGCTGGAGCCCCACACCCACTCCCAGCCCTAAAGGGAGGGCTGACTTTCATTAGGCCGGATGCAGGATATCTTCAAAATACACAAAGGCACATCAAATGTTGGCACTTATTCTTTAGTTACTTGATTAACTTTACATCTTCAGGGTGAGTCTAAGAAAACAGTTATTAGGGGGATTGAGTTGCCTTCCGAGACATGATTTTGCTCTAGGGTAACAGGAGAAAACAAAACAAAACACCAGCCCTAAATGCCTGAAATTGAAAATGTCTCAGCCCAACCTCATACCTGGTTCTCACCAGCTTTATTTAAAAGTTGCAAAACAGAGATCATCAGAAGCACCCTCTTCTACTACATCTAGAGAACTTTGTTCCTCCTTGGAATTTAATAAATTATTGAGCAACTGCCTACAGTTGTGGTGTTACTAATAATATAGGTAGGTAGCCCTACAAAGAACAATGACTACTGTGATCTGAATGATCACTGTTCAAGTCTGGCAGAGGAACTTAGAATTCTAGTGACCCAAGAAAATTTAAAGGGTGGGGGGCAGGGGTTGTAGGAGAAGGGAAGACCCGATCTATTTCTGTACACACCAGGTAATTCTTTCAGAACCTTAGAGCCAACCTGACTTTTTGGGAAGGAGAAAAAGATTATGGCAAGGGCAGTAAAAAGCTGTATAATAATTTCAATTGAATAAACAGAGTCTGTGTGCCTGGATGGGGTGAGGTAAGCCTTAAAAAATACTATGTTTACATTAATACTATATTTATTTTACGTCTTGCTCAGACAGGTGAGTGCTAGTTTTCTAAGTGAGCTAACTCAATGTTGTGGGCATCTAAAGTCTTTAAAATCTTTTCCAAAGACAATATAAAGTTATGCTTTGGCGTTAAATACTTACCCAGTGCTTTTCATTATTGAAAGGCAAAGATGTAGGCTTCAGAGGTACCACACTGAACACACTGTATTTTTTGTACACAAATTACATGTATATATGTACCCCTCTGTATACCACAATACATATATACATATACATACATATACATAGAGAGAGAGAGATTGGGAAGATGAAGCAACAATTCATTAAGGCATAATCCATGTGTGTCTGTGAATAATTTAGGCTCTGAGAGCAGAATTAAGCTGCAATTAAGAAATAAATGTGACAACTGCTACTATACTCTGCATGTGTGTCTATATGATGTATTCGTAGCTGAGAATTTTTCCTCTTGGGACATTTAATTACTTTGTATTGGAATTAAAAATGGCTTTAAGGATTATTGTGTGGAAGAGGTGGAAGAGGCAAGTCTGCTTTTCTCTTTCATTTGTGTGGTACCATCAAACAGCATGGCTACACAGCCAAGATTTAGTGATTCTCTAGAGTTCACTGAGCACCCAGAAAATATGGCAGTGAGTACTGGGCAGTAGAAAATGTTTTCCATACTTCATTCATTTGGCAGCAAAACCTCATCTTGTTTTAGTGTGCCAGGTCAAATTCTACCTCTTCGGCTGTAGCCAGGGGTTCTTGACCCGGCTATATACTGGAATCATCTGGGTGGTTTTAAAAATGACTAATACTTGACCCCTCCACATGAGATTGACAAATTGAGCTGGGGTGAGAGGCGGGCATCAGCAAGTTTTAAGAGCTTCCCAGCAATCTGTAAGTGAATGATAAGAGCAGGAGGTGGTGCCTTTCTGGACACCCCACCTTAAAATGAACCCACTCACCTTTCAACAAATACTGTCTACATCATTCATGTGGTACTTTCCACATAGGTTTGTCCTTTTCATGATCACATATCCATATATTTTGCTTCCTCAGTAGTTTGTCCCTAATAATACAACAGCCAAGCTTTGTTGAGTACTTGCTCTGTGCCAGGCATAATACCAGGTGCTTTACTTAATGTGGTCTTCCATCCTAACAATCACCATCTGAGCTAGATTCTATTATTATCTCCAATTTACAGGACAAGAGAGGTTAGGTAACTAGGTAGAGATCACACTTCAAACTCAAGCTTCTCTGGCACAGAACCCAAGCTTCTGGCCTGTCTTCTATTGCGTGAAGATCAAGACTGCTGCATGCCTCCTCATTCTTCAAAAACAGTACAGAGGTAGTTGTCTCAATGCTCAGAAGATAAGTGGCTTTTGATTAGTCGAGTCATGACATTTTGTGGTTGGGTAAATGATTAATTCAGAAATTAATCCTGTACATTTACCTAAAAGCAAACTGGGTCTCCAAATTTCAAAGCATGCTAAAGTTTTCATTTCTAACTTCTAAAGTTAGTACATGAAAATAGAACTGAATTTAGTTCTACCCTATTTATTTACCACAAATGGTTTTTGAATATGTAAGATTAAAATATTTTTATGAAGACGGCTACTAGGGCAGTTTATGATGACGATTAACACTTAGTGAGAAAGCACTTTTTGGAAAAGTGAAAAAAAAATGTCTTCTTTGGAATATCAATTACTCCTTTGAGTAATTTGGGAAAATATCCATCCTTTCTTAGCTTACAGCAACCTCAGAAAATAGGTTATAAATCAAGCATATCTGTCATTTCTCTTGTATGATTCACTTAAAAGCACAACTGTGACTGTGGAAAACCATTTCTTCATATCCATGTCTTCAAAAATTTGATTTGTCATTGTGAGAAAAGCCTCAATATCCAAATAAGGGGAGGGAAGGCCCCCTGCATGACTCTAGAGACGATTTTGTGGATGCCCGTGGATACTTACCATCACTTGAACCCCAAATGCCCCCAATCTGAAAAGAACGTCATACAGCATAGGGTAGAAAAGAATTCTAACCCAACTTAATTTTATGTCTACAGGTTAGTTCTAGGTTTCTATGTTTGGAAGGTGCTGATTTGGCCCCTCCTCTGACTCCCAGCTGTGCATTACTGGATACAGTGGGAGTGGTAGACCCATTTCAAGTGGTCTACACCCCATTCTTCAGAGAGCTTTTGGAGAAATAATGATTCTGTGGCACTCTCTCTCTATATAAATACTGTATATGTGATTCACAAAGAGACAGTCGTAGGTAGAGGAAGATTAGTATCACTGGCTAGCTACTGGTTACTACGTTTGGTACTCATCTACTGTAATAAAGGTAAGTACAGACGGACATAGGAAACTATGACAGGCTAAGGACAGAACCAGGCAGGTAAGGAGGCATGTGTCGGGATGTAACTGCAGTTGTTGTTAGGTATATCAATTGCTTCATGCACGCACAGAAGAATCACCCCACATTTACCCTGCCGTGGAGGGCCACCCATGTCACAAGCAGTCCACTGGAAGTTGCTGTTACATTCCTTGGGTCAGTGTTAGGAAGCAGGGCCCCCGGGAAAAGTCCCACTAGAAGACATGGTACTGGAAGGGCATGCACAGACTATGATAGCAGGTGGCTGGCTCATTCGGTTTAGTCACATACCTCTTTCCCCTGCCACGATCAGCCAAGATTGAGTGGAACAGTAGAAAAACAGGGAGGAAATTTAAATATGCAATCAGGCATTATTCGGGATGATTGGATGTATGGTGTATTATGTCTTAGTTAACTGTACCGTCAGTTTTCATTTAATCATGGGAATGATCATTTCAGGTACTCAAGAAATTACTTTCATGGCATGTCTGTTCTCCCCCTTTCACTGTAGAGTTGAACGGAGAGGAAGAGTGAGAATTACTGCAATTTTCAAAATGTTGTTTTAAGAGAGACGATTTTAAATCTCAGTTTTGAAGCAAGCAGTGATATAATACTTTGACCATAATGGAGTCTTGGAATCTTTTCTTGGAAGGGTTGGGTTGTTTAAGTCGTTACAGGTTTGGGATTTAGTCAGCCTTCAAATCCCTTGTTTTATCATTATCAAAACGATCATGTTGACAGTGGTTTGTAAAAAAAAAGTTAGCTGAATTTATTTAGATGTTTGTTGAAGAATTGACAAGTTGAACAACACAGAATAATTCACTTCTGTCATTGCATTTAGCAACCCGGATCACCTGAGGTTAACAAATGAAGACTCTAGTGCAAACAGAGTACGTTACAGAGATAAATCCAAAAACAAGGCCTGTGACCCACATACCAAATATTATAAAATAAATAAAAACAACAGTGGTGGCAACAAAAACAACCACAAAAGACCAAAAAGTATTCCGTGTGCTCTGGACAATAACTCTATGCTGCTTGAATATCCGTAAAATACACTCACCTCTTTTGCTGTTTGCTAGAAATATCTGAAAACTTACGCTGAAACGTACAACCCTGTTGCACTCACTGTTTGGTTGTTTTAAACAACTCCCAATGGCTTCTCCTTGCCAAGCTTCCACTTCCATTGTCTTTACAAGGCCAGTTAAAAGGAAATGGGTGTTAAGGCATGTTATGCACAACGACGCCAACGGAGTGAGCTGTGCCATCTCAGCTAAGGAAAGAACCCAGAGAGACGCCCCCCGCACGCCCCTCACCTCTGCATGATGCTCCTCATTCTGCTGAAGAACTTCAATGACTAGTTCAGCAAGACGTATTGTGTCTTCGAGCTTTTTGGCAGGCGTGATTAACCGGCCTACATTTTCTGTAGTACAAGAATTTGTGTTAAAATTTGGCGAAAGTGACAGGCTCATTTTGTGGCCGTTAGAACTCGTGGGTAAGAAATTTCGAATAGTTACCAATTTTTAAAAAAAGATTCATGCAGATGTTAAGAGCCACATAATTAGTAGTGAGCAAACCATAAAGCCATTTTATTATTATCACCATCCTCAGGATAATACAGATGAAGAAAAAACAGTGCTCCAGCTTCAAATTTGCATATTAAGCCATATCATCTATGACAGCCCGTTTCAAATTTTGTGACATTTTGTACACACGTTCTTTAAAGACAGCATAAATATACTATCTTACATCACTCTCTAGACTGTGTTCGTGCTACCTGAAGTGGGAAGATATAACAGACGCTTACTCTTGATTGCTGCTCCAACTGTTTCCTGAATTTGTCCCTAAACATTTGATCCTACGGCCTTGTTTTTCATTACAGGTCTGCAAGTTTAACAGGTATTGGAATATTCATTTTTCAAAAGCAGAGTCAAAGATCTGGCTGTTTGAAGTAGTTCGGGGGGTGGAGACTGAAAAATTAATGGACATTCCTGGGCCATTAGGTAGAAAGCAGGATCAAATTCTTGAAAGGGTATTGAAAGGGAAGTGGTAGTAGTTTGTGCTACTGGTGGGTACAACTAAAATTTTATCAGTTAGATGGCCATAATTTCCTCAAGTTTTTTCTTTGTTTTTAGTGTCTATTGTGTTGGATGGGTTGTGTTTTTATCTGACTGAAGAACAACCTGAACCTTGGCGTATGCTACGTCATTTATAGAGCCGAATTCCTGAATGTTTGGTAACATCATTATGTTACCAAAAATTACAAACAGTTTTTTCCTTGGGGAAAAGAATAATATTTAAAACATAAAGGTTTGTTTAGCCAATGAAATTGCCTGAATTCAACCAGTTTGAACTCACAGGGGATCTTGTATTTCCTGCTTCGACCCCTTCAAACCTTGCAGCCTCAGTGTCATTTGGAGCCCACAGAGTAAAACGACCAGAAGGATGATTTAGCACCATCCACAGATAGGTGTACATGTGCAAAAAAGGACTGCTCAAATGTATTTTGATCCATTCATCTGAAGCCGGTATGTTGTGGCTTCGGAATTCTTCTTGCTAGAGAAGATTACTTAATGCTTCCCAGGAAGGTTTGTTGCTGTTTTGTGTGTGTGTGTGTTTTTTTTTTTTGAGGGGGGTGTTAAACAAAATCTTAAGAGATTGCACATTTACAAAAAAAGAGCGCCTCATGATTTTCTCTTTGTACATTTGTTAGATAGGCGATGGATAGATCAGATGATTAGTTATTTAGGATTTAATAATGAAAAACAAGTTCAGCCACACTGGGACACTGGGAAGTAAGAGTGCTGGATGGGACTGGGTAAGATTATCGAGGTGTTGAAAGTTTCAGTCCAACAAGGCCTGATGACTGGTATAAAATTGAACTCGCAGTATTCAGGCCAATGGACAGCTCCATTGTCTCTGCCACGCTCAGGTGGAAATGTGCCTGGATATGGTTAGGGCATGAAGGGGGGAGCCACGGGGAACAAAAATCCGCAGATCAGGCAGTGAATAGTCAGCACTCAGAGTAGAGAGATGTGTGGAGGTCAGGGGCTGACAACTCATTCCTGGACCAGAGTCATAATTATCTTGAGAAATTATGAGTGATTTCTGTGCTTTTGGGGCACCTGGCCTACTTATAATTTCATAAATGGACTATTATAATTTCATTAGTAAACTTTCAGGCATTTCTACAAACATACTGCGTATATATGTTGGGTAATATGAGTAGAGTGAGGTACTTGCATTTTGATAGTAAATACGCACAGGCTATTATTTTTTATTAGTTGATATTCACATTTACAGATCAATTTGCAAATTCCTCATCCTATGCTTATTACCCACTCGACACATACACCTACATACACACATCACACACTAACGTACATTTTCTAGTAACCAGACAAGCCTGCACATTAATACAAATCTGCAGGAAATCCCACTTGGAGCACATCTTTGAAATCCCTTGCTTTAAAAATAGAGAGCCTTGTCCTTTTGGGTAGAATACTCACCGAATCTAGGGGAATTCTAGTTGTGCCTGACATATCATGTAGAAATGAAATAACTCCCACCAATATTTGTATATACTTGTACTTAAAAACTGTGAACGATTTTTATGTTTGGAGAAATCCAAGATGCTTAAGCTAGGACCACCTGAAGATTTGTTTTAATATGCAGTACTCTTAGATTGACTACAATATATGTCGATAGATACACATAAAGTGTAGCTGTGCACACAGCCATTCTGCGAGTGTGTGCACATGCACACAGCCACGTGTATGCTTGATGTATATATACAAACAGTATGTTTAATAAAACCTTTTGCAACATTACTTTAACATGCAACCATTAAAGTAAATAGGTTAAGAATACTGTAATCTAGAAAGCTTGATCTTCCAATTAACCCATGCAGCCAGACTTTCATTTACTATTAATTAGCTACAATTCCATTATCTGGAGATTAAGCCACTTTATTGAGACATAACACTATTTTCCTCTTCATTTGCATAGCTAATTTACTAGCTAAATGGCAAAAATGGTACTAAAAGTGACTTCCCTAAGATGTTGTCTTTAAAGAATATATGGTGCAAAAATCCTCTAGTATCTCCTCCCTCCTCCCAAAAGAGGTCAAGGAGAAATTTGTGCTTAGAAATTACTTTTTTTGTCCCATCTGTCTTGAGATGTATTGCAATATTCCTATCACCCAATCTTGTACTAGCTGGAGCACTGGCAAAGAGGAACTAAAAATACAATATATTTAGTAAATATTTCATACGACAAAATTGAAGCTCATAACATATAAAAAATCTTCATGCAAAATGTTATGCAACAACAATGTTATTTTGTGCTGACATTGAGATTTGAAAATGTTGCATATGTCAGACATAGCTAGACAAAAAAAAAATGTGGACATTTGGAAATAAATGCTCTCTTTTGGGTCTCTCAAAACCTACAGTGTCAAACTTGAGAGCCTGGGCCTCAGCTTAGTATTCCAAACTGAAATAAAATTTCAAGAAGAAAAATGAACAGAAAAGCAAACTAAACTAGGAAGCTGCTGAGTAAAGGAATGGTAGAAGTTTACAGTACTTGATTTTGGCCTAGGAAAGCCTTTGAGCCTCTGATATAACATGCTCGTCTGCGTTTGGGTGGGTGGAGGAGACACAGCAGGTGATGGGGGAGCTGCTCAGGTAGGTGGAGACAGTGAAAAAGTAAGGAGACAAAGTGACTTTCACAAAGAGTGACAAGTAAGATGACTAACTCTGAGAACAACCAAACAAGTAAAAATGATAAAACGTAAATGCAGGACTGCTGCTTTCTCGGCGTTTCTGCAACATAACAGGTGTTTGACAAGGAACGGGACTAGACTATTACCAGCATCACCGGCACCACCTTACAGAGACACTTAGGACTGAATGCCAATACAGGATGCCTTTATCCAGATAGATCCACATGAATGATGGTGGCAGCATCATTGACCGAAAGAAGACACACTTTTGCACAATAAAGAACACCTATATGTTAATAGCGGCATCCTTCTTCCAGATGACCAGAAACAGGACTGGATATATTCGTAGTTGGAAGATCTGGCTTCTCACCCTCAATATGCTACTTCACTCTTTATATAACCTTGCACCTTCTACTTAAACCTCCCCATGCTTGGTGTACCTCGTAGGGTTGCTGATAAGAGCAAATAAAACAATGCATGGGACAGATATCTGTAAAGCCTAAGGTGCCTACAAATGTTTATTGTTCTCTCCAACATTGTGAAAAGGCAGGAATTAATTGCTTTGCAAAAGCAGATGAAGGGCTGTTATTAGTTCAAGTGAGCTAGGGAATATTCTTGCTCCCTTTGTGGAATTTCAACATGTCAAAATCTGTCATTTGGGGGGGAAATGTGTGGTATCTGATTGTTTCCAGCTCATTTAATTATTTTCAATTTGGAATTCTTGTGGCTTTTATATTGTGGCTTGAATCATATATAAAAACTTGCCAGCTTATCAAATATGTTCTTTGCTATTCCAAATGTTAGAATACTGTAATCAGTACTTGACCCATCTGTCATGTGGTTTACCATATCAGCACAGCAAACACCCTATAACAATAGCCTCTCCTTCTGCACAGGCACAGGGCACTATCAGCTTCCACATTCTCTCTCTTTAATGAGTGTCTCATTAACCTTGGACCTGCTCCTTTCTAATAATTCTCGTTTATAAAGCAATCTGCATGGTGAGAGGGGACATACTCCACTGCCAAGTTTGCTTCTTGGTTTGCTTGAATTTTCAGCTGGGAAAATGAATTTTACTACAGGCTTATGAGATGGAATTCTAGTGACATTAATAAAAATATGAGAAATGAGAATAAAATATTCTGGCAAGACTGTCTATTATAAGCAAAAGTGGATGAAATCCTTTTCTTGTGGGACCGACTCAACATTTTGAATGCAGGAGTAAAAAATTATTTACCAGTCTTCTCTTATTTCAATCTTTTGTTTCTAAAAGATTGTGTGTAAATAGAAGTTGGAAAAATCAGTTTTAAATGACAGCTACTGAAAGAAAGGCAACGACTGATATCTTCTTTATAAAAAAGTACTCCACATTGTAATTTATAAAAATTGGTTTTCCACCTACAGTGGTGCTGAAAGTTAGGTACATCTCCGGTAAGTCATTCTCCTGACTTTTTCAGTGAATATGTGCTACCTGAGTGTACAGTTCTCACGAAAACTCCTTACTCATTCTCGGTGAGATCACTAAATCTGCGTAGAGAAACACCGGAGCCAGTGTTTTACAAAACAATGCAATGTCCCAGGCTCATCTATAACTCATGAGGTAGCAGATACACATTTTAGCTCAATGGGTCTTGATGAAAATTCGTAAAGGGTTTCCCTGCTGCCAACTGTCTGTCCAGAATTCTGACAGTCAGGTTTGCCACTATAGAAAAACAAGCTCCCTATTTTTCCCCGTCACAGAGCAAAACAAAAACATCATACCTAGGTTTCCAACTTTATTTACCCAATTACCATTGCTCATGTTTACACAATTAAATCTGCTTGGCTTCCAGAGAGAGAAAGTTAAATGTGATTGCAGAAAAACCAGAAGAGAATTCCTCTGCATGCTCAGCTAAGCCAAGGAAGAGAAGCATCCAGGAGTGAGAGACACTCCAATTAGCCCTTAAATAACCTGACCATCTCTGGTTCCAGCGAGTGAATTGCCAGGCCCTGAAATATCATATGAGAGATGGATATGGTTGATGGAAAGCCCACTTATTACCAAGTTCCAATCTATTGACGAATGGCTGAAGATGCCAGTGTTTGTATTAGGCTATTACTGAAAATAACTAGCCTGTAGCAATTTGCTATGTTTGGGGCCAGGGTGGATAAAAGCTAGAGTAGGAACAGAAAGCTAAGCAGATAGCCACATCATGCTTTTCCAGAGTCCCCTGCCTCCCTAAAATGATGGCTACTTGGACCATACATTGGGTGCATTACAAGTTAACATAATTTCTTTAGTGGGGCTGTTGTACGTTACATATACTTGATCCTTTTGCATCTTTATCACTCCCTTTCAGAAGATTCCATCTCTAGGACAGTATGAAGTATGTGGTAATAAAGACTGTTGGATGTATCATGGATCATTTTCTCTATTCTTTTCATTGCGGTTATCTTTGTGTCTCCTGTAAAGCATGCATCTGAACCTGTAAAGCATACTCCTGCTTAAAGCCTGTAAGACATCCCCTTCATAATAAGAGTGACGCCTTCATGTACCGTAACAAAACAGTGCCTTCCTGATAAAGGCCCAACTCCTCGAGCACTCGTGCCTTTTAACAACAGCAAATTATAGACACGTTTGTCTCCCTATGTGCCCAGTGAATGCTGCATTTCTAGGGGCTAGAAGAGTGTCTGGTCCAGGGAAGGTCCTCAGGTAGTAGTGAAAGGAAATCCTCAGTGGTCCTGCCCAACGCAGTGTTTTCATGCAAAAACAAATACTCTGTGACTGCAATAGGCAGATACATTCTATATAGCAACTTTTATCTCTTACCCAAAGACCCTGGTTATTTAACACATGTACTAAACTGAATTGCTGGATAGTAAACATTAGAACCTAAATTTCCAAAACCAGAGAACAACTACAGGTTTCTTAATGCAATTTACAATGATTTAAGATGACTAAAAATACTTTTCACTTAAATTAAAATAAATTGTACCTACAGGGAAAAAAATGATGCTATCATGACATTTGTCTTTGCTAATTTAGTATCTCTGAATCCCGAGTCAGGATTTGTCCTTAAGAATGAGCTGTTGCATGTAAGAAAAGTGCAATTCATGCCAGAGAGACACAGTAGTGGACAACTGTTAGTCCTTTTTTTTTTTTTTTTTTTAAATCATTCTTTTGTTTTTAAAACTTTTTATTTATCTTAGGTGTGTTTTTCTAGGACCCATCAGCTCCAAGTCAAGTAGTTGTTTCAACCTAGTTGTGGAGGGCACAGCTCACAGTGGCCTGTGTGGGGATTGAACCGGCGACCTTGTTGTTAAGAGCACCGTGCTCTAATCAACTGAGTCAACGGGCTGCCCCCACTACTGTTTTTACCAGTGCAGTAACCTTCCTCAGGAGGATTGCCTCTTCCCCACTCCATGTGGTTCTGGTGGAAATGGCAAGCAACGGGTCCTACAACAGCAGTCACATGAGCCAAACCAGGCCAACCATAGCAGCCCACACCTCTATGGGTATTAGGATTGGCTCAGAGATTCACATGGGACCCAAGTGTGCCAAAGAGACCCTTTTCTGGGATTTTATACAGTTGCTTGGAGAGGAAAGCTCTTTTTCCTTTGCGGTTATTAGCTAGAATAAAAGCCTGTTGCTCTTTGTGGCCGTGTTGCTCTCAACCTCCCTACCATGACCCCCACTCACGTTAAAGAAGCCTGTCAGCAGTTGGAGAGATTGAACCACGCTAAAAGTCTTAATCCCTGAGTCTAGTTCCTCTGGACATTTCCTAGCTATGCTGGCCCCAAATTCTCTTTTCTTGCTTGTTATTTAAGTTTATTATTATTATTATTATTTTAGTTGCTTACTATAGCAAGAATATTGATTTAATAGTATTACAAAATATCCACCCACTCCCCACGTAAGCTTTCATGTATATGGCCACAGCTCTCTGGGAGAGGATCTTAGGGCATCTGGAAGGACGATGGACAGAGGCAAACACTCCAACAAGGCCAGGGGACACCCTAGACAGTTCTTGGGGAACAATCCCTTGACCTCCATGACGTCCCCCTCCTTGCAGTACCTCAAATACCCTTGACTAGGCGGAGTCCCATGCAGCACCTTGCATTTCCCTTCACCATGGTCACCAGAACGTAACTGTTTGTTTTATGCCTGTGTTCTCTATTGTAAGCTCTCTGGGGGTGGCTTTGCACATTGCTCACTCCCCTGGTGCCTGGCATGGCTGGTGGAACTTAATAGGTATTTAACACATATGTGTGGAACTATGTTGCAATATTTTATTTTGAAATTAATGACAACGAGGATAAATCCCCTGCCTCCCATATTCCACTGACACCCAATTTGCAATCCGTGGAACAGCAGCTCAGCATCACCTGGGGGTTTGTTAGAAATGCAGATTTCCAGGCTCCAGCCCAGACCTGCCCACTCAGAATCTACGTTTTAAGAAGACCCCCAGGGATTGTATGAACATTAAAGTCTGAGATGCATTGTTTTATATTCCATTTCTGAAATCACATAACATGTCTATACTATACATTTGGACTTGGAAATTTCCTCTTAAATAATAATAAAAAACAAATAATAGCAGACAATACAGGTAATGAGTGCTTACTATTTGCCAGACACTATGCTAAGAGCTTTATTTGGAATATGTGTTTTAATCTTTGCAACAACCCTTTGGAGGAAGAATCATTATTAGTCCCTTTTACAGAAAATAGAAGTGAGGCTTACAGCAGTTCAAAAACTCATTGGAGCTAGGATAGAGATTTGAATTTTTGGTGTACAAAATCCTGAGTGCTCAGCCTGGTCCTGAGGTAGTGTTTTCTTGGAGCTAAATGTGTAGGGTTCTAATGTGTGGAAAGCTGGACGTCATAGCTGCCACACTGGAAACTCAGGTTAGTTAGTCGATTGTGGGTGGGCCCATTATCCCTTGGTTGAATGGGAAGGCAGCCTGGTGGGGGTGAAGGCTCCTAAATTGTGTGCAGGACCCCAGGCTAGTGTCACTAACTAACCATCTTATTTAGAAATTGGCTGCTTTTCTCTAGGCCTTGGTTTTCCTATCTGTTAAATGAATGTTTGGGATTAGATTATTGAGAGGCCCCTGTTTGGTCTCACAGTTTTTGCCCTCCTCACTTTTTTGTAAAGTATAGATGAGGTACTAGTCTACAAAATAATTTGGGCTTGCAAATCCTGATTTATGCATCACTGAAACCAGCAGGATGAAAAGAGACGCATTCAGTCCCTTGTGTAAGACATGAAGCATGAGATGGTCCTCACTTTAGAAGGGCCTGGATGGGAATTGCCCTCACAGTCCCTTGGGTGGGTGGCTCTGCACTGTGTGTTTTAGTATTGCAAGCTTAGTTGTTTCTTCTGCTCCTTCAACTGGCCTCGGACCTGTAGGAAGTTTGACTGGAGATAGGAAAAGATATAGGACCTCAACATGACAGAATCTACTTGGAAATCCTTTGAATGAATTTCTTCTACTTGAGGTTTCTGTCAGTTTTAGGGGGAAAAGCCCTGTGCTTTGGCAATCTCAGGGAATCTCAACTGCCCTCAGGGAGACTTCACAATGGAAAGATCTGGGCAATGATCTCTCCCAGAAATGACTGTTCTGTTTTTTGATGTTTGAGTGGTCTTCCTCGATTAAAAGTTGTAGGTACTTTCGAACTTATCCATTGAATGAATGGATATTGTCCAAGTGGCTACCACATCAGCTGGAAAGGCTGCATGGTGGAAAGAGACAAAAAAACCGTGGTGTTTGAACTCAGAAAGATCTGGGTTCCAATCCTGCTTCAGAAATTCACTTCTCTTCTCCAAATCTCAGCTCCCTCATCTGAAAAAGGGGCAATAATAAAGCTTTCTCTATGAAACTAAGGGAAAGATTGAATCAGATTCTTCCTGTAATGTCCTTAGCACTGGGCCTGACCCCATAGGTTCTCTCTCTCTCTGTGTCTCTCTCTCTCCTTTTCTTTCATAGAGTAGCAGCTTTTTGCGTTTTTTGAGATGCGATAATTATACTGAACATTTAATTTCTAATAATACCACAAGATGCAAAGCATAAGCACCAAAATGCCATCTACACAGTCCCGTAGCCTCTCAAAGCACAGCCTGACTAAAGGACTACATAGTTGTTCCTTTTCCTCCCCAATTTGCACACGTAACTCCAGCTGTGCCCTGCCACCTCCATACTGTTGGTTTTGAATACCCATCCATGTATTTGTGGTTAGGTCCCTCTGAGGAAATAGACAAGGGAGAGGGAGAGTAAGAAAATGATTTAAAGTTCGAGAAAGAAGTAATTATGATTATGATTGTGATTGAGGTTTGCTCTGCCAGGAAGAGGCCTCAGACATACTAAGCTTCAAACGCATGTCTGCTTTGACCTTAACTTTTCGGTTCAGTTTTACTCTATACCTCCTTCTCAGTCCTTTCTCTCCATCATTGTCAGTACGATTTTGCCATCCTTTGCCTAAACAGCCTTTAATGGCTCTCTCTCACCTTTGGAACTGAGACCTGTGGAATTTTTCCCTGGAAAAATCTATATGCATGCAAAAGTTGGCATAGATTCCAGGGGAAGAAGCTTTGGACCAGGAGCTACAGCTTTAGCTCTGTATCAGGAAGGCATAGAAAGGGTTTGAGATGTTGCCTCCTAACCTACATTGCCATCATTAGCACCCATCGCTGACATCTTTTCATCCTGGTTTGCAACCACATTGAATTACAAAGTCGTTAAGAGTCTGGCATCTGCCTGGGCTCTCATTCTGGCTCTACCACTTATTCTTCTGGAAGTGTGTTATTTAACCTCCCTGTGCCTCAGTTTGCTTATCTCTAAAATGCGAATAATAGTAGTATGCACCTCATAAGGAGTTTTGAGAATTAAATGAGTTAATGCATATAATGCACTTCAGAGTCATACCTGGTACATAATGCACATTGAATAAGCATCAGCTGTTTTTATTAGCTATATGGTTTTATGAATTTGCACATTACTCTCTCATCTAGGATGCCTTGTCACTTTCCAATCCCAGCTACCTTTCACTGATTCTAATTCATCTTTCAAGATATAGTTCAATCTCATCACCCTTGTGAGGATTTCCATAGTTTTCTGACAATGTCTTCTTATACATAACTCTACCAATTGGTGTTGCTGCATGCTTAATTTGTAATTCACACTTATGCACCCATTTGCACATATGCTCCATAAGGTTGTTTACATATGCCCTGGTTTTTACCACTGTACCTGGCTCATGGTAGGCTCCCACTAAACACTTGTTGAATGAATGAATGAATGAATGAATACCTTCCTTTCTAGGGAGAGAAAAGCACGTGAATGGTGAACATAGGTTCGCGAGCAAATACTCATTGCCAGCTTGGGCTTGGCATGTGTTCAAAAATACTTTCTGAATTGATCTGAAATACATTCAACCTTGGTTAAATGAAATATGTATAACTTTGATTGAATGAAAACTATCTTTTGAGAATCCTTTAGACCTCACAACCAATAATCAATACTATATTAAAGTTTTAAGTTAGAGCTTTCCTCACAATGTGCTCTGAAGTTTTTGGACTAAACGAGAAGAAAATGTCCAAAGCCAGAGAACATTCTAAGAACTTTCGTCTCGTGAAACTTCCAGCAAGGGCCCCCAATCAGCCACCCTACATCCTGCCTTGTCGCATGATACATACAAAAACAACACAAACACAACTTCTCTCTGGGCTTATAGACATTCATCAAAGAACATAAACTTCTCAGGAGGGTAGAAAACAGAAAAAAGAAATGAGAACAAAAAAGGAAGATTAGTTTGGTTCAGTAACTATTTTTCACAAGCACATGAGGCCAAATCACAGGAATCCTGAAACCAAAGATGAAATGAAGTTCTGCAACAAACCAGAATTCTGTCCCTTCAAAGCTTGTGCTTCTACAGAAATCCTATTCAATAAAGGTCACCAGCTAAGGGGCATGAGGTATATTTAGACAGCACAAATTAACTCCTTAAGTATTATTGCAACTCCACATCAGTCTCAGGGAGTACATGCCTTAAGGAGCTATTAAAAAACAAAAACAAAAACTAAATATAACTCAACAGTCCTGATAGTTTATAATGCATATACAATTGGTTCACCTGCGTCCTTTTGATTCTCTATTTGAAAGAGAGAGCACAACAAGGAGAGAAGAGAGAGAGAAAAACAAGAACACATATGCAGGATTAATGAGAAAGTGGACCAAAAATGCCCCCCACTTATATGTGACACATGATACTGGAAGAAAAGTTTGCCCTTGGGTTCCCACCGCCCCAAAGTGTGGGGGCCAGCAAAAAAAGGTTCCTTCACAGAGGTGGAAAATGCTGCACAAATAGAAAATTAGTAAAATTAAGTTTAATGTGAAATCAAGCTATGAAACATACATGAATTCTCCAAGTGACAATTAAGTCATATGTTCTAGCCAAAGCTTCAAGGACAAGAACAAGTCAAAATCTCCAGAGAGAACAAGGAAAAGCTTCCCAGCTTGAGAGAGAACAGACAGGAGGCATATAAGATCTAATTTTTACAGAAAATGGACCACCTCATGTGATCTTATCCCCACAATTTAACATGTTAAACTTGGACAAGAAGGTATGATTTTGCCCCAACTGTCCTTTGCCTGATACCTAACACATTGCTCCCAGCCTCGCTGCTACCTTTTGATTGTGTACCAGTGACAAGCACTTTACAAATTGGGGTTACACACAAGCAAAGTAAAAATGCATTCAGGTCACAGACAGAGAATAACTGAAAAACTTACAGACAAATCTGAGTTTATCACAAACAAATGGCTTAATTGTCTAACCTGTTTTAGGCTGATTAAAATGTGACTTGACTTCTCACACTGGGTTTCACAGACAGAATCAACAGACAAGCCAATGCTAAAAAACTTGAAGCAAGGAGAGTGAGTTGGTTTGGATCTGGATTTTCTTGAAATAATGAAAACAGAAAGAGTGAAGACAGCATGGCGAGGAGGTGGTAGGTACTCACGAATGGTTAAATCCATCACTTGGGAGGCCAAGCAGAAGACAGGATGCTCATACATTTCTCTCTTTTTCCCTATAAAAGAGGATTTGGGCATGCAAGAGGCTTAGGTCAGAGGTAAAGAGGTTAAAGGTCATAGGTTAGAGGAAAACGTTACATTAGCTCAAAGGAAAATAGCCACAGAGTATTTTGGGATAAACACAGGATAAAAGAAAAAGGAGTTTCAAAATTGGAGATCTACTGGATTAACCATTCAGCATGCCATGAGTCACGAGAGAGATTGTGACCATGATTTTACACGTCTCTTTGGAATTGTTTGCAAGAATACAATGACCAAAAACATCATGAGTAAAGGGAAACAGAATTTCATCGATTTAAGGCTCCAAGATACTAAGGATTTCAGACTTTAGTATCTAAGGCTCTTGAGGTATTTCTTCATAAACATAGTCTCCAGCAATATTACTACAACTTCTTTCCAAAATTCTCTGGGAACTAAGCTGTTAATGCTTACAGAGGGGCTCAAATGTAAACATGGATGATTTATTTTCTGAGCGTAGGATTGGAACCTTGTAAAAGAAAGTTGTCTAGTAGTAATATCTTTAAAGCTGCAATGTCTCAGCCTATGGTGGACTATGTTCATGAAAGAAAACCTGATACATGCAGCCAGAGGATGTTGGGTTGTTTGAATTAACAATCCCAGCATGCTTTGAAATTGGTGTCACAGCCACTTTTGCAGAGGTAATGCCAAAAAGTGGCTGAGCCAATCACGAACAAGGAAGGAGAGAAGCAAAGAGAGCAGGTAGTGTGGAATGAGGTACTTCTCTGAAAAGAGTTGGAAAAAAAAGATTGGTTTCTTCAAAGAATCCCCAGACCTAAAAGTCACAGTGCAAAAGATAATTAACACAACCAAGAAGAATTGAGGCACAAAAGGAAATTACAGACCAGCTGATCTACTTTGGAAATGAATGCATTTTTACTTACAGATCTTAAAGTTTGTTTTTGGATATATTTATCTGAAAGAAGAGAGCAGAGCTTACCAAAAGATTAGTAATAGCTAGACCAAGACCTACGAGGCAGCAGCCATGGCAACCGAACATTCCTTGATCCCATCCCATCTCTGGCCTTGCCTAAAATTATTAGATACCCAGTTGACATTACCAAATACAACCAATCATTATGTCCTGGGAAGGTAAATGCTGGAACAATTACTTGCTAATATAGTCCTCTAACGATCTTCTTGTTCCTTTTTTTTGGTCACTCATTACCAAGTCAAGAGTTGATAAACATCCTTTTAGTGCCCAATTCTTAAGTGTTTCTCCCTAGATGCATAACAATGAATTCATTACCACTGGTACACAATTTGCATTGTCAGACAGACAAAATTGAGAGAGGGAGGACATGTAATGTACAAAACACTGTGAATTTAACATGATCTTAACCTAATTCTCTAAGGAAACAAGGACTTTGGCAAGTTTAGTGATGGGTTTTGGTGGTTGGTTAGGTCTTTTTTTCTTTTTTTTTTCTCCAAGTCATGTCCTGAAGGCAGACAACAGGCATTTGCTGGTTTTAGTCAGGTGTTGTGCATGTGAGAGAACATCAGATTCCAGAATGCGGACACATTGGGTTTTGCACACAGAACTTCCACATTTATACACTTACACCACTGGTCAAGTTGGGTGTGGTTTTCAAATCACCCTATAGCAGCCAACAGGGTAACAATGAAAAGTGATTAATACCTTTGCAAATGAATAGGTCCCAAAGAACCATAACTTTTCAAGTAGAGTTTACCCAAAGTGCCTTTTTTTGGGGTGATTACTTGGTCATCAGTGACTGCTTCTCTAAAACTTGAGAGGGCAGTGGTAGCAACCATACTAGGTCTAAAGTAACAAGAATGTCTAAAACAAACCAGGAGCCATCAGAGACAACTGGACACTAACCCACTATCAAATCTGAAGTGCTACCAAAGACAACGCTTTGAATGTTCATGGGGCAAAAAAGAGTTAAGCAAAATCTTGATGTTGCTTTACTCAGTTCTTGTTTTACCGCCAATGTTAACAACCGTGGACAACAAACTGCCTTGTTTTCATCTCCTTAAAGAAGGTACGAATCCTACCGAGTTCTTTCATAGTAAAACATTAACCATAGAGCAAACTTGGGGCCAACATGGACTCTCAGAAGGACCTTTAGTTATCTGTCAACATCCCGTGTTCAATATTCTTTCCCTACAAAGACTGATTCCTGAGCTCCTCTTCTTTAATTTATGTATTTGGCTCCAGCCAAGGAAACTTTCACATTTAAACTGCTTTCAAGGTTCAGCTTAACATACTCAGATGGACCACTGTTTTCTGGGGACCATCAGAAAAGAGAGAGACTTCCCCAGGGAGGCATACCAAATATTCAGTGAAACATTGGGGGCAGACGGGAGCCTTACCTTCGATTTTGGCATACTCTGATAGTCGAGAATAGTTGACTAATGCAGCCTGCTCTAGACATTTACGGATGACTGTTTTTACCTCCTCTTGTGGCACTGGGGTAACAATATCTTTCATCAAAACCTTTAGGAGAGGAAAAAAAGATTATTAAGATGGCTCAATCAAAGGTGTTCCTCATTTATATTTCTTAAAGAGTTCAAGTTTAAAATTAGTTGTGAATGCCTCCTTGCGGCTTATCAAGAGCCATTGTTAAAGAGAAAACACAGAACTGCCATGCACAGTTAGCATGGTAAAGCCCATCCATGAGTCAGAGAAGGGCTGGAAGCATATCTTCAATATATCTATCCTAACTATTTGGGAGTCTGGACATAAAATACCTAGAATTTGGGCAGTTTCCCCCACTTTTATTCTGATATTTGATGAATGGTAAATAAAACCTCACAAAATTACAAGCTAGCTGATTCAACCGCAATATTTCATTACAATTATGCTCATATCTGAATATATATAATCTGTCTTTTACTTTCATTCTTACCCTTTCCAAGAGTGAGAGAGTAGCTTTCAGAGCACCTTCAGGTCGACCAAATGGAAAGCAATACCTAAAACAGAGAAAATTCTTCTTTTTCACCCAAATTTATTACATTTTAGCATTAAATAGACTGGAATTTGATTCCTATTGCAACTCTCTCTGAGGAACTGAGAATGCTTTTTATTTTGTCATGTTGTGTTATGTTAATCTGAATTCACACCATATATGTGTATATATAACGTATATATATGTGTATGTGTGAATAATTACTAAAGAGAGACTCTGCAAGTGTCTGAAGCAGAAAAGAGTATTTAGAGTGATGACATAGGCTCTGTTTAGATTTCTATTGTGAAGGAGAACTGTTTGTTAGCTCAAATAAAACCTTATGTGCATTGTAGAAACCAGCATTAAAAAATATTAGTTGACACAGGCTACAATTCAAACATACTTACTTAAATCCTTAAATAATTTATATAGGATATAAAGGAGTGTATTTTAAGCAAATTCATTATTCTGCTAGTTGTCCTTTCTTGAGTGTAAGTTTCAGTTGTTACTGGATTTTTTTTCATTGCAGGCAATGCATCTTACATTTAGTGCAAGATCAATAAAGATTTACTCAGGATGATTTTACGGCACAGATAGAACTATGTCAGGTACCACTAGGAGTTCCATTGACTGTTTCAGGCTGTCATCAGCCCTTTGGGACACTGTCCTTTATGGTACGAAGGGACCGGCACGGGCTACCTACACTCAGACTACCCTATGTATTTCCGCCACTTGCTGGGTGAATAGCCTGGGTCGAGTTCCTTAACTTCGCTCAGCCTCAGTTTACTTTTTGTTTACATGGGGATTACAACAACTACCTTATAAAATTGTTCTGAGAATTTAAAAAAAACGAGTTAATACTTATCTAGCCTCTAACCCTGTATCTGGCACATATTAATATAAAGCATATAATAAGAAGGACCTACTTATTATGCCATTAAAAATGCTCTAATTATTTTTGAGTTACTATTTCAGGATCTCTGGTCCAGAACCATCACAGCAGCATTAGAAATGTCTAATTTGTTCCAAAGGAGAAGTGGGCTACGTGCTACAAGGCTCAAGTGTTGAACCTACTGGCTATCTTGTATGTGGGGCAGAGGCAATCTGCCAAGGCTGATCCACGTTTCTTTCTTTCTCTGAGTAGCCAGCAATTTTGTTTTGGAGGTAATGGAGAAGGTAAAGAAGGTACACTGCCTCCCTTCTCTGTTCATGTGATCTGATTCACAGTATTTTTCACTGTTTCATTTAGGAACCTCGAAAAAGCTTCAAATTCAACTTTTTAATAGATTGAAAAAAAATAAATTCATGACCAGGGTTAGCTTTCACAGGAGGCCTTTTATCCGTTGGTGGAAATAAAATGAATTTAAGATTTCAAAGTCTCCTAGCTATTGTAGTAGGACCCTGTCCTATTCGTTTGCTTTTTCCATTAAGTTATTTCTAAATAGCCAATGTGGATCTTATCGATTTACAGTTGTAGAAAATCAAGTCCTTTATTTACCCCTCTCCATTCTCACGATCCTAATAAGCCCCTCAACCCCAGATCCTTACCTAAAATGTGTAATCTGATTTTCCAGCAGAACTCGGAGTCTTTCTTTGATTTCTTCAAAACGTTCCTTTTCTTCAACAGTCACAGTTCCAATTCCATCAGGCCTGAAAGAAGGCATGTCATGAAGTGACGGGAACCTCATATGCTGACACCATCAAATCAAATCTCTAGCAGGAGGAAACTGTCCATTTTAGAAGAACAACTATAATGACAGACGCGAACTGAGATGAAGGCCTGCTTTTTAGTGCTGGCTATTAAAGGGGATGTGGTATTTGGGGGTTATCATTTGGAGACATTTGCAAAATTGTCACTCATTCATTGTGAAATGGTAAAATGTACAAACTAGTGGCTTGAAGTTTCATCTTGTAAACCTTCTCTTTGTCTCACAGCTTCTTAACATTTTGAACTAGTTGCCAACATTTTTAAAATTAGGAAAGCCTTATAATACAATTCTCTTGAAAATTTGGAACAACTGGCATTCATTGGTAAGTATAACTAACAGTTTCTTCCTTAGCTGGGCAGGCAGTGACTCATCCCACATCTCTAATTTGCATTACTTGTCTCTTACAGACACTTAGATTTGAGACCCCTGAATTTAGTTTACATACACAAACTCCTTTGAAAACCAGGTGCCTTATAAGAGTCTGTCTTTCCCAGTGTTAAATGTTCAAATGTTCTTAAGTGACTCAGTTTCTAGCTTACAATTACAGATGTTCAGATTAATTTTACTCATGTATTAACTGAAGAAACAATTACAAAACATTGTAAAAATTGCAAGACATTGATAAAAGAAATTGAAAACACACACACACAAATGGAAAGATATCCCATGTTCATAGTTTGGAAGAAGTAATATTGTTAGAAATGTCCATAATACCCAAAGCTATCTGGAGATTCAATGCAATCCCTATCAAAATTCTAATGGCATTTTTCACAGGAAAAAAACTAATCCTAAAATTTGTATGGAATCACAAAAGACCTGAATAGGCAAAACAATTCTGAGAAAGAAGAACAAAGTTGGAGGCATCACAATTCCTGATTTTAAACTTTATTACAAAGTTGATTAAATAATCATTTAATCAGTATGGTATTTGATAATGATTAAATGATTAAAACAGTATGGTATTTGCATAAAAAAGTCACATAGACCAATGGATGAGAATTGAGAGTTCAGAAATAAACTTTCATAAATATGATCAACTAATATTTGGCAAGGAAAACAATAATACTCAATGGGGAAAGGATAGTTTCTTCAATAAATGGTGTTGGGAAAATTGGATATTTATATGCAAAAGAATGAAATTGGATTCCTATGTTATACCACTCACAAAACTGAACTCGAAATGGATTAAAGACTTAAAAGTAAGACATGAAACGGCAAAAATCCTAAAAGAAAACATGGGAGAAAAGCTCTTTGATCTCGGTCTTGGCAATAATTTTTTTGGATATTACACCAAAACACAAGGAACAAAAGCAAAAATAGACAAGTGGGACTACATCAAACTGAAATGCTTCTGTATAGTAAAATGAAAAGGCAAACTATGGAATGGGAAAAATATTTGTAAACCATCTATCTGATAAAGGGTTAATATCCAAAATATAGAAAGAATCCACAAAACTCAATAGAAAAAAAACCCTAAACAATTCGATTAAAAATTGGGCAGATAATTTGAACAGATATTTTTCCAAAGAAGACGCACAAATGGCCAATGGGTACATGAAAAGATGCTTAACCTCATTAGTCATAAAGGAAATGCAAATCAAAACCACAATGAGATATCACCTCACATCTATTAGAATGGCTATTATCAAAAAGTCAAGAAACAGCAAGTGTTAGTGTGAATGTGGAGAAAAGGAAACCCTTGTGTACTGTTGGTGGGCATGTTATTTGGTACAGCCACTATGGAAAACAATATGAAGGATGCTCAAAAAATTAAAACTAGAGCTACCATATGATCTAGCAATTGCTCCTCTGGGTATACATCTGAAGGGAAGGAAACCACTATTTTGAAAATATATGTGCACCCCATATTCATTGTACCATTATTTACAATAGCCAAGATATGGAAACAATCTAAGTGTCCATTGACAGACGAATGGATAAGGGAAATATACACACACATATATATTCATATGTATGTATATATACACATATATATAATATTACATTGTGATATATACATATACATGTGTATATACAATATTACATTGTGATATATATAATATTACATATATACATATATTTAAATAACAAAGGATAAAGTAAATATGAGCTGTATACATGATGGAATATTATTCAGCCATAAAAAGAAGGAAATCCTGCACCTTGCAACAATATCAGTGGAACTTGGGGGCATTATCCTAAGTGAAATGCTAGACAGAAAGACAAATACTGTATGTTCTCACTTACACGTGGAATCTGAAAACGTTGAACTCATAGAAATAGAAAGTAGAATCAGAGATGTCAGGGCCTGAGGGGTGGGGGAAGTGAGGGTGTATTGACCAAAGGGTCCAAACTTGCAGCTGTACAATGAATAGTTCTGGAGATCTGAAGTACAGCGTGGTGACTATAATGAATAGTACTATATTATATACTTGAAAATTGTTAAAAGAGTAGTATTAAAAGTTCTCACCACACACACAAAATAGTATGTAAGGGGATGTAGGTGTTAACTAACCTTATCATAGTAATCATTTCACAATATATACGTGTATCAAATCATCCCATAAAATCATCCCATGACATAAAATTATGTATGTTATGTCAATATCTCAATAAAGCTAAAAAGAAAAAAAGAGTAAACCACATATGGTGTTTTTCAATCTTAGCAAACTATTGCTCATTTTAATAACAAGAAGGGCCCTAGCATAAATAAGTGAATTTCAGTTTAATCACAGTATTCTCATGTTTCTAACTCGCCATTAGTTTCACACACATTTTCTCTATTTGGTTTGGACTATTCAAGTTGAAAATACAAAGAGAGGCTGCATCTTTACAGCCGAAATTTATCTGTGCCAAATCAGACGGAGGATAATCTGACCCATTCAAAGACTTCAGCTTCCCACATCCGTAGTGACTTGTTTTGACGACTGACTGAGCCAGTTTGCAGATTGGTGCGTCACCATGAAACTTCTATTGGAACATTCTTCAGTTTGCAAATGTAAGTCATCTTGAGACCAAACAAATGGTCTTATTTATAGGCCTTCTCAAGAATTCAGCATAAGTTGGGAAATCCTGTATCCTAGACCGGTCTGACTATACAAAAGACTTGGCAAATGACAGCAGCGTACCTCCTGTTAGGGGTTAATTGGTCAGCTTTCCTTTGAAAATACGAAAATGCCCCAAATTCCCCTCTTCCACTTTATAAAAAACACCATTAAACATTAAAATCCTGTTCATTTCTTCACACTTCCCAGAACTTAAGGAAAGAAGGAAGGCAAATGGTAAATATCAGGTAGGCTGCTGGAAACTCTAAATGTGCCCTTGTTTTCAAATTTTCTGGAGAAATCGCAAATGTTAATTTACAAAGTTTATTAATTTTTTTTAACACAAAATGTCCATAAATGTGTAGTTAAATCTCAGAATGAATTCACTAGCTTCCACAAAACACACGTGGTAACTTCTCATGTTTCTGTTATAATCTACAACTTCTTTCAGCTGTAGCGTTTGGACTTTTACACAGAATTCAGCTTGCTAATGCGCTGAACACACGTTTATACAATTGGCATGTGCATGCACACACTTGATTTGGGAAAAAGGGAGGTGTTTTAGGCATTTTGTTTCTTAGCAGGGAATTGACCAGAGAAGAATGCTATTAAATATAATTTACAAGTCAGAGAGGAGCTTGTAGTTCCCTAGAAAAGGCATGGAAACCATTAACATGGACAGCCCTGAGGTGTCTGGGGCCATTATTAGGAGATAAACCTCTCTAAAGAAAACTATTCACTCCTTTACCCATCAAGTCTTCTACGGCAATTAGGCAATTAGAAAGCAATTTTTAGGTTTGTGTTTGACATGATAAAAACTAAACATTTAGTGTGTGCTTGGCCTTCTCAGTTAATTCTCACTACAAAGGGTGTTATTACAAACGTACAATTTGATTATGTTTTTTCCCCCCTTTGTTCTGATGACTCACATTTGTAATTATTAAAGGTATCAGCAGCTTCCACTTCCTTGGACTGCTTTCTGAACACAGTTCATCTAACTATTCACAAAGAGTAAATGACTAAAAATTATTGTTGTAGTCTTTTCCTAAATTTGCTTCTTAATTGACTATGTCAATGTGTATAGTTTTATTTTAAAATAAATGAAACTAACTTTACATCTGCAAGGCACATAGTACAGAGTTCACTAAAAAAGATCCAGGTGATTTAAAAAAAAAATCATGATTTTGACAATGAATAGAAATTTGCTTGTAATTGCCAGAATTGCTCTGAAATGGTACCGGTAACAAAGAATGCTATTTTACAAAATGAGGAAGAGGCATGCAGGAATAATACAATTTGTCAAAGATTACAGGTTACAACTATATCAGTTAAAAATAAAAAATGTAATTTTTATTTCACATAATTATTAACATTTTTGAAAATTTTGTCAAACATCAATTCATTTTCCATGGACCCCTAGAATTTACCAGTATTAACTGTACAGGTTTCGACGGATTTCAACAGAGCTACTAACTGAAAAATCCTGGTTCAATATTTTGGGGAGCACTGTTCTCACAGAAGCCATAAAATACTTTTTCTAGAGTGCTGGTTCTCCTACTTAAGCGGAGCTCAGAATTACCTGTAGGGCTTGCCATGACCCCGACTGCCTGGACCCACCCCCCAGAGTTTCTGATTCTTTAGATCTGAGATGGGTTCTGAGAATTCACGTTTCTAACAAGTTCTGTGGTGCTGCTGGTTTGGAAACCACACTTTGAGAACGTCTGCCCTAGACCAAGAGAGTATTTCGTGGCTGAAAGGGTATGTGTGATTCAGGTTCCCAATTTCCCTTGGATTGGAGTAAATTTGGAACCAGAGATCTTCTCCAAGTACATGGTCCACTTGCAAAGCTAGCACTCCCTTCCAAAAGTGGCATTTGCACGGTTTCCAAGGTGCCATTCCAAGCAGTGCCAGTTGCAAAATAAATAGAAAAACTGTATGGGTGTCTCTCAGAAGACATGCTTTTGTATTTTTTTTTCCTCTGGAAACATTTGGGGGTGATTCTATAATTGCCATAAAACTGGCTTTGCATCTTGTTCCTTTCTCATTACTTTTAACACTTAAGGAGTCAAAAAGAATGAGAGAAGAGGAGGGATGAAGTTGGATTTTAACTCCTAGCTGGTAAATACCAGGCTGAGATGTGTCTTTAATCAGAACACAAGTCTAGGCGCTGGGATACCCCCACCCTCTCATGTCCTGACTGGTGTATTTTCTGTTTTCTTGATTTTTGGTTTCTTACCATCCATCTCCACTTCCTAGAAGCACCTGAATTGTTTCTGGAGAATGATCGTGGCCACATTGTGGGTAACCTTGGGGGAAGGGAATTGAGGTGCCTACTCTCCCACTGTTAAGGCTGATGGCCTTTGTCCAGGCCAGTTCCTACCTTTCATGGTCACTATACACTGTACTATGACCCAGGCTCAGCCAACTGGACACTCTTTTCTGGAATGTTTACATCGAGTAAATGATGTAAGGATAGAAGAGGTGGAATCTGCATGTCCCAGCAGCTGGGCCCTGACCAAGCTCTCCTCATAGGTCAGTAGTTCTTAAGCTTTGCTTATACTTTTCAGAACCATCTGAGAGCTGTCAGAGGTCTCATCCTCAGGCTCTGATTAATTAGTCCACAGCGGGACCTAGACGTCGTCAGGTTTCAAGTTCTCCGGGTTACTCTAACGAGCAGTTAAGGGTTGAGAACCACTGCTTTGGTCCCGTTTCCTACTTTTCGGTAGCTGCCTTGATTCCAGTTTTCCCCTCTCCTTCCCTGCGGCTCCCTGAATCATCCCAATAAACTCCCTTTTGCTTAGATGATCCAGAGTTAGTTTTTGTTACTACTGAACTGATGTAAGTTCACAAAGCACATATCCTCTTCTTTCCCCTGCTCTCCCGAATTTAGTAAAGCATTGACGCCTTTGAACCTAGGTTTAGAAACAGAGAGAGAGAGAGAGAGAGAGAGAGAGAGAGAGAGAGAGAGAGAGAGAGAGAGAGAGAGAGAGAGAATAAGGAAATATGGTCCCTGGCCTCCGGTTTCACCTAACAGCACACTAGCTAACAACTCTCTTTTTGTATATCATGATACCGCAAACTTGAGACAATATGCCGGTCAAGTGCAATCACTTTTGGATCCCTGTCGAAGACTGGAAGCTCTCCCACCTGCAGGCCATCACTGGAGTCAGAAGTGGGTCTCTCTGGCCACAAAAGACTATATTGCATCTGACACAGCAGGCATCTCTGGAATCTACCTTTCAAGTTTTCGGCAAACAATTTTCTCACTGTCCTTCACAAAGTTGACATTTTCAGCAGCATGATAGGAAAGATGTCATGTCAGTTGTTCTTCAAGTTATTGTCACAGTGGTTAGCACCAGTTCTGTCATCTTCACTCTCCTCACAGTTTCCCATCTTGAGGCGTGTCACAAATAATAATATATCTGGAGTTGTGTTTTTATTATTTTTTTTTGTCAGGTTGAAAATACCAGAAACCAGCTACCATCCTTTAAGTTACTAGTTAGACAAATTGTTCTCCCTTTTTCCAAGTGCTTCTGAGCTACAGCTTATTAATTAATATCTACTGTAGGATTAATCCAATATGATTAAGCACTAGGCTTTTAATGTGAAATATTTTATTTTGCTATTTGAAGTTAAGTATGAACAATCTAGTGAAAAAAATCAAGCTGCAATGTGTCTTGTAAAAGCAAAAGTGAATTTATCTCTTTGGGGTCATTAAACTGTCCCTACACACCCAGGTAAGCACACAGATTCCCAGCTTTTAATTATCCTGTTAGCACAGTTCTCCACATTATGTTGAAAGCTGGGCCACAAAGCCCTCGTTTGGAAGGTCAGATATCTTTTCAGGAAGGTCAGGTTACTAAATTAATACAAAGCCTACAATGGTTGATAGGTTCCAATACTGCATCTAGTTGTAATCGGGTGCAGAATCCAGGTGTAAAAAGAAATGATTCAACAAAGAGGCCAGTATGTGTGGTCCACCTCTCCACATGCAGCCAGCTTTCAGCTCCAATCACTACCAACAAGGGGTAAAACTCCAGCTGAAGTGGGAATATACTTTCTCTCCAAATGCAAATGTCCACATATGCCGGTGCAGGCACTGTAAACATGATATATTCTCTCTCTCCAAATGGATGCATGCCTGCAGACCGCATTATGGATCCATGAAAATGTCCTTAAACAAGCATGATAACTGAATCCTATTTGCTACTAAGTTGTTCCAGCCCAGAAACATGAGAGCTTAAAGGGCCAGAGTAGGACGGAATATCTCAGTAATGTACCTTGCAATGCTCCCTAAATAGAACATTAAGACCAAACACACTCTGGCAACCTCTCTTATTTTAACTGACTTCTCCTAGCAATTCCTTACCCCTACAACTTTGAGAATGATACCTTTGAATTTAACCCTGGCATGGAATATTTTCCTTTGTCTGTTTCGAGTGGTTAATAACTACAAATTGAAGACAACACCAACACTTTATAGTTTTAAAAGAGACATCTGTGCTTGCTCATCTGGATGGTTTGTAGAATCTCGGGGTTAGTTATAAATTGTAATTAGGACTCTCACATCCCATGGTCACTGCTTCATTAGGAAAGCCCAGCCTTACCCTTTTCTTCTCCTTTCCCTCCAGCCCATGCCCTTTCTAATTATGCTCTGATGCCCTTGGGCTCAGACACGCTGCTAAAACAAATATATCAAAGTGTTTGTATCACAAAGGGTAGGGCAGGAAGCAGCAACAAGCAGTTTCTACACTATGACAAATGTGCATTGAAGCTTCTTGAGGTTGACTATCAGTCCATTTGAAAAAGAGGCCTGGAGATGGCAAAAATATACCAGTAAGGTCTTTTCTGACTCATTTACTGTTTTCATAAACTTGTAGCTATAACCCAATGATATCAGAAGGTGTCTATTACAAATATGGGAAGGATCGAGAAATCTCTTCCTACTGAACAATCTTAAAGAATATGGGTGCTATTGTCACTATGTGGACATTAGTCAAAGTGGCTCAGGCTAGGTCCAGGTATTGAATGAAGCAAGAACGCAAGAGAAGATTAGAAAGCATGTATTTCTTTCCCCCAGAGAAGGACCAATTTCTAAAATAGCTACTACATAGATTTTTCTCTTTGAGGATTAAGAGGAGAAGACATGGGCTTCTTTATTTCTAGACAAACATAGACAATTAAGCTTTAGATTCTACCCTGAGCACCTGTGTCTGACTTTTAAATGGTCAGACCAGTTATATGTGTGGCTTTTTGTTATCACATCCACCCTGAAAAGGGTGTGACATCTGAAAATATGTTTTTCACCAGTGAATTCAATGACTAGATGAGGATACACTGTTGGAATTTTAGAAGGGAAATGCATATTAATTGATGATTTGTTATGGGCCATAAATAATTCAGCACATTTCATAATATTTTATGCCTGAGTTGGTAACTCTCCTGTTCTCATGGGGCAAATTTCCTCCTGGAAGAGTCACATGAAAAGTTAGCATACAAACTCTAAAGAGGATTTCTCCTTAGGAATTCAGACATTTATTTGAAATGTTTTGATTTCCCCCCCACGTCTCTCTTAAGAGTGTTTCCCATTAGGTGAAGATGGTTCTTTAGAAGTTAGAGAGTATGACTTAGCTATATGCAAGGCCAGCACCTGCTCAGAGCTGGAAGGCCAGTCAGCCACAGCCACGTGCTCCTGCCCACAAGTGCAATAATGTCCTGTGTCCATGTGTAACATGCGGCCAAGAATGTGGGGGTCACTGTCACCTCCCACCCACACCTGCCTGCTACTAAAGTAAAGTATTCAGAGGTTGGTAAAACATAGCTGTTCCTGCGACAGTCTTTTCTCTCTCTTTTGGAGAGGGAGAGTTAAAAAGCCCCAGACACAATGTCATAACAAGTGTATGTGTGTGTGACAGAGGAAGAGGGAGAGAGGGAGGGGAGGAAGACAAGAAGGAGGGAAATGAGAGAGGGAGAGAAGGGGAGGAAGATGAGATTGGAGTGAAAGGAAAAACATGTGATTGTGCAAAAACTACTCATTTACTTCCAGGTAGGTACTTGCAAAAAAAAAAAAAAAAAACAGTAAAAGAAACCATTATGCGACATGGATTAGGAGTGAGGGACCAACACTGGAGGCCAGAACACAGTCAATAAGACAACAGCTGTGGTCCAGAGGAGAGAAGACAGTGACCTGAATTCTGGCATGGTACTGAAGAGAGGGAGAAGTGGATAGGCTTGGAGATACTTAATGTAATAGATGGGGCATAGTAATTGAATCCTTGTGATGCGCTGAGTGAGAAGGAGAAAGGACAGCTCCTGAGGGTATGTATTGGGCAACTGGGTAGATGGAACCACTTACTGATTTAGGGACCCTGGTGGAGTAACAGAGGAGAAAAGGGAGTTCCATCTGAATGTTCTGTTACTCACATCTAACCCACAGGGAGCACATAGTTTCTGCACACAAGCAGCACCTTGGCTCCAAATACATCTCCCAAAAGAATCCTTGGACACATTTTCAGAGATTTTTAGGGCTCCTGCCCTCTTACATCTGCTTGCAGACTCATTAATCTATGTAGCTTACTTTGGATTGGGGCGGTTGGCATTATGGATTTGCTAATTGCTGATACAATGTACTTTCTAGGCAGGCCATATGTGAAGAGCAGCACTGGCATTCAAGAAATGTTAAATAATAATGTAAATGAGAAAAATTTCCCATCCCAATAATAAAGGGATCCAAGGAACATTGACGCAACTTGCAATCATCGGAGCTGTTTGATCGCCTTGTCACTGTGGGACAGTGACCAAAGTGATGCTAATCTAAATGTCATCTAGAAAGAATACGAAAAATATTATGGTGAAAATTAAGTACTGCAACCTTAGGAGCTGATTTAAAAATCAGAAGATGTAGCGATTTACATCTGTGGGTTTTATGATCGCCAAGTGCAACCAGCTGAATGTACATTTTCCTTTTCTTTCTCTGAGAACATGGGTTCACTTTTAAAGAGCTGGCCCAAACGAAAGTTCTTTCAGTTAGTGGTTCTTAAACGTTGCTACCTATAGAAATCACTTGAAGAGATTTTAAAAGCATGATGCTTAGGCCATATCCCAAATGAATCAAGTCAGAACCTCTGCAGGTGGGGCTCAGGCCATTCTAGGCTCCTTACATGATTCCAATGTGCAGCCGAGTTTGACGACCAAGGCCTAACTCAGTGGGATCTGAAGACCAAATGCCTTGAAACTATCTGGGAGGAACTGAGGGAGTTTGAGGTTCAAAGAAGTTCAGTCACTTACTCCATAACAAATAAGTGTGTGAGCTTAATTCACACATAGACATTCCGATTTTGCAGCCTGCATTAGTAACCTCTCTGCCTTGCTGCCTGCCCAGCGTTAGCTCGTGTGTGGTGTGAGATGCCAAATTCGGCCATTTGGTATGAGTTTTAACATTTCCGGGAGAGATATAGCAATCATATGAATTAATCAAAGAGTCTTCCATTTTTGTCCTAAATATGTCCCAAATCAATTTGGCCCTCTTGGTAACTTTGGCCTTGTGGAGAAAGCCAGAATATATAATATACAATATATATGTATTTTAGACCACCCAAAGGGAGCATCTCCTTTGAATGCTGTCAACGGCCTTTGGTGTTGGCAAAACCATTTTCCTAACCTCTTTTACCAGGATGATCACTGTTTGTATGTAGAGATGTTATCTATTCTTTGACCCAGATGAAGAAGGAATTCATGAGTCATGGACACAAACTGCCCTTTAACTGAATTTAACTGAACAATAGAGCCCATTCCTATTGTTATGTTACAACCAGCTTCAGATTAGGTAACAAGTCACTTTTCACTTAATTATTAACGTTTTACCTATTAACACTAACTCAGCAGCCCCAAAGGTGGAGGCAGAGCCCTACCCTGCTGCAGCTGGAAATCATTAATGAGTGCTCAGGTGCTCATGACCCAGTTTCTCTCACCTTCTCTGGAAATCTGTGTCATATCTCTGTGAAAAACTATGCCTTTGTGAATCGTAAACATCTAATTTAAAGGAGACACTTCCTGTCAATCAGGAAGATATTTGCTTTCTATAATTCCAATCACTGGAAAATGTGGAACCGTCCATATGTTTGTCATCTTTTACAATAGTAATTCTCAACTGGGGGTGATCTTTTCCCCTAGGAGACACTTGGCAATGTCTGGAGACATTTTTGATTGTTACGCTACAGAGGGGTGGTGCTACTGTCATTGAGTGGGTAGAGGCCAGCGATGTTTCTAAATATCCACCAATGAACAGGACATCCCCCTGCAAACAAAGTCCCCAAAACAAATTCTGAAGTGGTGGGCTGAAATTTCTCCTTTTTACTTGGCGTTTTTGTTTCTTTCACACAGATGTGTTCTATGTCTAAAGGTTTACCAGTTGCCACCATTGATTTTCAACTTGTGCGGTGGTTCTTACACTCTAGTGTGCATATAAATCACATGGGGAGTTTGTTAAAATGGAAAGTACTAGGTCCCATCCTCATATAATTTGATTCAGCAAGTCATATGGAGCCGGGCATCTGTGTCAGGTGAAGGCAATAACAATACGTATAGGGATGTAACAAGGATAAAATGAGATCATATACATAAACAGCAGTTCTCACAGTGCCTGGCATATAGCAAGTACTTATTAAGAGGCAGCAATTGTCCTTATTTTAATTAAACTTTACTTAGGAAATCTGACAATGTACTATTTCATTTGCTATTATAATCTATAGATTATAATTTTAGAGGTTGATGAAATATTACAGATGTTATGATTGTATGTGCTTATTTTGCAGATGAGAAAACTGAGGCACAGAAATGAGATATAATAATCCTACATTTGTACAAAGCAGGCTCGAATACTCAGACCTTTAGAATCTATGTACAGTGCTGATACAGTGCAAAGAGGAAGAATTTTGGACTCAGAATATTTAGGTTTGCCACTTAAATTTACAGACATTCAGTGTAATCATCTGCAAAATGGATGTAAAAATAGCTGACTTGAAAACATTATAGCAAATGCGATAGACTATATGAAAGCACTTTGTAAACCGCAGAATGCTACACAACTGATACTTAATATTATGACTTACTTTTCATTAAAAAATGCATGCAAACATAGACCCTCGAACACACATAAGCCTCTCAAAGTACCATTCAAGGTCCTTTTGGATAGTTTTTCATGGCACAGGATCCATCAAGTGCGGCCATTTACTCTGTTCTGCTTCAACACCGATCACTCCAAAAGCAGCACCTTGGACAGCAGCCAGAGAAGCTTCCTCAGGCACCCCACAACATTCTCAAGCCCCTTTCTTACTGGCTGCAAGCTATTGCTGCCTTGCATTCAGACCCTCATTGGGAAACACAAACAGAAACTCCACATCACCTCCATCCTTACAACCGGCAAGTTCAGAAGACAGGTGTCTACGTGGAATCAGGGCTCTATTGGACCTGCATACACTGATTGTCACATTCTCTAGGAAGTGAAAGTTAGCATTGTCATTCAGTCTGCCTACATGTGAAATCTCTCTCTCTCTCTCTCTCTCTCTCTCTCTCTCTCTCTCTATATATATATATATATATATATATATATATATATATATATATATATATATATATATTTCAGGATTTAGAGATATTCCAGTGAATATATTCATACTGAAGCATAAAGCAAACCTACTTGTGAACTTTGTGTAGCTTGGCAATGCCAGCCCTGGTCCTAACACCAGTTTCAAAACTGCAACATCCTAACTTTAAAATATCATTGCTAATTTAGGGTGGGAAAGGTGAAGAAGGACATAAGGATAACACTAGAAATAATTGTAAATCTAGTTTATTAGGGAAAAAAGCCACCAATTTGCCATTTCATCAACTCACAAAGAGCGTATCTCTAAAGGCCAGAGGAAAGAGGAGAGGATAAACATAATTTTGGAACTTAAAAGTGCCTTCAAGGGACCTCATTACATAAGTGATTCCAGTAAGAGCTATTAATTTAGTGATAGGCTTTATTTTGTGTCTTTGTTATAAAGCATCATTTGAAAATAAATTCATTGCATGAGATAACTGTGGAACTGAGGGAGTTTTGCTGAAAATGATGGAGCTACTATAAATGTATGGACCATCTTATGTGAACACATTTTATTTGCTCCTTGAACATAATTACAAAAGTACAAAGCACGGGTTGCTTATTATTCATGACTTGGTAAGGTACCAGACCCCTGACTAGATGCCACTGAAAAGCAATCTGACTCATGATTCAGTTTATAATATATAATATAATAGATTATATTATAATATAATATAAATCTGTTTATCATATATTGTTCAATTAGTTTTTTCAATAAGAACGTGTTTTAAGAGTCACTAAACACCCGACTCAAATTCAGTCCTAATACGTGGTATTTTTATCCATTGCCAGGATATTTTAAAAGTGCACTTTTGTATGGGCTTAACAGAACAGAGATTTCAGGAGCGCACAAAGCTTGCTGTTACCTAAGGTGGAGGTTGTGGCACAGATGGGGACAGGGGGAGGTCACAGTCACAGATTACAGAACACAAGCCAATACACACATAACTTCTTACCTTTTGGGCTCTAGACTTGCCTGCGTTTTGAAATCTTTCCTTTTTTTAGATTCCTTTTTGGTGTCTCTTTTAGCCTGTGGTTCAGATGGGGAGGGACTTTTGCGCCCGTCAGGGTCTATATTTGGTGGCAGCCCACTAAAGTACACATGCATTTGTTGACTTTGGAGAGGGGGTGGTCACATAGGGCATGCAGAGAGTGTGGCCAGCCACAGGATAATCAAGAGCACACGTACATGCACAAACAAAAGAAAGAAAAAGAAGGATGCGTCAAACAGCAAGAGCAAATGCATTCAAACTAAAATAATAAGCAAAAAAAAAAAAAGATGCAAACTTGCATAAGGAAAATCAGAATTGAAAAGAAAATAAGAAATCCAAAACTGTTTCCATGACAAGATGTACAAACCTAACTGTGAATCAAGTGGCAGTCTTACAATATGAAATCCAGACAATGTGTATCATAATTCATGATGATGTTTACCAGGGAGTTTACAAAAACACTTCATTATTTTATAACACTTTCTTATTCAGTAACATATGTAGAATACAGTGTGACAACCCAGAGAATATAATGCAACTTCTCTCTCTCTTTAAAGAATTCAGTCCAAGAGGCTGTAACAGATAGTCATCAAAGTGTACATATTTATAAAAAGCAGAATTATGCCCAGTTACTTCCCAGGTATCAGAATTTTCATGAATATCTTTTGTGCAAATAAAAGGTCATGTACTGGGCTCGTGAACCTGATAATAATGGGAGTTGATGAAAACCTTGTTGCCTGTTAAATATTCAAACCCACAATGCTATTGTTATCTAGCTCTACATGTTAAAGTTGCATTTCATAAAATCTACCACCACTACAGAGAGGAAAAGCACAGAACAAATCCCACAGATATTTCAGAGCTGTATAGCTTGCAAAGATGAAAATGACTGACACAGCTCTGATTTCAAATCAATGCAGTCAATTCTGGATTTTCCCACATGTGAATTTCCCCAGCACAGCAACTTTTTCCTCCCAGGTTGTTTCTGAGGCCAACTAGATTTCCCGGGGTGTGCCTTCCCTGGGTGCTCTGGGGTAACGTCGGTTTGCCTTTACAGTAATGTGAGGCTACCTACATTGGGATAGTAAACTGGCTGTGGCAGTATTGAAATTTATTCCAATAAATTTCTTTCAAAAAACTTTCAAAAAAAGTGTCTTCAGAGCCAAATGGTAATGTTCTTAAATTATTTGCTGCTTTGCATTATTCAGAACTTGGATCTTTTCCTCCAGGAGCTGGGCAACGTCTAAAGGAAGAGAGTCCTTAGTGCAGCATTAGAACTAATGTTCTGGGCTTGTCTATAAAACCTATAAACTGGGGGAGTTGATTACATTTAATCTCGGAAGTTCTTCCCAGCTCTATGGTTAAATCAAATGCTTTGTGATTATCTTGGCCTTTTAGCTTCACCTGGCTTGTTTCAGCTCTGGAGATGGACTTGGCTCCCCCTAGCAGGGCATGTGTCCCTGCCGCTCCTTTTGTCTGGAACCACTCAACGCCTACACTTGCCTCCGTTCTCAGCCCAGGTACCACTTCCTCAGAGAGGCCTGACTGCCATCCTGCCACACCATCTGAGTTGTGTTCCTTTATTACACGCTATCATGGAGTTTTGTCTTTTCCTCAAAGCACCAATCTCTTTGTATCCCTGCCTTTGTTTGGTGTCTAGCTTTTGTTCACCACATATGCTGAGTGTCCACCAGAGTGCCGGACACTCAGTTGGTAACAGCGATGGAACAAATGGTAATAACAACAAAGGCAAACATTTATTAAGCTCTTGCCATGTTCCTGGCATTGTGCTGAGCCCTTTGCATTCATTTGCATCCTCTCAATAGCCCCATGAGGACACTATCATCGCTGTTTACAGCTGAGAAAACTGTGGCACCAAAGGTTGCATTACCATCCAAGGTTATTGCTAGCAAATGGAGAAGCCGTGATTGGAACCTAGATTTCTCTAATTTCAGAGACCCCTCTCAAAGTCCCATTTGCCATTTTCTTTAAGTCTCTTGAAAGGAGAAGAAACTAAGTTAGATCTTTGTGTTCTTTGTGTGTGTGTGGCTGGTGTGTGCGCGTGTGCACACGTGTGTGTGTGTGTGTGTGTGTGTGTGCACGCGCGTACCGAGGGATTGGGGATGCAGGGAAAGTTAGAGATGATGAGACTGGCAGGACCTCCGGACAGGTGCTTACCTGTTCCCGTGGACGTGGGACGCACAAAAGGCAAAGCTGTAATGAAGGAGGGTGGGGTCGATCATGGCGCCATTTTCTGCCCGTTCCAGCAAGTCTCTGAGGTAGCAGAGATGTCGGTGACAGCCTCGGACTCCGTTTCGTGCGCAGTACTCATCTAGTACAAACACCTGGCCAGGACTGAACCAGCCCTGTTTGGGGAATAAAGGAGAGACTTTCTTTTAAATATAGGTTGGTGGTTTCGGGAGGGCTGCTAGAGTTGGGGGTGACTGGAGAAAGGGGGTTAAAAAGTAGCCAGAGTTAACACTTGCTGACTGCTTGTTAATTGACAGCCACTGTGGTAACACACACCAGGTCCAACCCTCACAACAGCCCTATGGGGTGGGTACTGCTATCCTTGCTCGATGGATGAAAAAATTAAGCTCAGGGAAGACATGGAATTTCCCTAGTATCCTAGAGCTACTATGTGGTAGAGTCTGGATTAGCAGACAGAATGATTCCAGGAGGAGTTTCCCCCACTATTCTAATACTTAACTGTATACCTTAAAAAAGTATTGGAGTGGGGCAGGGCAAAGTCTTGGTTCTGCTAAGAAAAAGTAACACCATTAATGCCTTAAATTGGTAGAGTGCTTTACACTTGACACAAAAGTTTCAGTTGAGCCCCACAGCAACCTTACGAGGTAGACAGGGCAGATTTATCTGCAGGTCATAGATGAGGAAATGGAAATCAGAGCTGTTAAGTAGCTCACAGATAATACAAAACAGGCAGGACTCAAACCCAGCTCTGTCTCTCTCCAGGTCTTCTGTGTGTCCTACTCTGAAGGCTTAAGAAATATTAGGATTCGTCTATATACATGCCAGGACTTTATAAATCTTTTCACTTTGGAAGCCAAAAAATATTTAATTTTGAAATGAAGATGATAACATAATTTCCAAAGAGAAGAACATGACTAAGTTTTCAGATATGGTTCAATTAAACCGAGAGGAACTTCTCGTGCCCTGGTTTAGCGTTTTATTTCCTTTTTCCTCTGGCAATTATTTGTTTTCTTCTTATTTATTTGCTGCTGCAGGACCAGAAGAAACTGCTGTAAAAGAGAACCTGAACAAATCTCCAATTCAGAGCAGACTGGGAAGCACGATGGGATAGAAATTGCTGCCTCCATAGGCACTTAAGAAAATAAACCCTCAGGAAGGCCACGTGACTTGCTATTCAGGGTCACCCTTGGGCCAAGTGGGAAATAAAATGATTTTTTTTTTTTTTTTTGGTTTTGGCACCTTTCTGAAGCAAGAAATAAACCAATTTAGGTGGTACTTTCTAAGCTGGGAAATTAGGATTTTTAAAAATACAAATTTAATGTGGGGGTCTTCTCTGAGTCATCTTCTGAATACGGCTCTGTCTTGGGAGAGAAAAGGCAAAAGGAGAAAGTGACTTGGGGGCAAGCAGAGGCCACACGAGTGCAGTGAGGGAGGCCTGTCACACTCTCGGCTTGTATTAATGATCTGGGGAATCTTCGACTGACAACATTCAGCTCAGCAATACATCCAACGAAAGACGGCATCTTTCCTATTTCAAATTATAAGTTACTGCAGAGGGCGGGAGAGTAGTTGAGGCAGTGGGCTGCCCCTATAGGCAACTTCTTTGCCACTCCATCTGCTACCCCAAATGCTAAATCTTAGAAACAACACTGCTGTGAAAGATTAAAATATATTTTCTACGACTCAGATGACACCAAGTCTTTTGTAGATGCCAAAATAGCTGCTTTGAAAAGAGTTGAAGAAATATCAATTAGGAACTCAGTCGAAGACACAGAAAAATTTATGTATCCCTGCTGGTCGGTCTCCAAAACTAACAGAAAAAAAAGATTGTAATAATAAAAAAATGGAATATAGAGAGGCAAGAGATAAAGTCCTTTTAATTACTGTTATTTTGAAAATTTGGGATGATGATTAATAGATACAGGTATACAAATGGGGAAGGAAACTATTTTATGCTATTCATAATTAATTTTGGATTTTGGACCATATTTTTAAGCCTATACATGACTAATAGGAAGCAAGCTTTAAAATTTCATTTCTGGTTTCATTTTTCAGAGAGCATTTACCAATTCTCCTTAGTGATGATTTTGTTAGTGAAAAAGAAAATTGTTTAGAAAGAGATCATGTGAAAAAAGCTTTGAAAATAATACACCTCAAAAAATTCCTCAAGAGAATAGAAATTATATATAAAAGGGAATGATTTAGGTTCAGAGGTATATTCTTACAAGTCTTATGAATGCGATTTATAATTACATGAATAATCACATAATCATAGGAAACACATTTGAGAAAAATTGCCTTGCAATGCAAGGTAAGCTTTTTTTTTTTAAAGTTAAAGTGATGTGTTTCTTTCCCATTTGGCAGAGTTCAGATTCTTCTGATAAAGTGATTCCAAACTGAGATAATCAATGAATCTTTTAAAGACACAGATTAATAAATTATTCCATTTAATCTTACTTCGATTTTTAAGCCTATTTTATCTACTATTTTAAATACTTTGGCTTCTGGTACAGAAAAAGAAGAAATTTAAAATAAAAATTAGTCAGAATGGATTTGGGATATAGCCATGTCATTTAGGAAAGAAACATATTTTCATTATATTTATGTTAATATCAATAACATGTTAGCCTTAGTTAATATGCAATATTAATAAAAGGCAGGTATATTAACCTTAGGAGTTGGAGTCAGGGATGAGGCTTTTCCTCCGCGTAAAGTCATTTCATCATTTCCCCTTACCCTTCCCATCTATAAAGTGGGATTAGTAACATTTACCTTTACGAAATGAAGTAACAATTTATGGTTTGCAGAAGAAAGTAAATTGAGTCCTTTTTAGGCTTCTAACTCTGATAGTATAAAGCCCCAAATGCAGCTTCAGAAATCCAATGAAGACATAATAGCAGTCCCTTGAACCTAAGTGATTTAAATCTAGGCTAAAAACAGGATTTCAAGAAATGTTGATGCTCTTGCTGGAAAGCTGGACTTCCAAACGTCTAAATGCCAAAAAAATTCCCCCAAAGGGTGAAAAATGTATCCAATACTATGAAGAAAAAAAGCCACTCAAACAAACCCAAACCAGTTTAGCTTCTGAAAAGTGGAGTTTATTATTTACAAATCATTTTAATCTTTCAAAAATAAAGAAAAAGAACACATTCATTTCAGAGACAGGAGCACAGGGTCTTATCCTCTGGGGTGGGAAAGGAGGGAGATATCAAAGTCTAAGAAACCAAGGCGATTTTTACAAGTTCTACGCAAGCAGATGCCAAACTTGACTACCCTCTTGGGAATATTTCTCATGTGGCAGCTGAAAAGGGGGAAGCTCAGATAGGGAGGCTGGGGAATTGGATCATCTCTACAGATAACTTCCTCCCGCTCTGTCTTCTTTCTTTGGTAAGACAAATTCTCAACTCAGGAAATCAAGAACACATATATAATTGTTAAAGGGGCTCTGTAACAGAGAAAAGCGCTTCTAACATCAAGGTAGAAAAATATTTCATTTAAAAAAACGTGTCATTATGTTTAAATTGCCATAGACCAAAGAATATACTTGCCAGGCAAGAATAGGAATCATTAAGTCTGTGATCCAAAGTAAGGCGTTGTACCATCTCAAAGAGGGAAGCGTGGTCAAAGTTACAGGGGTTGGACGAGATAAATTCATCCATGCCATGTTTTTGAGCTCTATCTGCATCTGTTCATTTATACATGTAGAGAGAGACACAATTTAGAGAAATACATCACATTTTCTTTGACATTTCAAATACACAGGAATTCACTAGGCATTACGAACACTAGCTGTTTCCCGTTGCCTCCCACCATCATCCCCAACATAGTCTTTTTATCTCCCATTGTCAACTTGCATCACTTACTGGTGAGTTTGTTGCATTTAGGCAAACATATATTGGCATCAATATGTTTATCAAATGATCACAACTCCAGTGCTTTTCTGTCGTTCTTTAAAAGCTAAGCACACGACCGTAACTTCGCCTGCGTTTCACCAAACACTGAAAGCAGATCGGGTCTTTGCTTATAAAAGCCTATTTATATTTAGCTTTTTAGGTTTTTAATAGATTCTGCCATTCCAGTGGTTATGTCTAGAGCAATTCTCTACAATTATTGGGATTATCTGGAAAAGGGTTATGCTGATTTTCAGCAAAGTGACAATATTTGTATCCTCCCCTTCCAAATTCCCATTGCCAATTTGGTTTCACAGAAGGTTTGGGTCCCCACCCTCCAAAATTAAAAAAAATAATAATAACAGAAGCTTTTCATTGAAACCTGGAGAATAAGTTAAATGTGAATTTCGTTTGTGATAGCCAAGGACGTTGTCTTATAGTGTGCTCCCTCAGTTCGCAAAGCTTATGAAAGAGAAACAAATTTACTCAGCAAGGGCTATGATCTGCCATTTATTGTGAATTAATAGTCTCAATGTATTCACACTTTTCCTTACAGGGTGAAGGCTGTAGGCAAAACCTCCTAAGGGCTAACTAATTAATCTCAATATGTGGAACTGAAATACTCTATCCTCAATTGGCAAAACAACTCAGAGAATTCAAGCAAATCCTGAAGAGGTAGGAATGACGGTCCCAGACATTAAAGGAGTCAGCTCACTCCACCTCATAGTTACTCACTCTCCTGATATGCAGACTGAAGAGAAATAAAACTTATATCAATTCAAGCAAGGGTTTATTCACCCCTTGCATGTAACATTATACTGGAGCATGGGGTCTTGCCAGGGACCAGCAAAGCTGTCAGGGCACAGGGCAAATCAATTTTTGACTTGACAGGGTGTTTGGATAATATTTTCATATGTGACCTTCATCTCAGGCAGTGTTCTTTTTTTTTTCCTTCCCATGCTTGGGGTATGGTTGAAAACTTGGGTCATGTTAGCAATGTGACTTGAAGATGATTCCTCCAAACATTAGTGAATGTGTGTTTCATTTAAACCTAAATGCATGGTTTGTTAGATTTACACCCTCTTATTATTAGCATTTTTAAATCTTCAGTCTTTTTTCATAGAAGCAGCAAGTGGTCAGTGTTTGAACAGGATGTGTTGTTTATGCTCAAGACACACAGAAGCAACGGTTTCCAGAAGGGAAGTTGAAGGATGTGTGTTTTAATAGCCAAATTGTTCCACGAGAATGATAAAACACAAGCTTTTAGAAGGGATATCACATGTGCAGAAATATGAGAGAGTCTGAAAGAATGCTCTTTGCTGTGTTAATTGCCTCAGATTTGTATTCGAGAAAGTGCTTTCAATCTGAGGTTACATGCTTTATTTAGGAGGATTCCTTTGTTTGTTTGTCTGGTCTCTAAATTACATTTCTTCTTTGACTTAGGGTGGTTGGTAAGAGAGGTAGCCAGGAAGTTGGTGCTGGGGAAAAAGCTAGCTGTTTTCAGGGTGCATGCCTGTGTGTGTGTGTGTGTGTGTGTGTGTGTGTGTGTGAGAGAGAGAGAGAGAGAGAGAGAGAGAGAGAGAGAGAGAGAGAGAGAGAGAGAGAGAGGACTTCAACTCTAGGTCTCCCCTGGCAGAATGGCAACCCTGCACCACGCACCCCTCAGGACAGATTCTGCCCTCTCATCTCCATCCTGTCAGTCCCGGGTCAATTTCATTCAGGAAAAACTAACAGTGGGTACACGAATTGTTTATCCTGTTTCATCCCCATCAGAAGCCTCCCTGCCCTCCCCACATTACCAGACAGATGCAGCATTTGGCTGGCACGGCCTTCTTGCTCTCGGATTGCTCAGGAGAGGCTGTAAGCCGACAAATCGGCCGGGAACTCACTTTGCCAGTTTGGCTCTGCTATTTTATTGCTCTTCAATTATGATGGTGCAACCGGTCATTTAGTGCAAAGAGAAGGGGGCTCTTTTGTAGCTGTTAAAAATATGGCACATGTTTCAAGTCTCTTACTCTTTCCTTTTTGTGTTAAACCTCTTGAAAACTTTGTGATGATCTATTTTGCCTTGCTGCCCACTCAGGAAATGGATCTGAAAAGGCAACTTGGCTCCTTCTCAGAGACCTGATACGGAGCCACTCTCTACCTCCCCGGCCCCACCCCGGTCCATCACAGTCCATCTTCACCCTGCTAATTCTTGGCTTAGAGTACATCTGAAGAACAATTTTGGTTTTACTTACGTTTTAAAGCAGCTTTAAAGAAAATACATGCTTTAGCCTGTTTTCCTTTTCAGAAGGCAACCCTCTCAACATAAAAATTCATTTCCCCTTCTTCCTTTCTTTCCTCTCTCTTTCTGGGTTCACATGTGGAATGAAGCTGGGCCTGATTTAGGAGGTCTGGATTCTAATTTGAGCTCCGTTTTTAAATAGCTGTAGGATGCTGGCTGAGTTGTTAGCTCTCCGAGCCTCAATTTCCTGGTGTGTAAAGTGAGCTGAACTTTCAGTTCCCTTTCTGCTATTACTGGCATTTAATCATCCTTAAGATCCCTTGCACACTTCTATATGTGTGGGATGAGGCTCACTACTGCAGTGGGAATTTACAGCAAGTAAAAGGGGCAGCCTCTGGGTTTTGCTTACACGAAATCATCATTTACTCAGAATTAGGCTCATCATCTTAATGGTTCCAACAACTCAAGAGTGCTTAAAAGGGTGGCTGGCTCTCACGAAATCTTTGAGTTTCATCGAGCTTATTATATTCCGATAAAGAAAGAGGAGTGGTAGGCCGGGAATGCTATTTTAAGGTGTCAGAGAGGACGGGATCTGATTTTTTTTTTTAATTCTCCATATCATTTATTTTTTGACATTCAATATTATTTTATATTAATTTCAGGTGTACAGCATATGGTTAGACATTTATATAATTTAAGAAGTGATCCCCTGATTAGCCTAGTACTCACCTGGCACTATGCATAATTATGATCATTTCATTGACTATTCTCTGTGCGTTACTTTATATCCCCATGACTGTTTTGTTACTACCAATTTGTACTTCTTAATCCCTTTACCTTTCTCACCCTGCCCCCACCCTCTCCCATCTATCACCCCAACAAATCTAGTACCCATCTGACACCATACATAGTTATTATATTACTGACTGTATTCCTTATGTTATACCCTACATCCCCATGACTACATTTTAACAACCAATTTGTACTTCCTAAGAAAGGGATCTGATTTTTAAGCTCCATCTAAGCAGGGAATTGTTGTTGTTATCCTCTGCTCTATTCCCAGCATCTACAACAGTACTTAGTCCACAGCAGGCCCTTGATACAAGTGTCACTATAATGAAAATAATATAATCAAACTAAGTCAATTCACTCTTTCAACAAATATTTTCTATTTCTTGATTTCATGGAATGTTGATATACTAAATTCAGTGGCAAAAATTTATTGGTGCTAAGATAGCAGTTGGTTAAGTGGGTGGGCTTAGGGGTCAGAAAGACTAACTCTGAGGCTAGCTCTGCCTCTGTGAGGCAGGCTGATTAGTATTTCTGATCTCATTTTCCTCACTTGTAAGCTGAGAACAGTGTTTGGGTCTACTCTCAGAGGGCTGTTGAGAGGGTCTGAAGAGGAGAAGTAGCTGGAAAGCACCTGGGTGCCTGGCACAGGGTAGGTGTTCAATAAACCTTACTTGGGAGGGAATGTGCGGGCTTCTTGGTGCTCTTGAAGCCAGTTTATGTACTTAGAAAGCCAAGGATGTCTTTTAGTTTATACCTAATGTTAGTTATAGGTTGCTTCTTAAACCATATTGTTTCTAGGAAGCTGGGAGTCCTTTCCAATCTCTCTGTTTTATGCTTCTGCTCTGCCCCAGCTAATAACCAACTCCTACGTCCCATCTTTGAGTTTTTGATAGGTTATGTTCCAATTTCTGTGTGGTTGCAACACACACACACCAATCGAATCCCTTGGTAAATAGTATGTTCCTTGAGGGCAAGTTTCTGACCTGTTACTTCCCTTGCCAGCTCCCAGAGGAGCCATGTCCTTAGAAAGTGTTTATTAAGGGACTTACTCTGACACCTCCACCCCAGGAAACTTCCCACTGACTTTATTAAGGAGTCACACACATGGGGATTCAGATGGCATCTTGCAAATCCAAAAGTGGGAACATGTGCTCTCAGGGGAAAAAAATCTTCTAGAAGGAAACAGAATTCTAGGTGCAGGTGTCTTTGGATACCATTCAGAATGTCTGCCTGTGTCTCCATACATGTCTAGGACCATATGCATTACATATGTTGTCTATTTTAAAATAAAACACTGCAGTGGTCCAGCTGTTCCAAATTCTGTTTCAAAGAACTTGTGGGTGCTTCGCAAGCAACACCATCTAGTCATTCTTGCACTGTCCCAGTCTGTTCTTCTACAGTGCTGAACATTTAAAAATAAATGCTCCTTGCAACTCCATTTTCCCCCTACAAACAATTGGAATGGGTTGATTAAAGATAAGGGAAACTCCAGTGTTGACATTAGCAAGGGGAAAATAGCCCAGAGCCAAAGTAGGAAAGTTAATTCTTAAATTCAGGACACCTTGGGATCCCTTCCTTTGCTAATGTTTGGCTCGTGTCAAGAGAAAGAAAATGAGTTTTAACACTAGGCTGGGCAAAATAGAATTAGGAGGGTGAAGTGGCTGCTTACAACTCCAGTGATGTTTGGATTATCTCTTGCTTTGGGAGATGCATATCAATACTCTTTATTATTATTAATTATTATTATTATCATTGTAAATTTAGAAATCAAGGATTGACTACTGCATTTTGAAAACTGACTTCCACCTTTGCCCTTTACCTTTTTCAGACCTGGCTGAACAGTTCCTAAGTCCTACTTGGTCTGTAAGGGCTCCAAATGTACTGAAATGGGCTATGTAACCATATAAGTGCTGCAGCTAGAGCAAAATTCAACACATCTTCCAAATAATGCTACTTGTTTCACTTCTGGGTTTAATTGCATGAGGATTTTGAAGTCCTTTATCATATGGGCATAGGAGACTGATTTCAGACTCAACTTGGCTGCATAAAGCTGATATTGGTACCTAACTAAATTAAGAAACTTAAAACACTATCAATGGTATCCATGACACAGAAGCAAGCTGATGGACACACAGACTTTTGGAAGATAGATACACTTTTAAGTGGAAACTAACCAAAACCTTTACCACAGGTTTGCTCAGAAACAATTTTGGTTGGGCATTTAAGGAATGTTGGGAAAATATCAGCTCCTAAAGTGATATGATTAGGTAGGTTTTATACTCTCATTTAATCTACTTCATTAAAATTCAAGTGATGTCACTAATTGGCCACTCTATCATTTATGTTGTTCTTTAATCGATCATTTTGTTTGATATTCTCAGTCATGACATATTTGATATTATTTTTCTTCTCCCCCCACAATGGAAAAAATATATAACATTTTTCATAATTTCTTATCTTAATAGCAAGCATCTTTATATGACTTCATTTCAAATATAAAATTTTTTTTAGATAAGTTTGCAGTAAGGTCTACCAAGTATGGCTTTCAGTTTCACTTTATTGAGATTTTCCTGTTATTCCCACAGCTAAGGGAATGAAGACAAAAGGCCAAATCTCTCTTTATTTTGTAATATTACATTTTGGAACTTTTTATAGGCTAGAGAAAAAGAAATTTTGCTGTTAAAAATAATTATGATTGTACTGTTATAACATTGTCTGAAAGAGGCAATTATTTTGTAAAAGGAATTCCTTTTACAATAAGCTAGAGGTAGCTGTTTATTACTGGAATTTAGAGCACGGTTATGGCTGTCGTTACTCCTGATGGATGCTAGAGGCAAGAGAATAGCTAATGTAACTCTAAAGTCATTGTGAACCCAAACTGCAAATTAAAAGGTGACTTTGTATCTTTCTTATATGAAAAATGTGTACTTGTCATATCTGCTTGACAGTACAAGAGTGAATGTATGCTTTGGACATAACGAACAATGACAGTAGTCAACCTCATCAGAAAACATGAAATAAAGAAATGACAATGATTGATGGCAGCTGGCTGTTTACAGATTTTTCTAGAAGAGTTTTTCTTGGCATGATCAAGTAACCAGGGGATGATGTGCCCTTCCTGAGCTCTGAGCAGCAAGCAAACGACTGGTCCTCCCATGCCGACTGCCCTTGAGAAACAACTTAATTCCTTCATGGTCCCTTTGACTAAATCAAGCTAACTTGCATGGCCAAGAGAGGGTGGCTTCTTCGGAATCTATGAAGGGCCACAATGAATTCTGCAGAAATCTTGAATTTAAAATTACGATGGCAATGCACCCAAGGGGATAAACATGTGATATAAATTGCAATGTTAATTTTTATAATTCTTTATAAGACAGCTGCTTTGAGTAAAAATCATAACAGATTTTGTTAATGATCTCAAAATAAATAAATGCATGATTTGCAATTTTCCTTGCTGTAACTATTACATTTTCAATTAATTTACAGAGTACTTGATGTTTTTAAATTCCCTGCAACATGAGCAAAAAAAAATTTTCTATAGTTGACTAATTAACAATGTATTTTAGTGTAGATCACTACATGACATGAAAACACTCAGCTGATTAAAGAATGATATATTAAATATGTGTGAAGTAGTTAAAAAAGAAATGAACCTTCATGTAATATAGTCTATTTAGAACATATCATGGTGTTTAGAAAATTTAGGGCCTGATTGTGGAGTCTATTCTTTTAAAAGAGCATTGATTTTTACAATGAGAAGGAAAGTGATTTCCAGGGTGGTTTTGGGTCATGCAAATTAAGTTAATATCGAATTAATTCTTTGATGTTGCATTCCTGCAATGTAGCAACTGCAAGTTGACAATCAAGAAGCTATAGCAAAAATCTCGAGAGATAACACTATAGAAAAGAATTAAGGGAAATGACTATTTCTACTAGGATAGCAATGCACTGTGGTGCAAATACATGTGAATTTACGCAGAACACAACTCATTCAGTCATTTATTCATCCATCCTTCCTTTCATTCTTTAAAAAAAGTAGAGCAAAACCCTAAATTCCCACTAAGTTCACATACCATGGTAAGCTTTTTTAAATGCCTCATCAGACATTCAAAGGAAAGTAAAGTTAAATTAAGTATCTGCTTGGAGTGTTAAAAAAAAAAATCAAATCTGTCTGCTAGCCAGGGGTACATTTATGCAAAACAAAAGAAAAAAGAAAGAAAGGGGTAAAGAAAGCAAATTAAAAAAAGAAACAAAAAGAATTAGAAGGACTATTATTAAATGATCAGGAGAAATGATATGACCTGCAACTTCTAAATTAGCATTCAGAATACTCAAGTACATATTTGCCTGCTCTCTTGACCAAATTTTCTAGCTCCCTCTAATGTCAAGTCTGTCCACCACACATTTTTTTGGTGGTCAGAGTTTTCCTATATGAATAAAGGGATTGTATACTCTCTTTTATTAACAACTCAAATTGTGAAGGAAAAGATTTTCCTAAGTTTCAGTTTCTTTTTTCTCTTTCAGGTGTATTTTCAGAAAAATTAATACAAATACTAATGGTGTTGAAGTTATTGTTGTCATTTCCTTGGGGGAATAGCAGAGAGACAGTCAAGACCAGAGGGCAAAGTGCTCCATGAAATTGTGTGACTGTGAATCTGCAGCTTTTATGAATAAGGTACATTAAGGACTCAGCTGTGTGCTTCATTTCCTGTTTTTGTGCATGGCTGGTCGTCCCGTGTACTACTGCGGTCCTTTCAAAATTAATCCTCCATCAGGTCGTCCTTAGAGCACACCCTCAATCCAGGGAGAATTAATTATTTAGTGTTCAAATAATGCATTTACTTTATTAATTGTATTTCACAATTTCTTGAAGTCTTGCTCAGTTAACACATTTCGGTTTCCTACGCCACCTATCTATTTGTCAAGGTTATTGATGGCTACCTTATCATTGGTACACTGATCATTCTAATCTTTGGAATGGGAAAGGAAAAACAGCAATACATTATCAGAGTGCAAAATGATCTGTTTTCAGGCATTAAGCAGTCAGATAGCTGTCAATTCCATGAAACAAAAGCATTATTTGCCACTTTGTTGTGATGTTAATTAATGTTCTTGGAATGAGAAAAATGAGATGTTACTAGTTGGCTTTGTTCAGAGGATCATTTGATGCCAATATGAAAGCCAAGGAGAGGAGGCAATTATGCACATATCACATGCATCCTAGTTTCAGTATGGAAGCTGACATTTCAAACCTAAGGTCAGGAAAATAACATGAAAAGTCTTACTACAAAGTCTAGACATGAGGAAGATTTAAAGGAGAGGGAGGAAGCACATTGCAGGTGTCAGATAATCTAGTCTGATTATCTGAGCTGTGCTAGCTATAGGGGAACACTTACCCTTCAGTCCGGCTAGAAGTTAGCAGGGTAAGAAGGAACAAACCAGAATAACATAAAGACTAGCAACAAGGCTCAGGAAAGCAGACAGGAGTTCTAACCTAGCAGCTAAAGTTCTTGGGTTCGAACAAAGATTGAACAAGAAAACTTAAAGGAAACAAAACAAAACGAAAACCGAAATCAACCCCCACCCCAAACCAACAGTAACCAAGACCACCCCCTAACTGTTGAAGGCTGTTCAAGTGGTAGCAAAAATAGAACAATTCTCAAAGACACCCAACTTTGGGAATCTATGATATGATTAACAGTTATTAGTTGAGAAACAGACATTAAAATGAGACTCATTGCAAGTGAGACATCAAATAATCATCGACCAAATAGCGAACCTTAAAATACCACTCCCCCGCCCACTCCGAGGTACTGATTTTTGACTGTTCCTCTAACACAGATTGGACAGGGGATCAGGTGTCTCAGTGAGAGGCCACGTGGCATAATAAATTGTGGCAACACTCAACTACAGACTTGGCCATCATTTCCAAGGTAAGCAACACTGGCCTTTACAAATTGAACAATTGTCAGTTGTTGTTTTAAAAAGTTGTATAGCTAGGCCCTTACTTAATTTTTCTCAAGTTTTAATCAAAAAAAGGGGAAAATTAAATCAACAACACACATCAACAAAACCACAAAAGAACAAAAATGTTGTAAGTTTTGGTGGAACCCTCCCCAGATCATTGTAGAGTCTTATACAAACTATTGAATAGCAGGATCTATTTTTTTCCAGTATTTACAATTCCAGATAAATACTCCACTCCACTCTTTCTTAGACGTGTCTTTTCATTTTGAGATTAAGCGTTTGAAAATTGCAAAAAATAAAAACTGCACCTAGAAGCTGTTAAACAGAATTTAGAAAGACCCAAATAAACTCACAATTACCCCCACGTTTCCCCAACTGTAAAATGTTCCATTCTCAAGTCTGCCTTGAACAGACAGCGACATGACAAGACTGGAGTGTTTATTTTTCTCTACCCAAAAGTCCTCTCCCATTTTTTCTGTAGCTTCCCTTTGCTGTGGAAGTACGAAGAAAGCGATACAAAGTTAACTCCCTGACAGTTGTTCTTAAGAATTCTTCACTTGCAAGAATGGCAAATGCTTTGAACAAATATTCAAAAACAGGATTTGATGACATGTGTACAGCAAGACATATTTAACAATGACCCTTACCTTTTGGAAGTCAAGGAAACCTTTTTAAAATGCAATACTTGATTGTTTTTACTCTTTGTGTTAGAGAATCTGGGATGGACTTAGACTTTGAGATGTGACTTTTAAAGCAAATCAATGTATACACAGGAAACCAAAGGTAAGTGAGGGATCAACATTTTCTATTTATTGCTATGTTGTGATTGTTTTTTCCTTTTTCTATCACCTTGCTTGGTAGTACCAGGTGAGCGATCTGTCCCAGCTGGCCCAGGACTGAAGGGTTTCTGGGGGCACAGGACTTTAGTACTAACACCGGGAAGTCGTGGGCAAATCTGGATGAGCTCGTCATCCTAAGAATGAACACTGTGTGTTTTGACTGATCTGTTTCACAGTGATGGTTTGAATTTAGTAAATTCAGCGCAGCTGTGAAGTAAGTGTGACATGACCACCATTCTGTGGCAGACTCCTCTAAGTATTATTATATACCCTCCCACCTCCAGCCATTTTTTTTGGTTATGTATAACTATTCAGTAACACCACAGAATATAAAATTCCTGGTTCCTTTTTTTATCTTTCTCATGGGTTTTATATACCTGTAACTGCAAAGGATCAGGTACAGAAGGTTAGGTTGGTTAAATCTTGACTGGTTTCCTCTGCCCGCTCCTAAATCATGGGAATAGATGCCTCACTGCTGGTACTCTGGCGGCAGTTTTTAGAAAGTGCCTGAACTAGCAATAGACAGGAGCAGTGTTGAGGCTCTGTGTTTGGGTAATAAAGTAACTATGGGATTATTGGGTTCAACATTATTGGATTCAAGCTCTGAGTAAGGATTGTCATTTATTACAGGGTCATAGTGTACGGTTGTACAGATTGGGCACTGAACAACTCAATAGGTGCCATTCACCTTTTTGTCTATGTGAAAAATGCCTCCTACAGTGCACAATCTGAATGGGTGAAAGTGATGGCCTTGTTCTTATAGAACCTGGTAGGTGTGGTAGGACCTTACTCTCTGGAGAACCCCCATTCTTGGGTAATGATTAAGGAGACAATAGAGAAGAAGGTGGCTCCACCAACCAGATACTGATATATCCCAGAGGCATGAATTAGTTGACTTTACATGCTCTCTAATAAAAGTCCCTTATGTCAACTAGGGTAGTGACATATATCAAGCTCATGTGTACTCAATTGAATCCTCCAGTTGATGCCTCACAACTAGCACTTTATTTCACAGCTTAATGAATCTTATTCATAGAGGGACATCTAAATCAAGAGCCCCTATGTATTTCCATGAAGGGATATCCATCCCTCTTCATCCACTTCCACCAGTCATTTTCTTTTTCAAATCATTATCTCATCTCCATTTAATTTTACTCCTGAATGTCCTTCCTCTTTTCCATACTAGTGAGGAAAATGTGAGGCTAATAAGAAACCAAGTACTAATTTCTTAAAATGGGCAGATGCCAGAACACAGATACTGAATGTAAGCTGAAATGACTTCAACAGAAATGGAGATTATTTGGAAATAAGACCATAATTTTCCAACTATCACCTGAGATACATGTATTATGAGATTGATTTGGATGGGGATTATAATTAGGAAACTCTTTTCCTGATACACAGATAACTCCGTTTCAGAGGAATATGGTAGGGGGTGTTGTTTCCACATTTATTAAAAAGGAGTCTGTCAGGCAAGATGAAAGAAAATATTCCATCACAGAGGTTTTTTTAAAAAAATTAAAGAAATATTGGGTATGCTTTATCTCAACCAACAACTAAACCATTAGAAAGAGATACTGCCTTCCTCTTACTGCTCTCAAGTAAACCTGAGCGTCCCAGGGAGAGAGTGGGGAGTTTGGTGGTGGTAGCTGTTGGAAGGGCCTTCCCTTTTCCCCCAACTCCCTGCGCAACTTCTTCCTTATTCTTTCAGGGTTTTTGTGTGGAAACCCACAGTGATTGTGTGATTATTTATAATGTCCCACAAGGAATACACTTTCCTTTAAGAAACCATCAGTACTGACGGGAGACGAATTCCTGGGAACACCTAATTCATAGGATTTGTCATCCAAAAAGAGTTTTTCCCCATCAGCAAAGGTGTTACAAGCCTTAAGAACATGGTCTTGTTAGGCAGAAATGGACATGGCAGTGGACTTCATCAGAAAGAGGATTTACCTCCATTTAGTTGTTGTCACTGCAAAATTATTCTATCCATATGCACATTTTGTGTAAGAGCAACAGAGGAACGACTATGTCCAAGCCCTGTGCCAGAGGGCAGGTTTCTGCTATGGGCCTCCATACTTGCTTCCCTTCTGCTGCAGCTCTCATTCCACAGATACTTGTGGGACTGACTCCCTATTATTCGGTCTCAAGCTCAGATCATCTGTCTAATATCCCCTCCCCTCACTCAGTCACTAAGGCGGGATACTCTTCATGGTATGTCTCAATGTCTGAAACTATCCTTTTACTTGTTGATTTGTTTGCTATCTAAACTTCCCCACTAGGATTCAGGTATCTGGAGAGAAGGGATCTGGCCTGTTTTCCTCATCAGTGTCTTATCACCTAAATAGCTGCTCAATGAACTGGACCAAATGAGTGGGTTCCACGCTAAAGTAAGGAATCATGATGATTATTGCTAAAAATGACTTGTTCCTGAGTTAACCCTAACGACTTTATAATCAGGGTGAGGCAAAAATCTCTATTTATGGTTAAGGTTTGTAACTAAAATGAATGACTTTATTTGGTGTTTTGTTTCCGATGTTGCCATCTTCTGTTTTAATAAACATCTCCAAATATATGCTGGATTTCACCTTACCCTGTGCATCAGAAGGGTTGGGAGATAAAAACCATCATAGAAAGCAAGAAGATATGGCAAAGGGGTGAGAATTAAAACAGATGGAGAGGTAAGAGGAGAAGAAACTGGAATATTAACTAGGGATGTTTAAAGAGATAGTTTCCTTTTTGGGTCCTGGTATTTTAGCTCAGAATTGGATTATAGGTACCATAGGTTTCTTGTTTTGTTTTTCCACTGCGTGTGATAATGTCATCGTTTATTTTTAAGTGGCTCGAAGTTGCAGATTTAAATTTATTATAAGTCAAGCCCTATTTTTAAATTACTTTTCATGGAAAGAAATGAAGCAAAGACATATATTATTTACTATTTTTGAAGAACTCAAACAAATACATGTTTGGCTGTGAATTCCAAACTGTCACTAAGACAGAGAGATAAAAATCCACCTAAAATATATTTCCCTTTGTTTAGTTCTGGGGGGGAAATGTCAAGTATTGCACTTTAAAATTACTTACATCTAACATTTTTGTCCCGATTTTTCCCTCCTGAATCCACTATTATTTTTCAGCAAACATGATTTATGAATCTTTAATGGTAATGTAACTAGATTTTCTAATTCCATTTTGGAAGATTACTCTACAGACCTATTTTGAACAAATGGCATATTTACTTACAAAATTGGGAGATGGGGGCGTCCAGCTGAGGCACATTCCCTCCCTTGGCGTTGAGTTTCTGGACTTGGGTCGGGGGCACAGGCTTGTGTGACTGCCCGGTGGCCCGATACATGGCCTGGACCCACAGGATGCGGTCTTGCTCATCATCACTGGCAAATATCACGGTGTCTCCTTCTTTGACTGCATTGAAGAAGGCACGGCCACCCTCCAATCCTTGAATAAAAGGGAATAAAAACTACTAAGCTGAGCTGCAATGTTCTTGGCAGGACTGAGCCTTGAGAAAGGCGGTTTCTGCTGCTTCTCCTTGGGCTGGAGAGCGGGGAGCCATTTATCTAACTCTAGGACAGGAAGTGTGATACCCAGTGGGCTACAGCGTGGGGCCATGATGTTAAAGAGGTGTTTAGAGCATGGTGCCTGCCTCGGTCTTTGTCTCACTGGGACAGAATTATCATGCAGGCTGCCTGCTGGCTGGGCAAACATCTGCCTTTTGATATACTATTATTTTTCTCATCTTTCAAACAAACAAACAAAAACAAACAAACAACAAAAATATCTCTTGACCCCCACATCTCCCTTCCGGTACTGTCCTATTGTTCTTCTCTTTACAGTACAAGAGGAATATGTACCAGGGCTTCTCAAATTAAATCCACTCAAACATGAATCCCACGGACATCTTGTTAAAATGCAGCTGCTGATTCAGTATGTCCGCCAGAGAGCCTGAGACTCTGCATTTCCGACAAGCTCCTGGACGCTGTAGATGGTGCTGGTCCTAGGACCACACTTTGAGTTCCGATGGTCTCTCTCTCTCTCTCTCCTATTCTGCCTTAACATCCTCTCCCCTCCCAAATCAGGATACTGCCCTACTTGTCAAGGTCACCAGTGCTGAATCCCGTGATCAATTCAAAGTCCTCATTTTATTAGATCCATCTACCTATTAGCAGCACTTGACACTGTTTCCTTTGAAATGCCTTCTGCACTGGGCTCCGGGTCACCTGATAATCCTCCTCCCTCCCCGGCTGCTAACTGTCGGGCTGCTTCGCTCCTTCCTCCTGCCCCTCCTTGCAGCATTCTCTCCTTGCATCTCTTCCTTTCTTTATCTACAGCCTCTCCCCAGTGGTGGCGTCCACTCTTAAATATCACGAATATGCTCATGGTCCTAAATTCCTCCCTCCATGCTGGAGCTCCACCTTTGAAACGCAGACCTGAATAATCTAACAGTTTTCTTGACTTCTCCACATGGATATTTAATAAACATCCCAAGCTTATTATATCCAACACTGAATTCCTGGTCTTTCTCCCAGTCTTCTGTGAAGCTGAGCTCATCTTTGTAGTTGCTCACACCCACCACGTTGGGGTCCTTTTAGCCTCCTCACTTTTTCTCACTACCCCCTTCCAGTGGAATTCTGTTGGCTTTACCTTCAGGACATTATACCAGAATTTGACTCCTTCTCCCACCTCTAGTGCTACTACCTGGAATCTAGTTGGGCTCATCTCTCTCCTGCATTATTTCCGTTGTCTCCTATCTGATCTGTCTGCCTCCATCCTCACTCTCTGTAGTTGATTCTCAACATGGCAGCCAGAGTAATTGGTTTAGCACAAGTCAGGTCACATGACTCCTTTGCTCAAAATCTGCCAGTGACTGCATTTCATTTAGAGGGAAAATCCAGGTTCTGACAAGGCCTGCTAGGCCCGATATGAATTGACCCTCCACTACTCTACCCTCATCTCCTAGTACTCTCTCTCTCACTCACGAATATTCCCATGCATGTACTCTCTTCATGGTGGCCACACTGGCCTCTTGCTGTTCCTTGAACACTCCAGGTCTGCTCTCATCCCAGGACCTTTGCACTTGCTGTTTCTGCTTAGAACACTTAGAACACCTGCTTAGAACACTTCCTCGAGATAGCTGAATGATCCATACCCTCGCTCCCTTCATATCTTTGCTCAAATGTCATATTCTTGTTCAGGCCTTCTCTGACTTCCACCCCTCATAACTCATCTCTCCTATCTGACTTCATTTTTCTCTATAGCTCTTATCACCATCTAACACACTGTATAATTTACTTTATAAGGACAGGGAGGTTTTGTCTGATTTGTTCACTGCTATGTCCCAGGTACCTAGAATGGTGCGTATCGTAGGTACTCAACACGTACTTCTTGGATAAATGAATGGATGAATGAATGCTCTATAGATTCATCTTTTTCCATAGGCAGTTCTCAAGGTTAAACTTCAGAGAGAGGAAGGTGGAATCCTCTCTTTGGGCTCAGACCCAAGTTACATTGTATCTGTCAACATATTCCCAAAGCCTATATTTTGGAGTTACCGGGGACTCCCTTGCCAGTAATAAACCTTCATATCTTCACCAGGTTCTTTATTATTCCCCAAATTATCAGTTAAATTTGAGAGGAGAATTGGAGTGATTGGTACCCCCAAATTTCCAACAAGGCCCAGTCACTAGTTTGACATTGACATTGGAAAAATTTCTGGTGACATGAAGATTTCTCCATTGTGTTGATAATATTAATTCAGGTGTCTATTCCACAAGAGTAGCTGTGTATTGGTAGTTTTGCACTTAGAATTTCCAGGGATTCTAGAACAATAAATAGCTACTTCTTTATATGAAGCTTTTAATAAAAGCTTTTTGGTTACAATTACGAGGCAATATTTTGCCTAATTTCTTATGGAGGGTTTTAAAATGTGTGATGTGGGTAGGATGATGTCGCTAGCAAGCTGGGAAAACCTGATGAAAGGAATGGATGGCATAAGAAGGAAAATTCTGGAGGGGGTGAGAGGAAGAAGAGGAAGTTGAGGGACGCGTTAAGCCCCGAGAAGCGAGCAAGAGGAGCTTAAAGGAAGAGTGGGCCACAAGCCGTTCCATACTCCAGTGTCATGGTAACTTCGGGATGAGCTACTTTGACAGTCAGTGAATGCCAGGGAGACATCACTGGGTGGGAACTGTTCCCGGTGCAACCCCTTTTCTCCCAGGGCCTGCAGCTAGGGGAGGGAGGCTGTGTTCCTGCAGCTCCTCTCAGAAAGTCAGTTCACGGGGTTGCCTCGGGAAGTGGAGAGGTAGAGACAGAAAGATGCTAAGATGTTTTCAGATTTTTCTTCAATCCTCCCAACAGCCCTCTGAGGGAAATACTATTATTCCCATTTTAGAAATGAGGAAATTGAGTCACAGAGAAGGTGCTAACTAGCCCATGAACACATGGTGTGGCGGTGAGCGTCAGAGGTGGGCTCCTAATCCCGGCTGACTCCAGAGCTGATGATTGTAACCCCGGCGCTGTACGGCTGCAAGGCTGGGACAACATGGCCGGGCCCACAGCAACAGCTCTGTGAGGACCAGTTATCAACAACAGAATAACGCCTAACCACGGAGTGAGCAGGGCAAAGAGAAACATCTAAAGCAGCAGAAGCAACGACAATGAGAGCAGCAGAGAGCAACAGGGCTTTGTCAGAAAACATGGGAGACTAGGACCCACCACCAAGAGCAAGGAGAGAGCAGAGCAACCCAGTTGAAAGGAAACCAAGGGCAGAAAGCAAAGCGAACATCAACCCATGCTTCAAGGCAGAAGACTCTTAGCCAAAGTAACAGTTCCTGGGGACTGAATCTGCAAAATGCCTTGTGTAACAGTGCTCATGCTCTCCATGGAGCACCCCACAGGTACTGATGTATCAACAACAAGAGGACACATCTGGGAATGGATGCAGGCAGACCAGGCGAGACACGCTGGCCAGCTCCCTGGGGGAGAGACTGGCCAACAGCACGCATGGATGTGGTCTGTTTATAATGGTAACGCTGTCGAAGATTTCACACGCTCATTTAAGTTGTGCCACTGAATTATTCTGCATGGATATCCTTTTATTTGAAGACTTCCTCACTTATTCTAATAGGAATAGAGAGATCGTTGCATACTCTCTAAATCATACCCAGGGAAAGGCAAGGTGAAGCATTTTCATCTTGAGCTTAAAATGAGGAGCAGATCTGTAAAGCTTCCATGTGAGTCCTTACCAATTCCAAAATTAGTATTTCAAGGACCTAAACAGGCAGTGTCGATTTAGTGCCAATGCTTGTGTCTGGGTGACTAAGGGATCGCAGGCTACTACAAAAGCAAGGGCATCCACAGCTACCAGGCTACCTACTCCAGAAACACCTCCACCATGGCTTCCACTAACAACCTGGATGAAGCTAAGAGGAAGAGCGGAACAGGCGGACTCAGACATCCTTCTCCATTTGCAAACTCACCTTTCAGGGAGCAATCGGGGAGGCCCCTCATATCTCTATGGACACCAGCTGAATTGTACATTATTTTGATCTCTAGCTAGAAAACTTTACTATGTATAAGACTTCCCTACAGGGCTTATTGAAATATGAGGATTTTGCCCTCCCCCTTCTGGCTCATAAGTTAGGTTTGGGACCTAGAACTTCTACTTTTAACAAGCAATCTTTAAGAAATTCTGAGTTAGACTTTTCTTATGACAATTGGGAGTATTTGAATCTCATTTTCAATCAAATGCTACTTTGAAAATAAATAGGACTTGGCACACAGAAAGGCAGAGAAGAAACTGCTTATTATTCTCAAGAACATAATCAATTTACTTTCCATTTACATCTTTGGTAAAGGAATTTATAAATTATATCCCATGGGATCAATGTGAAAAAAAAAGAAGCTTCTATAATACATGTGCACACTCCCTTTGCACGTAGATAGAACAGCTTTCTCCCCACTGCTGCCCTCCCATAGGAAGAGGATGCTGTCTTCATGTGATAAAAATAACAACTATAGCTTTGCTATAACTGTACACATAGCTATGTTTTACTACAAGTGCCAAAGGGTGACATGGGCAAGAGCCTGAGTCCCAGCTCAGTTTCCTCCTTTATAAAATGGAACGATAATCCTGCACCTATCTACTTCATGGGTGGGATTGTGGTGAGGGCCAAGTGTAATCACGTAGAGGAAGAGAGTGGTGAACTGGCTTAGAAGGAATTACTGTCAGAAGGTGTGCTCATTTCTCCCTCTCATATTGGCCCTTTAGCGTCCCACCAAAACATGCAGGTTTTGGGAAAGACCAAATCCATTTCTCTGAAGAGAAATCAATGGTTTGAGATCACAGACGATCACAAAACACCCTGAGGGCTGGTTTGTTAATGCAGGAGCCATAGCCTTTCAATGAGATGTTTCGTGAAATTGTTTCATACTCACAGGTTCTACTCATTATGAAAAATTTCCAGATAGAGCTTTTAATTCACGCCTTATGAGGTCAGCTCTGTTTCATGCTCTGGTAGGATGCTAATTACTTTGGAAAGTCCTGGGGTGTGGGGCTGGTCCAAATCACTCAGGTTTGGGATTCTGAAGGTGCTACTTTTCCTAAGGCCTTCCCTGCCACACCTTTGCAGGTTAACACCCCATCTTCTCTCTAACTCTGTTTTTCTTTTATGTGTATTTTGTTGCATGTGGAAGAGCAATATGGGAGTAGAAAAAAAGGTTTTGGGCCAAATAATGCAGTATGGTTGGAAATGCTTTCCTTGTGCAGATTTGGCATAAAAATAAACTTCTCTGGGAGAGGGCTGTTGGTGCTCGTTGTTCATTAATATGCTGAAATGATTTCACACCCCCCCCCCATTTTGAAGGTTCTTTGAGGCTGATTTCTATTCATTTTTTTTTTCTGGGAAAAAAGATAAAATGGGTGTGTGTGGTGGGGAGAGGTGTGAGGGGGCAGGATGCAGAACTCATGAGAAATACTACCATTTGTGTGGTTCTCTTCGTTACATAAGGCTTCGGAGCATAGATGTCTATGCTTGTGGATTGGTGTCTTCTTAGGAAAAAAGGCATTTAGAGAGGGCTTTCTTTTCAAGGTTAGCCATCAGCCCACCTTGAAGGGTAGATAGCAGGTATGGATGTACAGGGCAGGCTTACTTGGACATGGAGACAGACTACCTGCCCAGGTCACACATCACGGGTGCAAAACCGCACACACACACACACACTCTAAGTCAGTCCTTGGGAGACATATAGGACTTCTTTTTCAGGAATTTCTTTTTTAGCATTATAGGGTGGAGTCATGTATGTGGGCACAGCTATGTGAAAGAAAAACACATTGTTTTCTTTTTCCTTTTACAAGGATCTCTTGAATAAAACCAAAGCTCTTGATTGGCATGGCATTTTCTCAACAAGGACAGAAATTCCGTAAGATCAGGGATTGTGGCTGTTTTGGTCACCTGTGAAATCCTGGGACAGCTTAATGCCTAGCACGGAGTAAATGCCCAGCAAATATTATTTGACCATTGATCCGGGAAGGGGGAGTTTTGTAGGTTCGTGGCCTATAGGGTGAGTGGGTACCTGGCTGAGGGTCGGTGTAATCCACAGTGTAGCCATCCAGCTGTAGAAGTTCCTGAGGCTCCGCTTTTTTCTCCCGGTAACTGCACATGGCAAAGGTATACTGACTGACCTGGGAAGGGAAAGCACAGAGGGTGAGGTTGGTCCCCTAGAGCCCACCTTCCTTGAAGAAACCCAACCCTCACCCTTTAAGCATGTCCTTTCCCCTGGGTCCTATGCTCAGGAGCTGGGTTCAAACTGAGTTTCATCACCTCCTGGCTGTGTGACATGGAGCAAGTTACTTAGCCTCTCTGATTCTCTGTTACCTCATCTATAGGCTGGATATAATCTGAGAAGCTACGTTTTCACTCCCTATTGTGAAGACTGAGTAGTGCTTAGTAATGCTTGATAACAGTTAGCTATTATCATTGTTGCTCTTATTTTAATTGGGTTAAGCTACATGAAGTTGCCATTTTTGTAGGTCAAACCTTATTGAATAGTGGCAGTTCTATAGGTTCTACTTAACATGATTACGGCCTTAGTTGAGACGGCCAAGTTCACAGACATAACCACAAGCCTAGTCAGAAGTTGGGGACTACACTTTCATTTATTTATGCCCAACTTTTTAATATATTTTAGCATTTGTTTTATGCAGACCAATTCTCAGCATCAAGCCACACATTTCATCTCCCTTCTCTCTTTCCCCCGAAAGAATGCTTTTGGTTCCTTTAAAAAATCTTTCCTTTATTTCAGACAAATGCAGGAGTGACGCACTGTCATAAGCAACGAGCACTTGACTGCTACGTGCCAATCATGGTAGAGCCATCCTCAGCCCCGACAGCATGGCCGTGGTCACTGGTACAGCCCTTAGTCCTGACACGGGCCTGATGCCCGTGCCGGGTGCCGAGTGGGGACTCTGGGGCCACAGGCCGGCCTCAGGGCCCTGTCGCCATGGTGTGTGCAGATCCAGCGTGGATACTAGCATTTCTGCATCTGGCTTGTGTGCAAGGAGCGTGTGGGAGAACGAGCATCTTCGTGCTGGAGGCTAAACACTCGTGGGCATATTTACCATCCACGCATGTCAAATGTCTCGGCAAAGGCGTGCCACATCCCTCATCTCTTAGTTCCCTTTATTTAAGGAGACATTTTCTAAGTGAACTTTGATTCCTGCCGGGGATGTTTTCAGTTTCCTTCTCCATGGTGAGATTTGTCTTTTGTACAATGGCGATAGAGAACTGGCACTCTCCTGCCCTGCAGGTACCTCCCGCACAGTCTGCATGGCCTGCAGTCCCCTTGGGGACCTAAAGGGAGTCGGTGGGAGGACGTTTTACTGCTTGGTTTATCTGTTGCTGCCCTCTGTTGGTCCTGATGAAAACTTTCTGCCCAACTTTGGTTTCTTTATAATGCACAGTTTGCAGAACATGTTCTTTATATTGCAAGGTCTTGGTAAGATTCAAGGGAAACAAGGCTAGATGACTAAGAGTATTTCTATAATACTTTTCAAAAGTATTATTCTTTGCAATGAGCAGAACATCCAGTAACATCCTCTTCTTCTGAAAGTGAGGCTTAAGAGTGTGAGGTTGGGGGCCCCATCCCAGGTCTGATAAGCTGTCACCTATCAAAGTCCTCGTCGGTATTCTACCTGCACCTTATTAGTGCTAGAGGATGAACTGAGCCGTGAAGGGCGGTATACAGCATGTGTGACACACAACAAATAACATATGCATTTACGTAAGCAGTTTCCTTGCATCTGGCACTACCATTCTAATATAGCACTGCTGAATAGGTGTGTTTGCCCACTAGATGAGAAATCCTTTGAAGGTGGCCTGGGGAGTCATACATTTTGGTTACATTCCCCTTCCCATAAACTAAATCCACCATACAGTGGGTGTTCACTAATTGAGTCTCATTGGTGCCAGACATTTGAGTACGTATAATCTAATAAAGAGGTTCTTTTTTTTCCTTCCCAATTTACATGTTACTGGAAGTACAACACCAGGCTTTTCCAGCTCATTACTGGTCCCACAGACGACTGATCCCCCAGGCCTACTCCCCCAATCCCCAGCATGACAGTGAGCACAGATATTCCTGGAAGGATTGGAAAGTGATTTTTACCTGTCTCTGTCAACAAAAGAGGTGATACAATTTGCTAATGTGATGATTAGCCAAACAAATAGAGAGATGCAGACACTCACTTGAGATCAGAAAAGAATCACAACAGAAGGGTGTTATTTCAAGATCATGAATTTACTATTTCTACATGCTTTGGGCTTTTTGATTTTTCTTCTATTTTAGTTGCTGCTTTCTTCGAGCCCTGTAGGCTGCTGCCCTCTTCTGGTAATGCGGCTGAAGTTGTCCGACAAATGGGCTAAAATAAACTTGAATTTTAACTTGGGATTTGGCAACTTACTTTAGGAAATAAAAGGGGGTGGGGAGGTAATTTCTCTTTGAATATTTCTAATTATTGCAAGTTTGGGGGAAACTTCATTTTTTCTAGAGTGCCTGAGAGGGAAGAAATAGAAAAGGTTTGGGAGCATGTTGATAGTTTTGCAAGCTTCCGTAAGGCATCACCAAGTGAAAGCTATTCCCAGTCAAATGCATATTTGTCTGTCACAGTAGAATTCTACTTAAACTATATTTAATGAAAATTAATGATTAGTGCTGTTGTAATGACGGCATAAAAGAGCCTAGAATATATGTTAGAGAGTCAGTCTGGCTAAAAGCCTGAACTGGAATAACAGAAAACAGAAAGTGCTAGTAATCTCAAGTGATATCTGAGAGTGCACTTTTGAGCAAAGGACTTAAAAGACTACAGTTTTTACATCTTTGGGATTTTCAGCTGGTATGTACTGTCTCATGAAATCATGGGACGGGCAGTAGGGATTTCTGAGGCTGAAGTCTTTGAGGTTTTGTTTTAAAGATGGCTGAACTTTAAGTACACAAGGAACACTTTAGCTCCTTTCCAAAGAGGGAAACAGTTTATTTAAACTAGGGAAAGGTTTGAAATAATGTTTCTTAAAGAATGGACTGAGGCCACCTTTGTTATTTGTTTGTAGTGGGGGTAGGTTATAAATATGCAGATTTTTAAGTCAGACCAATTAAAATAGGACCTTAGGTCAGGGTGGACCTCAAGAATCTATATTTTTCATAACTGTCTCGGGTATTTCTCAAGGCACACTAAAGTTTGAGAACCATTGTTTTATCCTAGAGGAACTGTCTAGAAATTTTAAAGTTGCCTTGAGTTTCAATCATATTTAGCAACTAGAATCTAGTTATGAGATAAGAGGGTTAGTCCTTTTTTGACCCCGACTCTCCCCTCTTCTTCCTCCCACCCATGGAAGACTAAAATACTTGGACACACAACTAACGATAGAATACATTTTGTCTAATGCCTGTTTCCTCTCTCTTCCTCTCCTTCCCTCCCTTCCCCTCCCCTCCCCTCCCCTCCGTCCCCTCCCCTCCCCTCCCCTTCCCTTTCCTTTCCAATATACTTGGGTATATTTTGGCGCTGGGAATATAAAGACATACAAAACCAGATATGGTTCCTGCCCTCATGTCTAATGGGAAGGCAGACATTAATCACATCATCTCAGAAATGTATAACTTTAATGGTGATAAGTGTTAAAAAGAGAGATGATCCTGGAAGAGCTTGGGGATTTGATTTAGTTGGGTGGTCAGGGAAGGTTGTCATGAGGAAACACTGACTGACTGAGTCAAGATGTGAGGATGGAGAAAATGTTTATGATGCGATGCACACAATTCCTGGGACCAAGGACCATTTTCATGTGACGTGGTTGTATATGAAGAATCACAGTTTAAATACCGGGCTCCTGACTGACACTAAGGCCATTTGGCAGCATAGAGGGAGAATGAGTTTGGAGTTCTACAGACCTGGATTTGATTCTCAGATCCATTACTTTCTAGGTTGTGATCCCGAGCAGTTAACTTTGCTGGGACTCAACTGCATTATCTTTCGATGGTGATGATAACAACTGTGGGACATTTCTTATGTTTGCATGCAGAGGGCTTATTTCCCGGTGGTGACTGAACACTGACTTTCCTTGGGGGATCGCTCTCTCCTCCACTTTCAGCCCACATAGTTTGTGTAGGGCTAATTATACCTCTAGCTGCAGGTGGGCTGTGTGGGACATGTGGCCCAGGCGTGGCCAATCATCAGCGCATCTCCTTGGTTAGAGTGATTGGTGCAGGGAAGGGCATGGGACCACTTTGGACAACCTTCGTCAGTATCACCTGGTGAGCTTGTAAAATGTACAGATTCTTGGGTCGCAGCCTTCTGGACGGCACCTTGGGGTCTGCATGTTAAATAGCAGCTGGTGCAGGTTGGTCCAGGTCCTCACTTGGGGAACACTGTCTTATCTTGTAGGAACACTTAAGTCTCTGGCACAGAAACACCCTGAAACTGCTTCATTTCTTTCACAGTTGGTGGGGCACACTCCAGCCACAACCATAATAATTTTAACCCCGATCCTTAAAAATGAGAATTGCTGTCTTGGTTCCACACCCCTCTGAGGATGTCCTTTGTCCTGGCTGCTGGGAAGTCCATTTATAATCTATCATTTTTTCCCCCCAAGGTAGTAGCACTAGAAGGAAATTTCACGTAGGGAGAATTTTAATATTTCTGTATTACAGACAAAATGTAGACTCTGTGTGGTGTGTGTCTGTATGTGTGTGTGTGTGTGTGTGTGTGAGAGAGAGAGAGAGAGAGAGAGAGAGAGAGAGAGAGAGAGAGAGAGAGAGAGAGAGAAGAATGGGGCAGGAGAGGAGATGATTTTGAGGAGACTCATGTTGGATGTGTCTTACTCCTAGGACTTTTGAACAAATGTCCCTGTATTAAATCTAATGGAATTCATAATTTTGTTGGAGAACACAGAGTTGTGTTGCAAATTCTCTACAAAAAACACTCCATGAGATCTGACATCTGAGTGGGAAGGAACCAATATTCAGTAAGTCACTTGGGTAGCTACGCTTCCTGCGTGGGGGTTTGCACACTGCCCCCCACAGAGCTCCCTCTGAGGCTGCTGAGGGGACTGGGGCAGGCTGAGTGGGCTCTGCGTCCTTCTTCAGCTCCCTCGTTCTTCCCTCAGGTTGACCAGAGTGCTTCTCCTGGTTTCACCTGCATTTTGAGTTTCTGTGGAAGGGTCTGGTGGCTAACAAGGAACATCTATGTTCTAGGTGCATGGCTTAAAACTTATTTTTTCCTTTTGCATTCAGTACATGTTGTATACACATGGCTTCCTTGATATTTGGGGCACATTTCTTCTTGTTTTTTTCCTGAAGAGTTTTCTCCCTAAAATATTTCCCAAAGTAAGAGGTCATGTAATTCCCTTAGAACTTCATTATTTCAAAGATTCTCAGAGAAAAGTCGTGTATCCAGTGGAGCAATAACTGGTTCACTCAGAGTGGGAGAGGAGACTCCATATCATGGTGAGAGGACTTGTCCCACTTCCTCTGGGAAGTTGTCACTCTCCAGGCCATATGATCTTTTCTTTCTCAGAACCACTCAAGGCCTTGCCGGGGCTCTTCTCCTCTCTTCCTTTTCCTTCTTTCTTCCACCAAACATTTCCTGAATGTCCGTACCATATCCTGAGCTAAAGGATGTACGTGTGTGGTGGGTGAAACCGGGAAGGACACCAAGACGAATCAAACAGAACTGGCCATGAAACAGCATTTAGTCTACTGGGGATGGCCAACGTATAGTCTCCTAAGTGATTCCAAGAGAGGCAGCTATGCCAAGTGAGAGTACTGAAGGGGAGAACCACCAATAATTCAGCACTGCTTCTTTCGATGTATTTTGTCTCTCCATCAACACTGTGCTCTCTTTGGAGTGGACATCAGCTGTTTTTGCCTGCCCCGCATCCATTTCTCCTTCTGGTAATGACATCCTGATTTTGTCTTGGACACAGCCCAGTGGGCCTGTTAATGAAAGTACCATGCACTGTCCCTGCTAAAAATTAGATGTGTTACCCAAGCTGGACCATCACAATTCTCTCTCTCTCAAATTTGGCCCTCAAGTAGAGACGTGAGGATTGAAAATGGTCAGAGGCCATTTTGTCTTATGACCACATCGATGACACTGGCCATGGTTTCCACCACTTTGATTTCTGGAAGTAGTCTGGGTTCTGTTTGTGATAAGGACTAGTCATTCAGCTTTTTCAACAATCCCCTACCTCAAGAGGTTTCCAATACATTCCTTTTCTTTTAAAAAAAATCTTAATTAGCTTGAGTCTATTTCTGCCGTTTTTATATAAAGAACTATATCAGATACTATTCTGGAAGTGTGAGACTGGGCCTCATAGTTCTTTTCTATGACCTATCAACATGCTTTACACAAAGTAGGTACTCAATAAATATTGGTCAGTTAATAGTCTGAGGAAATACATCTCAGGATAAAATGTCTTCCATTGCTTTGCCGTGTATTATTTTGGGGAGTTGGGCAAAATTCCAAAGTTTTCCTTTGGCTACTTTATTTTAAGGTTTTGTTGTACCCTGTAGCAATTGTGAAAGCAAAGATCACCTCTTGTTATCATCATGAATACCGATTATTACTATACTAAGGCTATTCGGAACAGCATTTAATAGTAGTTTGATTAATATAAAATGCACAAAAGCCTTTCTTCTTTGTGTATGTTTCAATGCCAAATAAAAAGAACTCTTGGCAAAACTGAAAAAACAAAAATTACTTCTTGTTCACAGCCAGAGAGATACATTTTGCCATAGAGGCCCAGACTTGAGTAAATCCGTAAAATGTCTCATCTTAGAAGCTCAGGTTGGTGAAACTTTCAAGGCCCATTTAGGCCTAAGAGGCAGTTGCTTCATAGTGAGGTTTCAGAATTGATAGTGATCAGAATACTAACCAGCACTTATAGCCAGCAAAGTAACCCAATAAACACTGTTAGTTACTAAATTACAAGTTGACTCACTTTGTGATGTCTTTCAGAGTACAGCATAAATTAACTTTTTGCAAATTGAATTACAGTTTACATGCTCTGGTGGAGCCTGCAAATTAAAAAGAGGCAATGGCAAATTCCTTTGTAAACTGAAAAATCCTAATGCAAAAAACAAACAAACCAAAACAAGAAAAAAAAGGGAAGGATTTTCAAGGATATATATTACTATCTCTGGACATTTTTTTTTCTTAAAGAAACACTCAAGAGCGCTAAGATACTATGTATATATTAGTAATGTATTGTTAATATCAATATCTGCATCTGTATCTTTATTCATAAATAACCTGTGCGGCATGGTTAATAATAGTCCCAATTGGGGAAGCCCAGAAGTCTATCAAACAGGAAAATTCTAGTCGCTAAGAAAGTAAATCTTAAAAATTCTCACCACAAGAAAAACAAAGGGGGGGGAGGTGGTGGAATTTACAGGTTTTAGAGCCAGAGCGATATGTACAAACATGGAAAAATGTCTACAATGATTTATTTTTTAAAGCAAGTTGCAGAACAACATGAAGAGTTTGATTTTCTTTGGTTAAAAAAAAGTCTACCTGGAGAGTGATGTTCCAGACTGTTAAGTATAGTTATAGGAGGTCAGTTAAGACTTCAGGAAATCCCAGGCATCAAGAGAATGGTGTGCTCTCCTATACGTAATTAAAACTCAAACACACTAATCAATAAAATAGATGTAAGAAGTTCCAGTAAACTCTGAATAGTCCCATAATGAGTATCTTAGTGCCTTTAGAAACAGCAGATTTTTCTAAAACAATGTTAATGTCCCAGTGCCCTAACCAGGCACATGCTTGCTCCCTCCCTGGGGTCCTCCATTACTGACAGGGAGCGGGGGGTTGGGGGGTCACTTCTACTTATGTAATTCTGTATTGTCAGAATGAAAAAGTAATGAGCACGCGCTATTTTTTTTTCAATTTTAAAGTGATATAAAAATAGGAAAAGGAGCAAAAGGGAGCCCTCTGGATACTGAAATGTTCTGGATCCCTCTGAACGGTGGTTAGGTGGATACGTCATATGTAAAAATTCATTGAGCTAAATGCTTGAGCTTTGTGTACTTCAGCTAAGTTTATATCAACGAAAAAACATTAATTAAATCCATCAAATCTTTAAAACTAATGGCTCTTAAGACTGACATTAGAGTTGAAGAGTTACCTGCACCAATACAAAAAACCTTTTCTTCCATCTCTTCCAGACATTCTTACCGATGGCCCATAAATACCTAAGGGAAAGGAGAAAGACAAATGTTGCATTAATGCTTGAACGAAGACACTGTTTAATACACTGTAGTGTGAAGGTTGGTACTCATAAACAAGGAAAGGCACACGGCTCAGAAACAGAAAGCAGATTTTGGAGCTGTGTGTTTGAGGATAAGAAACAGCAGGCAAGTTTCACTTCTACTTATAGAAGGAATTGTGGCCCAGCCTCAGATTGTGTTGGATTCTTTGACTGATTCCAGAAAACACTTTGGAAAATGTTACACTGTGACTTAATTTGTATATGTGCTAAAAGTTTTTTTTTAAGGTAGGGAAACTCCTGAAAGGTGGTGTACACGAAAGAAAACACAAGTGCTAAATCTCACAACTACCAACTCCTTTACCTCTTGTCAAGTCTTATTCAGGAAAACCTTCCCTCATTTTCTTTTGCTGTACTTCTGTCAAATGCAGGTATGTTACAGGGGAGAAGTTTCATGTTAACATAGAAAGTCCTTCCTACACTCCTTTCTTTTTCCCCAAATGCTCTTCTGTTGGTGAAAATTAATCTTTAAACAGAAAAATGTAATAATAAGGAAGGTTAACAACTACAGAGGCACAGGTCAGCGGTGTCTGGAGATTTGAAGATGAGTGTTAGGAATTCATTCATGAATTATCCCGTTGGCTTTGTGGATTGTTCCATGAATGGGCATTGATCAAGGAAGTGAGGCTGGTGGTTTTCAGGCTTTATCTGACCAAGTGAGGAGAGACTTGGTCATACTCAAATACATTCAAATACTCGCGTTCCCAAACTGGACTTATTTGCTATCAAAACCACTGGACAACTTCCAAATCCTCACTTCACCAAGAATCGGATAATTCTGCTTTAGAACATAAAGAAGAATACACCTACTTAGAATTTATACTGTTTGTCAAATGTCAGGGGCTCTTGGAGTGACTGGTAGCCAAAATCTACTCAGACTTTCAAGCCAGAAACCCAGAGGTCAGCCTGGGTCCTTCTGTTTCCCCATCCGTATTCCTCAATTGCCAAGTGCAGTTGATTTCCATCTCCTGCAGGGTTCTTCACTCTGCTCAGTGCCAGCCACATTTTTGCTTCCACGGACAACCCTAAGGGAACCTCTTAATGGGCTTCAGGGACACCAGAATGATTTTCATCCTTCTCCTGGTCGTGAGACACATTCTACCATCTACAAACACTATCTTGGCTTTCCCTGCTGAAACTCCTTCAGCGGGTCTCCCCTATTTACATGAAGGGCGCCCCACGCTTTGGCCATTCACACTCCACTTTCACGATTTATCCCATATCTGTCCACCTATTCTATGATTTTCTTGAAATTTTTCTCTAAATTGACTTACTTCACATTACTAAATTTATTTTGAAAGAAAATTTTATATTGTAGCCTATTATATATATAATACATCAGGTAATTATATTAATATTATTATATGTAGCGCACATTAAAATACATTAGTAACTACATAAGTAATACATGCGTGTCTGTATATCAGTAAACTACTATCTTGTGTACCACTAGTGGAATGAATACACTCAGGGAAACCTTAGCATATGGAGATGGAATGTGGCATCTTGACCTGGCCTAGAAACCTCTTCATTTCCCCTCCCTGCTTAACTCTCTAGACTCAGCTTCTGCACAATATCTATAATTACTGACCACACCATCAAGTTTCCCACCTCCATACCTATGTACATGTCATGCTGCTGGAATACTTTCTCCCTCAACTCCTGAAGTTAGAACTCATATTCCTTACCTTGATGTCATCACCTCCTGGGCTCCGTAGATAAATTCTGCTGCTAGCAATAATTTATTTGCTTTTCTATTTATTGTATCTATTCTGTGAGCTCCTCTACGAAAGGAACCTTCTTTCTAAACTCCTAGCACAGTTCCTATACAGTTGGCCTTGAGCAGCATGGGTTTGAACTGCACACGTCCACTTATATACAGATTTTAACGGATAAATGCAGTCAGCCCTTGGTATCCGTGGGTTTCGCATCCACAAGATTCAACCAATAGTGGTTCAAAACAGTATTTTTGCATCCCCAACAGCAGCTTTCCAACCTTGGGTTCCTGTGGATTTCAACCCTGATTGAATCTGCAGATGTGAAGAGCCGACTGCAGAGTCAAAAGTCATACGTGGACTTGCGACTTCGTGGGTCTCAGTGCCCATAACTGCAGCATTGTTGAGGGGCTGTATACGGTAGGTGGCCAATAAATATTTGCTATATTTTAGTTGGTTTTAAATGCCATGTTCGTGGAAAACCAGAGTGATTTTTATAAAGATTTTTGATGAGATTCTAAAACATTGCGTAAAGACATGCAATACATTGCCAAGTTTGTCGTGTTTTCCTTCTAAACTATATCCCATCTATTTCTATCTCCTCTGCTATTACCCAGTCAAACCATAAAGTCCACCTGGCCCATGGCAACAGACTTCTAATTGGTGTCCCTACTTTCACTCTTGCCCCTATACTCCATTCATTACACAGCAGACAGAGTGATCTTTTAAATGGGTACATCTGATCATTAATACAGTCACTCCAAATAAGGCTGGAAAACTAGGGAAGGGTTTTAGTCAGGGGAGTGACAAACTTATATTTCTATTTAAGATGATCCCAGTGGCTGCTGGGTGATGAATGCATTATAGCTGGAAGGGGCAAGAAGGAAGGTAGGGAGACAGTGAGGAGATGGTTACAGTGGTGCAAACGAGAGAGAGAATGGAGGCGGAGGCTGTGGAAATGATTGGATGGCTGGTAAGCTCATCAGCCCCGAAGCCAACACGGTCAGCTATTTGTTACATGGATCGCTTAGCTGTCCTGGACAGTGCTCACAACCTTTTTGAAATAATATATTAACATATGCATGGCGGAAATGTAATAGAAATGTAATAAGAGTATAGTCTTCCAGTTCTGGTTCTGCAGGTTACCCTGAGCTGTTACGCAATCTGCTTACCCTCTTGGTGTTCTGGAAACAGGGCCGGAGCTGTTGTGGGGATTAAATGAGATGATGCCTGGGAAGTGTAAGCATGAGGTGTGGCCGGAGTAGATGTACAATAAATGTCAGCCTTATTATAAAACATCTCTGTTTACAGAGGAAAGCATATTACTCACTATTGTAGTAAATAATAGCTAAACACGTGAAAGGAAATCTTCCTGGACATATGTACACAGATGAAATAAAAGATCGAATAAAGAAAGTGTGTGAAAAGGTTTGTATTTTTAGTAACGGCTGGCAAGGTTGTAACAGTCTCATACTTTCCTGGAATTATATCTGGCAGCTCCTATCCATTTTCTCTTTCTCCTTAACTTGATTCCACATAGAGAGATTTGAAGCCATGAACAGAGCTATATTTAAAGTGTTTATAGTTTTAATGGATGATACTGGAGGTAGGAAAAGGCCCTTAGAATGCAATTCATATTGAATCATTAACTTTCCCTTCATACCGTGTTTCCCCGAAAATAAGACCTAGCAGGATGGACAATCAGCTCTAATGCGTCTTTTGCAGCAAAAATTAACATAAGACCCAGTCTTATTTTAATATAAGACCAGATATAATATCACATAATATAATATAATGTAATATAATGTAATATAATATAATATAATGTAATATAATGTAATATAATAGATAATGATATAATACTGGGTGTTATATTAATTTATGCTCCAAAAGATGCATTAGAGCTGATTGTCTGGCTAGGTCTCATTTTCGGGGAAACATGGTATCTACCACTTCATGTAGTTTCACTAGACTTCTGCGCTATGCCAAGCAGTTTACATGAATTTATTATACCCACCTGGAGGGATTAAGAGCTTGAACCTGGAGCCATCCTGCCTTTGTTTGTATGTGACCTTGGACAAGTTACTAGACTTATCTCTACCTTAGTTTTCTCATCTGTACAATGGAGATAATAATAATAATAATAATAATAATAATAATAAAAATAAAGGTACCTACTTTCACAGGTTGTTGTGAGGATTAAAGTAGTCAATGAAATGTAAAGTGCTTAGAACAATATCTGTCACAAAGTAAATATTATTATCAGGTATGTCATTATGCTATTATCCCTATTTTTCATGAGAAAACTAAAGTTCAGAAAGTTCAAGTAACTTTCCGAGGGTTGTCCAGTTGGTGACTAACATAGCCAGAATTTAAACTCAGAACAACCAGGTTCTAGAACAGTCTTTTCACTATGCTATTCTTTCCACTCTAGATGACAAACTGGTTTCTTTACTGAAATAAGAACGTGAATTGCTATTCTCACAGAACAGAGAAGATTTCTGGTGAAAGGCTTTGAATGGGGACACTGAGTGGGACCAGAGAAAAATTCACAATCCTCCTTTGGAAAGTATCCACTGGTTAGCATGAAGGAGAGGCTTTCCTTTTGAGGTTTGCCTCAGAATTTATTGCTAATTGGCACATACCAGAAGGTGTCAAAACCGAGAAAAACTGAGGGCTGCCATGGACTGTTTCTGTCTAGTCAGCTCCGGCTATGTATTTCATCAGATCGAAACATGCTCATTAAACAGAATGCAAAATACCTGGAGCAGATGGAAGTTCTGTTATTGCAGATGTACAGGTGGCTTTCCACCTCTATCTCCACACACTACAGACAGATCTATCTGTGTAAACATTACTGGCCCTCTACTGTCTCTTTAGACCATCCAGATATGTGGGAATCTGGGTTTACGAATAGATAAATCAGCATTTTAGTGTAGTGAGCAGAAGTTTAGCCTAGTGGTTATATCTCAGACTCAGGCGGAAACACCTAGGTGAGAATTCTGGCCCTGCTATTGACTTTGGCTTAGCTGCCCTGTGCCTCAGTTTCCTTAGCTGTAAAATGGGGAGAACATAGGATTTACTCCATTCAGTTGTTATAAGGATTGATGGAGATGATGCAGGTCAAGTGTTTAGCATAGTAACTGGCATATAGTAAGTTCTCGATAATGTTAGGCATTATTGTTGTTCGTTGTTATTCTTATTACTATTACTACAATTTGGTCCTAGTGTAAAGAGTATATGACTACCAACTTGGCAAAGGATTCATCTTTGGATTCTTTATTTCAATTTACTTCAAGCTTTTGGGCACACATCTCTTGGGAAATACAGTGAGGTATATGTGTCTGGGTTTGGATCTCAAGGTCATATTTTACATCACGATTCTAATGTATCCTTTCTTGTAGCATTTTTGTAAGACCCATGCCAGTGGGTCACTGACATTCCTGTCATTTGCTAGGGGCATTTCAGTTATACGAGAGTCCAGAATGAATTACAAAGGACTAAAAAGAGATGAGGAAGATGCACTTGGGTTCAACTGAAGTCCCAGGAATCCCAATCAAAGGCGAGGGGAATCCCTGGCCTCAGGTCCCTGTGCCCTAGAACTACATGGCAGGGCAGGACTCAAGGTGTCATTTGTCTATGAAAAAGGGACGGTTCTACTTCACGAAGTATTTGTGAAAATAAACGAAGTAGTATCTCAGCTCCGTTCATTAAGTATCTTCTGTGCTTAGCACTAAGTGTGCCCGTGATGGGTGCTCAATAGCTATTCCTGGGGGAAATTATTTATCATGTATCTTCTCTTAGGATGCCTGGGGATGAGCATCCATTGCAGGGAGAAGAGTGTGTGATTCCATCAAGACCTTTGCCAGAGTCACTTGCCCCTGAGCACCTTCCAAAGGGGAAATCATGGCTGGGAGGGCCATGGATTCCAGGGAGGCTGAGGTTTCCTGTTGGGGACTGTGAAGGCAGAAATGACTGAAGAGCTTAGAAGAGCCACGGAGTTGGTGCTGCTCTAGTTGAGGTGGAGGATGGCATTTGTTCTCTCTGTGTCCATGTGCCACCATGGTGTCTAGCCCACCACACGTGGTAAGCGGGCAGATCTTTGTTTTTTTCCAAATGCTTCATGAGAATTTCTTTTAAGAATAGCAGTCACAGTAAGACAAAAGCCATGGTTCCTAATGGGAGGTTTCCCCCCTCCCTGGGGATTGAAAGAGAACAAGGGAGCTGCTTAGGCTCCAGGTGCCTCAATCTTCTTGCAGCAGCCCAGCAGGGGCCATGGGCCAAGGAAAAGTGCAAGGCAGGGATGAAAGCAAACATCAATGATGACAACCATTACTGACTTTTCTGTAGTTACAGCTCTTACCATGGATCAGACCCTATTCCAAATGCTTTACATTTATCAACTCATTTAATCCTCACAACAACGCTATGAGGCAAACTCTGTCATTAACTTCACTTTGTGCTATGCAAAATGAGGTCCAGAGAGGTGAAACAACTTGCTTCTAGTTAGTAAATGGTAGCGCCAGGGATTACATTCTAGGCAATTCACCTAATTGGCATTTATATATAATAATACAATAAAAAAGGTAAATGGAATCATAAAAATATTCAATTAATTCTAAAGAAGTATGTAAAAGAGGAAAAAGGAAACAATGATCAGATGAAACAAACAGAAAACAAATAGCAAGATGACACAGAGCAATTTAATTTAAACCTAGTCATGTCAATAATCACATTAAATATAAGTAGGCTACATGAATATTACAAGTAAAAGGCAGACATCTTCAGGTTGGATTTAAAAAGCTAGACCCAACTCAACGCTGACTATAAGAAATGCACTTGAACTCTAAAGACATAATAGGTGAAAAATAATAGAAAAGGATTTAAGATCTCCATTACCTTTTAAAAAATCTGGAGTGGTTATATTTACTAAATTTTAGGGCCAAGAATATTACCAGGGGTAAAAAAGATCATTACATGATGATAATGGCTCAATTCTATAAGAAGACTTAATAATCTTAGATGTTTATGTATCTAATAACAGCAAACAGAATTTCAAAATATGTGAAGCAAAAATGGACAGAAGACTATAAAGAGAAACAAACAGATCTAGAGTTATAGTAAGAGCTTTTAATATCTATCAACAATTGATAGAAAATCAGTAAGGATTTAAAAGATTTTATCAACCAATTAGATCTAATTGACATTTATAGAAAATACGCCAATAAGGGAGATAAAAGGAATCCTAAAACTATTTTCGAGTAACTAGTCCAGTCTGAGGAGTCTAATTTGAGAGTCACCACTAATGTGAATGGTGTCTTGGAGACTTAGGGGGAGGAGAGAGGAGTGTGATGGTTTTAAAGAACAAGAAGTCTAGAGCAGTGGTACAGCTAAGAAAGGGGAAGAGGAAAGGGAATTTTAAGAAGCTTGGTGAGACTTGCTTCTTAGATTTGTTAAAACAAAAAAATCAGAATTGCTGTGAATTACTCCTGGTTGGTGGACTGTGGTTCATTGAATTTCAGTTTCAATTGCACAGTTAAGGTTGAACTGAAACAATTCTAGATCTGGCTCTAAGGCTTACTCTGACTTGGGCACATCTTTTCACCACTCTGAGCCTCAGTTTCCTTATTTGTAAAGTTGGGAGTCATTCATTCATTTACTCATTTATGCAGCAAATAATTTATTGGACTTTCACTATGTGTCAGGCCCTATAGTGGCCAGCGGAACAAAGGAGACAAATGTCCTGGCTGACAAGGAACTTACAGTGTAATGGGAAACACAGACAACAACCTAATAAACAAAGAAATGTATGACATGTGAGGTGATGATGACTGCTTTGGTAAACATAGAGTAGAGTAAGAAGGAGAGGGGGGACAGAGCTGGGCCAGGAAAAGCATTTTGATAAGGAGCAGAGACATGCAGAAATCAAGGTGAGCCATGTGGATATCTGGGTGGGTGAGAAGGAGCATTCAAGGCAGAGGAAACAGTAGGGACAAGGGCCCTGAGTTGGGCGTGCACTCAGAGTTCTGGGAAGAGCAAGGGAGCAATGTGTCTGGAGCAGTGATCAAGGTCAGATAGCGAGCGAAGTCCTCATCAGATAGGGTCTTGTAGCCATGGCAACAACAATGACTTTTACTCTGAATGAGATGGGGAATCATTGGATGTTTCCTAGCATTTGAGTGGCAGGATCTGACTTGTATTTTACAAAAGAATTACTCTGGCTTTGGGGTGGAAAATAGACTGCAGGGAGGCAAGGCTAGCAAGGGGACTGCTTATGAGGCAAGTGCAACAAGTGAAGGGGAGAACTAATGGAGGCTTGGATTCGAATGGTGATGTGGAAGTGGTGATGAGAGGTTGGAATCAGGATTTATCTTGAAGGTACAGTGAAGAGAATTTGATGATGGATGAGATGAAGGGTGAGAGAGCAACTGGGGGAAAGGAGAGGGTATTTATTAAGATAAGAGGATAATAATACCTAATCCTTATGAGGCTGTTTTAGGGATAAAATGAGATAATGTATATGAATGCACTTCCTGAACTTAAAACATCATTTGGATGGAAAAGATGAAAAATTAGAGACACCTAGGAGTTGCTAATTCTCAAATATGTCAAATACTCATGTCTTAAAGCCAAAAAGCAGTATTGATTTTCTTATTGATATTTTTCTAATCAGTAAAGAAAGTTATTTTGAATGGCTCAGTGGCTTATTTAAGGAACCATAGTCCACCAAAGGAATAATTCTGAGTTTCCTTTTATGTTTTAATAAACATTAAAGTGGATACAATTTATAACCTCAGCCATGCTTCTGAAAAATTCCTTTCTCTCTCCAATACTCTAAGCTGTGACGCTGCTCTGGTATCTCTATCCCCCTTCCCCACACAATGGGCTCAATAAAGCTATTTTAAGTTTAAATTTAAAAAATGTCGTCCATAAACATTTCTATTTTCCCTGAATCATCTCGGTGTAACTAAGGCTGCCCCCCCACCCCCACCCCTGATGTAGGTCACACTGGGTCTGAGGGTGTTATATCAAAACATCCATTTCTCAGTCTTCAGAACTATTCTAGGACATCCAGGTATATCGCCTGGCAGGAGTAATTTTTAAATGGTAGCCTAGTGATATGAAATAGCTATGGAACTTGTCAGAAGGGAGCTACATATTTCTTCTGTCATCTGTAGGGTCAAGGTAATCTAAAACATGTCAATAATTTTACAAATAAATCAACAAAAAAACTTACTGAATCCTGATTACCGTGTTTCCCCGAATAGAACACCGAGTCTTATATTAAGGTTTGCTCCAAAAGATGCATCAGGCTTATGTTCAGGGGATGTCCTCCTGAAAAATCATGCTAGGGCTTATTTTCCAGTTAGATCTTATTTTCGGGGGAAACACGGTAGTTAGTTCAATTTCCAACAGAGTAAATTAAGAGAATGTGGGAATTTGTCCAATGGGAAAAATAATGCCCACGTCAAGTTGTTTGTGTGGGGATTCAATGAGAATAATTGTAAAACTGGTTTAGTGCTTCCAAGGACCCTAGAAATGTGGGTTGAGCTACTGATCATCTTAAGAAAGTTTTTTAAAAAGCAGTTTTGAGAATAGATACATTCATTCATATTTTTGTTCTCTCTCTTTGGTCTTCCCTACGTTTTTCACTTCTCTCTGTCTCCTTCTGTCCTATCCTTATGGTCTGGTTCCTTTGGCAAATATCTACGAGGATTCATGAGCCAGTGTTTTGCTAAAGATGCAGAATCTTTTCCTTTGTGCTATAGGAACCTAACTGAATTTTCCAACCCTTTGTCTTGCAGCCAGAATGTTTACATGGAAGGGGAGGCGATATGTGGGAGATTCCCATTTGACAATTTTGGAATACACTCCCGCAGCATGATAAGAAGGAGGAAAAGCTGACCTTAGAAACATGTTGTAAACATTTTCATGAGACGCTAATTTAATTGAGAAGCTGGCTGCTCTTCATCGTGGACAGCTGAAAAAGGAATGAGTGTGTCGCAAGGAACTGGCTCACCCCCACACCTTTCGCATGGCCCAAGCAGAAGAGATTTGCCATAATCCCACCTCAGCCTCTGCAAATAGTTTCGCCTCTAGACAATGTCATGCAAATTTTCCAAATCCAAGCCAGAACTCAGGTTCAGTACTGGGTCCCCATACCTGCCAGATCATTCTTTCTTAGGGAGTCCCCTCTCCCTGACCCCTTCCAGTGCCCTGACTGGAAGGTATCTATCTTTTTCCAGAACCTTTAGTTCTCTTTGCTCCCTAAAACTCCTAGGCACAAAAGCTGGGGCGCTGTTCTTTACTCTCGGATGGCATGCTGCTATGATCTGCTCATCTGCTGGGATTTGTACTTCCTGTCCTCATCCCTCCCTCCTGGGTCTTGTTTAAATCTGTCTGAATCAGCGGTGAGGCCATGGTGTTGGTTTTCTGACATCGGAGATAAACTGTGATAACCAATCTCAATTTTCCTGTCAGTTTTACCACTTTACGCCCTCTTGTAAACACATAAACCCCAAGGGAAATTAATGAGACATTTCTACTGACCACAGGGACTAAACCGAATGATAGTTGGTTGAAAAATGGTACTTGCAGAATCCTTGAAAAACAATCCATTCCCTTCTGTTGGTTCAACATCCCCCTATTCAGAGTTATATTGTACAACTCCTCCCTCCCTAAGTGATCACATTTTCTGAGACAGTGGTGTCCAAGCAATTTTGTTTAACAGGCCGCCACTCAGCATATACCCAGTTGTCAATAAACATTTTCTGTACAAATCATTGGTTTGATCTGTACAATAAAACTATATTTGACCTATTCTTTTCATCGTAACTTGAAATTACTTAATTGGTCTTTCCTCTCACATCTTAAGAAAGTAAAGTTGATCATCCAGTTTCTATTTTTTTTGGTCTTTATTTAAATTCTCCAGTACAAACTAAAACTGATTCAATGTGAATTGTTTGTTTGAAGGTTACCTATGGCAACTGCTCACACCTCCTGCATGTGGTTGTTAATGAAGGTGCAAGTGAGTGATTTCTAGTCAGAAAGACCTGGATACCTTTGAGAAGGTAGTGAAGTCAACAAAACCTCCTAAACCACAATCACCCAGCACATTCTGGGAAGCTTTTGAATTGTACTGGAAATCCTATTAAAAATCCTCAGATCCAAACCATTGCTGATAAAAATAGTCCAAAAAAATGTTCTGACGTGAAGTATGTAGTTAGGACTATGATGCTTGTGTCTGTGCCGAACATGTACAGACTTTATTCTTGTCATTACTCCTTAAACAATACAGTGTAACAACTATTTACACAGCATTTAGACTGTATTAGGAATTATAACTAATCTGGAGATGATTTAAAGTATATGGGAGGATATGCCTAGGTTATATGCAAATACTGTGCCATTTTATAGAAGGGACTTGAGCGTCCATGGACTTTGGTTTCTACAGGGGGTCCTAGATCTAATTATCTGCAGATACTGAGGGATGGCTGTAAATAGCAAAGTCAAGTATTTTAATAACCTCTCATGAATTCCTTTATATTTCCTTCCACGTGGTTCTCTGAAGATCAATTTTTCTTTTTAAAAAATATTTTAAGAAATAAATATAAGTGTGTCCAATTTTGCCACTCAGAGAAGAAACACTTACCCAGAATGCTTCATGTTTTGAGGTTTATCCATTCGCACAGCAAGTTTGATTTTGAGGTCTTGATCAGGACAATTTTTGGAGACTGTCATTTTGTGCCATTCTGACTGTTTGGGGCTGTTTGGGGTGGGATGGAGAATAACCTGTTGGGAAAAAGAATAATCATTTTAACCAGAAAACAGAAACACTGTTATGGGCATGTTTTTACAGATGAGAAACTGCTACTGAGTTGAGTGTCTTATCCAGGTTCCACAGCCAGAGAGAAGGCAGTTAAATAAAACGGAGGCCTGGCCATCGGACTTATATCCAAGGCTCCACCTACCCACCGTGGCGGTCTCCTGCCAAGCAGCCTGGCCTGAGGACAGAAATGGCCCTGTCTTGCTCTCTTCTCTCTCTACCTGGCTAACTCTATAAAAGTAAGGATCATGATTTCTGTGATCCTGTTTTTGTACTTTTCCCAAGTCCAAAGTACTAAAGCAACCCAGAACAGAGAATGTTCTCCATTCATTATTCTCTTCATATAAAATGATGGATACATGCAAAAAAAAAAAAAAGGAAAGGAAATAAAGGAAAAAGGAAAAGATGGACGTATGAAAGGAAGAAATATCCTTACATGTTAGAGAGAGCACTTCTAGTCCACTCTTTCCATTCTTTAGGATTCCTTCCAAAAGGAGAAATTCCTCAGAGGCTACAGGGGGAAGGTGGAAGGGACCTTATTTGATGGATAAGAAATGTGACATTTAGAGAAGAGAAGGGGCTTGATGACAGTCACACATTTCAACCCGATTTCACCTGCACTTTTCATCTTATCACACAACACCCAACTCTGTCTTGGCCCGGAAGAAAACACACACTGCTTGAAGGAGGATTAGCTCTTAGAGAAAGCCTTTCCCCAGTGTGCTTCAGAGATGGCACTCTGATTCGGGACTTCTGCCTCAACTCTCATTGCCTCAGATGCTGTGAGTGGAACAAGAAGGTAATAACTCAGTAAATCCACTTCTGCATTTCGATAAAAGAGTTCTCAGGAGCCCCATGGGATCTGGGGAACGTGCACTTGGGGAGGAGTGAAGCGTCTGGAAGATCCCCTGAACTAAGGGAACGTGAGCTAAATATAGGCACAACAAAAGCTGGGCTCGTTAAGATTTGCTTCTGTGATGGCAGCGTGCCCTGGTTTGTTGCATATTGCTTTGGATCTGTTTTCAAAGCTTCTATTTTCTCCAGGTGCAGGGAAGTTCGGCTCTTTTCCTGAGTTTCTTTTACCTCTGGAGGGGGTGGGGGCCTCAAAGTCTCAGGGGTGGACATGGCCTTCCAGACGCTGTGTCAGCTCCCCTGCCATCACACAAGCTTGGCCTGTGCTTGGAGAGCAGAAGCATATGGCTTCTGGGTGACTGCGGATCAAGGACTCTGAGAAGAGTTGGGGACTGAGGCAGAAAAGCCAAATCAGCCCACTTTCATAGGCCTCGCTTGCGCTGATTTTTCCCTCCTTCTGACTCCAGGCCTGAACTTTTCTTTATTTTATTAAATTCCCTCTCTCTGATGAAAGAAAATTTATATATTTTTTGTTAAAGACAAAATTAGACTCTTCTTAATATCTTATGATGTGACTGAATATAAGTAAGGCCTGATATTTCAGACCAGAGACTGCCAAAGTTTTTTTGATTTTGTCCTATGTCAGCAAACTATTTTTGAGCAATTAGCCCAATATCTATAACTATATCACTATTAATATAAAAATATATCAATATAAATACAGGCATATCTTGGAGATATCAAAGGTTCAGTTCTAGAATACTGCAATAAAGCGAATATCGCAATAAAATGAGCCACACAAAGCTTCTGGTTTCCCAGTATATCTAAAAGTTATGTTTATACTATACTGTAGTCTACTAAGTATGTAATAGCATTATGTGTAATATATGTACCCTAATTAAAAAACCCTTTGTTGCTAAAAAATGCTAACCATCTTCTGAGCCTGTTGGAAAAATGGTGCCGATAGACTTGCTTGATGCAGGGTTGCCACAAACCTTAAACTTATAAAAAATGCAATATCTGTGAAGCACAATAAAACCAGGTATGCCTATATATAAATATCAGTAAAAAATATATATCCATATATATTTTACATTACATATGCTTACTTTGTATTACTATATTACATTATGGCATGTATCATAAAACATGCACAAATATAGAAGTCTTAAAAGATGGGCTAAAGACAAAAAATGGTATTTTTAAATATCTTGCAAACTGTGGCAGCCATATTATTCCATTATTCGCTATATTTTAAGGTACCATATATTTAGGGCAAGTGTAATTGTTAACGATACTGGATGTAAATCTGTAGTTCAAAGTGTCTTATAAATAAGTTCATAAAGTCTTAACTGCCATCTGACTGTGTGATTACATCCATCAGCACTGTTTTTGTCTCATGATGTGGATGACAGAACTCTTGCTGGCCTGGTGTCAGCTCCACCATTTTCGTGTTGGTTGTCAGGCTTACAATACTAGTACTATCTTCAAATCATAGCCTTTCTGTAGTAACCTTTTTTAGGCCACTTGTTCATTTAGTGAGGGTCAATTTAGTTAAAATTCTATTACGAAATATGTAAAGTCACTTAACTGGTGCTAGCTAACGGTGATATATTGCAGGGAGTAAATGAGTAAGCCAGGGTGCCGTTAGGAGGTGGACACCTCTCCCTTCCCTCAAGAGACCACTTGTCCTTTAGGTCATGCTATGTCATGCTCCATGTCCTGAGACCCCAGCCTCTGGGAAATGGAGAGGAGGGCTGCTGATCCCAGTGAAGCTGACCCTCTCTCCTGAGCTAGTGTGGCCTAAGAGGTGACATGCTGGGAAGCAAGGAAGGGGGGAGGCTCATAGGAGAAATCCTAGCCAGGGCGGGAACAGCAGCATGCAAGGCCCTGGCCTCCTGCTCCGGCCCATTTGGCAAAAGAAGTGCGAGCAGCGCTCTGGGCACCCGCAGCTTGTTAACAGGCCTCCCACCATATGGGCTCTGGGCGTGTTTCCCACTGGCAATATGGTGTCCGCTTGCCGATGCAAATAAGGCCTCCGCTTATTACTCGCCTCTCTACAAAGACTTCTTCCCCCATGTGGTGGCTCCCTGGGGAGACCTCCTCTCCAGGGTGGATGGAGAGATGAGGTCACTGCAGTTCTACTCCATCTTCATCCCCACCCTGCCGTGCGCCTGTTGGGTCGACAACTCCTTTGTATGTGTCAGCCCTGCTGAATTATTAGGGGTCCTCCTGGGTGCACATAAGCCTGAGCAGTCCAGACACCTCATCTGGACATTCCAGGCTGCTAATCAAGCACTTCGTCATCTCAGCCGAGGCCCATGTGTGCTGTGCTTTGATGTGGCGGTGCTGATGTGGGAACACAACCCACCCCACGCAGTAAGCTGCACGCCAGCCAGCCTCCGTGTCTTTAGGCAGGTCCTTTTGGGGGACTGTTTTACTCGGAGCCTTTCGCCTCCAACACATAGCCTATATATCTCTCCCTACCTCTGCGTGGCCCCTGGGGAAGGCATCCTCCTCCACACCCCCAGACTGGATCATGTCCTCTTGCTATGTGTTCCCCAGGTGTCCTTTCGAGCACTTACCACATTGCACTATAAGTTCTAATTTTTATGTCTATATCCTTTAAGATTTTTGAGATTAGGAATTTTTACCTGTCATTCTTGTTTGCTCTGTGCATAGCACAAATGGTAGGACACAGTGGGCTCATAATCATAGTCAATGCATAGAAATGTGATAATATTGCAGTGTTGGCAAGGGTGTGGGGAAATATTCATTCTCATGCCTTTTGTGGAAGTATAAATTAGTGTATACTCTTTAGGGATAATTTGGCAATATCTATCAAAATTCAAATTTCATTCAGCAAAATATTTTTTGAAATGTATCATATATATGTATACACACACACACACATGCATGTTCAAAGGAATAAATTCAAGGTTATTTACTGAAGTATTGCTTATATAACCAAAGACTGGAAACAATTCAAATAAATTACGATGGATCCACACAATGGAATACTATGCAGCTATGAAAACAGAAGGCAAGTCAATATGGGCTGATAAGGAATAATCGCCAAATATTATGATAGTTCAAGCAAAGTGCAGAGCAATATGTATACAGTAACTTCCAATTGTGCTCTCTTCCTTTTATTTTAAAGACGGATATATACACATATGCTTGTACATGCACAGAATATTTGGGGAATAATTCACAATAAATTGAAAACAAGGTTTATCTCTGGGAAAGGATACTGGGGTGAGGTGGGAGAGATCATTAGTTTTACTATATACCCAATTTTAATTTTTAACAGCGTACATGAATTATTTTTCCAATTATAAATGTTAATAAATATGAAACATAGTAAAAATGGAACAAATTAAATATTGTTGAATGAATGAATGCAGTACTGGGATTTCTAAAGTGGCTGTGTTCGCTAAGCTTGGGGAGAATTACAGCATAGAAAAACACTTCCTTAGGAGTCTAAGGAATGGCTCCATTTTAAAAAAGACCTGGGAGTGATCAGCCAGCTGCCTACAGAGGTGCTGTCAGCAGAGAGTGCCCCAGCCGGCACAGAGGACAGGCAGGCCAGCTACACACTAATTGATGGAAAGTTTCTTTGACAGGAAGGAAGTAGAAATGCATAATGGGGCTGGAGGAGAGAATGATTTATTAAGAAATGAATGGCTGTGTGGGGGCTGTGGCAAGCTTGTTAGTTTCACCACAACAGCAGAACCAAGGGTTTTATTTTTACATAGGACAATGTTGTGTAGTAAAAATGGCCTTGAAGATGAGGCATCATTCCTGCTAAATTACTTACCTCCTCTGGACCCAGTGTGCTCATCTGGACACGAGGAGTCATAACTGTAGCTGTGTCATTAGGCTTATGGTGAAGACGCAACGAGGGGCTGCACATAAAGTCCTTAGGACAGTGGCCTGGCCAATGGTAAGTGTACAACAGTGCATAGATGCCAACTAATCAGGTGGTTCTGGGAAAATTCCCATTCCTCAGGGATCAGTTTTCTCATCTATATAATGAAAGGGTTTGACTAGCCCTGTGGTTTCAACTTCTCTGAGTGGGAACAGCTTTGAGAAGCTCGTGAAGGCTTTGAACTAGCAAAATGCACATATCCAAAAAAATGCACACATTCAACCCCCACCCCCCAAATTGCAAACAATTTCAAGGGGTTTCTGGGTCCCATGGAGCCCTCCAAAGACTCAGATTGAGCGTTCCTGGACTTCTGTCTTCTAACATTAATGTCCTAGGTCTCTGAGAATCATGATTCTTGACAAGATCCTTCACAGAAAAAGAAGTTTGAAGAAAAAGAAAAGGCAGGCTACTTCCCTACTCTCTGTGTGTCTCTCTTTCCCTAGAGGTAGAAATGAGTATTTGTCATTTCTCAAATAAAGCAACTAAACCTCTTCTTTTCTTTCATCTTCCTCCTTTTTTTTTTGGGGGGGGGGGTTGGGGGAAGCACTCAATTTACTATTAGCCTTGTTTATTTTTTGTTTTACTTCCATCTGACGTAGGTCCTAGCAATATGATTCCAGGTCAGTTCTATCAATGAAAGCCAGAACAAGGAATTGAAAAAACAAAGGAAGAGAAAAGGAAGTACAGTTAATGTGTTCTTGCTGGCGTTGTTACGTGTGTGTATCTGTGTGCTTGTATTGGAGTATTCTCTTATTATTCTCTAGATGAAACATCAGAGGCCCAGAGAGGTTAAACACCCTGGCTAAAAATTACACAACTTACAGAAAAGATTATGCATTCAACCAGTATGAAGTGAAATTTATTGAGCGTCTATATGCTGGGCTCTGGGTGGCAAACAAAATAGTTTAGGTTTCTCTCCCCATGGAGTTTTACAGTTTGGTGGAGAAGACGGAGGCCACAATTTCTGTAAATTATTTCTGTTTCTCTCATTGGTGTTAAGTTCTGTGTAGGAGGTGAGCTGGGGGCTGAGGTAACAAATGAAGGAGGACAGACAATCCACAAAGGCTGTCCAAGGAGGAGAGTAGAGGAGGGTGCATTTATAGAGAAGGGAGCCTTTCAAAGAGTTGGGAGGTGGGGAGAGCGCTCCAGGCAGAGAGAAGTTGCCCTGAGGGAGGAAAGAATTTGGTTTATCTGACGGCCTGAAATTTGGCTAAGGTTGCTGAAGCATGTGGATGAGGGAAAAGGTGGTAGCAAATGGGCTGAGGCGGTGGGCAGAAGCCAGACCACCCGAATCTTTGCAGGCTGCGCTAGAGAGTTCAGATTTTATTATAAGCAGCGTGAAGTGAGAGAAGCATTTCAAGCTGGCAAAGGACAAGTTCGACTTACATTCTGAAAATACTAGTATCACCCCTTAGGATGTTTCAAAAATTGGGAGGAACTTTTTTTGGCGGGGGTAGGGGGAGATAAGTGGTGTTAGGCTTGGTTGGTGTTAATGGGCAGGGCGGAGGGACACTAAACATCCTACAAGGAGCTAGATATTCCTCTCCAATGAGGAATTGTCCTGTGTCCCACCTGACTTTTGAATGACTATTCCCACTGGATATGAATAGAGGCAGAAAAACCTGTTTGTAATTAACTGAGTCTAGATCTTAAATCTTTTTTTACACACCCACTCAAAGTATTTTTGGCACTTTTCCAGGAAAACCAATGAAATTTTGTTACCAAGACTTGTTTACTGATTCAAGAAATCAGTTTACTGGTACTCAGGCTTTTGAATCACCAACCTCAAATGGATTTTGTAGCTGTCATGTTCACAGCGATTCTCCACACGGGAGACAGCAAAACACCCCTCCTTCAGTTTAGGTCTTCGAGCGCAGTTGTGCCTAAATGTTTACATTTTGAAACTATCTTATTATTAATTAATTTCCTTTTATTTCTCCTTTATATTATGTCATGTTGATTTTGAAACGGTTAGATGGGTCGGTTTGTTAAATGATCTAAGAATTTCACTTCAGGATAGTGAAGGGCATGGCTACTCTTTGCTCTAACATGTGTTTGGGTTTGCTGGTTGGAGGACCCCTGCTCTATCTTCTGCCGTGTGCACTATTGGTAACCCTATTGGAAGAAGGGAAGCTGAGGCTTGGAGAAGTCGGAAAGTCAATGTAGAGTGGAGCCTGGGATTCCGATTGCAAAGCCAGGTCTTCTGGCACTTGGCAATGCTGTCTCTTGGCACCTGGGACACCCACTCTCTGGAGCACCTGGTGGTGGGTGCCCCTTGTGATGGGGAGCGCTTACCCGTCCGAGCTCCTTGTCTTCCAAGGCCAGGACGCCTGTGCTTTCTGTGAACAGCTTCACCTTCACAGCAGGCAGTGCGTGGGTCGTGGAGAAGTCACCCTGGGTGCCCCAGCTGTGGACAGAACCAGAGAGGTCAGTGTGGACACTCTGCCTGACAATGCTAAACCCAGCTGCCTTCTTGCAAGTTGGGTGAATGCAGGGTTAACCCGAGGCAGTGCTGGCTGTCACATCCTTCTCTCCTCCCCTCCAAAGCTGCCAGAGTGACAAAAAGTGTTAATTAATTTGTTAGGCAAATGCAAGACAGATGCTCAGAAAGTCGCCACTGGGTCTACACAGAGCACTAGGAAGGAATCATGGGGAATTTCGCATGAAAGCAAGAACTCTCCCCCATATATTTGCTATACCTGTAAACTATACCCACTAAAACATTAGTATTGCCTCGCATCCTTGGAATCCCTAGTTCGTGGAAGCTCTGCAGTTCTAGATTTTGAGATGGGGCTTTATTTGGTCCACGTCAACACCTGACTTTACAATGAGACTTCAGTAGCAGTGCAGAGGCAAGGAGCCCCACTGGCATTCAAAAATGAGTTGAATAGAAGGATGGATGGAGCTCAGCCTTGTCATGAAAGGTAGAAGGAGTGATGTGGTATATGCCCTTACCCCTCATGGTCTGTGAGAGTCTGAATCTTAGCTTGCCCCAGAGGAAAGCCTGGCTTACTTAGCATCTGGGTAGAGTGGCAGGCTGGGCTGTCACGAGCCCCTGATGGGCCCCTCAGATGTGGTCTCTTCATTCACTCATCATTATTTTTACAGGGCTATCTCCATCCACTCTGTACCTGAAATCAGTGTGATCGTCTGGAAGTGTCCAGTGGATTGCATTGAGCCCCTGCTCTAAACCCTCCCACGGCACCTGCTCTATTGTACTCGGGATACAACCAGACCCCTTGGCATGACCACCCATTCATCAGCCCAGTGTCATGGGCCTCCTGACTTGTCACTTCTGAGCTGTTGCCTGCAAGTTTCTGGTTTCCTCTGTTGGCAATGCTTCTTCCTACCCTGCTTCTCACTTGGCTACTTCTTATGGGCTCAGCTTATACACCACATTCCCAGAGAACACTGTCCTTGAGTACATCTCGCAGGGTAAATTTGGTTCCAATGTTAAACACTCTTGAACATATTCATTTTGCATCCTAGCATTTTTTTTATTGATCTGTATGATTTTTTTAATAGGTGAAGCCGTAGTATTCTGTAAGCTCCATAAACACGGAGACTGTTTTGTTTATATCACATACCTAGTACTTAACACAATGCTTAGCACATAGAAGACACAATAAGTATTTGTTGAATAAACAGTGATGGCAAATATATATGTTCTTTTACAAAACTAGGAAACAGGAGTAGATGTAACTTTGCCGTTCATCAGTGGATACTTCCAAGGCGTGGGACACCTATTCCCATAATGCTTTCCGTAAAGGTAGGGACTGTCCTCCCACCACCTGGGAATGAGAGGGCGAATCAGTCTCAAGGACTTCTTGTCCACATGGGGTGTCCCTATTCACTTTTTCTTCTGGCCTATTTTGTCATTGTCATTTTCATTCTCATGGGCATTTCTTTGACTAATAGCAGGCTTAAATATTTTACTTTGTTCACTGGTTGGTTTTCTTTCTTTCTTTCTTTCTTTCTTTCTTTCTTTCTTTCTTTCTTTCTTTCTTTCTTTCTTTCTTTCTTTCTTCCTTCCTTCCTTCCTTCCTTCCTTCCTTCCTTCCTTCCCTCCCTCCCTCCCTCCCTCCCTCCCTCCCTCCCTCCCTCCCTCCCTCCCTCCCTCCCTTCCTTCCTTCCTTCCTTCTCTTTCTTAATGATGGAAATCTGACTTCTAATCTCACTGTTGCACTCAAGCTCAAAGACATGAGGGATCTAGGGAGAGCTGACTAGGGAGCACCAGAACAATGGCGACCCAGAACCATGGGGATGTGTGTGTGTGTGAGAATCATGAGGAAGCATAACAGTGAAAATGGAGAAGGAGAGGACGTGGAAGAGGATGTGACACAGAACGAGAAGCTACAGGTTCCAAACACACGGCAAAATGTTAGCTGTATAGCTGGGAGGTCCTAATTTTGGTCACCGACAATTGCAGCAAGCCCCTAAGATAGGGGAATCTTTGTCCTAGCAAAGGTGACGTGACAAGGTGTAGAGTTTGACTAGATATGCTTAGTTCAAATGCTGGTCAGTCACTTACAAACTGTAGGACTTGAGGCAAGAGAAGTAGTGTCCCTGTATCTCGGTTTGCTCAGCTGTAAAATAACCTTATTTCACAGAGCCAACAGTAGCAGGCTTGGGACAACATGAAAATCCAACAGATTTTGGCTGCTCTCCTTTCCCCAAATAAGGGTATGTAAGATGTATCCTAGTAACAGTGACGATCACTCATATTTTGTGTTATCTATTCAATACACATCTATTAAGCACCTACTAAGTCTGACCCTGTGCTGGGCAAGCAAGACAGACATTGCCCTTGGTACTACACAAGGTAAGTGGTAAAACAGTTATTGTCATCCCCATTTCACAGATGAGAAAACTGAGAAGAAACTCAAGATCTCACCTATTTTATTCCAGTAAATTGCAGCCAAGTAGGGCTGGAACTCAAATCTCTTAATTCTTACTTCACAGCTCTCAGTTCTAACATTGATATGATTGTCAATAACACACACTATTAGTGACTGGCAAAAAACATGAGCATTAATTCATTATTTATGATTAATTATGCTATGAATCCCTCTGGGCATTTATCATGCCTGCTCATGGAGATGAGGACGATTCCTGCTGGAAACCTAGTGTTCTGGAACGAGATGCTTTAACACTATGCCACAAAGAGGACTTGTCCCAGGGCTCTGGTTGTCCCCCACACCGTATCCACATGATACCGTCCTTGGGTGTGGTTTGTAGGGATTTTGTGGCCTGCTCAGCAGGCACTGCCCCAGACTGCCTGAAACCCTGTTGCTACCCAGAGATGCTCAGCTCATAAGGCATTCAATATGACTCAGACTGTGGGCCAGGGCGAGACCTCCAAGACCCGCTCAGCTGGATGGAATTCAAGCTGCTGGAGGCCACCCTGACAAACTGTATATTTGGACACTGAGTTGCTTTTCTTTTCCACCAGGACTGCAGCTGTGCTGTTGGCTTCCTACCATGACCCTTGGCTCACCTCATGGTGTTAGGTCATTACTGAATCCCAATTTATACATCAGATTTCAAAATGGTAACCTGGTCCAGTGGAGCCAGCAAAAAGAGAAAGTCTCCAGTCTAATCAGGACTGGCCATGCTTTTTTCAGGGCACAGTGCAAAATGAAAATGTGGGGCTCCTTGTTTAAAAAGCACACAAAAAAGTACCATTCATGGTTCCAAAATATAAAGCATTTTTCTTTCTTTAAGTATTTCCTCTGCTCCATTGTTCCAACAGACTGTACTTATGGACACAAGTTCAAAGATAAAATCATTAAGAATTTCAAGGTGGCAACAGCAGGGGTGGCCGGATGGCTCAGTTGGTTAGAGCTGTACCCTCCACAACTAAACTGAATACGAGCTGCTGCTGAGCTTCTGGAGAGGTGGCCGGATGGCTCAGTTGGTTAGAGCGGGAGCTCTCAACAACAGGGTTGCTGGTTCAATTCCCTCATGGGCCAGTGAGCTGCACCCTCCACAACTAGATTAAAGACAACAAGCTGCCGCTGACAAGGTTGCCGGTTCAATTCCCGCATGGGATGGTGGACTGCGCCCCCTGCAACTAAAGATTGAAAATGGCAACTGGACTTGGAGCTGAGCTGTGTCCTCCACAACTAGATTGAAGGACAACGACTTGGAGCTGATGGTCCCTAGAGAAAGACACTTTTCCCTAATATTCCCCAATAAAACAAAACAAACAAACAAACAAACACGAGATTTCTCAGAGCAGGTTAAGATATTTAAAAAAAAAAAAAAAAGGCGGCAACAGCAAGGCATTACGCCCCACATAGTGCTGTCTGAGTGTGGGTCCTGTGCAGCAGCGTGGGTTGACTACAAGCCCATGAATCAGGCTCTGAGTCCAATGCCACCCCAGTCTGTGGAGCCTGGATTGAGGATGGACCATGCAGCTGAGGTTGGCTGCCACTGGTTTTGATGTGAAACCTTTGAGCCTCGCTAGTCATTGGACTCTGAAAACCACTCCTGGCTTCTTTTTGTCAATGCATCCTACTCTTAGGAGTCCCAAGGAGGTTTAATGATCAGTACCTTTCCCTGCTCATCTCCCCTTTGGGGAAAAAAGGCATGAAGAGTTACCCTCTTTGTCTTTTTTTCAGCCATGGAGAGACCTGTATTCATAATAGAAACAGTTAATATTTACTCAAAGATTACTACTATGTGCAAGGCACAAATTCCTATCTCAAAAATGCTATCCAGTCATACATGAATTTTATTTTTTTAAGCCACTTTGACCATCCTGTGAAATGCTTACAGTTACATCCCCATAGTTACAGATGAAAAAACTGAGGCTCAGAGAGGTTAGTAACATATCCAGGGGCACACGCAGGAAGCAAATGGCAGTTGGACTCCACAACCCAAAATCTTATCCATGCTGCCATATTGCTTCCCTCACACATTCCAGCAACTGACTTCTCTGTGTCCTGATCCAGTTAACATCAGTTACACTTGTAACTCCAAGGGAGAATTCTGTTTCAAGACTGATGGGACTCTGGGATACTCTGGCTTCTCAGTTTGGATTTATTTCACATGGTCAGTATTCTTCACAGAGTGCGACATACTCTACAGACAAATTAGTCAGTGGAGGAAGCATGAAAATCCTTGGCCTTTTGGTTGGGCCACAGGTCAATTAGTGAATCTATTTCTCATTGCTGCCTTCTCTGCTCATCTCTTTTCCTTTGCTGTGCATTGACTGTGGCTATTAAGGGGAACACCTCTTCTTAAAAGTTTCCTAGAACTGAAATAAAATTACACTTTGAAGGGGATGACTAACTTCTCTCTGAACACAAACAGGTAGGTAAAAGTACAATGGGTGATGGGTCCCTCTCCTGCGATCCCATCTTCTCTACCGCTGTACTCACTGTATGGCTAGCTCACAAAAATGTTAAAAATAGTCACCAGTTATCGAATGCTTATGATTTGCCAGGACGTGGGCCAAGTGCTTTTCATGGATTGTCTCATTTAATCCTTCTGACAGCTCTCTGAGGTAGATTCTGTTATTATCCCCCCTTTGTAGACAGAGCAACTAGGACGAGGAGAGGTTAAGTCACTGGGCCAGGGTTTCAGGCTATCACAGAGCTGGACGTCAATCTCCAAGTTTCTGAGCCCAAAGCCCATGCATTAAACTGCAGAGCTTTAGGGCCTCTCAGGTACTCATGACAGTGTAATCTGCATGTATATCTGTATGTGTTTCTGGCTTTCTCTTTGGATGGTGAACACCTCAGGGGCAGAAAACATAGCATGACTTTTTAAAATCTCCTACACTTAGCACTGGGCTTGGCATACAATAAATAACTGTTTAATGTCAAATTCAGAATAACCATGTCACCAAAATCAGGGGATTCTGGAGATGTGACACGTGAGATAACCAAGGGTATGACTGCCACCTTTAAACCAAACTAAGGTCTTTATCTCCTTGAGGATTACCTGTTTTTTAAGAGTACATTAGCTCTCTGAAGAGCACACAGCGGCTGGCAGCATGCAGGGGAGACCGAGCTACACAGCAGCAAAGACAGAACTGCGGGACAAGGCATAGGTCCTGGAAGGTCAAGGAGAGGTTAGCCGATACGGCCAAGGGCTGGAAGCAGTGCAGATGCCAACAGGTAGAGAGCTGGAAAGTGCCACCAAGTTATAAAATAAACTATCATTGTTACTTTCGGTCTTTTTAACCATAAGCAAACAAGCACAGACTACAGAAATACCATCACCCACAGTGGCGCCTCCAAATATGAAGACATGTGTATTGAGACACATGTGTCCTATCAAACCAGGTACCTGGTGGGGAATTAAGAGATGAAGAGCCCAGCCAGCTGACTTCCTCACACTATGCCCTCCATGGACCACTATAACCTACACGCCTCAGATGCAGCCCTGACTTCACTTCTTAGGGAGCCTGACTCTAATTAGCCCTCCACTTCTCCCTTCATTTAGAAAACACTTCTTGAATGTCTGCCATGTGCAAATCACTGTTAGGTGCTGATGTGAATCCCAAGGTGAATGAGATATCAGCACTGCCCTTATGGATATGATAGTCTACTTGGGGACATGCCAAGTGCAGAAATGATCACACTGATTAGGTGTTTGAGCCTTGACTTTCCCATTTATAAATTGGGGATAAGAACAGTGCTGATCCCAGAGGGTCCATGGGAGGATAAGTGAGAGCGCTATTGAGATAAGCGCTCAACTCAATACCCAGTACACAGAAAGCCCCAAGAATATATCCTTCAGTTCAGGATTATAGACCAGGGGTTAGTAAACTATATGGCCCCTGGGTCAAGTCTGGCTGACAACCTGCTTATGTACAGCTCATGAGCTAAGAATGGTTTTTACATTTTTCAATAGCTGAAAATAACCAAAAGGAAAATAATAGTTCATGACACATGAAAGCTGTATGAAGTTAATATGTAGCATACATAAATAAAGTTTTATTAGAATACAGCTACACACATTTGTTTACTTATCGCCTATGCTGCTTTTGTGCTTCAAAGACAGAGTTGAATAGTTACAACAGAGACCATCTGGCCAATCAGCCTAAAATATTTATTCTCTGGTCCTTTACAGTAAAAGTTTACTGACCCCTGCTATACACAATTCAAGTGCTGGCACAGTCTAATGGGAATACTTTTATTTTCATTAGCAGATTAGAAGTATGCTCAACTGAGCGCATCCATAAAGATGAACTGTAAACATACACTTACAAGGATAGCTCCCTCCAGGGTTATCCAATCTGCTGCTCTAAATTCTTCATGGAGCTCTTTCCAACACTCGTGGTGTAGTGGAAAAATTGGGATTGTGGATCATAGCATTTCAGACACATGGTGCCCAAATGCTGCTTCCCAATCCTCTGGAGCTGGCTGAATCACTTAGCTATATATATCGTTATTAATACGAAACAATACACATGAGCAGCAGATAATTCATATATTGGGGGGCTGTAGAGGACTTTTAAAGTCACAGCACATTATTTCTCCAAACCTATTCCACCGTGTCACAGCTTTGAAAGTGAACACTTTGATCTGGGGAGAAAATCAGGGAGAGAAATATGCTTGGGTGGAGGGAGGGAGAAACCTATAGGCAAAGAACCTTCTACTGTGTATTTGGAGAGCATCTGCTTCATCGCAGGCACATTTCTGTTTACTATTTAAAGCCTCTTATTTGCGGAAGTCTCCTCAGACCATATGTTACCAACAAATGTCGCTAATCAAATACACACAGTAATTTTCGTTAGAATTCCCCCCCCCCCATGAACAAAAAAACAACATTTGCCACAAAGGGAATATATCGCCCAAAATGACAGTAAACATCCACTGCAAACCTCTGACAACAGAGTGATACTTATGAATGTGAATGTGAGTAAGCCAAGACCTCACCCACTTTAGGCAAATAAAGACCCTTGGAGAATTGGGTTTTGTGCACCAATTGGGTTGGTGTTGGTGGATGATGTCATTCGTTGCCATGGTGATGCTTAGCATTGGGCCGTAATTCATGCCATGAAGACTGGATTTGCATTTATTCAAGGTATATGGCTCATGTGAGCTGGGTGTTAAATTGGTTTGGTTCACAAAATTCACTGAGGGCTTTAACAAGGGAGAAGTCATGTCAGGGAATGAAAATGTCTTGGTTCCGTTGCTAAGAGGGAAAGTTATAATCACCTGAAGATACTGCATTAAAACCTTTTGGCCTGCCCTTCAGGCAGACTGCATGATATTCTACACCAAGGGAATCAATTGTGCCATTGCAGTATGTTTCTTGCAAACTATTGATAGGATGTGATTTGGGGTCTCTAATGTGCTAGAAAAGCTAAACTACCTCTTATCTGTAAATGAGATGTTTGCTTTAAAGAAATTGGTTTTTTTGGGCAGTGAATAGATGAAGGCTCTGGTTTGCCTGTTTGACATTTCCACTGGAATGTGGCCTCCCCAGGAATCTGAAATCAAAGGTGTACAAACCTCAGCTTTCACTTTCTCCCCTGACATCTGTTCTTCTAAGGCTTCCCCTACTTAGTCAAAGGAACAGGCAGCCACCGGAACATTATTCCTGTTTTCTCCTCTTCACCCCATATCCACTTCCCCACCAGATCTGTCATACCTCCTACATATATCATAAACAGCTATGGAGGAAAATCAGTCAGAAAAGGGAGGTTGGAAGTGCCAGGAGAAGGGTGGGTGGCCAGTGAAAATTTCACCAAGAAGCAATTATCACCTGTACTTCTTTATTTGTGTTTGTTTGTCTCCCCTTGCTAGAATGTATACTCCACAAGGGCAGGGATCTATGTCTTCTTCCTTCATTAATATATCCACAGCCCCTAGCACATGCCTGGCACACAGGGCATGTTCAATAGGCATTTGCTGAAGGAATGAATCCACTGAATCGTGAATTCCTCCACACACATGGAGATGAGATTGAAGTTGAAAGTTAAATGTAACAATACTTGATTATTACGGACTTACATTCTTTGGTATGGTTAAAAAGGAAGATCAGGAAAAACTCTAAACTGTAAACTTTGTAAGGGCAGGGACCAAGTTCATCTTGCTCACTGTTGTATTCCAATGTTTAGCTCATTGCTCAGTGATTGTTGAAGGAAGGCCAGAGGGGATAATACATACAACACTTCATTCAAATACCGGAGACCAACCTTTATTTTCTCATTAGCTATGTGACCTTGGACAAGACACTGGCAGTCTCAGTTTGCTTACCTGTATGATGGGGGCTAATATATATTTTTATCCTAGAGACAAGATCCTGAGTATTTATTTTCTAGCATTTCCTTTTGATTCTTTCTTAGAGTTTCCATCTCTCTGCTCATAGTACCCAACTGCTCTTGCATACTGTCCACTGTTTCTTTTCTATTAGAGACTTTAGCGTATTAACCACAGTTGTTTTAAATTCCCAGTCTGATAATTCCAACATCACTGCCACATCTGAGTCTGATTCTGACACTTGCTCTGTCTCTCCAGATTACACTGTTTTATTTTTTTAGTATGACTTCTAATTTTTGGTGAAAGCAAAACATGGTGTACTGGGTCAAAGGAACCCAGTATGGTTCCAGCACCATTTCTGCTGCTGGCCTTCTCCTCCAGTGATCCTCTGTACCTGCCTGTCTGTCTTTCTAATTTGGGGGGAAGCTGTTTTCCCTGCGACCTAGATTCTCTGACTAATCTGAGAAGAGTTGCTGATTTTCAGTTGTGTCCAGCTGTTTTCTTGTGAGGATGGGAACCAAGAGTTCCAAGCTCTTTACATGCCAGACAGGGAACCAGAAATCCACTAGAATCTAGATATTTCAAGATCCTATTTAGCTGTGAGAGTTTAGATTGTATTCTTCATTGGAGGTTGACATGTATAGGTGGTCAAAAGGAAAATCTATGGAGAAGCCAAGACCGGGGCTAAATAACAGGCTGGTGTGGGATTGGGGGGGGGCGGTGGGGAGTTTGCAGTACTGTGAGGTTGGGTGTCGTGGGGTTGGTGGGTCTGGGGATGAAATGAGGAGGATCTGTCAAGGGCTAAAGTCTAGAGATGATAGCACGTCACATGGCTTGAGTGTCCGCGCTGCCTTCTTCGGAGTGGAGTTTACAGCGAGGCCCGAAGACATCCCCTGTCTTTGTAAATGACAAAGTCTGACGTTCTCCTGCATCTCCAGCACCTACTGCCTTCCCACAATCATCTGTTTATGCCCAGGTTCTAAAGACCTTTAGAGAAAATGAACTGCTCACTGGATGACAGACTAAATAGTTAGATAGATAGATGATAGATAGATAGACAGACAGAAAGATAGATAGAAGCTCTGAAAAGTTTGCTGGAAATACATTTATTCACTTTCTTCTTTCTGTGACTCAGCCAACCAACTCCTATTTAATTTTCTACACTGCACTTTCTCCTAGAATTGCTCTTGTAACCTGAGCTGGTTATTATGGTTGCAACCTGTGAGTCTCATAAACAACTGGGAAGCACTATGGTTAATTGTGTTTTTAGAACTTGAATTTGCTTTAGGACACTTGCATCCCCCAGAAGGCTCCTGGGTATACAAAACCCACACTGCAGTCAGCTAGGCCAAAGCTGTCAGGGAACAAGGGCCAGAGGAATTAAAAAATGCACTGCAAACCCCTTTGTGTTCCAACCAGGTCCACTACGAGTATGAGCCAAATGAGAAAAAAACGACTGGGAGAGATAGCAACAGACTGAGTTGAAAGGAGCGCTGAAGATCACTTTGGTCATTCTCCCCATGTACAAATGAGGAAGCAGTGGGGAAGAATTTTGGAGCCAGACTGTTTTGTTTCTATCATCTAACAGCTTTATTACCTCAGACAAATTTATTAGCCTCTGAGGTCTCAGTTTTCATGTCTATAAAATGGACACAATAACAGTATTTATCATATAGGGCTTCCTATCTGCTTGTCTCTGAATTAAATGAGAGAAACACTGAGTACAATGTACGTTCTTATTAAATGGCAGTTTGCATTATCTGGTTGCTCAGGATTAAGAGACTCTGGAGTCGGGCAGCTTGGGTTCCACACCCAGCTGTACTACTTCCTACTGTAGTGACCCCGAGCAACTGACTGACTCTCTTGTAGTCTCTATTTTTCTTACCTGTAAAATGGGTACATTAACAGTGCTTCCTTTTGAGCATTCTCTTGTTAGAATTAGGTAAGAAAAATGCTTCCCAGCCTGATCATCAATAAGCCCTCCATAATTATTCAGTGACAACCCAAAGATACATAAAATCTTAGCCCAAGAGCCAGCTCTAGAATAAAACATCAAATGTGAGATGTTTTCAAAATCATCTGAGCAATGGAATTTGTGTTTTCTCAGTCCAGGCAAAATAAAATTGGGACTTGAATTCAGGTTTGATTTTTTTGGCAATTATGGCAAAGGAGTAAGTGTTGGGAGCTCATTCTCACTTTTTTGGGCTTCCATCTCTGAGTGCCCGAAACACTTCCTCCCAACCCCCATCCCACTTATCTTCCTTCTCTGGCCCTCTCTTGAGTAAGATTCATTCTCTCCTGTCTTCCGCAAGAGAAGAGTTTTCTTCTTGCCCTGCGGATGTTGGGTTTGTCCACGTGACCACTTGCTTTGGCCTCCTTCTGGGCAGAATCTGTCCCTCCACGACTTCACTTTGAAATTATCCACGTGCCTTTGTTGGGCCAATGGGGTTTTAGCAGATGTGATGGAAGCAGAGGCTTGTAATGTGCTTGAGTGGTTAGGCTTGCTCTCCTGCGCCTCTGTCGTCACCATGAGCAGAGGTTCCTCCAGGCAGCTGCTATCCCTCCCACTTGGATCCCAGAATGAGCTGTGTGGAGAAGGCCTGATCTCAACTGACAGTGAGGAGCCAAGGCCAACCAGATCCACAGTTTGAAGCAGAGCCAAGCAGAGCCTGGCATGAATCAGCCAACCCCCAACCAATCTGCAGATGAGTGAATGAAATAAATGAATGGGGTGTTAAGCCATTCAGTGTTGAGATGGTTTGGTATATAGCAAGAGCTCCCAGATATGATGCCTTTATCTGGGACTTCATCGCTTCATTCTGTTTCTACTCTGTGTCCTGCAGATGGGCCTGGAGTCCTCACTTAGAGGAGTACATCCTGAAGGGCCCAGACACATTTTATAGTCCTTTCATACAATTAAAAAGTCTGTTATAGTCACTCAATAAACACCTACCTACTTACCTTGCTGGCCTCGAAAAACAGTTCCCAGCTTCTGTGTCCTGAGAGAAGAACCACCCTGTTTGCCAGTGTCAAATGCGGTGGTCTCTCCACAGTGTGAGAACTGGACTGAGGCCTGATTGCACTGGCTAAGGCCTCCACTGGCACTGTCTATGTTCTTTCATGAGAGAGAGTGTCAGCACCTCGCGAGGCAAAGGCATGCAGCCAATGTCTCTACACCACTGGCGGTCAAGTGCTCCCAGGGGAAGCTCTACCCACATCAAAGGAACTCGGATAAGCCTCCCACATGGAGGCAATGAGCAGTAAGCCAATCTCAGCAGCACTTGAGTGCCCCCACCATCTGGCTCTGTCTGAGTAGGCACCCAAGCTGGGGTGGCAACACAGATGCAGCACTTTTGTGGGGGTGTTTTCAGGGATGGCTATTCAGAGCTTTGGCTGCCCTGGGTGCGGTCAGTCCCTCCTGTGAGCCCTCCCGTTGCCTTTGACAGAGGGGATTTTGGGAGCTGTTGTTGGTTTTGCTTTCATGGGCTGGGTTCCCATCATCCCACAGAGAGGGGACTGTTGTGAGCCATGCTTGTCTCTACCCCCGGGGACTGGCTTGTGGATTTGTTCTTTTTTCTTTCTGTTTAACATTTATGAGAAATCACTGGGAGTGGCCACGGATGCCAGAAGTCTCAAAGGGATATGGTGAATGGGCCAGCTGGCCGAACGCCCTTCAGTAAGGACTGAGGTGTTTTCTTAAAGCTCTGGGGAAATTGCTCTCGAGGCCAAGTGGTTGGCAAGGGTCCAATCTGGAGGCACAGAATTGTTCTTGAAAAGTGCCAAATATCAGTTGTGGAGAAATGTCACCACCAATCAGACCGTGGTATATCGACATCTTCTCCATGGACTGGAATCACTACCCATGTTCCCAGTCAAATTCAGTTATCCTTGCACTGACCACTGTGGTTCTCCACAGGGCACACCACTCTTACTTTGGGACTCCCACCCACATGATATTAAACATACCAGAAGTACTGTTCCTATTGAATAAATGCTGCAGTGAGTTGCAATCGATGAGTAGATGTGTTACATTTAAAAGGCATTTAATTCAATATCATTTTTGATTTCACCCATATTTTTATTTAAGGTTAATACATTTCCTTTTGAGGTTTAGACAGTTTCCTAGGCTCTTGAAAAGCATTTGTGCCCCAAGCACTGTAACTGCTTGAGTCTAGCAGATAAGATGAGTCTGCTGGGTAGACCCTTCGGCCCAGATATAACTCAAACTTCATGATTGGCACTTGGTTTTCGCGCTGAAATATATACATCCGAAGGCTCACCGATTGATAAGAGTCAGAATTTAATTTCCTTTAATGCCGACTTGCATACACCCTCCCAATAAAAACCAGTTTCATGTCCTTTGTCTAGATATAATATGTGAGCAGATATTTCTGCCATGTACTTCTATCTGTAAGACCCAGGTACTCTCCTTTTTTCAGTACTGGGAGACATAAAGTGAAAAGAGGGTTCTCGACCTAGCGCACCTGAAATGCCCAACTCATGGGCCAATCACTCATGTCTGGACTAAGTTTTCTCACATACTATGGATTTGATAGTAACAAAACTTGCCTTCTTTAGTCCCCTGGGTAGATCATGGTCATAAAAACCTCTTAGGCCCTCTGAGGCTGTTACAAATTTTAGTTATCTAAAATTTAGTTACAGTGGAAAATTTCTTTGTCACATTAGCCTGCCTGTTTCCTTCCATCCTACATCCTCCCCCTCCTGTTCAGAGATGGGTACAAGGTGTATAGATCCATCTGGAGCCCCTCAGCTTCTGGTTCCTCTCTGTCCCCACCGCTCCCACTTGTTGGGTGCTTCGTTCTGCTTTTTAAGGTTTCCAGTACCGTGAGACTCAATGCCTTGAAAAATTGAGCAGCAGAAAAAAAGCCAGGTGCAGCCTGTGAAGAAATCTAAAGATGCAGTGGTTAGAAACGTGGGCTCTGAAGTCAGATGGCCTGGTTTGAGTCTTGGCTCCACCTCTTAGGACCTGTATGATTGTAGGCAAGAGACATAACCTTTCTTCGTCTCGGTTTCCTCATCTGTAGACTGGGGATAATCAAAATACCTACCTCTTGGGGTTGTTCTAAAGAGTAAGTTATATAGTTCAGGAAAAGCACCAGCACCGTGAATGTGTGACATTGCTTGGCTGAGTAAATGTTAGCTATTGTGATTAGCAGGGTCCGGGAGGTGACAGCAGTCTAAAAGGCCCTTTAGAAATCCAAGTGGTTGAATTTGGAGGCTTTCTTGAAAAAGGCCGTGACTAAACTCATAAAAATGCTTTCTTTGGTTTGTTATGACCAACTATAATATACTTACCACCAAATTCTATGCACCTTGATGGACTTGTTTGCAGAGGTTTGTTTGTTTGTTTTAATCAAGATAACTACTTAGAATCATTCACATAGCAAGGGAAGCATGAGTTCCCGCTCCTGGTTCTCCTACCTCACTGGCATGCCTCCTCCGTCTCCCTTGTTGCTTTCATTCATCTTCTCTCTAAACCTTAGTATATCCAGGCTTTGGTCTGCAGACCATTTCTCTGTCTACATGAGTGTTTCTCAATGGTGGCACTTTTGTCCCCTCACTCCCAATACATTTGGCAGTATCTAGAGTCATTTTTGCTTGTCATAACTGTGGTGGGGGTGTGAGTGCTACTATGGGCATCTGATGGGTAGAGGCCAGCAATGCTGCTACATCTCCTACAACGCACAGGGCAGTCCTTAGCCATGAAGAATTATCCATCTCAAAGTGCCAGCGTGCTGAGGTTGAGAAGTCCTAGTCTACATTAGCCACACTGATGATGTCTAAAGAGGCACCTCCAACTTAATATGCTTAACACTCAACTTCTAATCTTCTCTACCCCAAATCCAAATTGACTCCTCAGATCAGAAGTCTTCCTCAGATCAGCAGTTGGCAACTCCATCCTTCCAGTTGTTCCTGCCGAAAACTCGGAGTCATCTGTGACTCCAGAAAATCTGTTGGTCCTATTTTCAAAATATAGGCAGAATCCAACCACTTCTCACCTCTCCACTGATCCCATCCCGGCCCAAGTCCCCATCATCTCTCCTCTGATGTATTACAATAGCCTGGTAGCTTGTTTTTCAACATTTTCCCTGTGTCCCTGAAACCCCGAGAAGCTAGAGTGATCCTTTAAAATGCGAGACAGCTCTGATCACGCCTCTGCTCAAAACCCTCCGATGCTTCTCCATCTCAGTCAAAATAAATGACAAAGTCTTCGCTACGGCTTCCAGGAGTCTACATGAGTTGGGTGTGCATTGCCCTTGACCCTGTCAGTTTCACTGTCCTTCACTCAGATCCAGCCACACCAGTCTCTTTGCTGTTTTTCAAAACTGCCAAGCATGCTTCCACCTCAGGGTCTTGGCACGTTCTCTTCCCTATATCTGAAATGCTCTCCTGCAGCATTTTGCATGAATCACTCTCTGCGCTTCTTCCAGTCTCTGCTCAAAGTCACTTTATCAGTGAGGTCTTCCCTGTCCATCCTGCATAAAATAGCATCCCAGCGCTCCTTTTTCTTTTTCCCTACTCTATTTTTCTCCTTAGTACTCTATTGCCATTCATCCTTTATTTTACCTTTCTTCTTGTCTGTTTGTTGCCTGTCCACCCCCGCACTAGAGGCCAAGCCCTATGGAAGTCGGGGACTTTTGTCTGCTTTGTTCTCTGCCACATTTCTATCTAGACCAATGCCTGACTCATTGTAAACACTTCACAAATATTTGTGGAATAAATAAGGAACTTTGAAATAGTGCTATTGAAGAGTTTTAATGTCAGAATAATTTTCATCCACCATAAATAGAATTCTCCAAATGCGGTAGGCCAGCTGGGAATCTCTTCTTTGCCACTTACATGTTGTGTAATCATGGGAGGCTATTTCAGTTCTCTGGGCGTCAGCTTCCTTATCTGAAAACTCATCAGGGTTTCAATTCCTAAGCCACTATGAGGTTAAATGGAATAAAACACATAAAGCATTTGGTATAGTGTCCATGACATATGAAGAACTAAATAAATGGTAACAGATGATGATAATGAGGGTTTACATGGAGATTTTATCTAGTCTGTACAGGAACCCATTAAGAATTCCCGCTCTAGCTGCCCGGAGTGTCCATACCTGCCTGTTTCCCATCCATCTCCTCTAGACTTTTTAGGCCAGGCCCAGGGTTCTCTAGGCTTCTGAGCCCTCTGAATCCACTTATTTTAATTCCAATCAATTCAATAGATGAGGAACCTTCTTGCTGAAAGATACTGTTATGTCAATAATGGAAATGAGTCACTAGTCACCAGACAAATTACTTCTGCCCTGGACTTGCAAGACGGAAGGCTGGATCACTAGTATAGAATTGGGGACACCAGGGAATTGACCGGAGAGCTGCTCCGGCTGCTATCTCTGAGTTTTCCAGTGAATGAGAGCAGGTTTACTGATTAACCCTCAGTAGCCCTCCTTTGTTGTTGTTCATTGTTCATTCAGTCACATACGTATTCACCACCTGTCCAATGTATGCTGAGCCCCACATGTGCCAAGCACTATCTGAGCTTGGGGCAAGACTCACTGAATAAAAGACAAGGTCCCTGCACTCATGAAGGAGTTCTTATTGTTGGAGCAAGATGACAATAACCACATATTAAAAAAAATGATGATTTCTGAAGAGAGGAGCTCTGAAGATAGTAGAACAGCCTTGACACAGAGAATGTCTGGGGCACGGTTACATGAGGTAGGGTGATCAGGGGATGTTCCGTCTGAGGACATGGTGCTTGAGCTGAGACCAGAGAGGAGGGGTCCTCATCAAGCTGCTCACTTTGTTCCCTCCTTTAGTGCAGTAAAGGAAAACTGAGATGGGGATCACAGCTTGAAACCCACCAGAAGGGAGGGACCTAAACACTTGGTTTCCACTTTATCTTTGGTACTCAGCCTCCGAAAATACTCACTGAGCAAATGAATGAGTCTGGTTTGATATCCTCCCTCCCTCTCTCCCTCTCTCCGTTCCTCCCTCCCTCCATCTCTCCCTTCTTCCCTCCCTTCCTCTCTCCCTCCTTCCTTCTTCCTCTCCCTCCTTCTCTTCAGTCTCTCTCACTCTCTCTGTTTCCAGAGCTCCAACATGAAAGAACCTGAGCATGGGCAGTTTAGTAGCAGATGTTATGAGAAAGAAGGATCTCATGATAAAATCAGTTTAGGAAATGATGACTTACACAAAAACTGTTTTTTTCATGCAGGATTTCTCGAGTCTTTATCATGCTAATGTATATTGTGACTCTTCGAGAGGGTCCACAGCACACAACATTTCCCAAAATTATGTGACTATGGAACACTTTTCCCAAAGAGCATCATGAACGGCTAGTGTTTAGCGGGTGATACTTTGGGAAATTGATGAAACTGACCAGTGTATTAAGGAAATTCTCATTAACTAATAATTTTGTCCTGGATAACCAAGGTCATCTCTAAGGAATGCTGGAACCAAGGTGCTCTCCTCCTGTCCAAATATTGGTGTCCCTATGTAATCAGGTAAGCCTGATCATTACTATGTAGGAGAAAATAATCAATTCACTTAAAAGGCTTGGTTAGAAAGAAAGAAGGCAGGTCATTCAATTTGCTGTGGGTGACATTGTTGGAATAGGTCTGGGAGATATGGAGAAAGGAAGAGATTAGGGGAGAGTTCTCTATATATGAGGTATGATTAAAAAATATGGTGAATGTTTAAATTAAAAACAAATTATTACAGCAAAAGACACATTGCCATTAATACTCCTCAAAATACTTCCCTTCGCTTGAACACACTTATCCCATCATTCTTACCACTTTCTGAAGCAGTTCTGGAAGTCCTCTTTCGTGAGTATCTTTAGTTGCGCTGTCATGGCTGCCTCAATGTCCTGAATTGATTCAAAACGTTTTCCTTTCAGAGTCATTTTGACTTTGGGGAAGAGCCAGAAGTCACACGGTGCCAGATCCGTTGAAGAAGGTGGATGAGGACACACTGTAATATTTTGATTTGACAGAATTTGCCATACCAGAAGTGATGTGTGACACAGAGTGTTGTCATGATGGAGGATGAAGTAAAGACACTCACGAAAGAGGACTTCCAGAACTGCTTCAGAAAGTGGCAAGACTGATGGGATAAGCGTGTTTGAAGCGAGGGGGAGTATTTTGAGGGGGATTAATAGCAGTGTGTCTTTTACTGTAATAGTTTTTTTTAATTTAAACATTCGCTGTATTTTTCGATCACACCTCATCTACATTTTTCTCCCTATGCCTCTCTGTTTTCCTTGAGTTGTTTCTAATCAGCATGACCCCCTCCCCATCTTTATTCCCCATCTGCCATAGGGGGAGGGTCTAGGGAAATCTCAAATTGTTATACTTTTCAGCTGAGTAATATAATCATTTTAATTGTTAATTACTACCATGGTCATCAGTTCATCCCAACAACTACCATTTAGTGAGCACTTCCTATGAGGCAGGCACTGTTCCAAGTGTTTTCCACATATTATCTCATTTAATCTTCACAGTGATGCTATGAGGCACTGAGGACTGTTCGCTCTGTTTCATAGAGGAGGAAGCTAAAAACTTAGATTCAGTCATTTGACAAAAGTCACATATTTACTAAGTGGTAGGTATGACTTCTTCTTTCTGATGTTCGAGTCCCATTCTTAGTCACTTTACTCGGATAAATTGACTGCAGGATCTCAGGTGAGGTCAGCAGATCCTAGGTGGGCAGGCAATGGTCAGAAAAACAAGCTGGGCTGAGCTCTGTGAGCCCCTGGACCTGTTAACTTCCTTTTCTCCAAAAGAACAACTTTTGACTCCTGTCTGCAAAGTCAGTGTCTGAGTTATGATATAGAAATTGTTGTTACTAACAAGAAAAGTTCTAAAGAACAATGGAGAGCAGTACTTCAATCAATGATCCTTGTTGATCATGTTGATGATGATTTCCTGGCCACTGTTTGGAAAGACATTGTATCTGGGCAGCATGAAGCTTGCTCACTAAGAGAAGCTCAGCTTCATTCCTTATCCCCACCATCTTCAGGCATGGCTATTTGTTGCCTGGCCCTTGTAAGCATCTATGTTTGTCATCCCTCCTGCAGGGAATAGGGACCTTTTGGCAGGAGAGTGAGGTATATGCATATGTATGTACATAATGTGTACATAATAATTTGGTCATAATTATGTCACATCTAGGAGCTGCAGCTCTCAAATCAGACATACCTGGGTTTCCTGTGTCCTCTATTGGTGTAGATGCAGATATGGCAGACCGCTAAGGAGCTACGTGACCTGAGGGAAGTCTCCTAATCTCTCTGAGCCTCAAGTTTCTCATCTGTAAGTGGGACACAACAACGTCAACCTCTTTGGGGTTTCATGAGGATTCAATGAGACAGTGAATATTGAGGTATTGAGGGCTCAGCACACTGTCAGGTACCATTGAGAGTTCTCAATAGATATAAGCTGGTTTATAATTTAGGATGATCATTGGTCCACCATGTACAGAATAGATCAGAGTAAGGGGAGGCCGGGAAAATATAATAGTTTAGATGGGACAAAATAAGTGTCTCAAAATCATGGTTGAAGATTTCCAGGCTCTATCCCATACCTACTAAGCAAAAATTTACATAGAGAATAACCTGTCCAGGAGTGTTTATTTTGAATGACATTCCTTAGTGATTTTGCTGCTTGGCTATGTTTGTGAACTACTGCAGACTCTACAGTTCTTAACAGAGTACCAAACAGACAGCAAACAGGCCTACAGGAAATACTTTAAGATTCACAAGGATGAAGAGGCCTTCGTCTCCCAATCATAAATTTCCCCTCAATATTAGGTGGCCTTTGAAGGAAGAAAAGAGTAGTTATTTGGTTTCCTTGAGATGCTGGCCACGGGTAAACTGTCTTTTCCAGTTTGTGAGCCATTAATGGGTACACTGGAACAGTGATGCCTGTAATGACAACTAGTAAGTCAGCGCAACGGTGACTCTTAGCAGGAGGTTATCAGAGTGACTTTCCCACTCCTCAGCCATGGAGGACGTTACTAACAAAGCTCTGAGTACTTACTGTGTGCCAATCACTGTTCTAGGTGCTTCTACATGGGTCATCTCAGTTAGTAAACTAAGAATGAAACATGAGCTGAATGAATGTTGACTATCACATGTGTCACTCAGGTGGGTGAGGTCAGCCTAAGTCAAGAAGGCTTGATTCGTGAAACATATCTGAGATCCCAATTTACATGTGATTCCTGGAAAACAGGTCTGGATGAAAAAAAAATGTTCTGCCTTAATATGACTGTCTCACAATATTGTGAGCAACCAACAGATATGAGACGAGAGAGAGAGAGAGAGAGAGAGAGAGAGAGAGAGAGAGAGAGAGAGAGAGAGAGGAAGTAGAAGAGGAGGAAGAGGCAGAAAAGGAGGAAGAAGAGGGAGAAGAGGGGAGGGAGAGGTGAAGGCATTTGTTTCTGAGTAAAACATTGTGATAAGAATTTCTTGAAAATAAGAACTCAGTAACCAATATTGTTTTAAATCCTCCTCTCACAGCTTTCTGATTTACATAAATACAAAGACAAGTTCATGACCTTCTGAGCACCGCCACAGAGATACACTGCTCTTCTCAGGATGAGAACAGAATCAATACTACACTGCTTTTCAGTTCAGCTCTAGTCTGCGTCCCCCTAAGGAAGCAGATGTCTTCTTTCTCTGCTTACAAATGCCCTCCCTCCCTCCCACCTGACCATCAGCACTTTAGGTTCTGGCAGTTCATTACAAGCGCAATAAAATCAGGTTTATTTCCTCCATCAATCATCCAGGAAAATTTATAGAACTGTGGTCATTAATTTCATCACTTTAAAGCAAGGAATGATCATTTTATTATCCATTATGAGTGCTTGTTAATTATTATGAATTATTTGCATCATTAGGATTCAGCATGTGCCTAACATGAAAATGCAGAGCTGTTTGGATCAGATTTTTTTTTCCTTCTCCTTCTGCCTTATGTTAGGCACAAATATTGGTGACATTTAGGGTGTTGGGACTCTCTTCTCCTTCATAGAGGGTGGAAAAAGCAAAGCTATATTCTGGGGGAGAGTGAGAAAATGCCACAAAGTCAGATTAAGTAACACAAATGAGAGACCGATAGGTCGTTTCGGCCCTCCTAGAGCAGTGGTATTGCTGGACAGTTTACATGTTTGATTTATAGTCACACCTTCCCCTAATGAGTTACACTGCAACTTGATGTCCATATCACGGGACCTTGGCTTGGCCAGTGCTTTATCTGTAATAACAGATCATGTGACAGCACATCTCGTCTGGAAACGCATTTTGGTATACCGTCAATATCTTAGCTGGGGCTGCTATAAAAAATACCGTAGACTGGGTGGCTGAAACAACACACACTTATTTCTCACAATTCTGGAGGCTGGGATGTCTCAGTGCCAGCAGATTCAGAAAGATCTCTTCCTGGTTTTGTCCTTACATGTCAGGGGGAAGGAGGGAGGGAGGGAGGGAGGGAGGGAGGGAGACAAAGAGAGAGAGAGACAGACAGAGAGAGACAGAGAGACAGAGACAGAGAGAGAGAGAGAGATATCCTCTCTGTCTCGTGTCTCTTTTTATAAGGACACTAATACTATTTATGAGGGCACCCGAATCCCCACCTCCAAATACCAACATATGGGGGATTAGAGAGTCAACCTATGAAATTTGGGGGAATACAAACATTCAACTCATGATAATCTGTCCCTGGATCTCCCAAATTCGTGTCCCTCTCACGGGCAAAATGTATTCACCCCACCCCAACAGCCCCCAAGTGCAAAGTCTCACTGAGCTATCAGAAGGCCCTTGGCTGGGCCGCTGCCTTAGCCGTCGATCGTGTTACAGTACATCTCCTGTGTAACTCCACACTTTTGTATACTGTCAACAACATTCATGAACTACTGACGAGATCCTAGACAGGACGCTGCAGACATCATCTGTTTGAATCCTTGCAACACCCCTATGGTGTCCGCATGACTAATTCTCTTTTGCAGGTGAGGTGGGTGCCCTCAAAACTGAGGGCAGTTTTTAAGTGTCTAATCCCAGCTATTTATCATAAGATGAGGTCTATCTATATATTGTTATTGTGTCTAAAATTTATTAAAATTGAGTAAACTTAGGCCCGTGGTTTTAATTAGAAATATGTTTTATTCAAATGTCCCTCTAACCTTTTAAAAAATCCTGCAGAAAAAAAGAAGACCTCTTAAATTTTATGATTTTATGATTCCCTAGCACCCTGAGACAAGATGCACAACTGATCTCGCAAAAAACATTAATTGATAATCTACTCTTTGCACACCATGGCGGTAAGTTTTGAGGTGCTATAGGGATGTCGGGCTCCCAGGTTCTGTCCTCGTTGATTTGAAAAACTGAATGGTCACCTGAATAATTAAAGAGTTGCACAGAGGAACTGAACAGTTTAAGATAGTCTAAGAAATGTCCCAAAGCAGAAGACAGGGAGCTAGAAAATGAATAATAGAGGCAATGAACACTGGTTCAGAGCAGAATGAACCTGACACGGTGGCAGTGATTTGGGAGTCCAGCATGGGGACACTGGGGACTGGGATGGGTCTTACGAATGCATAAAATACGGATGGGCAGAGGGACTATATTGGGGAGTGGAAGTTGAATGTAATTGTTACTAAAAATCCTTCAGTATTTCCCTTTGCTTTCAGGACAAATGTCAAACTCTGTGCTCGTTTATTCAATACATATATGTTCAAGTACCTACTGTGCTTGGAGGTATTGCAGACATGGTCCCTGCTCTCACCAGCTCATAGACTGGTGGGGAAGCCCCAAAGGGAACGCGGGCATGTGTGATGATATTTACGAAGGGAAAAGTAGAGCGGCAAAGGATCATATAATGTGGGAGAGTATTTAACATGGGGATGAGAGAGAGGCGCTCAGAAGCTCTGTAAGAGCATCTAACACACATGGAGTCAGTTACTCACTGTCACAGAAACGTGTTGGCAGTTATGGAGGGTGGCCGACTTAAGCTGCCGGATAAAGGATAGAAATTTGTAGGTTTGTTATGATGAACGAGCTATCCCAGGGCAGGCAGCGTTGGCCCAGGGGAAACTGGGGAAGTAGGTACAATTCGTGGACATCTGTTACTTTGCCTGCTCTGTTGGTGCTCATCGTTGCCTTTGCTTCCAGTGATAGCATTCCAGTTCTTCCTGGGGAACCACCTCTCCCTGACCTGGATTCATATGGTTTGGGTGAAGCTGATCCCACTCCTGAATTGGGAGGTGGCCCTTCTTGCCACTGTATTTCCTAAGCGATGAAGGCTGGTTCAGGGGTAGATGCCTGACTCAGTTGATTCCACAAGAATCAGCAACAAGACTTTGGCTAAAACCACAGGGAAGGAGAAGCCTTTTCTGTTGGGGTTATCACAGTCATAGAATGTAACCCAGGAACTGTCGGCAGCAACCAGTCGGCCTCCACGAGGGAAGAAGGGAAGACTGAGAATGAAGACAAGCCAGAGGACAGAGCTGAGAGGAGAGAAAAAGTCCTGATGATATCATTTGAGCATGTGGATCCAGCCATCCCTGTACCCTTAGACTCTTCTGTTATACGGAATGTAGAAACCTTTTCTCAGTCTAAGCCAGTTAGAGTTAGGGTTCTGCTAATTGCAATAGGAGAAGGCTTTAGTAAAGCCACTCCCTAGCTCTCTGTATTCCTTCACCTGCTTCCTCCTTTTCCATTTGCTTCCCATATCCCATATGTCACTTCTTTTCAGATGCCTGCTACCTCCTGACCAGAGCCTGACATTTTTCTCTTCCAACTGGGCCAGCACTACTTCACTATCTGGACATTTCTTGAGAACGCCTCTTAATCAAACCTGACTTATCCCAAGTTCTATTCCTTCAGGTTCTTAACAGAATACAGACTAGTCGGAAAACCCCAAATTTCCTTTACATATGTATTCAATTCATTTACTGGCACTTAGTAGGTCCAGGCACTGTACTAGATACTTTGATTATTAGATGGGAAAGGTCCCTGCTCTCAAGGAGCTAACAATTTAGATTCGTTGTACAAGAAGCTAATCTACCTTAGGTATTGATGACTAGGGATGGTCTAATCCAGGGATTGTCAAACTCCCATGGGCCAAATCTGGCTTGCTGCCTGCTTTTGTAAACATAGTCTTACTGAAGGCAAATCTATGGCCATTCATTTACACATCATGTGTGGCTCCTTTCACACTAGAATGGCAGAGTCAAGTAGTTGTAACATAGACTGGATGGCTTGCAAACCTGAAGTATTTGCTGTCTAGCCCTTTACAAAAAATTTTGTTGACCCCTGATGTCCAATCTGTTTCCTCTGCAGCATAAATAAGATCTTAGGAGAGCTGATATTTCAACTCAGCTCTTTTTAATGGTGGAGGTAAATAAAGGGTACACTTGAACTCCCAGGAGCTTGGTGGCACTGTCTGAAATGCTATCTGCAAGCACCACATGTATTCAAAATATTCTGATTTTAAAACCCTACACATTTTGCATTCTACCCCATGACATGGTGGTTTGTCTCAATATAAAATTAATGTTTCAGATTTTCCCACGAAGTTGGTCTGACGGGAAGATGCTTCCTGTGGAACTCAGTGACCTTGGGTTCCGTGCATGTTCTAGCTGGAAAATCTCTGTCTGTATTCAGATGAATATGACTCTGAGGTGGGGCTTTCAAGTCAGAGCTTAGAGGAGATGGGGCTCTCTCCAGATCTCGCAGCCCCTCTGTCCTCCACGAAAGAGGTAACAGCAATCGGGAAAGGCCAGGGCTTCTCCTAGCACCTGTCCCTCTGCCTCTTTGGAATACTGGAAATTTATAAGAGTCTGAAAAAAGGTTTTGGTCTACTATATTTTTGTGGTTTTATGAAGCATTGCAATTTTCCTAATGCGAGGAAACATTGAGATATTACTCATTGCGCTGTGTTTTATGCCCTTGGCCCCTCATGACATCTCTGAGGTGCTCTGTGGAGCCCATCAGTATATTCCTTATGGCCAGAGCCTGCTTAAGAATGTAGCTCTGATTCCGAGGTGATGATTTTGGATTATTTTGTTGCCTTTGTTTATTTGTTTGGCATGTTTGGGTGGTAGAAAAATTGTTCTGTGCAGTTGGAGCATTGCATTTGTTATTGTACAAAAACACATTCATTATTTACTGGGGGCTGTAGATTTGTTTTCACTCTTGGGGAATTGGGACATGTTCATGTTATTCGGTTTTATTTAACCTTATTGGAAAGGGAATCACTTAGCCAGACAGACCCAGCCTCCTTCTCTTGGCAGAGCAGGGATGGCAGGTCGGGCTGAAGGACTGTTACCATTTAGAGATGCCTAATGGTTCACTAGTGAAAGACATGAGTGAGAACCTACTGTGTGTCGGGTTTGTGTTGAGTGTTTTGCCTGTAGGAGCTCATTGAATCAGTACCACAGTCATTGTAAAGTGGAGCTTTCCCTCCCGTTTTACAGATAAAGACATGGAAACACTCAGTAGGCCTGGCACCGTGCTACACACTTACACACAGCACCCTGCTTCATTATCACAGCAGCCTTACGGGGAGCAGGCCTACCATTACTGTCATGGTAAAGAGCAGGAAACTGAGGCTCAGAGACATTAGAGAACCCACTGCAGGCTGCCAGACTAGTAAAGAGTAAAGCTGAGACTCAAGCCCAGACAGCTCGACCTCAGTCATTTCTTAAACACCTGTGCTAATCCACATGGCCCCAGCTGTTGGCTGTGGGACTGGGAACAAAAGCAGCACCCTCTGAAACCAACGTCCAAGTCTCCCGCACTCTGGCCTCCCCATTGGCCGAGGGCCCGCTTCCCAACTCTGAGCGGGAATTCCAGAATGGAAGCGGAACTCTGCTTGCCTGCCGGTGCCTCTCTCAGGATGCAGGGGGTTCATTAGAAGGAGCCGTGGACTGAAAGTTCAGAGGCTCAGGATCCAGCCCCTGGTTTAGTCTGAGCAACTCTGAGCAGGCCCCCTGCTGTCTCTGTGAAGAGAGAGGGTTGCACAGAAAAAACTCAACACTCCCTTCTGGGTCCAGCGTCTTTGTTTCTGTCATTTCCTCTCTGCCCAAGTCCAAGGTGTTATAGATTGTCCTGTGAAACATGTGAATACAAAATACAGACAACTCTCTGGATGTGGAGTAGCCAGAGATCTCTGAAAGCGGACTTTGAATGGCACATCCTGGGAACCTCTTGCGGTGGTGTGTGTGTGTGGGGGCTTCCTGTGTCCAGAGGACAATTACCCAGCTGGAAGCACAGAACGCAGGTGGCAGAGGAGCCAAAAGAGGCTGCTGGTGTGAGAACGGGATTGCAGGATGTCACGAGTTATGGATGACACCCAGGAAGACCAGAATGCCAGCCTTCGAGGCACGGAAATGCTTCCTCGGCTGGCAGAATCCCTATGACCAAAGCTCCCTTTTCCTCACTCCTAATGCTGACCTCATTCTCCCCAAGCTCCATAGTCCTACTCACTTCCGGACCTTTCCCAAGAGGCTGTTTCCACATCAGTAATTGTACTTCTTTCCTCTCCTACTAAAGTCCCACTTGCCCCCTGTATAAGTCCCACCTCCTCTGTGCACCTTTCCGAATAACTCAGCTCTCCCTCCTTCTGCAGTCACCCCTACCCTGTAGAGTTTCTTTAACTGGTTCCCTTGTGTTGGTTTCAGTTTGGAGCTGGCGTGTATCCCCAGGGAACTGGGCCCAGGGGTGTATGCTGAGTAGGCACGCCCCCCATCCCAGAGAGTCTGGGATGCGAGAGGGAGATGAAGTGGAGTTAAATGTACCTGACTTCTGGGTTCGTTCTGCTCTCAACAACAAACATTTATTGCATTTCTGCTATGTGTCTGGCTGAGTTCTTGGTGCTTTGAATATGCCTAGGACACAACATAGACACAGCTCTGTTACTTGTGCCCCGGGACTCCTTTCATTTTATTTTTCTGGGCCCTTGAAACTTCTTCCAAAAACTGAGCAATTCTGCCTACATGCATGTGTACATCTGATCTGAACATGGTAATTGCAAGCTTTCCTATTTTAGCTAGGATTTTAAAGGTAGAGAGCCAGCCTTGATAAAATAAGAAATATGAAAATGTCTTACAAATGGAAAGGGCCAAACATTAGCTGCTGGTATTTTCAGGGATCCTGGTTCCTTCTTTTGATATAATTCTTTGTTGTTTATCCCTGAGCTGGGCTGTGAGGATACGCTGGCCCATTAAATCATTTGTTCCCTGATAAAAGCTGAGACACAAATAAAAGTCTCTGGAAGTCCAGGAGAAAGGGAAGTTATGACAGCATTTAGCCACTAGATGGCAATCCCAGGCTGTAAATGTTCCCACAATTTTGGCAACAGCAGATTTCCAAAGAGAGCTTCACTATAATTCAACCACGGTACGTTTTTTAATCCAGTGTTCCCAAGCACATTTCCATTTACTGTAGAAATATTTTAGCGATTTGGAAATGTTGAAGCACACACCACGTCCTTTGCATTCTTCACTACCTTGTCAATCAACCAAGTAGAGTTAATTGATAATTAAGAGGAACTGTAGCGAGGGTTGACATTCTAATATAATTTATAAATGTACCTTGATTATTTTTTAAAAAACTGACCTTGATTCTGCTTTATATAAAAGCAGAATAGTATTATGAAAGGTAAGTGTATCTCAAGAACATTCTATCTCCCTTCTCTAGGAGTGGGCCCCCACAGGTGGGGTGGAGATGGGGCTCCAGTGGTTGTTCTGCCCCTTGTTCAGAGCTGGCCAACACAGAGAAAGACACAAGGTCAAAGCATTGCCATTCAAGGTTTCATACCGTGGAGAATATGAAACTTAGATCAGGGAGATGGAGAGGCAGGGAGTTGAGTTTTTGAATGGAAAGAGCCACTGGATTATTCTTTATTGGTGGCTGATAACTCCCGAGTATTTCATTAATACTGAAATGCAATCCCTCCATTTCCTCTGATTGAATCAGTCAGTGTGGTTTCATCCCTGGACAACAGCATGAAATGGACTAGACTGGAATAGATTTCTATTTATTTTTGGCATGTTAGAAGATAATAAGATGCAAGAATGAACCCCGCAAGTGATTTCCATTAAGTTCCTAGCCTTCTTGCTGGCTAGTTGTACATTGGTCACTATTTGTCAACAATATGAGGAGTGTTTGATCCTGGACTGTTAGATCACTTTTCTGAGTTAACCACCAGGCATCCAGATTCTTCCATATAGTCTTTCACTAATGATTCTGCCCATGAGGCCAATGAACACAAACTGTAACTTCCCACAGCTGAACAATCATTTTCTGAAACCACTTTTTCAGCCAGGAGAACTAAATTAAAATGATTTAATATCACAGATAAAACGGATTATTCGATAAATCAATGGTTCCCAACTGGGGGTGATTTTGCCCTCCCCTCCCAGGAACATTTGACAATGTCTGTTGACATTTTTTGGTTGTCACAAGCGAGGGGAGGGATGCTAGGGCCTCTAACTACTCAATTTATATTCATAGATTTTGTTCTCTTCTTCCTTTGATAACTTTTGAGAATCCTTTAGAACTTTTGAGAATCCAGGAAGGAGGCTGAACATGCTACAATGCACAGGACAAGCATTACCTGGCCCCACACGTCAATGGTGGTGAGGGTGAGACACGCTGGCCTCAAATCTTTCACCTTCATCTGGTGGTACGGAAATTTTAGGTACTTCTAAGAGGTAGACAGTCAGGAAGAGGACTGATGGACAGTCACGACTGTTTGGGTAGGATGAAACGTTTCGTCTCTGAATCTCTGTCCTCCCCATTCTTTCTTCCTATCCCCATCCCAGTGTATTTGTAGCTCCAGCTATTTGAGAATTGCATCAGGCCATTTATCTGCCAAAAAAAATAAAATAAAAAAAGAAAAAGAAAAAAATCCAAAAATCCAAATGACTTAGTCTCAGCTAAGTACACAGCTGTGCAAAGAACCTATTCCAAAACTTCTTCAGCCTCTTCAAGAGCACCTTAAAAAAACAATCTCTTGTTGAGAGATAAAATTGCCCGTGTCTTTTCAGATGAACTTAGTTCTTGCTTTACTGAGAACTTGGAATTCCCAGACAGGTTTGTTTAACTCCTTTTCTTTGTATTTTTAAGTTCCCATTCCATAGGGTAAGTTACCTTATTGTACTGAGCCTCAGTTTTTCTCATCCGTAAATGGGGATTATAATACCTACTTCGCAGAATTGTTCTAAGGCAGGTGTACACTAGTGTCCAGCTCCCTCTCCATGCACTCGTTTGGCCTCCAGTAGGCATGTATGTGGTATATGAACTTGCCCTCTTGGCCATAGCTGACTGGTCCAGGAATGAGCACCTGACCCAGGCTAAGTCCGTCCGATTTGCTCCTTCCAGAATTTGAAACTTAGAATGGAGAAGCCCAGAACCAGGTAACTGCGGGAGCTGGGTCACATTAATGGCCGTTCATGAGCCGTTCTTTCTCCAGTTTTCATGTTGTCCCTTCTAAAGAAAACAAGTTGTACTTGCTTCTCTATGTCCCCGTTGTTTAATTTTCAAGGCTCTGTTTTTGCCTTGACTCAGCCTGTATTTATAGATTTCATTCTCTTCTCTTCCCCCTTTTATACCTTTTTAGAACCTACGTTCCCCATATAGTCCTGCACCTCTGAGACTTTCAGCATTGGTGGACACAGCTTCCTTTTGCTGGAATGCCCTTCCTACCCACCATGCACTTGCAAGCCCTTCATAGCCAAATTCAAGGGCTGTTTCAAAAGTCATCGCCCCCAGAAGCGGTCTTTCATTTTCCCAACAAGAAGGAACCTGCAGTTCTTTTCAGAAAGGAATCTTCTATTTCATATTCATTACTAATATACGTGACTGCCCTATGAGTGAGCATGGATCCTGAGGGCAAGGTCTCAGCTTTTCACCTTCTCATCTTTGGCATCTGGTCTAGTAAGTAGTGTTTTACACATTGTAGATACTCCATTGAAATTTATCAAAGTAAGAATTATTCATTGTATTTATTTGTGGCCTGGGGACTTCTTCAACAACTGTCATCTTATCTGCTTAAAGGCTGTAACAAAATGCTGATGTATATAAAAAGAAAATTCAGAGAAAAGTGGGACCAATTTCAAATGTTTTCTTCTCTTTGGAACTTTCTTTGGTTTTCCCATCAAGAATTGACACTTTCATTTGATGTCTTATTCAGATAGTTCAGGAGACAAAGCCAGCTGTGGAGGAAAATGCTTTCTTTCGTCATGACTGTCTACATTCAACAATATCACTAATTAAGTGTTACTCATTCCCTTCATTTTGTATGCTGGCATGGAAAGATTTACTGAGCAGAAAAGAAACCATGGAATGTTCTAGAAAAGCCATGGAATGTTCTAGGATGAATGGAAACCAGAGAAATTCAGAGTATACTTAAACAATTTAACAAACAGGAACTGAGCATTATGATTCTCAAAATGCACATATTGTATTCTGGAGATGATTTTAGGTGGCACAGAGATGGGGCACCAAATGGCCATGTGAGACAACCATTCTCTTCCATTCCTTCTGATTACTTCAAGGACAAAGTCTCAGTGTGGCATAGGAATGTCTTAAATTCGCACATCCTCTTTCGTTTAAAGAGAGAGAGCAGTTTTGTTGACATTTGGAGTCTTCCGAAGGAACAGAATCCACCTAAAACTTTCTAACATTGTTTTATTTTCACTGAAGTTGTTTTTGTGGCTAATCTCTATTTACCATCAGACAGATATAAAAAATAAAATCCCTGTAAAATGTAAGTTTAAAAATGGAAGTAGATTTAAAGAAAAATATAAACCCAACACTAGTAGCGGTGGTGTTCAGGCATGGTGTGAGCGGTGGTGCTCAGATACGACTGAAGTTTTAGAAAGACGTAGCTAGTGCTATACTCTGTACATTTAACTGCAGTGAATGTGAAAGATACCTTGGATTTGAAAAAGGAAGGGTGCTTTACAAGTAGATGTATGTCCTAATTCTTCTCAAAGCCATATTTGGAAGAGATTTTTCTATGAAAATTCATCATTAATATGTAAGGACATCAGTAACATATAAGGATTTATTTTTATATAATGTTAAGTCCTTAATTCCTCTGAAACATTTCCATGTTACATTTTATTTCCAGTTTTCTTTCTTTTGTGTGTGTGTGCATAAGAACAGAACAGCAAACATTAGCTGTCACATTCTGATTGTGAAAAACTATGCAAACCTCTGCCTAATCCAATTATTCTATATAATTAAAGCAGTTAGTTTTAAATTACAACTGAGCTCAATTTTAAGAGGAAAATAATAAATCTCTCTTTTTAATTTTCTAGTGCCTTAGTTTTATCCAGCTTTGAAAATTCTGCTTATGGCCTGTCTATAAAAATAAACCTAAATGTAAATTATGATTTAAATCCCCATGGGCAAGCTGTTCTACTTTATTTGTTAGAAAGCAAATAAGACCTACTTTCTGGCCTGTTTACTAAATGGAAAATTCCCAACCAAGGGATTTAAAAGACGTCAACTATATTGATGTCATAGCTATAGAAATTATTAAACAGAGCAATGCTATCAGGATAATCTAAGGCTCTTTAAAACAAACTATTATCTGATGTTTTTCTTTTAAATTATATGGTGATATGGAATTTTAAAAAATGTATATATACATATTACTTATGTTCACCATTTAAGCTATTGTTTAAGGAATCTATAGAGGCAGGAGATTTTAATCTGTGTTTTTTTTTTGGTAATTTAGCTTTGATCGCTGAAGATCACTTAGGCATGCATTTATTTATTCCCCTCTCCCCTCATTCAGACTGTCACCATCAGTGCTTTAAAAACCAGTGGAAAGAAATAGGATTCCCCCTGTCCTTAAAAAAAAACATTATTATTTGAGGTTTCAAATATATGCAGTCTCAAACTGTCATGTGAAATTCTAATTGAGAAGCTCCAGGTAAGAAATGTGTTCATAAATCAGTTGATCCATTCTTTGCCCTGAGGAAGTTTTTGCAGGTACAATCTCTCATGCTAATAATACCTAAATATTTAGGTCTTTATTGTAGGTGAAGTAGAATGTTCTTCCTTCTCTCTTCAGATTTACAAATTAGGAAGAAACCATTGGGACGGTGTTGAGCTGTGTGACTCGCTCCCATGGGCATAACTAGGTTGGAGACAAACTCTCCCTGATGTGCCCAGGATTAAGGCACCAAACAGTTCCTGTTGCAACAGAGAATGCACCTAAGCTGCAGTCACTTGCTGTGATGCAGACATCTGCAGATTAGACCAGTTTCCCAAGCATGTTAGCCAGCAAGCAGTCATTTTCTTCTAGACTCAAAAAAAGCCTCCAAAAGCTCAAGAGAATTAGGGAGACATTAATATAGGGACATCTCTGAATCTTCTGTATTTTTTTCTGTGCAAAGCTTAGTAACTAATTAGCAATCCCACCAACATTGTACAAGGGTCTCTTTTTCTCCATGGTGTCTGGTGGGTACTAGACTTATTGGGGGGATCATTTCATTAATTATATACATGTCTAACTACTATGCTGTACACCTGAAACTAATACAAAAATAAATACAGAAGGTGCCAAAAAATGTATAAACATTTTAAGAAAGGAAAACTGTACTAGAATTGTAATAATATATACTGATAATAAAAGATGAATACAAGTCACGTTTGACTTCTGTAATTACAAGAGGTGCTCAAAGTGGTTACCATCAGCGTCCAGACACTTCTGATGACAGCAAACTACTACTTGAGCAACAATGACCAAAGTGTCCACTTGTATACATTTTTTTTGGCACCCCCGGTATTTAATGTCAACTATAATTGAAAAAAAAGAACGTTACACCCACTTTTTATGTTTTATAAATATGCACTAAATTGTGTCATAAAGCAAATTAAAGAATCTCAGATACATAAAAATTAAAGATGCAAGATGAAACAAAAATTTAGTAACTAACCACTAGCCACATGCTTCGTACTGCAATTCAGGAAACGGCAGCTCAACTGTCTGCTCGAACCTCAAACCTAGACGCTACACTGGATTCCTCTCTCATGGCCACTACTTACACACACACACACACACACACACACACACACACACACACACACTTACTCCAACCATGAGCCTGTTTTGCACTATTCTCCATACCTATTTTTCTTGTCAATAAAGTGTAAGCCACATCACCTCTTGCTTGGAGGGCTACGATAGGCTCCATACTAGACTCCTTGCTTTTTTTCTTTTTTAAAAAGGATGAAGTTATTTTCCTGATAATTTTTAAAAATAACAGCTCTATTGAGGTATAATTTTCGTACCATGAAATTCATTTTGTTTAAGTGTACTATTCAATGATTTTTAATACATTTACAACATTGCAAAACAGTAGCTATCATCCAATTTTAGAATATAACCATCACCCCCCAAACAGCCTTTGTGCCAGTTTGCAGCCAGTCACACTCCCACCTGCAACCCTAGGCAACCATTGGTCTATTTCCGTCTCCATAAATTTGCCTTTTCTGGACATTCACATAAATGGGATCATGTAACATGGTGGTCCCACGGCATTGGGCTTTTTTTTACATAGAATGTTTTTGAGGCTTATCAATATCATAGCATGCATCGTACTTCATGCCTTTTTATTGCCAAATAGTATATGTAATTTCTGAAGCATAAGAATTAAACAAACACCAGGCAGCTATCGCTCATCTTTGAATTATTAGAATATTACACAGCTATTTAGTGCTGTGCATCTCCCCCCAATCTGTCACCCACCTAGTACTGGTAGGGTGGCCGTCCTTTGTTTACCACTTTCTGATGAATTCCTGTGGCCATTCATATCAAATCCAAAGTCCTTTAAGTCCTTTCATTGCCCACCAACCTCTCCCCGATATGATCCTTGCTGCTCCCACTTATTACTTTCTCCTTCCTCACATATGCTAAACACATTGTTCTCCTTTCTGTCCCTAGAACATTACTAGCTATTCCCGTCTCAGGGACTTTAAACTTGGTTTTTCTTCTCCTTAAATGCTCTTCTGATTGATCTTCAGGGGATTGGATCCTTGACAATGAAGTTTCATTTCCAATGGCACCTCCACAGGGAGGGATTTCCTGACCAGCCAATCCAAAGGGAATTTCTCCTTACCCAGTCATTCCCCATCATGTCACCCTGTTTAACTTTTTAATGTTACTTTCTGCGATCTGCTGAATTAAGTGATCTTCTGTGCTTACGTACTTATTTTATGTCTCGTCCCCATCAGAATACAGGTTCCCCGAGGGCAGGGACTGTGTCTCTCTTGCTCTTTGTTATACCCCTGGGATAGTGCGGTGCCTAATTCATATTTTGATGTCAATGACTGTTTCCTGAACGAATAAGGAAAGCGGTTGGGATCAGAACACAGAATTACAGGTTAAATCGGGATGCCAGGTGGGTGTGGAGATCTGAAACGAGCAGGCACAAGTCCACACCAAACCAGTCTTTGTTTTAGCTGGATGGGTATTTCTGGATCTGTGCTTTCCCATTTTCTTTTTAAAACAAGTATTCCTAGGAAGGAATCACTTGTCCCTTGATTAGGTTGAACCTCATGCAGAGAAAGTATGTACTTCTGACAACACTTGGGGTCTAAAATATCAGTGCAGACATTGCTGGTTTGGAGTTGTGTGCGGTTTCCCCCCACTATTTAACAAGGTGTTTGATGTCAGTTTCCAGAGACTTGTGGTTTCAATCACCCTGGCAATCTAGGTTTAGAATTAAGCCCCATTAACTGCCTCTCTGCTTAGAGTGTCCTCCAGGTCATGTAGGTTTCTCATCTTATTTCTCAAGTGCCTGAATATTTTCCATTTCAAATGTGGGTCAAACTTTTCCTTAGTTTACTTATTCAAAAGAGATAATAAAAGCCAAAGAGAGAGAGAATCCTTCTTCCCTCTGTCTCCTCCTCCCTCCTCCCCTCCCTCTCTCGTGTTTCTCAAATTATTTTTATATTTGTATTTGTTTTTTTATATTTATACATCCATATTTTTTCTATATAAAATATTTCCTAGACCCTAGAAATGTTTAGGTATCAGGTAATGAATTTGGTAGCTGAGCTTATGTTCCTTTAATTAAAGCCAGTGATATTAACCTTGGTCCTAGGATTTGCTTGGTAGACTCATTTTCATTTGAACGTAACATATACAATATGGATATAGTGCCTTGATCCCTAGTAGGTTAAAGGAAATTGGGAGGGAACTTACAATTTTTAAAAGGATTTATATTGTTAGCAGTTATTGCAAAAGACCTGAAAAATTCCTCCAGTGAGTTGTGTTTCTTTCATGTGCATTGTCTCTCTCTATCCACTTTAATCCATGACTTTGTTTTCTCCGGTAGTTTTAAACACCCAAGATCCTGCACAAATATAACTAAGACATTGATTGTTCGTCTCGATGCACAAACATCACAATGTAATCTGCTTGCTTAGTTACATGAAGTATCCCTCTGCTGTTTACACAATAATTCTAATTGTGAAGTTTTTTATGTATCTAGTATCCCTTTGCTGTTTACACAATAATTCTAACTGTGAATTTTTTTGTGTATCCAGACAAACGGAGCAAACTGAGACTGCTCAGTGAGCCTGGAGAATGACCTTCATCTGTTTGCTGTTTGTATACAAACAACTGAACGCATCTTAATCCCGGGCTCAAGTTCAAAAGTGGCAACAAATTCTCTGTGGTTTCCAGAGAAAAGAAGGCATGCTGATGGTGGAAGCTGAAAAGACAGAGGACTTCCAACACATAAACTCAGTGAGTGACTATCAGTCACACACTTTCCTCCAGAATATATGACGATGGAGGTTGAATATAAGCATTCATTCAAACAGGGTGGCCAACTGTCCCAGTTTGCCCCTGGACACAGGACCTTCAGTGCTAAGACCAGAAAATCCTGGACAAACCAGGGTGAGCTGGTCACCTACCTCACCAACACATAGGAAATAACTAGCTGTGAACAAATAATACCATTTCTAGGAATTTCTCCAAAAGAAACAATCATAGATGAGTATATATAGAGATTTCCATAAAAGCTTATCTATCACATGTATATATCAGGGGGTGTGTGCACACACACTCAGAGACCCAGAAAAGCAAACTGGAAAACACCAAAACATATACAGTCATCAGTGCGGGGGTATTGTGATCATGAGTAATATTTCATTTTTCCTTACACTTTCCCCTTATTTTGGGCAACATATTATTTTTTTAATCAGAAACATCAAATCTAATTTTAAAAACAAAGCCACTAATAAGACCAAGCACAGTGGTTGATACAAAATAGATAGTAGTAAATATTATTTGAAGTATAGGCAACAAAAAGCTACTTCCCATTGAGATTTTTCAACAGCCCCATTTGGGAGGGGAGTCCTGGCTCTAAGACGCCACTGGAAAGTCGGAGTCAAGCCTGATTTACTTAAATGCTTTTAAACAATTTCCTTATGAAAGACTTCAAGTACCCACCACTTATTTTATCTACAGAGAGCCTGCACTCAGTGAGATTGGATTCATTGTAGATTATTTCTTGAAATCCTTTCACATTAATACCTCTCTAGGAGGGGCAGGAATTACCATAAACACAGTACAATCTGACTTTTAAACCAAGCAGGAAATGAAACCTTCAGGGGGGAAGTGAATGTGTTAATTTTCTTTTTTGGTTTGGTATCAATGTCACACTAATGTCAGCATGCAATATTCTGTAAAAGGCACGTCTTGCTAACATGGGGGAAGAACCAATTTGGTACAGCTGTAGAGTAATCCTTGCAGGGAATAAAAGACTCAGAGAACTGACTGCCCCAGTTCCTAGCTGCACATCCATTACCCATAAGGATGTAAGAGATGCTGGCTGGCTTCAACTCAAGGTCATTCACCAAGATGCCAGAAATCCAACTTGCAAACTGGCAAGCAGTGTGTGCAAAGCAAAGTTTTGGGGTAATAAGCTACTGCAAACTCACGAGAGAAGAGCCAAATGTTGTCCAGGGCTACAATACAACCTCCAGAGGGCATAGTACTCTCCTTGGAAAAGAGTAGAAAATAGAAATAAGAAGGAGAGTCTTGGCTCTAGGTCCCAACAGACCTTGAATTTGTCCATTTCACTCCTTCCTCTGCTAACGCCAGCCACCATCATCTCTCCCAGGACTGCAACCGCCTGCCAGCTGGTATCCCTGCTTCCACTCCTGCCCAGGCCCCATGTAGTTATTCTTCATAGAGCCAGAGTGATCTTTTATATACATAAATACCGTCAGATTACTTTTGGATTTAAAATCCACACTTCATATCTTGACATCCAGACCCTGTGGGATCTGACCTCAGTCAACCTTCCCTCTCATTCTGCTCACTCTGCCCCAGCCACTCTGGTCTTCTGCCTGCCCCTCAAACATGTCAGGCTGCTCATTATCCCAGGGTCACCGAACTCTCCGTTTCCTCTGCCCAGCATGCTCTTTGTCCTGCTGGCTTCTTGTTCACTTGTCACTCCCTGGGGACACTTTCTGACCAACCTAATGAAAACAGTTTCTTCGCCCCATTTGGGTTAACCTCCACCGAATCACTTGGAGTCTTACTGCACAGCAGAACTAGAGGGGCCCTGAACATCTATTTTGGCTGAAAGCTAACTGGGCTGAGGGTCACAATTAGGTTACAAACACATATGTGGCAAAGCTGAGTGTCAACATCACAGAGCAAGCTTCTGGAATACAAGAATCAAATGAAATTATTAACAATTTAGTTACCATTACAATTTTATTGTAAAATGTTAATAGTCAACATTTAAACTTTTGTTATTATGGTATAGGAATGACAATTTCTTAGCACTAATAGCTAACAACTTCCCCTGGGTGGCTTTACATGATACATTTGGTAGAGGAGTGAAATATTTTTGGGTCAGCCCTGCTTTCCTTCCTTCTGGATAGGACGGATTAAGGTAAGCTATATCTGATTTTGTTTAATGTGATGAATACTAGTACACCAAATGAATCTACAAAAACTAGAATTATAAGATAGCCTAATCTTTATTTTTCTGCCTTGTGCTATTATTTAAGTTTTATAAAGATTTCTTGGCTTAAAGGGACATACCCCGAAAATGTTTCCCCGAAAATAAGACCGAGTCTTATTGGAGCTAATTAAGTTTTTATTGGTCTAATTAAGTTTTGCTCCAAAAGACGCATTAGGGCTTATGTTCAGGGGATGGCCTCCCGAAAAATCACGCTAGGGCTTAATTTCCAGTTAGGTCTCATTTTCGGGTAAACACGGTAATAATAGCCATCCTCAAAATATCAAGTTACATTCTTTTAATATTCATCTACTTATTTAACTGTTTGAAAATGTTAATTGTGTTTTTCATGTAAAATCAGCAGTTTTATAATGGTGAATTATTACACATGTTGATAGTTTGATAAATATACATAAATATATATGTATTTATATTTATAGTTCTACTGACTGATAGGATTTCAGCATAAAAAGAGTTTGATTCCAATATGCATTTAGAATGCTCACTTATATTTCAAAATGAATATTCAGATATTACCAGTAAGGAAGAATGACATACCTTGCTGGTGTTATTACAGACATTTATCACACAGGTTGACTATGATGGTCATCTATGTATTATTACGTGATCACTGAGCGCACACATGTGCAGAAAAAGCTATAGACTAGATTTTGTCTGAACTGTAAGGCTAAAGCCAACCTTGGGTACCTGTACGGAATGATTTAAAATGGTCTTGTCTAATGTTTGTGTGTCACACAGTGGCAGCGTTTTTGTTTCTTTTGTTCACTGCCATGTCCCCAGCCTTGCACAGTATTTACAGAAAGTAGCCACTTTCATGAGACAAAGGAAGGAAGGGCTGATGGACTGAATGGAGTAATAGCATCTAGTGTCTCTCTCTCTTTCTCTGTGATCTAATTCTCTCCTTAATTTACAGGTATTTGTGGGATTAGCTACAGCAGGGCTATGGGATGAACTCTGATCACAAATGACCAAAAGCGCACAGCGAATTCTTCTAGAGGCTGGCATTTCCAGAGATCAGGCCGGTTTTGAGAGTTGTTTTGTTTGGGGTTTCTTGAACGCAGGAAAGTGAGAAAGAGAAGCATTTCCCTGGTCCCAAGCCTTGACACATTTGGCTCAACAGAAAATCTCCTGGTTCTGTTCTTGAAGTAGAAATAATTTGCATGATTTGAACAGCAGGGAGAAAAACACGGTGACAGCCCATGAAAGGGCAGAACTGGGCCTTCAGACACAGATTCTTGCCTCCAATTCCTCTATCCTAATAGTCTTGATATTGTAACTCGATTGCACTTCTCGATAAGTAATGTAATGGTAGACAAGAGCTCTCTTTTCATTTCTTCTGTGTCTCTAGTAAATTTACACACAAAAGAAAACCCCAAAACCAAAACAAAAAAACCCAAACAACAAAACCCTGCCCTAATTAGATTGCAAGACAGCTCTATTTGTTAAAAATGTCAAGATACCCCAAATTTATATAGATTTAGTTTAACTTGTGATACCCTTAGCAACCGTTTGGTGTGTGTGTGCATGTTTTGTTCATTACTTGAAAAGTGACGGTGAGGTGGTGTCAAGAAGAGCTCACACTATGGCTTCACTTTATTTTTTATACTCTTCTGTTCTTTTGGATATTTTGCAGCCATTTTTGTTTTTTCGGATATTGAACACTTGTTTGAGAGGAGAAATCTTTACCATAATTATCATAATTATAAGCCCATCACATCGGCCCCCTTTTTAGCTTTTCCCAGAGCCCTTCACCATTAGCTGTTAAGGCTTAGCTCTGAGACCATCAAGTATTATTGACCACCTATTACATGTAAGGCATTATAAACAAAACAAAACAAAAAACTAGCTTGATATATAGATTTTTTCCAAGCACAAGTAGGAAAGCTACATATAAATGAACACATTCCAAGGGAAATGGTAAAGGGACATCTAATTGAAAGATAAAGTATCTTAAGCTTCTTTAGCTCATACCACCTGACTTTGATGGCCTGTGCTGTTTTCCTTTTTACCCTGGCTCCACTGATGGCAGCAATAATTATAAAGATAAGAATAACAGCTCTTACATTTGTGACAAGTGCTTTGCATATATTACTAAATTTGAATCCTCATCAACAATCCTATAAGTATCCTTCGTTTCATTTTATAGATGAGGTTCAGAAAGATTTAGTAACTTATCCTATTTAACAATGCAAGAGGCACAATTGGGATCCAAGCGAGGGACTGTCTTACCCAAAGCTTTTGCCCCAATGCCCATGCTAAACCTTATTTTCCATATAATCACTAAAATGTTTCCAACTAGATTCCAGCTATAACAGGCTCCCTGAAATAGCTGCTCTCCTCCAAACCCTCTGAACCAGAAGCTATGGGGTGGGGTAAGAGCTTTTACATCCTCACCAAGAAACCCAAGGGACTTCGAAGGACTCTAGAATGTAAGCCCCAGAGCCCCAGAAGTTCCCAAACACCCTGCTGACTGGCCTCATGCCAAGACGAGCATCTGTGTTCCCTGGAGGCCCCATACTCATCTGCATCCCTGCTGGGAGGTGAGCTCCATATCACAGCTCGGGGGGTTGCTATAAAACAAATAAGACATGTATGAACACGCAGAAAGTATTACCTTAGAGCATTCTAACCTCTTTTGAAGAAAGGCTCATACCCAGAAAGAAGCTGAAAGAAGGGGCATGTGGAGACCTAGACTGCAGGGGGCTGGATGACGAGTATGTTGTGACTCTGAATGAGGACTCAGGGAGGACACTGTCCTTTTCCATTCCTTTTGTCTTTGGGAATCAGCTCTCCTGTCATCAAATTGATGGCTGCCCACCCTGAGGGTCTGTGGTGCGGCTCTGGGAAGCGTTTTGGCATTTGTGCCCTCTCTCCTTTGGCAGACTTGGCTATTGGCTTCCCATGTGTTTGGAGTCATAAAGCCTGTGTTTGAGGACTTGTAGGCTTTTAGGGCAGGCTTCCTAACTTCTCTGAGCTTCTTTTTCTTTACATGTAATAAGGTATCTATATAGTGGGTATCTACTTCTTAATGGTATCATGTAGGATTCAGGGACATTATAGTGGGTTTTGGCTATTAATAATATTTCTCGAGGCGTTATAATATGCTATTCATTGGACACAGCCCTTAGCATAATCATATCATTTTTCAATACCAACCCCATAGGGCAGGTTATATGATTGTCTCCATTTCAAACCTGAGGAAACTGAAGCTCAATGAGGAGAATCCACTTGCTCAGGTCACCCAGCTGGTGAGTGATGGAGCTGGGATTTGAACTCAGGTCTGTTGGACTCAGCCATACGGTAGCAGCTAGCTCATTTCAATAAACGGTAGGGACTATTGTTGTTGATCATGGTTTTTAGAAGAAGGATGATGATCATTCTCATTAGTGGCTCTACTGGAATTCTGTAAGCACCATGAAGGCAGGGGCCACCGTAGGCTCATCTTTGCAGACTCACATACCATATTTTGTTATGTATAACATACACTTTTTTGCCCAACTGTGTGAGGGAAAAATAAGAATGTGCAGTATACATGGGTAGTACTAATTCCATACCTATAGAAATATTTTTAATTCTTTCATTTATGCTTATGAATTAAAAATGTAACTCTAGAAATCAGTAGCGATATCCATATGCATAATAAGACCCTGGAATACAATCAGCGGTTTTATTGAACTTACAATGAACTTGCAACGACACAGACTTCTTGGCCTTCTATGATGCGTAAATATCGTAAATTTGTTACCGGTACGTAAAATTTCTTGTACCTTGTGTTTGTTCCTTTGTTTTGTAATTATTTGTTACATAAAATTTCTTGTATCATAATATGTTAAAAAATAAATGCTAAAATTTCTTTATAATACACAAAAACAAGTACCTAAATGTAAACAAATAAAAATTTGAATTAAAAAATTAAAATGAAAGATTTTTTTCCCCTGGAAGTTTGGACCAAAAACGTGAGTGCACATTATACACGGCAAAATACGGTACATAGCATCTAATAATGCTGGTACACATGGGTCGAATTAGGCCTGGGCAGCTGAGTGTCTGGCATTGAACTAACCATGCGATAGCACATTTATCACCATTTAGATAGAAGCAGTGATTTAACTCACATAAAAAAACTGAATTTATGGAAAGGAAATGAACCCAAGTAGATAGTTTTGCTGAGTAGTTAATGCTAATTAATACACCTTCTTTTAGTGGCATGATTTTTTTCCCCAAAAAGGTAGGATAACGCTTTAAGTTTGACTCCTGGCTGAGCTATTTATTATCTGTACAACTCTGACTAAGTCATTTAACTTCCCTCTGAAACTCAGTATTTCCATCAGCAAAATGAAAATAACAATAGTACCTATTTTACAGGTTTCAGTAAGGCATCAAAAAAGTCACTGACCATGAAGCACTTAGTATAGTACCTGGCCCAAAGCGTTGAATCAATATTAGTGATTACGGTTTTAGGCCCAGGGTACTTTTTCTCCCGTTTCTTCCTTCTACCTATAAATAAGAATGAAGCCATGACAAAAATAGCTAACAGAATTACTATGTGACAGGCATTGTTTTACGTATTTTATATATGTTAATTCATTTAATTTCCACAAGAATGTGGAAAATGAGATACAAAAAGTAAGGTAACCTGCCCAAGGTCATATAGCTGAGACATGGCTTCAGATTCCATGCTCTTGTTCATATTGCCATGCTGCTTTTATGCAGCAGTGAATCTAAACCAAACCTCCCTTGTTTTCTGATTAGTGAGAATGTAGAGTTTCTGGGCTGTATCCCATTATTACAGGTAAGTACCTATGTGACACTCCTTCCTAGATTCTCCCTGATCACTAAATAACAAATATAATGGTTTTTCACACTTGGGGAGAAATGTATTGAATTGGATTTCCATTGAACAGTGACTTGCAATCAGTCATGTTCTCAGATGACATCAGCTTTCTAGATATACTTGGCAAGTTAGTTCAGGCCAGGTATTCTAGGAGCTGAACTAGAAAGGAAATGGACCTCACTTAGTCCTGAAAAGGATATTAAAAACATGTCTTTGCTTCATGCCTACCCAATGTTGGACTACTCATGAAATCAGAACTTTCATGGATTGCTGACCTTTGGGTAGATCATCACTGTCTAGCTGCCAAACTCCAGCCACCACTCAATCATCCAGTTCTGGAACTCACTCCTCCCAACACTAGAAATTCCAACTCAATATTGCTTGCAATTCCTGACAACGCTGCCTTAAATTTCGCCATTATGGCTCTACTTGGGGTCAGCCGGATGAAAAACAATTATGGAATTGTTAAGAGAGAATACCACTTATGAGGACAAGGTGAAGCTAGAAAACTTGTGACCTATGTAAGACAGGGGGGCATGAAGGACTTGGTGCAGCACGAGGAGCTCCTTCTCCAAAGCTTGTTCTCCAGCACCCCATTTCCTTCCACTGTCTACCCTACTGTTTGTTGTTTTACCAGCTAACATACTTTCACCTTCCAGCTCACAGGCAAATACGAACTGGTTTTCAACAAAAATTGAGGCTTTTGGAGCGAGCGAGCTTTCTGGTCTGGGAGGCAGGACAGCCTTGCAGTCTCCCAAACTGTGATCATTACTTAGCTTCCTCCCAACCCACCTATCTTCAGGGAGCCAAGCAAAATTGAATTTCTGGGTCAGTGTTGCCCTTTACCATTTATGATTTAATTAACTCTGAAAGAAGCTAAGACTTTTTCTCAGAAAGGAAAAACAAGAGAAATGGTATACTCATTCCCAGTCAGTACTTCAGACATAAAAATCTCCTGGACTGTGACCTTGAGCATGGACTTTCGAGAAAAGTAGACAAGAAAGGAGCTGATTCTCAGGAGGCCCCTTTGTCCATGTGGTGGCTTTTCTAGTTCTCAAAAGCTATAGTGGCTCCTGAAGAATTTGTCACTCTGTGCCCAGGCAGTTGGATATTTCCAGCCAGCTTTTTTCCATGGCTCTGCAATGTCAAGTGTCACGTCTGCATTATTCCCCACTTTCACATTATGGCTGGGCAAATAGTATGTGCTCCATATTTGTTGACCAATATGCCTGCCATTCCAAGTTTCCCCTGGTCCTTAAAGATGCTTCAGGTTTCCAGGTGGAAATCCAATCATACCTTCCCTGGCTTAAAATCGTCCAGTGGCTTCTCCATGGTCTTGAGGTAAAGTTCAAACCCTACATGTCGTCTATAAGGTCCTGAGTTGTCTGACCCTACTTTGCTCTTTAGATTCTTCCTGTAGCACACTCCCCCTTACTTACTAATCTCTAGTCACACTGCTCTCCTCTCTGGTCCAGGAACATCAAGCTCCTTCCCACCTCAAAGCCTTTACACCGTTCCCCGTGTCTGAAATGCTTTTCTGAGCTCTTCTAATGGCTGGTTCCTTCTCATCGTCCAGGTATCAACTCACACATTACCTATCGTGAGCAGGCTTTCTTGGCCACCAGAGTACCCTATATGTTTGTTTCGTTTTACTGCAGCAGCCTTTCATTTCTCTCAGAACGAAAAATACAATTTGCTATTTTCTTATATATTGATTTGTTCATTTGTTTATTGCCTATGTCCTTTATTAGAGTGTATGCTCCCTGAGGCCAAGGCTTGATGTATGTTATGCACGTCTATAGCCCCATCACTAGTTGGACACGAATAGAGTGTTCCCTGTATACTTACTGAGGGGAGCAAATGTCCACCCTTCATAGCATTCATTTATATCTCAATTTTAATGGCGCCCCTCAGGAAGGTGATTCTATTTCTATTTAAACCATTGCAAGGCCTGGTACACAGAGAATCTTTTCAGTTATGTTGAGAAAGGAATTACCATTAAGAAGATGATATATGAGGCATGGAAATGGAGGGCACAACTTCCTTTTTCTGACTTTGTAACTGACTTAAAGTGGGGGAGATTTCATGGAACTACATTTCTATGAGTAATTTGGGTATAATAAGCCTGACGCATTCTGAGTGTACCATTAGGACAAATAATATATTTCACAGAACGAAAATGTTATAGAAAGCCATTGTGTTTTGCTTTTTTTCTTTTTTTTAAATATGGTCTCATCAGATAAGGTGCCACTGAAAAATACTAGGGCGATAGCAATATTTACCAGTTAAGGTATTTTATTTTCTTATTCCCCTGGAAAGCGGCAGGAAACAGTTTGATTGTTTTTGTTTGTTTTTTTAAAATTCCTGACAATAATGAAATCAATGTGTCATGAAGCCCATGGCTTGTCAGGGAATAATGAACTTGTTACATAATCTAATGCCAAATGGCATCCTTGGTTTTAATTCAGAAGAACATAATTTCAGATAAGTCAGCACAATATTGGGCTGCTAACTCAAATTGCCTTTCTTTTCAGCAAAATTACTTACATTTCTCTAGTCTTCAACCCTCAGGGCATGCTTTCTTTAGGGGGTAACTTACACTGTACTAATGTACGGAGAGAGACAATCATTTTGGAGTATATCTTCTCAAGAAAGATGTCAAGGTTCCTTACATCAAATTTCTCAAAGTAATTTGCATACCACCTTCCCAATTTTTGCCATTTCCGCATACCAACACAAGATACTTTGATGATTATTTTTTATCATATCTGAATACCACCTGTGCTAATCTTTACTTAATATATTTTATTTAAATGAATTCACTTTTTAAATGTTAATATATTTCTTTAAAAAGGAGAACATGTCACTACTGCAAAAGACAAAGCAGCACCACCAACCATGAATGGAAAATAACACAAACTACAATCTGCTATTATCCTTTATACTTATTTGTTCGTTTGTTTATTGCCTATATCCTTTATTAGAATGTATGCTTTATGAGGCCAATGTTTTTCACGTCTGTAGCCCCAGCACTAGTTGGACACAAGTAGAACATTCCAGGTATGTTTGCTGCTGAGGGAATGCAAGCGCCTACCTTTCCCATCATTTCTTACATATCAATTCCAAAGGAAACTTTTCAGGAAAGACATTCTGTTTCCATTTAAACTATTTCAAGGACCGGCACACAGAGAACACTTTTGGTTAAATGCAATCTAAACAATGCCAGTAAATTCTAACAGGTATTCCCTGTAGAAGGCTCTGAGCCCGAGGCCTGTGGAGGGATAAAGATTGACTAGAGCCAAATCAAAACACTGCCCTAGACTTGATCAGCAGAACCAGAAAAATTAAAGGAAAAGTAGCAACTTCCTTATCACATGACTGGGTGCTACTCAATGCCATGTCTTGGTAATAAATGACATAATCTCTGTTATCATCAGAGTATTAGTGACACCCTTTGTAAAACACTGCCTCATGGCAAGAAAAACCTGGGCTCTATTTCAAAGGAGCTGGGCACATATGTTAGGGTTCTTGAATCCACAAATATTTCCCTTCTCCGTTCCCATGCCTTCCTGAGGTTGGTCACCTAAAAACACGATTTCAGTTTACTTCAGCCTCAGCAACCCCACTGCTTGCATACAGGAGGCAGAAACAATATATCGCAAATGGAGGCAATATTTGAAAACATAAATATAAATCTTGAAAACTTATGATCCTGTATTCTCCTGGCTTTCAACATTCAAAACTCCGAAGAGGAGGACAATAGAATTGACAGGAGATATATACACTGCTTGAAAATAACCCACATGTAGCAAAGAGATTGATAAAGAATGAGTGGGGGCTACACACATATATACACACCATTTTCCCAAGCAAAATGTATAGTCAACTCATGAACACAGCATTCTTATATGCAACTTATCCAGAACAACCATGCCAGGCAGGGCCCTGGTTCTAAGTGACGAGAAACACTAATAAAGGAGGTGACGGAGAGTATGGAACCTGTATTACTAAGTTTGAACAATACAGACCAGCATTTCCAATGGATGCTAATAGGTGTTAGCTAAAATAAGTTTGGGGAATTCATGGGGAAACAAATTTATTTATTGTTGGAAATCTTCAAAGCCTTTAAAAAGCCAATGTGCACTGTGAGGCACTCACAAAGAGATAGAGATGCAGTGTCTTGTATTTCCCAACCTTCCCTGACCAAGGCATCACTCTCCCTGCCCTTGTTTTTCTTAGAGTATCCTACACTTTAAAGTTCTAAAAACAGTCTTGGACAAACTGAGTTTTGTAACATACTCCTGGATTTGTGACTGTACTTGAAAGAAAAAGGCCAAATTCCTTACAGAGATGTGGTAAGATATGGTGTTAGTGTTCCCGTTATCGGGTAACATACTTGGGAGCAGCAACAATAGAATTTATGAGTAATAAATAGAACAGGCTTGAATGGAATTTTAGTATTAGAAAGTATAAATAAGGTGTGGGTGTCAGCTGGCTGAAAGAACAGCCAATGACAAGATTCAGAAAGGGAATAGGGCAGGAAAAAGACTAAATTTGTCAGATGTAAAAAGTAGAGTTATTAGGACAGATGAAAGATAACCCTCAAAAGGATACATTTTGGGATAATCAAAATCAAGTAGCAGAGAAGACAGTTGGAGATTACTCATGGGAGAAACTGTAAGTAGAAGAGGAGAGGAAAGGAGAAGAAACAGAAGCTTCAAAGAAAAGAAATGATGGAGGGAGGAAGGAAATTGACCTGCACGAACAAGCTCATGTATCCTGCCAGATAAAACTGGTGGCAGAGGAAAACTACCAGCACTGAACTGTAACAAAGAAAAAGATAAAGAAGAGAATCAGGAAAAGAACTGTGGATTTAAAAGGAAGATGAGTAGAAGTTTTAGGGAGAATTTATATACAAAGGATAAAGGAAGAGACAGAAAGAAAAAAGAACATTGGTAGATTTCCAACTCTGGGTATATTTTTTTGGGATACTATAGAAATAGCAAATACAGAGCGTGCCAAAAAAAAAAATGTATACACATTTTAAGAAAGGAAAAAAACTATTAAAATTGCAATACTCCATATATACTAATGACAAAAGATGAATACAGGTACAGTTTTTTGGCACCCCCGGTATGGGGAACTCGTACCACTTACACTCCCATGTCAGACATTATAAGTTAATCATGACACTATTTTTCTCTGAATACAGATTTGACTTTAGAACCCTTCTCAACACAACACTCTAGGTAGGCACTGCCAACTGATCTGACTTGATGTTCGTCATGAAACTTGCATTCCTAGTGTATTAAAAAAAACAACCAGCCAGCCAACCAATCAACGAACCAGCCTTCTTGGGGTCTTGGTAATACTCACTCACTGAATGAAGAGGAATAAAAAAATTATACTCTGGCTAGAAAAGCAAAATGTTTCAGTATGAAATGTTTATTCATATGGACATAATAATGCACATATGTGGATATGAATAAATCTGTATGTGGAATACGAGTATTTCAAGTAGGTAGACCCAAGTAGTCCATATTTGTAATCTGAAACACTTTCAAACATTCACAAGCACATGAAATTCAGCTCATCACTTACCCTGGCAACTGAAACCTTTAAACCCAATAAAATGATATAAATTACATTCTGAGTTAAACTAACACATATAAAACAACAGCCTGTTAGAATAATCAGAGTTTTTTCCTTGCTTATCTACCTTGTAACACCATATTGGGCTCAACATCGTAAAAGGTTGGCAGGAACGCCAAATAGGTTTTTCTTCCCCGATACATGGCACTGTTTTTTTTTAAAGCACATAGAAGTGGTTGCAGCAGAACAGAGTAGCATTGATAATGATCAGGCCACCGTGACAGCTGGAGAAAAATGTGGGATTTTATCCATGATAGTAAAAAAGGAACGGCATTTATTTTCAGCTTGAAACTAAGTTTAAAAAAAGGGGAGGAAGGCTGGTGTGTGACAAGTTGCATTGGTTTCCATTTTCTCCTGCAGACATGCATTAATTTCACCCAGCTTCTGAGCATCTGAGACCTTGCCCAGTCATGCCAAGACCCACTCGAAGGCATACAATGCCCGCACATTTTCTCTAGTCTGGGAAACATTCAGTGCTTTCTTTGAACTATTTTGTTTGAACATCCTGGTAAGTTATTCATGTTCTGCTAAATAGCTCATAATGCTGTGGGGGAGGAGAGGCAGTCAGCTGCTGTCAGGAGTGACCCTTTTTATGAGTTTCTTATGAATCAACAACAATAAAAAAAGATTCTCATTAGTTGAAGCTTCATTGAGATAGGCGAGAAAGAATGAGAGGCAGTGGTTAGGGAGAGAAAAGAGCAGTGATCTCTCAGGAATCCTTGAGGCCCAAGAGTCTATCGATCCAAATGAATTAATCATCATCACTCCTGTGGACCATTGCAATAGAATCCTAACTGCTCTTCTGCATCAAACTCTGGCCCCCTGCACTGCAGCCTGCATGCTCTTTTGAAAACACACATCTAATCATGGATCCCCATCCTTTCTTCTCCATGGCTTAACAAGACCCTCTATAGTGTGGCCCCTTCCTGCCTCACTGGCAGCTTAGGGCATAACTTGGTTTCTGATCTCTAGCCCCGCTGGCCTTCTTTCAATTCCGCCTTGCCACAGGGCCTTTGCACAAGTTGATTCTGCCTGGAACACTCTTTCCACGCCCACTGTCCTTGCTCAACTTTTATAACACTAGTCCAAATGCCTTTTAACTCCTACAGAAATCCTGCTGTGACTGTTCCCACAAACTGGTTCAGGTCCCCCTGCTATCTCCTCTCAAAGCACGCTTTCGTTCTCAGCATTTATGACTATTGTCACGACTAATTATATATTTATATGACATATATATATATGCTTATATGAATTACATAATTATATAACTATATAATTATGATTAATATAATTATATCGTTATATAATTATATAACTAATTATATATTTGTGTGGCTATTTTTCTGATGCCCACTCTCATCCGTAAGCTGTGTAGGTCTATAACTGACTGTTTTCCTTTCCATTGTGCAACAGTAGCTTGTACACACAGTAAGCACTTAACAAATATGTACTGACCTAATGAATAATGTATTATGTCTAATGTAACAGACTGCTTGCTGATTTTTCTATAACTGTGGCACATAAAGATTTGGAAAAAATATTGCTTATACCATAAACCAAATATTATTTAGAAAATATAATAAAACCAATTTATATGAGACTCTCCTGCACACCACACCATAAGATGGAAGCTTATGGTGAATACATAAAACCTCTTGTTTCTTTAACTTCCTTCTGTTCTTGGCTTTAAAGGAATCAGAATCCTTGTTATGATTGCCAAAGAAAAGCATAATCGAGTCATCTTGTTTGAAAAATAAACCAAGTATATGTCTTCTTGAACCTTCTGGGGAAGGCAGACCCTTAACTCGGAGTTGGCCAAAATGGAGCCAATGAGAGCAAACCTGCAGAAGATGAACTAAGGAGAAACGTAACTTACGTTGGTTTCGAAGCCTCGGCCTGGTCCGTCTGTAGTTTCTCTCCTCCTTCCACCTCCATTGTACAGTATACGATGCGATTTGGAGCCAAGGATTTGAGGCCTTGGACTTCCATGATCACAACCTGGAAACCGAATCACACACAGTGGAGATTATTGCCAAAACCCAGGGGGCAGAATCATCCAGAGGAAAATCCTTACATGAGAAGTTATAGAAGAAACCAACAGGTACCTGATGGCTTCTATTGGGTTTCTACCAGCCATGTTGGGGCCAGTCTAGCATGAAGATGTCATTTTTTACAGTGTAGCTTATTGCCTCCTAGATGGGAAACAGGTTCCCTAACTCATGGGGGGCCAGACAAGTAATATGAAATGAGTTACTCTTTTCTGTGTTAGACGTATAGGATCAATTTTCATTTCCAAAAAGAATTTGGCTCTCTCTTATTTCTTTAAAAATAGTCTGGATTTTAATTCAGCACTTGGCAAAAACATAGGCCCCTGAATTTACTTTTCCCTTTGTAATAAGTGATGACGCAAGTGCAAAGATGATGGGCAAGTAGCATTCAGCATTAGAGTTGGAGATTCACTAGGGAGTAGTGAGGACTGTGGCAAACTTGAGAGCACAGGCTCCAATGAAATGGAGCAGTGGCTACTTAGTTACAGCCCATTGTTGCCTTGTCGTTCCCAGTTCATAGTTGGCAGATACTCTAATTTTTCCTACCAGAACATGGAAATCTGAATCAGAAGCAAAGTCAGAAATCTGATTTTGAAATTTTTGTCAATAGTCCAAAAAGGGAGACATAAAATACTCAAACTTTGTGCAGGCCAACATTATTGGGTCAAAACAAAAACATATCTGCATCTGCATATTCTGTTTTAGACCAAAGGTAAATGCTGGTGTCTTGATGGACCAAGACTATGCTTCCCACCACTCCCCTCAAACTCCACTTCATCACCTGCTTTTCTCATATTCAGTGGTATGCCCTGTCATTTATTGGGGGGTGGGGGTGAAAATGAGTGGAGGGCAGAGATACTGATTTAAAAATCTGAAGCAAATGACATATATCAGAGACCTAGAATGAGATCTATAATGTATTTTTTAAAAAATCACTCAGTGGTACCCCATGCTAGGGAATGGCATTACACAAGGAGAAGGACGTGGGTGGGCAAAAAGGTACACTTCTTTAATGGGCTGGATTCAAGGAAGTACAATAGAGCTGCACTGAACCAGGATTCGCAAGTCACAGTTTTGCTGCTTAATAGCCAGGAGTCCTCCAACAGTGTGACTCGGAATCTCCTGGAGGGCTTGCTGGGCTCCACCCCCAGTTTCTGATAAGTAGGTCTGCGGTGGGGTCCTAGAGTTTGAATTTGTAACAGTTTCCCTGGAGATGCGGATGTGATGCTGATGATCCAGGAGTCGTACTTTGAGAACCACTACACTTCTCATGTGGCGCTGAGCACATGGCGTGGCCTTGAAATCACTTAATTTTTCTTTCAAACCTCCTGAGCCTCAGTTTCCTCATCTGTAAAGTGGATAATGATATATGTGTCCTATTTCTCACTGTGTGTGTGACATTTGATTCTCACATGTTGTGTGAGGATCAAATGTCATACACACACACACACACACACACACACACACAGAGGGTGCCAAAAAATGTACACACATTATAAGAAAGGAAAAAACTGTATCAAAATTATACTGATGGGAACCACTTTGAACACCTCTTGTAGCTGCAGAAGTCAAATGTGACTTGTATTCATCTGTTGTTATTGGTATATATTTAGTATCACAATTTTAATACAGTTTTTTCCTTTCTTATAATGTGTATACATTTTCCTGTTACCCTCTGTGTGTGTGTGTGTGTGTGTGTGTGTGTGTGTGTGTGTGTATAATTGAAAAATTTTAAACTGGAAGGAACCATAGACATGAAAAACAATGGGAGGAACAGAGGAAAGAACACAGTTTTTGGACTTTGAAAGATCTGAGTTCAAATCCCGAATCTGTAACTTCACTACCTGTGTAATCATTTGCAAGTTCCTTAACCTCTCTGAGGCTTCTTTTCACATCGGCAAATGCCTCCAAAGAGTGCTGTGAGGATTCCCTAGTTAATGACGGCAGAGCACCTGGGCCACAGCAGCATTCTGTGAATACCTATCGTTTTTCATCAGAGCACCGCCCCCTGCCCACAGCCATGCCCAGCTGGCATCCTGGAACTTAGTTCTCTGGCCGCAGTTTACTGCTCTCATGTGTCCCTTCCAGCCATGAAATTCTATAATTACACAGACTATGTTTCCTACCGATCTGAAAATTCAAACCCACTGCGCTGATGAGATGACAGTCTCTCTCCCTCTTCTTGCTTCCCCTTTCCATGTCCCCCAAAACACGTTCACAAGTTAATGTACAATGTTTTTTGCTGGCAGTTTTGGTATAATGTGCAATTTAGTGTTCCAATTAAAAAGTATCTGGGAACCCTGGGGCATTTCATTCTGTACTTGTACTTACAAGTTAAAGCCTGTTTGAATCATGTACATATGCGGGTATGGTTGGTGTCTGGCCCACACCTAAGTTTCAGACAATCAGCTGTATAATATTGAGTACTGATACAGAATTAGAAAATTACAGATTTAAAAGCTTCATGAAAATCAATAAACAAACCACTTCTCCCCCCTGCTTCTGTAAAAAGAAAAGAGGCAGTAGGGAATAAATTGCCACCTCTAATTGGCAATAATCAAATTCAAAAACACCTAAGAAAAAGCATTCAGTGCCTCAGGTGGCAGGATTAAAAAAGAAAGAAAGTTTCTGTGCAATTACACTGATGATTTTTTTCATGTACCAAGTGCTCTATATTTAATTGAACACTGCCTCTTTTGACTGCAAAATACGTGTTGAAACTACTGTAATATGGCTATCTCAGCTGAAACTGAGCGAGCACAGATTATCTGCAGTTCATTCACAGCAAGCCTGAATGATGTTCTAGAAAATGAAGCTCGCCTTTACAAATTCTAATCACATCTACAGAAATTTGATCTATCCTCTTGTTCTCCCAAAACTAGGGTCATCATAAAATCTGTGTGGAGTTTTGAACTTCAATAAGTTGTGAATGGTTCTCTAACTTAGGAATACATAAGAAGTACCTGGGTAGCTCATGAAAATGCACATTTCTGGCGTGTACTCTCCTAGAGATTCTTTTTTCCTATAACTTTATTGAGGCATATTTTATATGTCATATAATTAACCCGTTTTAAGTGTACAACACAGTGATTTTTGTAAATGTATTAAGTTATGCAATCATCATCATAAATTAGTTTTAGAACATTTTTTATCTTCCTCCAAAAGGCCCACCCACTGCCTCAGGAAACACAAATCTACTTTCTGTTTCTGAAGAGTCACCTTTTCCGGACATTTCATATCAATGGAATCAAACAATATGTGGTTTCTTATGTCTGGTTTCTTTCTCTGAGGATAATGTTTTTGAGGTTCAATAAATCAAAGCGTATATCAGTAGTTTCTTTCTTTTCATTGCTGACTTATATGGATGTACCACATTTTGCCCATTCACCAGTTGATACACATTTAGATTGTTTCCATTTTTGGCTATTGTGAATGCTGCTGCTATGAACATTTGGGAGCAAATCTTCGTGAGACACGTGTTTTCATTTCTCTGGGGTAGATATCTAAGAGTGGAGTTGCCGGAACACACAGTAATTTTATGTTTAGCTTTCTGAGAAAACACCAAAGTATTTCCCAAAGTGACTGCTGTGTTTTAAATTTCCACCCCCTAGAGATTTTAGTGACCAGGACGGGGTGGTGTTAGGGCTCTGCATATTGAACCTGTTTCCCAGGTTATTCTAATGAAACTAGATTGCAACTACTCCTTAGATTCTATCTATGAAGAAAAACTTCTGAGTAGAAATTAGAGAAATGCATTGACATATTGAGCATTCTACCCCAATTCTAGACCAAATGGGTTTTTTCTTTGGGTTATGAGATAAATAAAAAATGCTCCACCACAAGAGTGTCTCTATGGTATAACCAACAGGAGAGATGACAGGAAAAAACATTTACAACTCACCATGAAATGATGCTAGATTTCTCCTCTCATAACTTCAACACAGGTTACCCCAAATCTAAGCTTTCTAAATTGCATAGGTCTTTACAAAAATCCTTGCTCACTGCTTTAAAACAGGAAAAGGAATGCAAGGTTAACTTTAGTAGGTGGTTCTTAAGACTGCATTTTCTTGTGGAAAGCATGGGCTCCTGGAGATGGGGAATCACTTGCTGATTAGCTGACCTGTGCTTAGCAAGCTGTTATTTCAGCAACTGCCCCTGGGGTGTAAGGAGGAAAACAAGCTGATTTTAATGCGTCTAATCACCAATGTTCTGCTTGCTGTGCCAGGAAACTTTCAAGGGTTTAGAGCTTTTTACCTCCAAGGAGAAAGACAGCACGACGTCGGACTTGGAGAGCTGGTTCTCACTCTCCTCGCCCATGTCGATGATGGAAGCATTGTGGCTGCGTTTGAGCTTCTGAAGCTTGAACTCGCCACCTTTGGACACCGGCATGCTCTCCAAGTTGGCCATGAGCAGGTTGACAGAGGACTTCAGCTCCTCAATGTACATGTTTTCCATTTCTTTGGATACGAACTTGGGAAATTTGCGTTCCTGGCAAAGCAAAAGAAAAACATGAGCAGAGGAGTAAATAGTGACCTGACTTACATAGAAGGTTTGCATCTTGGAACCCAGAGTTAGGAACGTGACCCACACACTGTGTGGCACCATGCTAGCAAAATGTTCAGCTTAGTGAAGTGGACAGCTGCCTGCCTTCCAGCTCTTGATAGTCCCTACCAGGTAACAAGCATTCATACACATATAGTAAGAAAGAGTCAAGTGTTTTATTATAGTTCTATTTGTTTTCTCCAGCAAGTCTGATTTGTGGAAAGAAAAATGGGGTGATATTTTTCAAATCTGATTTTAGTTAAAACAGTGTTTCTCTTTAGCAAAATGCAGTCAGTTGTTTCTAAATTATGGAGACAGAAAGACACCCTATTTCTGGATATCTATTGAGATTTTCTCACTTGAATAATTCAAAAGGAGCTCATTTGAGAAGTTTCAAACATAGCTGGTGGCTATTTCTAAAAAGAGTAACTACTGCTTTCAAGAAAAATTGAAAAAAATAAATTAATGTAAAAGTTCATTAAAATTCTTTAGAAAAGAAGTTAAATCAATTCAGTATCAGAACTGACCTGTTTTTTCACTTCGTTGCATATGAATTTCATTGTAATAGCAACATGTTTTAGCTGTGCTATTTGTTTCTTCATGCCTCTAAGTCATCTAGGATCCTTCAAGATACTTTGGATTGATCCCCTTCTCAAGTAATCATTTCCTAATTGAAACAGGAGCTTGTCCTCCCCAGGCCCACTCCATAACTGATCAGGTAAGGGGCAAGCAAAATCAGTTTGACTTTTTTTTTTTTTTTTTTTTTTTTTGCGAATGACAGAAAAATCTAATTTAAACTAGATTAAACAATGAAAAAAATTTATTGGCTTGAAAATGTCCTGGGGTAGCCCAGCTCAGGTAAGGCTGGAATTAGCACTCAAATAATATCACCACAATTGAGTGCGTTTTGCCTGCAAATCTTGGTTTGGGTTCCTCTGGGGTGGCTCCAATCTCAATCTTGCTTCACTCAATGTCACAAACAGTTGCTAAATAACTGAACCTCAAAACAGCACATCAAACAATCTAAAGGAAGAGAGACTTTCTCCTCTTGTAGTGACCATGGAAAATGGAGAGTTTTTTAATCAAAGAATTCTCACCCAAAGTCTGTACATACACTGAGCCAGTTTCTAAGGCCAGGAACAGGTTGTGTTGAATTACTTAGGTATGAGTTATATCCTCCAACCCTGTGGCTGGGGGTAGAACTCTACCTAGAACACAGCAACATGAATTGCTTTGCCAATTCTGGGTGGCAAAAAATAATATGTATAGTACATGGGCACCTGGCTCAAAGTCACCCAGCTAATTCTATTAACTGGCCAGCAATCAACCAGAATTATTTTCTCAGACAACTGAACTAAGAGATACTGAGACTGAATTCAGTGGTGGAGCTGAAACAGTAAGATCATGTAGACTCATGGGTGGCTGCCATATTGAACCAAGGGAAAGCAGAATAAGACCCTTGACAAAGAAGAGAGAAAAGATGTGGAGAGATAGACAGAAAAGGAGGAAGGCAGAGACTGAGAGGAGAGAGGAAGGGAGGAAAGGAGGGCAGGAGGGAAGACAAGAGGAAGGAATAAACTATCTAGAGTCACAGGAAAAGAGCTTTGACTTTTATTGGTTTTCTCATTCCCACAAAGCCTAGTTATTACTTTTGTATTATGGATCCTTGAGATCTTATTTTCCTTATAATAATTCCCCCTACTAACTACTTAGCTAGAAGGGCACCTTGTCTTTGCCACCATAGAGATTCACTCAGGTTCACATAGTGGGTCCTCTATGTAGAGCTTGGAAATGCCTCTGTGCTATGCAAGTCTTTTTTCTACTCAGCGACCATCATAAGTGCTTCCCTTTCCTCCTGCCTCCCTCTGTAATCCTCAGCCATCTTGTCACCTTCCATATTTCAGCCTCAAAGCTTCCCCTCCCTAGGTTGGGTCTTCTATTGTACTTTCTTGTAATTCTTAGCACATCTTCTTGGTAACATTTATTATAATTAATTAATAAATGATAAAATTTATTTGTTTAATGTCTGTCTTTTCTGTTGGGCCATGAGGCAGGACCATACCTATTTTGATACCTGTGCTGAATTCTTGATATCTGCAATAATGTTTGGCACATAGTAAATATTCAATATGTATGAGTTGAGTGAATGAATGGATGGCTTGACAAAAGATCCTTGTTAAATATCAATGTAGCTAAAAGTCATTGATGAGGAGGAGGTGAAGAGCTAATAAATTAAGTTCTGGAAGAACACTGAGATTCTGCTTTTTCATGTAAATGAGTATGGGAGTCTGAAATCCACCCAGCAGCCTTAGAGTACCAATTCCTTCTGGAACCTCTTGGTATAATCATTTCCTGCTTTACGGCTGGACTCAGCCCACTGTGTGGTGCTTTCTAAATACACTGCGGGTGAATGTGAGGGCAGAAGCAGGATGGATGCCTCTGACATGAGATGATAGGCTGATGAGATCGACAGGAGCTAGGAATGATTCAATGGAAGAGTCATGTTCTCTAAAACTTCTGCAAGTGGACTTGATTTTTAATTATTCTTGGACTCAGTCAGGGGACAAGTGTCCCTCAAAACCATGGGTACCCTTGTGAAAAGGGTCATGGAAATGTGAGAACTTGGCTAATGGGTCATCATCACTTGCAAACATTTATGGCCACCAATACTATACCTGGTACAGTATTAGGTATAGGAGGATCATTATGTCAGGATGTGGACTATTCTCCTGGAGCTTACAGCTAGTGGGGAGAAAGACCTACAAGAAAAGATCAAGGTTGACGTAATGGAAGTCTATGAGATGTGAACTCTTCCTGAGAGAATTAGGGTGGCTTTTCAGAGGAGGTAACATGGGCTGAGAATGTGATGGATGAAAAGTTTGCCACCAACATGAGCTGGCTGAGACAGGGTCACTGCTATTTTCCTCTTTCTATGGAAAATATAACAGGCAACCATGCATCTAAGAAGATCTACATAACTGTACATGGTCACGGAATAGTTTTCCATATCCTTTTGAACATGGTACTTCTTGAGAGTAAGGGAAAAATGAGATAGGTTAATTCATGATTGCAGAGTGGTCTCCAAGGCCATGATAAAGGCTACCATGCAGCAAAGGTCGTTACACTGACCTGTCGCTTTCCTCCTCTTATTGGAGCCCAAACCTCATAATTACGTGGGATTCTTGGGGAGCTGGGTAAGTGGTATTTCTCATCTTCACTGGCAGCTCCTGGCCTTGCAGTTGCCAAGGAGACAGTGAGAAAAACTATCATGTCTATGAAGTGGGTTCTTTCCTGCTAATCATCTTTGAGATACCTACTCATCTTCAGGAATCACTCAAGGCCTTTTACCTCTACAGTCTTTTTTTTCTTCTTAATTTTTTTCAATTAGTTTGACGTTCAGTATTATTTTCTATTAGTTTGAAGTGTACAGCATAGTGGTTAGACATTTACATAATTTACTAAGTGATCCCTCTGACTAGTCTAGTACCCACCTGGCACTATACATAGTTATTACAGTATTATTGACTATATTCCCTATGCTGTACTTTATATCCCGTAGACTATTTCATGGGTACCAATTTGTAGTTCTTAATCCGTTCCCCTTTTTTCACTCACCCCTCTCAAGCCTTCTCCCACCTGGCAACCATCAGTTTATTCTCTATATCTATTTAAACTCTCCAGTTTCAAGCACTGGAAGAATACCCAGTAGCTACAGACAATATCACTCTGGCCCAGAATTAGCATCTACCAAACTTTATGTAGCAGAATATTGGAAAAATTCAAAGAATTATCACTCCTTCCAGAAGTTGGACAGTTCCTAACAACATCATAAAAAGAGACTCATAAAACTGATGTCTGCAAGGGAAAACAAGGCCATTTTTCTGCCCTGAGTACTTAAACCTTGAGAAGAAATAGCATTCTGTCATTCTAAGCTGAGGTTCTTGAGGGGAGTTTTTAGCAGCGGGCCCATTACAAACACATTTTAAAGCTGAAGTCGTGCCAAAATAAGGAAAATGTAGTTGTCCCTCTCGATTGCTACTTTCCCAAGCATAAAAGCAAATTAGCCCTGACAAAAAGATTGTTTTTTTCATACTGCTTTATGAAAGACATGGCATATGGGTGGACAAAGTCTTCCAAAGAAAACCTTTGCTGGCCATTTATTTTTGTTTTGAGCTGATAACATTCCTCAGTGGGGATGTCCTCCCAAGGACAATTCCTACCAGGGTTGTTTATGCTTGGCCACACTGAAGGATTTTTGGAACATCTTGAAAAATTGCATTTGAAAGTGCTAACAGCTCTGTCAGCCATTTGCTTGGCTTTTCTGTCTTTGCAGTTTTACCCGCAGAGGATACAATGGGTACATGTAAAAGCTTATAAGGGTACCCCTACTCAGATAGAGGATCCTTACACTCAAAAGGCTCAAATGACATATACTAGTGGACAATCAGAAGGAAGGAGGTGGCAGAACACTTTCTGGACATGGGAGCTCACCAACAGCATTGCAATAATTTGGCCCAATCTCTCAAGTGGCTCCTATCATGTGTCAGGTAGTGTGGTTGTTACTGGGGATGAATGAGCCATCAGATTGGTAATGGGATGGTGGACCATGATGAAAGCAACCCATTAGACAGCATGTGACACATGAAGTAACAGAGTAACAGGGTACAAAGGGCACCAAGGAACCGTATCCAGCCCACGTAAGCAAAATAGACTCTACTTTGAATCCAGGGTCTGCCACTTACTAGCTGTGTGATTTCAGACAGGTTTCTTAATGTGTCTGAAGTTGTATTTCTATATTTGAACTGAGAATAATGAACCTCTAGAGTAAGAGATAATAACCAACATTAATACTTTTGACCACTGACTATGTGCATGGATGTGTGTATAATGTATACCTATATGTATACATACCCACATGCACTCATACCAATACATGTACACATAGGCATACACATATATACATATAGACACATACACATGTCCATACTCATACACACACGCATGTGCATGCATATGTCCACATCCATATCCATATGCATCAGGCACCACCCCATACCGCTAACAATACCGATACCCTTGAGGGTGAGTACGGTAAAGACCATGGTGCCAGGTGGCATTTACTGAGTCTTAACTGTGCACTGGGCACTAGCCTAAGCAGTTTACATGCTGTGCCTCATTTAATCTCTCCAACAACACATTGTGGCTAGTGCTATTACTTATTACCATTTTCTGCAGGAAAATGAAGCATAGAAATTAAATCAATAATTAGTAGAATTGCATTTGAAACCCAGAGCCCATGTTCGTAGCTACCATATAACAGGGCAGAACTATCTGGCCCCAAATGGTAACAGAGCCGATTAAACCATATTAGGCTTCTCAGCACGGTGCACGCTCTATGTACCACGTCATTTCACAGGGCTGGTGACAGCTAGTCTTCCACAGCAGCGACCGTTCCACGTGGATTGGTATAACCAGTCAATACGGATGGCGGGCATCGGGTCAAGTACAGTAAATGATGGAGGAGGGCCGGGAAGTTTGGCAAGAGGAAGGTCTTGGTTGTAATTTGTCAAAATCAGCATCACACAAGTTAGAAGACATTTTGGGCGCAGGGATAGTTTTCTGGATTGGCTTCTTTACTCAAACCTGTCTTTAATTGTCTTGGTCTTACTTCCTCAGCTTTTATGAATTGGATGGACTTCCCTTCATTTGAATGAACTTCAGAGAACCTCTTTGGCATTTAGATTTTTCCTTGAACTCAGATTTCCCTGGTTTCTTAGCTACCGGATGAAGGCCCGAGTCAGGGAGGTGCTCTATACATACATTCTTTCAGGCAAAAAAAAATGAACTAAACTCTTACTGTGTGTGTGGTACAGGGTGGATGCCAGGTGCTACAAAATTAATTTACAGGCTGAGGGGCAGTATCATTCTCTGGTAGGAAGGGAATCCATTTCCACTTTATTTTTGGCAATGTACGAAGCAGAACTTTTTCATCCAGGAAATATTTGGATATTATTTCGCTCCTGGGGGCATAGTTTCATCCATGTTTGCAACAGGACCGGGGCATGAGATGGGAATTTCACTCTGCAGAAAATAGGGTCTAAATGGCAATTTCACATTTAAATGATAGCTTGAAAAACCAACGGTGTTTCACTGCCAGACCTCTGCCACTAATACTACAAAAGCTATATTATTTGTCTTATCTAATTAGCTCAAGAATTTTCGAATTTTACCTTAAAACGTGGCCAAAAGAACTGGCAAATATCACAGCAGCACTAATGCCACAAGCTGCCTGTTTAAGCTCCAATGTCAACTTCTGATCACACAATTTAAATAACTTAGACTTAATTCATGGGTGAAATTTGGGGACTCAGTAATATCAACATGAGAGGATTTGAGAAAATGTTTGAACAGGGATTAAAAAGTCTTTGCTACCAGATTAAAAAAAACCAAAAACCGCGTTCAGATTTCCTGATGGAACTTTTAAGACAGCATGTCTGACATCCACAGCGGGGGCTCATGCAGCCATCTCTGTCTGATGGTTTGTGGGATGTTGGTGTGAATGAACAGATTACAGTATTAGGACTGTGGGTAGACGAAAGGCACTCTGCACTTTCCTTCCTTCTCTCCTAGGAAGAAAAAACAAACACAGGCCTCTCACAAGTGCGTGATGGTGAAAATGCGGCAGGCAGAACCACCAGGGGTTACAACCTCTTTTCCAGATTTCAAGGAAATCAGAGCAGAAAGGATTCAGAATTCTAGGAGCCAGTTCTGCCTGCTGCTGTTGCTTCATTTGGCCTGCTGGATAAACTGAAGAGACTACAAAGCAAACTTCAGTCCAAGAAAGAAAGCAGTTCCCTGGAGGGGCCGCCATCGGGGAGAGAGGACCTGGAGCAGTCCTCTCCCAGCATAACTTTCTATTAGAATTAGAGCACCCAGCTTTCTACTTACCAGCTGAGTGAACTTGAGCACATGACTTAAACTTTTTGATGTGCCTACATTGGGGAGAATTACTGTAACTCCCAGGATTGTTTGTCATATAGGTCTAAAGGAACTCTCCAGTTTAGATGAAATCGCACAGCCTGACACATTTAACAAAAGGACTGATTAGCAGAGAGGAGCGGTCAGGATGAGGTAAGGTAAAGGCCTGTGTGAGGGGCGTGTTAGAGACTTAGATTGGGGTGATGGGGAAAATAAGAGCCTGTATTTGAGTAGGCATTTTATGATGATGGTTATGCACACTGGCTAGAACTGCAGATTCTGGTCACTGAGCGACCCTGGCCAAGTCCTGTGATATCTTTGCTTCAGCCTCCTCTATGAAAAGAGGATTATGATAGCACACTTTTTATAACGTTATTGGAGGGCTAGATAGGTTATCAAATGTAAAATGCTTAGAAGAAAGAGAGTCTGACATATAGTAAATGCCATATAAGTGATAGTTCTTAATTTGGGGCACATCTTGGGGCATCTCCCAATTCATAATGACCATAGCACCCACAGCCTGATCTCTTAGGTACCCCCCTCACCCTCAGTGATGTATTTCCAGCACCTCCCTGTTCAGTGAGGCCTTCACCCTCTTCCCACGGTAGATTAGTTGATTCATCCAGCGGTTGGCCCTTGAACAAAGTTGGGCCAATGAGACGCCTGACTCTTGAAATTGTGAATTTGAAGAGGATAGGAAGAAAAGGGGAAAGGGAAGATAGGGATAAAGATTTGAGAGAGAGGTTGATTGGCTAAATGATTTCCTACTTGGCCATACTGGAGACATGTAGAGCTGTGGAGCAGCATGTTTCCCATTTGAGAAGCAAAGAAAGTTGGTTGCAAAGAAAAAAGAAACAATGAATGGGATATGCAGAGTTAAGAGATGGAAGCCCTGACCACCTGGGGGGTCCCTGGTTCCAGCTCCTTCTTGGTTTCAGCTGCACCTTTCCTCTGTGAGACACTCTTTGATCCTGAGAATCAACCCCCTCTTTTACATAAGCTTCCTTGGTGCCTCTAATTTGCAATCAAAATGCTCTACTCATCTTTTACTTCAGAGAACAGAGTGAATTATGTATGATAGAAGACATCTATATCCAGGAATTTCTGGTTATGATGTTTACAGGAGCCGATGTTCAGCCATATGGGTTGAATTACATATCCTCACTAAAATTCACTGTGATGCCGGAAATAGAAATATCAGGGCATGCTAAAAGAAGATGAGCATAGGTGCTTTGTTTCTTCATGAACTAGGCTATATCTGAGATCTTGATATTTTATTTAATTTTTAGTAGATGAACTATGTCTAAATTTTCCTCAGTACTACCCAGGCTGGTTTACACACAAAAAAGAGAATTTATTTATTTTGGAATCGAAGTAAACTGAGGGAAAAACAGTTACATGGCTGAGGCTCAAGAATAAGTCAATCTCGGGACTTGAACATCCTGAAGATATCAGTATATTCTCTGTCTCTGTTTCTCTCTGAATGTTGGCTTCGTTCTTTCATCTTCTTTTCCCTGTAAATTTAAAATGGCTTCAGACATCTTTCTACCACTAGAGGACACAGCCCTGTTGGCCTGTTGTCCACAGGTACCAGGGAAAGGATTTGCTCGTTTAGTTGCATCAGGCATCCATTTCTGGACCAAGCACTTGTGGCCCGTGCAAGCTGAGAAATGTGACTGGTTCCTCACTTCCAGGACCAACTAGCTGTGGCAATTGGCCACTGGTATGAATGAACATTGTGGAAAATGAATCAATTTCTAGAAGAATAGGAGATAGTAGTGGGCAGACTCTCTCATAGAAATACTCAATAACCCAAATGTTTGGAGGACCTCCCATACACTTTGAAAGTATTCTTCATTCTCTGTAAATAATGACCAAGACTCACTTTAATTGCCTACTTCACCGTCTAAGAAAGTTCTAGGTTGTTAATAATATCCTACTTGTTATCAGAATATCTAGTGGTGTGGGCTGGAAGAGAGATTTCTTCATCTACTGTTCAGAGATGAGCAACTTGGCTCACTATGCAACAGTTGTTCATCCACCATCTTTTAAAAATTAAACTTAGCCCACGTTAGTTTCTTAAATTATCATGTTAAGCCTCAAACAACTAAAATAAAAGTGCCATGATCTTGTTTGAAAGAGTGTGTGTGTGTGTGTGTGTGTGTGTGTGTGTGTGTGATTTTGTTTAAATGGAATGACTACTTAGTTGGGAATATAATAGTTGCCTAAAGGCAGGGAATGGACCAGTGACTTCCATTTTCTGGATAACTTGCTGAGGAGACACTGAGTTTGCAGAAAGAAATTCTAAAGCCTTATTGATGTTTACTCCCACATTAAGCAGGGTTTTCAAACAGAAGAGCCTTTTACACTACCTTTAGCCAAATCCATAACTGCATACTATTTTTAACAACCAGACTGACTCTACTGTAAACTTTGAAGGTGTCCAAAAACAAGATGCAAAACATTTCAGTAAAACTGCCTGAGCACAAATGGGGATTTTCATGCTTCTTGGAATCTCTCTTCAGTTTCTCTTCCAGTAGAATTTTTTTCCATGCGTCCAAGTCCTGAGACACCTCTTTCCATGAAGAGAAAGGTTGAATGCCAAGCTCTACTCTCTATCCATCCTCCCTGCCACCTCCCACCGCCCCTACCCTCACATGCACATGTGGCCTGTGGTTCCCATAGGAACAAGTAGGATCCGGTTACTTAAAATCTGGTATTTTGTTCTTCACAGATTTTTTTGGTATTAATTCTAATTTTAAAATACTGCATTAATTTTTATTTATTTTTATACTGCATTTTTGCCCCTCCCCCCACTTTTAATTTTTCACCTGAGGTTAAGTGCCTAACCCCTGTCCCAGCCCTGATATTTAGACAGACTTGTGTTAAGGGTTCAGTATAGCCTTCTAACTGGTGCCTCAGTCCGGATTTCCCCATCCCTAAAACAAGATGATAATGGCAGTGTCCTTGTCGAGTGGGTCTGAGGATTGAGTATGATGGTACATGTAAAGCATTTAGCATGCTTGATGCAGGGGCAGCACTCCATATATAGTACTAGCGTCACTACCATTAATCATAACACAAATGGTATAACAACAATACCACGTAGGCAAATGGTCATCAATAGGAACACATAACCTCAGTCCTAGAGAAATCCTATCTACCGGGAGACTCAGACATGGAAAGGAATCATCATGCAACGAACTGTTGCAATAAAGGTTTATATGTGACATGAAGAAAGTACAAAAGTGGAGAGGACTAACTGCTAGATTCTTAGAGAAGGGGTTTTAAGTTAAGCACTGAAGACTGAGTCATAGAGTTTGCTAAGTGGAGGAGAGAAGAAAGGTCATTCCAGGTTGAAACACCAGTGGGGAGAAAGGCACTAAGGTTGATAAGAGCCTGAAACATTCAGGGGGACACATTCTCTGGAGCTGGAATGGGGAGTTCTGGTGGGAAATTTGTGGGAGGTGAGGGAAGATAGGACGTGTGGATTAAACTCCTTGACTATTTTTCTAAAGAGCTTAGATTTTGTTCTAGGGACAATGGGGGATTCTATTGAAGGATTCCCAGGCTCTGTTTTGAGATGTTCATATATAAGTTTTAGAATGGCAATTGCATGAAGTATGGACAGGAGAGGAGGATGGATTGGAGCCAGGGGTGCCTGTTAGGAGGCTATTTTAATATACAGGAGTTGAAGATGAGGGCCTGAATCAAAGTATTAGCATTGGTGCTAGAAAGCAGTAAAGAGATCTGACCCACATTTAGGAGACAGAATCAATGACTGGGTGGTTGATCGAGTGTGGAGTGTTGTGGGGAGGGAGGAGGAAGGAAAAATTGAGAGTCACTACAGGTTTCATCCATAGTAACTGAATGGAGAATAAGTGAAGAGGAGTAAATATAGGTACCACGTTTCCCCGAAAATAAGACCTAACCTAGCGTGATTCTTCAGGATGACATCCTCTGAACATAAGCCCTAATGTGTCTTTTGGAGCAAAAATTAATAAAAGACCCAGTCTTATTTTTGGGGAAACACGGTATCTGAAGGAGGAGGAGGAGGAGGAGTAGGAGGAGGAGGAAGGAGTGAGATTTTGAACACATTCAACTTGAAATGCCAGAGGATATCCAAGTTGAAATGCTCCATAGACAGTTGGAAATATAAGTCTGGGACTCAGAAGAAAGGTCAGGCTGGGTTTGGGTATTGACTGGAGTCCTGGAGGAAATACATGAGCTATCTCTGGGAGAGATGCCCCGAGAAAGGAGGGGTAAGGCCCAATCAGAGGGATTCTCCTCATTGTCCCTCCTCTCGGCTCCTCAGTTTTATCTTTTGATGGTGCTTCATAATCTGTGTGCTTCCTGTGTGGGACCTTGATCCTCCAGTAAATGTCCCCAGAGTTTCCTTACCCTGGCTATTTGGTCTGCCATTTGAAGTCGTCCATCCAATTCTCGTCTGATCTGCGCTGCTTGCTCATCTGGATTGTCCAGCTGCACAGAAGCACAAACAAGGAGATTTTCAATTTGAGTCACAAAAGCCAATAAACCGACGGCTTTCCATTTTACACACCCCTTTCTGTGCCCCCATGGACACATTTCACTAAAAGTTAAGATTCTCGTAAACAGAAAAATTGAGTTTGAATGAAATCCCAAGTTACATCCTTTTAGGCAGAGTGTGAGGAGGTAGGCAGTTGCTAAGGAAGGTATTTGAATGAGGTTGTACAAGGGTCACTTCTGAACTGCTAAGCAGCAGTAATTCTAATGAAGTACTTCTAATGAGGGTCCAATGCAGCACCTCTGATTTGGTCCAATGAACAAAGTGCTTACATGGCAGACGTACAAGGAAGGAAATGGTAATGTAACTATTAATAATATATGGAGCAAACATAGTGTGTGTCTGTAGTGCCTACATGGCACATTCTCTGCTGCTCTCCCATGCCTGGACCCTGGAAGATGAATCAATCATTGCTTTCCTTCTTAATGAGCCCCGAGACCTTCTCAACCAGCACTTTAGATGGTCACTACTACTTGGTGTTGATATCTAACTGGCAAGCTATCTTTGTTTGCCACAATTATTAGAGTTATTAGGAATAAGGATTAGAATATCCAAGCATAAATAAACCTGGACAATTCCCTAATTTCTCTAGTTTCAGCTTTCCCATCAATAGACTAAAGGAGTTAGTTATATAATCTCCATCTTTTTCACATTTTCCAGCAAATCTTTGAAAGAGATTGGCAAACATTTCCATAAAGAGCCATATAATTAGTACTGTAGGCTTGGAGGGCCATAAGATAGATCTCTGTTGCAATAACTCAACTCTCCTAATGAAGTGTGAAAATGGCCATAGACAATCCATAAATGAGTGAGCACTGCTGTGTTCCAATAAAACTTTATACAGAACGACAGGTGGTGGGCCATATTTGCTGATCCCTGCTCTGTGAATTCAAGTTCTCTCTTCATTTCCAAGCAAGCCTAGTGTTATCCTTCATACTATAACTGAGTCTGTTTTGAGTCAGTAATTTATGATTTATTTTAATCACTGAAAAGGTTGATAAGTAGGGAAAAGTGGACTACAAATTGGATGGGCTTTACTCCTCTTTTTAGTACAAATTAACTCACAATGAAAAGTAGCTTAAGAAGTATGTGAGTTTTCTAAGTTCCTTTCTTTAAAAAGTCACTTTTAGTCAGAAATTTCAAAATGAAATTTTCACTTAGGAATTTGAAAAGGAAAACCCAGCTTCATGCTTAAAAAAAGAATCTCACTTTGCTACAAAGTGGAAAATAAGTTATAATATGATGTAAACAAAACCACTACATGATTTATGGTCATATTTTTGAAGCATCATGACTTGTCTTTGGTTTGTTACACAAAACTCAGAAATCCATCTGACTCTATGCTGTGTATCTTTAACACCCTGTTCAATTCAGGAGTTGCCTTATTTTCTCCTTTCCACAGTTTTGAAGAGAAGGACTATTTCCTAGATTATGAAGACTGGATTGCAACTTTTGGCCATGCATTCTAAGGTAGCATTTTCCAAAGGGTGTTCTGATGAACAACAATCTTATGTGATATTGCAGAAGAAAGGGTTTTGGGAAGGATCCAGAAGAATGGTCTGATAAGTTTGGGAAATGCTATGTTGAAATGCACAGAGTCTCTGAGAAGTTCTGCAGTAAGAGTATCAGTTAGACTTTGACCAACGTCACATATTTTTAACTTAAACTTATTATTATCATTATTATATTGTTATTATTATGATTTTGTATGATGTCCAGAGTTGGAAATCCCATTCTAAATAAATATAAAGGAAACCACCTGAAAGCAGTCACACCGCTGACCAGTGGTCCATCCATCACCACTTGCCAATAGGCGAATGTGGGAAACATGGTATCCTCAGTGTTGTTTTAAAGCTCCAACAAGTTTTAATTTGATTCCGTTGGAAGTGCAAGACTTCTTCAGATCCAGGTGCAAACCCACTGGGAACAATGTAGAAGAAACATCTGACTACTTCACTGAGAAATAGTACAATGATTTGTTTAGGGGCTAAACTTGGGAATTCTGTCAGAAGATATGACGCTCACATAGGTTAAAACTGAAAAGGGAAAACAGTGCAATAGAACCATCCCTATCACTAAGTTTTGCAGAGATGTCTGAATTCTGCTGCTGGCCTCATCGAATGCAACCAAAAATAGCAGAGAATGCCAGTGATAAAGATGATCAGGCTCGTTCTACACTAAGCTTCGTGTAGATTAATTCATTGGTTCACTCATTTACACATTCACTCATCAAAGTTTCATAGAATGTCCTGATATGTCAAGACAGTGGAATGTAGAAAGGAACAAGACAGGCCCCTGTCTCTGCCTCCATGAAGCTTAAATCTAGCAAGAACAAATATGGTTATTGAACATTTAGGGCACAAAACTGAGAGGATTAGTATTTATTGATGCCTATATCCAGCCCGGGTATCTCATGACCTATATTTTAGCTTTTTATAAAGGGTCCAAGAAACAGATATTAATGTGTATTCTCCCAGGGAAAGGACTCTGGGGTCAGGAAATGCTGCTCCCTCCTAAAAATTTGTATTACCTATTAGCTTAATAAAGATTCTGAGAAATTCTAGAGTAAATAAGCCTACTTAACTGCATTGAACATTGTCTTTTACACAATTATGTCACTGAAAACATTCCACAGAGCAGCTTGAGACATTCCACACGTCAAACAACTTAATGAGGTAGGTACCATTATTATCCCATTTAACAGATGAGGAAGCTGAGTCTCAGTCTGGTTCAGGAATATACCCCATGTCCCATGGCTAGGAAAGTACCAGCCATTTGAAATGGAGTCTGCCTTCTCAAACTGGAGCTCTTTTGACGTGTTATATTGGCTTCCTTTTTAAATGCCTTGTTTGGTTTTCTAATTGGTCTTGACAATTAATGAACTCAGTGCTCTACTCTGTTCCTTGTATGCATGGATCGATTTCACACACAGACCCTTCACTGGAGGGGGGCAGAGAAATATCTACCCTCTGTCATCTGTCATGAGTGGCTGATTTCTTCTGGGGAGGCTCTAGCAATGCCAGAGCCCTCCCTACGAAATGTGTGTCCTTATCCTAGCTCTGCTACTTAATTGCCGTGTGACTTTAGCAAGTCACTTAACCTCCCTGTACTTCATCCGAATGATCAGGATAACTACCTACGGTTGTCATGAGGATTCACTGAGACAGAGTATGTAAAGTGCTCAGCTCCATGCTTGGCAAGAAGCGAACCCTCAGGAAATGGTGGGTGCATTTGGTGTTAATAACGCAGCCCATGTTGGCTGTATTTCTGACATGGGCCACAATGGGGCGTCAAAGATTCAGAGGAGAGTGCGCCACATGGACCAGAGTCCATGCCGATGTGTGGCCTTGGTCTGACAGTCTGTGCACCAGACAGGAAGGTGATCAGGGGTTTCCATTTCTTGACAAATTTCCCTGGCTTCTCGGTGTCTCCCACTTTCTCCAGGGTCAAGTCCCTTTGCTCTGTTAGACTTTAATTAGTAGGAATGAGCGGAAGGCGGGCACTGCTGCCTGATAGCTAATGATGTAAAGGGAGGAGGAAAATGGAAATGCATCCGAAGCTCCTAAAATAGCCTGGCATGATAGAGAAGGCCATCCTCAGTCAGGGCGCTTGACAGCCCCACTGTAGGAAATCCAAAAATACAAAGAGAAATCAAGTAATTACCTTTTCAAGTGCTGGAAAGAAAAAGCCAGAGAATGGGCTTCCATGGAAACGAGATTCTGTTTACTGCACTGGTCTTTTCCACGGAGTCAAGGAAAGATCAGCTGGTGAACAGACCAAGGACAGAACTTTCCTACTGACAGCTCGTTAGGGTTAAAATATGGACGTGTGCATTAAGGATCTGTACCTAATTACCATGTTTCCCCGAAACTAAAACCTAGCCAGACAATCAGCACTAATGCATCTTTTGGTGCAAAAATTAATATAAGTCCTGGTCTTATTTTAGTATACTATAAGACCGGGTCTTTAATATAATAAATATAATATAATATAATATAATATAATATAATATAATATAATATAATATAATATAATACAATACCATACCGGGTCTTATATTAATGTTTGCTCCAAAAGACGCATTACAGCTGATTGTCTGGCTAAGGTCTTATTTTTGGGGAAACAAATAATCTTCCTACTAGCAGAGGTAAAGCAGAAGCAGTGTGATTGTTTTGACTTCCAGCCCTGCAAAGGGAACTCTCCCTCGCTTTTCTTTTAAAGTGATGGGGCACTGAGCTCACACTGCCTATGTGCAGACAGGCATTGCCTAAGCCATCAGTTCAAGCCCATCCGAGGCTTGTGACTCTCTCCAGCTCATAGCTGTGTTCCTTCAGTCAATGCAGAGAAAAAAAACCCAGACCAACAGTGCTGGCTGTGGGGCTAATATGCAGCCGCAGAAATACTGTGTGACAGAGGACACAGGTCTGGGAAGGTGCAGAGGGCAGTTTGTGCCCTTACTTCACTCCCTAGTTGCATGACCTTGCCAAGTCTCTTCACCTCTCTGAGCCTCAGTTTCCTCAGTTACAAAGTAGGGATGATTTTTATCTTGCATGGCTATTAAGAGAACCACATGAGACAATGTGTGGTGTGTTTCAAGGGACACCAGGCCGACGTGGGTCCACATCTTGGCTTTGCAGTTTCCGTACTCAAAGGGATCACACAAGTCCCTGGACCTTCCTAAGCCTCAGTTTCCTCATCGGTAAAACTGGGATAAGAGATCTACCTCAGTATGTTGTTAGAAAGAGTGAGATGACATGTGTGGGGAGCACCTAGCATGGTGCTGGCACACAGTAGGTCCTCTAGTTTAGCAAATAGTTTCTAGAATTATCCCTATTTTATGGTAAACACTCATCAGATGTTAACTTCCCTCCCTGCTCTTTGTGATTTATGAAAGAAATAGGACACAGGGACTAGGGAGCCCTGCAGCAGCTGTGAGGTGCCTGTACTCTGGTCCGCGATTTGCCTTTAACGGGAGGATCACGGCCAAAGTCATGACCTATCTGCCGCACTCCCTTCATCTGAGAAATGACAAACCCTAAGCGACTATGTTCCAAGCCTAGATGAGCGCTTCTCAAAGTTATTTTCTGGGGAGCATTCGTCCTGCAGATCCTCGATGAGAAAGGGTTCTGTGGCCAGATCAAGTTGGCTTGCTCTCACACCTGCCTGGAGAGCCACAGGACCATTTTTGAGAAAGCCAAGGCAGCCTTGTGTGGCCTCACGTTGCTCAAACTTATCTGACAATGTGTGTACATTTAAACACCCCAACAACACACTTCTCCTGTGTACTTCACTTTCTCGTGTCCATGGACAGAAATTTTTTTTTTGGGGGGGAGGAGGGAAGAAGCAAGTCCACTACGCAAATGGGTCCATATCTCAGTAAAAATATGTATCTCACACCCAGATGCACATGCCCTGTTTGATCTCTGGGGTGATGGAGAAGTCATCACAGGGCCCAGACGTGGAGCCCCCTCCTTGACCTCAAAGCCCTGGAGGACTGACCTTGACAGTCGGGCAGGGGAACATCCTTGGGCCCCGGCTTTCCCTAGTGATGCCCGGATTCTGCAATGCTCACACGTTACGATACTATGGAGGTGAGGCCAACTCTGGACTCATCCAAAATCGTCAGTATTACAGCCAGAATCAGCCCTCGGTCAAGGAAAGAGAAGGTGTGATTCAAAAATGCAGAAAATGTAAACAGAAACAGGCAGATTACTTTATGTGTTATTTGAATAATTGGTCTACTTTCTGGAAAAATCTGTGGTCCTCAGCCTCAGAGCAAATAGACCCACTTCAGCCTCAGGACTAAAATAAAAATGATTCAGAACTGTGTCAGGAAGGAGCTTTAGAGATGAGGCAGTAACCTCAGGCTGGGGTGTAGGCCCTGCTGGGCTCTGTGACCCAGTCCCCCCTCAGGGTGCTCCCCTGGGTGCCTCATGGGGACCTCCCTCCTGCTGCCAGACCTTTGCACGTGCTTTTCCTCACACCTGGAGCGTGCCCTCTCTCTCTCTGTCTCTGTCTCTGTCTCTGTCTCTCTCTCTCTCTCTCTCTCTCTCTCTCTCTCTCTCGTCCCCCTTACTGGTAACTGCTTCTTGTCCTTCACCTTCAGCTTTGCAGGGAGGTGCTTTGCAGCTTTCCTCGGACTCCCCTAGACGTGGTGAGTTCCTCCTGTCACAGGCTCTCCAGGCACTATGCACCTCTCCTTTGTTAGGATTTGTCACAACTGTAATTTCACATGTACTCAGGTGATCATTTGGCGTTCACTTTCTAGCTAGCTGTCAGCTCCACCAGGGCAGCGAGGGTGTGCCTTTGCTCACCTCTGCATCCCTGGAACCCAGCCTGGTGCCAAATACGTAGCAGGCTCTGATGATTGCCTGAGTGGCTAAAGAACAGAGTTAATTAACTGTGACCGAGAGAGGGAAGGTGACCTGCCCACAGTCACACAGTAATCAGTGAGAGAGCTGGGACCAGATTCCCAAGCTGCTAACTTCCAGTTGGCTCTCTTGCAGCTTAGTGCTATGACCTGGAAGTGCTGTTCTCTGCAGAAATAGGGAAACATTGAACCTTGCTGGACGATAAGCAGCCACATTCCTCATAAAAACCTTAATTCTAGGCTTTAGGGGACTGAGGCAGGTGTATCTTAAAGAGCTGCAGTGCAAGCCTCCTGCTGACCTGGGTTTAGCTCCATCTGTTCCCCTGTTTCCTTTCCGTTTCCCAGCCTGGCCCCTTGGTTCCTGGGGATTCATGTCTGAGATGAAGGCTGCAAGAGCTACTGTGGAGGAGGCAGTAAAGCACTCCTCAGCTGGCTGAGCCCTTCTTTTATCTCCACAGCTCCATGTTTTTTATCTTCCTTCAGAGACAAGCTGCTCCAGTGAGTGCTGCCTTCTTGGTGCACTGCAGTCTGGAAAGTTACAGCCAGAGCAATGTCACTTCTCAACCAGGGGACATGGCTGCCCAAGCTCCTGTCTCAAGAAAGCACTGAGGCCAGTCTGAGGCCTTCAGTGCCTGGCTGCCACGTCCACATGCCTTCCTCCCTTCTCTTACAGCCTGTCTCCCACGCGTCCACCTTTCACGTGCAGGCTGTAGAACGTGGTTGGCAGGTGCCAGTTCCTGTTCTCTGCCATCCAGGTTCAAATACTTGCCTTTCCCCTTGGAAGCTGAGTGGCATTGAGTAAGTTACTAGACCTTCCTGAGTCTTAGCTTTTCTTTTTTTAACTCTCTTAACTCTAAAATGGGAATAATAAGGATAATACCTACCTTGTAGGATTGATAAGAGGTTACATGCAGTGGCGTGTGTATGACACTTAGCAGGGGCCCTGGCATGCTGTCAGTTTCAGGAAAGCTTAGCAGTTATTAGCAGTTGGCAGCCTGCAGCCTGCATACTTCTCCCTTACGCAAATTCAAACAGGTTTGTCCAACTTTCAGGTAAGAAACCAGCTTCAAAACATTAAGTAGTTCTAGAGATAGTTGGCCCTGCACTGGGGGCATAATCCTTAGGACAAAGAGCGGGGGTTTTAAAATCAGAAAACCTTGAACTCAAAACCTACCTCTTTTACATCCTCACTGTGTGACCAGGGCCAGGGGCTCAACCACTCTGAGAATTTGTGCCTGTAGCTCTAAAATAATACCCTCAGAGGGCTATTGTAATGATGATAATAAAAGACCTTTGTACCCTGTAGGGGCTTACCACCTTGTGGGTTTATTATTACTTTTATTATTACTGGGGGCAATCTGCTTACATCTGCAGCCTTGGCTCCCCTTTGAGACTTTACCAAAGCTCTGTTCCAGGGTTATTTGTAGTGAAAGTGTGGAGTTTGGTGTCCCATTCACACTCAATTACCTTTATAAGAATCCCCCAAGGAGATACCACCTCAACTGTGGAAGAGTTGAAATGAGATCATTTGTCTTTTTCTACCATGCCTTAACTCCTTGCCAGGAGAAGACCTTGTGTAGGTCGAAGTTTCCGTTCTAAACTAGGTGCTTCTCTTTGGCTGCAAAATGCTCCCAGAGTGTGCCAGCCAATGAGAACGTCCTCTGCATTTGAGTCACCGGATTTATGTCTTTGCTGGCTTCTGACTATGCAGTAAATATAACACAACAGCTCCCAAATGCAGTAATTCTCTGAGCAAGGAGCAAATACATGAAAAATACCCCAAACAGAAAACCAATCCATTCCTTTATGATCCTCTGTACTCAGCCAATCTTTCCCCATTCCACCGCAGTCCTGGAGTGACCTCTTCTCTCCTTTCCGCCCTTTCAAATCTGACATATCATTAAGGGTCTGGGTTGAGACCCACCTCCTTTAGGAAAGCCCTCCTTGATGACTTTAGCCACTGGACTGGTGCCGCGAGCCAGTCCAGCGTCTAACCCTTCCATAGTCACGTGTCTTCGATTTCCCTTCCCTGCCAGAATAGCTGTAGGGCATAGTGGTCAGGGACCCAGGAACTGGAAACAGATCTGAGCTCAAACCTTTGCTCTGCCATCTTCCAGATCTGGGACCCTGGACCACATACTGAACTCCGTACGTCTGCAGCCTCCTCTGCAAAGTGGGAGTCTTAACAGTAACAAAGAGCAGGGGCTTGTTACAAGAATGAAAGAAGGCACTACTCATAAAGCACTTAGCACGGTGCCTCGAATACGATGCAGGTCCACAGAGTCAAGGCTATCGTCTGGTACTGCTGAGGCCAGAGGACATGGTTTCTACCCAGCATGCAGGACACAGCTGTGTTTTAGAGGCAACTTCATGATCTTTGCAGCTGGGGCTGGGAGATGGTCCAATTCACCTGCACTATTCTGAGGACACAGGCAACTGAACGCAATCAAAGAAGGGAGTGGGCATTGTCTTTTTGGGTGGGAGTGTGGCAACAGAAGCCCAGGCTATGGAATAAGCAGGTGGTCTTATAAACAGAGGATGCTGGAGACTAGGTTGATTTCTTCTTTCTTAACTGTGTAGTCGCCCCCTAAATATCTATTGCATCCATCTACCCACTTCCCTAGGAAGGCTTCCATTGTCTCCATCCTGAACCACTGACATGTTTATCTGCATCCTCTCTGATGTAATAGTACTCCACCGTAGCTGCACATTAGAACCATGTGGGGGAGATGAAAGGCAATCCTGATATCCAGGCTGCACCCAGCCCAACTAAATCAGACGTTTAGGTGGGGACCCGGGCATCAGTATTGTTTGAACTGTCCAGTTGATTCCAATGTGTACCAGAGAATGAGAACCTCTACCAAAAGCTGGTGGTTCTCAAACATGGTGCACACAGGAATCCCCAGAGAACTTTTCATAAAGCACAGAGTCGTGGGCCTCAGCCCTGAGAGTTTTGATTCAGTAGGTCTGGGATGAGGCCCAAGAACTGGCCCTTCTAACAAGCTCCTGAGTGACTCTGCTGCTGGAAACCACACTCTGAGAGCAAGGGTCGCAGTCAGTGCTTAGCATTGCACCCTGCTCTTCTTTTTAGAATGTGCATTTGCTCATGTCACTCTCCTGCTTAAGGCCCTTCGATAATGTTCCATTTTCCTTGGCAATAGGCATCCCGGATCCTGAAGATCCTTATCACCGTGCAGGGAGTAGTTGCCATCTGGCTCTTGCACAGCCTTCCAGCCTTAGCCGCAGCTACTCTGTCTTGCCCTCCAGGCTCAGGCCATTCTGTGCCGCTTCTAGGTTCTCAAATGTGACATATTTTTTCATGGCCTCAGGCTCAGGCACACACTCTGCCCTCCTCTCCCATCCTTGTCCGGCAGACACTTACTCATTAACCCAACTTCCACCCTCAATATTGCTTCCTAAGGCACCTTCTTGGCCCCAGCCAAGGTCACATTCTCTGGGTCCCCATAACATCCTGACCCTCTTTTATCACTCCGTCACATTTGCATTATTTGCTCCAGGACATTTCTCTGTAAGACTATAAATGCCTGCAGGACAGGGAACTTATTTGCTTTATTCATTGTAAAATCTCCAGTGACTGATGCATGGTAGGTGAGCAAGAATAGGTGCAGAATTCATTTGAGATGGAGATAATAATATCTGCTTGGCAGGGTTGTTTTTATGAGTTAATGAGGTAAGTTTCACAGTAAGTAAACACTTACTGTGGTATCTGAAATTTAGCAAGTATCCAAATCATGACCTAAATAGAAATCTGAATGCAAATGGTTCAAACTTAGTAAATCCTCATGGAAAGTATAAGAAAAATTGAGTATAAGTGCAGAAGAAACAGAGAGTAACTGAATGCCATGGTGTGAATAAAAGAGGTGTGAACCAATAAAACTCTGGGAACCTCAATTTCCTCATCTGGAGACTGGGGGTATTAATATTCAACTCACTATTTAAAAAATAGTCATTAAACACTTGCTTTGCACCAGGCATGGTACTAGGAGCTGTGAGAGTAGGATAGACACAGAACACACGTATGGCCCACAGGAGAGCTAACATATATTGAATACTGAGTATTTACTAAGGCCAGGCATTGTACCAAGTGTTTCATTCATTGTCTGTTTTAATCCTTGAAGTAGGTTTTACTATTATGATCAATACTGCTTTACAGATGAGGAAACTGAAGCTCAGAGGGATTAAAGTAACATCTCAAAGAAGTGGCAGAGCTGGGATACGAATTCAGTTCTGCCTGAATGCAGAGTGCATGCTCTCCACCATCAAACTGTCACGTCATGCAGTCGGATAACTTTCAGGGTTCTTTCAAAACCAGAAAAGAAGGGTGATTTTTCAAAATTAGGAAAGCATTGAACAAATGTAAAGTATTACTTTTATTGTCATTAGTTTTGATTTAATTATTACTAATTTCTGAAATTCTGTTCAGGCAGCCAATTTTGACATGAATATTATAGGAAACAAAAATGCCGTTTTGCGCTGTTGAATAATTTTGATGTCTCAGCAGCATCGAGTCATGGTGAAAAGCAATTTGTGACTGGCAAAAATAAATGTGCTCAATGGGAAATCCAGAAAACATCCAATGATATCTAATATACCTCTGTACACTAATAAAATCAAATTCTTTTGCTGAAAACGACAGCTCTTTTTTAAGAGGAAGCGAACTTCATTTTCAAATATTGATAGAACTATATCACAAGGTCAAAATGAAACCAAGTTTTCCAGCCTCCACAATTAGTGAATGTATATGTGTGTGCATGTGTGTGTGTGTAACACAGAGTTCAAGCAGTAGAAAACATGCAGAGCTCCAAATTATAGAGCTGCCCATGTGAATTAAAACTGAGGCAAAGGAGTATAATTTCCTTTGTGAACTGTCACATGTACCTCTGTTTCCTTTGAGCGTTATGTCACAAGTATAAGACATGCTTAATTTCTAGTCCCAGGCTGATCATTACACAAGTATCTGGTAGAAATGGGGTCCATTCATAAGTCTACCACATGTATCATTATCTCATTTTTCCTGCCCTGAAGAGTGTGTCTATATTGGTGATCCCATTGTTCAAAGCCAAAAATATTTATAAAGGGTGTGTTTCTCCTTGATTAAGATCTGTCAAAGCAACAGTTAATTCCTGGTGTCAGTCCATAACCAAGTAGACATATTTTTTATTCGTTATTTTAAAATTTCCTGTGGGCAAGAGGAAGAAGTAGTATTAAAAAGAGTGAGGTCCCAAATTTTCCAACAGATGGGGGAAAGAAATGACAAAAACACACCCATATTACATTGTTAGCATCTATTAAATGCTTCCTGCTTGCATTGCGCTTATCATGTGCTACAGATTAGCAAAGGCATCAGGATATCATGTATTCGAACACACAGAACTGTTCTGAATGTATTTGTGGGGATATACTCAGGCCTGCTTTTGCCATATTCAGCAAGTTAGGAGTAGTTGGGTGGGATTCAGAAGTAGAAGATTTTGTATTTTCAATGAAATTAGGTTCAATAATCCAATGTCAATCATAAGAAAGGATAACCTTGCTTGCTTATGATTGACATGGGATTATTGACCCCAATTTCATTAAAAATACAAGTAAATATTGAAAAATTAAATTCAAAAAGGGGGACAAATTCATCATGATAGGCTAATTTATTCCATGGTAACAAATGAAATCTGAAATCTCAGTGTCTTAAGACAACAATGGGGTATTTCTTGCTTACCCTACATGTTCAATGTGGATTATGGGGGACTCTGTTCCACATTGTCACTCTGGGACTCAGGAAGGTGGAAGGACCACCATTTTGTGACTCTGCCATCTCAACATGTGGCTTTCAGGTTCACTCTGACAGTAGAACTTACAGCACAGAGTACTCATAGCCTATTTGCTGGAACCAGTCATATAGCCCTAACCTAACTGTGAAGGAAGCTAGAAAATGTAAGAAAACACATAAAATGTTTTATGAGCATTACTATCTCTGCCACAGAAAACTACTATAATTCTGGTTAGAGTGCTTATATATAAAGTCTTTCTTGAATATCTGAAAATTGCTCTATTCTCTATTTTACCTGACTCTTGTAAACAATTCTACATCAATTCAAATTTACACAAGTGAAAATGAAAATAATATTGACTGAAATACACAATTCTGGCTCTAAAGAGGTTCAAATTAAGATGGCCCTAGGATCTCCTCGCAATCCAATTTAATTCTAATGTACTTACAATTGCCCAGAATAAGAAACACTTTAAGGGGTAGGCCACCATCAAGACAGATGATTTCTCCTCTCTTTAAATTTTATTTGCAATTTAGATGCAAGACTAATCCTCTGTGAAACTGTTTTAAAGATTAGATAGTTCATTTGCGGATGTTGCCCTTTCATATTTGCAAAAGCACCCAAGTTGATTTTTTTGGCAAAGGGGATGATTTTTAGGGCCTTCAAAACAAAAACTTTGTAGGGATTGTAGCAAATATCCCCCCTCATAAATTACTGTAAAATCTCAAAGGGAACAAAAATTTAGCTAGAGATTTCAATTAACCTCCTTTAAAAAAAGAACCTCCTTTAAAAAAAGATTTTCACAAAAGAAGTAAATTCACAATGGGGATTGTGTTTTTAAAAATTAATACCAACTGTATGCATCATCTTAATAACCAGACCTTTTTACACTAGCATTCCTGGACACAGATTTGATTTGCAAAATGATTCCTTTCAGCAAGATGATGTTTGTTGTATCTAAGGCAGGGGAGTAAGTAGAAAAATGCATTTTTGAGGAGTGGTTTTAACAGGAAGTAAAATTGAAATGATTTTCAGGTTAATGATGTGGCTAGTTCCTGACACAAAATAGGTGTTAAATATATATTTATTGAACAATTGCCTATAAAAATTTTATCCTTCATGTTAACAGAGAACCATTGGTGTTCTAAGCTGATCTATGTGTTTTTTTAAAATTTTAAAAATTTCCTCCGTTTTTATCATTCAAACTATATAGTCATCATTATCAACTCTACTGATTAAAAGATTATTAGATCAGCTACCTGTTAATTTTATTTGATAAAAATAAGGAAGTGATCTAAAAGTATAGGGATTAGCGAAAATGAGATACTTAAATAGATACCAAAATCCTTCAGAAAGTTGAAATGACTGTGCAGAGATATTATTATTGTTAATGGTGTTTTGCCTTTTTAATTCCTGTAGGCATTTTACAGACATTTTAGCAAAACACACATTTCTGAAATTTCTTATTGTGAAATTTTGCTGTAGAGATATCAAATCAGAATTCCATAAGACCCCTGCTGACTTCAGACAGTGCTTAATGGATTCTGTCTCTACCGTCTGACATGTGCAGTTGAGATGGAAAATGGCTGATTAAAAAATTTAGAGTCAACATATGCGTCCAGCCTGCACAAAACACGATAACGCCCTGGGTGACAGCCTATGGCTTTGATGTAGGACAATTGGAAGGGATCCGAGGCTCCCGATAGGAAGTCAGTCTGCTGCACCCAATAAGGAAAAAAAAAATCAGAAAAATTCATAAGCTTTCCTATCATTAATAATTAATCTGTAAGTCAATAAGCACTAGCGAGTTACACTAGCCAAGGATTGGAGTTATACCTCCCTCTGCAAACCCCTCTGAAACAATTAATGTCATGGGAATCTTCCATTTTTTATCAGAAAAGCAGGAGACAATTTTCAACATAAACTGTGATATTACCCATCTTATATCACAACATAAACTGTGATATTACCCAATTTATAAGATGGAAGCATCAGGTCTTTCCTTAACCACAGTCTTTTGAGGTTTAAATTCGAAAGAGACTCAGATTGAGATTTTTCTGACAAAATTCTATAATCTGTATAGACCAGTGGTTCTTAACCAGATGAAGAGGAGCATGTGATTTTGCCCCCCCCCCAGGGGACATTTGGTAAAGTCTGGAGACATGTTTGGTGTCACAATTGAAGGAGAGAGTGTGATTGTCATCTAGTGGGTAAGAGGCCAGGGACCCTGCCACACCTCTTACAACGCACAGGACAGCCTCCCATAACAAGGCGTTATCCAGCCCAAATGTCAGCAGTGCGGAGGTTGAGAAACTGCTGCAGACGCTGGCCTTGGGCAAGCAAAATGTTTGTCCCCACAACATTTGTTTATGCGGGGCAAGGAGAACGCTCCTAAACTGACATGGAGACTACACTTCATCCTGTAATCCTCTAGCTGTTAAACTCTTCCCAATGTTAGCAGCTGGGCTGAGATCTGAAATAATTTGAGGAAAGAAAGAGAGAAAAATGGGAATTTGAGCAGTTTATACTGTGGTTAAGAAATCTGTTCAAGAATGTCCTGGTTTTGCAAAAATGATCCTGGCAGGTATTTACGGAGCCCTGCTTTAGATGTTATTTCGCTGAGGTGTATGAGTCACAGGGTTCAAATGGAACCTGGCTAGGAACATTCTGTGTGTGTCAGGCCCACTCTGTTCTATGCGTGTTCCTGCAGCATGCTGCTTTTCCAGAACAAAGCTGCGGCACATTCTTCTCTAACATCCTGTGAGCTGTGTACTGACTGTAACATACTCACAAACCAGGACCCCAACATGTTGCTCAGAGGGAAAGGGTGACACAAACATACAACCACCTCACCTTGATTTAAAAGCCTAAGAAACATCCCACAACTGAATCAGAACCAAGGAGGCAGACAACATGGGGTCGGATGGAAGCAGAGGGAAGGAGTAGGATGTCTGGGCAGGTAGTCCTTCCGTCATTTTATCTAATTAATGTTAGGATTAAAGTAGAAAACCCTCCTCCTTTTCCAATCAGCCAAAAGATTTTGCCCTCCTTGCTCACGAAATTCCATTTTCAGTTATCTTTTTACGTTTTCCAAAGTCACTGTTTCGTAAGGAAGAAAAACAATGCTTGATTCTAGCATCTGTGTTTCTGAGGATTCTTTCACTGGAATGAGAAACCACACTAACCTTGCAGAGAAAAAAGATCTTGAAGTGAATTTGTTTTACCAAAGAACATCTTAAATCAGTTTCTCTTCCCTGATAAGGTTCACAGTGAGTGAAAAGGTGAGATTCCTGGGGCCAAGGTTTGCATCTCTCTTCCCGTGAAAGTCTTTTTTTTAAAAGCATAAATATATGCATATTTTCACATCTAATTTCTACATGAACAAAGGAGAAACATGTTGACCCCAGGGAACATCTGCAATGGGGTGTTGAGTGGGATTCTTCCTGTTAAGGAATTGGAGACACAAACTTTAGGGGGACACCCATATGTCCCAGGGCTCATTAAGACCTGTCCAGCCTTACCTACTACCCCCAATCTTCAACCCCATGACCCTCCCCACCAGCCTTGTCCCCAGGTCTATAGAAGCAGAAGACTGGGAAAGGGGAGGAGAGGGACTTATTAGAAAGAAAGAAAACCAGCAGGGTTCCCAGGGCATTGGCCTAGGGGGATTGCTGTGGCTTTTCTTTATGCTTCTTGTGGGGCTACCTGCTGCTTCTCTTCAAAACAAAACAAAAAAACAAAACAAAACAAAACAAAAAAACCCAAACAAACAAAAAAACAAACAACAACAACAAAATGCTTGTAGAGATTGGGATGCCTGCAAGAAGGTGGGCATCTCATTTTTCCTCTTGGATGTCTGCTTTGCAGCCCTTAGGCTATATCCAGTTCAGCAGGTCTACAACACAAAGGGAACTAGAGGAAGATAAAGTGATGGCGGAGTGCACCTGTGGACTATTTTTACTACAACCATTTGGTGTGGCAAAGATGCATGAGTTTTTCATGGGTTAAGCGCATACTGAAGAAGATAGCTGAGCTAGAGCCATCTTGCAAGAACCTCGACCTCCAGGGTGGGTGTGGTCCAGGGAAACCCAGCAACAGAAGGTGCTCCACAGAGTTCCAGGGGAGGGAGCCGATGCGTGGTCAGGAGACAGAAAGCTGAAGGTCTCCCTCACGAGGATGTATCACTGCAGAACTTGCATCTCGCAGGCTGCAGAGCCACACCAGACATGCTGTTGCCCTGTCTAAAAAGTTCCTACAGCAATCTACCCTAAGTCAACCCCTGCCATCTTTCCTCCCTAGGGCAGGCTTTCCACCACATCCTGTCTTTCAGACTCCTTTCTCAAAGGCTCTCATAAAACCATGCCCTTGACATCACAGAACCCAGTTAGTTTGCAACTGTGCATGCGTTAGTGTGATTGCTGGTTGACGCCCGTGTCTCCATTAGAGTGTAAGCTCCCTGGTTTTTGCTCAACATGATAACCTTAGAGACTGGCACAGAACCTGGCCATTAGGGGTTTAATAAATTCTTGTAGGAGGAAAGGAAGAAATGAACCTTCTGTGTGTAGCCCTCCTGACGGCCCTTTCTCTCAGCATTTACCACCTTAGAACTTGGTGTTATTGTCATTTGTGCACATGTCTAATGCTCCTGTAAGACTAGAAACTTCTGAGGGCAGGAACTATATCTGGGTTCTCCCCTTATTTCTGATGGAACCTTGAAGAAAGAATAAACGGCGGGCAAGATTTTTGTTGTTTGATAAAGCCACTGCTCTGATCTGAGCAAAAACCCACACTGGATTCTTCTCAGTCAACATTTACCCTCGGAGTCCCTGTTACAAAATCTTGTTTGGAATAATTCTGGTTCTTCAGTCACCACTCAATGACTTCAGTATGTCTACATGATCTTCCAAATTCCTCCACTTAATTCTAAATTCTGTTCCAGCCTGACTTATGTAATAGGTAAGGAGACACAAGAGGTGCTGGATGTGGGTGGCGGGAGAGGGAAGAATGACACTTTAGACCTTTTGTTCTCCAGAGTACCGAGTTGGGGGAAAATCATATTGAAGGAGACAAACCATGTTTGCACCTGTAGAGGAACTAAAAAGTATTTATTTCAGGGCTGCCTTATTAACTAAGGAATTTAAATATAGCAAGAAAATATTCAGAAGTCACGGTAGTGAACTATTTCCAGCAGCCCACAGGATGAAGGCAATTCTGAAAGGTGGAGGCTTCCTTCTTTAATAATTGAAATCCTATTTCACAGTCCACAGATTTTGTGGCTGCGCCTTGATATCACAATAAAAGAATTTCTGGAATCAAGGAAAGAACGCAGCTTTTTGTTTGTTTTTATTTTTGACATTAAAGATAAATACAGGAGCTAGTCTTATCACTGTTTATTCTGCTTTAGCATAGGGAACCTCTCTAGGAAGCCTGGGAATCACTAAATGACCAGAAATGGACCTGCTTGGTCTCAGTTATGAGACACTAAATCCTAAAAGAGCCTAATTGGGAATCCTTCCTAGGAAGCCCCAAGTACCAGAGGTGCTGCTAGCTCTTCATGACTGCCTTGTTACTCTTCTGCAAGCACTATTTTCCACTGTCAATGTTAGGGCTTCAAAACACATCTTTCAGAACTGTTCACGTCCAGGAAGTCACAGCATTTTCAAACTAGTTCATTTTAAGACCTGTGCTTTGCTATTCACCAGAGTTGTAAGCTGAGAGGTCAGGACACTAGTTTAACATTTTAAAATTCTTATTTAAGACCTCTATATCTCTCGTGGAAAAAAAGTTTCTAAAAGTGATTGTAACAAAAGCAGTTCATTCTTTCCCTCTTTCCACGCGTATTCATTAAACACAGATTGTGCCAGGCAATGTGCTAGGTGCTAGGCATACAATGATGAACATAAATCAACTGGCCTTCCCTATGAAATTTATAATCTAGTGAGAGGCGCAAAGGTTAATCAAATAAGCATGCACATTAATGTAAACTTACAAATAGATAATTGCTCCAAAGAATGAGAACATGATTCTGCAAAGAAGTCTTGGCCTAGAGGCCCTTGAATTGAGAACTAAAGATAAGCAAAGGTTAAGTAAGTGAACTAGGCAAAGGGTGGGGAAGCACATTTCAGACAGGACTAGTATGTGAAAAGGGCCTGAGGCAGCAGGGAATGTGGGAACAGGTCAGTGTGGCTAGAGTACAAGGCAACAGGGAGAGTTACATGAGATAAGGCCCCCATGAGGCTGGGGAAGACCGACAGCGGTCAATCCATGCATAGGGTTGTGAAAAGACTGTGCATGGGTTCTTGTTGGTTATGGAGACATTATTCATCTTTATCCTAGAAGCAGTAGGAAACCACTGGAAGATTTAATTAGAACCTTACATTAGTATTTAATATAGCATGTATGGAAAATAGATTGGAAAAATTAAGGGTGAATCCTGCTGATAGTGGCCAGTCAACTATATAAACCAAGTACCTACATTGGGCCAGGTGATTTATAGTGTACATACACTCATTTGATTGTGCCTACAATCCCTTAAAGGTCTTTTTAATATTTAAATAAACTTATTTTAGAATACTTTCAGATGTACAGAACAGTTGCAAAGATAGTACAGAATGTTCCCATATACCCCACACCCAGGTCCCCCTATGCTAAACATCTTACTTTACCATGGTCCATTTCTCAAAACTCATTATCCTATATCAATACATTATTATTAACTAAACTCCATACTTTTCGTGGATTTCCTTAGTTTCTCCCTAATGTCATTTCCATGCTTCCAGGACCCCATAAAAGATACCACGTTACATTTTGCCATTATGCCTCAGACTCCTTTGGGCTGTTTCTCAGACTGCCCTTTTTTTGGATGACCTTGACAGTTTTGAGAAGTACTGGTATGTTTCAGAATGTCCTAGATGTGGGACATTCAAGTTTTTCTCATGGATAGACTGGGTTTATGGGTTTTGAGGATGGAGACCACAGAAATGAAGAGCCATTCTCAGCATACCATATTGAGGGTCCATGCAGCCAGTGTAACTTTTCATTGAGATCAACCTTGATCACGTGGCTAAGGTAATGTTTTCCAGGTTTCTTTACTGTAAAGTTACTTCCTCCCCCCACCCACTTCATATTGCTCTCTTTCAAAACAAGTCACTTAGGACAACCCAACTTATTGGGCAAGCTATGCTCCATCTCCTTGAGTAGTATAATATCGAAATAAATTATTTGGCATTCTTCCGTGTGGGAGATTTGTCTCCCATTTATCTCTGATCTTCTATTTATTTACCAAGTCATTTGTTTATTACAGTATGGACTTAAGGATATTTATTTTATACTTTACATTATAATAACCCAATGCGTTATTTAATTCGTCACTTTAATTGTCATAGATTTGGCTATTGGGAATACTTTGTTAGCTCCTGTGTCCCTTTCACATATGCTCATTATTGTGAGTTTTCTTTTCAAGCACTTCCTTACTTTTTGGTACTCCATGGTGTTCCAGGTTCATCTCGTATATTGCCTACACCAGCCCTAGAATTAGCCATTTCTCCAAGGAGCCCTGGTGCCTTCTACGGGAGAACACGGTATTAGAAACCAAGATATGGTATGTGCTCATTGCTGCTGGGGAAAGAGGGACTTTTATCCTCAATTCAGATGAGAACACTGATGATTAGAGAAGTTAAGCGACTTGCCCAAGTAAAAGATACAAGTATAGCCAAGATTAAACCAAACATCCTTTCCTCCATTCTCATTTGTAAAAAAAAAAAAAAAAAGAAAATACTTTCAATTTCACTCCATCCCCACAGTTACCCTAGTTGGCCCATGAACTTTGGGGGAAGCGGATCCTATCCTCAGTGCCAGGTCGGGGTCCTCCCTGGCTTCAGCCATTCAGCAGACCCCATGCACCTGGCCACAGTGACTGGATCAGGAACGACATGACACTTCGGTATAAAATATGTGCACCGATAAGACACAAGATGATATTTCTAGATGGTTTCTGGATAAGAGACTTTCTCACTCTTCTGAGAGAGATGCGGGGGGAACATTCTCTCCTTCTGTTGGATGTGAATGAAACTGTGAGAAGAATCTATTGCAGAATAAGACTGTGCAGTGTATCGTGTCCTGAACTGAGTAGTTTACAATGAAAGTTAAGGTATAAAATCATACAGAGTTGAAAATTCTGCTACCAATTAAAGATGATAAGTGATCCACCCATTCATGTACTTATAATTTATAATATGCCTATTTTGCTTTCAGAAAAGAATTAGGTAATTTCACTAAAAAAGTTAGGCTAAGGAAACTTACTGAAATTAAACAAAAACAAGACCCTGAATTCCTAATCACCAAAGGCAAAATGAAGAACAAAACAGATTACTTTGTTTTCATAATCACACTGCAAAACTGTTAGTTTTGAACTCTGAGCAGAACCTGTCACTGGACTATTTGCAAATGGGACACTCAACTCTGTAATAGCTGGTGTCAGTGAGGGTAGTGCAGGAATAATGCAGGAACAAACAATGCAGGAATAATCCTCGTAAGGCCATTTCTTCTATCTATTCTCAATAAAAGCTGAGGGTAGAAAGGGAAGTTCTGTGAAGACTTCCTAAGAGACCAAGGGTGAACTGCCGAAGTGTGTAAACTTCTAGTGAACTAACTTGCTAGAGGAGGACATTCCAAAGAATCCAAAGGAATAAAATAGTTAACACACCCTTTGGTTTCTCCCATCAAATATCAGTTGTCTTGGTTTCATTTTTAACTGGAGATCCATAGCAGATAACATGGAGATTAAAATTGGTTTTGAGTTGAGTATAGCATAGTTAAGAATTCTGATTGTGGAGTCAAAGAGATTTGGGTTGGAATTTGCATTATTATCATTATGCAAGTTCTATTTACAGCTGAAGTATTAGTGAACTAGGATAACTTTTCCTTCCGTGCACAACTTTCTGTGTTCTTTGGAGTTGATAATTGTTTCTATGTACTTACTACTTATTCTATCCCAGATCCTTCACTGATCCAAACTTTCCTTTGGAGATGTGCAATGTTCAGATTCATTAGTGATTCCATCAGTTTCATCTTCCTAAGGAAACCTTTCTCTGAGTTTTCTGAACTGCTCCAATCAGGACTGGTCGTCTCTACAACTGATACATAGATTTCATCCTGGAATTCTTCCTACACAATCATCCGAGTAGAAGGGATTCCCTTTATGTCTCTCTCATTCTATGTTAACTCTCCTTTCCTTTTATCTTAACTATTACTCTTTCTTTGTTTACTTCCCTATTTTAGTGGAACATTCCCTTCAGTAGCTTTCTAAGAATGGATGCATGGGACATAATTTTTTGTTGAGACCTTGCATGTCTGAAAATACTGTTTTCTTGCCTTAGACTTTATTGATAGTTTGGCTGGGTATGCAGCTTTTATTTTAATATTGAAAATCATTAATATCGGGCCAGTCCGGTGGCTCAGGTGGTTAGAGCTCCATACTCCTAACTCTGAAGGCTGCCGGTTCGATTCCCACATTGGGCCAGTGAGCTCTCAACCACAAGATTGCCGGTTCAATTCCTTGAGTCCCGTAAGGGATGGTGGGCTCTGCCCCCTGCAACTAAGATTAAACACGGCACCTTGAGGTGAGCTGCCTCCCAGATGGCTCAGTTTGTTGGAGCGCATCCTCACAACCACAAGGTTGCTGGCTGCACTCCTGCAAGGGATGGTGGGCTGCGCCCCTGCAATTAGCAACGGCAACTGGACCTGGAGCTGAGCTGTACCCTCCACAACTAAGACTGAAAGGACAACAACTTGAAGTTGAACAGAACCCTCCACAACTAAAATTGAAAGGACAACAACTTTACTTGGAAAAAAGTCCTGGAAGTACACACTGTTCCCCAATAAAGTCCTTTCCCTTCCCCAATAAAATCTTAAAAAAAAAAAAAAGAAAGAAAGAAAAGAAAAAGAAAATCATTAATATCTAGAAATTTGAAAGCATTACTCCTTGCTTTCTAACTTCCAGTGTTATTGTCAAAAAGCCCCATATGATTTGAATTACTCTTTGTTATTTAAACCAATTTCCCTCTGCCATCCCCATCCACCTCTCCTAAAACTTGAAGATTCTTCTTTACCTCTGATTTTCTGAAGTTTCACTCTAAAGTCAATTGGTGTGGCTTTGTTTTCATCCATTGTGCTAGGCACTAAGTGATACCTTTCAATCTGAAACCACATTTCCTTTAGTTGTGTGAAACTTCCTTGAATTACTTCACTGATGATTTCCTCAGCTTCATTTTCTCTGGTCTCTATTTCTGTCTCTCACTTTGATGTTGAACCTCCTGAACTGATTATCTTATTTTTTTATGATTTCTTTCCTATTTTGAAAATCTTTTAAAGAGTTTGCTTCATATTCTAGAAGATAATCTGGAACCCTTCTGTTGAGTTTTTAAGTGCTGTTATCAAAGTTTTTATTTCTAAGAGTACGTTATTGTTCTTCGACTGTTCCTTTTACTGTAACCCATTGTTCTTGTTTCATGGTTGCAATATTTGCCTGATACAGCCAAGGATGTTAACATCTGTTGACATTTTATTCTTCCTTGTGGTCTATGTTTTCTCCAAGTTGCCTTTGATTTTCCTCTTGGTCTGATAATCTTTGGTTTCTGGTCATTTTCAAGAAGGGAGTGGGGCACTAAAAATCTAGTTGAAAGTATTGAGAAGTTGAGGGAGCTTTCAACTCTGAGCTTTGCTTAGGATGATCTGGGTGGTTAATTTGGGGGCAATCTCCAATGTCGCTAACTCCAGATATGCCCTATTTAGTGCTGCAGATTCCCCAGAGGAGATGCTGCCTATCTCCTGCTTGCATGATAAAGGCCTAATCATCAGTATGAGGTTGCTATGCAGCAGAAGAAAGCTGAAGGTCCCAAGACCCAGTTTGCATTTTTCCACTTACTCCTCATTCACTATTTCCATTCTATCAACTGTGCCCGATGTATCCATCCAGAGACCCTGTGTTTGTCCTCTTCAATGCTTTTCCAGACAGGGTGTGGTTGGAGCTCTGAGGATGGCAATGCTTCTTAGACTTTCAACCAATCCTTATTTTTAGGTCCTCCTTCAACCCCCATTTTCAGAGCTACATAGTGGCACCAATTCCTAAGACATTTACAGGCATATATATATATATTCAAGGGTGGGGCTTCAGATTTTTCACCCTCACTTCAGGCAGAGCAGCTCTAGACTTTAATCTAATAAACATTTCATTTGAGAAAAAAAATCTGCTGCTGAATACAACTGCAGGGCCCTTAAAAACTCTCTCTCTATATATCTCAGATTTCCTTATTACTGGTTTAGGATTATGTTTCTTTGGGGTTGCTAAATCATTTACCTTTTGTCTATTATGTAACTTACATTATTTTGTTGTTATCTTCTCTCCTCACACCCACCCCAACCCCCGCTTCATTATTAGTTTGGAAAGGTTGTTGGAGAGAATGATGGTATTTATGTGTGTTCTGTCCACCATCCTTTGGTCAGTGTTTTCCAAATTGTGTTCTACTATGCCCTAGGATTCCCTGTAGGTCCCTCAGGGGCCACAGAGGAGGGCTGCACAGAGGACAAGGGTGGGGCTTCAGATTTTCCACCCTCACTTCAGGCAGAGCAGCTCTAGACTTTAATCTAATAAACATTTCATTTGAGAAAAGAATCTGCTGCTAAATACAACTGCAGGGCCCTTAAAAACTCCATATTTGACACTGAAATATAACCCAGTGCATGTATAAAGACAAAGAAGTAGTGAACATATAGATATCAAAATGTTCATGGTATTGAACAGTCTCCAAATACTGCCTCTAACCTCTGTAGCGCCTCCTGCCTATAGGCATGTGTCACTCCTGGTATCGGGAGATGGAATCTATCTCCCCTCCTCTTGAATTTGGATTAGTCTGTGATTGGCCTTGGCTGACAGGATATAGCTCAATTATGTTCTGGAACATAAGAGAGGCCCAAGCCTTAAGTGGACTGGAAGCTTCTATTGCCTGCCTCTTGATGCCCAGCTGCTGTGCCGTGAAAGCCCAGAACACATGGAGACGCCCTGGAGAAGAGAACTGAAGCTCTCTGTAAAGACTGTCAGCACTAATTGCAAGCCATGTGAGTACGCCATCTGTGATGTTCCTGCTCAGTGGACACTGCAGGTCACTGCAATCCCAGCTGTTATCATACAGAGCAGAAGAACCTCCCAGCTAAGCCCAGCCAATGGACACAAGCATGAGAGTTGATAAAATGGTTGCTCCTTTAAGCCAAAATTTGGGGATAGTTTGTTATGTAGCAATCGATAGCTAAAACAGAACAATTTCAAGGGCTGTTTTCTCCTTCTATGAAGTTTTGTGATTTTATAAAATATTATCTTGCAATAAGCAAATTATTTAACCCTCCTTTAAAAACAAGCTATAAAAATGTGTAAGTAGAGAAGTGACATTTTTTGCCTTTATGATTCCTTCTTTAATTCAGTTTTTATAATTAATAGCATGTAAGATGACCACCAAAGTGTGATGCAGTGATGGAGCAGAATAAAGTGAACTGGTTCTCACAAGTATAATATTAAACTTGACATGCTAAGATACACTTGTATACACACACACACACACACACACACACACACATCCCTGACACAGTGATTAAAACTAAAGGAATATATAATATTAGGTTGGTGCAAAAGTAATTGCAGTTTTTGCTATTATTTTTAACCTTTTAAACCACAATTACTTTTGCACCAACCTAATAAACAATTAATAGACTTTCTATGGAAGTATTTGGTAGAGTATACCCATATAAATCACAGAGTGGTGATACTGATACCAATGTTTGGAAGAGAAGGAGGCATAATAATAATCTAATCCTAACATTTCAGCGTAAAGGTTAGTAAACTGAAGTCTTGAATGTGAAGTGACTTGTTCACACACCTACAAACACTGAAAATGAAGAATGATGCTAAGAAAATAGTTGACAGCATTCTAGTGAATGCTCTACTTTTTTTTTAGCAAAGAGAAGAGCATTTTACTTTTCTTGACATAACATTTCAGAAGCATAAAATACCTCACTTTGCTATGGAGGTAAAATAAAAATTGAAGAATTTTATTTAAAGATATTTTAGAAAGTGATGCAGGAGCAGAAGTCAATGAATCAGCTGACATCAGTGGGCAGGAAGGTTGTCTTTGGTCCCAAACCACAGAAACACATGTGTCTGTGAACCTGAGAGATATTTTCCTTGGATTTCTGAAGGTTCTGTTTTTGGCAATTGGGGTTAATGTACATTATAAGTCATGATGTAAGAAAAAAAGGGATTGTCTACAGACAAGCAGAGGCAAACAGATCCCCAGAATTCATAATGGCATATGCTATAGGATTTATCATTTCCATTCTTTCTGTGTTTGCCTTTTTGAATGTCCTGTTTATGGAGTTTATTTCATGATGGTATCTTGCCTAGTTTGTCTTGGTGGCTCATAATAAGTGTAGTCTAACTCATTTGTATTTTAGTGTGTATTTCAAAATGGCCTTTTACTTAACATTATGCGTTTTGATAACGTCTGTCACTTAGGGAGTGTCCCAGAATACCCTGGGTAATGAGGCAGGAGTGTATTAGAAACCATCAGGGACTAGAGAATTTGTCATCACCAAACATGCCTTTTGGTCTCATGCTCCTCCCCAGACAGTAATTCGCAGAAGATGTTGGCCTCATCTCATTCTTAATAACAGAATTGTGAGATGGTGATAGCTGTGGGCTTCCACCAAGCAGCACAGCTGCAGCAGCGGTCACCAGAGCTTGGGAACTACCATCAGGAATGGGTTGCTTCCTTTATGGCCAAAGGTTTGCAGCTCAAACAGCACGAGGAGCTTTGTTTATGGCAGAGAAAAGGGAGCAACAGTCTTGTTTGTTGTAGACTAGGATTGAAGGGGGACCCAAAGTGGGGCGGCAAATCTCTCCCATCTGTTCTTGTTTTTCGAAAGGGCTGATGTCAGTGAACAATTTAAAATGGTTAAGATTCCCCACTCACTGCCCTCAATATCAGTTTATAGATTTGTAAGTTCACACTGACCTCCACGGGGAATTTGTGAAAAAGTCCCAAATGGGGCAGGAAATACTGCAAAGAGCCATCTGATTCAATCAGAAATGATTTCTTTCACAGCTAGGAACATTTTATTGGGATACTGTTAATAAATTCTAAGAAAAAGTACTTAACTGCTGTCAAGTAAAGGAATTTCTCTCTTTTTTTTAATTCAATGACAAGATGGTAAATAATAAGAAAGGAAGCTTAAGACCCCAGCGTACCAGGAATTTAGGGCTAGGATGGATCAGCTTGCACATTTTCAATTTTCAAGGGTGAGTATCAGTACTACTTCATCTTTTTAAATATTATCTACTATGTATTTTGAAATCTTGTCCTTAAAATTTCAACATGTGCATTAAGAGTTTTTATTGCTTTTTTTTTTTTTTTTTGCTTATTCTTCACATTTTTTTCACTTTCACCTTAACATGTTTATGGCAAAAGTCCCTTATTATTATACTTTCTAAAAATTATTGACAAAGAACTTTCAAGGACATTATCTCACTTGAACTGCACAGTTGTGAAGTAGGTGAAACTGAATTCAAATCCACTTTACAGTTCAGGAAACTGAAGCCCAGAAAGGTAAAGAAAAACTCCCAAAGCAAATCATTCATCTAATCAGGTTACCCATTCATTCAGCAGCTCTTCAGTGAGCACGTACCAGTTCCAGGTGCACAATTACATTATATTGGTGAGGTGGTGAAGTCCCGGGGTTAGGAGCCTCTAACTGGGAGCAGAGATCAGGATTTAATCAAAATTTTCCATCAGTTCATCAAGGGTTCTCAATCTCAGTACTAGTCATATTTTGGAATTGATAGTTCTCTGTTGCAGGGCTTGTGCGACTGTCCATTGTAGATGTTTAGCAGCATACCTGATCTCCACTCAACAGAAGCCAGGGGCACACGTCTCCCAGTTGTGATAACCAAAAAGATCTCTAAGACACTGGCAGATGTCTCCTCAGGGGAAAAATTACTTCAGTTGAGGACTACTGAGCTCTAAATTTTGTGACCCTCATCTCTAAAATGGGTATAACTGTCTCTATCTCACTGTTGTGGCTATGAATTGACAGGGAGTGACCAGGAACTGGGAGATGTTGTTGCTGTATTATTATTATTATTATTATTATTATTATTCAGGTCATCCAATATTTATGGGCTGCCTACTCTGTGCCATGCAAACAGGAAGGTGGAGGCAGAGTCAGGCCTTAACCTCTTGGCCTTAACCTCTGGGCCTTCCCTTCCACTTACGGTGCTCCATTTGTTCCAGCAGCTGGCAACTCTTCTAAGCTTCCTATGTAGCCCAAAGTCTCATTTTATTCTTGCTCTTGCTATCTGTAGACATGTTCCTGTCCTAGTTTGTCATCATCTCTTGTCACCTACGTTGTAGGGAAGCTTTCAGGTATTGACAAGGTTTTTCAGGCTGACATTTTAGAAAAGACTTGCCATGCTCATAGGCTCCACGTCATCTTGCTGCCCCTTCTCATGAACATCCCACATACTGGATCACAAGGCCCTCCGAATGTCTAGCATCAGAAGGAACTCTGGGTACTGTAACCTACTGTCCCCAAGGGGTCCATTGCACCATTGAGAGGTGATGTGAGAAAAGAGGAAGAGGAGAATTGTCAGCAATTTTCTCTAAATGAGTCTCAGACAAAACAATTTTTTTTCAGACTCTGTATGACAAATAATGTTTCTTTTAACTTCCTTTGTTACTAGGCTGTGATTTGACAGTTTTCAAGAGTTTTAGTGGTACTTATTTGTAGAAAATTTTCCTTGTCCTAAGAATGAGTAAGAAAGGGTTGACGTTTGATTTTATCCAAGCAGTAACATGTTTTCTCTAGGCGAAAGAGTGCAATTAATTTCTCCATGCTGCACCTGAGCTGAAAAAAAATGCATTCCTCTATTCCATTTTTTTTCTGTTTATTACCTTAGGTGGCTTATAAGCACTTTCCCTGTAATGTGAAACCTGAGTCTAAAGAGACTGTATACAATGAACTTTAAAATCATAATGTAAACACAAGAGATAATGCCAAGAGGATAGAATGTCACCTTGAGATAATGACCTCCAACTGCTGTAAAAGTGTGGAAGGGGAAGAAAACCGATGCCCAGAAATGCAGGTTGGGTACTGGCCAAGCCCTGGATTTCAATGTCAGTGCCCCAGGGCTCCCTAAGTGGTAACTGAATCACTGCTTTAGAAACAGTAGGTGATTCTCCATCATTCTCAGGAGGAGAATTTTAAGTCATGAAGTAAAAAGCAACATATTTATTTGTATTTCGATCATGTGTTTGTATAATCCTTTGGACACAAGAGTACTTGTCATTACAGAATTTCTTTCTGCCCAAACTTATCAGATCCATTTCTTAAACTTTCAAGCCTTAAGTTCTGTTTCTTGTTAATAAATCAATTCCTGTACATGTGCTAACTTCTTGTGTCATCTTTCCCAGGAGATACGTCTCCCTTTGAATAACTGGAAAAACTTCTAGAAAGGAGAAGCTCCTGAGATGGATAGATTGGGTCAGATTCCAAAATGTAGCAATGGGAGAGGAGATGAGAGGGTATTCTGGGTGGAGGAAACAGCATAAGTGAGGTATGGTGGTAGGAAAGCTCAAAGCAAGTTTAGAAAGATGATGAGTAGTCTGGTTGGACCAAGGACAAAACTGATGGAGAACAGTAATGAACATCATAGCTGGGAAGAGTACCGATTCTTCTTTAGACTGGAGTCCCAAACCAGTACCTCGTTTGCCATGTTTGGAATGAAGATGAGCTTTGGTTGGCTCCTATGACACACATATATATTTACTTATTTATTTATTTATCTGAGATTTTTAGCTTCTGTTGAAATTCTAGAAGACCTGTCAACAGTGGGCCTAGGATTGGACAGCTCCTAAGAGGAGCTGTCCCCATTAGGTGAGGTGTTCATCCTCTAGTTGGCCACAGTCCCCACCATTCCCTATTGTGTTTACAACACACAGAGGAAGAAGGAAAGTTGCTATTTACTGTCAAATTTTTCTGATGGTAGATAATCATAATTTCCAAGAGAAGAAAATGCATGGTTGTACTGTGTTTTGTTCTATACTGAGGGCCATGGAAAAGGAAGTTTAATTTCCTTACACCAAATTCACTTTACTCATTTCTACTAACTCTGTCAGACTTTCAGAGCATGACCCCCTCCTTCTGACATGAGAAGACTTTAAAAGTGTTTGGGTGTAGGGAGTGACTTGATAAAAATTGTATCTCAGTCTGTCCATGAGAAACCACACTATATGGGAAAGAAGGAAGCGTGCTCAAAGACAGAGAGCAGAATTAGCAGGTGACTATAGTACTAGAGGTTCAAGATCAGAAGGGTCTGCTCCAGGTTAGTAGCAGTAGCCATGGCTTAGGGGGCAGTGACTCAGATGCAGGGATGAAGGGGATGACATTTTGAGGTTTTCATTGTAGCTTCCTGAATGTGTGACATCAAAAACTGGAAAACTGGAAGAAGGAACTGGCGTATCGAGGTGGGTGAGGTGCTCATTTTGGATATGTTACATTAAGGATACTGGGCAGATTAGTTGAAAAGATGACATTAGAGCAGGGGTGTCCAAACTGCGGCCAGCGGGCCAAATGTGGCCTGCGATCCATTTTTTATTGGCCCGCAGCAAATTCCAAAAATATATTTAGTTTACTTAAATAGACCAGGTGAGGCAATATGGATTTCACCTTGAGTGAGTGGCCCGGCTGTTTGCGTATTTTACCGCATATGGCCCTTGGTAAAAAAAAAAGTTGAAAAAAGTTTTGACACCCCTGCATTAGAGCATAATGAAGAGACTGAAGCAAAGGGCAGAGAATTTGGAATCACCTCAGTGGAAAAGACAGTTGATATCATTGGAAAGAAGGTCACCAAGGCTCAGAGACTCGAGAGAGAGATTGAGTAGAGGTCCATGACACAACCACAGGAAAATCTACATTTAGGAGTATCTTAGTCTATTTGAGCTGCTATAAAAAATAACCAGACATTTATTTCTCATAGTTCTGGATGCAGGGCAGCCCAAAATCAAGGCTCTGGCAGATTCTGTGTCTAGTCAGTGTCCACTTCCTGGTTCACCGATGGTTGTCTTCTGTGTTCTCAGATGCAGAAGGGACAAGGGAGCTAGCTCTGTGGCATTTCTTTTATAGGAGCACTAAGCCCATTCACGAGGTTTCTACCCTTACGACCTGATCACCTCCTAAAAGCCCTGCATCCAAATACCACCACCAAATACCACTGAGGATTGGGTTTTAATGTATGAATTTTGGGGGGACAAACATTTAGTCTAAGGCAAGGAGCCATCAGGAGACCACAAAGGGGCCAGAAAAGGAGCAACCAGAGAAAAGGCAGACAACCGAGAGAGCAAAGCATGATGAGAGGATGGGAGCGGGGAAGTTTGAGAAGAAAGGACGTGGCCTGCAGTGCCAACGCCATGGCCTCAAGCGTGACTCCTGAATTCAGAGGACTCCGTGGGATAACGCCAGATTCAGAGGGGTAAAGGAAAAGTTGAGGAGTCATGTACATTAATGACCCTATTAAATAAATTACATAAAGGCTTAACCACCAGGGTCTCTGCGTATCAGAGGATAGAAAGTGGTGAGTTATAGAAATTAAGGAATCAGAAAGAGTTGTTTTAAACATTTCAAGTCATTTGGTTGAATTTGCTCATAGAGAGTACCCAGTCCTTCTCACTGCCATCAGCGACATTCTAAAATCAGGCGTACATCACTAGATAGTTTACAAATAAGAAAACTTGTTTGGGGCTTTGCACCAATGTGTGCCTTTTGTTTCATAAACCCACCCTACCATTTTGACGTCAACCACGTGAACTTCTCAAACCACTGTCACAATTCTGCACAACACAGAATATAACAACATCTAGGGCAGAAATCTGATGGTTTGTGCTTGTCCTATAGTGGTACCCTTTTCTTCTGGCCATGGGCCACTGCTTTGCTTTTAGTAAACTACCACTCCCTAATTCCATCTTGTTCTGCTGGAATGGCCGTCTCAAGCAAGGTATGACCTTCTTACTCACTGTCCCTACTCTCCCTACCCAGGCCAAAACCCGGGCGTAAAACCCAATAAAGTCAATCCGACCTCCTGAGACTTCTAATCATGAGCAGAGGAATGCAAGAACAGAATTTAGTTGGAGTCCAGCCATTCAGATGGCAGCACCTTGAAGAAATTGCCCAACAATGTCTTTTGCTGTTACTTTCAGAGTGGTTCCGCTTCTGTTGTTCTCCAAGTCTGATTGTTGAACTGTTTCTTTAACAAATGCCGTTGTTTAAGTTATCTGGAATCAGTTTAACTTGCGTGTTACCCAAATAGTCTCACTGCTACATGTATGTTTAAGGAGACACTATTGGTGAATTTTACTGATGACATGATACTGGAGATGAAGATGAGTTAGCGGGAAATTTGCATTGTTAACCATGCACATTATTTGGAAACACGTCCTGAACACTAACTGCCATCACAAATCCTCCTTGAGATACTCTTCTATTGCTCCACGGGAGCAGGACCTGTGTCTGTTCTTCATTGTTATAGAGATAATGCTTGGAACAGAACCTGGCAAATAGTAGGTGCTCATTAAATGAATGACTGTGTACAGGAGTGGACCCTCGCTGCCATCATGGCAGTCATACAGAACTTTACATTTTCTTCCTCATGAAACTCCTCCAAGGTGAATATCAGGCTCCTTTCTTTATGACCGGGACACTGAAACTGAGTCACTAAATAAGTGTCCAAGGCCAGAGTGAAAGTCAATGCCTGACTTGGCAATAAAATGCAACAACTCCAGGGGCCATTCTCCTCTTTTCTGCATACATTAAAAAGAAACACCTGGGCTGTCTCTGTTCACTGCAGCATTGTGGTAAGCCGACTTCCACCCAGCAAATTCTGCTCTGTATCTGACAACCTCGGTGGGCCCTGGACTCATGGTTAGGCTGAATAAGTGAGAGAGAGAGAGAGAGAGAGAGAGAGAGAGAGAGAGAGAGAGAGAGAGAGAGAGAGAGAGAGAGAGAGAGAGACACCTCAACAACGATTCTTCCAACAGCAGCCAGAAAAGGTATCTCTTCTCCTAGAGGTCCCGGAGTTAAGACAGTGAATGACTAAATAATATGATCTTTTTGACAATGTGGTTTTCTCTTACAAAATGTATACATAAGTCCAGAAGCATATAGATTTGGTTGTATAAATTTTCACTTAACATCCATGATCTGAAATTCTCAACTCACTGCCTTTACAAAACTTGCCAAAGCTGTACCTTTTAGAATATGGGTGATGGTATTTTAGACTAGCTCCTCAAACTCTAGTGTGCATCTGGTGTGAATTGCCTAGGAGTTGGAAAAAAAAAACCACAAAAGAAACATAGATGCTCAGAACTCACCCCCCACATTTCCCCCCCAAAACTTTGGATCAGAATTTCTAGGGGATGGGGCACCAGTGCCTGCACTTTTGTACCACTTCCAAAGAAATTCCTATGTGCAACAAAATATAAGAACCACTGAGTAGAAAGGAACCATCTGATCCAGAGAAGGAAAATAGTCGGCCCATTTATGACCCCATTTTTCTCCTGCGCCACAGCAGACATCACTACTTCATGTCTGCACTCTTCCACTGAGCTGCAAAATTGCTCACAACAACTACCACTTGATCAGAGTTGGCTCAGGAAATAAACCTACTTTTTGGTCCAGGAGATAAAACCTATATATTGTTCCAGCCTTTTGGAAATAGGTTGGAAACAATTAGCCCACATTCCATTGACCTATTGCAAACATAAACCTGATCCTGTAATCATATTCTCGAAGAAGGCCATTCATATCTTTCTTTCTTTAAAATTGAGGTACAATTAACAAATAAAATTGTAATGTATTTAAAGTGTAGAATGTGATGATTCAATATGTGTATACATTGTGAACGAATTCCCACCATCTAGTTAATTAACCCATCCAATCACCTCACATAGTTGTTACCTTGATTTGTGTGTGAGAACACTTACGTTCTCGCTTAGTACATTTCAATTACACAATACAATATTATCAACTCTAGTCACCAGAGTTTACCTTAGCTCCTTGCTGGGGCAGGAGGTTGGGGCAGTAGGGAGAGACCAGTAAAAGGGTACAAACTCTGTTATAAGATGAAGAAGGATGCCACTCTTTTCAATCCCCACTGGCATCATCCTGTTCTAAGATGCCATTTTTGCTCCATAGGACAGTTCATTAGCATTCTACCTAGTCTCCCAGTGTTGATTCTTGCTCCCTGTTTCTAAAAACAGCTGAAGTGAGGGATTTTTTCCTCCTAAAAACAAAATTTGTTGGTGTTTTTATTAGGATCATATTGCATCTATAAATTAATTTAGGGAGAGTTGATATTTTTGTAATATAAAGAAGGTCATGTCATGCTCATACCTAAAAGCCATCAATGGCCCCTCTCATTTTTTTTTCTAGAATAATCATGGCTCCCCAGTAGAAGATCTGATCTCTACTAACCTCTTTAATATCACTTGAGTCACTCTTCCCTCTCATTGACCTTTTTGGTTTTTTCCCCATTCTTGAATATCAAGTTTTTCTCTATCCTGGAGCCCCTACTCTTTCTCTGCTTTCTGTCAGAGACACTCAGTCCGTTTCTATTTCTATGCTGATTTCTCCCTATCCTTCTCATGGTAAATATCCATCTCAGCCTCATTCACTTCCTTAGAGAGGTCCTCCCGATTTTATCTAAAGTAGTACTTGTTACCTAACACTCCATCACTCTGTATCACACCAGTCTATTCCTTTCCTTCACATCACTCTGACAAGCAATGATTATTTTTTTGTATTCATTTGTTAATTTTTAATGCCTGTTTCTCACCCTAGTGTGTAAGCTACACAGTATAAGGGCAGGGCAGTATCTATTATTCTCATCAGGTGTAATCCCAGCACTCAGCATCACACTGGATACAGAGTAGATTCTCAATACAGATTTGAGGAATAAACAAATGGGAAAAATATTCAAAATTCCATTTCCTGCTTTGTACCACCAAGATAAGCTAGCAATAGAATACCTGAGTATCTTCACTTGCCATTTTATGACTGTATCTGCAAAATTAATGTTCATCAGCTCTAACATGAAATGCACCTCGTTTCATTTGTGTGCCACGTGAAGGCCCTTCAGAGGGCAGCCACAGGAAGAGGCTATCATTGCTCATGTGAACAAAAGGACACATCTGCCCACGTCAGCCAGCCTCTTCCCCGGGCCAGCAGTGCTTACTCAATGAGCTTGTGGGTAAAAGGGCCATGATGGCAGAGATGGACGCTGTCTATAGGCTCAGCAACATGGACTTCCCCTCGCCCAGGCTAACCTGCTCAGTGCTACTGCTGAGTGCCTAAGCTGCCAACCAATACTGAGTCCCTAATACTGCACCACATCCGGGGGTGGGGGGGGCACCAGCCAGCCATGTGGTAGCAGGTTGACTACATGAGACCCTTTGCATCAAGGGAGAGACAGAAATTTGTCCTCACTGGAATACACACATATTGTGGATATGAATTTGCCTTCTGTGCCCCTATGATTCTGCCAGCAGCATCATCTGTGGGCTCACAGGACACCTGAAGCACCATCAGGGCATCTGCATAGCACTGCCTTTGACCAAGGAACTCATTTCACAGCAAAGCGAGAGCAGCCATGAGTTCTGAGCATGGAATTAACACATTTACCACACTGTCCTTACCCATCACCTAAAAGGAACTGGCCCAACTTAAAGTTGGAATGATTTACGGAAGATTCGGTCATGTTGCTGGGTAGGAGACGACACCTGAAAATAATGGGGTTCTGTCCTATAGGAAGCCACAGAGGCTTTAAATCAGAGAATGATATGGGATGGTCTCACCCAGCAGCAGAATTCATGGGTCTGGGAATCAAGGGTGAGAGTGGGGCTGTCTCTTCTCATTGTTCTATCTAGGAAGCCACTCAGAGCATGTTTTCTTCCTGTCTTAGAATGCTGAATTCTGCTGGTTGCCAGGTCTTGGTATTTCATGCCCCTCCTTCTTTTACACAAATTTGTTGGAGGTTAATTTTATAACGTTGTCTTTAGGTAACAGAAACCTTGGGTGGAGCTGTCATTGAATTTTTGTAGGAATTAACATAGCTCAGACACGGATACGGTGACTGTGAGGATTTTGGTGAGAGGGGGAAAATGTTTATTGTATGAGGGCTAGTTACATCGTGTGAGGTCGATACAGAATTGTTTTGCTGTTGTATGGAAGTTCAAGTACGCACAGAAGAGTGTGCTTACATGGTCAATGGCCAGAGGTGAATTGGGTCAATAATTAAGTTATTGTCTCTCAACCCCAAAGCCATCCTTTTATGCTGGGGCCTGGATGCTGCAAACTTTTTCCTTTTTTTTCTTTTCTTTTTCTGCTTTGCCGGCTGCTGCCTGTTAGGCTTTGCCAATAGGTGGCACTACGGTTGGGGAGGAAGCAGTACTTGCTCCTTTCTGTTTGCTGCCTTTACCGTGAATTGCACCCCAGCAAAACTTCTTGTGTCTCCCCTCAGCACAGCCAAATGCAGGGGGCCACGTTTTCACCCCCTGAAACCACCTCACTGCGCCTTCCCCAGAGAAACGCACAGCAGGGTCCTGTCCTCATAGGCCCCACGGACCGGCCTGCAGCTCAGTCGTTAGTGTCAGTGCCCGGCACCCTCCTCAGAGGTCTCAGTTTCATCTCTGTGTGCGCCCTGCCTTAAGCTTGTAAGTGTAAAGAATTGAAGAATGTCACCCTGTTCTCTTTGTTCCCTCAACTCGGGGTGGTGGCTGCTTCCTCAATTGCTGCCTCTACATCCCTTAAATTTCTCTTTTTACCTTCTCGGTTACTCAGTTAACAACTGTATAAACAGTGAACAACCCTTTATGTTAAATCCTCTCTGTTTAAGTAGCTCGTTTCGCTCTCCTGACTGGCCCTGTGCCAGGCAGACAGGCTGACAGAGGTGGGTGCTGCCACAGCCTAACGGAGCAGGTCCTCACCTTGCTTACAAGGGAGATGACACAGCAAGAGCAAGGCCTGTGGCAGAGGGAGCCAATTCATTTACTTAACGGGTCCCCAGCACAACGTGGCGTCGTGGCTGCATGCCCCGTTAACGACAGTGAAGGTGCCGTGGCAGGAGCAGGGAGACAGAGGCCTGGCTGCCTGGAGGCAGAATGGCCTGTACGCCTCAGCACTGCATTGTCAAGACAGGGGCTGCACCTCCATCTGCCGGTGTTCTGTCCCGAGAGGCGTCTCCATCCACCAGGGGCTGTGGCAGTGGCCTCACGGACCAGCCTGCAGCTCAGAACAGGGTTACATGGGAGGACCTTCTGATGGATAACATCTCCAGAGGACTGCTCACTGATGGCCTTGAATGGGAACATTGACCTTCTAGAATAATGCCTGACATCTGCACAATGCTTTAGAGCTTACCATACATTTTCATAGGTGATCTGACTCAATCCTCACACGAACCTTGAGGGATACAGAAGGCAGTCAAGCGCATGACTTTGGAGACTTCAAGATGGGTTTGAATCTTGGCTCGATCACTTCCTGGCTATGGGATCTTGGGCAAGTTACTTAAATAGCTTGATGCTTAGTTTCTCCTTCTTCAAAAATGAACACCCTACAACTGCCTACCTCATAGGGCTATTCGAACTGTCAGGAGAGAGAAAGTACACAAAGCACTTAGCTTATTGCCTTATATCACACATGTTCAAAAATACTTGCTGTTATGTCATGGATGAGAAAAGAGGAAACTGGAGAAGTGAATTTACTTGCCCAAAATCACTACGTGGTGAATTCAGGCCTCACACCTGAATTCCTTCACACTTTTTCGTTAGTAGCACAATTCTTCTGGAAGCCTGTCTGCCAAGGGGCCCAAGACCTTGGTCTTCCCACGTGTGTCCTGTGCAGGCAATAGCTCACGCTGTTTCCGATGGTGAATACCAGCTCAAATGTAGCCCCCTTGGGCCGCTGTCCCTGGTATCAGCTACTCTCGGCACTGCCATCCAGTGTGGGTGTGATCCAGAGTTTGACGTTTTTACACTGCTCAGCCTCAGTTTCCTCAAGTAGAGTGATCACCTCCTACATTAGTGGTTCTTCTTAACAGGCTGCACTTTAGCATCACTTGGGAAGATTTTTCTTTTTTAAATACTGATATCTGGGTTCTCACTCCCAGAAATTGTGATTTAATTGAACTGAGCTGTGGCCTAGACAATAGTCATTAAGAAAAATGACTAGAGTCTATTAATGAGAATCTAGAGTCTATTGCAAAGACAGGGTTGATAAACACTGTCTAGATTAGGGGTTGACAAACTATAGTCCGTGGGCCAAATCTGGCCAATGGTCTGTTTTTGTAAATAAAGTTTTATTGAAACACAGACACACTTGGTTGTTTACATATTGCCCATGGCTGCTTTTGCACTACTGCAGCACAGGTGAGCATTGCAACAGAGACCATATGGCCTGCAAAGCCTAAAATATTTACTAATTGACCCTTTGCAGAAAAGTTTGCCAACCCTATTCCAAAGGCTTGTATGATCTCTATGGGTCTTCTATCTCTGCCATGCTATGGACCCATGATTCCTATCAGATAAATTAGATAATATAGTCAACCCAGAGAAGTGGCTTTAAAACATTTTAGTCCGCAACCTAGAGTAAGAAACACATCTTATGTCTGTGGCGGTTTTAAAACTATGTCTACAAAGTCATTGATAGTCTTCCTGTTAAGAGGTGGAGCCTAATTCTCCTCCTAATTCTTGAGTGTGGGCTGGACTTAATGACATGGTTCCAAGGAATAGAATTCAGCACAAGTAATGATGTGTGACTTCAGAGGCCAGGTCATAAAAAAAGCACTGTGGTTTTCATCTTGGTTGCTCTCTTTCTTGGATTCCTTCAAGGATTAAATTAGACGATGCAGGTCAGGTATTTGTGTAGTATCTGGTACATGCTACATGCTCCTTACATAAACCTTAGGTCTCATTATCATAATCATCATAACTCAATCCCTGCTAGTGGCTCACTCCTATTAGGGATGACTTTTGCATTTTAAAGGAGAAAATTGGAGCTAATCCTATGAATCATTGGTGTTATTAAACTGGAATTCTAGGACTATAATCTCTAACACTACAATCTCTATTTAGCTTTTACCTTGCCTCTGGCAATATGCTTGAATTTCACATGCTTTGGCTCCCTTAATTTTCACAGTAACTCTAAAAAGGATGTACCATTATTATCTTTAGTTTATGGTTCAAAAAACAGAGCATAGAATTTTTAAGTAATGTTCTCAAGGCTATACAGCTAGGAAGTGGTAGAGGCAGCATGGGAACCCTTAATTGGATCCCCAAAACTACATTCTCACTCATATTACTCTTCTAGGACAAGAGAGAGAGCAGCTACTTTGGGGAAAGTTATTATTATTAGTGTTGTTGGTTGTGGGGGTTGGGGGTCTAGGACAAAAAGATCCCAGTAAAGGCGCCCAGAGCTACCCGACTTAAAGGCCCAGGTATGAACAGTATGTAGAGAGGAATATAACTCCTGGCCGAGATCTCTCAGGGGAGCATGAGACCACTGGGGAGTCTCTCTGAAAAGCCTGAGGGTAAAGTGAAGCTTGGAGGACATGTCCTGCTTGTCATCTGATTTCACAGCAGGTACTATGGGCTCATGCCTACAGGCACTGCCTCGGGGCCCAGAAGCAGTTCATAGAAAGGTGCCTTACAGAATGACGATGCACGAGACATAGCCTCCTGTTCGTGGGCAGAGGAAGTTTTGTTCATTTACTCATAGACTCATTTATTCACGCAAACATTTGAATGCATATTAGATGCCGAGGATGGCGGGAGACACAAATATAAATAAAATACGGTCTCTGCCCTTGAGGATCCTGAAGGCTAATGCCCAAGTGACTAGTCACGATGCTAAGAGCTGAGAGCCACAGAGAGGAACAAAGAAAGAGCTGTGGGGCTCGGCCGGGGGCAGCTCTGGACCATGTCACACAGGAGGAGAGTCACGGGGACACCAGCTGCGCTGTATCATCCAGGCATAAATGCACTGGGGATGATAAAAACAGAGAAAGGGGAACAAACATGAAAAATACAGACTCAAGAGTACGTGGTGACTGACTGGAAGGAAGCAAAAGAAATGCAGGCATTACTGAGATGATTTTAAGTCTGTTTCTGGCAATCTCTATCTACCCAATAGAACTTTCTGAGATGATGGAAATGTTTAATTTACATTGTTCGATATCATATCTCCTAGTCTCACATCACTACTGCACACCTGAGATATGGCTAATGCAAGTAATGAATTAAACTTCTGTAGCATTTTAATTAATTAAATTTAAAGCACTTAAATGAATTATTTCACTTAATTCTCACAATAATTCAATGCAATAGGTACCACCCTTAGCCCCATTTCATGGATGAAGAAACCAAGTCATGGAAAAGGGAAGTCATGTGACACAGGTAGGAAGTGGGGTCTGAGCTGAGACCTCCTGGTCCCAGAGTCCATGCTTTCAATCACTCCATGATGACGGCAGCACTCTGTTCACACAAATCTTCTTGTAGAGATAAGCCCCTTTATGTAACACATTAAAAGCTTATGACATTTTGACAGTAGGAATTATTAACAAGGTATTAAGGCAACTTGTTCTTTAAATGAATTCATGTGTGAACATCCCTGATTCAATTTTTTTGTAAATCCATAAGAGTTTGCTGAGAGAGTTCACAACTCCAACTAAGTGACCCTACTTCCTGAATTCTAAAATGTAATAAACTGCCAAGGGACTCCAAACCCTTTCCTACCGGAAGTCACTTAATCCAGGGAGGGGCCTCTCCTTGGGGGAGAATGGTTTTGTAGTTAATCTAAGGGAAATCACTGGACATTGTTTTGGCTTTCAGTGTCAAATTGACATTCGAGCTCACAACTACACACTCTGTTGTATGGATTTGAGAGATCTCCTGGGAGTATCTTTCAACAGTCCTCAAAGATTGCTGACATTTGGCCTGTCCACCAAGAAACTGAAATTGAAAGTGGGATTTCTTCAGTGGGATTAATGGTAAATTTAAGGGAAAAGTCTTAGAAATCGCAGACTCCAGAGGAAGTCAGAATGAAAGATGGGCTTTTAAAATAGATATGAACCAATGGCTCCTAGAGTAATGCGGCATAGCGATAGGAGACCAGCAAAGGTCACATGATGTGTTACTCCAAGATGAAAAGGAGGCAAATCATATTGAGACGAAATGCCAGGTGGTGTTTTCCCTTAGTTGCAAAAGGTGCAGTTTTGAAAGGTGAGTAAGGACTCGCCATGAACCATCTGTTGTATATATAACACAATGTTCAATCCAGTTGGTACAGCAAAGCGTCTTCCTTTGCAAGTCCCCTTATCTAGAGTAGGGTACACATGAGTGAATTCAGGGCAACACCAGGAATTTTCAGCTAATTGACACTAGGTCATCATGTTGCAAGACTTGACTCTGCCTTCATTCATTACTTCCAGCCACGTATTGGACACCTGTTCCACATCAGGCAAGATTCTCAGTACTGGAGACACAGCATTGAATGAATCAAACAAGGTCTCTGCTTACTTAGAGCTAACATTCTAGTGAGGAAAGAAGGCAATAAACGGGAAAGTTAACAAAGAAGACCATTTCATATCATTATGCCTGTGCTGCAGAAGATAAATTAGGATGTTATGATACCATGGTCTCGTTGTCTAGAGACCTTTCTCTTGGTCCGAGTGATAAAGCACAAGTTCATTTTTCACTCTCAGGGAATACTCCTCCCCTGCTCTCTGAATCCCTTCTACCCAACACTCCTGGTAAATTGAAGCTGCGAGAAGCCTGTCTGTGCTATGCCCAGGGGTGTCCATTTGTCTTTCATTTGACTCATTCCAGTTTTCATCTTACTCTCATAGGATCTAATAACATCTAAGTTTTGCTGGTATCCTTTGGGTTTCTATTTATTTCAACTACTGTTTTCTTTCTTTACTTTTTTTTCTCACAACGAAAATCCTAAATTTGGTCTTCCTTTCATCTGTCAGGCTTTCTCTCATCTGCCCGCTCTGAATTGGGCTTAGTGCTAATGATGATGGATTTGTACATGGAAATTAAAGTTGTCATCATTAACAAGTACTGTGGATCATTGAGGACATTTTCTTCCTTTTGTACAAAGCTAATACCGTCCAGACATAGCACTCTTGAACTTCTAAAAAGGTGCCATCACATTTTAAAGACAGAGGAGGATCCAGCATAAAAATAACACTTGATGGTGTCTGTTTTTGCAGGTGTTCTGTAGACTGACAACCTTTTAATCAATTAACAAACCACAGTATAGAAAGATCCCTTCCCTCTTGTCATTGTACTACTGCTGAAAGCCAAATTGGGGGTGGGGGTGGGGAATACTCCTCATAGAATCAGCACAGTAGAAGGAGAAGGATCAAGAACACAGGGGGAAAAATGCCCACATAAGTTAATCCATCACAGCCTATCTGCACTTTGATGATTTGGGGGTTCCAGATTTGTGTTAAAAATTATCTTTGACAAAAGAAATGTTCCGGTGAGTAAGATGGAAGAGTTGTTCTGGGAGAAAACTGGGAAAATCAACTACCTTTGCTGTGTTTTCCTTCTTAATTTGATGATAGACTTTGCAGGATTCCCTTACATTTGTGTCACATGCTCTAATTCTAGAAAGGTAAGGAGAGCCGGGGTGAGGTCATGTGGGGTTCCTCTCTCCTCTCCGAGGCAGCATCCTTATCCTTACAGGCAGCCGACACAGAGGCATGTCGGGGATTTCTTTTCCTTTGTCCACAAATACCCATCTCCCCTAGCTCACTCTTCTTTCCTCGGTTGCTTCTAATTTCCCACCAGAGAGGCATAAGGGGAGCTTCCCCAACTCCCCTCCAATCCATCCTGCTTTCAGCAGAATGTCTGTCTCCACATGGTATTCTCCCCGTGTGTCCATCCAAATGTCCCCTTCTTATACAAACAACAGTCATACTGCATTGGGACGACCCTAGTAACCTCATTCTACCTTGGTTACCTCTGGAAAGCCTCTGTCTCCAATAAGGTCACATTCACTGGGGGTTATACCTTCAACATACAAGTTTTTGGGGTTCACAATTCACCCTATAACAAGGACTATGTCACTTTGCATCCATAACATTCAACACAGTGACTGACACGTAGTAGACACTTAATAAATACTTCTTGAATGAATGAAAGAATCAGTAGTTGGTAATGGGCCCCGAAGGAGAAACGCTGGATTGGTAAGTTTCATAAAGGATGGTGATGGGGTAAGGCTTTGCAGAACATTACATTAGCCACCAGCCCCACATGGCTATTGAGCCTTTGATATATAGCTAGTCCAAATTGTGTTGTGCTCCAACTGAAAAATACATTCTAGATTTCAAAGACGTAGTAAAAAATTAATGTAAGATACCTTCTTAATAATTTTTATATTCATCATATGTTGAAATAATATTTTGGCTATACTGGGGAAAATAAAATGTATCATTAAAATTAATTTTACCTGCGTTTTACTTTCTTAATGTGGCTGCTAGAAATTTCACATAACATATATATCTTGCATTATATTTGTATTGAACAGCACTAGTATAAGTAGAGTTTAGAGCACAGAGAAAGTGTTGAAGGGGGGAGAGAAGAGAAACAAGTAGCTAGACCATAACAATATTTGTTACGTATGTGTTTGTTTGTGTACTGGTCTACATGCATATACATTGCTGGTATATATTGTATATTTGTGTGTATTACGCATCCATGTGCTAAGTATTCTATATGCAAAATCTTATTAATCTTCATGATCTGATGTGGTGTATATTATTATTATTATTATCTCCATTTCATAGATGAGGAAAGTGAACTACCCAGAAGTCACGTAACGCACGCAAGGTTACCACAGGTGGTGATTTAAACCCAGCCACCTTGTCCCCAGAGCCTACTCTCTTGCTCACTGCTTCCTTTTCATGAGAGAGCTATCTGCTTGGAGAGAGCAAAAGCACTGAGAGGAGCCAGAGCCTAACACTGGGCATGCAGAACCCTGCAGGCAAACCCTGCCTCCGTCCCAGTCCTTATTAGAACTGAGCCTAATCAGACATGATGAAGAACCCCAGTGGAGTCACTTGTGACCCTGCTATAACTGCCTCCACTGTTGGATAGGATGCAGCAGAAAGCCAAGCCTCTGTGGCATCTGCAGTAGCTGAACAGGATAAAGAAAGGGGCAGAGGCGTAGTTAGCACATTTTGACTTTCAGGGAAGCCCAAGGGACTGGAAGTTGAGCAGAAAGCAAATGCAGACAGAACAATGAGCTAATGGCCTCTCTCTTGGCCAGGGCTCCGCCCCAGAAGAAAGTTCTGTGGAATGCACGGAAATGAGCTCCCAGGCCAGAACACCTTCTCTTTAATTGCAGAGGCGTTTGAAAGTACTTGCAAGCAGTAACTCGGAGCTTCCAGATGCTGTCATCTAGCAACTTGCGGTTAACACTGGTTTTCATTAGGTATCGTCAGCTACTGCTCTAACAGAAGGGTGTGTCGGAGAAATAATCTGATGAATCAGGTCACCCCTGCCTCTTCTCTTCCCATAACACTGGTCCTTCCACTCCCTTCCCACCCCTGGCGGGAGTGGGAACAAAACAAAACTACATTTTTTCATGAACATTTAGACTTGAGGTCATTATGAGAGGCGTGTGCTTGAATCCTCATTCCCTAGTTATTGGACCTGGGACGAATTGTTGAACATTGTTGAACGGTTTGCCGTCTCCTTCTGTGGCGAACTGTGTGTGACTTGTTGCTTACCATCAGAGGGTTTCTGCTTAGCATTACATTAGATACTGCCTATGAAGCACTTGGCGCAGTGACGCATACACTTAATAGCTCTTTATTGTTCTCTTACTATGTGCTAGACCTTGGCTTATTTACTGTTCTTTAAGCAGATTCCTTAGGCCCCAGGCCAGATGTACTAAATCAGAGTCGGGATGGATACTGAAGAAGGACAATCCCTAGGTTACATGCCAACATCTCCATAGTGATAGCTATTACCTGTACTTTACTTCACTTGATACAAAGTCTTGAGAACAGAAATTGTCTTTCTCCCTGTCCTTACTACTTGCTAGCACTCCAATATTTCTGACTGATTCCAATATTAATGACTGAGGGAATGGTTCCCTCCTCTGACACATCTAGGTGTTTCTCAATCCTGGCTGCACATGAGGATCAACTAATGTTGCGTAGTGGGAAAGGGGTAGTTTTATAAGAAATACTGATTCTTGGAACTGCTCCAGATCAACTGAATTAGACTTTTCAGTGGTGGGGCCTGGGAACGGCCTTTTTTTTTTTTTTTAATTGAGGTATAACTGCACAAATCTTAAATGTATAGCTCAATGAATTTTTATGTAGAGATACATACATTTAACCACCACCCAAATCAAGACATGAAACATTTTCGTCTATCTAGAAGGCTCCCTCATGCCTCTCCGAGTCAGTAACACATATTACCCCTTGCCCCCTCACTGATATTCTTCAAAGGTTCCCACTATTCTAATGTACAGGTAGGTTTGAGGATCACTGATTTAGATCCTAGAACATGGGGCTTTCCATCTCTAACCCCTTCCACCACATTTGTGAACTTGCCTTTGGGCAATTTCCTCATGAGGTTAGAGAGAACAGAAAATAATGGGTGAATCTTAATTAAGTTAATTATCAGGGCAAAGAGGAAATGAAACTGTCAGGCTAACCTGGCTTAACGCTGCCTACCCATGCTTATGGCTTCTTTCAATTCCTGACTTATGATTGCCTCTGTTCCTATTCCTTAATGCCATCACAATCCTCCTGGGCTTTGAGCATCTCCCAACATGCCAGCTGCAGCGGAAAAGCAAACAAAAAAAGGTGGAGGTTCTTAATTTCTTTTGTGCCAAGAACTTTTTGGCACAGATAGGTTGAATCCTATAGACCCTTCTCATTGCAATGTTTTTAAATGCCTAAAATATGTGGGATTACAAAGTTAACTAATTCTTTAGATATACAGATATCAAAATAACATCTTTTAAATAATACGCACTTATTTAATAACTCATTAAATGACAAGGTCTAGCAACAAATCTAATACAGTAATTTTGATGCCGTGATGAGTGTAAACAATATTTCAAGGTATCTGCAGTAACTACTAAGATGATATGAAAGTAGCTATTAATATTATTATAGTTTGTTGCTTATATTCAAAATGAAATAAAATGCTGTTTCAGGTAAAGGACAGTACAAATAAAGATGCAATTTTTTCCTCCAATTGAGTTCATGGACATTCTAATGCATTTTATAGACTCCCCCTAAAATCTCCCTAAATCCCGTGTGAGACAGTTTCAAATTCTTGTCTTATTGTGACTTTCTGGATCCAAAGCCATAGCTATTGATGGTGAGTAGCTTGGCCAGCTTAGTCACGTTACCTACATTGAACATAAGCTATGGAGGGCTGCAGTGACTGGCCAGGGTCACACAGCTGGCCGCTGGGGCTGAATTCCAGTTCTTCCCCATGTCAACACTCCTCATAGCTTCGAATAACATGATTATTTTCTTGGTTTGTATCAGATTTGGGTAGTATTTATTATTCAATTATTTAATTATTCATAGTGTTGCTTTCTGTTCTAATAGCTACATGCATGCTTTTATTTCTCTCCTATTATGATGTAAAGTCCAAGACCAAGGAATTAAGTCTTATTTTCTTTTGTGACCAGAAATAAATGCATGCATATATGATCAATTAATTTATGATAAAGGAGCCAAGAATATACAATGGAGAATGGACACTGTCTTCAATAAATGGTGTTGGGAAAACTGGACAGCCACAGGCAAAAGAAAAAGAAAAAAAAAAGAAAATGGACCACTATCTTACACCATACACAAAATTTACTCAAAATGAATGAAAAACTTGAATGCAAGACCTGAAACAATAAAACTCCTAGAAGAAAATGTAAGCTATAAGTTTCTTGATATTGGTCTTGGTAAGGATTTTTCAGATTTGACACCAATTGCAAAAGCAACAATAGAAAAATAAAAAAGTGGAATTACATCAAACTGAAAAGCTTCGGCTCAGCAAAGGAAGCCATCAACAAAATGAAAAGGCAACCTACTGAACGGGAGAGGATATTTACAAATCATATGTCTGCTAAGGGGTTAATATCCAAAATATACAAAGAACTCATACAACTCAATAGCAAAAACCAAACAATCTGATTGAAAAATGGGTAGAAGATCTGAACAGACATTTTTATGAATAAGGCATACAGATGGCCAACAGGTACATTAAAAGGTGCTCAACATCATTAATCATTAGGGAAAGGCAAATAGAAAACACAATGAGATACCACCTCATACCTGTTAGAATGGCTATTATAAAAAAGACAAGAAATAAGAAGTGTTGGTGAGGATGTGCAGAAAAGGGAACTCTTGTGCACTACTAGTGGGAATGTAAATTGGTTGCAGCCACTATGGAAAACAGTATAGGGATTCCCCCCAAAATTAAGAATAGAAGTAACATATGATCCAGCAATATTTGTTTGAAGAAAACAAAAAGACGAACCTGAAGAGATATATGCACTGCCATGATCACTGCAGCATTATTTACAATAGCCAAGATATGGAAACAACCTTAGTGTCCATCGATGGATGAATGGATGAAGGAAATTGGTATATAGACACTGTAGAATATTATTCAGCCATAAAAAGAATGAAATCGTGCTGTCTGCAACAACATGAATGGCACTCCAGGACATTATGCTAAGTAGAGTAAGTCAGACAGAGACAGGCAAATACTGTATACACCTGAAATCTATGTAACTTTGCTAACAGTTGGCACCCCCCAATAAACTTTAATTAAAAAAAACCTGTATGATCTCACTTATATATGATATGTGGAAACTGAAAAAAGAAAAAGCAAACCCAAGCTCATAGAGAAAGAGAATTGGTGGTTGCCAGAGGAGGACGGGGCATGATGGGCAAAATGGGTGAAGGGATTCAAAAGATACAAATTTCCAATTACAAAATAAATAAGTCATGGGGATGTAATGTACAGCATGGTGATTGTAATAACACTGTATTGTATATTTGAAAGGTGACAAGAGAGTAGACCTTAAAAATTCTCATCACACAAAAAAATTCGTAACTATGTGTGGTGACAAATGTAATTAGATTTATTATGGTAATCATTTCACAATATGTACAAATATCAACTCATTGTATGGTACACTTGAAATTAACAAATGTTATGTCTAATTATGTCTCCATATAACATATAACTAATTTTATATGTCAATATAAAACAAATCTGTTATCCAAAAGAGTGTCCATGGACTTTCAAAACTAGAGTATTTAAACACTGCCAGTGAACTCTGTTTTATAACATTAAGTAATGGAGAAAGAAAATAACAATAAAATTAAGTAACTAGAAACACATATTTACAAAATGAGATCACACTATCAATTTTCTGCAACTAGAATTTGTACTCTAAAATGAATTTTGGATATCTTTCTATTTTAGAGATAGATACACTTCATTCTTTAACAACTGTCAAAAATTTCAATTGTATGATTGTATTAAAATTGTAAACAATTCCTCAAATGATGGAATTTTGATTGCTTCTCATTTTTAGCTCTTAGAAACAAGACATATTTATGTGTATATTTCTTTAATCACATACATGAAAACTTTTGTAAGGCAGATTACTAGAAGTAGAATTATTGGATCAAATGGTATTTTATGATTTAATTTTGAAACGTATCACCTTATTTGTCCTCCAGAAAGTTTGTGCCAATTTATATTCCCACCAGCAAGGTGCCATGCATTCTTGCCAACACTAGGTATTGGTAGTCTTTATTTTTAGTTGTTGCCAATACGATCGGTGAAAAATCTGCCAGCATTGTCAGACATACATTCCTCCAATTATCAGTGATATTAAAATTTTGTTCCTACACTTCCTGTATATTTGCATTTATTCAGTGTTTATGCCCTTTGCTCATTTTCCTGTTTGGGTTACAAACATGTTTCCTAGATGAATTAAAACAAAGCCCTGTTTCTCCCCCTCTGAATTTCCTTTCACCAGCTTGCAACTTGATGAGTTGAAAGTTGAATCATTGCTACTTATACAAAATATAAGCAGCCAAAAATCCTTTTGGAATAAGGTAAGGTTATAAATAAAAGACACTTCTTAAAATATGCAAACTAGGGTTGTATGCAACTTGCCTCAGTTCTTCTTTTGGAGTCCACTGGAGACGTTTGGCACTGAAATCCCTCTTTCCCTGAGTCCTTGACAGTGGGCAGAAATTGTGTTCTACAGCTGTTCTCTGAAGTAATGTGGTATTATACCACCGTTTTGTACAAGGAGGAACTGGGCCAGAAATGCTATGACTCAAGGTCATAAAGTTAATGGACGCAAATGAGCCAACATCAAACCTGGCCAATTCTGAGAATTCTAGAGTTACAATGTCAGGACCTTCTCTCATAGTGAGGGATTGGTAATGATTATATAGCCTTGTTCTATGGCTGAATTTTGCCCGTTTCCTCTTTTATACTGTAATAATGAGACAGGCCACCATTTATTGAGCTTTTAATAAATGCCAGGCACTCTGAATTTTATGTGTTATCTTCTTTAACCCTTATTAAAACTCTGTGAATAATGTAATGGGCATTTGTTTTGTTGTCTTGTTCGGTTTCATTTGTTTGTTTGTTTTTTGTTGCTCGCTCTAACCGTCTTTCTCTTGGTAAAGGACTACAGTTTCCTTTATCGGATGACCTATTCTTCACTGTGTTTAGTTATGACAGAACCTGTCAAATAAGGAGCCTTGTCAAGGAGGGATATTGTGAACCAACACTGGCCACTATCCCTTTCTGGGGACTTGGAATCTTTCCTGTTAGAGCTGATTCTTCTCAGGGGTTGTCACCCTGGGTTCCTTTTCATTAGTTCTTGATATTTAGATCCTATAGCCACCCAGGTTTGTGCATTTTCTGAAACAGTTTCCAGCCATTTATTTGATTGAATTCCATATGCTCCCAATACTTTCACCTTTGGTTAAATCAACTAGAGAATATATATATTATTAGTCCCATTGTACAGATGAGATAATTGAGGCTTGTGCAACTAGTAAGTTGACGAGCTGGGAAGTATCAAAAACCTGTTTTATACCAAAAGCTCTTAAACACTGGCATGGGTATGTAGCCAAGTTCCAGTTAGTTGGTATAATGGAAAAGCAAGCAGCAAATAAACAAACCTTGGAAGTTTCTTTTTAATTTCTCAGCTACAACATAGTTGAATTAAAAGTCTTTTTCATAATAAAGGAATTGCATAATACAACATTAAAAAGCTTTACATCCTAGTTAATTAAAATTGCTCAGTTTTGCTACCTGACATTGTACAATTTCCTATTTTGGAGACTTCACTTGGGGAACAAGAACCCCCATTGGGCCAATTTGGGGTTCCTAATGTGGGAAGCCTTTGTCCTCCCAGTTGCTGTTTTTGGAACTGCTGTTTAGCTGTGGTGAATGGAGGCCAGAAGAAATCATGGTAACGCCAACCACTATAGGGCTGTGATTTCAAAGGCAAAAGGAAGAAATGAAAGGAAAAAGAGGGAGGGTCGTCTTGTGCAAAGAAGGAGACTTTTGAGACAAAGGAGAAGCCTGCCTGCAAAATATCAGGTGGTTTAAGTAAACCAATGAGATGCGTAGAAAACCAATACAAAACAGTATTTTACAAAATTCACAGATATATTCAAACTGTGGTTAGGCTAGAGTCCTAAAGAGAAGATGCCTAAGAGTACAATTTTCTTGTCATTTTAAGTTTTTGCTGATGCAAAATATCTTGTTATGTAGGACACTGATTTTTCCTGGAGTCAGCAAAACTTTTACTTTAAAAAAGTAACGTTTCTACTTATAAATTAAAAAGACACTTGAGAGATGGTGGACCCAATCACATGGATGGACCTCATTTGCATACCAAACTGTAAAAACATTTCTATAGATACACACACATGACAGGGAAATGGGACCACATTTGCTACTAATGATAAAGGAACATTTATAAATTTGTTTAAGGTGTAGTGATGGTTTTTTGTCAATGATAATTATTTTTTAGAGTTGCTATCTTTTAAAGATACATACTGAAATAAATACAGATAATAAGATGTTTGAAACTTGTTTCAAAATAATCTGAGAATAGAGGGTGTGGATTAGGGACAAGGATGAAACAAGAATGATGCCGGTGACACGTAATAAAAGCTGGATGACAGCTACATGAGGGCTCATTATACTATTCTTTTTACTTTAGCTCCCGTGAGAGATTTTCCTTAGTAAAAAGTTAAATAAAAAAGGTACAATGTATCTCTTAAGCTAGATACAGGTGTTCATTTTATTATAATTCTTGAAACTCTATATACGATATGTATATTGTTTTGTTTATGTGATAGATCCATGCCATGAAATTAATTTTTTTGAGTTAGCCTCTGTCTGCATTATTTATTAGGCTCTGAATGTTCTTGGCATGAATCTCATTTCTTCTCAGCTGTCAGGCCTTGAACAAGTTACTTTACTTCTTTGTATCTCAGTTTTCCTATCTTTAAAATCATGACAAAGCATTTCTTATAAGATGTTTGTGAATATTAAATTGATAATACCTCTAAAGCACTAAGCCTAGTGCCTGAGATATTATAAAAAATTTGGCAAGTGTTAACTACTACTATTATAATCATTAATAATATACAAAAGTATTTTGAGGTATTTATTCATTCAACAGTCATTGAATGTCTATTGTGATTTCATTATGTGCTTGAGAGCTATTTTCCTCATTACAACACTGTAAACAGAAAGAATTCAATAAATACAGCACTTAAGAATGATATTACATTTGTTTGAGTCACAAAAGACCCCTTATTATTGCTGCATGCCAGTAAAAGACAGTGTACCTGAACCTTAGGAATCATCATTGCCACATATTAAATATCATAAATGCTACTTGGAGCTAGCTATACAAGGTCTTTCAAAATGAAACATTAATACATTCTGCTTAGAAATTTGAAATCCAGTGTAACATTTAGAATACTATCCAACTACGCGTATTTACATTTATCTCATTTATAGATAATAAAACAATAGATTGCAATGTGTGGTACAACATTTCAACATATATTATTATAACTATAGATCTAGTAGAAAATGGTAGGAGAATTTATGGAAAAATCCAGAAAGCTCAGGGTTCAGTTTTCTGAATGATAGTTTTTAAATTGTGAAGCCAGACCTTTATGCAAACTTGAAACATTCTATATCATTTGCTTGCTACATAGTCTGACAGCTCAAACACTTTGCCATTTTCTGAAAGTAGCATTACATTAAATACTGTCACCCAAATGGGAAGACTTTACTGCTATTTTCTACCACTTGTCTATATCAAAACCAAACCTTCAAAAATGACAGAACTGGGGCAGAGAGATGACATGATCCTTATCTTTTACATCAGATTCATGGGTTATCCCAATAAGTAGCTTACACAGTATATCCATCCCTCAAAATCTGCTTGCTTTGACTCTCTAAATTCTGTCGTGTAGCTTAACTTTAAGCTGAATTAATGGATATTTTGGAGAGAGTCAAAGCATCACAAAGTCTTGAAAATCTAGTGCTTATGTCCCAAATGACATTAATTTTCTAAACTCCTGGTGGTATAAATGCATATTCTAGAAATGTTAATGGTCCATACAACCAACTCCAGGCAGGCAGAGATCATTTACAGATTAGTGCCATCCACAGCGTGGGCATCTCAGCCAATCCTTCAATCCTAGGTTGTTTCAGAATTTCTCAGTAGCAGGGCAATTTACTCTTGCAGCCATAGTCATAAAAAATCAGTACATTGGAACGGATAAATTTTGTGTTTTTCTTCTTCTCCAAGCCAATATCGCCAATTCATTCATCTCTCTTTCAACAGACACATTACACTCAAAACCAGACAGACCAAACAGCCATTGAAGAAGTGTGTTACTTGCCCATCAAGAACCAAGATGAAATTGGATCTGCTAGAGTTAAGGACAGAATATCATATTATGGTAAACACATTATTTGTTGAATGAAAAAATAGAGAAATGCCAAATGTTCTGGAACAATGCAAATTAGTACTGTGGTATTTGGCATTTATTACATAACTGAATACCCTACGTGTATCTCCAGCCCTGAGCTCCGTACATATTTGTATGCCTCCTAAAAATGTCCACTTAGGTATATAGTAGAAGGATCAAAGACAACTTGCACAGAAATGTTGGCTCCATCTACCCCAAATCTGCTCTTTTCTCATCTTTGAAAATAACACCTATCTCTATCCCATTACTCATATTTAAAAATCTGGGGATCATCCTTATTTCCTTTTTCTCTCATGCTCCATATTCAGTCAATCAGTGATTCTTATCGTTCCTATCTTTGTACTTTCTGCTGAATCTGACAGTTTCTCAGTATTTCCCAATCACCATCGTCTCTCCTGTGACCACTGCTCAGATTTCCACCTGATCTCCCTACATCCATGTTTGTTCACTCTTCAGCTGTTTCCACAAAACAGCCAGAGTGACCTTCTCAAGGCAACAATGAAATCTTATTACCATCTTGCTTAAGATGTACCCGTGGTGTCCTGTTGCTGATAGAATAAAATCCAAACTCATTATCTGGATGCTGCCTACCTCTCTGACTTCATTTCTTACCGCCTTCCTCCCTGATCCCCATGCTCCTGCAATACCCCACACTCTTTTCTCCTTGCTATTCCCTCTGCCCAGTAACTTGTCTCCATCCAGCTCATGGCTGACTCCTGCTCATTATTCAGTTCTTGGGCCAAATGTCACCTCATAGAGTGACTTTCTTCCTGGCCACTCCAGCTAAAGAAATTGCTCCTTCCCTCCTCGACACTATTATTTAATTGCTTACATGTTTATTGTTCATCTTTTCTCACCAGCATGAAAGCTCCAGAGAACACAACACATCTACCCTGTTGACACCTGTCACATTCCCAGGGCCCAGCAGTGTCTGGCTCATTGGATGGGCTCAATTGATGATGGCTATGCTAATAAATGAAGTCGTGCATTTAAAAAAAAAAAAAATCTATCCATTTAAATGTTTGAGGGCCCATTGTAAACCAGGAATTTTTTTCTGAGGGTGCAAACGTTTAACAACTTCCACCATTATAGAGTTTCCAAACTATATTTTTCAACCCAAAGGGAAATGACTAGAGAGCTTGCTGATTTTCTGTGCAAGTCTGAAGGGCAACATCCAGGCTATTTCTCTCCTCTCCTCTCCTCCAGGAGAGGCATGGCCAGGTGAAATTCACTTGAGTGACTACAGCTCCAATCTTCTCACCCATGTAAAGGTGTAGATGTGAGACGGGGTGGGCTCAGTGACTTGGATGAGATCTGGAAACTCTAATCCTCCAGGGTGAAGAAGGTGACACATTCCAATCCTCCACATCTGACAGACAGTGCAGCCCACAGTCCCGGGAGGGAACAACATATTGTCAGTCACAGTAGGAGTGTTTTGCTCCCTGCAGGCAGTTGCACTGCTCTGAGTGACTATGTCATTTCCTTCTCTGAGTCCGTGGGATGCCTCCTTGAGAGTGAGAAGTGCTACAGAAAGGGACACGTTTGTTCTACAGAAGGCGGCTTTGGGATTCAGGTTTCGGGAGAGATGCAGCCTACTTGCTTTACAATGCTGCAGGTAAAGTTGCGGATCTGTGCCTTTAGAACAGTTCTGGTGAAAGAAAGGAACCAGGAGCCTTCCCACCACAAGGACTCCTTGGAAAGTTCAGAGGTCATGGGCATGCCATCCAGATTCACGTGCTAATCCCTGGCACTAAATCCTTCCAAAGCTTCAGCTGATAGTGGAGATAAAGGATCAGATCTTGACCAGACCTCCCCTGGGACCTGCCCGACCTGGTCCCTGCCTGCCCTTCCAGCCCCCTCTGTCACTAGCTCCTGTTTGGCCCTGTCCTGGCCAGGGCGTTTGCATGTACTGTGTCCTCTGTCCTAAGAGTTCCTTGCCCCCTCCCTACTTCACCTAGTGAATGCCTACTCAAACGTTAGCTCAGACACGTTAGCCCTGACTCCTACTGTGTTTCCCCCAAAATAAGACCGGGTTTCATATGCGGTTTTGCTCCAAAAGACGCATTAGGGCTTATGTTCAGGGGATGTCATCCTGAAAAATCATGCTAGGGCTTATTTTCCGGTTAGGTCTTATTTTCGGGGAAATACGGTAATCTGTATCCTATCCCTCCACAGAGCTGTTTCTTTCCTTCAGAGTTTTTAATCTCAACGTATAACTATGAACTCATTGGTGAAAGCTTTAAATTAATTTTGGTCTCCCCCAAAGGTCTGTAAGGTACATGAGTGCCGGGATTTTATGTTTTTGCTTACCATTCTATCCCCAGCACAGGGCCTGCCATCAGCAAGTAGTTGTTAAATACAAATACACATAACTGGTCTGTAAATAAGGAGGATACATTCTTGGAAAACATACGTCTTGAAAAATGCAGCCATTGTCCAAAGAAAAACTTTATCCAACCAAAAGGTCTGTGGTGGTTATTTGTTCTGTCAGTAAACATTTCCAGGTCTCTCCCTTCTGCTGACATGGTAGCATTCAACCTCCTACAACCTTGGTGATTGGGTGGGAATGGGTGACTGCTTCTGGCCTAGGAGGTGTGAGCACGTGTGCTGAATGTTTCTTCCAGGCTAGAGTGTTTGTTCTCCGGTCCAAGACCCTCCAGAGCGTCCTTCTGCTCAGGCAGAGTGGGGACATCATTTAAGTGGGGGCTGCACCATCAGCCTGGATTATTGAGTAAGTATTAGCAACAGAGACCCCTTGCCAACCTCAGGTAGACACATAACACAAGAGAGAAAATAGCCCTTGACTTTTAAGCCACTGAATTTGGGGCTGTTGGTTACTATGTATGTAGCTTACCTTAACTGATGTGAAAGCTACATCCACGCTTCCTTAATTAAATAGTAACAGGAGCAATAATAATAATGGCAACAACAATAATAACCACGTGTCACGCATGGCTCTAATAAGCTTTATAAGAATGATCTCAGATCAACTTCACAAGGACAGCCTAAGGGGATAATACCTTTATTCTCAGTTTACAGAGGCAGACATGAGGCTCAGGGAGGTTAAGTAAATTGTGAAAAGTCAGCTTGTCTGTGAGCGGTGGACCCTGCTCCTGCCTGACTCTTGTAATGTTAACCACTCCGAGACCAGGCCTGCCCAGTCCAGGCACAATCACACGTTAATGACTTTATCCGGCACAGGTTTCTCAACCTCAGCACTAATGACATTTGGGGTTGGGTAATTCTTTATTGTGGGGCTGTCCTGTGCCCTGTGGGATGTTTGGCCTTTAGCTTCTACCAGATTCCAGAAGGACCCCGCCCCCATTCCTGGAGTTGAAACAAAAAATGTCTCCAGACACTGAAATTGTCCGGGAGGTGAGGGGAATAGGTGCCAACACTTCCCCCAGCTGAGAACCATTGGTCTAGCAGCTGATTTAAGTCATTTGCTGAGGACTTATAGTACCAGACTCTGGGATGATAACGGGCAAGTCAGAGGCAGCTGGGGCCTTCAGAAAGCTTCCGCTTTTGAGAAAAGAGCCTGATGTGAACCACACAATCCTGTGAATAATTCCTTGTGGAAAGTGCTACAAAGGAAAATTACAGAGCCTTCAGCTAGGATGAAAAATGTCCTTGGAACTAGCTGCAAAGAGGCAATTCATATTGACTAAATTTTTATCAAGGGAAGATGTTATAGGTCTCCAATGAATGCCAGTAGGTTCTGCTGAACCCGAGTGTGACCAGGCTCTAAATCACCTTAAACTCTAAGGTCTTACCAGTTCTAGGGACCTTCACACCAGCCTGAAGATCAGCAGAGTGGAGGAAAAGGGACACAGTTGTAGAGACCCCCTTGGCAACGCAGGCACCAGAATGGTGTGGGGCCTGCCTCTGCCATCTGAATATACATGAGCGAGGCACTACTAGGCTTTTTCTCCACCAAGTGGTTCTCAGAAGGGCTCAGAGTTTGGGGAGAATGCACTCAGATGTTTATCAGGCCAAACGGAAAAAGCATCCACTGAGACTGAGACTAGGGAAAAATATCTCTCTCTAAAAATAAACCTGATTTTAATTTCAAACTGGGTCAGTTTGGCTTGGGAATTATTGGGGAAGGTGGCTGAGCGGCTCAGGAGATGAAGTGGAACCCTTGCTAATTTAATTTGCATATTCTGCTTAAAATTCCAGAAGCCTGCTGCTAGGAGCCTGACAGCTCTCTCGGTCTGGCAGCGCCCTTTCCCCGCCTCTGCAGGCTGTCTGAGAGGCACCATGCCACTGTCTCAGAGAGGGGCTTTGGAGAGCCGTCTCCAGAGGTCTATTTGTCCAGGACAGAGCAGGGGAAAGGCCTGGGGTGGAGGGTATCACAGGTCCGGTGGTCTCACATTGGTCCTGCATTGTCCCAGGGAGCTGTGCCTGTGGTTTTCTGGTGTGAGGTGAGAACCAGCTCTCTCCCTGTATGCACTTAACCTTGAAGTATGAGTGCTCAGGACTGGCGCTCAGGAACTCCCATGGGTCAGGCGTGAAGCAGACCTGTAGTCTTCCCTTGCTTCATTCAGGGCCAGGAGAGACCATACTCTTTGGAGACCACTCCCTTCCTTTTTCTCCCTCTCCTCGATATTTTTTCCCCATCCACATGTCTGCTGGTTTGCCTTTCACTCTCAAACCCACCTCCTCCTTACCCTTAACAACTCAGCTTTCACCAGGCACCACTGTAATGGTGTCTCACTCAGCAGTTTCTAGACTTGGGAACTTCATGGACTGAAAAATAATAACTTAAAAACAACGAAACAAGCGTAGACATACATTTTGTCTGCTAAGGATGTAAAAAAGAATTCCTATCATCTACTCTGATACCATGAACAGTATTTCCATTAAAAAGGGCCTTTTGCACCAAAAAAGTAGGAAGCAGGCATCTCCAAATAATGAGGCCTTCTCATATATACAGTCACATGCAACACACACACACACACACACACACACACACACCCCTTTACCTTCCGCATTTCTCGATGGATCAGTGAAAACTCTGCCGAGAGCTGTCACTGCTGCAAGGGGCCACTTGTGAGAAGCAGTATCTTAATGTATTTCCCTAACTCTGATTTCTCTCTTTCATCAGTCTCCTCCCTGAAACCTCCAAAAGACATCTTCCTACAATGCAAATCTTACCATACCCCTCCACTGCTGAAAACCCTCCAAACGCCTCTCAACTATCCTCAGGATAAGGTGAAACATACTTGGAAAATGCAGAGAAGCTAAATGACTTGCCTGGGCACCCAGCTCATTCTCCACCGAGCCTGGGCTGTTGAACCCCAGGCACACATGACTGCAGACCCTGCTGTTAGCCAGGAAGCTACCTGCTGCATAGGTAACCGGCGCCCTGTCAGCCCACTGGAAAATTTCATTTGTCTGCCTTTGCTCCCTTCCTATTTCATGGGTTACCAATATGTGGGTTCCCAACCTGTCCTCAGAAAACAACATGGACTTCTCTATCTTGTTTCCTTTATTCCAAATCTCAAGTCTAACAGAACTGTCCGTGATGATGGAAATTTTCTGTATCTTTGCTGTCCAAGATGGTAGCTTATCAGCCCCCTGAAACGTGTCTAGTTCGAGCAAAGAACTGAGTTTTTATTTTTCGTAAATTCTAATTAATTTAAACCTAAATAGCCCCATAGTGGCTACTGTTTGGGACAGAGTTGATCTAGACCTTCCTCCATGAATTTCATTCTTAACCTGGAGCTCAGATAAATTACTCTATAAATGTTCAAAAGGAAAGTATAATGAAGTGGAGCCAGACTCTCGGTTTGAACCGTAACTCTAGCACTAATTAGCTATGTGACCTTGAATAAGTTTTAACAACTCTGTGCCTCAGTTTCCTCAACTATAAAACAGGGATGATAGGAGTACCCAGCTCAAAGGGCTGGATGATGATTAAGTAATTAATAATACATTAAAATGCTTGGCATCCAGGAAGCACTGGCATGTTGGCCACTATTATTATGTGTGAAGCCCCATGATTAAGTGTGGATTAGCTGCTAAAGATAAGACACTAGACCCTGCTCCGAAATCCATGCTTCAGAGGTGTCACTCTCACAAAGACAGACATCGGAAGGAATCGCAGCAGCAGCGGCAGAGGCAGTCTGGAATGTCTCATTTGATACTCACCGCCCTAGTAGGAGATTTTGTCACAACTGCCCACTTCAAAGAGAAGGTAAGTGAAGCATAGAGACATAAGCAGTTCTCCCAAGGCCATGCTGCTAGAACATGTCAGAGTCTGGATTTGAACACCAGGCTCTCAACACAGTGCCAAACTGCCTACTCTCTGCCCACTGAGAAGGAAGTGTGATACATCGCTCATGAAGAACGCTGCTCTGACAAAAGGCATCGAATGAGGAATGAACAAGGAGAGAAGAAGCAAGCTGCGACAGCGGCAGTGCAGATATTTTTATAGCTCTCTCCTCGGATAACTGATGGATGGAGCAGTTGCTGCTGGGCAGTCAGTGTCTGCAGCTGTTGTTAGCAGCTCTGGCCTCGCATATTTCCACCATGATGAGGTGAGGGGACAAGGAAAGAAATGGCCACTTAGGGTCCATGGAGGGGCTTTTGAGTTCATTCTATTGGAAGAGTAATTACACCAATTTCTGTCATAGTGTGCCACGGCATAAGTAATGCATTTATACTTCTTTCCTCAAACTTAAACTCGACTTTTCTATATTCAAATTTGAAATAAAACTCTGGTTCCAGATGAGATGAAGGAGTCATATTCTTCGGACTCAACAAAAGAACCCTGAAGTTTTCAGTAGACAGGGCCTTAGCCACGAATATCAGGGGGACCGAGTATCACCTGTTGCTGGCAGGAACCATCGACCCTGTCCATGACATTAGATAGACCCTGCTAGAAAGGCTAATTTGTTTTATTTTTAATTACAGGATCCTAGATCTCTCAGTTTTCAGCTATGCAGGGGATGCGCAATATCTTCAAGTGACCCATTAAGTGTATTGATCAATGGCTAATGATAAACACTGGATTCTGGCAAAAGAAAGTAAACGCAATACTTAGTTTAGCCCAAAGTATTAACCGTTCTGCTTCCTTTATGGTTTTCACACTGACCGACCATCCAACCAACCAACTCTCAAATAAAAATTCTTTCTTTCTTAATGGCACAGTAAGACCAGAAAAATCATCCACAAGAGAGTCAAGTCCTCACTTTGTTCACTATCTATCTGGTATGGTAGACATTTGGGAATGTTACATAAACCTGTACAGGGTTTAAAGGCAACGCTTTAAAAAAAGTCATTGCTTTAAGAGCATAAGCAAGGCTACTTGGGGGTGAAAATGTGAAGCACCCAGATTCTCTTACACAGCTGGTAGCAGTGTTCATTGGTAAAACCACTTTGGAAAATGGTTTGGCAATGGCTACTGAAGATGAATATCTATCTATCTCTGTTTTATGATCCAGCATTCCATTCCTGCGTATCTTCCAAAAGAAATGAGTCCTAACACTCATCACACAGCATGTCTAAGAGTGTTTAGAACAGCTTTATTCCGAGTAGCTCCAAAATGGAAACAACCCAAATCTTCATGAACAGTAGAGTGATCATTTTGGTATATTCACACATTGGAATCCTACAGAGCAATGACAGAGAATGAATTACTGTTACCTGCAACAACTGAAATAAATCTCATAGACTTGAAGTTGAGAAAAAGAAGGCAGACACAAGAGGGTATGTATGTATTTTATACTTTCATTTATGGGAAGCTCGAAACAGCAAAGCTAATCCATCAGAACAGTTGCAGTGGGTGGGAAGTCTGAGAAAAATGTTGATTTTAAAAACCCAATACCTAGTTTTTCTCTGCGTTCACAGTTGTCTCCATAGCAATAGTTGCACACTCTAATATGGGTAGTCTCTTAAACACAAAAGAGGTTGTCATTCTCGGCAGCTGCCTGGGAAAGTCGCCAATGCCCAGTTAAAGTGGCACCTGCATAGACGTGGGGCTTCCTACACTTTTTTCCGTTAGAGAAAGGCTTTGCAAATGATAGTACTCAGGCAAGTCTGAACGTGAACACCATATGGAGGCCTTAGAACCACCGTCTAGAGAGACACCACTAACTCATTTAGAAGCAAACGGTTCAGTCCTGGGAGCCTGTGATTCATCTGGTGCAAAATGGATACAGAAAATGGAACTCCTTAAGAAGCTTCCCCACAAATACTTAGTTTGCTCACACCTGGAGTGAAACTAAAATGAGATCATTCTGAGTGCTGGTCTTGTTCTTTTTCTAGACGTCCAGGAACAGGGGTAGGTTTTAAGAAGTGGCACAGACACAATTTTGGTTCAACTGTGCTTGCATAGCACTTATCAATGTATAAATGGCCATCTGATTGTGGAGACAGTCCTACAAAGGACTATCTTACTATTTTAACATTTTACTATTTTTATCTGGCTGGTGGAGAAATTGAGGCTTAGCAAGGTGACGTCACTGCACAAGGTCACACAACTAGATGACAGGGCTGGAATTCAAATCCAGAAGGGTCTGTGTATGAAGTCCATGTTCTTTTTGCCACATTGGCTGTTTCCATCTGGGGTGGATCGTCTGCTCCTCAGACTTCCACAGGGAGGGAGATGGTATAGGCTCCTTGTTACCATCAACAATCTGTTTCCAACTTAATTATGGAAGTCTTTCTTAAATCTAACACCCATCTCACTTTTTCCTTAATTAGATTTATTTAAATTCTTTGGAAGATACTAAGAGCCACATCTCAGCTTCTCTTTTCCTACTATATCCTCATTCCTTTAGCAAGAATTATTACCAAAGATCTTAACAGCCTCCTTCAATACGACATTGAAAATTGGACTTTGACACGGCAAAGGGAACCACCAACAAAATGAAAAGGCAATCTACTGAATGGGAGAAGATATTTCCAAAGGCTATATCCAAAAAGGGGATAATATCTGAAATATATAAAGAACTCAACATAAAAAGCTATCTGATTAAAAAAATGGCACAGGACCTGAATCGACATTTCTCCAAAGAGAACATACAGATGGGCAATAGACATATGAAAACATGCTCCACATCACTAATCATCAGAGAAATGCAAACCACAATGAGATAGCACCTCACTCCTGTCAGAATGGCTATCATCAATAAATCCACAAACAACAAGTGCTGGCGAGAATGTGGAGAAAAGGGAACCCTCGTGCACTGTTGGTGGGACTGCAAATCGTTGCAGCCACTATGGAAAAACAGTATGGAGGTTCCTCAAAAAATTAAAAATAGAACTAACTTATGACCCAAGAATTCCACTTCTGGGTATTTAGAGAACACTAATTTGAAAGATAGATACGTGTACGCATATGCATGGAAGCAACTAAAGTGTCTAAGTGTTCATCCACAGATGAATGGACAACAAATATGTGAAACCTCTCTCTCTGTCGCACACACACACACACACACACACACACACACACACACACACAAATGGAGTATTGCTCTGTCAAAAAATAGAATGAAATCTTACCATTTGAGACAATATGGATGGACCTAGAGGGTATTATACTAAGTGAAATAAGTCAGACAGAGAAAGACAAATACTATATGATCTCACTTATATGTGGAACCATACAAATAAATAAAACAAAACCAAAGAAAATTCATAGACACAGAGAGCAAACTGATGGTTGCCAGAGGAGAGGGGTGGGGTGAGAGAATGGGTGAAAAAGTTGGAGGAGATTAAGTACAAACTTCCAGTTATAAAATAAAAAAGTCATGGGGATGTAATGTACAGCATAGGGAATACAGTCTTAATACCATAATAATTGTCTATAATGACAGACTTATCATGGTGATCATTTCATATGGTATATAAATGTTGAATCACTATGTTGTACACCTGAAACTAATATAATATTGCATGTCAACTATACTTGAAAAAAATAAAACTGGAATTTGAGCTTGAGGAAGACACTGGACTCAGTGTCAGTTCATATCTAAATCTAAAGCTTCTTTCAGTGCTAATAACTTGAGTTAATGTCATTCCAATGCCTGCTTGGGAAAGCTTGGCTCTATTGAGACATGATAAATTTAATGATTCTCAGACAACACTTTGGACCAAGGGAAGAAAAGGTAAAATAAACCTGCATCTTTTATTCTCCTTTATCTCTGAAATATTGTAAGTTTGACTCAGGAGTTGGGAAGATACTAGAAGAGGTGTGTGTGTGTGTGGGGGGGGTTAAAATATAAGTAACTTCATGTATCCAGTAGTACGAATAAATGGTTGAAATTTGACATTAAGTTTATAATCCCTCCAAAACCTGCTCCGGTGACCTTGGCTAGTTAACTTCTCTCAGCTTCAGTTTTTACATCTCTAAAATAGTGATACTCATAGCATTTGTCTGCATGAGAAAATGCATCCTTATAACAATCCCTAGCATAATTGTTAATCATTTTTTATTATTGCTTGCTTTGGTAATTAAGCCCCTGGCTTTAGCGTCTGGGGTCTAGAAACACTAGGTGTCCTTGGGCCTGCTTTCCGTGGAGTGGTCACCGCACCCTACCGTGTTCACGCTGCTGAGTTCACTACCTGCTTTCAGCGTAGGAGCCTGTTTTTTTAGTACCCAAAACGATGTGGATCTCAGCGCTGTCTCTAAATGTCTGGAAACATTCTATTCGTTTCTCTGAGCATGATGCCCCATGATGGAGTTACTGAAGGAACTCTTCCAAATGCTCTACGTATGGTGGGATTCATTAAGGAAAAAAGTTAGGGAGTGACAGGATGGAACAAGTTTGCAAAAACATTTCAATCTTGCCTCTAAATAGACCATGCAGAGGAGGTGACAGGAGAGAGAATTTGCTCATTCAACCCAATAGTGAGGGGAAGTCATTTGCACAACTAAACTGACTTATAAAGTGAAGCTTAAGTGTTGTCTTTAATGTGAGAGAGATCTTGGATCAAATTTCAGTCCTGCTACTTACCAGCTATATGTTTCTAAGCAAATTACTTAAACATTCTGTGTCTCCATTTCATAACCTGTACAATGAAAATAAATATACAGTTGACCCTTGAACAACAGAGGTTTGAATTGCACGGGTCCATTTATATGTGGATTTTTTTTCAATAAACATGTACAGTACTATAAGTGCATTTTCTCCTTCTTACAATTGTCTTAATAACATCTTCTTTTCTCTAATTTACTTCATGGTAAGAATACAGTATGAATTAATACATACAATATATAAAATATGTGTTAAGCGACTGGTTTTGTTATCAGTAAGGTTTCTGGTTAACAGTAAGCTATGGGTATTTAAGTTTTTGAGGAATCTAAAGTTATATGTGGATTTTTGATAGCACAGGGGGTCGATGTCCCTAATCCCCTCATTGTTCAACAGGGAAGAGAGATCCCCTTGCATCTGTGGTAGTCATTAACACTACATGCCAACTATTTCTAGTTCTTCTCTCTGTTGGGCCCATGGTAAGACTACACTTCCCAGTCTCCCTGTGGTTGGGTGAGTCTAGTTCTGACCAGTGCTTGGTGAGAGAAAGTGACGTGAAGTGAAGCTTCTGGGCTGAAGGTTTAATAGCAGATTTGAGATTCACCATTGTATTCTATTCCCTCTGGCATGGCAGCTCATGACACTGGAAATGTTGGCTGCTCCATCAGTCTAAGCCTCTGAGTAACTGTGAAGTCTAGAATCATGGTCAGGGAGCATGAGCAAGAAACAACTCTGGTTTCAAGCTACTGAGATGTTGGTGTTGTTTGTTACTGTAACTTATTTAGCCAAACCTGATCATACTACATCTCTACCCATGGTACAGTGATTTTCAGCTGCTGGTGATCCACCACAACCCCACCCCAGGGACATTTGATGTCTGGAGACATTTGCGGTCAGGGATGCTGCTAAACATCCTACAATCCACAGGGAAACTCCTACAAGAACAAATCAACTAGCTGCAATTGTCAGTAGCATTGTGTCCAACACCGAGCTTCTCTCAGCCCCTCGTACTGCTTACCCTCTTACAGTCCCTCTGCCCAGACTCCACTCCCTGTCATCAGAGAATATGCCTCAAATACCCACAGGGACCATGCTCACTTGTCACTATGCTTGGTCACCTGACACACTGAGTACTTTAGGAACAATGAACATTGTGTCACGAGGATTCTGCAGACCACCCCTGTAAGGGATACCTTTGGGAGGTGAGCCTGACCTGAACTGCAGATACTACAAAAGCAACAAGGTGTCTTTCTCCTGAAGAGGCCTTTTTCTGTTCTTCCATTGCAAGCTTCCGCTTTTGCCACCAAGTTATACAATTTCCTGACGTTGTCTAGAAAAATCCATATTCTGGCTCATTAAACATTTCAGTTTAAAGGCTTGGAAGGAAAGGGAATTTGACACAGGTATGAGCCGTCCGTTTGGATTAGGGCTTCGCACAGCGGAATACCTGTGGGCAACGTCTGAGCTGGAATTCTAATAGGCTTCCTTCAAAGAGATTGATGACCGAACTTCACAGAAGGTTAAAAACGCCGCGTCCAAGGTCATATGATCAGTGGTATAACCAAGACCAGAATGAAGACCTCCTGCTCACCCCCAAATCTTTTGTTTTTACAGATGTTGGGGAGGGAAGAGGGGTTGGTGAATGGGTGGTAGATATACTCATGGCGGAACTAGTTTGGCCTTCAAAGTCTGGTTGCCCTGAGGATTGTCTTTTTTTAAAAAAACTTACTTGCACTTCAGTCTCCTGTATAAAAGTTGTGGTGAGAATGGGGAAGAATATATGTAAATTGTTTAATGCAATGCCTGGCATGTAGTTATTACTCAGTAAGTGGCAATGACAGCGTTGGAAAATGCAGCCCTAATGCTGGGACAGTGGGTAGGAACTGACAGGGACGGCTCAGAGAGGCATAAGGCTGTTGGAGCTGTAGCGTTCCAAAGAAACCTGGAGGAGAGGGCGGGGAAGGGAGTGGACAGAAACCAAACACAAATGTCACTTTCATTTGCATGACAGGCCTTAATGTACTCGAACCTGCAGAACTCAGGGAAGCCATTTGTCATTGCAGTTTATTAATAACTTGCACCCTAAAGCTGATTTTCTTTGTTGGAATGCACACTATGAAATTTCAGCACAATGAGGAGACCCTGCCCGAGGACGCACTGGTCTGATTCTAAACCTCTGAAAACTATTACAAATACAACAACTCCCACCGGCACTAATTTTACAAAGCAAATAAATTACAGTGGAATAGTAATATAGTTTTTTCCACACATATTTATCGAGTCCTCCTGTATGTGAGGCCCTGGTAAAAGAGGATACATTAGCATAGACAGGCTGGGTTCTTGACCTCATGGAGCTTGCTTTCTGATGGAGAAGACCAACAATACGCAAATAAAATAATGATGAATGGTAATTTGTGCTTGAAATGAAATAAATAGGGCGCTGGGTTAAAAGAACGACTCAGGGATCATACTTTGATATTCAGTGCAAGCCGGTTGGCGGTGGTGGCATTTAAGCTGAAACATGAAAGATGAGAAGAAGGTGGTGGAAATACACATTAGGGGAAAGAACAATGTAGGAGGAGTAATCAGCAAGCATATGGACATTGTCTCATTTTGGACTTCCTCACAGTCTTGTGAAGTAGGCACCTGTGGTAGGCAGCTTCTGAATGGGCAGTGATGGTCCCCACCTGGTGGTCACACCCTGGAGGAATCTCTCCCTCTTGAGTGAGCTCTGGACCTAGTGACTTGGTTCTAACAAATCAAACACAGCAAAAGCCATGGTATGCCACATCCATGATTAGGTTATAAAAGATCATGACCCCCATCTTCTTAGCAGACTCTCTCTTGCTGGTACAAACTGCCACATTGGCAAGTCCCACACGGCAAGAAACTGAAGGCTCAGTCCAACAGCCTGCAAGGAACTGAGTCTTTCCAACAACCGCAGAGAGGATTTGGAAGCAGATCCAGCTCTAGTTGGGAAGACTGTGGTTCCAGCCAGTAACTTAACTGTAGCCTGTGAGAGACTCTGGAACAGAGAACACAGCTGAGCTATGCCCAGCGTCCTGGCTCTCAGGAATTATGAGATAATAAATGTGTATAAGTTTTGTGGTAATATGTTGCACAGCAATAGATAATATAACGTTGATTGATTGTTATGAATGAATGAATGAGTGGATTCATTCATTCATTCACTCACTGACTCACTTATTCAAGAAATCTTTTTTGAGATATTCTGCAGGCCAGGCAGTGATCTAGGTGCTAAGGAAACAGTCCTCAGGTACTCACAGTCTTATAGAGGGAGACGATGTGCCTGGTACTAAATTATGACAGTTGTGCTCTGTGGTGTTCTACCAATTGCAATGCTTTGTGTTGCAAACAGGTAGAAGGGAGACAACAACTCTTCCTGGCAGAGTCAGCGAAGGCAGGAAGTGAGGAAACTGAGGCTCAGGGAAGGCAAGAAGTTGCCCAAGGTCACACAGTTCTTCTGATTCATTCTGCTCTGCTCAAACATGATGGAGGACATGTGTTTATCTCCAGTGTAAGACTGTCTCTTTCAACCTACAGGTCTCAGACTGCTTCTCCCATATGCTTCTTAGTAATCTAAAACCAAATATATGCTGAAATGAATTCTTTACCGCAAATGTAAGCTAGGCAATAGGTTAATCAGGTTTCTGTGACAAAGATTAACATTACACTTCCAATTAACTTTCATAAAACAGAAAGCAGACCACTCTAATCTAACTCATTACTCTGCATACATTTGCACATGGTTGGGGGGGCGGGTCACACATCTCTGTACAAAGACACTGGTGTTGAACATAAAATGACTGAAAGCATGCTTCATGGTGGAATCTAATTAGCAATATAGATTAGTTAGGTAGATATGTAACAAAGGCAATTATGCCAGAAGAGCATCCACGGACACTTTGGAATTTGAGGAAACTTGCCTGAGAGATGAGACTAAGGTTTTTATTTTTGGTTTGAATAATTTGTTAAACCTGCAAAACTAGAAGGAGCCTCATTAAAGTTAATGAGAAATACTCTCCATTTCAAAAGTCTGAGTTTGTTATTTTTGTACAGAATCTTTGTGCTTTTTGCTCCTGAGTTCACGACACATGACATTCAGAATTCAAATTTGAAAAGCCCTGATTTGTAAGAATTTTTGTTGTTTATTCTTTGTCTTTTCTATTTCCTTTATTGCTCTCTTTCTTCTTAGTTTTGGAAGCATAATGTATTTATTTTGAAGGATGTTTTATGTATGAGGCATACATATTGTAAAGTGAAATAGTTAAGGGCATAGCTTGATCAATTTTTACATAGGTGCGCCACGCACACGCCACGCAGCTCACGATATAGAACAATACTGTCCAAAAAGACTTAGTGTGGTGGTGGACACTGTCTGCACTGTCCACTTTCACAGCACAAGCCATACATGACTATTGAGCACTTGAGATGTGGCCAGTGTGACTGAGGGATTAAATTTTAAATTGTATTTAATTGGGCTAGTGGTTATCATTTTGGACATCGCAGATATAGAACATTTCTAATACTACCTTCAAATTAATACCAACCTAGTCGTCCCTCCTCCTTCTGCTGATGCAATCACTATTCTGATTTTGATCACCATAGATCAGTTTTTCCTGATCTTGAATTTCACATAAACAAAATCGTAGAATATATACTCTTTGGGTTGGGATATCCTCTCTCAGTAGATGTCTGTGAGATTTCTCCTTTTTGTTGAATGTGCCACTTCTTTTTTTAATTGCTTGAGTGTTACAATGTATGAATATACCATAGTTTATTTATACAGTCTACTGTTGATAGATATTTAGTTGTTTCCTATTTTTGGTTATTGGCAATGAAGTTATTATACATATTCTTGTGCATATATTTTGGTAGACAAATATACTAATTTCTTGGGTATGTATCAAGGGAGGGGATTGCGGAGTCTTATCTTTCCCACAGCAATGTAGGAGAAGTCCATTTGCTTCATCAAAATAGAATTTTACTTTTGAACAGTGAATATTTGTCAAGAGTACAAGGGAATATACAACAACTAATTAAAGCATTATTTGGTAATATCTAATAATGTGAAGATGCAATTAACTTGTGTCCCAGTAATTAGATTTCTAGGTATGTTCCCTGGAGAAATTCTTGAATATGCGCACAAGGAAACATGTATAGGAATATTCATAACAGCATTTTTTGTAATAGTAAAAAAAAATGGAATTTCTCCGTAAATAAATGACAACATACCCATAATGGGATATCATCACGAAAATAAACAGAGCTACTTGTATCAATATGAATGAATCTCTCAATATAATGAGCCAAAACAAAATCAAAAACAAAAATCCCAGTTCAATATGACTTATATAAAGATTTAACACAGTCATAACAGTACTAGACCTGTTAAGGATATGCTGGTAATGAAAGTATTAAGAAATGCATAGAAAAGATAAACAGCAACAGCAGAAAATGGTTCTTCCATATTTGGGGCAGGGTGAGACACTGAGACTTCAACCGCATCAATAATTTTTATTTATTAGCCTGGGTAATGGGTATGGAGGTGTTGGTGCTATTACATTTTCTATCATTTTTTTAAGTTTGAAAAAGTGTATAGTAATAACAAAAGAATCTGTCAAACCGGTGGAGATGGCTAAGCATGCCCTGGTATTTAAGCTTCCTTGATCAGTGCACGAATCTCTGGACCCCCACAAAGTTTTACCTGGGCACATGGCTGCCCATCTAGAGGCTACACTTGTCAAGTTTCTTCGTGAAGAGATGTGGTCATATGACTAAGTTCTTGCCTTGGCATCTTAGTGGAGTGAGTACAACTTCTCAGTTACGTCCTTAAAATGCAGCAACTTGCCTCCCATTTCCTCCTTGTCTCTTCTTGTGGGACAAGATGAACCAGCTGAAATCATGTGCACACGGCAACGAGTTCCCTGGCTCGCCCATTAAACATCCGCTCCATGAGGGCAGGACCTTGCCTGTCACACTCACGGCTGTGTCCTCAGGCCATCGAGCAACATGTAGCATATGACAGACACTCAATTCAGGTTGAATAAATGCAAGATTGCTTCATTACTAATGGTGCATCGAGCCTTTCGCACCTAATTTCACTGTCACCTTACTTTTTTATGAGGTTTTGCTAATTTTATTGTTATCAAGACAGTATTTTTAGATGAAAAAGCAATGCCTGTACATCTCAGGGGGACATAATGAAGTGGCTAATGCTTCTCAATGACAAAAGGAACAGACAGAATGTTTTCCTTCCCTCTGAAAGGCGTTTGAAATGATAACACACAATGTGATATACAGATGATGTAATACAGAATTGTACACTTGAAACCTATATAATTTTACAAACCAATGTGACCCCAATAAATTTGATAAAATAAAAAAAAAATGTATAACCTAAAAAAGGAAAAAAGCTAATGATGTTCCAAACTTCTAATTGAAAATATTACCAGACTCATCTTTCTACATTTTCGTTTCCTGAGAACAAAAATACTTCCACCCTTAAAATTTTGCTGCACTTTTCATTAGGATAAATCAATGACCAGAAGGTCCCAATTTCTTGTTACATATGGTGTTTGCTTTTACTATAGCAATAACAATATTATTTTCTAATGAAATATTGCCTATTCATTAAAAGAAATTGGTAAAACGTGTTGGACATATATTAGCTTTACACAGTTGAACGTAGGACATGTTGACAATAAGCACATCCCAAACTGTGGTAGACCGAAAGGTGGTCAAGGTCTTCTCTGCCATCATGGCCACATCATTTGCAATGCAACTTTGCAGGTCCTCCCACCAAGAAAAAGAGTTTGTTTCTCCTCCTTTGGAATCGTGACTGACTTTGTGACCTCTTCTGGCCAAGAGACGTGACAGTGTGACCGTTCTGAACCATGACTTCCAGAGGCTCGGCATTCTTCCATTCTCTTAGTACCCTGTCTAGCAGCCATGTGAAGAAGTCTAGTGTGTGAGACCTCTTGGAGGATGACCGCATCATCCCAGCTGTCATCCAATGAATCTATAGCCACCAAAGAGAACAAAACTTCCTACCAGACCTACAGCTGACAACAAACACACCAGGGAGCCCAGCCAAGGCCAGACCAAGCACCCAGCTCATTGGTAGACTTGTGATCAATAACAAATGTTTACTGGTTTAATCTATTGAGTTTGAGTGCTGTTTGTTATGTAGCAATCGCTAGTGGATACAGGCATCAGGGCAAAAGTGAAATAAATGCCCTTAAAGGGCAAGAGCTTTGTAGATTTCTAACAGTCCTTGTTAAGTGTCCTTGGCCTCCCTAACAAATGGGGATTCAGATTTCCTGATCTCTTGTCCAGTTGCCAAAACTATTCCGACTCTCCCCTCACACTTGGATAATGAGTAAAACCATCTAGTTTCAGTTCTCAGATATTCACCCAGCCCACCTATTTTCTCCTTCTTTCCAATCTCATAGAAGCCATTTACAGTTAGCACGCCGGCATCGATGCCAGGATGCCAGCATAGGAGTATGGTCTGGAAAAGTGGACAATTCAGGTCTGACACAGAAAATGAGAGAGGCACACGTGGAACTTCTCGATTAAGACAGTTGTAATAGTAAAGAGAGGTTGTAATGAACCCTAGAACCCCACTATACCTGAGGTTCTGTAAGACACAGTTGTACCTGCGTCTTACTAGAGTTCTGTCCTTTTAATGTTAAATATAATGGCTAAATAGCATATATTTAGGGAGCTATCGCCACAATAATGCTGCACAACAAACCACTCCTAAACTCAGTGACTCTAACAAACATCTGTTGTCATGTTCATGGGTCTGTGAGTCGGCTGGATTCTGCTGATCTAGACTGGGCTTGGCTGTAGGCTTTAGAGTGTGGGTTGCTTTAGACTGAAGGCTGTCTGGGCTTGGTTCCAGGCTATGGGTTCAGTTCAGGCCTTTCCATAAATATTACACTGAAGCCCAAACTGGAAGAGTAACACCTACCAGAGGCATGGTATGTTGGAAGACCACCAAAGTGCAATGGGAGCAAGACCACACGCACAAGCACATTTCAAGTTGTCCACTCTTTAATTCTGGTAACTGCCCATCGACAAAGCAAGTGTGAGGGCCAGGCCCAAAGTCAAGTGGTGGATAAGTTTACTCAATGCACCATAAGCCACGGCAGGATATTTAAGTCTATGCAGGTAAGTGAAGAATTAGGGCCAATTATTTAATCAACATTATCTTTGTTATACAATTTCTTATTTACTCTGGTCCATCAGTGGGCAAAAGAGGATAGCAGGCATCTCAGATAATCTCTCTTCATTCAGCCTAAACTGCCTCCTCATCATTTAAACCCAGCTCAACTAGTACCTCCTCTGTGGAGTAGCTACTGACCAATCCAACCCCATTGCTATCTGAGGTCTCCAAAATCCTCCAACTGTTGAAGCTTACATTGCTTTGCTACCATCCCTACTGCCCCTATCACCATTGCTACTAACTGCTGTGACCAACTCCGGTTACTGTTTACTGAATCTCTAGTATGTGACAGGCTCTTCATTTCTACCTGGTAGCACTGATATCCCTGCTTTATAGAGAAGTTAATGAACTTGCTAATAGATAATAAGTAACTGAGTATCTGGATTCATACCGAGATGTATCTATAAACACACTATCTCTACTATATTATGTTACCCACACACATTACAACTGTCTACTGTTTTATATCTTGACTCTGTATTATGGATGCATTGCTTGCATACTGATTTTGTTCTTTTAAACTACATTATATACTGCTTGAAGGCAAGTATCTTGTATTACACTTCTTCAGATTCTTCCTTAGCACAATTTGATTGTTTGATTTCAAGAATGGATTCCAGAGAAGCAGCCCAATCCTAAACATCATTATTCAACAGAATGGAATTTCCCAAGACACAGGAATTCGATTAATTAATTAGTGGTGACAAATTATAACTTGCACCAACTATCTTATTAGGCAGGGACTATCAATATTCTGATATTATATATGCAAAAAGTGAGGCTCAGAGAGGTTAACCAACTGTCTCATGAACACAGAGTAATTAGTAGAGTCAGAATGCAAATGTAAATCTCTGTAACTTCAGAGTTCTATTTTTCTAACACTAGTGTTCAATATTTAATTTCTATACAATACTAGAGTTAAGTTATAACTGTGCTGAAGGTTTTAGCTGTGAAATTCTATAAAGACTAACACTTGCTAACCCCCTAATTATGGACCGAGTCTTGGCTCAAGTGACAATAATATAAATGATGAGGATTGTTTATATTTTTAAAAAATGTGTTTATGCCAAGCATGGTGCTAAGTGATTTATTCATTAACTTATAATAAACGCAGTAAGATACAATCTGTTACTATTCCCATTTTACAGACAAGCACACTGACGCTAAGGGAAGTTAAGTGATTTGCCCAAGATTTAGTGTTATGGCAGAGAGCCTGTATGAGTCTAGTGTACTGAGTCTCACAGCACATACTTGGCTTCTGCCTTACATCCTGACTGCTCAATTCCAACATTGTAACAACCATCACTTCCCACTCTGCACAGAATGATGGGCTAAGTTTTACTTTACAACTTTTTGAGTCGAAAAAGTAACACTTCATATCCACAGGGTAAGTTTTTGGAAAGTAAAAATACTCCTTCTGCTACAATGTGATATTTATTTAATTAGGGGGTTCATACTGCAGCCCTTGAGTCAAATCCACCTGCTGACTGTTTTTTTTTTGTAAATAGTTTTAGTGAAACACCCTCATGCTCATTCCTTTAGGTATTGTCTATGGCTGCTTTTACTACAATGACACAATTAAGTAGTTGCTACAAAGACTGTAGGGCCCACACAGCCTAAAATATTTACCACACTGGATTCTTTATTTAAAATCTTTGTAATTTGTATTTGCATGCAGAGTGCTTGGTGAGTGTTCTTTCTCCAAAGAGCAACTTTGTTTTAATTCTGGAGTCACTAGGTCCTGCCAGAAGGTACCCATGTGAAACACGAAGTAACCACTTTTTTCAAGTCATCCAACTGGCTCCATCACACACTAGCAAGGACAAAACAAGAAAGATGAGCATTTCCTATCCTTAATCATCCTCTGAATATTGTGGGGCTTTATATATATTTTCAAAAATTAAACCAGGAAAGATTATGTTGATATGATAAAACCCAAATGAGTCAAGCAAACATAAACCTAATCAGTTTCCACTGAATGAGGAAATACTCATGAAAATCATAGTCAGCTAATACACAGGACTGAGTCCTCAGCTGACCTTTCTTCTCCCTCAACAAATTTTAGGAAAAAAAGAAGTAGGCTATTCAAAGAACTCCTTGAAGATTTAGCAAAATACACACATCTTCCTAGAGTATAGGCAGGACCAATAAAATTTCTACTTCATCTCCAGAACTTTCTACATCAATGAAAAATCATTACTATTTTCAGCAATTGGATTAAAGAATTTATTTTGGAGTTACACAAAGTTGAATTCAAATCCTGATTTTGCTGCTGACTGGCTGCTTGACCTCAGAAAATCTGTTAAACTTTTCTCTCTCCTTTTTTTTCAGGTTCCTTATTAAAATGTGGGTAAAATATCTAGCTTACAAATTTATTATAAGGATTAAATATAAGCACTAGGCTTAGTGTCTGGCACATAATAAATGCTTCACATTTGGCGGGCATTATTACTGTTCAAACAGGAGATCAGTACAAAGATCATAAAGCCCCTTCCCCTCCTCTCCCCCACCTCCACCCCACCCCGGTGACTGAAAGTCCATGTGGAATTATTCACTAGCCAGGCAGAAAATATAATTAAGATATTTTATGCATATTTTCAGAAAGGTTTAAGACAAAAATGATTAACAACAAAATGTAATCATCACTCTACACTCCATTACCCAAGTTCCTACAAATTTTAGGTTTGAATCATTGAAGAAGAAAGAAGTCTACATTTTGGAAGAAGGTAAATTCAAATCATTATCATGGGGAATCTGGGTGGGTAAAACATGGGAGAGGCTTGTAAAATCTCTCTATTTGCAAAGCTGTGTTAGACGGTTGATAACAACTTCCATCATTTGATGAAAGATGGCAAAAGTAGAAAATACTATTTCTACTATTACACATTTTCCGAATGCATACCTCTTTAACAGCTCAGATTACAATTTTGTGGTTCAATGCTTATGAATGGACTTTGAATAAAAGAGCATATGTACGATTCTATTTTGGCAACAAAGGGAAGAGATGGATAAAATATCTATAAAGGTTTAGAAGACTACATAGAAAATACCCAATTCCCTGTTCCTCAGATGCAGGATACCCACTGTCTTTGAATTTCATCTTTCCATTGCAGTTGCTCTCTCAATAACACAGGTGCAGTGGAACAGAACTATCTCGTCACCTGTTCTAGGAGGAACTGCTAGGGAAGTAAGAATTTTCTGATGACCCTATCATGGAAAATCATGATGGCGTCTCAAAGGATCGTCGCCCTGGGAAATTAAATATTGCTATCTGGCCCTGTGTTCTCCACATCTTTCATGCCTTCCAATTTTGTCTTTAACAACAGAATAGAACATGTTCATGTGGTAGATGCGTCTTGACCTTTTACAACATCCTAAGAATGCTGAAACGGAAGTGTATCTGGCAAGCAAAGCCACTGAAAGCCAGCTGTCCACAAAATATCTAATGACTTTTAGAGACTGTGGATGACTTTGGAAAGACGAGTTTAATTTCTGTGCCTCTTCCTTGCTCACCCTGTGATGGGAGAGACAAGTCACATGCGAACAGAGGGAAAGTTTATGGCTTAAGACATACTGTGACATTCAGGTGAAATCCACACTATACAATAAGACTTTCAGCACGTGGATTCAGGTCTCGGGTTGACGAGCCTATTCCATTGCTGCACTTGGCCTAACCAGAAGAAACAACCAAACACACACCTTTGTGGAATGTGGGCATCTATTGTTGTGCCAAGTGTTTATTGTGCTAAGTGTTGGCCTCCAGTGGCGAATGCAACAGACATGGCCTTGCTCTGAAAGAGATAGTCTAGAGGAGCAGATAGACAATAAGAGAATGAAGAAGTATGCAAGGTAATTTCAGATGATATGAAATTTTATGATGGTAATAAACAAGGTACTGTTATAAATAAGCAAACAGTAGAAGCCTATTTTAGGCATAATGATGAGCGAGAGCTCATCTAAAAAGAACACATTTAAATTGATACTTGAAGAAGCCAGCTACATAAATAACACCAGGATGGAGAAAGAACACTTGTGGTAGAAACCCTAGGGTGCCACTCAGTGAGTCATACTCTGTTATAGTCTCTTCTCCTTGAATGTGGGCAAAACCTGTGTCTTGCCTCTCATCAATAGTATATGACAAGATTGAGGGGATTTTGCCAATGTAATTAAAGACCTGAATCAACTGACTTTAATAGAAAAGAGTAATTATTCTTGGTGGATTTGACTTAATCAGTCAATCTTTTTAAAAGAGGGTCTAGAAATCAGAGACTTGAAGCATCAGAGATACCCTCTCTCTCTCGGTGGCTTTGAAGAATTCTACAGCTGCCAGGATGTGAGTCGTACCAACACCATAAGGGGGCTGGAAGTATATCCTTCCCTTTTGAGCCTGTAGATGAGAACACAGCCCAGGCAGAACCATCATTCTAGGCTTCTAAGTCCCTGAGTGGAGAACCCAACTAAGTGTTGCCTGGACTTCTGACCTACAAGAACCGTGAGGTGATAAATGGGTCTTTGCTAAAGCCACTCAGTTGTGGTGCTTAAGCAATACAACAAGAACAAATACAACACTCTAAGCTGGACAAAGCTATGAAGTTGCTGGGAGGTGCATCGTGGTTAGCAAGGAGCCAGGTCACTGCCATTCTATGACAAAGTAGGAAAGTGCAGGCTTTATCCCCAGCATCTGACATGCAGTGCCTCGGGCATAGTGGGTGCTTAAAATATCTGTTGAAAGAGTGAAAGAATTTGTGGATAATGAAAGGATGTAGCTAAAGTATTTAAGACCAGACTATCATTGCCACCCTCTTCAGATTTTAAAACATTTCTTCAATAAGGTATTTATTTAAAGACCATCATGTGCAAAGAACTGTATTGATTTTAGAGGGTCAAGAAAAGGGATTGAGAAATAGAGCCTTGTCCAAGAAGCAAATTCTCAGCTAACTGATCTACGGGAAACTTCTGGACTAAAGACTCTATAATGAGGTATGGAAGAAACCTAATATCTGGGTCACAGCCAAAAAGCTGATAATTGGAGGTTTCTCTTCAGAGTCTAATAAACTATCTGAAAAGGTGGCAAGTGCTAATCAAGCCCAAGGAAGATAGCACTGTAATAAGACAACCACATCGATGAGGGTTGGGAGGCAAGAAAATACGTAGTTCAATAATAATGGGGAATTCAATTTTGAAAATGCAAAGGTGTTTGTAGATTGGGTGATTATATCCCAGGTGTCTCTAGTCAAGTCTTCTATGTGAAAAGTCTCTAGGAATTCAGAGAAGATAAACGAAGAGAATATGGTCAGCTTCTGTTAGGTGGAACATACATGTTTTCCCTGCTGCTGATGAGGCACAGATGCTGGCTCAGCAGAAGGTCAGAGTCATCCTGCTGATGTGCTGAGGAGGTGTGATGAGGGCAGGAACAGCACGACCACAAATGACCTTCTGCAAGCGCAGAAGCAAAACATGAGGAAGGAAATGAGTTGATTTCCTTAGCTCATACCCATTTATTACCTCTTGGAAATTAGCTGGGCTGCTTCCCAAAGTATAGTTTATTTACATTTAAAATATATTAAAATGTAGACCTGCCTCCTTCTAAAACACACCTCAAAGGTGTTTTTCATGGGAGACGTCCACCCCTTTCAAAAGGAAGCAATTAAAGATAACTCATATGGTTAAGCAGAGGGTTAGGAAGTAGCAGATAGCTGGTACAACTGGGTATCAAATCAACTCCAGATTTGGAGGCCACTAAAGGGAAAGGATAGAAATGGTGCACTGCATTTTTAAAACTTTTTAAACACATCATCATCACCATCTTTGCCTTTTGTGGAGGGCAGGTCTGTCTTAGTCTCATTTTCCAGATGATTCCACCCATTGCCAAAGAGGTTATCCTACTTTTTTTGAGTTAGGTTTAGAATTCAAGTCAAATACTCAAACAGCTACATAATTGACGGCTCCCTCCCAAGAGTCTAAGAAAATAAAAACAACTATTATTTCACAAAAGTTTCCAGTTCTTTTACTTTGACTATTATGTTGAGTATAAGTAAACTCTTCTATGAGACAGGACCACGCATCCTCAAGTAAAAAATATAGATCTTAAAAAATTCCATGTGCAAATCGGAGGACATCTGTTAAGCTTCCTTGTTTTTTTAAATGTTTTTGATAGACACGGTTGATGTTAACAGAGAACTGGTATGTGACTGATATAATCACTTTTTGATAAACATCATTTCTTGTTTGAGATAAAAACTGCAGTTACTGGAAGAAGCTTCTAAAAAGAGATCACGTGAACCTTCATAAAACAGCACCAGAAATCAGATTACAGCTTTCCCAAGAATGCAATATGCATAAGAAGAAAATACTGTGCATATTTCTGGGTTTGGAAGCACCTAGGAATTGCTTTGTCTCAAGGAGAAAGTCCAGAAAATCCAAAACAATATAAGAAACAATTTAAGCAGGGTGAGAATGAAAGCCCTATGCTTTTCACTTCTGTATCTTTGCTCCAGGAGTTAATAGAGTTCAGAAGCGGTCAGTGTGGTCTATGAGAAAGCCAGTGAGCGAATCTATTAATATAATTTCTGAAACCTGACTGCAGGGCGTGAGAAACACAGACGTATGTGAAAGCTGTTCTGGTCAGCCTGGGGCTATTTTCAAAGATGGCGTCAGAGGGCTCACCAACATCAGGATGTCAGGACTAGTCACCCGAGCCATGTGTCCCACATCTCTGGTGCTGTGGTGAGATCAGAGGGCAGACTGATGAAGAGCTTCTATTTAAATGAGTATGTATCCCCTTAACTCATATTGTTTTCTAAAACAATGGAATACTCAAAGCTATGATTTCACATACATTACTTCTACAGATAAAGATAGGTTTAAAAAGTGAATGAGGAGTTGGTTTAGTTAGAAATATTAAATAAGTAATCATACAGATGGTACTTGGAAATGACAAAACTCATTAAGATGGTCTGCTAATGGCTGAAGCCTAAGAAACAATGCAGAAGATAATGTTCTTCTTCTCCCATTGTTTTGATAGTTTCTTTGTTGAGATTTTTGGTATTTGTTTCCATTTACAAAATACCTATATGCTTAAGGCAGAAAATTTGGGGACCCAGAAAAGCACAAATGAAAACAACGAAAATCAACCATAATGCTAGCACCAAAGATAAGCACAGTTAAGAGTTTCTTTTTCACCCATCCAGCACTTTTCCCATAAAAATGGAATTATGCCTTCATACTCTGTTTGACAGCCTTTATTGTTAAGTGTTTTCCATTTAACAATAGCTAGTGAACATTTTTCCCATGTGGTAAGCTTTCTTCTTCAACAACAACTTTATTGGCTGAAGAGTATTCTCTCAGGGTGATTAAATCAAAGTCTAATTAATCTCCTTCTGTTGGGAGTTAAAATTGTTTCCACTTTTTTACTGCCATATGCAATGACCATCTTTGGAACTTAACATTCTTGTACATATCTCTGAACATTTACTTATCACAAATTCCTAGAGGGAAAGCTGCTAGTTCAGCAGGTTTACCCATTATAAAGGTGTTTTGCTGAAAATTAACAGATTATAGAAAGTTTACCATAATAAATTATTGCAACGGTCAGTTAAGAAAATATCCATTCCTATAACATTCGCAATGTATTATTATTACCATTGTTATTTTTATTTAAAAATACTTTTATTGTTTGCCAATATACTTATATAACTCAGAATACTAAAGACATGGAATGTAAAAATTATCATGTATTTAGAAATCATTTGTATTTTTTCCTTTTGTGAATTACCTGAATATACTCTTTGTCCTAATTTCTCTTGACATGAAAGCCTAACATGATAATCAGACTTAGGTGTGAGACTAGAATATAATGCTAAATGCCTTAACTATTCCTATCCCAAGAAGAACCTCACTTTACATTTCTTACAATTCTCTTTTAACTAAAGGACAATCATTAGTCTTGGGAGAGGGGATATAATTCTTTTATATTATTGTATTTTTTTTCTAACTCATGGAAAAGATGAATCAAATTAATTCATTTTTTTTAGGAGAAAACAGTAAAATGTGGTCCAGCCACTCAGCCCTATTCAGCAAGTTCAAAACCACCAAGATAAAAAATGGCACAGCCATGGATTCATTCCAATGATGCTGATGTTTGAGCAAGAACAGAAAATACACGTAATAAACTGTTGCAATGAGAAAAATAATTCCTAGAATAATTCTGTGTGTATCAGGTTTAGGAACACTTGACTCTCTCTGTAATTTTGAATCTTACTCATAACCCAGGGTGGTGATAGTCTTTAGGAAGTTACGATAAGCCATCTTCTATTGGTGAAGGTGGTGGTGGTGGTAGAGGTGTTGATGGGCATAGATGGTGACACTACTTGCTTACCTCAATCTAAACATGTTGCATGGAATGCAGTATGTAAATAAAAAGAACAATTAAATTTAATTTTATACTGAGACTTACTTGAGAATTTTAAAATACTTCTTTACTAATCAAAGATACCCTGGGTTGGCAATTAGTGTCCTCAACTGAAGTGGCTGAGTAGAAAGTAGGATGTCAGGAATATCTTCAAATGTAATGCATGTATTATATTATGAAATGCTAAATAGGTTTCTATTTACTAAAACATTCAGAAAGTTCTGGACAAACTTGAGGGTTGACAAGACCCTATTTACCAGTTAAAATCATCGGCTATCATCCACATATTAATTCGATAAACAATGATTGACCACTCACCACATACCGAGAATTGTTTCATGCACTGGAAACATTAGTGAGTAAGGAAGGCAAAGATGAACTGCCATCCTCAGGAGGCTAACATTCTTGTGAAGGATGAGCAGGGGGAGTAAGACAGATAATAAGCAAGTAAAAATGGATGAATAAGAAATGGAAAAAATAGCGGTAAAGGCTGTGATGAAAACAGATCAGGGGGTGGGATAGAGTGACTTGGTGAGGTGTGAGGCAAGGGAGAACTTTAGATGGGTGGTCGTGGGCAACTTCTTGGAGAAGTTGACATTTAAGCTGATGCCAAGGTCATGGCAAAGGGTATTGTGAGCTAAGGGGAGAACAAACACAAAGGTCCAGAACCAACTTGAAATGTTGGGGAAATGGAAAGAAGGCCAGTGAGTGAGCATGTGGAAAAGTGGTATGAGCAGGCTGGTTCATGCACTGCCTCAAGCCATAGTGATGAGTTGAGATGCCATTCTGAGGGAGATAGGAAGCCTCTGGAAGGTTTTAGGCACAGGACTGGCATGATCCAATTTACAGGCTAAGATCACTCCGGCTGTGTGGTGAGTGCATTGCCATGGGCAAGAGAAGGGGCCGAATGATCCGTTGGGTTAACGTTGGTCAGCCAGGTGAAAGATGCTGGTGCTGTGAACAGGGGGTAGCCATGGAGGTGAAATGAAGTAAGCCGCAAAACCCTGCAGTTTGTATGTTAAAACTTTGTGTTGCCGTTCTGCCACTGTTCCTTGACTTTTTGCCCCTTCCAGGAGACTGAAATATATATTAACTGCTACCATTTAAGTGTCCTGTGTTGCACTGGGCTTTATACACATTGAATCCTTGTAACAGTTTCATCCCAAGCTCATGTGTGGGGAGGCTAACTAGCTCCCTAAGGCCACACCGCTGGTGAGGGGTCATATTAAGGTTTAGCTAGGCCTGTCTGGTTCTGAGCAAGGCACTAATCTCAGTCAATACACTACAATGTCTCCATTTAACCTACCGTAGGGGCAGAGTTGGCACAGGGGAACCAGGGCACACCTAAGTTTTTCTAATGGTTCTTAGAAGGGAAGAGTAGCAAAATTACCAGGAAGGGAGGTTCTTGTTTAAAATGCAGATGCCTGGGCCCTGCCCTGAGAATCACAATCAAAATCTCTAGGATTGGGGCTTAAAAACGTGCATTTAAAAAATTCTCCCAAATGACAGTAAAATGTACAGGGACTGCAACATAGGCACTTGGGCCGGCCCGGTGGCTCAGACGGTTAGAGCTCCATGCTCCTAACTCCGAAGGCTGCTGGTTCAATTCCCATATGGGCCAGTGGGCTCTCAACCACAAGATTGCAGGTTCAACTCCTCAAGTCCCAAAAGGGATGGTGGCTCCGCCCCCTGCAACTATAAATGGCAACTGGACCTGGAGCTGAGCTGCGCCCTCCACAACTAAGACTGAAAGGACAACAACTTGACTTGGAAAAAAGGCCTGGAAGTACACACTGTTCCCAAATAAAGTCCTGTTCCCCTTCTCCAATAAAATCTTTCAAAAAAAAAATAGGCACTCAATAAATACTTGTTGAATGAATGAATGAATATAAAGGAAAGATTAGCAGGAAATGAAGAAATAGGGAAACTCACTCCCCGAGCCCCTGATTCAGAGAATATATAAGCCCATTTTAGAGTGAGCCCAAATAGAGCCTTAGCTAGCCCCTTCAGATCCACTCAGAAATTCATGATGTGACTATATGAGTAAGATACACTCAGGCCTTCTGGAAACCTTCTATTTTAAATAATTACTCTTGATGCCCAGGTGCTAAGTCCAATTGCCTCCCCAGCGGAGGAAGTACAAAGCCCCTCTGGAAAACATCTACTATTTTAAAGGCAAACAATCTTTTTTTAAGAAAAACAAAACATTATTTTGACATTGTAGGACTTTTACACATGGGAGCCAGGCCTGACTCATAGGGCCAATTTACCCATTAGACACAATGAGCACAGTGCCCGGACCCCAAGGCCTTGAGGGGATCACAAAAATGTTTTAATTTCTTTTAAAATCAAAAGAAAAACATGAATATATTCTAGCCTGAATTATATTCAACATTTACCAATGCAGTTGTAAAATGTAATTAAAAAAAACTTTTTTTTTTTTTTTAAATCAACACATGACCCAAGAAGGCAACAGTGCCAAGGGTGCACATAAGTCATAATGTGGCCCTGCTTACTCACAGCTCTGGGCCCGGGTGATAGACAACTTACCTGGCATGCATTGTACAGGAGCTGATGTTCAAACTTCTTGATGCCAAGAATGTTCTGGAACATCTCGTAGAGTTGCTCTTTGCTCAGAATCAGCTCAGAGGCTGCACTGGCGGTCATCCGGGCCTGCTGCTTCCTGGGGTCCTCTTCCCCGCGGTAGATGGCGTCAAACTTGGCCATCCAGGAGCTCAACACCGTCTCCTTGCTGAGGCCGTCGATCTCGGGCAGGCTGCGCACCCTCTTCTCAATGTGCTTCTTGAAGACCTCCCGCGAGTCGTTGGCGGAGCAGCCCCCACTCTGCACCATGCGGGCCACGCGGTCACTCTTCAGGAACACCTGAGCAAGAAGAGAGCAAGGAAAAACATGGGGAAATTGGACCTGGAAATACCAGTTCCCGGGCACTGCAGGAGGCCCCAGTGTGGTCACTTCCTGCCCCTGCCTGTTCCCTGTGCAAACTCAGGGAAGTCAGCACACTTTTCGCTTTTGTGTCCAAATCTGGAAAATGAAAATAACAACAGTACTGACCAGGTTGCTGCAAGGATTAAACGAGTGATATCCTGAGAGGCAAAATCCGGTAGCTAGATTTTGAGCTCAGACTGCCTGGGTTCTTTCTCTGCCACTTAGTGGCTGTGTTTCTTTTGGCAAGTTAATCTCTTTGTACCTCAGTTTTCTCGTCTATAAACTGGGGATAGTAGTCTCTGCATCACATATATTTTAAAATGAAGATTAAATGACTTAATATATGAAAAACACTTTTAAAAGTAGCCCATACTGTGTTTTCCCAAAAATAAGACCTAGCCAGACAATGAGCTCTAATGCGTCTTTTGATTAATTTTTGCTCCAAAAGACACATTAGAGCTGATGGTCTGGCTAGGTCTTATTTTCAGGGAAACAGGGTATTAATGCCTTAGGAGTAGTTGTTGTGGTTGTCACTATTATTATACATAAAGTATCTGGCATAATGCATGGTACATAGCACTTAAATGTTGAACACTATTTATAGCTCATTTTATCCTCTCAGTGATACTCATTACAATGGAAACTGAATTAAGCACATATGTATTTAATGTCTATCTCCCTTTTCAAAATGTAGACTCTACATGGTCAAGGACTGGGTCCTTCTTGTTCCCCACAATACCATCTGTCCCTAGTACAGAGCCTGGCACTATCAGAGTGAGTGAACATAGAAGGTAGGCATTATATTCAGTCCATTTTGTACATGGAAAATCAAGACTCCAGCGAGGGGAAGGGACTTGTTTTTGGTAACTCAAACGGGCTGACTTTGAATGTGTGGTCTTTTGACTTCACCTTGGTTTCTTCCTTCCTTAGGGTCTCCCCTGCCTGGTGGGAAACCTTTGTCATCTGGTGGGGAACCCTAAGTTGTTTTGCTCGTGCTGCCTGGGTCCTGGACCAAGCCATGCATTAAGAAGAGTTTACTTTCACTGCAGTGTCGACCCTTTGGAAGCCTACACAAGCTACATGGTTCTTCTAGGTGAAATGCAAGGTAGTGAAGCGGCTACTTCGTATTCACAGAGACAAAACTCTGACACTTTTGAGCTGTGTCCTGGTCACACTTCAGAAGGTGTATAAATATCCGTTCAGAAGCAGAACAAATGTTCATTACTCTGTCAGATTTCAGGAAATGTCCTTGCTGGCCATGAGATGGCATTGCTTGGGGTGCATCTCATCACCTCCTGCTTCCTCACAAAGACTTTCTTGGAGAAGAGCGATATTAGGAAAGTGGCCTCCATTTATTGCTGATTTAATGAACTCACTTAGAAAGAAGGAGGGCTGAGGGTTTGATTCACAGGCTAGAGGCAATAGCCCATTCACCTGTGCCTGGGAACTGGTACTTAGTTGAGACCTTAGAGGTCATTTAAAAATCAATTTTAGGGTGGCCAGTTAGCTCAGTTGGTTAGAGTGCAGTGCTCTTAACATCCCCACATGGGCCACTGTGAGCTGCGCCCTTCACAACTAGATTGAAACAACTACTTGACTTGGAGCTGATGGGTCCTGGACAAACACACTTAAATGAATAAAAGTGTAAAATAAAATAAAATAAAATAAAAATCAATTTTAGAAAAAAAGTTTCAAATAAATTCTCAGGCTTTATAAGCCTTCATGAGCCAAAGAATTCATCTGAAAATTTGTTAATGCTTAATACAGATGGTTTCTACATTGTGTCTGAGTTTTAGATCTCGATCTCAAAGAACATCAAAGTTTTGAGTCAAATAGAAGACGTTTCTGGGGAGGCAATATAGCAAGAGCTATAAACCATGGTCCCAGGCCAGCTCTACCACCAACTTGCTGTATAACCTTGGGTAAGTCACCTCCCCTCTCTGATTCTCCTGTTTCTAATCTGCACATTGAAGGAGTTGAACTATAAAATGTTGGGGATGTCCTTCCAGCTGTAACATTTATACTCATTTTATTTTTGGGGGGAATATTGGGGAACAGTGTGCTTCTCCAGGGCCCGTCAGCTCCAGGTTGTTGCCCTTCAATCTAGTTGTGGAGGGCGCAGCTCCGCTCCTAGCCCAGTTGCCATTTGCAATCTAGTTGCAGGGGGCGCAGTCCATCATCTCATGCAGGAATTGAACCGGCAAGCTTGTTGTTGAGAGCTCGCCTTGTAACCAACTGAACTAACCATCCGCCCCTCTGTAAGCTCAGTGGCAGTGGCAGCTCGTTGTCTTCAATCTAGTTGTGGAGGGCGCAGCTCACTGGCCCATGTGGGAATCGAACTGGCAACCCTGTTGTTCAGAGCTCGTGCTCTAACCAACTGAGCCATCCAGCCGCCTATACTCTTCTGCATGAGCTTATTTTTCCTTTCTTTGGGCACTCAGTAGGTAGAAGCCACTGTGCCAGGAGCCAGGGACACAGTAGTGAGGAAACACATGCAGATTCAGCCTGCACACCTCCATGACATTATTTTAATAATTCCATGCAGATATCATTACAATCTGGGATAAGTGCTATCCAGTTAAAGTACAGGAGTCCATGGGTGCATATAATCAGGAATCTGTTCTAATGTGTGGTCAGGAAAGCCTTCCTGGAGGAAGAGTCCTTTGAGATGATATGTGAAAGATGGTTAGGTGAAGTGAAAGTGAGAGAGTGTTTCAGAGGGAGTGAACAATATATGTAAAGACCCTGAGTGTCTGAACAAATAAGTGGAAGCCAGTGTGGCTGGAGCAGTGAGGAGTGGAGAAGGACCCATGTCAGGTGGGCACAAAGGGGCCAGAATGCCAAGGGCATGGGAGGCCACATTGTGTATGTTGGTCTTCATTTGAAGGGCACTGGGAGATCATGAAGGTCTTTAGCTGGGACACGACACAATCAAGTTCACACTCTCTGCCTTTAATGTAGAAAACAGACCTGAAAAGGGCCAGGAGAATAGGCAGCAGCCTAGCTGGGCAGCACTTGTAGAAATGCAGGTGACTGATGGTGGTGGAGGGGACGCAGAGGGGTTAATCCCTTGTTTTCGTTCTAGTGAGCATTAGAGGTGACTTGGCAACATTCAATTCACAATGAAGCCATACTCTCTTCCCCATCGGTTAATAGCAGTGTCCCATCCCATAAAACTAGGGCTGGCCCCAGTTATAAGCCCTCAGCACCACATTCCTTTCCCCCAAAGACCTTACGTAGCTCCCATTTGCCATCTGTCTTTGTGACTCTTTGGTTAATATCTGAGTCCCAGGAAGGCAGAAGTTGTAGCTACTTTTTCCTATTACTTCTGAGTGTTTAAGACAGAGCATGGCACACAGTTGGTACTATGTTGAATGAGTGAATGAATAAGAACAAAACAGCCTTCTCAAAGCAGAGACCCTACTGAGGTTATATCTATATGCGGGCAGGAAAGTAAAGGGGAAACCAGCAAGCACAATACATTGTCTCTCCAAACAGTTGAGACTAGATGTTCCATGGGACCTGAAAACACGTGGTAAGAAATGAGGATGATCAATAATGTTGTAAAGATTTTGTAGGCTATCCGATGGGCACTTGTCTCATTAGGGAGACCACCTCAGGGATGATGTAGATGCCTGATCACTGCACTGTACACCTGAAGCTGAAGCTGAACAATAATGAATGTCAACTGCAAGTTTATATATATATATATATCTGGTTACAAGAAATGGAGTGCAGCATTAGGAATAGAGACAGTGGAAATGTAATGGCTGTGTGCGATGTCAGAGGGGTAGTAAATTGGGGAAGAGGGATTATCACTTTGTGAGGGGTATAAATGTCTAATTATTACATTGTTTTGTACACCTGAAACTAATTAAAAAAAAGAAGAAATGAGGATGTTGGCACATTGGTCCTAGCTGGCGTCCATAACCGGCTAGGTGATCCCTATGTGACACGTCATCTGCTTCACATAGTTCCTTCCTCATAGTTCCTGTACATAGTGGCCACTCAAAAACTATTTGTTGAATTACTAGATGACCTTAGCCAAGTCACTTAACCTCTATCAACCTTACTCTCCTTCACTGTCACACAGGGTTAATCCAGACAGTCTTCTTCGATGAGGATTAAACTGAAAGGACTTTGAAAAGTAGAGGCTCCATCTGTCCAGAGGTAAAATATGGTTGCCGGACTCCAGGATGAGGGGAGATGAGTGGGATGTCAAGAGTGTGGAGGAAGGAGGCTAAAGATTGAGGAAACAGCAAAGATGAAGTGCCGAAAGGAGGCAAGGCAGCCCGGGGGAGAAAAGGTGGCAGCAGAAAACTAATTTTCCAGGCGCATCATCCGTCTTGGCTTCTCCGTCTGTCAGAGGGATGTGGGGCCTGGGACAGCCGCGCCCCGTAGGGAATGCAGCCACTGAGGACTGATTGCTGCTGTGCCTCTAAAACCACTCTTGACACTCATTTGTCCTGAGAGCTTTATCTGGTGTTTTTGTTTTCTGTGTTTGTTTTTGGCAGTCAATGGCTGTCGCAAGAGACTTCCTCTCCAGGCACAGTTTTATGCGGCCCATCCACAAATCCTCCCTACTCTCCTGCCAACTTCCAGATAGGTCATAATGGGAGATGGAAGATAAACAAGTAAAAATGGAACGGTGAAGGGCAGTCAGTTCAGTGACTTGACCTCATCCGTCAGTCCTCCCCTCCGTCGCCAGAGCCAAGCAACCTCAAGGTCGTTTCAGAAACCCATGAGCACATCAGGACTTAATGACTGTACACAGTGTGGGGGTGGGGGGAGCTGGCCCAGCTCCCACTTCTTGCTGACAGGCTGAGAAACCAAGTCAGGCACTTTCCTGCTCTACGAATCACATCATTCTGACATAAATTACAAAAAGAGCTAGATGTTAGAGTAAATGAGATTAACACACACACCCATACCACAACGACCTGGTTGCTACTAATAAACGACACACAGACAACAGGAGGCGCAGCCTCTAGTGCCATGTGGCCTGGGTTCAAATCCTGACTATACCAGCTGCTAGTTTTGAAACCTGAGCAAGTTACTTAATTTTGGGGGCTTCAGTTTCCTCAACTCTCAAATGGGAATCCTAACTACCCTACCTGAAGGAGTTGGGTAAGGATTCAATGAGGCAATGTGTGTCAACTGGTGAGCACGGTGCCTGCTACAAGAATATAATAGAAGTCAGTTATTCGTTTTTAATAGACTATCATGCAGTCATGAAAAAAAATAATACTTTTTTCATTAGCATTAAAAGATGTCCATGATGTATTATTAAACCAGAGACTCCCAATGGCAGGGGTGAGATGGGGTTGGAGGATCGAAGCATGACCCTGGATTGAGAACATCTTAGGTCATAAAACATTTTATTGATGAGACTGTCATGTGTGTGATTTTTGCAGAAGTAGAAAGGAGACTGAAAACCATGCGCTACTGAAACAAGTGGGATATTAATATTTTCCATCTTAATATGGAAATCAAACAGCTATCTTTATGTTTATAGATACATTATCTGAAAAGATATGTACCCACATTTCAGTGGTCATTCAGGATGATGGGATTATAGGCATTTTTCTAACTATTTCATCTAGATTTTCCCCTATACTGTCTACTTTTATAATTGGCAGGTTTTACTTGCAAAATCACTTGAAGTGCCCCTTTCTATGTGAAAAAAAAATAAAAATTTATGTTTGTTAAGGCAAGATTCATGTTAATTTCTAAAATAAAATACACCTTTGGATCTCAAAGATATTCCTCACCAAAAGGTAAGGCGTCCTAGGACAAACTCCAGGTGCAGATCTGGGGCCATGATCTGTGGTAGATGGTGGTAATTTAGGAGCAAAAGCATTTCCCTTTCCCCTGTCTATACTTCTTTTCCTTGTCTTGACCTTGTACTTTCCTTACTCCAAACCCAGGCCCAGAAACTCGGGAGTGGATTGATTCTATCAACTTTCAACTCTTTGCTATTATTTCTATGCACCAGATGGGCACCACACCACCATTCTCTCTTTCTAACCTTCATATATTCATAATGGCACTTTCCAGGGGCGAGATTTAAGATGAGGTTGTGTGTGTGTGTGTGTACAATTTAACCCTGACAACAATTATGCACGATAAGTCTTATTACAGATGAAGACACTGAGGCTCAGACTTGGCTGGTATCCCAAAGCCATTTACAGCCAAATTAGAAGTCAACTGTACACTGTTTGGACGCTAAACTCATCCACCTAATGACCCTGACCTCTGCCTCCTCCTTCCTTCCTGGCTTTCCCGTAAGGACGAATGCCTTCTCCTAGGGATATGTCTGTTCTAAGGCCACTAAGGAGTTATAGTGAGTTTTGCATATTGGAAAATATACAGCTTCATTTCAGAGAAACAGCCAGGTGTGACCTGACTGCTACTTTTCTTAGATTTAATAAAAAACTTCAATCATAAAGACTAAACAAAATATGTCACCCTGTATAGAGGACACTTGCATTTTAGCCTGTCAACCATCCTTCCCTTTTTGAACACTACCTCAGTCTGAAACCTCTTTGTCATTCACAGTTTCAATGGGACTGTCAACCATGGGACCTTGTCGTTCCTAAGCCAAGTGGTGAGTTGGGACCTGAGCTTGGCCAATCACACTTCCCGTTCTGGGGTTCAGATTCAGAGTGTGGCGGCACAAGGATGGAATGGGGTTGGAGAGGATTCATACCAATGATAGAGTGTCCGTTATATCCTGCTACCTGCCTTCCTGAAGTCAATCTGCCCTGCCTTCCAGTTTTCTTTATGCTCAGTTATTTCTTTTAACAACAACAACAATAGTTGTTGATGTTGTTATTATTAAAGCTTAATTTAACCACAGCCAGTTTCTGTTGCTAGAAACTGAAAAATTTTGTCTGATACAACATTCAAAGCTAGTTTGACAAAAACTAACTGGGCCTTTTTTAGAGATCAGCTAAAAAACAAACAACCAACCAAACCAAACCAAACAAAACCAAACCAGTCAGGCAGAGCAGGTCCACCATCTGAAGCCCAGAAGTCAGGGGCAGAGTTCTCCACAAGTGCTCACATGTCTTCCTCCCCATTCTACAGTCCCACTTCCCACCAAATTTCCCAGGTTTCCTTCCAGGCCCGATCTAAGTGAGAAAGTTTTTGTGCAACTTTTCCATCCATCTTGTCTCTGATGCCAGGATCAGCATGTGAAGGAATCAAAATAAAGCAGGGCGATGGGGAGGTGAAGGTGAGAATAGAGGCTTACGTTTTAGACGTTTGTCTTAAGAGGGCTGAGAGTCAGAAAAGATGTGGAGGCCGTAGGTGGACTCTTTGAAGTCTGAGGACTGTGGCTGTGGGACCAGTTTGGGTTGCTGGGCCACATCTTAGCACCTACCCCTGCACTCAGCCCTTAAAGCCATGATGGAAGAGAGTAAAGGATTTGTCTGCTGCCCTGCTGGACCCTCTGGGACAGTCAAGGCCACCAGCAAAGGATCAAATACCATAGGGAAACTGGGGCTCCCTTCACCCTGGCCCAGCTCAGGTGCCAGGCCTCACCAGCTTGCCATTGATGGTGGCAGGCTGGGTTCAGACCAGACTGATGAGCACAGATAGAAACTGCTCTTTACTACTCTAGTGTATTGACAAACCATGTCTGCCTTAGACAGGCAAATAGCTGAAACTGACTTTTTCTACTATGATAATCTCAGAACTTTTTGAGGGAAATATTTCTTGTTTTTGTTTTTCCCCTCAATGACATTACCCTTGGTAACCTGGAATGTGAAGGTGTAGTATGGTGGGGTGGAAAGAGAGGAGAGAGAGAGAGACAGAGAGAGAGAGAGAGAGAGAGAGAGAGAGAGAGAGAGAGAGAAATTAGAAGAATATATGTGGGGTTTTTTCCTGACAAACATACATTACCCCTTCTTCTGGTAAGAATCTCCCTAATTTCTTAATAGGAAACCATTGCATTTTCAATTCAAATGACTTCAGTGGAACTGAGCCTGTACTCAGGGTCTCAAAGTAGTATTTGTCCCAGGCCTGATTCCCCAAGTCTATTTCACCCCCTTCCATTGTGATTGGCTCAAGAAAGGACATGTGACCTATGTCACTCCAACTAAGTCACCCCTGGGTCTTTTGCTGGTATTCTCAGTAAAGATGTATTCTCTTTGCTTCTGGGGTTGCTAAACAGGTAGCACGGAGAGAACCTGCCTAGGAATGAAGCCAACACAGACAAAAGCAAAGCTGAGGTGTGTGGAGAGATATCCATCCTGCTGGCATTTTCGGAGTCTCAGGATTCAGCTACAACCGTGGCCAAATCTACCCCTAGACTTTTAAGTTGCTTAAGCAAATAAATCTCCTTTTGGGCTTAAGCCAGTTTGAAGTAGTTGTCTGTCATTTGTAATCCAAACAGACCGGACCAAGACAGATACTGACAGAAAAGAAATTGGATTTTAGAACAGGGTGGCGGAAGAGACACTAGCTTCTCCATTGCCCAAGCATAAAGGGAAAGGGGGGAAACAGAGGAGTAAACAGTTTGAGACTCTCCCAGGTAAAGTGTTAATCCTGATCCTTTGATTGAGGACCTTTGCTGCAGAGGATTAGGCTTTCCAGGAAACATGAATCTCAAGGCACTCTAAAGCTTTACTAATGAACATGGTAAATAATTAATACTCCACATTGTTTCCTGTTACTCAAATCTCAATATTAAATATTCAGTAATTTCTCGATGCCTATAATCTTACCAGACTAAAAAGAAGTCCTTTCAAACAAACTGGCCAATATAGAAGAAAATATTGGGATCACTATAGATATAATGGTAATTTCCAGAGACTGATTAGCACGTTGATAACTACTAATTTTCAGATTTAATTAATAGATAGAAATGGCACTTTCTTTCAATTTATGTCATTAGTCAAATGAGCTTTCTAATTAAGTTTTGTAATTTTGAAATTTGTAAACTGCGGAATGACTTTAAACATGGAGAATTATTAGTAAGGGTCTGCCTGGTCTGAATTGGCTTTCAGAACTTGAAAAAAAGGAGAGAGGGAATTAATTTCATTCACTGGCAGTTTCTAAACAGAACCTTTTGCAAAATATATTCAAATTATTCACTGCCGTACCATCATTGTGATTCCATATCTCATTTCCATTATCCATTAAATTCGACTGAAATATTGCATCACATGAGATAAAGCACGAAGTTTGACATTTATTGGCAACAATTAATACTGCTTGTAAAAGGGGAAAAAAAGCTTAAATTTGACAAGTGTAAAAACGAACCCAACTTCCAAAATAGATCCGAATACAAATGTCACTGAGGAAATGACGTGTAAGATGAGTCTGTGGATAGATCCAGCAAACATCATAGAGACAAAGGCTGTTGGCTATGAAACGCTAATTAGAAAACTAATTAGCAAACTAATCAATAATACCTTTATTTTCACAAGGTTGAAGTGTAATCGTGCTCCACTCTCTCCATGAAAGGAGTCAAATGTTTTTGCAAGTGGGAAGGACAGTTTTACCGAATCACTCAATGAACATTGTTAAAGCATCTATTGAGGAGAGGAGTGGAGGAGGGAGCACGGTTGTTTTTGTTTTGTTTTGTTCACATTCACATGAAAATAGCTTAATACAAAGTAAAATGTCTTTCAATGATCAGATCATCATTTCTGAAAATATACATGTCAGTTAAGCAGTGCCCGTAGGAAGGTAGGGCGTGTCACTTCATTAGTGGTGGACCAGTGATAGCCAACATGCATATTACATCAAAATAATTATAACATTTAAAAATACTAGTGGTATTCCAAATTCACTTTACTAATAAATAAACCTCTGAAGTCAGGGTGAAAATTTACTTGTGATATACTCAGAATATATTCCCTCACTCACAGGTTTTCTCCTGAGAATAGTACTGTATTTTGGACGGTGTTCTAACTTGCAGAAAAGAACTCACAGCACCATTTGAATAGAAAGAACAAGAAAACTACGGAAGGCATCATCCTTAGGAGGTATTTAGCTCATTTAGAAAAGGTGTAAGTGGTGGGAAAATGCTCCGGACTCACTTAAGTCTTAGCTATGGCATGTTAACAGCTGTATGCCCTGGAGTAATTGCTCTAAAGTCTCTGAGCCTCAATCTCTTCATCAGTAAAATGGGGAAAATATCAGGACTTAACTCTTAAGACTGCTGTAAAGATTAAACAAGAAATAGTATGTAAAGCACTCAGCACACTGCCTGGAACAAAAATGAGTTGGGAAGCAGTAGCTTTTATTTACAGTTTGTCCCCAGACAAAATGCTATTATTCCTCTAAATTGCAACCACTCCCCACCCCCTTTGCCTCAGGAGGAATGGTCGTGTAGAGGCCAAGACTGCTGTTCCCACTGCCCAGTAGTTGGAGACGCTGGGCTTCAGGTTGGAGCAGTCTTGGCCTTCTTCTGCCTACTGAGTCTTACCTCATAGTAACTCTGGACGGCGTTCATGAAGGCTTCATCAGCCACGATCTGGGTTTCCCCATTGAGGAAAGCCTGAAACCGGTCCTTGACTGTCTGCAGTTGCTGTTTGCTGATCTGTAAGAAACAGAGAGAAAAGGGACAGTGAGGACTTGTTCTAGATCAGGATCATGGTTCTTTTTCGCTGAAGACACTGTACCCAGTGGTGTGCTGGAGCAGCCTGGACAGGCATGTGAGAACTGGTGGTTAAATTGGCAGTAATTTTGTGATGCAGTTGTTAATTTAGACACAGCCACTATTAAAAATATGTATAAATCAGTTAAATAAATTATGTTACAAAGTTAATACCTACTAGAAATTAATTGCTTTTTGATTATTTTACAATTCACTTATTATCCTTGCTTTGGGGGCTATTTACATCTATTATATTTGTATTGTAGAAATGATACATAATGGGGTACTACCCCATGTCTCTTCCCAACTCCATATTCAGTGACATCTAGATAGCTAGACAGTTAGATATCAGACAAGGTAGTAGTAGTTGCACCATGGAAATTGTCAAATGCTGCACGTCAGAGTTTTTTGTTGTTGTTGTTAATTTGTTTTTTGTTTTTAGAGATGGTTGTTAAATCATGTCACAGGCCCCTCAGGTGGTCTAAAACATCCTGCTACAAAGTTATAGTAATCAAAACAGACACATAGACCAATGGAAGAGAATTGAGAGCCCAGAGAGAAGACACCCATGCATACATGGTCAACTAATATTTGACAAGGGATCCAAGAACACTCAATAGGGAAAGGGTAGTCTCTTCAATAAATGATGTTGGAAAAATTGGATATGCACATGCAGAAGAATAAAACTGGCCCCCTAGCTTACACAATTACAAAAATTAACTCAAAATAGATTGAAGACTTAAATGTAAGATCCCAACCTGTAAAACTATTAAAAGAAAATGGGGGGAAAGCTCCTTGACATTGTCTTGGCAATGGTATTCTGACAACAAAAGCACAAAGAACAAAAGCAAAAATGAACAAGTGGGACTACATCAAACTAAAAAGCAACAACATGGGAGGTGGGTCCAAGACGACAGTGTAGGTGGACACTGAGGCCATCCCCTCCCAATAACACACGGAATGCACACATGTTTAGAGCATTTCCTCCTGAGAGACAACTGTGAGCCAATTGAACAGCTTCTGCACAACAAGCAAGAGGGAGGGACTGCATAGAGAAGGTCAAGGAAACATGAGAGCTCTCCAGGAGTCTAGGGAACAACCCAGGAGCAGAGGACCTGGTGAGTGCCATTGCTTACATTTCCCCTGAGCTTGGAGAGCAGGCAGGAACTCCATCTAGGTTCTCTAGCCAACTTGTAGGATGCAGTGGTTCCTCACCAGTCACCCCTCCTGAACTGGATCCAGCAGAAACAGGACAGTGCCATAGTGTGCCTATAAGTGTCCCCTCCACCTGGAGATTGATCCAGCAGACAGGGGCAGCAGGGTGTTGCTTTATACACCAACTGCGATGTGCACACACGGGGTTCCCTGGCCTGAAGAGAGTGCAGAGCTAACAAAATGGTTGCCGTTGTTGCCTGCGGGGCTACCCTGTCCAGAGAAAGTATGGGGTCCTACTATATGCTCACATGGGAGTGTACAGCTAGCAAAACTGCAGTGCCCACACACAGGGCTACTCCCCACGGAGTGAGAAGGGTACTGCTGTGCGGCAAGCAAGGCTGCCCCTTCTGGAGAAAGGGCGGAGCTAGTAGGGCATTGAGCAGCATGCACACGCACACGGAGAACCCACCCAGCCCCTTCTCTGATTGTGGACAATTAAAGCAACAAGACATGAATGCAAGGCTGCCTTTGCGGAGTGAGAGGGGTATGGCTGAGCGTGTCAGGAACTGCAGTCCCAGAAGAGAGAGCAGACTGGTAAAGTGAGGTGTTGCATGCAAGCTGGAGAGGTCGTGGAGCTGGTGGTACACTGAGACTTAAAGGAGCTCCACCCAGACCCTGCTCTGATCACAGACAGTTAAAGGAGCTCCACCCAGACCCTGCTCTGATCACAGACAGTTAAAGCAACAGGGCAAGCTAAGAGCACACCTCAAAGCTTTGTCTATATTAAGCAGCCCCACTCATATTAAAAGGGCAAGGAAACACACACACACACACCAGGCTGCCCCACTTGGAACCCACTCCTTCAGGTCAGGTGACACCTCAGGCACCACCTGCACCTTCCCTGACTGTAGCCAGCCTGACAAAACTATTCAACACCCAGCCTACACAGAGACCATTCTTTCAAGAATAGAACAGATAGCTATTCTATACAACTCTTAGGAATAAACAGAAAGTCAAACAAAATTGCCCCAAATGAAAGAACAAGAAAAAACTCTAGATTAAAAACCCTAACGCAACGGAGGTAAGTAATTTGCCTGATAAAGAATTCAAAGAAAGGGTCATAAGGATACTCAGCAAACTTGACAGAGCACTTCAACAAAGACAGAAAATATACCAAAGAATTAGAGATGAAGAACACAATAACAGAAATGAAGCACACATTAAAAGAAATCAACAGCAGATTAGCTCATACAGAAGAATGAATTAGCGACATGGACAACAGAAAAGTAGAAATCACCCTATCAGAGCAGCACAATGAAAAAAGAATTTAAAAAAATGAGGATATTGTAAGATATCTCATTATAGGGATTCAAGATGGAGAAGAGAGATAGAAAGGGGAAGGAAGAATATTTGAAGAAATAACATCCCAAAACTTTCCTAATCCAGGGAAGAAAACAGACATCCAGGTCCAAACAGCACAGAGAGTTTCAAACAAGATGAACACAAAGAGACTCACACGATGCCATATTTTCAGTAAAATGGCAAAAAGTGAAAGATAAAGAGACAATCTTGAAGGCAGAAAGAACGAATCACCAAGTCACATATAAGGGAAATCCCATGAGGCTATGAGCTGATTTCTCAGAATCAACCTTATAAGCCAGAAGGGAGTGTGGCAGGAGATGTTTAAAGTGCTCAAAGAAAGGACTTTAGAATACTATAGTATTCTAAACACTATATCTGGCAAAGTTGTCATTCAGAATTGAAGGAGAGATACAAAGTTTCCCAGATGAGTTAAAAACCAAGGGAGTTTCCAACCACTAAACTGACCTTACAAGAAATATTGAAGTGTCTTCTTTACACAGAAAAGACCATAACCAGAAATAAGAAAATACAGGAAAGATAAAACATCTTACTGATAAAGGCAAATATACAATAATCACAGTGAATCAACCACTTAAAAAGCTAATACGAAGGTTAAAATACAATAGTAGCAAAATTAACTAAACTACAATAAATAATCAGAGGATACATAAAACAAAAAGATATAAAACATGTTATCAAAAACATAAAGAGTGGAGGGGGTAGAAGAAATGTAGGGCTTTTAGAATATGATTGAACTTAAATGCCTACCAGCTTAAAATAGACTGATATAGATATAGATGAATATATATAAACCTCATGGTAATCATAACCAAAAATATATAATATACAAAAAATGAAAAGAAAGAAAGGCAATTAAAAAGTGATAACATGTATGGACCTAGAAAGTATTATGTTAAACGAAATAAGTTGGACAGAGGAAAGACAAATACTTTATGATTTCACTAATATGTGGAATCTAAAAAAAACAACAAAATGAAACCAATGAACAAACAAAACTAAACAAAACAAACTCATAGATACAGAGAACAAACTGATGGTTGCCAGAGAGGAGAGACATAGTGGGACGGCAGGGGCAGGGGGTAGAAAAGGGGAAAGGGATTAAGAAATACAAACTTCCAGTTATGAAATAAATCATCAGGAAGTAATGTACAGCATAAGAAACAGAGTCAATAATATCATAATAACTATATACGGTGATAGATGGTTACTAGAGTTATTGTGGTGACCACTTTGTAAGGTATAAAATGTTGAATCACTATGTTGTACACCTGAAACTAATATAATATATATCAACTGCAATTAAAAATAAATTAAAAAATGCAAAACCTTTGCATGTTCAACTTCAAAAACAAAGTTTCTACACAGTAAGAGAAACCATTAACAAAATGAAAAGTCACCTTATGATGTGAGAGAAAATATTTGCCAACTATGTATCTGGTAAGGAGTTAATATCCAAAATATATAAGGAACTCATACAACTATATAACAAAAAAACAAATTGCCATTTAAAAATGGGGGGGTCTAAATAGATATTTTTCCAAAGAAGGCATACAAATGGCTAACAGGTACATGAAAAGGTGTTCAACATCATTAATCATCTGGGAAGTGCAAATTAAAACCACAAGGAGACATCACCTCACACCTATTAGAATGGCTAATGTCAAAAGACAAGAAATAATATGTGCTGTCAAGAATGTGGAGAAAAGGGAACCCTTGTACACTGTTGGGTGGAATGTAAATTTGCACGGCCACTATGGAAAACAGTATGGAGGTGCCTCAAAAATTAAAAACAGAACTCATATGATCTGGCAAACCCACTTCTGGGTATATGTGCAAAGGAAATGAAAACAGGATCTCAAAGAGATACTGGCACCCCATGTTCACCGCAGCATTATTCCCGATAGTCAAGATATGGAAACAAACTAAGTGCCCATCAACAGATGAATAAAGAAGATGTGAGATACACACACACACACACACACACACACACACACACACACACACACAATTAAATATTATTCCGCCATGAGAAAGAAGGAAATCCTGCCATTTCCATAACTTAGGTGAAACTTGAGGGCATTTTACTAAGTTAAAAAAGTCAGACAAAGACAAATACAGCGTATCAGTTACATGTAGAATCTATTAGAAAAAGCTGAACTCAAAGGAGCAGAGTAGCATGGTGCTTACCAGGGGCTGTGGGGTAGGGAGAAATGAGGAGATATTGGTCAAAGGGTATAAAGACCCAGTAATAAGATTAACAAGCTCTAGGGCTCTAACGTACAGCATAGTGATTGTAGCTAATAATGCTAAATGGTAATTATGTGAGGGGAGGGAGATGTTAAGCTTTAATGCAGAAATCACTTCATGGCATATGCAGGTGTCGAATCATTACATTGTACACCTTAAACGTACATATGTTATATGTCAATAATATTTCAATATAGCGGGGAAAAAAGCACGTACGTGCAGCATGGTAATAGGCAGAAGTTCTCAAACTACTGTGGCTGTTGCATCTATGACCAATAAACAGATGATGTTTAGGTACAAGCAGATGATGTTAGGTACATTTTCAGGATGTGCACAGGTAATGTGGACAGTAGGTTCTGTACAATTCCCTGCCTTATCAATCCTGCCTTTCTTTCCCACTTAGGAAAGCCTTCCTAAAAGAGTCCTATGCGTTCTGCCTCCTCCACCCCTATCTGGCCGTACCCCACAATCCTTCAGTCTCAGCATTCGCAGTCCTAGCTGATGAAGCCCTTCCCAACCCCTAGCCTAGGTCTCCCCCCATGTCTTTCCACAACACACCATTTATTCTAACTGCTTGTTAATTAGGATTCAATTTGTTAGATGATCTGTCTTTTCTTGCTGTTTTGTTCACTGATGTTTCCCCCGGGACCAACTTAGTACTTTACACACAACAGGCACTCAATACGTGCTTGGTAAATAAATAAATGAAAGAAATGTACAAAAGATAAATTATTTTCAAATATCCTTTAATCAGTTCTAATTTATATAAAGTCACTAAAACTTTGCTCTTTTAACTATTATTTATAAAAAGTTACACTTCATAATTGATAATGCAATACTGTGTCTGAGAACTGCTGTTTTGGTAGAAAGAGTAAGAAGATAATTCCAGTACCCATTTAATTGACCATTGGAAAAGCCACTTATATTCTCTAAATTGGCCAGAGAGTTGAAAGCCTTTCTGGCATAGGGCCTGGTTTAAATAAATGTTATCCTCAGTTTTCTCATTTGGAAAACAGATAATTTTTCACTTGGAAAATGGTGACAATTCTCACTTCTTGCTACCTTAGGGTAGTTACAGCTATTCAATGATATAGTATTGGTTCTTTTTTTAAATTATAAATTTCTATATAAATAGAAAATGCTTTGATCGTTAAAGCCAATACAAATCTTGCTAATACAAAATAAACCTTACAGCTATGAGACTGAAGCATAGCTTGAATTTTGACTCAATCCAGGGAACAAAACAGCTTTGAGAATGAACATAGAGAAGAAGCGGGGTGCTTTATCTAATTTTTGTAAGTTTGGGAGAAGTGGAGAAGAGTGAAGTAGGGGGCAGATATAAAGGAGTTCGGTTTTTTACCAGATTCATATTTGTTACATTCTACGAGTAGAATACCACTGTCCAACGTTAGCCACATGCGTGATTTTACATTTTCTAGTAGTCATATTCAAAAAAGTAAAAAGAAACAGGTCACATGAATTGTAGTATACTTTATTGAACACAATATGTCCCAAATATTATCACTTCAACATGTAATCATTAAATAAATTATTGAGATATTTTGCATTTTATTTCTATGCTATGTCTCTGAAATTTGGTGTATGTTGTATGTATGGTACCTCTCCATACACAATAACCACGGTGCATGTGGTTAAATGGCCACACTGTTAGCACAGGCCTGCAGCATGGAATGAACTCACTTCTAAGCCCCTTAAGCCTTCCTGTTCTGACCCAGGGACATTGGTACCAGCGCAGTTGTACAGAAAGTCATATGCACTTGAAACCATATAAACAGTTGATTTGCTCATAAAAGTGACACCATGACATGAATTTCTTTTCAGAAGGCCAGCTTCAGTCACAACTGGCTTCAGTCACAAATCTTTACTGTATAGTACCAACTAAGGTGTCTCACAAATTTCTTGCTCAGACTGGGTGTCATGAAGGATGTCATGCAGGGTCTCATCTCCTGTTCCCCGCACAAGAATGCAGGATATGGTGAGGCCAAAAAGGAACACCCACAGAGCCATAGACAGGGAGTATGACCACTATATTCTCGCTGGTGGCTGGGTTGGAGACACAGGAAGCAGGAGCCACATGATCTGCAATCAGCCGCCCGCTTCTCTGCCAACCAACCAACCCCCTTGCCAATCCAGCCATGGCAGTTATATTAGTAGCCAATGGCTAACTGGTTACAGCTGATGGCCATCTGATCACAGCTGATGGCCATCTACTACCAGAGCCAGCACATTTCCATGTGAGGTCGAGAGCCTGGAAACTGCTCTGTGGGACTCAGTCCCCACACTGGGTCACTACCAATTCTGTGTGACTTGGGGTGTGGGATAGAGTGGCGTGATGGGGCAGCCAGAGCAGGGAGACCAATAAACCTTGCTCGCCTTAAATACTTAAGTAATTGAAGTAAAATTAGGTATACACCTTCTGAATGATGAAGATTGATTGTTGACCCAAGCCAAACCCATTATCACTCTAACTTTTTGTTAAATACTCCCAGTGATCATTTAGTCCAGAAATATTTACAGAGTCCCTACAACCTGCCTGGCCCTGTCCCAGGCCCTGAGTGTTTAATGATCATCAAAGCACACTCAACTTCTAATCTCACCTGCCGGCCTGCCAGGGCTAGCCACTGGGGAATCAAAAGAAATAAGAATTGTCCTCTGGGAACTTGAAGTCTAGAGGAGAGGAAGAAGCATGTGAAAAAAATGCACAAAAGAATATTTGAGGGTTTCAGAGAAAAGAGATTGCACAAGATATAGAACTATCAAAAAGAGAAGGACTTCAGGAATATTAAATTCAGTCAAGTTCAGAGAACACATGTCAGGAAGCTCCATTTCCCTGAAGCTTTCAGTGGGGAGTTAGGGACACAGATTCTAGTGGCAGAACTATGTTTATGTCTGGGTTTTGACACCTGCCGGTCCATGTTCAATGCTTTTCTCACCACTAATTAAATAAGCATAGTGTTTATTTAGTCACCTCTCTAGCTGTGTCTCACTGGGAAAACGACTTTCATGCAGGAACTCAGCTCCCGATCCCCACACAAGAGTGCAGGACATGGTGAGGCCAACAAAGGAACACCCACGGAGCCATAGACAGGGGAGTCATACCACTATACTCTTGCTGGCGGCTGGTTGGAGACACAGGAAGTAGGAGCCACACAACCCGTAATCCACTTGTTACCCGCACTTGCTAGCTGCAATCCACGCTTGCTAACTGCAGTCCGCCCTTGCTAGCGTAGCCACGGCAGTTATATCAGTGCACCAATGGCTAACTGGTTAAGCTGATGGCCAACCACTCACAGCTGATGGACATCGACTACCCGAGCCAGCACCTTTCCACGTGAGGCTGAGAGCCTAAACACTGCACTCCTGGCTCTGTCCCCACAAGGGATCATACTGTGAAGCAGTTATTTTTTTAGGCACTGATACTCTGAGGCATGGCCAGGAGTCAGGAGTTGGGAATGCAGGTTTGTGCAAAGGGACGTGGGTTCAAATCCTGGTGGTCCCACTCATTTCAAGCTGGGCGACCATGGCAAGTTACTATTCCTAAGCCTTGGTTCTTCATGTATAAAACTGGCATTACAAAACCTACTTTCTGAAAAGATGAAAAGGAAGGGGATGATGTACCTAAAGATCTTAGCACACTGCCTGGCATAAAAGAAGAGTCAAATAATGGGGGCAGACCATAAACTAAATGGTCTCAAAGCCCCGCATGGTGGCACCTCTGTCGCCTCCTGGCTATGTCTTGTCCCACTCTGCTCTCCACTTACTCTGTTCCAGCCATGCTGGCTTCTTTTCTACTTCTCAAATGGGCCCGAACCTCACTTGCCTAAGAGCCCTTGGACTTGCCGTTCACGCTTCCTGGAATGCCCTTCCCCCTGCCTCACCCCATGGCTGCCACCTTCTTACCCTTGTGGCTCAGCCTACCCAGCATCTCCTAGGAAGGTCTTCCCTCACCATCCTGTCTATAGTAGTGCCTCCAAACTAGTCCTTCTCATTGCCCTGGACCTTCTGCATTACCTTCATGCTCATTATCATTGTCAGCACGTATCTTCTCTAAGATCAATTACTTAATTGAATCACAACATGCACATAGAAAAATATGTCATCAGCACAGAGTGCAAGAAATTTTCACAAAGTGAACATACTCATGGAACCAACTCTTCATCAAAATAAAGAACATTTCCTGGACCCCAGAATGTCCTGTGTGTCTCTAAAGTCATTACTCCTCCCCAAAGGTGACCAGGATCTTGACTTCTATCATCATAGGTTACATTTGCCTGTGTTTGAACTGGATGTCTGGGCAATCATGCATTATGAGATTCTGCCACATGTGGTTGGGGGTAGCAATAGCTTGTTCATCCTCATTGCTGAGCCGTATTCCATTGTACGATTCTACCACAGTTTATCCATTCTCCTGTTAATGGACATTTGGGCCTTTTTTCTTTTAAAATTGTGTTTACTTTTCATTATCTATTTCCCCATATTTCACATGTGCAAGAAACACATCTATCTTGTTTACTGCTGTGCTTCTAGTGTCTAGCACATAATGGGCTATAACTAAATATTTGTTGAGTGAATACATAAATTTATTGAGTGTTTAGTATACAGCAGGCACAATGTTAGGTTCTGGAGATATAAAATACCAAGGCACAATAAAGTTCTCCGTTTTCTTTCAAGGTAGTCAGAGATCACATATTCATTTTTGAGCCCTTAGCAATCTTTTTTGGTGATTGTATGAGGGAATGGAAATCTCCATGAGGAGCTCACATAAATAACGAGTCTGAGAACAAATCTGTGGGACAGAATTATCATGGGTAAAAGATAACTGACCTAGATAGGACTGAACCGTGAAGGTGACCTTACATGAACACGTGGAAATAATTGGCCCAGAATAGCTGACAGTACAACTCTAAATAGACAAATGGGCTTCGATGAGCTGCTTACAAACAGAACCCTCCTAAAATAGAAGTTCATCTGAAAGCCTTCAATATGTATAGAAACCACTTGTGCCTCAGATCTGAATTCAGAATTGAAGTAATGAGTTCCAAGAGCAAAAATACTGAAACAATGAAAGGTAATTATTGTAGAAGAAAGTGCTGCAGCTGCGTTTGCTAGAACTATTCGAGCACTCTCGGTTCAATCCACCTCATTAAGGCCTGAAATTCCCACTGCATTTCAGGCAGTTTGTGATTTACTGCAACATTCTGGAGCAGCATGAAATGGGATCTACAGAGAACAGAGAACTGCACGTCCTAAGTGCTGGTCTCGGGAGAGGCAATGCGGAAATCAGAGCAAGCTCAGGTCAAATCCTGGCTTTAATACAAGTCCTTGGGCCAATAGTTACTTCAGTTTTCTTCTCTGTAAATAGGAGATCATCTTATCTGTCTTACAGCGTTTTTGTCAGTAGATGAGATAATTTATGTAAGATACATAGCGTAATATATGGAATACAGTAACGATTCATCAGTAAAAACAAAAGTAAGAAGATTATTGTTATGATTGAGTTTTTACTTTTCACTGTCTTTAATCTTTTATCTTCTTTCAATGCTCCTTCTTTCTTATTTATTTAGTCTTTTGAAGTGACACTTATGTGGTATTCTTTGCCCCCTTCTTCTTTGGTCCTCTCATTTTAGAGGCTGAGAAGTCAGGCAATTCTTTCCCATCGCCTGTGTAGCTATGTGAAAGAGGCAGAAAGGTATTCTGGAAAAGCTTTTGAAATCTCCATAAAATGGAACATATCTGGTGGAATAACCCTTTCCATTTCTGCTGCTCTGTTCTTCTGCTAAGAATACAAATGTATTGTCTAGACCTTGAGGGTCTATTGTGTGACCATGAAGGAAAGCCAAGAGCATCATGGAGATGTTGAGATATATTTATATGAGCAAGAAATTGAAAACCTATTTAAAGAATAATATAGCATATTATTAAATTTGTTGGGGTGACATTGACTAATAAAATTATATAGGTTTCAAGTGTAAACTTCTATAACATATCATATATTGCATTGTATATATCATCTAATATACATTATATTGTGTGCTCACTACCTAGAGTCAGTTCCATTTATATGACCTCCTTACCCTCTGGTAACCACTAAAATGTTGTATCTATTACTTTTTGCTTGTTACTGACAGTTGCTTGCTTTATTTGGTTGTTGCTTTCAGTTTTATATCCCACACATGAGTGAAATCATATGGTTCTCAACTTTTCTTGTCTGAGTTATTTAGCTTAGGATGATAATCTCAAGATTCATCCATATTGTTACAAATGGCAGTATTTCATCTTTTCTTATGGCCCAGTAATATTCCACTGTGTGTGTGTGTGTGTGTGTGTGTGTGTGTGTGTGTGTGTGTGTATGGTACCTTCTTTATCCAATCATCTATCAAAGGACTCTTTGGTTGTTTCCATGTCTTGGACACTATGAATAATGCTGCAATGAACATAGGGGAACATATGTCTTTATGGATAAATATTTTTGGATTTTTTGGGTAGATACCCAGAAGAGGGATTGCTGGGTCATACAGTAATTATATTCCTAATTTTTGAGGAACCTCTATGCTGTTTTGTATAGTGGCTGTACCAGTTTACATTTCCAGTAGCAGTGTATTAAGATTTCTTTTTCTCTGCAACCTCTCCATCACTTGCTATTACTTGTCTTTTTGATAATAGGTCCTTATACTTTTGAGGAACTGAACAAATGTTTGTAAATACACATCTCTGGCCTTCTGATTATATGAAATAAAAATGAATCACTAATTGTTCAAGTCATTGTGTGTTTTCTCTTAATTGCAGCCAAATACTTGCCTGATGGATACATGTGACTTTCTCTAGGCATAAAAGAAAGCATACTTACCAAGGTGCTTATTGGTTAATATGCCTCCTATCACAGCAGTAACTGTGTTGTAGGAGAGGAGGGAAGCAATGCTTACCCTAAGGGAATGAATTTAAAATGGTGGAATTCTAAGCACAGGCAATAAATAGGTAATAGAAAAATTGTTTTGAAGTATAAGGAGGTGTTCCAATTATACATAGAAATGAAGGTCAACACTATATATTACAACCAAATAATATGAGTTATGCCTATTCTTTTTTAAAAAGAAAGCATTATTTGGGGAAAATAGTTTTTTTAACTCTTCTTCATCATAGAAATCTGGCAAACATGTCAAGTCAATGAGTTCTTTAAAAGCCATTAGTTAGTCTAGAGAGATGAGAGCAACGTTCATTTAATTTTCTTTGCTTGAAGGTTATCAAAAATTTACATTGGTTCATTAATTTTATTGATAAATAAAATATCCTCTTTCTACAAGCAGATTAAAATATATTCCACCCTAAATGAAGTTGGGCTTCTAGGAAATTTAGAAATTGTACCATCCTAACCAAATATTTACTTAATTACATAAACTTCTTTTAAACTTCTATATTATGTGCATTTACATAACAATTTTTAAAAAGGTGTTTTAAGTAAGTTTTATTCATTTAGCTTGAGCAAAAGAAAATCAATTTCAAAGACTTCATTATGGAAAAGTAGGACTGAATCATTGTGAAATCAAAGTTAAAGGGGAAAAAGTATTGAAGGTGTGAGGTGTTATGATGGGGGTGTAACCCTAGACTTCTCTTTGGAACACGGTTTCCCCAAATTCAACCATTCAAGTACTACCTTCATGAGTACGCCCTTTGCATATACCAACTGTACTACTATATACTTTATATTTTGCCTTGAATATATTTCAAGTCACTTCAGGTTTTAAAAACTGAAACTTATTCTAAGTAATATCTGTGAAATCTTAGGCTTTATACACTAGCTATACTTAAAATAGATAGGAACTATCATCCTGCATATATCTACCACATTTTAGGAAATGCTTCTTTAGAAAAAAATTTTAAATCTACTGTAAAAGTTCCTGCTCATTTAAAAAAATTTAGGGTAGCAGCAGCTGAATATCTTCAAGTTAATTACTACTTTAATAAAAACAACGCTGAATTTTTTAATTGTTAAATAATAAAAAGACCAATTAGCCATGTTATTCCTAAAAACCTATTTGGACAAGAGAGAAAGAGCAAACGATTCTATGACCTAAAGGGAAGTGACCTTGGAAACAAAATTTAAACCTGATTAAGCTGGAATTCTCTCAGTAAACAATTATTTAGTAGAAGAGAAAAAAATAGGAAAAATGAATTTAGAGGATGAGTCAGGCTAATAGTTTGATTGAAGATAGACAGGAAGAAGAGGATAGAGGCAAAGAAAAAGATTGGGGGGAGGAGATACTCTACACACACACACACACACACACACACACACACACAGAGCAAAGCAGCTTAAGAGTTGGATCAAACATCCTACCCCTGAGTGATATACAGTTTTTAAAAATAAGAATATATTTTTCTAGTTTGGAGGCACTCAGGCAGTGTTCGCCTAGATTCTTCTGATAGGTAGTCAAATATGGATTGTTAGACTTGTACACATAATTAAAAGTTGTCCTAATTACCCTGTTTCTAAAACATTTTAGTTTCCGGTCTCTTTACATCTTAAAATTTATTGAAGAATCCCAAGAGCTTTTGTTTATGCAAGTTATATTAGATCTAGCGATATGTGCTATAATGGGGAGTTTAAAATATTTATTAATTCATTGAAAATAACAATAAGTTTATTACATGTTAACCTAAAGAATACACTTTTATGAAAATAACTACATTTTCCAAACAAAAATTAGTGAAATGACTGGCATCATATTTATAGTATTGCAAATCTCCTTTACAGATTAATAAAACATAGCTAGATTCTCAAACCTGTTTTCGCATTCAATCTCTTGTAATATACTATTTTGAAGTATGTGAAGAAAATCTGTCCTCCCACAGATATATTGTTGAAAAAGGGAGGAATATTTTAATAGCCTTTTCAGGCAGATATAGATAGTCTTAAATGATACTAAACCAAACTTCAACCAGTGGTATTTTCTTAAAGGTTAGTTGTAATGTAAAACTGTAAACTATATCAATGAACATTTTGTACTCTATTACATTAAAATTCATTGGTCTATCTTATTTCTTTGAAAGAATCTTTTACCCATTAAAAAAATCATACATTGGTCATATAGAAAATATCAGTTCATTGAATTATGTAAATATTTCAAATATTGAAACATTTTATTACATATTGTATAAAAAAATCACTTTACTTAATGTCACCACTGGTATTATAAAAAAAGTCTATAGGTGTTAGGAAACTATCTGGTTTATAGTTGTGAATTGAAAGCTCAAATTTTATCACTGGCAAAATATACTACAAGTTCTTTTCTTGAGGTAACAGTCTTCCTCCATTCATTTTCTGAAAAATATCTTCTAAATATCTAAATTTAAATAATCTTAGTTTGTCGGTTGTTCTTTCAAGTAAAATTGATGTTCCATTAAAAAAAATGAGCACATTTCTGGTCAAGATGGTGGAGGAGGTAAACACTGTGCTTGCCTCCTTTCACAACCACATCAAAATTACAACTAAATTACAGAAAAACTATAATTGAGAATCACCTGAAGTCTAGCAGAACTGAAGCCCTACAACTAAGAACATACAGAAGAAGCCACCTTGAGACTAATAAAACAGGAAAAAACGTGGAACATGCTGGTCCCACACCCACATGTGGCAATTAAAAATCAGGAGGGATATCTCAGAAGTGGAGGTCCCCTTGAATGAGTGAGGGGGGTCCAAGCCTCACACCAGTCTCCCAGGCCAGGTTCCAGTGACAGGAAGAGAAGTCCCCAAACTTCTGGCTGTGAAAACCAGGGCAGATTGTGACTGGAGGAGATGGAGCGGGGCTGGAGTCACAGGCATTCCTCTTAACGGGCCTGCACATGGACTAACTCGGTGACGGACTCACTCTCTCTGAGCTCCAGCTCTGGGGCAGCAGCTCAAAGTTACCAGGAACATAAGGGGAGGAACTGAATTGTTTGGCTTCTAGGTGAGGGCAAGAGGAGCAGTCTACCAGACAGAAGTGCTGGTAAAATCCCTTATCTCTTTGTTGAGCCCTCCCTCCCTCCCAGCCTTCAAAGGCAGGCTGCTACTATATTTGAGTCTCCATCAACCTGGCTAACATCATTCATCCCACCCTCGTGATTTCTCCAGACCCTGACTCATCCAATTGTAGACCCACAAGCCACTTCCAGTGGCTTTTCCACACAAGCAACTTGTCTTGGCTCGTGCTGTGAAAGTTTTTAAACTCTCTCAAGAGTTCACAAAACCTAAACAAGTACCATCTGGCCTTGGTGTGCCCCATACCTTGTGCTGATCAGCCCCAAACCTGGCTAACAACAGTCTGTCTTAGTTTGCAGCGTGGCCTCTCTGAGGTACCTCCAAGCACAACACAGGAGGCTGCCATCTGCGGATTGCTTTGTGGCTTTTGCTAGGTGGCCATGAGCAGGGCACGGGCAGTGGCTGACCTTGACCTGCAACAGAGCCCCTCCCAAGAGGCCCCAGAGACAACATACCTGGTGTTCAGCTTCAGTTCACACCAGAGGACCATCCAACCACCTCCACAAAAAGATATACCCAAAAGGCAAACTGGGCAGGCACCAGAGAACCCTGCTAATGTGAATCCTGCTCTGTAGGGTCAGATCCTGCACAACAGTTTCTCCACCATAGTGACGCCCATCCTCAGAGACAATCAGCTGGAGGGTCAGTCCCTCCCATTGAAGTGAGAACAGGAACCAAGGCTCAACTACAAGAAAAGGGCACACACAAGGGACACACCTGAAGTGCGTGGCTTAGGTGACCAGGAAGACTGCGCCACTGAGCTCCTAGTACAGCACACCTAGTACATAAGGCCACTCTACTAAGACCGGGAGACATAGAAGCTCTACCTAATACATAGAAACAAACACAGGGAAGCAGCCAAAATGGGGAGACAAAGAAACATGTCCTAAATAAAAGAATATTACAAAGCTCCAGAAAAAGAACTAAACAATATGGAGACAAGCAATTTACAAGGCACAGAATTCCAAATACTGGTTGTAAGTATGCTCAATGATCTCAGGGAGAACTTTAGGGAAGATGTAGGAAACATAAAAATGGAGATAGAAAACATAAAAAGAACCAGTCAGAAATAAAGAATACAGTAACTGAAATAAAGAATACATTAGAGGTAGTTAGAGGTAGATTAGATGAAGCAGAGGATCGAATCAGTGATTTAGAAGTGAAGGTAGCAGAAAACACCCAATCAAAACAGCAAAAAGAAAAAATAATCCAAAAAATGAGGATAGTTTAAGGGACTTCTGGGCATATCATTCATATCAACATTTGCATCATTGGGATGCCTGAAGTTGCAGAGAGAGAACAAGGAATTGAAAACCTATTTAAAAAAAAGATGACAGTAAACTTCCCTAACCTGGTGAAGGAAATAGATATACAAGTCTAAGAAGTGTAGAGTCCCAGACAAGTGAACCCACAGAGGCTCACACCAAGACACCCCATAATTAAAATGCCAGAGGTTAAAGACAAAGAGAGAACCTTAAAAGCAGCAAGAGAAAAACAATTAGTTACCTATAAGGGAGCTCCCACAAGACTGTCAGCTGATTTCTCAACACAAGCTTTGCAGGCCTAAAGGGATTGGCATGAAAAATATTCAAAGTGATGAAAAGCAAGGACCTACACCAAGATTACTCTACCAGCAAAGCTATTATTTAGAATTGAAGGAAAGGTAAAGAGCTTCCCAAACAAGAAAAATCTAAAGGAGTTCATCAGCACCAAACCAACATTATAAGAAATATTAGAGGGACTTTCTAAGGAGGAAAAACAAGAAAAAATAAAAATAAAAATATGAATAATAAAATGGCAATAACTATGCATCTATCAACAATTACTCTAAATGTAAATGGACTGAATGTTCCAATCGAAAGATAAGGTAGCTGAATGGATAAGAAAACAAGACTCTTACACATACTGCCTACAAGAGACTCACTTCAGATTGAAAGACACACAGAGACTGACAGTAAAGAGATGGAAAATGGAAATGTAAACAAAAAGTTGGGGTAGCAATACTTATACCAGACAGAATAGACTTTTTAAAAAAGTCTATTGCAAGAGACAAAGAAGGACCCAGTAATTCCACTTCTGGGTATTTATCAGAAGAAACCCAAAACACTATTTTGGAGGGATATGTGCATCTATATGTTCATTGCAGCATTGCTTACTATAGCCAAGATGTGGAGGCAGCCTGGGTGTCTATCAATGGATAAATGGATAGAGAAGATGAGGTACATATATAAAATTCAATATTACTCAATTTTAAAAAGAATGAAATGTTGCCATCTGCAACAACCTGGATGGACCTAGAGGATGAGTGGAGTAGGTCAGACAAAGACAAATGACATATGACGTCACTTATATGTGGAACCTAGAGAACAGGATAAATAAGCAATCAAAACAGTAACAAGCTCATCGATACAAAGAGCATTTTGATTGTTGCCAGATGCAGGGCCTTGGGGGAATAGGTGATCGGGAAGGGAATTAAGAAATACAAACTGGTAATTACAAAGCAGTCAGGGGGATATACCACACTCATAGAGGATAGCATGGGTAATACCGTCAGTAGTATTATAATAACTATGTATGGTGTCAGATGGGAACTGGATTTATTGGGGTGATCACTTTGTAAGTTATATAAATATCTAATCATTGTGTTGTACACTTGAAACTAGTATAACATTGCACGTTAATTGTAATTGAAAAATAAAGGCATACTTAAAAATATATGTGATACATATATATGTGTGTGTATGTGTATGCTATTTAGCCTCAAAAAGGAAGGATGTTCTTTAATATGTGACAACATTGATGAAACTTGAGGACATTATGCTTAGTGAAATAACATAGTCACAGAAAGACAAATACTGCATGATTCCACTTATATGTGTTATCTACAATTGTCAAGTCTGTAGAATCTAATAATTAAATGGTGGTTACTAGGGGTTGGCAACATACCCCGGAGACACAGGGGTAACTAATCCTTGGGTATAAAATTTCAGTTAAGAAATATGAATTAGCTCTAGAGCGATAAAAACAAAACTGTACCTATCGTCAATGACAGTGCATTGTACATTTAAAAATTTGTTAAGAGGGTACACCTCATGTTAAGTGATTTCCCCATAATAACATTTAAAAGGAGGGACTACTGTTATACTCACCACACAGATGAATGACATGACGCAGACAGTATACTGCCTGACAGAAACCAGTAGTAAAAAAAGTTTATAGTACAGGATTCCATTTATATGAAGTTCTAAAACACGTTGAGTAATGGAGATCAGAAGAGTAATTGATTGGGGGGGTGGTATTGATTCAAAATGGACATAATTTAACTCTCCAACGTGATAGAAATGTTTTATATTTTGATAGGGATATGGATTACATGTTCACAAAACATCCATACATATTTTGGAAGAACATATTCAAACAAAAACATTTACGGAACACTTTACAATGGATAGTATATGGGGATGCTATTGGAATATGGGAATAAAATGTAATAAATAATTATGCAAAGTAAGAAAGTGGCCTTGCTCAGATCGATAATCATAATGTGAACTGAAGTGATGGCTATGAGCAATTTAACTCTTGGCGTAAATCAGTAAAGGAAAGAGAAAAAAAAACTTAAAAAAAAAATGATTGGTTCACTTGGCAACATAAGCCCCTTCCCATAAAACAACCACAGCCCTTTGTTACGCAGCTTAAGTGCCTGATGTTTAGTTACCATTTCATTATATAAAATATTAAAAGAGGGTGTCCTCTGGGTCAAAATCTAATAACAGTGCTTCCCCAAAAATAAGACATAGCCGGACAATCAGCTCTAATGTGTCTTTTGGAGCAAAAATTAATATAAGACCTGGTATTATATTATATTTATATTATATTAATTACATTATATTATATTATACCCAGTCTTGTATTATAGTAAAATAAGACCAGGTCTTACATTAATTTTTGCTCCAAAAGACGCATTAGAGCTGATTGTCTGGCTAGGTCTCATTTTCCGTGAAACATAACATTATTAATTCCCACTGCTTCGTAAAGAAGGCTATGCCACGAACTCGGTAGTTTAGGCAGCGAGTGTGTGGCTCTGAAGAATACAGTGAGTAGGGCAGGCTGGAACCACGGCCCTGGTTTGTGCTGACACACCAGCAGTTTTACCCACCCTTACTTTTGCACAGAATGGCGGGGGAAGCAAATAATGCGTTAGCATTGTTAGGAAAATCACTCTCAGGGTTTGAGGATCACACTTTGAGAAGCATTGACCTAGCGAATCAATAAACTTGGTCAGCTATTAATGCTGCAAGATAGTTGACCAAGAAGAGAGAGGTATTGTGTGCTCTGGGAGATGAGGCAGGGAGCAGACTATGGTGCAGGGCCTTGTGTGCCAGAGTGAGGAGTCGTGATTTAATTCAAAGCAGGATGGGAAACCAGAGAGGTGTTTTATGCCAGAGAGTGACATAGTTTGAGAGAAAGCTGGTTAAGGGAACCGTAACGAGTTCTGGGGTTCAGCGTAGAATCAGGAGAACGCTTCATGTGAGCTGTGACATCTGAGGAGAGAAGGGTCTAAAGTAGTACCTAGAATCTCAGCGGGCAGAGATAGGAATAGATGCATGAGATGGAAGAGAGAGGACTACCAGGAGAAAGGACGAGAAGGGCATTCAAGGATGGGGGTACAAAATGAATAAACAAAGAGAGAAGAGAAAATGTGGCCCTATTTGGGGGACACAGTAAGAATTTCTTTTGTCTCTTTAGATCCTATTGATTTAAAACAAGGGAGCGTGGGTTAGAGGCAACTCTCAGTAGGAACATTGGAAATGGAAATGGCAGATAGTTCCATTTGGCTGAAGCCCAGATTAAAAAGACCAGCACAGCAACACTAATGAAATCTCTAAACACCATCCTGAGGCTTATGAGGTTTAATAGTGAATATACCAGTTGCAATTATTTCCAGAAAAAAAGTCGAAAAATCTAAATGTGGTCTATATACAGGTTACAGAAGATTTTAATGTAACACCTCACAAACTGTGACTTCAGCTTCACTGAAATTGATTTAGATAAGAACCTGGTCCTGTCAGTCACGAACAGTGAGAGAAGGCAGAATTGCTCAGCAGTCACTCTTCAGCTGCTGGTGTATTTGGAGGGAAGTGGAGACCTTAAGTAGTTCTAACAATCTCCATTCATGATCCACAATGGCAGAGAAAAGAAATGGGAGAAAATTGGAAGGTGCCCTGAAACTGGGAAATACTAAAAACACAGAGTAAACCCTATTGTACATGATGAACTTTAGTTAATAGTAATGTACTAATATCGGTTCATCAATTGTAACAAATATATCACACTAATACAAGATGGTAATAATAGGGGAAACTGTTGGGGGAGGGGAAATACTGAGTATGTGGGACTCTCTGTACTTTCTGCTCAATTTTTCCATAGCCGTAAAACTGCTCTAAAAAATAAAGTATATTAATTAAACAGACCAAACACACCACACCACACACACGCACGGACGCGCGCTCGAACACACACACACACACACACACACACACACACACACACAAAGTAATCTAAGTATAGTAACACACATAATGCAGACCTAAACCTGTACAGGGGAGAACAGAAAATCCTTCCATTCAAGCTTGTCCTGAAATTCAGAAGCAGGAAAAAGTAAAAAGTCATCAGTGTTTTTGAGTTCCATCTTCCTACACCTTATGGCAATATAAACCAGCTGGGTTGTACAGAGGTTTCAGGGACCTTCCTGTACTCACAAAAGAGTTCTGGCTTATTGAAGTGATATTTGTCATTGGCTCAGTTCCCTCCCCTGAGATTCTGTGTTACTGATATTTTAAAGCATCGGTGAGTTAATCTTGCTCCATCTGACAGAGTTTTGGTTTCTTTAGGAAGCAGCCCAGAGGGTAAACCGCCTTCATGAGTGATGTCATTTGTCCTATCAATGGATAAGCAGTGTTTACTTCACACATTGGGCAGCATGTGGGTAGAATGCATGAAATATTACTGAAATCTCTTTGAGGAAAGTTCCTTTATTACCCTTTGTAATATTTGTCTACCATCGGGAAACAATATGCTCTTACGTTGTGTCTAGAATATCGCCCCTATAGTTTTTTAACAATAATTCAAATTCTATTTTTCAGCATGTCTTCACAATTCCACTATGCCTTGTTCTTTTTTTGGCTGTTAATGTCATGTAAAGGCCTTTCCTTCTGTCTTCTCCGTTCAGTTTCTTCATTGGGCTAAATTGCTGTTTAATGCCACCTCTCTCTGATGGCTCCTTCCAGCCCCTGAGCTAGATGCCTTTGCTCTGAACTCCATTGCCTGACTCCTGGCATTTATTATAATATTAATGTGAAGCACGAACTCTATGTCTGTCCTTCCTACTACACTGCTCCTGAGGAGAAGAACCTTGGTTTTTATGATTAGTTTTTTAAAATCACTGAAAACCAGGTCCTAGTAGTAGCCTAGAGACTCAATACATTTAGGGATTAATCATTTATATCAGCATTACCCAGGAAACTTATAAAAAAGTATCAATGCCTGTGGCCCCACCACAGACAGAGAATGTCCAGGGGTGGGGACCCAGGTACATACAAGTTTAGAACCTTCACGAGCATTTCTGATGCACATCAAAGTTGAGTGCCCCTGCCGAAAAGCTTTCTGAATTAATTGAACTGTGGTGTATTTTTATAGAGAATTAAAGATATTTTCCTATTCTTTTTAGCATGGATTGAATATTCCCCAATATCCTGTGAAATACAAACTAGATTTTTCTATGCAATTTTAGAAGACTAAATCAGGACTAGGTGGAAGGTACAGGAAAGCTGATTTAGGGCAACATGAGGACAGAGTTTCTATTATTTGCAACTTTAAAATAATGAATTAGGTTTCCCTCTGATGCAGTTTCTTGTTGAGGAACTGAACTGAGAATGCAGTATTTGGTGACCATGGCCCCTTGCACACAGAGTTTATGGCACTTTAGTCTACAGAGGTATTTTCCAATCATAGAAATGTATAATCAGTAGAGATAAGGAGCAGTTAATTATTTTCTCTGAAAATGTTAAATAAACCCATGTCTTTGAGTTTCCTCCTGGGAAAGCTGCAGTGATGATAAAAGTCTAACAACTAGACCTTGGGGAAGGGGTCGGGGTGGAGAGGGTTTGTACTATTTGCTGGTTTCCATGATGTAAATATTTCCAAGATGATGGGTCTCAAGCTACGAAAGGGACATTTTCTCATAAAATTCCCGAAAATGCAACATTTGGGCTTGATAACTAGTTCGAGCACACAGCTGGAAATTCGCCTCCTCTTTCATCATCCTTCTCTCTTATGTTTTCCCAATTTCTCCCTCCTTCTTCATCCCCCTTCATCTGTTATCAATATATAATTTGTGATTGAGAACAACTCAAGTTCAAATTCCAAGAAAATTCATCTCACTTCTTTAAAATCTAGAAGTTTTATTTGAATCAGGCAACTGGGAAATACTCATTCAGGTATAAACTCTGTCTCAATACAGAACTGTAGCACATATCCACACTGGTTAACCCCATCTCCCACCACGATTTTAGTACTAAACTCCAGTAACATGTCACCTCTTCCCGGAAGTTGTCTCTGAACACCCAGATAAGTCTCCATGCTCCTATGGCTGCTTAAATTTGCGATCCTCACTACCCTTGTGCTTATTGATTGAATAGGCATCGTCCCTACTATAATCTGCCCATAGGACTGGATTGAGTCTGTTCCACACAGTTTTCTGTTCTACGCAGTCTTCTGCACTAACAAAGCAATACATGGAAATTGCTTATTCAACAGCTGCTAGATGAATGGATATCATAAAATGCAACTGGATATAGTTTTTTAAGAAGTCCTAGGTGGGGAATGCAATGGTTGTGTACTCTACCTTGCTCTACCACCTTTGAGCTATATGACTTTGGGCATTTTACCGAACTCCTCTCAGTTTGTTTGTCTTAAAATGGGGATAGAAATATTTCCATCTTGGGTTCTTGGAGATTAAATTAGGCAATTTATTGGGAAAAAATACCTAAAACTAGGTAATAAAGCTAAAAGATGATGGTGTCATACAGGGCATTGTCTAACAAATGTACCCAGAGGTCACCTTATTCCCAGAAGAACTGTAAGTTTGTTTGATTTACTTGTACCTAATGACTAGGCCTCAGAATCTGTGAAGCTTGAGGTTAATTTATAGAATATAGATTGCAAATTATTTCTGCCTGGTAGAGAAAAGATAACCCCAATAGTTATAGGTTGGTTGACCTGTAGGACACTATCCAATTCTGAATATAACTTGTCAAGCTTATTTTAGGATTCCTTTGCTGGCTGACTATATAAATCTCTCATCTCTAATGCTGTTTGAACCAGCTTTTCCATCCTTCTGGTACTTTCAATAATGAGTTAGATAAATCTTTGATAAATGCTCATTATGTGTTTATATGTGAGTCATGTTTTTAACTTTCTGAAAAAATATACTTTGATAACATATAAAGACTTCTCATAAGACTCGGCAGTTAAGTGCTACCTAGTAAGTGTTAGTCCTGATTCCCCCCCCCCCCCATCTCTCTCTCTCTCTTTCTCCAGGACTTAGTTTCTACATTCATAAAAAGAAAAAGTTTGTTGATGCTCATTAGGGTCCAGTCTGCTTCATGACATATGAATGGTGGCTGATGTGAATGAGACCTATTGGAGACAGGCAACCTTGTTTCCAGGAGATGTGTTTTCCTGGGGGTGAGAGAACACACATGCTGTATTCACACAACTCATAACCAGGAAGCTTGTCCCAGGGCAGACTCCAGTCTCTCTCAGGAGTGTTGATTGCTCTGAGGGCTCACAGAAGACAAAGCCGTCAGCCTTTTTGTTCAGTTGGCTGCTGCCAAACACAAGAGCAGTGACACTGTGTGCAGGAGGAAATCGAGGGCATGTCAGGACATGCACCCCATCGACATACACCCATTTAGAAGTACAGAAGCCATTCCTACACAAACCAGCTCTTTTCAAAGAATAAGTAACCTTGAAGTTTGGTGTGGAAACCCAGAGAAGAGCAGATACGCTGGGTCAGCCTCCTGGGCCTCTGACGTACCAGCATGAAGGGATAATGACACATTTGACATCAAACACGAGAGCAGATGGCAGTGGAGTGACCTGTGAGGTCCCCATGGCAGCTAGCACCAAAAGCCAAGCAGACCACAAGATGGAAGGGTAATGCAGAAGCCAGGGTTTCCAAGTCTTTGCATCTCAGAGACTACTTTTTGGGAGATTCCCTCTTGATTTTAAAAATCAATAATAAGAGACCATAGTAGGCTTTACATCCTCCACTTCACTGAAACTATTTCCTTTTGGTTTCTAGAAACTTCACAATATAATCAAGATTTTTCAGTTCTAAGAAGCTTTATAAAAACCTACATATCAATTTCTAGCTACTCATACCCTAATGATCCAATAATCCCTCACCCTGATCCTACAAATACTAAGCTGACATCTGCTCTATTGAAAGATCTGGACTTTTGGTGTGGGTACGGAAGAGAAGCATCATTCTGGGTCTAGTTGAAAAGCTCTGGAGAAAGGAGAAGATATCCAAAGGCCGGAAAGAAAAGAGCAAGAGTAAAAAAGCATTTTCTTTCCTTGCTAATTTTTACATAGGGTAGACTAATACAATGTCTCTAAAGTTTAACATCAGCTCTTAGTGTTCACAGTTCTGGAGCCCAAATTCATTCATTCATTCATTCATTCATTCAATTATTAATTGAGCATCACTATGTGTTAAGCACTGTTCTAAGTACTGAGAATACAGTGGTGATGTAAAAAGCAGAAAACCTTGTCCTTTTGGAGCTACCATTCTAGTTGACCCCCATGATGCCCAATGGATAGCATGAATTTATGCCCAACATTTTACTTAGTTTATAATAAAAGAAGAGGTAAACTCTGACTCACGGTTTTCCATATAGTCACCAAAAGTGAAAAATGTCTTCATGGACTAAATTTGGCCATGAAAGGTGGCCACATTTCTCTTTCTAGAAGGATATACAGAATTTGAAGAAGTACTGTGTTACCTGGAGGCCAAATCCTGGACAAGAGAAAAAAATGACCTCAGAAATTGTCTTTGATACTTAAAAATGGTTTCTGGATTGTGATCTATAAATACCATCTCCCATGAAAATTGATGGGTTTCCTCAGGTGACTCCCTGAGACATGAAATGTACACAATGACCTTTGTCTTACGAGAAATTGAGGAAGCTATCAGAGACTGCTGGGATCTTGTTAGAAGAACTCAGACACCAGTCAGAGAAAGCTCCCACTGGCCACAGGTGATTTGAGAATCAATAAAAATAATGACTACATAGGGCAGGATGTCAAATATGCTCAAATAATAACAGTACTCAAATCAATAAAACAAACCCGAACAAACAATGTAATTAGTCACCTTCCAAGAATGCTAAGGAACCAACCCTTTATTTTGATCAATTAATAAAAAATATCATGTATTTATTTATTTATTTATTTTTTGCCTTTCCTCTATGATCTTTACCTCAGAATAAACAAACAATTGATGAAGGAAACTTTCTTTTTAGAGACTTGTTCTAGCTAATGCATGAAAAAAGAATGATAAACAGTCACCCTGTTTTAACCCCTAATAAAATAATGGATTTAGGTAATTGTCCTTGAGGACTATTAACATGCCCAAAGGGCGAAAACTAGTCATTATGTGACTACTGACAGAAGTACAAATATTGCTTTTGAGGTGTTCTGGTAAAAGAATCAAATCTTAATGTGATAATCCACTGGGTCCAATTACCAGTTTATGGGGAATGCAGAGGACCCTGTGAAATGATACCAAGGGGTAAATCCAGCAAATCCAGACTGTGGAAACTCTCCAAGACAAATGACCTGGTATCTTCAACAATATATTGTAAGAAAAAAAATACACACATACACGCACACACACGATAAAATCCATAGATTAAAAAGATACATAAGTGCTATATCAATTAATTACTATGTATGGACCTTGTTTGGAATCAGATTTGGACAAATTGGAAAATATTTGTGAGACTTCTAAGGAAGTTGAAACCTGACTTGATAGTTGATCTTAGGAGATACTATTAACTTATCAGGTGTATTATTGGCATGATAGTTTACGTTTTTAAAACAGGTCCTTATATTTTAGATTTCCATACTGAAATATTTATGGATGTATGGATGTTATGTCTAGGATTTGCTTCAAAATAATTCAATAGGGAAGCAGGGGAATATAAATGAAACAATGACCATGAAATGACAGTTAATATGCTGGGTGATGGGTACATGAGGGTTTATTACAGTAACCTCTCTACTTTTATACATACATTTGATATTTCCATAATTTAGAAAAGGCTTTTGTTTTCTGTTTTTAAGTTAATGAGTAATCTAACTCTGGTGGTAGTTGTGGCTGTGGCAGGGATGGGGAATGTAAGTGACCAGGGTTAGTTATAGCAATTTTACTTCCCCACCATGATGATGCTGAATCTTCACTTCCTAGCACCATGCGTTTTATTTGCTGATTCTTTTCTTTGAATATTTTGGAAAACTGGATTTTGAATGTCACATACCTTGAGGCTTACTTTTGCCATCCAGCAATTTTTTGTGTGTGTGTGGATACCAAAGCAGCCTTCTTTTATAACTGCAATATTCACCCAATGTATAATGGTGAGATCTCTAGCCATGCCCCAAACTAAGAGAACCCATGAAAAGAATGCCATGTGACATACCTAAAGACCCCTGAGCTTCCCACCTCCCATGCCTGCGTGAGGTAGGTAAGTTGATGATAATAAGGTTACCGCAAGTGAGTAGGGAAATGGCAGAATCAACACTTCTACTCTTACTCCTTATCAACCATGTTACAGGGTAAAAACAAAGATGGGCCCCTCAAATTTATCAACATGAGCCCCTAAAAAACAAAAAACTCATAGACACAGATAGCAGTTTAGTGGTTACCAGAGGGTAAGGAATGGGGTGGTAGATGAGGGTAAGAGGGATCAAATATATGGCGAAGGAAGGAGAACTGATTGGGTGGTGAACACACAATGCAGCATATAGATGATGTATTATGCACAGTTGAAACCTATATAATTTTACTAACTAATGTCACCCCAATAAATTTAATTTAAAAAATCTTAAGAAACAAAGATGAGCTCCTCCTCAGTGTAAAATTACGAGAAAAAAGATTTGAAATATGGATATGAATAATCATCAACACTGAACCGTGCCCACATATACCATTCAGAGACGTTAGCTAATGATGGTTTGAAGCCATCACAATCAGCAAGACACTTAAAAGCCACGCAGCTAGGACAGAAAGAAACATTAAAAAAATAAATAACTGAGCTTACGGAGAGGGTACTTTGAAAGCAGAAGCTGTTTTTGGAAATGATTTTTTATTGTGTGATGTCAGGGTGTATCTATATACTTGGTATACCTATAAAATTTCTTTAAAATATTGGAGACAATTTTATAAAACTGATTAATCAGTTTTGAGAGGTCCTGAATTAAGAGTTTTAGTAAGCTTTAAACAAATTTTTGAAAGATGTAAAGAGCCAACATCTATTGAATAACAATAGATTGACACTGGAAAAGACAGCCACTTACTAGATGTTGTCAACAAAAATCTCGGAATAACTGGTGGGTAGAACTGAACCACGCATATCTCGATTTAAAAAGTGCAGCCAAGGAGTGGCCGGTTAGCTCAGTTGGTTAAAGCGTGGTGCTAATAACACCAAGATTGCCGGTTCGATCCCCACATGGGCCACTTGTGAGCTGCGCTCTCCTTAAAAAAAAGTGCAGCCAATGATGACATCTACCTTCCATTTGGACCTAAGGATCTTTCTGAAGCATCTATTCCACTCATGACCAAGTAGTGAAAAAACTCAAAAGCTGAGTCTTTGAGTTACTAATCCACAAAGCATTAAAGAAATATTTTCAAAAGTACTAAGGCATATTTATGCATATTACTGACATCAAAACATTAATTATAATTATCTTTTCATGAGATCAAAAATACCTTTGTTCCATTAATAAATATAAAACCAAACATTATTTCAGCTTTGGTTCATCCTTTAAAATTTTTACTTTATGTGTATTATTATGTACATAGCATATTAGTATAGCATTAGTTATTAATAAATAAGCATAGACTGAGTGTCCTCAAAATGTTTTACTAATGGGATATGTGTTCAAGTAAGTTTGAAGACCATGGATATAGTGGTTAAGGATCTTCGTTTTGGAATCAGATTACCTGAATTTGAATTCTGGATCTACTGCTCACTAGCTATGTGTCCTTGGGACAAGAGGCTTCTCGAAGCCTCAGTTTGTTTATCTGTAAAATAGGTATATTAATAGGGTCTTCATTATAATTATTATAAAAACTGAATGAGATAATGTATGAAGTTATAGCACTGTCCTTGGCACATGGTAAGTATACAAAAATGTTGGGTGCCATCATCATCATCATCATCATCATCATGCAACCCAGCTGTTTACTCTCTACCATCCATGTTATACCCTAAGTAATAAAATGCCAGTAACCTTCAGCATGTCTTTGTAGGGACCTCACAGCTGTGGGAGAAATTCCATAACTTATTTTGGCAGCTTCATTAAAGGCATGGCTGCTCAGCTAGGTCAGGTATCCCTCAAGGCTCATTTGAATGATTTGAGATGTACCACAGTTGACTCCGAAATAACTGAATGATAGACCATGCAACACCTTTCCTTACTAGTTATTTCCCTTAAGTTGTTTACAAAGGCTTTGAATAAAAACTTAGAGGAAGAAATCAGACTGGGCACAGTGCCAGCACTTCTCACCATAAGTTTTTTTCTCCAGCTTCCTCTCAGATGCTGCTTGTATGGCTGCATAATATAGTTTCTGAAACCCTCGGTTTCCTTAGATGGGAACAAACTGAGCTAAGAAGGCATTGAAATAAGCATGCGCTTTACTGTGAGGATACCTAGGACGTCGGCGACTCATGGAAACTTACTCATTTCTCAATGTCCACTTAAATAAGATTCATGCCTTCAATCTGTGTGTTTTAAAGCCCTGTCTGAATGACCTGGGAGACCCACAGAGCTGCATATTAACATTCTGCAAAGCTACTGCATGTGTACTTTACTCCCTGCTCCAGCTCCCGATTCAATGACTTGACTTGTTGCTAAAGAGACTTTCCAGCAGCCAGGGCCTCTCCTAAGTAACGAGGTTATTAGTGTGCTTTCAATCAGATGACTTGTTTATTTGAATAATCTGCGCCTCTCTGTGTGCTCAGCCAGAGAATTAATGAATACAAGCAAAATAAATCTCTTTTTACAAAGGAAAGCAGGATTTCACTCAGATATTTTTCCAGGAAGGCTTTAAAGATAAATTCCACTGAACTTCAAATTTGAAAGGCTAGTGGTTTAGAGTATTTTTCATAGATCTGAAATAGGACTGCAAATAGGAAACAGAGCTTAGGTTGTAATATTGAGCTGATCTGGCTGCATATTCAATCCTGGTGATTTGGACGTTATTTCAATGATGAGACAAAAAAATGTTCTCACTGATTTTTAGCAGGGACTAGCTTCCGGATGGTTGGGTTTCTAGGGCAGATTGTGGTAGTTAAAAGCACAGGTTTTGCTCCAGATAGAAATGATAGAACTCTACAGTTCCCAGCTATGTAATGTTGGGCAAATGAATAAATTCTCTCACCTTCTGGGAATAATAGTACCTACATTTCTGGTTGTCGTAAAGATTAAATGAGATACTATGTATAAATGCATACTGTCTAGCAAAAATAAGCAATCGTTTTATGCAAGCTTTCTTCAGCATCCTGACGTTCAATATTGCACCATCACATTTGTATGATTATCATGAAGTAGTCTGGCACTTCGAAGCGGAAATAGAGATGCTATGGTTAAAGTTCCAGTTCCAACATTTTTCTGGATCTCTGGCATGCCAGAAGCATTTGTTACGCAACTTTGGATCCTATTTTCTCCAAGTGGAAAATGGGCTCAATAAAATCTGCCAAAAGGTTTCCCCAAGTCATAAGCTAAGCAAGATCTAACGCACTGATCTCTTAGAATTTGGAAGCAAATGTCAACTCCATAAAGAAGAATCATGGGAACATAAAACTGTACACATACTCAGTTCTCAGTCACTGGTGGTAATGAAATTCTTATGTCAGTGCCACTGTTTACTGGGTGTTCATTCTGAGCTAGACTGTAGTCTCAAGAGCTCTTCTTGACAATCCTGAGAAGTAGGCACTGCTATTACAACCGAGGGAGACTTAGGGAGACTGAGTAAGAATTTCTCCAAAGTCACAGAGCCAGGATGGCAGACTCCAAGTTCCAATGTAAAGTCAATGTTTTTAATCACTCCATTTTTTTCGCCCCAGAAGGGCAGGAGTGTGTGACCCCAACCAGCAGACATTCTAAAAAGTACTTATATTGGAGGTGGCACAATTGTTATCATTTTCTTTGTTTTTCATAAATTCAATAGTATTTTGTTCAGGCTCATTTGCCCCAAGGGTTGTATTCTTTGAGCCTGAGCAGACATCAAGTGACACCAAGGAAAAAAATTTCTAAATACACTGGCAGAAAAAAAAAAAAAAGGCAGAAACCAGCTCCATGAATGTGTTTCAGAGGTATTCAACAAAGGAGACAAGGTACATGAGAACATAAAAAGGATTAGGTTGGAGTATTTCAGAAGTTTTATGTTTATTCTTAGACATAATTCCAAATAAACCTATAAAAATGTTGCCGTGTAGTGAGAATGTATGTGCAATGAGAAGAATAACAACTGCAAAGAAAGTAATACTTGTAGTTAACATTTATGAAGCATCATTGCCAGGCTCTGGGATAATGAATATTTACTGAGGGCCTACGAAGTGTTAGATATTATTGTGAGTTCTGTAGACAGGGTCTTGAATAAAATAGCCATAGTCCATATGCTCAGGGAATTTTTATGGTTTATCTTGGATACATTTATATAAGCTTTTTTAGAGGGAATTTGAAAACTTGCATCTGAAGGCTTAAAATCTTTTTAAAATTTGACTGAACAGTTATAATTTTAGGGATTTATCCTGAAGAAAGTTACACCAAGTTTTCCTACATTGATGCTCATCACAAGATTGTTTATAATAAGTAAAAGGAAATAATAATATACATGTTGAACATTGTGATTCAAATGGAAACTTTCTGACATTACCATACAAAGGAACATTACTGTAGTCACTGCAAATGACTTAGAATCTTATAAAATGATTTGGAAAAATGTTCAGATATTGAAAAAGAGTAGATATTTTTATAAATCACACACAGAAAAATAAGGCTTCATATTCACTAAATTTATAGTAGTATCTTGGAATAACTGAACTATAGGTGATTTAAATTTTATTGTTTTCTTATTTGTACTTTTTAAATTCCTAAAATGAATAGTTACCACTGATGCAAAAAGAAATTATAAATGTTATAGCCCTTTTGTTTCCATCCCGGACAATTTATTTCTGAATTTAATGTCTCCATATATATGTTTCTCTCAATCTAATGTCTCCATGTATATCTTTAACAGAATGCAAAGAAACAGAAGTAAAAAGTGATGTATTTTAGTGCTCATTGTGTCATTTGGTCTCAGATAATCCAGTGGAGAAAAAAACTAGATTTACATCAGTTCCGCAAATATCCCCATGCACCTAAGACCAGCTCTAATTAGCACTAACATAAATTACATCTCCTATCTGAGGCTTTGTTTGTCCACCTGCAAAATATGAGAATTGGACAAAATGAGTTTTAAGGATATTGTCAATCATCCAATGATTTCCTTAATTTGCTGACAAGGACCAGGGCCTCTGGATTCCATGGTATTGATGGAAGCTCAGACCTTGACAGAACTATGTGTGGAGAAAAGTCATAGCTGTGATCAGAAAGGACCAGAGAGCGCTGGGTTTGCAGGTGCACCCGCATATGGCTTTCTGAGTCTACTTTGAACAATTTCAATAAAGTTCTGGTGCTTTTGGAGTCATGACAGTGGTTTGTTATTTTAAAAACAGTGCCTTTTTTTTTCCTTGAACACATGTGTTGGATTCTAAGTAAATATATGTGTGTGTGTGTACCCAGGGTGCAAAATAATGTCTACAAGTGGACACTTTGGTCAACGTAGCTCGAGCAGTAGTTCACTGTAATCAGAGTGTCTGGACGCTGATGGGAACCACTTCGAGCACCTCTTGTAATTGCAGAAGTCAAACGTGACTTGTATTCATCTTTTGTTATCAGTATATATTATTACAATTTTAATACAGTTTTTTCCTTTCTTAAAATGTGTATACATTTTTTTGGTACTCCTGGTATATATATCTATATAGTATATAGATATATATAGATATACACACACACACATATATAGTATAGATATATATGCCATATATATCTATATATACATAAAATGAATATTTATTAGTATTCTTTGTGCAATATTGCCATTTTGATCAAAGGCTCGAGTATCTGTACGGACAAGATAGCCTAAGAGATGATGACAAAATAGACACTTTTCAGTGCCATGAAATAAGATATGAACGCATTTGGGACTATGAGCTGAATATTCTATAGCAGTGCCGTCCAATAGCACTTTGTGGTGATGGTAGAGCTCTATATCCGCCTAATACAGCAGACAATAGTCACATGTGGCTATTTAGCACTGAAAATGTGACTAGCATGAATGAGAACTGAATTTTAATTATATGAAATCTAAATAGCCACATATGGTTTGTGGCTACCTCCCTGGACAGCTCAGGTGAGAGCCTTACAATGTGAAGTGTGGTCCATAAACAGGTAGCAACAACATTACCCAGGAACTTGTTAGGAATGCAGAATCTCATTCCCTACCTGGAACCTACTGAGCCAGAATCTGCACTTTGACAAAATCCCCAGATGATTCGAATGCAAACTAAAGTATGAGAAGCACCACTCGAGGGACAAGTGTTCAATTTTCCATTTAATTCCATCAGTCAATCAAGCAACCAACAGAAATTTCAATCAGTCAGCAGGTACCAGTATCTGTGCATGGCACCAGGCACAGGGTTGGGTGCAGCAAGTGAAATAAAGAAGGTATCAGAATGGGCACGAGGCTGGTGAGCACAGGAGGTAAGAGCAGAAGCTTGGGGTCAGACTATTCTGTGTGTATTCTGCATGTCTAAATGTGTGTCGTGAGCAAGTGAATTTACTTCTCCGAAACTGTTTTCCCACCCTTGAAACAGAAACAATTGTTCAAGATTAAATGAGATAATGCACACTAAGAGCTTAGCACACATCTGGCACACATCTGGCACACAGCGAGAAATGGTTGTGGCTGTTGTTTTAATTATCTGGACTCTTACAATGCAGCTGCAGGAACTTCACAGTCTTAAACCAGTTGTTTAGAGGGACCCTTGCAGCAGAGGAGAGTTTATAAACTATCGGCCATGTTGAGAAGATGCTGCCTCACATGTGGCTTTGTTCTCAGGGAATGTCACTCTTATCAAATTCAGCAGGTAGGAAAAGATAGAGCGTCTGCACATGGATGCATTTTTCATTAAATAAATATCATAAGCTAATCAATTCGTGTGAATCATAGTGTATTGTGCAATTTTTAAAGGCCATATCTTCCACCACAGCACCAATTAAAGTGCACATGATAATTCATTTACTTAAATATTTATAGATAACCTAATTTTGGGAGGCAGTATAGCACAGAGATTTAGAGCGTGTATTCTAGAGCCCAACTACCTAGACTAGAAGCCTGGCTCTGCCACCTACTACCAAATTTTCTTGTGCTTTTTAGTCTCTTCACCTGCAAAATGAGAATAACAGTAACATCAACCTCACAAGGGTGTGTAAAGAATAAATGAGTTTTTACATTGAAAGTACTCAGTGGAGTGTCGGGTACTTATTACCACAGTAGCTCAGTAAATACAAGCTAGAAAGACACCAGGGGTGAATAAAATAAAAACATACATGCACTTTATAAACTCAACTCACTCAAGTGACTTTCTAAAAAAAAAAACAAAAAAAACTGCCTAAAGTTTATCAGCCTAAGAAGTGTGTGGAAGTAGTCTTTTCTTACAAATTAGTTCTGCCACCACTTTGCTCAGCTTTCAAACCACATGTTGCAAGAGCTTGTGAATTCTAAACGACAACAAGCATTTACAATACAAGCTTGTGAAATATAACACATAAAATTTAATATGCTGTAGAATATGGCATCACTACTTATTTGATTTCTCAGAAAAGTATATTACGTGGTTGCTTTTCTTCCTGGTGTTAGAGGTGAAACTGAGTTATCTATATGTAGCAGGTTTCCTTGATATTCTCCGTAACTGAGTCTTCTTGGAGAGAATCCAACACAGACCTAAATTATACAGAGTCAGTTTCAGTGGTGCTGCCGGCCAAATTTATCCATGAACAAAATTAAACACTATGGAAGAGGTTGGAGAAACAAATTTGGCATTTGAGCTAATATATGCAGCATACCTTCCCATTAAGCACCCTTGCTCATTTGCCAGAATTACTCTTAACCCAGAACATACACCTTTTGACACAAACCAATGCTAGACAATGACTACACTAAATAACTGGGCTCTTTCCTCTGACTCATCTTCATCCCAGCTCCAGAAAACTTGGTTGTCTCACAATGATCAGAGACGGGGTTATTTCCTGAGGGTAACCTGGTTTTTAGAGATTTCAATAGATATGTTTATGGATTTCCAATTTTCAAAGAAACATTAAAGAGAAAATTGGAACTATCCTGAGCATGAGGAGTGTGTGTGTGTGTGTGTGTGCGTGTGTGCACACGTGTGTTTCATGACTGTTCCTCAGAATCATTATTATAAAATGTACATAACACTGTTGGAAAGCAGGATCGCCAATTAACATCTAACTTGTCGTATGAACCTGTGGAACTTTCTGGGTTGTCATAGAGACCAGAAGTCTGATCAAGACCCCAAACCCTTGGATTTCCAGCACACTTCTGCCCCTTTTGTCTTAAAACTCCACAAACAAACAAAGCTTACAATCAAAGTCTGCCAAAATAAGTGGGCTATTTTCCAACCAAGATGATAACTCTAATTTAAATAAAAAGTATGAAAACGATGATTAAGAGCTTGGGCTCTGAAATCAAGCTGGATTCCAATCCCAGCTCTGCCACAGACTAGCTATCACACTTTGGCAAGTTACTTAGAGCTTCCGAGATTTTCTGTGTGTAGAATGGGGATAACAATCTCACCCACCTGATAAGGTGTGTGCAATAATTAACTACGAGTTCGGACAGTTAAGTTTGCTAACTCATCCTAGAAAAAGTGCTCCATACCTCATTGCTGAATATCACTACCATCCTTCGAAGTACTCCCCTTGGGAAGCTCTGCACTGACGTCAGCGCCTAGTCCACCCTTCAAAGCAATTTTGGAACTCTTTTTCTGGAATGGCCATCAGAGCTGTCATCATATTACCCTTGATGTCCTGAATGTCATCAAAATGTCTTTCTTTCAATATTTCCTTGGTCTTCGGGTAAAGAAAGAAATCATTGGGGGCCAGATCAGGAGAATAGGGAGGGTGTTCCAATACAATTATTTGTTTACTGGCTAAAAACTCCCTCACAGACAGTGCCCTGTGAGCTGGTGCATTATTGTGATGCAAGAGCCATGAATTATTGGAGAAAAGTTCAGATCATTTAACTTTTCCCGCAGCCTTTTCAGTACTTCCAAATAGTAAACATGGTTAATTGTCCAGTTGGTATAACTTCATAATGAATAATCCCTCTGATATCAAAAAAGGTTAGCAACATTACTGCAAGAAGTTCACGAACTTAATTGTCAGACCTCGTAGGTTACTGATGGAAGCTTGCATTTACATTAGTATGTTTTAAGTACTGTTCTAAGCACTTTCTGTGTATTATTTCATTACTCCTCTCAATGTCCCATGGATGCATGCTGTTATCTCCTCTTCCCCCATTTTGCAGTTGAGGAAATGAAGGCATGCATACTTGGTAATCTGCCAAAACTCAAAAACTGGTACATGCAGGGGGTCGTATTTGAACTCAGGGAGTCTGACTCCAGACTCCATGTGTTAACTAACCATTGTGCTATGAGTTGCTTGGCACTATGAGTCACTGGCAAAAGCGATTATTGAAATTAGTTTTTATTGTTATTTCATTTGTGCTGGACATTACCGAAAAATCGAGCAGAAACCATTTCTAATGTCTCTATGCCATTACTTATCCCTCCCTAGGGCCCTGCTGATATATTTTTGTGGGCTAGAAAACTTGTAGTTCATGTTTATAAAGGAGGGGCAAAGTGGTAAAGAATGCAAGAGCCTATACTCATGCACGTTCTAGTTTCAGTAGCTTAGGTGAAGAATTTTCCAAAGGCTAATTTCTCCTCTTACATATCACTTTCCGGAATGTGGATGCTGGTAATAAGCCTGTGGGAGGCTCTCCTTCCGATCCTTGCCTCCCAGCCAGAGCTTCACGGGCTTGAAGAGGACCTTTCTCTGTAGACTTCTAAGTCTTGGGCCTCAGAGCTACCCACAGCTAGCCTCATTTCACTGAACATCTTCCTTTGAAACTCAGGCCCTCCGATTCTCCAAATGACTTCTAGATAATGCTAGACCTTCTCTTCCACAGTCTTGAGCTTTGCCCCACCTCAGGGCCTTTGCACACACTAGAATAGTCTCCCACAAGCTCTTGGCATGGCCAACTCCTCTTCTCACCCTTCAGGTGTTATCTCCAAACTCTTCTTCTCAAAGAGTCCTGCTCTGACTAGTCAATCTAAATCTCTCCCCCTACCACCCGTTCATCAATTTCACTTTATTTCTTCATACCACTTACCATATTTAGGTATATGCCCTAGAAGTAAGCTCTGTGATATTCTTGTTCATCACTGTAGCTCCTTTGTTAGCACATGGATCCTCAATAAATACTGATTCAAGAAATACATACATTTTCTCTTGCATTAGCTGTATCTTTGATTTGTCTTGCCTCCCTAGAATTGTATTATTGTCTCTCCTGCCTCATTGACTTCTCATTTCAGGTTCTAATTCATGCGCGCTCATGCATTCATTTATTCATTAAACAAATATTTGTTGAGTATCCCTGCAAATGGACAGACATTGAGGCACAAAGATAAACAAGACACCTTATAGCTCTTGTGGAACTTTTAGTCCATTGGGCGAGGCAGATGTTGGTAGATGATTTCAACAGAGGTTCTGTCTACCACTGGTTTTATGAAGAGCAGAGGGGCTCGTAGCCTAACTGGTGCAGGACATGAAAGAGAAGCTGAGTTTTGAAAGAGAAGTGGGGGACAGTCAAGTAAAGAAAGTTGGGGCAGGTATTCCAGGTAGCGGGAATAGCATCAACAAGACTACAGAAACCATGATGGCAGGGAAACTCTAAGTGGTTATATATTCATTGGTTAAGTGTGAGGAAGGCATGACATTCGCCAGATCATGGATGGGCACGAGTCACATGCTAAAAAGCTTGAACTTAGTCCTATAAGCAATGGAGAACTACAGAAGATTTTATTCAGGAGAGTGAACTCTCCTGGAAAGGTATTACATTCTCTGGATTTTTAAGAAGCAACCGCAAAGCTTCCTTTTCTTGAGCTCATGAAGAGCAGCGATTTGCACTTGGTCAAGTAATGAGAAGGAGTGATGAAGTCCACAAAGGGTTACATAAGACAAATGCTGTGTTAAAAGACATTATGTTTTTGTTTTTTATAGAAGGCCTATAGCAGAGAGAGTCTAGGCATGGGTATAATTGCAACTCTTTTTTTATACTGCCATCATTTGCTCAAACTAAAAGATGATTTCACTCTGATTGGAAACCATTTCTAATTCAACTTAAATGACCTGCATAAATATTTTATAACCACTCAGGATCAGCCTATTTGAGAATGAGCTCGATTACTTGATAAACTTGTATGCTTTATTGCTGCAGAGAAAAAATAAAATTTGAATAAATGCAGGGCATGTTGGAGTCAAAAAGATGTGTAACAGAAATTCCTTGGATAAACGAACTGTTGCTAGGAAAACACTAGTTCCCATTAATTAAGTTAGTATTTGGTAATCACCTAATAATTAAATACATCCTAGGATATTTCTAAGCTTATATCAGTATTTTTCTTAAAATAATAAATATATTTATATTCACAATTTCACCAATTGCATATTTTGTCCTTTATTCTAAGAGACAAATAGAAGTAAGATGGGGGTAAAAAACATTCTGGGGAAATTAATAAAGTAGAGTTCATCTGTATTATCCACCCTAAAAGTTTTCCTCCAGGAAAATTAAAAAGAAAAAAATTGAGTTACTAAGTTTTTCTGCAGGGAATGTCCAAGAAATAGCCTTTTAGCTTCATACTTTTTCCTTTAGTTATGCCTCTCTGTTTTGTTCTTTCTTATACACTGTGCCTACTCACTCTGTTCCATGGCTATCTATGTTTGATTTCTTTGTGGAAAGGGATCACGTTGTTGGCTTCTATATGACCTTCTAACATCCAACCCTTTGCATGTATTAGATGCTCAAAAAACATTTAATGAATAATGAACGAATCAGTCAATCAACTCTCATTACACTTTGCCTCCAGACTTGTATGGAAGAAAGATCCTGCCATGAAACAAATTTAAAAGGTTTCCTGAAAGTTACTTACAACAAAAGTAACTTTGGGGACTGCAAAATGAACATACATATTTTTTAGACACCATCATGAAGAATATAATCAGAACGTGTTTAACATTCATTCATTCAATAAATACTGAGCAAATAATGTATTTCTGGCACTGTTCTTGAGACTGTGAATATATAAGTGGGCAAGAAAAACATGGGAAATAGATAATATACAAGTAAATGTTCAATAAATCAAACATTCCAGATTTAGATAAATGAAATGAAGAACATAAATGGGGTATCAAGTTTCTACTCATTTTTTAAAGTTCAGTCCAAATGTTACCCCCGTAAATCTCTCCCCTCAGTGTCCAGGGATGTGTTAGCTACTTTTTCCCATCTTCTCTCATTAAACTTCCTACACAGGTTCTTTACAGATTGAATAACTTTATGTCCTAATAATAGGTTTGCTTGTCACTATTTACAGCAGACCAGGAACAAAGATTTCACACATAGCAGACATTCTATAAGAATTTGACTAAATGAATGACCTGATGTAACTCTTAAAAGTATCAGAATCTCCAGGTATTGATGGAGAATCCACTGCCATGAGTCTCTCTAGACATCACGGATATTTTGACAGTAACCTCTCCAGCTACTGCTGGTGTTACCCTACAGAACTGTGTACCAGCACAAGTTTTGGCTGCTTGTCATCTTCCAACACCCTCTTGTAATGGTCCCTCTCTGGACAGCCCGTGTGGGTCATGCGTTTCTAAATTGCCCGGGTTCTCCAAGAGAACGGTAGCACGTCACAGATAGCACACTCTTTCAACAACACTTTACCTCATGTTTTGAGGTTTTTTCTTAAACAGAAGTTTAAAGAGTCAAATAGGGGATGAGTTGCCCAAAATTAACTCAGTACTCTGGCTTTTATAACTGAGGTTTCATCTGTCCAGTGTTGGCCACATAGCCTGCTGGTCAAGTTCTCCAACTCTGGAGATAGACTTCCTAAGATTTAAATCTGGCCTCTGTCACTTACTTTCCCAATAAGATTGCTTGTGAAACACTTTCCCTTGTCATCTTGGCAAGAAAAAGAGCACACTTTTACAGACCCAATCTAAATCTTTCTGTTTTCAAATAGCAACTTGTTTTCTCTGTGGCAAATATTTAAGTGTAAGGATATTTTCTAAAACAACAAGAGAATGTTAGGAACAAGGGCACAGATTCTAGAATCAAATACACCTGCATTCAAGCGTTGGGTCTGCCACTTTCTGCATATGCGACCCTGGGAAAGTTGCTAAACCTTTCTGAGTCTCCCCTATGTCTATGTATAAATGTGGATAATACTGACTTCTTCTAGGTTTGTAATGAGAGTTGAATGAGACTATGTAGTGACAGGGCTTGGCTCAATGTCAAGGAAATAGGAGCTCAATAAATGTTAACCGCCACCACCACCACCACCTCTGTCATCGTTGTTGGGAAGTGACCCCCCATGGCGTTTCTACAATCCTTGAGACATCTTTTGCTCTTGTCTATCCTTTCAAGGATGTTTGTATTTTTTGATGATAAAGATAGGGCTTCTCTACACGGGGGAGGGAAGATTCATTTTCTGACAAGGGTAATAAAGACACAGTCTCCCTCCAGGACAAAACTCTGGCAGATTTACTGGCAGCACCTTAAAAACTTGGGGTTTCCTAAACTCAGAGTTCCTCAGCTAGGACACAGACCCACTGAATATACAGTGTCTACCAGGTCACTTCCATGTCACCCCAGGAGACTTGGGAACATGTGGAACCAGGGCAAACAGTCAGTGCACCCCCCTGCTGTGGCATGAGTAGGAAAGTCCTTTATCATTGATACAGGAGTTCTGTACCATCTGCCAGCATCCATGAATCTCTGGCAAGTAAACTTGTTAGCTTGCAAATAGAGTCAAATCTCAGATCTTTCTTTGTTCTTGAAAATCATCATCAACATCATCATCATCATCATCATCATCATCATTATTCTTTTAAGTGAAAATGTTGAAAGCAAATATTAAAGTCTTTATCCAAATGAAAGTCTGTGGTTATCTCAGGAGTGTCTCTCCTGTGGAAGGTCCCAATCATTTATTTTCGCACATGTATACTACGACTAATAGTCTCACTAGGAATCATGTAGAAAAATGAAAATTAAGTTAACTAGGAAGCTATTTTAAATACCCGTTAAATTTTTGTGTGTTTACTGGACGTGAGCTCACCTGATTAATTACAGAATTACATTTAAATTATAAATTGCAGGTTTGCATATTCCTATGTAATATAAACACCTTCATTTGTTTCTGCTTGTTTTGATGGCTCAGAGTTCAAAAGAGCCATTTGTGCAATTTGGCATATTATTGCACTGCCACAGTCTTGTTGGATGTGTTTCTTGATATCCTTTTTACCTATGCCATTTTAGTTAAATGATTTGGAATAAACCAGAATAACAACAACAAAAAGATTAAAACATCACTCCCAGAAAACTCATTTACAAAACATTCTTTTTTGATGTCTTAGTAATAAGACAATTTTACAGCTAGAGCCCTCAATTTTACTTTCCCTTTCTTTTTTTATACAAAGCCCTTTATTTCCCTGTCAGAGGAGCACATAGCTTAGCTGTATGTTAAGGTGGCAGGCAGGGGCAGAGGATAAGGATGGCATCGAATGAGTTAAATGAACGTTGGATCTCTCTTTGGACTACCCTTAAACTGTGAACCCCAATTTCCTTATCTGTAAAATGGTATTATAACACATATCTCAAAGATTTATTGATAGTGCTTCCTGAATGCTACTTAAATGCATGCCTCTAAAATAAAATAAGAAAGATGATCTGCGTAGTAAACGCCACCAAATGCAAGAATTTTTTGGCAGATATATAAGGCTGAATTAAAAGTTATTCCTGCCAACAACTGCTCTTTGGCTTTATGGCTTTGGCTTACTCTGAACGGTTGAAGAAGAAATAAACACATAGAATTTATATTTATTTGTCGTAGAGATGGATGATGCTAAAGATATTGTCTCCTATATTATTCAGGGAGGCCTCAGTGAAGACCTGGATAAAACATTCCTTTCATGCCTAACTTCCCAGATAATCTTGTCACACTGGGAATGTCTATGCTTTTATGTCATTAACACTCTCAATGGTGGAACTTTCCTGTTTTGCTATGGACACCAGGAAGGAAATCTGTAGTTTACTGAGTAAAATCCAGCACTTCCAACTTTATAATATGAATGACAATAATGGTAGCTACCAATTATTTAACATCAACAATGTGCCAGTTGTTTTCCATAAATCATCTTTACTCCTCACACCAATTCTGTTAAGTAGGTGTCATTACCCCATTTTATAGATAAGAAAACAGGCTCAGACAAGTGAAGCAATTTTTTCAGGGTTACATAGGACGTGGAGCTGAGATTTGAATGGAGGTAGTTCTGACCTCAAAATTTATGTTCTTTCCACAATTTCATAGTACTTCCGGTTTTGATCATCTATCGTACCTAGATTTTCCTGGATCTTAATTTTCCTCTTTATGGTTATTTATTTTGCTGGACACACTCCTGTAGGCATCGCTCTTCTGTCTCACTTTGCTTGTGTTGACACATTATTTTATGGTTTCTGTCCAGCAAGACTTTCATAAAGACAGAGATTCAGATTGGCAAACTTGCCTTCCAAAGCTGAGCTAAACAGCAAAAGCCTATTCTGTGTAGGCAAATGATATATATCAGTGGAAAGTAAACACGATTAAAACCACAGGACACATGAATTTTGATTATAACCTAGTATTATGTAGTGTGGGCAGTGTCCAGTGATGCCAAATTAAAACATACATGCACACCTAAGCACACATACAACCATACACACCTGTGAGACACACACTCCTGGGCTTAAGATAAGTCAGCCTGTCTGTTTAGCATTTGCACGTGCTGTACTCTCTGTCTGGAGTGCTTTCTTTGTCTCTACTTTCACCTCAGTTATATCTACTCATTCTTCAGACCCTTCTCCCACTCCAAGACTAGGTCACACCTCCCTAATCCCCCTAATAGGTGATGAGCGCCCCCTTCCAAGTGGTGGTCAGAGTTGTCATTTATTTATGTGATTCCTCGATGGGGTTCTCGCTCCTCTAAACTCCCCAAGGACACAGAATGTGTTGCCTAGTACATGGCAGACACCCAGTACATTTTCCTGGAATGAGTCAGCCTTGAGTGGCTGATGTACTTTAACAGTGATTGAGTTAGAGACCTTGTGTGAGAGGAATAGTTTTGAAATGAAAAGGGCTCAAAATACCTTGACATTTTAGATGCTGAATAAATAAACACTTGTGGACACTTATTAAGTGACACTCATAATGTTAGGCACCTTCATACTTTTCAAATCAAGAACCTGAAGCTACCTCACTGTGGTATATTGTTTGCTCCAAAAGTAAGTCACAGCTATCCTTCTCTTCCCCACTATTTTCTGGTCCTGAGTACTGACCCAGAGAAAGGATGTACTCTTCTGCGTCCTAAAACTAGATCATCACCAGCCATCCCCCAGCCCTGCTAAAAGGCAATGGCTCTGACCTGGAGGTGACACTGCCTCAGGGTCACAGGGCAGTGCTGAGTGGGCTTCTGAGGTGAACGAGAAGAACCTTCATGAATAGAGAGGGCTATGAGACGGGGAACACTGGCCTCCTCTATAACCTGCCTCCTCTTGCACATCTCTCCTCTTCCACCTTCAACATCTATTTTCATGCTCAATAGAGCTGAGCCAGACAAGTTCACATCACGACTCTCTCTGGGAGTTTATGAGTGGGTAGACCCACCAGGGTTAAGTACCCACTAGCTGGGCAAGGAGGGAACCATTGCTCTGAGGTGGCTGATCTTTACAAGAACCATATTTTGAAGCAAACACAGAAAAAGCTTACAAAGGTGCCTGGCAGACATCAATACAGTCATTACTGGGTGATGGGATTTGAGGTGTTTTAATTTTTTTCTCTTTCTATATAGCATGGTTTCTCAACCAGGGATGATTTTGCTCTCACCCTACCCCCTACCCCAAGGGGCATCTGACAAAGTCTGGACTCCATTGTCACAACTGGAGAAAAGCAGAGGTTGATGCTGGTATCAGTGGGTAGAGAGCAGTGGTGCTGCTAAACATCCTCCAGGCAACGTTCTAGCCCCTGCCCGCATATCAACAGTGGTGCGGTGAGAATCCCTGACGTACAGCTGTGACCTTAGGTTTCTTAACCTCCCGGTGCCTCTGTTTTCTCATCTGTAAAAGTGGGTATAATAATAGTTTTTATCTCACAAGGTGGACATAGAAAATGCACACTGAATGTTAATAAGTATTAAACCACTGCCCAGTTTAAATTAATTCCATCTTCCCACTCCTTTCAGAGTAACTTCAAGATCCTCAGTGACCCTGCTCTCTCTGCTTCAGCTGATCTTGTCTCATATCCTCTCACCAGGGAAACCTCCCTTGCCAATGTTTAGTCTCTGAATGTATCCATGTCTTTCCTGTCTTTGCTCATCCTTTTCCTGGAGTGCTGTTCCCCTGCTCTAGAATTGAAAAGCCCTCTCTCTTCCTTCTTGCCTCACCTTAAATGTCGCCTCATCGAAGAGACCCTTCCTTGATCAAATTGCCTAAGTAGAATTCTGGTTTTGTTTTCTGTCATGACCCCTGCTTCTGATGGTCACAATCAGAACTTATTAATTTGCTTTGCTTAATTGATTAATGTCTCCATCCCAATGGAGTAATCTACATCTCCATTGAGTAGATTTTATGCTCCATGAGGACAGAGACCATTATGCTTGTTCTGCCTTAGCCAAGGACTAGAGTCAATACTTGATGAATGAATAAATGAATTGGAGAGCTGAGAGGACCATGCCTCCTTTGAGGTTGGAGGAAATTAAACAAATAGTAAAGACCCAGAGCCCTCCTCAGGTCCAGGAACATTCTGCTTTAATAGCCTCAACTTTGCCCAGAGGAAAGTCTACTGTTGCCAGGGGCAACAATTCTAGGTAGAATGGAACTGATTGGGAGACAGAGGAAAGTGATAGAGAAAAAAAATGCAATCAAACAAAGTTTAAGGGTGTTTCTTATTTAAATTAATGCTAATTTCACAGACCTATTTCAGAGTCATTACTGTGAAGAGTTGTGGCTTTCATTTTCTATAGGAAATGGCCCCACCAGAGACTATAGTTGCACAAGCAACAATGTGTTCCAACATATTACGCTCTGATGATTTGAAATGCCTGTAGAAATAGCTCTGTATTATTTTGCCTTACAAATCTGTAACATGTACTTGACATAAGTGCTTTAATAGTGGGTAGTTATAGCTCAGATTATAACATATCACAGTGATATTTCCCCCTTATTTATTTATTTATTTATTTATTTATTTATTTAACAGAATGGAAGGACAAAGTCACAGAGCATTGAAATATTATGTATATGATATTACTCATCTTTTTATGGGAGGGAGAGGACAGAAGTCTCAAATTTACTGAGAGTGAACAAATGAGTAGTCATCATGGGTCTTAAGAATAAGTGTTAAATAATACGTAGGCCCAAGGATGGAGATGCAGAGATGGAAACATGCTAGTCCTGGGTTTCTCAACCTTGGCACTATTGACATTTTGGGCTACTAATTCTTTGTTGTAGGAGGCTGTCCTAGGCATAGTAAAATGATAAGCAGGCTCCTAGATGTCTACCCACTAGATGCCAGTACCACCTTCTCAGTTGTTACAACCAAAAATGTCTCTTGACAACACAGAATATTCCCTCAGGGGCAAAAGTACCCCCGGCTGAGAACCATTGGTATTGAGAATTTATTGGCTAACATTTCTTCAGCAGTTCTTTCTGTGCCAGGTGTACTATAAACATCCTCCCATTTACTCCTCAAAAGCAGCCTGCAACGTAGATATTAACCTTATCTCCCTATCTCTAAGGAAGAAACTGAGGCTGACTCATTTAGTAACTGCCCTTGATCACACAATTAGGAAGTGGTAAAAGCATGATTCAAACTGGGGTTGTCTGATTCCAAACCTTAACTCCAAATTACTTACTAAGTCATTGGAAAGAATCTAAATCTACATTTAGAGATGAGTTTTCAACATTTTATGGGCCATTTTCCTTTCCTAGTCTTTCACAACCACTTATGGGCACCTGCCATATATAAAGCAGCCATATTAACTGATGGGCCTGGGAAAGGCTCTGATGCTCACTCTGTTGACTTCCCAGGTCCGTCTCCTCCAATCTCTGTGCTCTGTGTTCAGGGATGTTGATTTCCACACACTGTCTTACCCAGCTTGTCTTTTGGCTTTATGTTGGGCTCAGCCAATGAAAGATACCAGCAGGAGATCAATCCCTCTCTGGTGGGATGAGAGAGAGGTTGGAGTATTTGTTCTGCTGGCTCCTTTCCTGTGAGATAGCTGTTTGGTACTTCTCTATCTAAAGCCACACCTCTTGCTGGGCCCCCCTCTCCTGCCTTTTCAAGCTGTGGGCTCCCTGCTTTTGCTAACCCCAGGTGCTCCTTCATCCCTTATGGATTTCCCTTATTCTGCTCACTCTTTTTCACATACTGCTTTCATTCAGCATACCTCAATTACCCAATCTGGGTGAGCCTGCTGTATTTTTGTTTGTTTGTTTGTTTGTTTGTTTGTTTGTTTGTTGCTAGGACTCTGATGACACAGAGGAATGAAAGGAACTAATAAAGGAACAGAGCCTAACCCGTCTTAGAAAATTTTCAGCCTAATTGGGGAACAAATTATTTAAACCAAACAGCTAATTACATTGTGAGTATAGAAAATAAGCAACATACTAATAAAAATGATGAGAGTAAAGACTACAATTTATTGAACATCTACTTTAAGCCAAGGTATTTAAAGTCTTCCTCTCAGATTTCTCACAATAACCCTATGGGGTGTGTGTGTGTGTGTGTGTGTGTGTGTGTGTGTGTGTGTGTTTGCTTTCATTTATGGTTGAGGGAACAAAATTAGAGAGATGAAGTAACTTGTTTAAGGCCATACAGCCAGTAACAGGCAGAGCCCATTACTGAATTTAGCAGTCAAAGTAGAGTCAAATTTGACTAATATTAACCTCAACTGCAACCAAATACAATTTTTAAAAAGCAAGCATAAGAACAAACAAGTATTTTAGAGAGAACTGTTTCCAGTTGAAAAGGCACTAATTCAGATGACACAAATTTAGAAACTGTCCTTGCTCAGGCAAGGAATATGCAATTCTTCTTGAATAGGATGCTGTTGTAATTATTTCCTCTCAAACATTTACAGTCTTAACTGGGACAGAAAAAACTGCAGTACAAAAGCCATCACTTCTTTGATCAAGGGCTTTGAAATTAAGAATTATTTCTATGGTCCTTTAACTTCTAAAACAGCAATTAAAGCTTGCACCTTAGACACAGTTGTGTTTGTAAAGCATTATTGCCTAAAATGGACCTGTCATGCAGGGAGTCACGTGGGGTCTCTGGTCCCACTCCCCACATAAGAACGCAGGACATGGTGAGGCCAAAAAGGAACACCCATGGAGTCACAGATAGGGGAGTCATACCACTATAGTCTGGCTGGCAGCTGGGTTGGAGACACAGGCAGCAGGAGCCACACTATCCACAGCCTGCCGTTCACTACTCTGCAATCTGCAACTCACACTCCACCATCCTAACTGCAATCCACGCTTGCCAGCCACCACCTACTTGCTAACCCCCATTTTCTGCTAGCATAGCTACAGCAGTTATATAGTGGCCAATGGCTCACTGGTTACAGCTGACAGCCAACTAGCCACAGCTGGTGGCCATCCAATCACAGTTGATGGCCATTTACTACCTGAGCCAGCACCTTTCCACGTGAGGCCAAGAGCCTAGAAACTGCACTCCTGGCTCTGTCCCCACACTCCACCCCTAGAGGGTCTCGCCTCACAATCTATGCAACAAGCATCTTCTGCGAGGGGCCCTGTGCAAGGAGCCTGGAGGTGAATGCAGTCTCCTGGACACAGTCAGGGCCTCTCAGGGCACTGCCACACTCTCTGGGCACAGCTAGACTTCCTGGGCTCAGCCAGGGTTCTCAGGGTACCACCAGTCTTTCAGGGCTCAGCCAATCTTCCTGGGCACAGCCAGTCTTTCTCACATATTCTCCATGGCGGCTGGTAGAGACACAAAAGCAAATATCCGCCAGTTCCATTACATGGTGGTACATTCCTAAGCAAACAGTCAAGTGGTCCATCAAATCAGGGATGGACCCCATTCCCCATAGTCCACAGTCACTCGCCAAGGCTGTGCGTTAGCCTCACAATGTGTGCCCTCTCTGCAGGGCAAGGGCTCCATGTCCTCCCCAACCTGGGGGTGAGGGCCACAGCAAGCACTTCCCAGCCCACAGGGCCACAAGGACCTTCGCTTTCTCCAGCCTATGCTGGTAGGAGAACCATCCACCCCTCCGCGGGGGTCCAGCTCTCCGGCAGCTGCTCCTCCTGGTCTTCCTGAGACTGAGTGTTCATACGCACAAACTGCTCCACTACCCTTCGGAGAGCTTTGGCCGGCATGTACCCTGCTCGTTGTGTGCCATTTGTCATGCAGGGTAGCATGCCGGGTCTGGTCCCACTGGACCTATCAGGGAACAAGACATTCTGGCCCCTGAGTTTGACCAAGCCATGTCGATGCCACAAATGTTTTGATTATACGCATTAATCAGATTTAAATCAACAAGGCAGAATCTTTGTCAAGGCAGTATTTTCTCAGGTAAATGTCATTAAGTCAATTTAGTTCCTTAATCAAATTTCTATTCAACACAAATGAATCATCTCGAATTTTTCCATTTTATCAAAATGATTTTCATAGGGGTGAGCTCATCATTTGTTCTGAAAAAGTTTGATGAACCTTTGCATCATCTATCAGGTTTTCCTCATACTGACTCCAAAGATGTTTGGCCAGAGTGAAGTTTCTCATTGGTCGTCATTTCTATTGAGGCTCATTTTCCTGGGACAACATTTGCAAAATCGAAATTTTGTCAAAAAGACGTTATTGTCATCCATGTTTAGGCAATATGAAACTTTATCATGTGCAGTTTTAGGTCTCCTCAGTCTTACTCTGATTATTTACTAGTAGGACAACTATAACTCCCCGTTCATTCCCTGACCCTAAGTGGAGATGCTGCCTGCTCACTCTGGCCGCTGTGAGAACTCAGGACCCCAGTGTGTTTGGTGCCAAGCACAGTGCTGGATATGAAGGGAAACAAGTGAAGCTGAGCTCCCGTCTCTCCTTTCACTTCCAATGAGCCTGATTCAAAAGCCAAAGGAATTAGAAGGGGAAAGCCAAATCCAGGACTGGGGTACCGTACTTTCTACAACTATACATGGTTTATACACCAGCCCTTCTTCACCTAGAACCCATGACATCTTAAGGAAAAAGGTGGATGTTGAGACATGAATGCACACTCCCTGTCCTCGGAGAGAGTTACAGCAGGTTCCTGCCCTCCTGGCAGATGCCTTAAGATTAGCAAATGAAACTCCATCACTTAGGGGCTAAGTGCTTCTCTAACTGCTGCTTTGGCACTGGGCCCCTGAGTGTGAGTTTGCCTGCAAGCCTTTTAAGAAGGGAATCTCCATTCCCTAGGGCCCTATGGTTCTCCTGGAAGTAAATCCTGCTGGTTTTCAAAGCCAAGCATTTTGCAGGCTCCGGTGTAGATCCCAAGGGTTGGGGTGACGGATGTGGGCCACAATCTGCCCCAGGGAGCAGCTCTGTATTTGTGAGACCCCATCTGATTGTGAGTCGTAGTACTGTGGGATGGGGGACTAGGTTTTTGGTAAGACCATATCTCTACCTTTCCTGTCTGTCCCAGAGTGGCTCTTTTATCCTTTGTCGTGGAAGAGCTGTTCAGCTAGTGTCAAGGTCTTCTTCAGAGAGGATTGTTCCATATGTACCTGTAGATTTGTTGTGTCTGTGGGAGGAGGTGAGAATCTTCCCGACACAATCTGAACCACCCCCTCAAAATGATGTGTAAATGTCATTTTAAAAAGCCCTTTCACCACATGTAAGTGGTGATGTCCAGACAGTCTAGCTAGTACGCCCAAGGTCAATCAGCTAGTGAGTATCAGAGCTGAAGGTTGAACCCAGAAACTTCAAATTGAACACTGAAATGATTCCTTCCTGCTAGAAATGAGTTAACAAATTGCCTTCTTTTATATCCTGAATAAGCATAAGATGACAAGTCTCTCAGCTTCAGATAGTCACTCAATCTCATTTTAAAGGCAACAGAAAACACAGTTGGCATGTGCTGCCTTAGGCCACACATACTATCTAGATGGCTCTCTACACAGTTTGCAAGTCAGACACAGGAGCAATTAATCAGTTCAAAATGTATCCTCTCCATCACATAAAAGAACATACACACATTCTTTTAAGAAACTGGTGTTGAACTTCTTTGTAACTTATCACAGATCAAATGAATTTGCCATCACTCTGCTTGAGCCAGTGCCCCAAAGCATCAGCCAAAGGCACGGTTCTGCAGGCGACTGATTTATACAGTATATGTAAGACCTCCCTCCCAGAACACTCTTGGTTGGTGACCCCTTACATCCTCTGACTACCTAGTAAAAATTAAACAGGCTTTTTTTGGGGGTAAAGAAGCATGGGAGTAGGTCACTGGTGAAAAGTGTCTCAAGCAGATCATACTCCACAGTGCCTCCCCACTCCCTCCAGGGTCCTACTTGCCATACACTGTTTTCTTTCTACCATTTGGCTCTAAGCTCATTTCCAACGGAAGCTGTGCTTTGTTTATCACTAAACCCCCCATGTTTTGCCTATTTGCCAGCACACAGCAGAAATTCAATAAATGTTAATTGAATGAATGAATGAATGAATGAATGAATGAAACAAACATGTGGGGCTTTTATCTTCAACCAGAGTCAATGGCTATATAACACAGCTCTCTTATCTCTGCACACAGTTGGCACTTACTAAACGTCTATTAATGTTATGATAAAAAAACTATGAAACAAGGTAAAATACAGTTGCAGTGAACTAAGCCCACATATGCCACAGAATCTGTGGGTAGATTAGAAAGTAAGCACTTAGAAAGAAAGCACATCTGAAAAACATTTCTTTAATGCTGTCAAACTCATTGTTTTCTGGACTGAACCACCAATATTTGGAAGGTGATGTGAACGTCTAAAAACACAGTAGAAATGTAATGTAAGCCATATACGTAATTTAAAATTTTCTAGTAGCTGCCTTAGTAAAAAGAAATAGATAAAATTAATTTTAATATATTCAACCCGATGTAGCTACACTATTATCATTTTAGAATGTAATCAATATAAAAAGTTATTTATGTGATATGGTATTTTTGATAATTCTCCTGAATCTATGTGCATTATACACATACAGCACAGGTTTATAACTTTCCAAAGTGTGTAATCAAATCTCAGGAAATTACACTGTGGAAGAACCTAAACTATAGTTGCTCTTGAATTTACAATTCCTTGGACACTGGCAAGCTGTATTCTGAAAATGCCAATGTGAATTTGTTACTGCAAGAACATGTTTCAAATGAGGCTGGAGTATACTCTGTGTGCTCTGTAATCATCAGGGCTTACCTCCAGGAAGCGGAATTGTTCAGTCCAGGGAGTACCCACTATCTTTCTCTTTCAACTGTTCTCCTTACTTCAAAGATCAAAGCCATTGGGCGAAGATATAAATTACTAAACAAATACTAACATTGTAAAGACAACTCAATTCTGAGGACTCCTCAGAGACACAAACATAACAGAACAGGTTTGGCTTTATTTCTGTCTTCTTTTTGCTCCCTCCCATGGCAGAGCTAGTCAACCCTTCCAAAATTGTCCTGTTCTTCTTTTGAAGTGTAGAGGTTTTTTAAAAAAAAACTTAAATTTCTGTTTCTTAGATTTTTGTAAGACTACCATTCTTAGGCTAAATGGAGACAAAATATATGTGTACATCTTCACTAAATGATATGTACAGTCCCCCTACCTCCACTATCAGAAAGTAGAGTGTTCCCATGAAACCTTTTGTAAGCCTAAGTACCATAAAGTGAAGTAGCAATTACCGCTAATTTATATGGAAAAAATTTTGAGCATTCCCAGACCTCCAAAATAACCTACCAAAAAACAGCAAACCTAAAATAACATAAAACCTAAAATAACACTCACATAGACTAAAAGCAGGAATAATATGATAAAGACACAGCTCGTATAAAGTAGAAATAATGTATGTAAAGTGTAGTTTCACTTATTAAAACAACTGACATTTCTCAAGTATAAGCTAATGGAACACCACGATTCTACAACCATCAATTCACTCAAGCAATAGACTTTCCATTTATCCATTACTGGATTCTTACTATAGCAGACCACTTTGCTGCTGGCAAAACCAATAGGAACTTTGGCAGCTATCAAGATTCGTTCTCTCTGCGTGAAAATAGTACAAATGATGGATGCACGTAATTTCAATGTATGATCAGTGAGTGTCTTCATTTCATACACCACGATAGAAATACTTAATTACATCCAGTTTTATGCTAAGGGTAACACCCTTACAAGCTCTCTTAGGCTTTTCTGATACCTTAGGTCATAATTTGCTATTGGACACACAAAATAAATTGAGATAAAACACAGACGCTCACAGACACAGTTCAAAGCTATGGTGGCTTGATGCTGAGTGGAGTTCCTGGGGAAGGACCTTGGCAGGGTCACTCGTGCTGCTCTTTTCCATTTTTGCCTTTTTCATAAAAGCAAAAATCTTCTTTGGATTTTTCTTTTTTCTTTTTTTTTTTTTGGTTAGCAAAAACAGACACTAATGTAGGTGTTTCATAAAAAGCAAAGTGGCATAACGCGGACTTTCAAAAAGTGGGTGATAGCTGTACTAGGTTGATCATGGCAACGTGAGCTGTAATGGCCCCAAACTGCAAAGAACCGAATGTCCATCACCAGTAGAATGGGTAAAAAATTATGGTCTAGTCAATGGAGTACACACAGAATGAAAATGAATCCACTACTGTTCTATGTGACAACACAGATGAACCTCACAAACAAATCAGTGAGTGAATGAAGCCAGAGACAAGGGACATCGCACTGTATGTTCCATTTATATAAAGTTCAAAGCCAAGCAAAACTAATCTATGATGTTAGAAATGAGGACAGTGGTGACTCTCAGGGGGGAAGTGAGTAAGACGGGGCTGCTGGGGTACAGGTAACATCCTGTTTCTCAATCTGGGTGCAGACAACACGCGTGTGGTACAGGTAAGATTTGTGCAATGCCCTGTATGTTCGTTATACTTAGGTACCATTTATACAAAAATAACCGGATATATGAGAAAGTTAGAAGCTTAGTGTTGTAAATTCCTGCATGTGTTTCTATTAAAGATCGGTCATTGGATGTTGCTTCATGCTTCTGCCTTTTTGAATTTCTAAGTAGCTGAGATAAAACAACTGACATGGCTTTTAAATAGAAGACATTTTTTTCTCTGTGTCTGTGTCTTTTGATCCCCTCCCCCTCCAACCCCGCCCCTGTCCCCAACCTACTCTCTTCTTCAGGTGAGCAAATTCACTGAAAAAGGAGAGACTAGAAATAACTCAACTCTTCTGATTGAATTAGAACAGCTATGGGTTCTCTGAAACTTTCAAATTAATCTTTCCATGATGGTAAGGGGAACTTGAATAGCTAGAATATTTACTGTCAATTTCTCATTTTCCAATTTGAGCTGGGAAAGAGATCAATTTTTCTTCACCCATCTAGCTTCCATGGAGAGTGCCTATGAGAAAGGAATATATTTTTATAAAGCTATAACAAACAATTACGTGGTAGATAGTCTGACCCTGCCTTGCTATGAAGACTTAGCATATTTATAAGAAATATAGGAATGGCCGAAAGGACGAAATATGTGATACACACACGCGCACATCAGGCTGGACAATTAAGTTCGTGAACTCATCCCAGAAAAAGTGCTCCATACCTCATTACTGAATAATCAGTATGGTCACCTTTGAAGTCCTCCCCTTGGGAAGCTGTGCACAGATGCCAGCGCCTAATCAACCCTTCAAAGCAATTTTGGAACTCTTTTTCTGGAATGGCCATCAGAGCTGTCATCATATTACCCTTGATGTCCTGAATGCCATCAAAATGTCTTCCTTTCAATATTTCCTTTATTTTCGGGTAAATAAAGAAGTCATTGGGGGCCAGATCAGGTGAGTAAGGAGGGTGTTCCAATACAGTTATTTGTTTACTGGCTAAAAACTCCCTCACAGGCAGTGGCGTATGAGCTGGTACATTGTCGTGATGCAAGAGCCATGAACTGTTGGTGAAAGGTTCAGGTCGTCTAACTTTTTCACGCAGCCTTTTCAGCACTTCCAAACAGTAAACTTGGTTAACTGTCCAGTTGGTACAAATTCATAATGAATAATCCCTCTGATATCAAAAAAGTTTAGCAACGTCTTTGCAACAAAGTTCGCTAACTTAATTGTCAGGTATGTGCGCGCGCGCGTGTGTGTGTGTGTGTGTGTGTGTGTGTGTGTGTGTGTGTGTGTGTGTGTGTATATATATATATATATACAAACATATATATATAGTTTTTCCTCAAAAATAAGACCTCGCTGGACCATCAGCTCTAATGCGTCTTTTGGAGCAAAAATTAATATAAGACCCGGTCTTATTGTAACATAAGACTAGGTCTAATATATAATGCATCATATATAATACATAATATATTATAAAATATAATATAATACCGGGTCTTATATTAATTTTTGCTCCAAAAGATGCATTAGAGCAGATGGTCCGGCTAGGCCTTATTTTCGGGGAAACACAACATATATAGATATCTATATCTATATATGTATATACATACATATACACACACATATATATACATACTGGAATCATTTTCAAATGTTTTATATATATCTTTTCCTTTTCAACTGTTCCTGGACCAGGGCCTCTGAAGGATAAGGGTAATCTAGACACAGGCTTTGGATGCAGTCTCCAAGGAACACACTAGATTCCGGGCTTTAGAAATTGGTCCCCCCTCCTCATTCCCACCCAACCTCAAACAAGTTTGTTTACAAAGGTGGGTATTTCACTAGTCTCTGCCTTCCATTAAAGTAATTTGCATTAAAATGACCTAATTCCAAAGCATCACATGGATTTACAACAGAGAACCTAAAAAAAAAGGAAAAAAATCTATTCACAGTTTAGGACAGCCCTTTAGAGCAAAGGCATGACTGCAGGGTGTCAAAAGAAAAACAATCTCCCTTGGTGGCAAGTGAAAAAAAATGAATACACAGAAATTTTAAAATTTTAATAAATAAAATGCAGGCCTGGCTAAAAGCGACCTTGCTGGTACTGCTGGATAAGATGATCCTCCCATCTGCAGGAACTGGCCTTGGTGCACAACGGTGTGATGCTTTGCATTCAGAAAGCCTCATGTATTTCACAGGAGAGTTTTAAAAATGCAGTTTCTCCTAGAGTAAACCAAACAGCTGACACATAGTCATCACTCCTTTCACATTTCGGCCTGTTGTACTAATCCCCACAGCTTTGAAATCTCCACAGGCTGCAGTGACAAGGATAACAGAAATCTCCTTGTGACCCAGATGCTGCATCACAGCTCAGGTTTTCCTCCACCTTCTCCTCATCAAAATGTTCCAGCCAGAGCTGCAAATGAAGTGAAGGATCTGGGTTGAGCTTTTCTTGGTCTTTCTCAACCGTGACCTAGTGGGAATAACAGGGAATAGTCCAAGGCCAGGCAATAAAAACCAAGTCAGATGCAGTCCCTGGAGCATCTGAGGATTTAAATATCTCCCTTCTCTAAGATTTAACATATCTCCTTTCACTCACATGGAGAATCAACTGTTGACTGACAAGCCTTTCTAAACATTTGGATAATAGAATATTTGATAGACACTGCATAATTTGTTTGCTTTTGCTCTCTGGCTAACTTCAGAACCTCATATCTTGAAAGGTCAAGTATACAGTGTTGAAAAATGTCCTTTCTTGCTCAGGGATGGTGGACATCACAAAGCAACTGCATCCCATTTTCCTAAGGAACAGGGAAGGGCATGACCTTCCAGGAAACCACATCAATCAGCATTTTCATCTGAGACGCAATCTACATGCCATCTTCGTATAGGGCAGAAGGGCATCCTGGACAAGAGAAATAATCTACTGGTACATTTTCAGATGCCTCAGTTTGTAGAAACTTTTTGATTCCTGAGATATTCTGATACCTTAGCCCTTTTATCCTTTAGAATCATGAACCAAGGTCAAAATAACTTCCAAATCTGGAGTTTCCTAACATGTCCAAGGTTTATTAAATAATTGGGTAGAATTTTTTGCTTAATCTTTTCTTTTGAGGTTAAATAGAGGTCCTTAAGCAGATAGCCAGTTCAATATGCTCTGAATCAGTATGAAGGTTTAAGGAATTATTGAGTAGAAACTTAACATTTTGGGTTGAGAAGGTTGTACGCTAGACAAAATGCTATGATATGAACATTAACATGAAGTTAAAGTTGTTTCCAAACCAATTTTACTCAGAAAAGAATGCAAATTGCATACTGGCTACCAAGTTCAAATGTCTGCATTACCATAGTTCCCTTTGAGGGAGGGAAAACAGGATGTAGTTGAAGATGCTGCAATTAATGGACTCAAGGGCCCTTTAATAACTCTAGTGACACACTGTCTGCAATCCACACGTGGTATAAGTGACTGTGTCCAACCTTGGAATTTTGTAGCTAAAGTTTCCCATTAAAATTCAATGTCAAGTCTAGAGTGAGAAGGAAACAACACACTGGAATCATTTTTCAAATGTTTTCCTTGACAATTTACAACCATCATCACGCAAGCCTTAGGCTGCTGAGAACAGCTGAAGTCTGAGCAAACTCATGTCTTAGCCGTTATTGCAGTGGTCCTCAAATTTGTGTGCACCTCAGAGTCACGGGGAGACCCACATTAGACCTACTGTATCAAAAGCTCAAGAAAGGCTAAGTCAGCAATGGCAACTTCTACTTCTACAACTCAATAATAAAAACCAAATAACCCAGTTTTTAAAATGGGCAAAAGATTTGAACAGACACTTCACAAATAAAGATGTGGCTGTTTAACACATGAAAAAGTGTTCAGTATCATTAGTCGTCAGGAAAATACAAATAAAACTATAATGAATTATCACTACACACTTGTCATGTGGGGTCTCTGGTCCCGCTCCCCGAATAAGAACGCAGGATATGGTGAGGCCAAAAAGGAACACCCACGGAGCCATAGATAGGGGAGTCATACCACTGTATTCTCGCTGGCGGCTGGGTTGGAGACACAGGAAGCAGGAGACACACGACCCGCAACATGCCGTCTGCTTCTCTGTCAACAAACCAACTCCACTTGCTAGCTGCAATTGATGCTTGCTAGCCTAGCCAAGGCACTTATATTAGTGGCTAATGGCTAACTGGTTACAGCTGACGGCCATCTACTACCCAAGCTAGCACCTTGCCACATGAGGTCGAGAGCCTGGAAACTGCTCTCTGGGACTCTGTCCCCACAACACTTATTTAAATAGCTAAAATTAAAAAGACAGACAACTAGTGTTGGAGAAGATGTGGAGCGACCATTGCTCTTATACGTTGCTGGTGGGTGGGTAAAACAGTACAACCACTTTGCATAATGGTTTGGCAGATAAGGAAACCTATATCTACCTTGCAAGCCAGCCACTCCACTCGTAGCTATTTACCCATGAGAAATAAAAACATATGTCCACAGAAAAATTTGAATGGGAATGTACACAGCAACTTTATTCATCCTAGCTAAAACCTGGAAACAAACCCAATGTCTATGAAAAGGAGAATGGATACGTAAATTGTGCTATAGCCATACTACTCAGCAAAAACTACTGGAAAACTACTCAGCAATTAAAAGAAACAAGCTACCAGGAGAGATCCAAAATGGTGAAGTAGATAAACATCGTGCCTGCTTCCTTCTGTGAACACATTAAAATCACAACAAAATTACAGAACAATCAACCTGGAGAACCATCTTAAATCTGGTTGAACAGAAGCTTTATAACTAAAGATATAAAGAAGAAGCCATATTGAGACTGGTAGGAGGAGCAGAGACGTGAAACAGGCTGGCCCCAAACTTCCATGTGGTGGTTGAGAATCAGGTAGAATATCTCGGCCATGGAAGACCCCCCTGGAGAGCGAGGGACCCAGCTCCACACTGGTTTCCCCAGCCCAGAGTGTTGGTTCTGGGAAGAGGGGCCCCCACAACATCTCACTATGAAAAACAGTGGCGATTTTGACCATCCAGGTGGGACGGAAGGCTGCAGGAGACCTAGATGTCGTCTTAAAGGGCCCACACACAGACTCACACATAGGCACACACCCTGGGCTCTGGCGGAATGACGGTGACTTGGGAGGGCATCAGAAGCATACAGGGGAGCAGACTGAGGTGTGTGACTTTGGAGAGAGTGCTGGAAGACTGTCACCATTTTCACTGTGTCAGTGACTCTCCCCATGCAGCCATCAGGCAGATGCCATCTTTTCAATGTTGAGCCCACCCCCACAGGCCAAATCTGAATGTCACTGGTCTGTTGAGCAATGCTCGCTCCATCCTGCTGACTCACTGGGAACCTGCCCTACCCAACTCCCCCAACACCAGAGGCACTTTCTCTGGGAACAGCCAGCCCCACCTGAATTTCACTCTTTCTTTGAACACTATCAGAATCCACAGGCCCCAGGTGGGTAGTAGCTGACCTTGGTGTGCTCTGAGACTTTTGCTGAATATTTCCAGGCTCAGCACTGGCACCAAACCAGAATCTAAAATTGGTGACCACAAATCTTCCCACTCTACTGACTCCCGGAGACACTGCCTCACTTAACTTGTGTATCACATGAGGCTTTATCAGTGGCTGAACCTTAAGGGAGATGGCAGGTGGCAACAGAGTTTGGGGTGTCCCAGCTTTCTGCAGAGCTACTGCAGGCCTGGTACTGGTGACAGCAGCATGGCCTCTCCCACACATCTCCAAGTTTACCACAGGCAGCAAACAACCACAGATCACTTTGTAGCTCCTACCAGGTAGTCTCTGGCTGGCCATAGACAGTGAGTGACATCGGCCTGCACTGGAGCCCCTCATAAGAGGCCCCAGAACCAACATACTTGGCAGTTGGCTTCAGACCACAGCAGGACACCATTTAATTACCCCCACAAGCAGCACAACCAAAAGATGGTCTTACTCAGTGGGGTAAGCCCCTCACACAGCAGCCCATAAGCTGTGCACATGACCAAACCCCATAGCCAATCAGGCCACCTGGCCAAGACTGAGAGACATGGCAGATCTACCTAATACATAGAAACAAACAAAGAGAGGCAGCCAAAATTAGGAAACAAAGAAATGCATCTCAAATGAAACAACAGGAGAAAACTCCAGAAAAGGAACTAAACGAAATGGAGGCAAGCAACCCATCAGATGCAGAGTTCAAAACAATGGTTATAAGGATGCTCAAGGAACTTAGTGAGAACTTCAACAAAGAGATAGCAAGCATAAAAAAGAACATAGAAACCATAAAAAGAAACCAATCAGATGTGAAGAATACAATAACTGAAATGAAGAATGCACTAGAAGGAATCACCAGGAGACTACCTTACAGATGAAGCAGAGGACTGAATCAGCGATTTGGAAGACAAAGTAGCAGAAAACATCCAATCAGAACAGCAAAAAGAAAAAAATAATTAAAAAAATGAGTATAGTTTAAGAGACCTCTGGGACAACATTAAGAGTGACAACATTCGCATCATAGGGGTACAGAAGGAGAAGAGAGAAAGCAAGGGATTGAGAACTTATTTGAAGAAATAATGAATGAAAACTCTCCTAATTTGGTGAAGGAAATAAACATACAAGTCCAGAATGCACAGAAAGTCCCAAACAAGATGAACCCGAACAGGCCACACCAAAACACATAATAAAGTAAAATGGCAGAGGTTAAAGACTAAGAGAGAGTCCTAAAAGCAGCAAGAGTAAGGCAACTAGTAACTTACAAGGGAGCTCCCATAAGATTGTCAGCTGATTTCTCAGCAGAAATTTTGCAGGCCAGTAGCGTTTGGCACCAAATATTCAACGTGATGAGAAGCAAGGACCTACACCCAAAGGTACTTTATCCACCACGTCTATCATTTAAAATCGAAGGACAGATACAGAGCTTCCCAGACAAGTAAAACCTAAGAGTTCTTAACACCAAACCAGTATTGCAAGGAATCTTAGATAGACTTCTTTAAGACAAAAAAACACAAAAATTAAAATTATGAATAATAAAATGCCAATAGCTACATATCTATCAACAATTACTTTCAATGTAAATGGATTAAATGCGTCAATCAAAAGACATAGAAGGGCTAAATAGACAAGAAAACAAAACCCTTACATATGCTTCCTCTAAGAGACTCACTTAAGGTTGAAAGACACACACAGACAGAAAGTAAAGAGATGGAAAAAGATGGAAAATAGAAATGAAAAAGACAAAAATAGCTGGGACAGCAATATTTATACCAGACAATATAGACTTTAAAACAAAGGTTATAACAGGGGACAAAGAAGGGCCCAGTAATCCCACTTCAGGATATTTATCCAAAGAAACCCAAAATGCTACTTTGAGGGGACCTGTGCATCCAAATGTTCATTGTAGCATTGTTTACAATGGCCAAGGTGTGGAGGCGTCTGGATGTCTGTCAATGGAAGAATGGATGGAGAGGAGGTGGTACATGTATGCAATGAAATATTGCTTGGCCAGGGAAGGGAAAGGTTCTTGCCATCTGTGGTGGCATGGATGGACCTGGAGGGTATTGTGCTGATCAGAGTATGTGAAACAGAGAAAGACAAATGCAATGTGATTTTGCTTATATGTGGAATCTAAAGAACAAAATAAAGAAAACAGAAAATTTATAGATACAGAAAACATTTTGATGGTTGCCAGATGAGAGGGGGTGTTGGGGATGGGTGAACAATGGGAAAGGATTAAGAAGTACAAATTTACACAGTAAATGTTGTTACACAGTACTCATGGGAATATAGGGTATAGCATAAGGAATATAATCGATAATATTCTAATAACTATGTATGGTGTCAGGTGGGTACTAGATTTGGGGTGGAGATGTGAAAGCATTGGGGGCACAGTGAAAAAGTTGAACGGATTAAGGAATACAAATTGGTAGTCACAAAAAGTTATGGGGATGTAACATAAAGCATAGGAAATATAGTCAATAATATGGTAATAACTGGGTATGGTGCTACGTGAGTACTAGACTAGTCAAGGGGAATCACTTCTTAAATTATATAAATGTCTAACCACTATGCTGTACATCTGAAATCAATATAAAATAATATTTAATATCAACTGTAATTGGAAAATTTTTCAAAGGTGGGGGAAGGTGAAGGGGACTGAGAGATCGAAATTTCCAAGTATAAAACAAATAAGTCATGGGGATGTAATGTACAGCATGGGGAATAAAGCCTGTATAGTTCAGTTCCTTGAGCACAGTTAGACACTCTTTCCATACTCTTGTGTATTAATTTTCTATTGGTACAAAACAAATGACCTCAAACATGGTGGCTCAAGAAACAACACTCATATCTTATATTTTTGCAGATCAGAATCTGGGGCAGACTCAACTGGGTTCTCTGCTTTAGAGCTTCTGTATTCGTTTCCTAAGGCTGCCATAACAGTACCAAAACCTGGGTGGCTTGAAACAACAGAAATTTTTTCTCTTTTAGTTCTGGAGGCTAGAAGTCCAAATGCAAGGTGCTGGCAGGGCCATGCTCCCTCTGAGGGCTCCAGTGGAGGACTTTCTTTGCCTCTTCCAGCCCTGGTGGCCCCAAGCAGTCCTTGGCTTGTGGCAGCCTCATTTTAATCTCCACCTACACCTTCATATGGCCATCTTCTGTGTGTGCCTGTGTGTCTCTGTGTCTTCACATGGCATTCTTCCTGTGTACCAGTGTCTACGTCTAATTTTCTCTCACATAAGGACACTCGTCAACCTGGATGAAGCCCCACCTAATAACTTTATCTTAACTTTATTAAACCTGTAAAGACCCTACCTCCAAATAATGTCACATTCAAAGGTACTGGGGGCTGGGACTTCAACATATCTTTTTATGGTGGACAAAATTCAAACCATAGCAATCTCACAAGGCTGAACTGAAGGTATAAGCAGGGCAAGACACTTATTTGGAAGTTGTGGGGGAGAATTCGCTTTCAAGTTCATTCAAGTTGTTGGCAGAATTCTGTTCCTTGCAGCTACATCTTTGCTGACTGTCAGCCAGGGGCTGTTCTCAGCTTCTATCAGCCACCAACATTTTTCTTCACATGGCCACCTCCACGTTCAAGGCAGTAATGGAGCACTGAATCCTTCCCGTGATTGGGATCTCTCTAACTTCCCCTTCTGCCCTTCAGCTGGAAAAAATTGTCTGGTCTTAAAGGGTCATATACTAGACTAGGCCCACTGGGACAATTTCCCTTTTGCCATATAATCTAACATAATCAAAAGAGTGATATCTTATTATATTCACATGGTTTACCCATACAAATAGCAAAGGGAATTATACAAAATTGAGGGTCACTAGGCTTCATTCATTATTCTGCCCCCTATCTTCCTTGCCAGTCTCTTCTGCCACTTTCCTCAAATGTCTAATTCCTTATTGAAAATGTGTCTTCTATTTGTTAGGTTGTAAGCTCCAAGAGGGTAGGGAATAAATGCTCATTATTCACAGTTGGTGTCTTAAGAACCAAGCACGAGACCGAGTAGGCCCTTGTTGAATGAAGGAATCCACAAAGGGGGGGGATGGAAAATAGATGGATTTCTCCTAATTCAATATAGTAGCTTACTCATGAGTTTTTCATTAGGTATAGAAACATTAAGAAACATAGTCTTGGCTGATGGGACTTTTGCTTTCAGGCAGGAAAATGGTGGGAAGAAATTGTGTATGCAGATTAAGAATCTGAATGCCAAGGTTGAGATAATGAACCCAGGACCCAGACTGATGACTGTCAGAAAGAAACTTACAAATGCTTATGGTCTGTCACCATTTGAGAAATCACCTTCCATTTATTCTGCCACTTTCTCTTGATTTCTCCAGGGATATCTATTACCTTTTTAAAAAAATTAAGAGATGCCAACAATTGTACAACAGCTAGTGAGAAAACAGTATGTGCATTTTGTAGCTGTACTTATGCAACAGGCATACTTGTATTGCCAAGATTAAAAACCTAAACTTAGCCCTCCACTGAATTGCTAAATAGATAAACAGACTTCTTGTAAGTATGAAATCCCGAGCAGGCTGGAAAAAACTTTTTTAGGTATACACAACGCTGCATTTCTGATGAAATAATCAGACTCATATATTCCAAAGTTAATCACACTCCTAAAGTTTGTCCTCACTGAGGGAAATGCAAATAATTATCCTTAAGTATATTTCTGCTTTGGGTGATTCAGAGCAATACTATTTTTAAGTGAGTGGTTTAAATATTCTTTTTTTAATGTAAGGAAATTGGTTGAGGACAGAGAGCCTGTAGATAGTAGCGCAGCAGACTTCAAAGAGCGGACAAGATTAATGTGTAGCTCCAGGATTAAAATACACAGCTGTAGTTTGCAAATTTGAACACATTTTAAGGCTACCTCCTCTCTCCACCCCCCTACAGGCCTAATCCTTTGACTGACATTACAGTCCCTATCAGAAAACCAGACTGCATTTATTCCGGTGCATTGAAAGAAGTAAGCCTTAATCTGTTTAATCGTTTCATCCATGATTTCTTTGAATACAGGAAAGCAATTACTATTTCAATTTCTGCTGGTTGCCTTTCCTAGGAATGAACTGATGGGGATCAGGCATCCTGTCGTTCCATCTTGGCTGGACCTTAGGGGGCTGCAGTTTTCAAGTTGTATGACAGCCTGAGGTAACACTGCCCATGCTTTTCCGCCATCACTCCTGCTGATATGTTCCATCTGATTTCTCTTTGCAGACATTACATGACGCACAAAAGCGGAATGGCCTGACATAATCTCAGATTAGGAGGGCTCGGACATAGAACTAAATCCAAACTGACATCCAAGGCTAGATTGCATTGCCGTTCTAATCTCCTGATTCTAAAATATTTTGCAGCTTTTGCTTTGGTAGTTGTTTCTATAACCTCAAAAAAAAAACAAAAACGAATCTATCTTCACAGATATATTTGACAGAAAGCTAAAACTACTAATGTTTGTATAATGCATGAATATTCAACAGTTATCATCTGCTAAAAATGGAGTCTATTATACCATTTGTTGCAGTAACAGGTTCAATAGCACCTTGAATCTGGAAGTCAAGTTTGAGGTTAGCCCAATCAGTCTTTTATCACAGGTTTTGAGAGTGTGCGCTCCAATGCTGGAAGTCAGAGTGAATTAATAAAAAGAAATCAAGGGTTGTCTGCACTGTCAGGAAACCCAGGGCTCTGAAGACTATTAAAATAATCCCTTAGGCTCACACCCAGCGTTCCCTGACACAGAAACATCCATAGTGGCAATGAAAATAACATTTAGAATGGTTTTCTTTATATTATTCATAGCACAAGTGACTTATATCACCGTACTATTTTTTTTTGAAACTTCATTTTATATTTTTTAATTATGTTTTTAATTGGAGAATACCGGGGAACAGAGTGTTTCTCTGGGGCTCATCAGCTCCAAGTTGTTGCCCTTCAGTCTAGTTGTGGAGGGCGCAGCTCAGCTCCAGGTCCTTTTGCCGTTTTCAGTCTAGTTACAGGAGGTGCAGCCCCCCATCCCATGCGGGAATTGAACCGGCAACCTTGTTGCTCTCACGCTCTAACCAACTGAGCCATCTGGCTGCCCCTCTGGAAGCTCAGTGGCAGCTCGTTGTCTTCAATCTCGTTGTGGATGGCGCAGCTCACTGGCCCATGTGGGAATCGAACTGGCAACCCTGTTGTTCAGAGCTCGTGCTCTAACCAACTGAGCCATCTGAGTGCCCTTTTTTCTTTCTTTTTCTTAAAAAATAGTTCTATAGCTTGCCGTTTATTCTATCAAGAACTGATGTAATCTGGTGTATTTAGAGAATAGCCCAGGGACTGAAATATTTTAATTCTCCTCTGTAATGAGAGGTTTTTTGCAGTTCTTCTAAGAACATTTGTTTTCCCAAGCTTCCTTCTCCTACATTCTCTCCCACATGCACATACCAAAAAATAGCATGTAAGGTGGGCCCTGCCTGGGTAAAAGGAAAGGCAACCAGCCAGGATGAAGCTGGTACATAAACAGCTAAAAAGCATGTGTGTGTACACATGTGTGTGCCAGCAAACATACCTGCACATACATCCGGCATGAAACTCTAACCCTGAATTTGTTTTTAGGGAGAAAATCTCTTTGAAACTGGGAAATGTCAAAATTGGCTTTGCACACTTGTCAAAAATGCTTGATAATTTCATAGACTTTTGTTTTATATTGCTTGTTTAAACATTCACGAGAGGGTCAGTCTCTAGAAAGTCAAAACACTTAGTTTTGTTTTGTTTTTGTTTTTAGCAGGGGGTGGGAGGGTATCTCATTCCTTATTCATTTGGAAGAGAACTACTTCCCCTGGGTGAATACGAAGGGTCAGGTATATTTTTAGGCACTTTATTTCCTTTATATTAGGGGTTCCCAGAGTGTGATCCCCAAACCAGCAGCAACGGCAGCACCCGGAAACTTGTTAGAAATGCACACACTATCGGGTTTTGCCCAAGGCCTATGGAATTAACATTTCCTCTGCAACATTCATCTATAGTCAAATGATATTTCCATATGACTGACTGCAGCAGTCAACTTTACCCCATGAGCTCAGTGTGCCAGAAAGAAAGTTTAGGAAAGCAGATGGACATTTTTCTGTATTTTTGTGCTTTTCAAGAATGAATAACAGTAGAAAATTTTTATGCTTTAAAGTAATCATTTATTTTAATAAAATGTAGCACCTTAACTGTATTTACTTAAAAATATAAATACCATAATTATTTTCTGTGGATTTTTGACAGATTTTGGGGACAAAACTTGAAATGTGGGGTCCAGCAATCTGTTGGGACAAGCCCTCCAGGTTATTCCAATGCATGTTCAAGTTTGAGAACCACTGCTTAATAGCATTTAGACCCCACAACTGCTTTATGAAGTATAAATTGTCATCTCCATCTCCAATTTGGTATGGATGAGGAAAACAAAGCTCAGAGAAGTGAGCTGTTACATAACTGGTCAATAATGACTGGGTTTAAACTCCAGTCGTTCAGGCTTCACCTTAAACCCTACCCATGCAGCCTTCAATGTATAATCGCTGTTGGCTATAGAAAATAGCCTCACTGCCCAGAAATGAAGCAGATTCCTAGGCATGGAAGTGCAATGGTCCTTCCTGTGTGTACACCTGCAGTCAAAACTCTTCTTTTACCCTCAATCCTCAATCTGGTAGACACAGAATCATAACACCTAACAGCAGGTAAGCATCAGAGGAGTGGCTCAGGGTGACAACCAGGTTTTCAAATTTCTTATCCTCTCCGAATTCAGACTTTAGTGTCCTGACTATATATGGGCCATGGGTTTATAAGTAACTGAAACATGGGCTGCTGGAACTTATCTTACATCCTAACGTGACCTTGATGGACCTCTCACTCCATCCCCCAAATTCTGATTCAGGTGTTAGAAGACACAGTGGAGGTAGAAGACAGAGCAAGAGAGATGGTCAGACAGGTTCTTGTGGAGCTACTGAGACATTTCCAAAACCATTTTATTCTGGCCATGTTTTCAACTGATCAGAGTTATCAAGAACGACTTTTTAAAAGGGGGGGTTGTGGCACTAGGTGTATATTTTCCTTAAAATTGGCATCATAGTACATGTAAAACAGCTGAAGTTTGGATAAGGTTGATGGATTATATTAATTTCTTGGCTGTGATATCGTACTATAGCTGGGCAAGATGTTACCACTGGGAGAAACTGGCTGAAGGGTATATAAGGTCTCTGTATTATTTCTTACAGCTGCGTATGATTCTACAATTATTGCAAAATAAAAAGTTATAACAAATTGGTGTCATGGGGGAATGTGGGGGAAATAGGGAAATATTGGTAAAAGGGTATAAACTTTCAGTTTTAAAGTAAGTAAGTTCTGGAGATCTAATGTACAGACAGCATGGTAACTATAGTTAATTATTCTACACTTGAAATTTGCTAAGAGAGTAGATCTTAAGTGTTTTCACCACACACATGTGGTGAAAGAGACTGTGGGTATGTTAATTAACTTGATTATAGAAATCATTTCCAAATGCATACATATATCAAATCATCATATCATGTACCTTTAAAAAATAATGTTGTTCAACCTAAATATAGACAATTTTTTTTTATTTAGACAATTTTTATTTGTCAATCATACCTCAGTGAAGCTGGAAAAAAAAATGGTATTATGGCAAAAAGGGCAGGAAGTGGTCCGGAGAAAGTAATCTGAGCCATACTATTTTAGATCCTGAAATGTCATCCCATTCTGGACCTCTAAGTTCCTACAGCTCCTGAGCAGCTAACAGAGAGGCTTTCACATCATCTTTTCCTTTCACAGGAGTCACTGAAAATCAGATGCTTTTGCTCAATGTTGGAAGTCACACTCTGAGGGAGGGTCTCTGATCTAGTAATTAGTTGGCTTGTCTAGCACCTACCCTTAGGTGTGGTTGCTAGGTAACGTGGCCACACTACTATTTTGGTATAGCATATCTCGAACTATTCCTTCCTCGAAAGGAATGGACAAGTTGTGGGGAAAGTATCCTTGTTGGAAAGAAGAAATCTGTTGGTTGCTGCCTCTTCAGTTCTTTTTTTTTTTTTTCTGAGCTGCCAGACGGAATATTTAAAAATAATCCTAAACTGTTATTGAGAGCCAAGAATGTCACATCAACTGACTGCCTGTCTGCCTGTTAATAGTTTTAATGGGAGACTGAATATTACATACTTGCATTCCAGTAGATAGTTTGATTACAGAAAAGATCAGACAATATATTTCAGAGCAGGGTGGAGTCTAGTTCTTGATTTTTTCCCCCCGAGTTTTATGAAGAAATCTCTCCACCCAGTAACTGGAACTACAATATAGTCCTTAATCACATCTTTCCAGGATGTCTGAAAATGGGATGAACCCTTTCATCAGTAGTGAGATGTGAAAACAGAGGTAGGATGGCACTTTTCAGCAAATGTTGGGGGCTGAACAAGATAAATGTATATTTTTATTGGAAATAATCATTATGCCAAATACTCATTATACCTCAACACCAAGGAGGAAAGTATTTTAATCCCCATTCTATAAATAATTGAGGATTAGAAAAGTGAATTAATTTGCCAGGATCCCGCAGCCAATGCGGATGTGGTAGAGACAGGCCTCAAACTGGAACCCTTCGGACTCTATAAATTCATGCTCCTTGCAGTTTTGCTGTATATGTTATGTCGACATTTCCAACTGTGATTTTCCTAAGACACTGTGAATGATCTGGAAACAATTTTATTTTGAGAATTTGAGTAGCTTTGATATTAAATTAGATACTGGTAAATGACTATTGTAGTTGACATTTTCAAAAATAAGTACATCTTGTAACGGGTTTTTTTCCTAAAAGTAGAGAGAACAAAAAGATCTTAATGGATCCAAACAACTGTCTTGACCCAAATAATCCAGATTAAGTCTTGTTTTGTTTTTTTAAAAAAGAGGGAGATTATAGGTCTGTACAGTTCACAATTTGTCGTAAAGAGTTTTGCCTCTCTGCCACTTAGAGAAATTATTATAGTTCCCATGCATACAATGCTTTACAGCTTACAAAGCACTTCCACATGTATTATCTCATTTGATCACAGTAATCCTATAAACGCAATAGAACATTTCACAAATGAAGAAAAGGAGGTTCATGTTGGGTTAGTAGATTATCTAGAGCACTGTTTTTCAAAGAGGGACCTTCTGAGTTTTGGCCAGGACACTGCTTCATTTTGTGGGGCTGTCAGGTGACTGCAGGATGTGTAGCAGTCCTGGGCTCCCACCCATGAAAGGCCAAGAGCTCCGCCTAATTATTGTCACAACCAAACGTCATCCAACCAAATTTTAAAATGTGCCCTAAGGAAGGTGAACCCCCCGACACCAAATGAAGACTCACTGACACATGGTACAGGTCGGGATGGGGGCACCCTTTTATAAGTCATAGAACAAGGGTTCAGATTTGGTTTCCAGATAAAAAAATCCATCATTCCATCTACCATATCACTATGTTAAGCCATTGTATGTGTAGGAGCCCAACCAGGGTTAAGTGGGCTCCATAAAACAATTTCTGTTGTCAGTCATCAGGAAGAGTATGTTAAAATATAATTATCATCAAGGTACCGAGCAAATGTCATTGAGATAATCATACCTTTGACATAAAAGGTTTTTTTTAAGATTTCTGTTTTTTAATGTTAAAAAGCATCATTCCAATAAATACATAAATGTACTTTCTTAGATTCTGTATTTGTCTAATTGGCATCCACTCATCACAATGCCAATTATATTAACTATATATTCTAATTGTCTGTATTCTTTTAAAAATAACTTTAGTGACATTTGACATACAATGTTATATTAGTTTCAGGTATACAGCACAGTGATTAGATATTTATATAATTCACAAAGTGATCAGACTGAAAACTCTAGTACCCATCTGACATCATATATAGTTATTACAATATTACTGACTATATCCCTTATGCTGTACTGTATATCCCCATGACTATTTTGTAACTATTAATTTGTACTTAATCCTTTCCCCTTTTTTCACACCCCCCCAACCACCCTCTCATCTGGCAACCATCAAAAATTTCTCTGTATCTGTGAGTTTGTTTCTGTTTTGTTTGTTTATTTTATTCTTTAGATTCCACGTGCAACTGAAGTCATATGGCATTTGTCTTTTCTTGTCTAACTTACCCTAGTCAGCACAGTACCTTCTAGGTCCATCCAGGTTGTTGCAGATGGCAAAATTTCATACTTCTTTATGACTGAGTAATATTCCATTGTAAATATGTACCACCTCTTCTTCATCTATTCATCCATTGATGGACACCCAGGTTTCCTCCATATCTTGGCCATTGTAAATAATGCTGCAATGAGCATATAAATGCACATGTATCTTCAAAGTAGTGTTTTGGGTTTCTTCAAATAAATACCCAGAAGTAAGATTTCTGGGTCCTTCTTTGTCTCTTGTTATAATCTTTTTTTAAAAGTCTGTTTTGTCTGGTAGAAGTATTGCTACCCTAGTTTTTTTATTTGTTTCCATTTCATGAAATATCTTTTTCCATCCATTTACTTTGTGTGTCTTTGAATCTGAAGTGAGTCCCTCATAGGCAGCATATGTATGGTTCTTGTTTCCTTATTCATTCATCCACTTTACGTTTTGATTGAAGCAGTTAATCCATTTATAAAAAGGTATCTAGTTATTGTCATTTTATTATTCGTATTTTTTATTTTATTCTTTTAAAAGAGGTCCCTGTAACATTTATTGTAATAATGATTTGGTGTTCATAAACTCCTTTAGCTTTTTCTTGTCTGGGAAGTTCTTTACCTCTCCTTCAATTCTAAATGATAGCTTTGCTGGATAGAGTACTCTTGGTTGTAGGTCTTTGCTTTTCATTGCTTTTAATATTTCATGCTAATCACTTCTGGCTTGCAAAGTTTCTGTTAAGAAATCAGCTGACAATCTTATAGGAGCTCCCTTAACTAACTGCTTTTTCTTTTGCTGCAATTAAGATTCTCTCATTGGGATTTCTAGTCAAGATGGAGGAAAAAGTAAACACTGTGCTTGCCTCCTTTCATGACCACATCAAAATTACAGCTAAACTACATATCAAAATCTTAGGGGCCTGATGGCTAATGGTTTAAAGTGTGCAGATTTTTCACCTTCTGACACCTTTGTTTTCCAGCATAAAAAATGATACTAGTATAAGTTCACTCGTGCCATATAAAGATTGAATAACAGATAAATATGAAAACACTTTGATAAAGCTCAAAGTAAAGCATCTCCCCACACATAGGCTATTTACCAAGAGCCTATGATTTACTACACACTCTTACTTCTTTGGTTCAGAGCCAAGAGTAATGAACAAGTCAAGGCTTCGTGGAGCTAACATTAGCTCTTTAGGCTTCAAACTCAATGCCAATGAGTACTCTACTCATTTCTGACAGCCAACTCTTGATAAGGATCACAATATAGCTCATATAGAGAACAATGCAAGATGGAGACAAGAAAAGTTGGAGGAAATACTGACTTTCAACTATCCACTTGGTTGTAACTTTCAGGAGCTATTCCTCCCCAATAACCAACTTGTTGTCAATAAACAAGTATCTTCTCTGCTGAAACTTTATTCCTTTCTTGTCTACCACCACCAGGTGGGTGGGTTTCCCCTTTCTGTGCTCCTATAGTATCCTGTGCTAAGTTCTATTCAACAACCTATCACATTATATTGAAATCATTCCATTACAGAAGAATGTAAGCATCTTCACACAATCCATTGTCTTGGGTGGAGGTCTGGTGTCTAGTACATCCTAATTTTTGAGACCTATTGAAAGATTCAACTGGTGCTCATCTCTGAAAATTATTCTCCCTCTCCTCTAGCTCATAGCAAGTCACCAATATTGCTTCTCTAGGGTCTGACATTTTTATAAATCAGATCATTTTAAACAGAAAAAAGAACATTACCCCCACCTGAGTTAAAAGCTTTCTTCCAGCCTGCTTTAATCACAATAACCTGCTAGCCATCTTCCCCCACTCCCCTGAATATGCTTATCATCCAAACTGGTACACCAAGCAAGGGAAATGATGAAAATACTTGTGCTTTTGTCTTTGTTGTCCCCTCCCTGCTTTTCCCCTAGGAGAGTAATACAGGAAAAACAAGGTGAAGGGATAATGGCTATGCTGAGTGCTAGAAGCTAAATTAATTAGAAACCCCATAATTCCACTCAGTCATAAACAAAGTCTCCTGACAGGAAATTGGTTCTCTAGCTGCTCAGACATGATTTAAGAAATCTTTCAAAAGATGGCCTTTTCAATGATGTTAAAACTATTACACTGACTGATGTGGTGTGCGGGTCATGGACATTTCTCTCCTAAGATAAGACTCCACATGTTCTCTGGAGACTCGATTAGATTATTCTTACAAGAAAATACAAACACACGTAAGAGATCATCTTATCCAAGCCCAGGCTATAGATGCCATAGGATATTTTTATTATCCATTTAGTCCTTTTATAAATGGATATATACCATCTTTACATACCCTCATGCAAATTGTGGACTTCACCAACTGTCGGCCATGGAATAATTCCAATTTGCTGGGGAGGATTTATTCCTTCATATGCACAAATGTCAGAATCATCACACTTCCTAGACATATAACTGTAGAAAAGTATGTACATTTCAAAGATTATAATCAGGATATTTGCTTGACAACAGACTCCCACCATTTTAAGGGCAGCATGCTATGGAGTTTCCCTAAAATCCTGGAAAGCTTTTAAATAGAGTCTACTCACTTTTAACTGTAGCTATGATAAGCATCATAATAGTCGACATCTATTTTGTGCTATGTGCCAGGTACTGTGCAACACTTTACATATAGTTAATCCACACAAAACTTTGAAGTACATATTATTATTTTCATTTTCCAGATGAGAAAACTGAAATGCAGAGAGGTAAAATAACTTTTCCAAAGTCACACAGTGATAAAGTGACAGAGTCACTAGTCACATTTGGACCATCCACGAACTTATCCCGTACATAAGGCTGTTTCTGGGACAATAGTCCACTGTCACAGTCACTGCTTAGGTGATGATTTTACGCTTTTGAAAGAGCATTGGGTGAAAGTCTTAAAACACAGTTTGCAGACATGGTTCTATTACCAAATTGCTGTGAGGCATTTGCTAATTCACTTAATCTCCGTAACCTTCGGGGTCTTATTGGATTAGGACACAAGAAAACACAGGTGTTTCTAAAAACTATATAAAGCTACACATATGATCTTATAGATATCAATTACATGAACATATTTTCCACAGTATCCCAAACACCTAGGACCACAGTAGAAAGTACCAAAAGCTTTTTGTTGAGTGAACGAATGACTGATGCAGGAAAGGAATAATCGTTACACAAAAGGCATTAAATTCAGCAAACATTTATTGCACAGCTGATATGAATTGACTACCTACTAGTGCTACAACCTAACATAAATAATTTCATTAAAGCCTCAAGATCACCCTGCAGTGTGGGTATTTGTATTCACATCCACAGGAAACAGGTGAAAAAACAGATGCAGAAGACCTAAGTGTCTTGTCCAAGAGACTACATGGAAAATACATCTTAGAGCTAATTTCTGAACGTGGATTCCTTCTGGTCAAGATATTATGGCAATACAAAGATGAAGTACACATCTGTTTCTTATCTCAGGAAGCTTATAGTTCATTACTGCATAGGTAAGCCACATGCAGAAAGAAAAAATGGAGTCCTATTGGATTCAGAGTGATAAAAGAAAAACAGCAAACACAGGGAGTAATTCTGAATGGGTTTGTCAGGGCTAGTGTTTCTGAATCCTGACTACACGGCAGGATCATTGGAGCTTGGTACAGGCACACCTCAGAGATATTGTAGGGTCGGTTCCAGACTACCACAATAAAACCAGTCGTAATATTTTTGCTGGTGGAGGGTCTTGCCTTCTATTTGTAAAAATAAATAAATAAATAAAAATTTAAAAACGCAACATCTGTGAAGCACAATAAAGCAAAGCACAGTAAAACAAGATATGCTTATACTGGTAATTTTTCAAAATACCAGGTAATCCTAAAGTCTAGTGAGATGTGAGAGCCACCAATCCATGCAAATGTCTTTCAAAAGTGCCTTATATTACGCTTTAAGGGATGAGTATATTGGCATATGATCTCGGAGGAATAGAGAGCTTAAATGACTTGGCCAAGGCCACACAGTATAATATGCCCAAAACAGAATCCAGAAAACCTGTGCCTGGATTTTAGGGAAGATTCATGAGGTAAAGATGTTGCTGCTACTTTAGACAGCCTAAAATGTAAGCAGGAAGGTGATTTCCTTACTCCTGAGGACGTTGTAGAGAATATATTTCACCTTTGGAGCAGTTTTCACCTAGCACCATAAATTCCGGCTTGAAGCTCCTGGGTACCAATAGGACTAAGGAATGGAGGGAAGCGGCGGGGGGGTGGGTGGGAGAATCAGTTTAACGCTGTCTCCACACATGGCTCATCATCCTTTCTGATGTGAAAACACAGAGCTTTACTTAGTCCTTATCTGTAGATCCTAAATGTAAAAAGATAAGCTGCTGCCTTGCACGATAGATGAAGCCAACTACTGCAATTGCTGAAAACTCTCCCGGTCTCACTGTCACAAAACTAAAGGGCAGTGAAGAAGGGGCCATCTGCTTCTCACTGGCTAAAGATTCATCTCTGATTGGATGGAATGAAGAACCTCTTCACTTCTTTAAAAAAAGCAACAACAACCAACAACTTCTTTTTGTTCATTTCTGGAGAAATTACTTCTTATAGGTAGGGGATGTTTTAAATATGTTTGTATGCCTAAAATTAGGAAAGAGTACAAAAACCACAAGATACCTTCTTTTTGTCCTCATTTCTCCTTCAATGTCTGGTCTTAGGGGGAGTCCAGGCTACTTTTCTAGCCTGGGAGAATATAGCACATATTTTTCTATTATTCTTAGCTTTTTGATAAGTGATATTTTCAACTATTATGACTACTAATACCTCTTAATACTATTTTTATCCTGGAGGATATATTTATTATCTAAGTTCTGGGCTCTGCCTTGTGGTGCTTCAGGATACCTCATGAGGGCATAAGGAAGACACAGAAAGAAGCAGGCACTGAGTGTGGGCTCATGCCTCTCTCTCTCTCTGCACCCCAAAAGAGCATCTCCACTTTTATCTGTTTATCTATTGGGATTCTATGTATTGGTTTTAAGAAAACTATTTTGTAAAGAGAAAAAAGAATCACGAGTGGAGGTAGAGGAAAAGCCATGCTTTCAAGAAACTTGAACCTCCTTAGCAACACGAACGTGCAGTTTGGGACCATGTGAAGATGTGCTGTTTGAGGAAAACGCCCTGCTTCTGGCGTGCTTACACATCCATAAATGGGGCACGACGTTGGCTTCCAATTGGCCCTTCCCACCATCCTACAAGAATCACCATTTCCAATCCAATGGTGATATCCAGTAGTAGGCAATTCAGACTTCAAGGGCAGTCTAATGTACTTGAGCAGATGCCCTGGTTCTATAGGAAAGAAAGCAGAGAAGTCACTGAAGCCCACCACACACTGGCTATGAAAAATACAGACTAGATCCTTCGTCTTTCGAGCGCCTCTAAATCAATTGGGCACCAGCCCTTCTTTAGCAATAAACTGAGGTAGGAGCATAGTAGTTAAGGGCACAACATTGGGGTCAGACATCTGTCAGAGCCTTGGCTCCACCCCTAACCAGCTGAAGCCATGGGCGGGTCACCTACATTCTCATGCTTCAGCTTCCTCAACTGAAACATCAGGGTCATGATATTACTGCACAGGGTTATGGTGAGGCTTAGATCCAAACTCATGCATGTTGGCTAACACAGAACCAGACCTAGTCTGGGGTCACCACATATTTACAAGTATAATAAGTATTATTATCATATTTCCTTTGCTCCTCCCATCTATCTGCTTTTCTTAGATGCATCAACATTATACCTTACAGAGGATGATCTAATGTAGGTGTAGGTAAGGGGTGTCCTTACCAATTTTGAAAATAAGGCCAGAGATTGCAATGTTCTTCCAATTACAATTCTCTTACACAAATATGCCCAGGTAATGGGTACCATGAGTAGTATCATATCCAGTTTGTAACCAGAGTTCAAATATGGAATTTTACATCCATTTTCTACTTGCTTGGAAGAGTGGATAACATTTTGAGGAGCAAGGTTCACTGTCTGGAACACACACTATAAAGTCTAATGAAGCAAATACCTTTATAGAATTTCATTTGGAAGTTTTCTATGTCTTGGCAAAATGTAAGTCCATTTTATGAGAAACAATGCATGGTGGTAGCTTTTGAATTGGAAAAAAGGAAATTAGAGCACTTTTTTTTTTTAGTTTCATGGAAATAAACGATGATATACAAGATAGTAAAGTTACTTTTCCTCATTAAGCACTATCTTGAAATAGAAAACAGAAAGAAATGATATTGAACTACCTTGCAGCAAATTAAAATAATCAGGAGATAATTAGGAGATTGGTGTGTATAATCCAGAAAATGCCATGTAAAGTGCCACATTTGAGTTGAATTGTTTTTTGACCTTAGATTGGAATTTTTTTAAAAATTTTAATTTATTTTATTTTTTAAGTTATTTATTTATTTTACATAGTTGACATACAGTATTATTTTACATTAGTTCCAGGCATATAGCTCTGTGGTTAGACATTTACATAATTTATGCAGTGATTCCCCCCAATTAGTCTAGTACCCACCTGGCACTATACATAGTTGCTGCAACATTATTGACTATGTTCTCTAGGCTGTACTTTACATCTCTGTGACTATTTTGTAACTGCCAATTTGTGTTTCTTAATCCCTTCACCTTTTTCACTCAACTCCCCAAATCCCTCCCCTCTGACAACCATCACTTTTTCTCCGTGTCTAGAGTGTGTTTCTGTTTTGTTTGTTCATTAATTTTGTTCTTTAGATTCCACATATAAGTGAGATCATATGGTATTTCTCTTTCTCAGTCTGACTTATTTCACTTAGCATAACATCCTCTAGGTCATAGGTCCATCCATGTTGTTGAAAATGGTCAGATTTCATTTTTTATGGCAGAGTAATACTCCATTATTCCATACATATATATATGCATGTATACTCCATACATATATATATATATATATATATATATATATATATGTATGTATGTAATGTGATGTGATATCTATATATCACATCACAATTTATCCAATCATCTGTTGATGGGTATTTTAATTGTTTCCATATGTTGGCTATTTAAATACCCAGAATGGAATTGCTCAGTCATAAGGTAGTTCTATTTTTAATTTTTTGAGGAAACTCAAAACCATTTTCCATAGTTGCTGCATCAGTTTGGAATCCCATTAACAGTGCACTAGGGTTCCTTTTTTCCACATCCTCACCAACACTAGTTCTTTTTTGATTTATTTATAGCCATTTGACAGGTGTGATGTGATATCTCACTGTAGTTTTAATTTGTATTTCTCTGATGATTAGTGATGTTGAGCATCTTTTTACATGTCTATTGAATATGTGTATGTCCTTTCTGGAGAAATGTCTATTTAGGTCTTCTGCCCATTTTTTAATTGGATTGGTTTTTTTTGTTTTGTTTTGTTTTTTGGTGTTGACTTGTATGAGTGCTTTATAAATTTTGGATATTAACCCCTTATCAGATGTATCATTAGCAAATATCTTCTCCCATTCAGTAGTCTATCTTTTCATTTTGATGGTGTTTTTTTTTTTTGCTGTGCAAAACCTTTTTCATTTGATGTAATCCCATTTAGCCATTTGCTCTGTTGTTTCCCTTGCTCGAGGAGAGAGATCAGCAAAACTATTACTAAGATCAATGCCAGAGAGTTTACTGTCTAATTTTCTTTTAGGAGTTTTATGATTTTGGATTTACATTTAAGTCTTTAATATATTTTGAGTTTGTTTTTGTATATGGTGTAAAAAGGTGGTCCAGTTTCAGTTTTTGTATGTATCTGACTAGTTTTCCCAACACCATTTATTGAAGAGACTGTCTTTACCCAACTATATATTTTTACCTCCTTTGATATACATTAAATGACAAAATAGGCATGGATTTATTTCTGGGTTTATTTCTGTTCCATTGATCTGTGTGTTAGTTTTTACGCCAGTGCCATGCTGTTTTGATTACTATAGGATTCTAGTATAGTTTGATATCAGGCAGAATGGTAACTCCAACTTTGTTCTTTCTCAAGATTGCTGTGGCTATTCAAGGTCTTTTATGGTTCCATATAAATTTTAGGATTATTTGTTTGAGTTCTGTGAAAAATGGCCGTTTTAATGATGTTAAGTCTTCCTATCCATGAGCATGGTATATGCTTCCATTTATTTGTGTCTTCTTCAATTTCTTTCTTCAGTGTCTTATAGTTTACTGAGTATAAGTCTGTTGTGTCCTTGGTTAAACTTATTCCTACATATTTTTTTTGATGCAATTGTAAATGGGATTCTTTTCCTAATTTCTCTTTCTGACAATTTTTTATTGAAATATAGAAATACAACTTACTTCTGACTATTAATTTAGTATCCTTTTACTTTACTGAATTCATCTATCATTTCTAGTAGTTTTTGGTGGAGTCTTTAGGGTTCTCTATATATAGTATCATGTCATCTACAAATAATGACAATTTCATTTCTTCCTTTCCAATTTTGATGTATTTTATTTCTGTTTCTTGTCTGATTGCTGTGGCCATAACTTCCAGTACTAAGTTGAATAAAAGTGGTGAAAGTGGACATCCTTGTCTTGTTCCTGATCTTAAGGAGAATACTTTTAGCTTATCCCCATTGAGTATAATGGTAGATGTGAGTTTATTATATATGGACATTATGTTGAGATATGTTCCCTCTATTCCCACTTTGCTGAGAGTTTTTATTATAAATGGATGCTGGACTTTGTCAAATGCTTTTTATTTATCTATTGATATGACTATATAATTTTTATTTTTCATTTTGTTTGAGTGGTGTATCACGTTAATGGATTTGAAAGTATTGAATCAATCTTGCAGTCCAGGAATAAATACCACTTGATAATGGTGCATGATTTTTTAATGTATTGCTGAATTTGGTTTGCTAATATTTTGTTGAGAAATTTTGCATCTACGTTCATCAGGGATATTGCCTATATATATTTTTTTCTTTTTGTAATGTCTTTGTCTAGTTTTGGAATCAGGGTAATGTTGGTCTTGTCAAAATAAGTTTGGGAGCTTTCCCTCCTGTTGAATTTTTTGGAATAGTTTGAAAAAAAAATAAGTGCTAATTCTTCTTTGAATGTTTGGCAAAATTCTCCTGTGAAGCCATCCGGTTCAGGACTTTTGTTTGTTGGAGTTTTTTTTTTTTATTACCGATTCCATTTTGTTAGGAGTAATCAGTAATCAATCTGTTCAGATTTTCTGTTTCTTCTTGATTCAGTCTTGGATAATTGTGTTTCTAGGAATTTATCCATTTCTTCCACATTGTCCAATTGTTGCCATGTAATTGTTCATAATATTTTCTCATAATCTTTTGTAGTTTTGTGGTGTCAGTTATCACTTCTTTCATTTCTGATTTTACTTATTTGGTTCCTCTGTCTTTTTTTCTTGATTAACCTGGTTAAAGGTTTGTCAATATTGTTTATATTTTCAAAGAACCAGTTTTTGGTTGCATTGATTCTTTTTGTATTGTTTTTTTAAGAGTCTACTTTGTTTATTTCTGCTCTGATCTTTATTATTTCCTTCCTTTTATTCACTTTGGGCTTTATTTGCTGTTCTTTTTCTAGTTCCTTTAAGTATCAGCTTAGATTGCTTGAGCTTTTCTTGTTTCTTGAGGTAGGCCTGTATTGCTATGAATTTCCCTCTTAGGAATGCTTTCATTGTGTCTCATAGATTTTGGATCATTGTATTTTCATTTTCATTTGTCTCAAGGTATCTTATGATTTCTTCCTTGATCTCATTGTTCACCCATTCATTAATTAGTAGCATGTCAATTAGACTCCATATGTTTGTGTGTTTTTATAGGGTTTTTTTTTTTAATTGATTTCTAGTTTCATACCATTGTGGTCAGAGAAGACACTTGATGTGATTTCAATCTTCTTAAATTTATTGAGACTTGTTTTGGGGCCTAACATATGGTCTATCTTGGAATATATTCCCTGTACACGTGAAAAGAATGTATATTCTTCTGCTTTGGTGTGAAATGCTCTAAAAATATCAATTGAATCCATCTGGTCTACTGTGTCATTTAAGGCCGCTGTTTCCTTGTTGATTTTCTGTTTGGAAGATCTGTCCATTGGTGTCAATAGAGTATTAAAATCCCTTATTGTGGTTGTTACTATCGATCTCTTTCTTTGTGTCAGTCAATATTTGCTTTATATATTTAGGTGCTCCTATGTTAGGTGCACAAATGATTACAAAGGTTATATCCTCTTGTTGGATTAATAACTTTATCATTTTCATGGTCCTTCGTTGTGTACCCCATATGTTGCTACCCCAGCTTTTTTTTCATTTCCATTTGCATGAAATATCTTTTCCCATCCCTTTACTTTCAGTCCGTGTGTGTCTTTCAGTCTGAAGTGGGTCTCTTGTAGACAGCACATGTATGGATCTTGTTTTCTTATCCATTCAGCTACTCTATATCTTTTTTTTTTTTTTAACTTTGTAAGAGTTTATTTGAGCCAAACTGACGACAATTGCTGGGAAGCAAAATCTCAACAGATTGAGAAAATGCTCCCTACCCTATATCTTTTGATTAGAGCATTTAATTCATTTATATTTAAAGTGATTATTGATAAATATGTAGTTATTGCCATTTTATTGTTTACATTTATGTTTTCCCCCCCTTGTTTTTCTTAAAGAAGTTCCTGTAACATTCCTTATAATACTGGTTTTCTGATAATGAACTCCTTTAGTTTTTTCTTGTCTAGGAAGCTCTTTATTGCTCCTTCAATTTTAATTTTAAATTTATCCTTGCTGGGTGGAGTAGTCCTGGTAGGTCCTTGCTTTCCTTCAGTTTGAATATTTCACGCCAATCTCTTTAGACCTGTGAAGTTTCTCTTGAGAAATCAGCTGACAAGTTTATGGGAGCTTCTTTGTAAGTAACTAGTTGCCTTTCTCTTGCTGCTTTTAAAAGTTTCCCTTTGTCTTTAACCTTTGCCATTTTAATTATAATGTGTCTTGGTGTGGGCCTGTTTAGGTTCATCTTGTTTGGGACTCTCTGTGCTTCCTGAATTTGTATGTCTATTTCCTTTTCCAGGTTAGGAAAGTTTTCCGTCTTTCTTTCTTGAAATAGGTTCTCAGCTGGTTGCTGTCTCTTTCCTCCTTCTGATGTGTCCTTATGATGCAAATGTTGTTGTGCTTGATGTTGTCCCAGAAGTCTCTTAACCTATCCTCATTTCTTAAAATTCTTTTTACTTTTTGCTGCTCTGATTAAGTATTTTCTGCTATCTTATCTTCCAAATTTCTGATTTCATCCTCTGCTTCATCTAATCTACCAGTGACTCCTTCTAGTGCATTCTTCATTTAAATCATTGTATTCTTCATTTCTGACTGGTTCTTTTATATGGTTTCTGTGTCCTTTTTTTTACACTTGTTATCTCTTTGTTGAAGTTCTCACTGAGTTCATCTGTTCTTCCCTATGTTCATTAAGCATCCTTATAACCTTTGTTTTGAACTCTGTCTCTGGTAAGTTGCTTGCTTCCATTTAATTTAGTTATTGTTCTTGAGTTTTCTCCTGTTCTTTCATTTGGGAAATATTTCTTTGTTTCTTCTTTTTGGCTGCCTCTCTGTGCTTGTTTCTATGTATTAGGAAGGCCTGCTTCCAGTCTTGGCCGAGTGGCCTTATGTAGTAGACACTGTGTGGGGCCTAGTGGCACAGTCTCCCTGGTCACCTGAGCTGGGTGATCCAGGATTGTCCCTTGTGTGGGTTGTGTGTGCCTTCCTGTTACGATTGAGCCTTGATTGCTATTGGCACATCAGTGATTGGGATTGACCCTCAAGCTGACCGGCTGTGTGCTTTGGCCACATCCACAGCTTACAGACTACTGTGTGGGGGCTTACCCTGCAGATCAGGATTTGCCCCAGTGGGGCTCTGCTGCCTGCTGAGACTGCCTTTTGAATGTTCCACTTGTGGAGCTAATTGGGTGGTGCTCTGCTGTGGCCTGAAATTGACCTCCAGGTATGTTTGTTCTGGGGCCTTTTGTAGGCTCAAGTCAGTCACTGCCTGTGACTGGCTGCGGACTATCTGGTAGGAGTTACAGTGATCCACTGTGGGTCACTCCCTGTGCTGGACCTGGAGGCATGTGGGAGAAGCTATGCTGCCAACCAAGGATGGATACCACAAATACTTGGTCTAAAGTAGGGCACCCTCAGGCCTGCTGACACCTGCCAGCTCCTGTAAGGCTCAGCCGCTGATAGAGCCTTGTGTGGTATGCAAGTTGGGTGTGATAGGGTGTAAAGGAGTCACCAGGGTGGGAAGAGTGGTGTTCACCAAGTTAATGGAAATTCTGATTTGGTACCAGTGCTGAGCTTGGAGATACTCAGCAAAAGTCTCAGAGCTCAGCAAAGCCAGCTGCCTTTCACCTGGGGCCCACAAACCCCAGAGTGTTGTCCAAAAAAGGATGCAATGTGGGCAGGGCTGGCTGCTGGCTGAGAATGTGCCTCCAGCATTGAGTGAATTGGGTGGGGTGGGATCCCAGAGAGTCACCAAGGTGGACTGAGCAGAGCTTACCAGGCCATTTCAGATTCAGATTTGGTTGTGTGGAAGAGGGCTCAACAGAGGAAAGATGGCACAAGGCTGACAGCTACCCAGGAGGATGATTCTACATAGGGAAAATGGGAACTGTCTCTCCAGTCCTTACTTGGAAGTCACACAACTCAGTCTCTCCCTCTATGTTTCTGATGCCTCCTAAGTCATCTTCCCTCTGCCAGAGTCCAGGGTAAGTGCCTAAGATCAAGTGCGTCTGTGCATGGGCCCTCCAAGAGGACACCTTGGTTTCCCACAGCCTTCCATCTCACCCGGATCATCGGAATCCCGACTGTTTTTCACAGGCAGATGTTGTGGGGCCTTCTTTTGCCAGCACCAGTATACCACCCAAAACTATGGTATCTGAGGGAAAAATCATATAGTTCCAATCCTCTGCTGCTAAGATCCCATTGCCAAGCTTACCAGAGGCTCCGCAAGACTCAGACTGTTTTCAAGTTGAATTTTTGAAAACACTATTTTGATCCAGGTATTCATATAATCTCCAAATTCAATTTTCTTGCATCTTGTCTATAAAAATGACACCCAACACATCCTCCTTGTTACTTTCCATTTTTGAGTTTATAATTTGTGCTTGGCTCTTTATAAGAAAATACAGGACTGTATAAATTAAATACCAGTTTCCTTTATCATCATGCATATACACTTTGTAATCGTGAATTATGCAGGCCAATATTAGCTGTCTTATGAGAGAGAATAGTTGCATGGACCTCACAAAGGACAGAGGAAATCACAGAAGGGGCAAAATTGAGCCGTGTAGTCTTGATACGAGGAACTATCAGACAACCCCCTGTTTACTGGTTTACTGATGTTTACAAAGATACACTCAGCTTTCCTATCCCAAATGTAGACTTGACAATGTCCGGTGAAATTAGAGATGAAAAGGAAGAAGTAACTGAAACTGTTTACATTGTTATTTTTGAAAATATTTTGTATTCCTGGGGGGTCACACCCATTAGGTGACTCAATCAAAAGTTAATCGTGCCTTTTTTTCCTTTTCCCTTTTTCTCACTCTTCTCTTGCTCTTACTTATCCACAACTATATGTATTTAGACACATTGACACATTGCCCAAGTGAGATTTATTAATTGAATGATTCAACCACTATACATTTGTTCAGCACCTTCTGGTTAATCTAGTGTTTTTTAATTTGGATGTACATTGAAATCATCTGGGGAGATTATAAAATTTACAAAGGCCTTGGCTTCTATATCTTTTAGAGCTCCTGGGTTAATCCAGTGTGTATCCAAGTTTGAGAATAATGGGTCTTAACACATGAGAATCAAAGATAAATCAGGAATGCCCTCTCTCCAGGAACTTACTAAATTATCAGGCTAATTCAGACCCTAATAAACAAACAAAAACTAAGCTAAAATTTTCCTAGAATCATTTTTCCTTCCTCTTTTTTCTTCCTTCTTTTTATTCAAATATTTATTGACTCTCTATTATGTGCCAGAAACTAACTGAGGCAATAGAAACACTGCCCTATGCCCCAAGAGTTCATGGTCTGGTGGGAGACACAGGCAATAAAAATAAGATGAGAGAAAGTTAAGCACTGGATTTAAAGGGATCCCCAAAGGAAGGCCCTTTGGGCAGCCAGAATGTAGGTTTAGGGGTAAGTCTTTTTAAGGAGGTAATATGTGACCAGAATTTTCAAGATTGAGCTGAAATTAGCCCATATATATGTATGTGTGTGTGTTTGTGTATACATATGTGTACGTATATATGTATATCATCAAGGGCATTCTAGTCAGAGGGAACAGCATGTGTGATGGCATAAAGATGAGAGAGAGCTGTGTGTCTTTGGAGTCATGAGTTTATCAACATGGCTGGTGTAGATGGTACATTTGGGAGCAAAACTGGAGAAGCTAGATTCAGATTATTAAAAAAAAAAAAGTATCATTTGCCATACCCAGGAGTTGGAGCTCTGAAGAAGCTTCTGAAGAACTTTAAACTAGTAAGGTTTAGGCTTTGAGGTAAATCTGGAACTTTATTTTGATAAATGAAGGAATTAGGGACACATTTACTTATTACAATATACCTATAGGAATTAATTTCTCTCCATCTTTATGTCATATGGACACCTGGCTGCTCAGCTTAAATTTACTAAATATTTTTGTAGGTAACTTGTCACTATGAAGTGGGAAGCCTTACACCATTTCTTAGTATTTGAAAAACATTAAAGCTCCTCTTTCGGGTAGTGCAACAGTAATAATATTAACTTTGGTAACTTTTGTCACATCCTATGTGCCAGGAAATGTACATACATTTAATCCGTATAGTAACCTTTGTTAAGGTGATATTATAATTCTCATTTTACCCATGGTGTAAGTGAAGCTCAGTGAAGTGAAGTAACTTGCCTAAGATCACACAGCTTGTATGTGACTGAGCTGGTATAAAAACTCACACCTGACTATAAAGTTAAGCCTCTTTCATCTTACACATTTCAGTTCCCCAACCCACAAAGAGAACACTCTCTGTTCCCCTTGACCTCACAGAAGAGGGTAAGTTGAGAAAATTACAGCATCAATAATCTGCCAGGATACTTATAACAGCCCTATTATGACAATGAATCCAAAAGGAAAGATGAGAAAAGCATAGTCAGTTTCTTCCAGTTACAATGTCAGAGTCTCATGGATGCTAATTAGGGTCCAGGAATGTGGGCCAATCACAGTACCTTTATGTACTGAATGTATCTTCCAGAAGCAATGTGGAATAGCCCCTGATTCATGGTTTGGACTACTCAATATTCCAACCTCTTTATACAGTCGTTTCTTTTTGATCTTTTGAGATGACCTACATTATGTTTCATAATGAATTATCTGGTAACTCAATGCCAGGATATGAGGATATAACCAAGTAATAAAAATTTATTAACAAGAGAAGACGACAGAGCAAGCTGTTATACAGCAAAGAGTATGGACTTTGTCAAATACAGATTGAAATCTCTGTTTCACTACTTATTAACTGAGTTGACTTGGGGCAAAAGACTTGCCCTCTGTGGGTCTCAGTCTCTTCATCTATAAAATGCAGGGAAATTGTGATCACTAGAAATAATGCATGAGAGTCAAAGTCTTGTCACATAGTTATCCCTCTACAAATGTAGAATTTTCTTCTGCTGTGACTAAAAATTAAACATTAGTGAAATAGCCTCCAAAATGGACATGCAATAGCTGACAGAGAGGATTGGCTTTACATGAATGGACCAGCATTTAGGAAAACAGATGTCACTTTCCAATATAGGTAAGAAATCCACATGCTCGTTAAGTATATCATCGAGAGTGAGTTCTGAGTGCCCAGCATCTGTGCAGACTTGAAAAGACATGGCTACTTGTGGGGCACCCTGAAGATCAGCCCAGAGGCTGGTTTCATTGGCTGTATGTATTACTGTCTTCACTAACAAACAGATAATGGAATGATGAGGCTTGGAGATGCCTCAGAAACATGTGAGTCTCCTCGTTGGACTGAGGTGAGAAACAATTTAAAATGTTATGGAGGGAAAACACTTGGTTTTTAGAAGGTCAATTTAAAAGTCAAAGTCAGGAGACAGACAGGAATGAGTATAAACCATTCAGTACTTTGAAGATCAAAGAGCTTTGAGATACTCTAGAAGTAGGAAAATCCAGCATTAGGGTTATTTAGCTGGGGTTCTCAAACAAGGGATTCTCGTATGGTCTTTAGGGAATCTATGAAACCCCTAAAACTGTGTGTAAAATATTTTGTGGGTGAGTGTGTTTTGGGGGCAGAAATCTACAATCTTCGGATTTTCAAAAGTGTTAAGGGCACAGATGGTGTTCAAAATCCAGGCTCTGCTAATTTTTAACTGTGTGATTGTTATGAAAGTTGCTTAACCTCTCTGGAAATAGTAATCAAATTTATCCCATACTGTTGTTAGGATAATTAAATGAGTTAATATTTACAATGCCCTTAGAAAAGTACCTGGGGCATAATAGTCAGTGTTCATTAAAAATAATCATCATCATCTTGGATGTCAAAGGAACTGCTTGTCACCGGTTCCTGGACAAACCTTGCCCTAAAATTAATGAACAAGTCACTTGAGAAATCTGAGCATCACATGTCCAATATATAAAATGGTACAGTTTCTAGCCCTAAGACTTTTTGAACAATTGCTTTGCACCAGGAACTGGAAAGTCCCTCTAAAGATAAAGGTAAAATCATGCCACTTCCCGGGAGAAACTCTTGGCCTAGAATGGGTAGATAAGTGTAAAATAAACATAGATAATTGTAATTAACTGGCAAGTTCAACAGCACAGCTACATTCAGAGAATTATGTGTACACACATGAGAGATGCTAATTCAGTTGTGGGGGAAGATGACCTTCAACATCTCTCTAGGAAAGCTTTGCTTAAAGAGGTATTTCAGAGGGAGGGAGTGGTCAGGATCTTGTAAGCCAAGAATGTTAGCAAAGGCCAAGTGACAAGAAACACCCCTGCAAGTGCGAAGGGCTGCAGTAGATTCATGATACTGGAGTCTACTATGGGACAAGAAGTGGTGGGAAGGGAGCAGCAGGGTGGGGCTAGACCATGACGGGCCTGGACCCTTGGCAAGGAGCCAAGACTTGTCTTATAGGGAACATCCTAGGGCTTACATGGAGGGGTGAAGAACGGGTTGAAGAGGACCAGGACTGGAGGGCAGGAGGCTACTTATAAAAGGTTTGGAAGTACACAAAGAGAGAAACAAGGATGGCAAGAACTGAGGAAGAAAAATACATGAAACATTAGGAGATAAACGTGAATGACTTGGTGATTGATGACACTTGGGACGCGAGGGAGACCCATTCAAGTATAACCACTGAGGTCTCCTGCTTGTGTGTCTAGGTGTGTGGTGATTCCAACAGCTGAAATTAGGAAAGCGAAGAGGACCGGAAGACATGTTCGGGGGATGATGATCTCAGCATGGGACATACTGAGTTGGAGCAAATTGAGTAGGACATACTGAGTGAGTACAAACTAGGTCTCTAATGAAGATTAAATTAGGTAAGGCACTACAAAAAAACTAATCATCCTCATTATTGTTGCCCTTAGCTTGCAGCATGAGCCTCACAACTTCTTATTTAACCTCTCTCATCTTTAAATTTTTCATCTGCTTCAATGAGAATAATAACAATCTATCCATTCTAACTCTTAAGATATTTGGGTATAAAATGAAATTATCTATGAAGCATTGAGTTTTTTGTGGGAAAGACACATAAATCTAACATAATATTATTAAATGGCATTAAATTCAAAGAGATGAGACAGTGTACAACAATGATATCCACAATATTTAATAATGAGACAATTGGAGCTCTGAAAGGCATGCTTTAATATGACAGTCAGATCGCCAAGCTATTTTTAATCATGTAAGTGAAAACTTAGTTTTCCTATTAGTCATACATCTATTTTGAGAACTATTTCCCAGAAAACAAAATATTGTATATATTTTTGTACGTGTATATACATTGTGTGTGCGTACCTAGAAGTATGTACCCCCTTACATGTACAGATTGGAAATAAACAATTAATATAGTCAACAACCTAGGTCTCTGAGGTTGGTTGGTAAATCAAAGCTGAGGAAGTAATACTTTTTATACAAAGTTTTCACACTTTACTATAAACTCTTGATATCCTGAGCAGCAGATGTGGCTCATAGGAAATACTGAAAAATCAAAATTAAGGACCAGCAATCATCCAAAGTATTTGGAGCAGCCTAGGTCCCAAACAATACACATTCTTGCTTGCATATCTAATTTTCTGGATTACTGACTATCTTTTGTGATATATTGACCAAGTCAGGAAATCAGTCAGTTAGGTGAAATCCTTTTTTGTAATGCTAATAATCTTGGTAGCTCCAAGAACCAGACAGTCTTACTATTCATTTATCTTGCCATTCACTTTTGAAGAAAAGGAACCTCATTTACTCAATTCCCCATCTCTAGGCAGTAAATGAGACTGCTAAATTTCTCTCTGTAACACATTCTATTCTTTAACATCCCTTATTGCCAGCAAATACGTCCTCTGAGCCTCATCTAAATCCATTGTTAGGTACCAAACAGCATGCAAAATGTTGAGGAGTAAACTTATGGCCTAGTGAGTAAGAAGAAAAAACTTTCAGTCCAAAACAAACAAAACGAAAGCCACTAGTCAAGAGCTTCATTGTGTATTTCTTAGAGTGACATATGAAGAGGACATGTGGCACATTTAAACACTGTATGAGCTTGTCTCACAACTATCTTCTTGGAGCAGGAGAAATCCCTATTTCTTAGGTACTCATGTTGGCACTGGGGTCTTAAAGATATAAAATGATTTATCTCCGAAGAGAATGAGATAGAAAACCCTATGGTTACCTGGCATCGCCTCGTAATACTGGGACTTTCCTAAGAAGGAACTTTGAAACTGTGTTTGCTAGCTATAATGTTCTGTCCCATTTACATCCATGTATCATTTCCCTCTGCCTTATGGCTCTCTCCCCCTACAAATAAAAGTTGAGAAAAATGATTTATTTCTTTTAAGTGAAAGCCATTGTTCAGTTACTGAAAATGTTTCCATGACAGTTCTCTCTCTCTCTCTCTCTTTTTTTTTAATCTTGTTTTTATTTGTACTAGTACCACTTCTTGGCTCATATTGTATATTAATTTGTCTATTTTTTAAATTTATTGGCGTGACAATTGCTAATGAAATTACATAATTTCAGGTGTACAATTCTGTATTATATCATCTATAAATCCCATTGTGTGTTCACCACCCAGAGTCAGTTCTCGTTCCATCACCATATATTTGATCCCCCTTACCCTCATATAAACCAAAAACAACAAAAGAACAAGACAAACAAATGAGAAACAAAAACTCATAGACACAGACAATAGTTTAGTGGTTACCAGAGGGTAAGGGACAGTTCTCTTATTCATGGACTTAGCCACCAGTCCACTTATATCCTCAAATTAAAACTAAACATGAAGACATTCTTTAAACCACATCCAAAATGCAAATAATCCTATTTGAAATAAATCGAAATATTTGGGTTAGTTTATGCAGAGGATAAAATATACATGGACCTCATTCACAATGGGTCAAAAGGGAACAGTGTTCACACATCTAGCTGCCAAGAGCTGACTCTAATATAGTACTTAGCATTCCCAAGGCAGTGTTCTGAGAATTTCACAAATAGTATCTCATCTACTTGTTACTACAACCCAGTGACGTAGGTAGAGTCACCCTTATTTTTCAGACAAAAAACTGAGACACAGGGAGATCAAGTAACTTGCCCAAAGTCATACAACTGGTAAGTGGTAGAGATAGGATTAGAACTCAGGTAGTCTGGTTCCAGAATCTGCACTCTTCACCACAATGGAATGAGGATTTTCTTCAGTAAATCTGTCTGATATACAGCCAATCAAAATAATCCTGTTTTTAATTTCAAAGCAAGACTGTGTGTTTAATTTTCTGCATGACAACCTCTATTATGTATTTAATCATCATCATCATCACATTCAAATAATCATAAGTGCTTTTTATTGCTTTTTATATGCCTAGCTCTATAGTAGGTACATTGCCGAGATTATTTCTTTCAACTGATTGTTTATAAAAATTCTTCCAAGGCAGAAATTAGCCTCATTTCATAGGTAACAAAATTGCGATGCAGGGAAGTTAATTACCTTTCCCAAGGTCAAAAACAGAAAGATGGAGAGCCAGGAATCTAGACTTCATGGCCCATAGCCTTTAATAATGATAAATGTATCATCTCCTGCTCACTCCATAGACATAGCCTTTGCTTAGAATTATAATAAAAGTTTTATACGTACCTTCATGATACACAGGAGTAGACATATATAATGTAGAATACAAACATGTCTGCTTAACCAAGCTTCACTTTGAAGTTTCTTTGACCTACGCCCAATGAGCCCGAAAGAGAATTCAAGTTCTTCCTAGCCACTGGAAGACATGGTATTTTGTAAAGCACATGACAAATGTGTTCAAAACGAAAATGATGATTTATCATCAAGTTTAGTGTCACTATCAGCCTCTGGTACAATGAAATGTTGTGTTTTTTTTTTTAATCTATGTTCCATTGGATAATTAATTTCTCTTTTGTTTTTTTCCCTGAAATACAAAACAATAGGTAATTCAATCAAAATGGTATTTCCCATGAGACAAATGATGCAGTTTAAATTAAAGTGAATTAATATTCCAAGCATTATAAGCAAATATTTCAGTGATTGTTAATAATCACTATTAAACAGAAAACAATTAAGACTACATTAGTTCCTTACTGTTTATGACTAAAACCATGTGTGTTTTCCATTATTAGTGAAACTAATAAATAATAAAGACTCATGGCCATGAAACAGATATATTTGAGGTTTCTAAGTTACAGATAGACAATATCTCATGTTTTATTCTAACAGAAATAGAATTGAATTATAAAATGTTCCAAAATAATAGTGATGTAAACAAGATAGCAGTTGTGTGTGTGTGTGTGTGTGTGTGTGTGTGTGTGTGTGTACTCACACACATACACATGCAAACTAAAGCTGGAGGAAAGCAGTACAAAGTTGGATTCAACCACAGCTGAGCCCTGGTTACTTCCATTTTGTTGCTCCACCATTTTCAAAACAAAACTTCTGCCTTATGACCCAAGATGGCTGCTCAAGCTCCAGCCATCAGGTCTGCTTTCTAGATAGTAGGAAGGAGGGAAAAGGAGGAAAGGGGGGGCAGTTCTTTAAATGACACTTCCTGGCAGTCACTCAGACACCTATGCTTTCCTCCCATTGACCAGAACCTAGTCCAATGCAATATCTAGCTATAAAAGGGGAGCTGGGAAGGATCTTTATTTTGTCTCCAGCTAAAAAATAAGGTCCTATTATTAGGAAGAAGAGGAGAATAGATGTTGTAAGACAATTAAAAATCTCTATGAGACTTAAGAATATAAACATATTAATAATTTTTTCTTTAAAATAAGACATTACCCCAGGTCTTTTAGGTATTCTCTTCCACGCCAAAATCTAGGCCCTTGGCAACTATACGAAATCTAAAACCTTAATTGAGGTTGCATAACCCAGAGTTAAATGTAGACATCTTATATATAGGAGTAAATGTTTTGGAGCCTCTACTACCACTGCCTAGGGAAGGAGGGGTAAAAGCAAAGGGCTAAACCACAATGTTATGGTTAGACCTCTTTTGATGAAGTTACCAAGCATTATGTCATCCATTAGTACAACTTTGGTATTTCAGGTTTAAAACTCACCAGGCAGACAAACAACAGAAGACTTAGACTTGACAAAACTGTAAGGGGAAATATAAAACATTAAAATCATTTTGTTGAGAACAAGAATGCAGCTGGAATGTGTGACCAAAGGAAAATCTGATTCAGGTTGATAACCCCCTTTTTAACATAATTTTCTGTTCCTATGGTTTATTCCATTTTTTTGTTGTTATTGCTGTTGTTGAATTCATGAAAAGATTTCACTCTCTTTCTTCCTTTCCTTTATCACTGTCCTGTACTGCAAACTTCCATCCCCTACCATCAACCTCTCCCTAATGATTGCCTGCCAAAGCCAAGGGCACACATCCTTCAAGCTTGGAGAGAACAGAAAATAATCTAATACTTAATACAAATTTAAGGAAGTCACAAGGATCCATAGTTACCATGGCCTCTGAACTAAATTTGAACACTAAACCTAGAGACTTAAAAACCTTGAGGGGTAGATTATTTAACATACTACTCCAAATGAAAATGGATTCCTAGTATAATATATAAACTAGAGAAAATAGCTGACTACTCTCTGTTTTTCTTTTATTATATGGAAAAGTCACAGGCTCAGTTTCAGACAAACTTGTGGTCAAACTCTGGCCAAGCTAATCAGGGTTCTTGATTGCAAACAAGAGAAACTAATTCTGGTTACCTTAACCTGAAAAAGAACTTATTAGAAAAATATTGGGTAGGCCTTCAGGAAGGCAGAATGGGTTTGGAAAAACCCTTTTGGCAGGAGTCAAAGCTAGGTTACTGAGAAAAGAGCCAGATCATACTTGGAAATAGTCATGGACACTCACCATCACAGGGTGAGGCTTGCAACTCTGCTAGCTTTATTCCACTGGATGCAGGATGCTATCGCTGTGGGTGGAACAAATTAGAAGTGGTTCTTGTTACTTTGCTTCAATTGTTCCACATTTTTTTCATCTCAAAAGGAAATGTCCATCAAATTGATCAATGTTAGGACAGATTCTCAGGCACTGTCAGAGGTGTGGCCTTTTGAGCTTCTGTTGTAAAAGACAGCCCCATATCCCAACACACTCACATCTGTTATTTCCCCAAAATAGAAGTGTCCAGATATTGAGTAGTCAAAAATGTAGCTGTTCATATAGAATCTGCAACGTGCCAGATGTGTGATCATGAGCAAGTTACATAAACTCTGAGACTCAATTCTATTAACTCTAAAAAGGTGATATTTTATGCATATCTCACAGGGTTGTTTTGAGGATCAAATGAGGTTAAACATGCAACTATAAATTACAAAGCCCATAGTAGGCATTCAATATGTTGGCCTAACATTCAGGTGTGAGGAAAGATAAGAAAAATGCTTGATTCCATCAACATTAACATGATACTGATTTTCATATCTTATTATTATCATCATAATTATCAAGAGTGGATTTTAAGAATCTAAATTCCAAACTCCATTTAATCTCTGCTGCCCTGAAGTATTGATGTAATTGATTGATACGTATCTTAAATTTCTTTTAATCTATCGACATTTTCTCCTCTCCTCCTCCCCCTCACTTTCTCTCTCTATCTCTTCCTGTGATTTTGTTGTTGTGGTTGAAAACATTCGATGTTTTATTCTGAAGAGTTTCTAACAGCCTGAATTTTCCTGATTTCATCCCCATCTGGCGCGGTCATGTTTCTCTCTGACTTGTATTTCCTGTACTTTGATAGTTAGATCTAGATGACTGATCAGATTCTAGTTCAATTTTCTGGCAAGACTGATCCATACACGGTGTGTTATGTGTCCATGAGGAGATATGTGATGTCTAGTTGTATCTCTTCTTATTTTGTCAGCATTTATGATCATTGCCTAGACCCATTCATTCATTAGGAGTTGCAATATGTTATTTGCAATGCTCTATAAGAAAAAACTTTCCATTATCTGGTTGCCCTAAAGAACAGTCATAGGGCAAGATAGGATAAATACTTCTTTCCTTTCATTTATCAGGTTCCAAAATACTGATTTTCTAGCATCTTCCAAAAGTGACCAATCAAAGAGATGAGAATTTTTTCTTAGTATTACTATAAACTTATGAGTTTGAATAAATTTAATGAGTTCAAACCATTACTAATGCTGATTTGGCCTCTCTTTAGCCAGTCAGAGACTTTTCTAGTAAGTTCCTGAGTCCTTTTCACATGACCCTGGTAGTTTTTGATAACTTCATTGATAACTTCTTTGCTTTTTGCTATGACAAAATACTCCTGTCCCACCACTTCCAGTTATAAGATCCTGTCAGCTGCCTTGGAAATGACCTTTGCATACCTCTTTCTTTCTTTCTTTTCTGCCAGGAGTCAAGTTCAATTCATACTGGCCCCATCATGGGACTGTTAACATTTCTTCCTTAACTTGACCCCCTTTCTCTAATCTTTTCTCCTTACCCACACTCCAAAGACTTATCAAAACAAACAAACAAACAAACAAACAAAAAACTCATGTAAGCAGTTCTCCCTTATTTTAAAATATTTAGTAATTCATCCATTGTTAAATATATACTGAGTCCAGATTCACTGACCTGAGTTTTGAGATTCACCACGATTTGGCCCCAGTTAGCCCCATTTTACTTTGAATTTCCTGAAGTGTATCATATACTCCAGCCAAACTATATCACCACAATTCTTTAAAATTGTCCTGTACTTTTCCACCTTCGTGACTTTGCTTAAGATGATCCATATTTTCTACTTTTTGCAATCCCAGTAATATTTCAGGACACAGGTTAGAAGCCACCTCCTTCTGAGAGTTTCACAAGCTATAAAAGATCTTTGTTTTACTCTTCCTTCTGGCATTTTTCACTCAACATTTCATATTTCAGTTACTTATCTACATGTCTATTTAGCACTGAATGAATGAATAAATAACTACAAACATAAAATAACTCGGATCAGAGCTGTTACTGATATTTTTGACATTCAATTATTCTTTTATTTAAAAAATGTTTAAAAAATACCAGACCGATAATATCTTCTGGCAACTTTTCTTCAATTCTCCCGTGATATGTAAATGAGCTGCAAGCCCTAGGAAGCCTGCCTAAGAGGTGGTTCAAATGCTTTATCTTGTACTTGACATATTAATTTTGCAGAAACGGAATGAACTGAATTCGTAAGTGAACAGCAGATCAAAAAGGGAAACATCACTGTGATCACTGACACTTTCATCACCTTTTTCCGTAGGCAGACTGAAAAAGAAGAAAGAACCTCCAGAAAATAAAATACAGTTTTTCCAGGTCAGAGAAGATTCCATCACACACAATCACATTGTTTTCAGTACTTCCAGCCTATAATCACAGATATAGTGATATGTTGTGAGAGAGCAACTAAAATATAGATGACAAAATAAGTAAAAGGAAAGATTAAATTCTCTTTTCTTAGTGTCATTTTATGCTTAACCTACTGCTGCTCCATTGACATGCATCTCAGCATTTTCAAGACCATTTGTAAAAAAAAAAAAAAGGTTTAATTGGAATGAAAAATATAGAAATCTCAGCTCAGAAAGTTTTAAAAGTGACTTGCTTGTCAAAAACACCAACCCATATGTTCAACACTTCTTTAATTATGTAAATGAGAGATAGAATCTATGTGGTTGGAATCAATAGAATAAAATTACTAATCTCTGTGTTGAAACAATAAGTTTCACTCCATACATTTCTTTCATAGTTTTGCCCTGTGAAGGTCATAGCAAGCAATCATTGTATCAGGTGGCAGTCACATTCATCTTTCTTTGGTGCTGGGAATTTTATTCTAGAGTCTCTAATATAAGGAGTGTAATTTTAAATTTCAAATCACACCTTTCTGAGGGAGAATACCCATTAATGACAAAGAGGATTGGGGAAATGCCTACACAATTGGGTGTTCTCTACTATCAAGGAATATGGAGACCAATAAGAAGAGTAGAAATGGCTGTCTTAGGAGTTTTATATGTTGCTTTCTACTACATGGATGTGGGTGAGAAACATGACCATGCTGGGGAAAGCCTAGCTTGCAAAAGATTACATATATTTTCAGGCTAGAATTGTGCAGTCATATGTAAAATGATATTCCTTATCTTCCTCCCAATATGAAGCTTCTACCCTGAAAATATTTCACCTTCACGCATGATAAAATCTGCAACAAGAAGACAAATAATAGTGAAATTTAAAGGAGATGGAATACTAGTTTTTTGACTTTTTAAAAGTTGGTTGCACCTTGTATTTTATACATTTTTATTTCAAAGATTCAAAAATGGAAATATTTATTCAATAAAAATGTATTGAATCAATCTTTTATTCTAGCATGAGCTACAGTGAGCCCTATTCAAAATAAACATAGATCTCAGCATGGAAATTACATTTTCCTTTCTTGGGGTACACTTAGTTCTTACTAGATATGAGTTGCAATTATTTTCAAAAAAATGATAACCATAATAAAGTTAATTGTCCTGATTTTAAGTTTTACAGAGTTTATGTATCTGACAGTATGAGCACCATATTATCTTGCCATGTTTAGTAATAGAGAAGCCAACGTTAGCCAACGAAATTAGAAAGAAAGAAAAATGTATAGAAAAAAAGCAAAATTATCATTTTAATTTGAAATAATTCAGTATTAAGAAACACCAAAAATGCTTCAAATTATTTAGAATGACACATAATAAATATTTTTTAAATGTACAGTTTTTGTACATAACAATAAAAACATAAAATACTGTAGAATTCCTCTTAATCGATGCAATCAGGATCGTATTTCGGGGTTAATTTTTTAAAAATTAGTTGAAGTAGAGAATCTTAACACATAAGGCAACAAATATCTAATTGTACTTAAAATTTGTAACTATTCACTTGCTGATTTTTTGATGTAGGGTTACAATCTTGCCTTTATGTATAGGTTCACTGATTAAAGTTCAATGATCTCATTCAGACCTATAATATCCGGTCTACGCTTTCCAGATTTTATTTCCTTAAATAGGCATAAAAAAAATTAAAGAAATTTAGAAGCAATCTGATAAAGAATCTTTTGGATTTTTATGACTTTTCCACCAAAATTGTACTGTAGCTTTTCCCAACTACCAAATATGACATTTTTAGATGCAATTGAATTTTCCCAAAGCAATCAACTTGGTTAACATAAACACAATACTTGTTTTCACAATCATGTCTCATTAAGTTACATAATATTTAACTGAATAATGCAATTACTGCTGAAATTAGCTTAAACAAGTTTGGGGAGCACAATTACTCTTGATGGGTGTACACCTCATCCCATGGGTACAGAAGGGTCCAGGTGTATTAGAGAGTAGTTCATTAGCTCTGAGCACCTATGCTATGGAGAGTTTTGGTTAATTTGGGGAACCAAGTTAAGGGCACTCATCTAATAAATGTTATAGTTCACTCAGAAATAAATTTCACAATACATATTTAGGGCATATATGTTGAAAATTACAAAATAAAAAAACTGAGACACATCAAAAATATGTGAATTAATGCAGAGATAGTCTTTGTTCTTAGACAAGATTAGTCAATGTCATAAAGATGTCAGCTTTCCCTACATTAATCTATAGATGCAATAGAATTTCAATCAAAATCCAAATGATATTTTACTTTAGAACGACAGAATTATTAAAAAAGAATTTCCCAAAGAATAAAAAATTCAAGAAGTGTCAGAAATATTCTGAAGAAGTATAATAAAAGAAACTTCTCATTAAGATATTCTAAAACCTAATAAGTACAGTAATAAAGTCAGTAGTTTTGGTGCAGAAAGTAAGCTAGATTAATTAGATTAGCAGATTTCACTACATTAAAAAATTCTGTTCAGATAAACATAAATAAACCAACAACATAACAAAAACACAAAAAAATAGTCCAACAGTAAATGACAAAACATAAATTATACACACATAACCAAGTGTTATTACTATCAAAATAGAAACCACTCTTAAAAAGAAATAATAAACAGAAAAATGAATGGGAAGTAACAGGGAATTTGTAAAATAAATCTAAAGAGGCAATAAACATGTAAAAAGGAAATGAAAACACAAATTTTATTTTATTTTATTTTATTTTTTTTACTGTTTGCTTGATGTTTTTATTCTTATGTAAGCTCCCTGAGGGTAGGGATTATTCCTATTATACTCACAGGTGGAAAACACAAAATTTTTAAAGCCATCCAACAGGTTGGCAAAATTGAAGAAAAATATGATGTCTAGTTTTAATATGGAGAACCAGTCTCGTGCCCCACTAGTGGGAGTGTTTCTATTAATAGATGCTTTGGAAATTGGTAACAAAATTTTAAATGAACATGCTTTCTGTATTTAAGGACATATCCATTTGTAGACGTGTACTAAGATATGTACATGAAGTGCTCACTATAGACTACATACCATGGTAAGAGAAAGAAATCAGCAGACACTGGTCAAATAAATTATGGTGCTCCCATAAACTGGATTGCTACAAGCCATGTAGAAGGCTTGTAGTGTTTATATTTACTGACATGGAAAGATTTCCTTTTTGTGCAAAAAAGCAGATTGTAAAAGAGCATGTATAGAATTGCAACTTTTATATAAAAGTATATATAATATTGATCTCTATATGTAGATTGATGAAGATAATATAAATATATCGATGAAGATAATATAAATATATATGTAGATGTCTTTCGGTAGTAGGATTAAGGGATTACTTTTAATTCTATTTTTTATATTTCCACATGACTCGATTTTTCTGTAATAAACAGGCTTTATTTTTGTTTACGGAAAAATATTTAAGATAATCAATTTAAGTCTGTGAGGAAGAATATTTCATTGAATTCACTTTTACTTTTCAGTTACAATAAAAGATAGCCCTGTGCTGAAACATGATTTATATCTAATCAATAAACTTTTAAAAATCAAATTATAGAAGGCAGTAATTCTTATTTTGCTTCTTACATGGTAAATACGATTAGATTTCCACCTGTTTCTGAATCTAAATATGAAAAACAGATTAGCTAGTTAAGGCCTGATCATTCATTCAATTCCCAGAATTCCTATTTTGAAGAGAATTATAGCATGGGGTAAACTGATTTTGGCTGCAAGTAATGAAAACTTCACCTTAAAATGACTTGTACAATAAGGGAATGTACTACATTATTGGAAGATCAGATGAAAAGTGAACTCCAGGTCTGCCTTAATTGTTGTGGCCCAATACTGTCATCAGAAACAGAAATTATCTCCATATCTCAAGTACTTCACTATCTTCAGGCCTGGCTTCAGCCTAAATTGGGTCTCCTCATGGTTCTAAGATGGCTGACAGTAGCAATAAAGGCACATGCTTCCTTGGTATGTCCATCAGGAAAGAAGGAGTAACACTTTCTCTTAACCATGGAATGCAAGTCCTTCCCATCAGTCTGATTGGACCAACTTAGGTGACAAGGTCACCCGTGAGCCAGTTGTATTTCCAGTACAGTGCCACGTGCTGATTGGCTTGGACTAATCTGCATCTATTTCTGTAATTGCAGATGGGGAAAAAATTATCTGAAAAAACTGTAATTCTGTTTGAGATAGGGGTGTGAATAACAGATAGGTAACCAATAATGATCACTAAAAATAGAATATATAGATTTTTTCTTTTTATATTTACAGGACACAATTCAAAGTTTTCATTTGAAGTATCTCAACTGGTTAATCATATTGATTAAATTTGCTGCATAATTTTTGGATTATCTACATTACTTTAATGGTTTGTGTTGCGGTTATAAATCTGGGGTCATGGAACAGTATAAATTTTCATTCAACTTAACATAAATGTCTCATATTATGCAACCCTATGTTTACTGCAGCACTATTCACAATAGCCAAGAAATGGAAACAACCGAAATGCCCATCAGCAAACGATTGGATAAAGAAATTGTGGTATATATATACAACAGAGTATTACTCTGCCATAAAAAAATAATGAAATCTTACCAGTTGGAACAACATGGATGGACGTAGAGTATATTATGGTAAATGAAATAAGTCAGACAGAGAACGACAAATACCATATGATCTCACTTATATGTGGAATCTAAAGAACAGAATAAACGAGCAAACAAAACAGAAATAGACTCATAGATACTGAGAACAAACTGATGGTTGCTAGATGGGAGGGGAGTTAGGGTGAGAAAGGTGAAGGGATTAAGAAGTACAAATTCCTAATTACAAAATAGTCACAGGGATGTAAAGTACAGTATGGGGAATATAGTCAATAATATTGTAAAAACTAGGTATAGTGTCAGATGGGTACTGGACTTATCAGTGGGATCATTTCATAAATTACATAAATGTCTAACCACTCTGTACACCTGAAACTAATATAAAATAACCCTGCATGTCAACTATAATTAAAAAAAAAACCAGTCACGGGATATAAAGTACAGCATAGGGAATATAGTCAATAATTGTAATAACTATGTACAGTGTCAAGTGGGTAATAGCCTTATGGGGGTGATCACTTTGTAAGGTATATAAATGTCTAATCACTATATTGTTTTGTATACCTGAAACTAATAAAAAAAAAAGTCTCATATTACTGTTGCCCCCAAAGATATGGCATTTCAAGTAGACAGGCAAATATAGTTTAAATCAAATCAAAAGAAATGAATGCAGTCTCCAAATAGCTTTGTTGCTGTCATATTTGTAGAAAAGCTTTTTTGTTAGGATTTCTATTTAAATGTTAAGAGTGAATTATTCTTGTCTCTGAAATCATAGCTCAATGACAAATATGATATTGAATAGCGGTAGATTGTCCTGGAAACAACAGACTATGTCCAAGGACAGTGATGCGAGATCGCATCTGAATCATATAAAAGCATCTGGATACGTAGACCAAACAGAAATGCAGAGTTCTTACTGTGAATGGAAAAGAGGGAAATGTTCTAGATTAGAAAACCCCTAAATTTTGGCGTAGACAAAATACATAATGTAGAATTTGGTTTTCTTTTCCGACAATTCTTTTCTAACACCGTCATTTATTGCTAGGTCATCAGGAAGTAAACACTGATCTTGGCATAATATTTAACTTATGCTGAAGCAGACCTACATTTCTTTAGTGAAAAATGATGGCTTGTTTTCTGCACACAGGCAAATGGAGGACAGAGCAAGTGACTGCATTGCGCGTCTCTGTAAGAGCTCAACATGGCCTTCCCTCACAAGTCTTAATTGAATATTGATTAAAAGACAGCTTTTGAGCTCTCAGCATATAGAAATTGAGGGGAAAATACTGAAAGCTCTTTGTACTAAATGACAGATTCCCAGTTGTTTAGAACTGCTCCTTCGGGGGGACGGGTGGGGAAGGTAGTTCTGATTAATTCAAACAAGTACAAATCTTAACCAGCATCTGTCCACTTTGAAAGTCTATAATGCTGACTCATAATACACAGCAGAACATAGACTGCCTGTGGAAAGCAGATAGTAGAAAGAAATGCTTTTCTTTTCTCCATTGCTGGGCAAACAGGAAGGCTGGCAAATTGTCAAAGCTCATAGGTAGTTGTTTCTACCTATGGCCCTGCAAATAATGCCGGGGCAAAGCATTGCTTTGCAAATAAGACTTTCTGCTTGTGTTGACAATATTCTTTGGATATTTTGAAGCCTCATAGTGGCTTATGGGAAAACACATCACTTCAACAGAAAGTCAAGAACAATCACACCCTCTGGCAAAACCATTTGGCAATTGCTCAGATGGTTGCATTATCTTTGGCAGGCCCTATGCCTCAGTTTGGTGGTATTTCCATCAGGGCTACTTAGAGGTATAGGTCATTTTCAAAGGCTCTTAACAAACAAAGGATAACTGACAAAGTCTAGTAGTAGTCAGTTTACCACTACCTGGTTCCAACCTACCTTTCCAATCTTATGCCTTGTAAGTGTTCTTTGTTCTAGCTTTGTGTGGCTTCTGTGTCTTTGCTCATGCTGTCCCTAGATACCTATTCTCCTGCCTCTCCAGGTTCAAATACTACCTATTCCTCAGCTGCAATGCAACCTCCTCCAGGAAGTGGACTGTGGACCTCTGGTAATTCATGTGGTGTTCTGAAGCCTTTAAGCTGGTGTAATGACATGCTGACTGAGGAATACCTGACTCTTGTTTTAAACCAGAAGTCACCTATCTTCTCAGGAGAGCTACACATACAGATACCAATGACAAATGGAAAGTAAAATCCCTCTTCATTAGAACTTTGGAAGACTGGCTGGAGCACGTAACCTTTCTCTACCCCTATGCCCACATCCAAATCTTACCATTTCTATTAAAAGATGAAAGATAGAAAAGACGATGGCACCCAAGAATGTGAAAGAACAGAGAAACTATGGGGAACCTTACACTTCCCATTTGATGTAACTCTGACCATTAATCAATGTGGCCTGATAACTTTTCTCGAATCTTACCACCAAGATCAAAATTTTCCTTCCAGGGTGAGGAAAGGCAGGGAATATAAGTGTGCCTCCCCCACCCCCACCCACCCAGGTTTTTATGCAAACCTAGGTCAGTTTTGGTGATGGAATTATATAATGGTAGCGACAAGTCCAGGATTCTCTTCTGGTCGGATTGGGTACTCTTTGAAATTTGTCTTCAGATCCCATACCTATACCACAACCCAGGCTCCTTCCTCTATCCTCTCCTGGGCTTATTGTGGGGTTCATTTCCTCTTGGGCCTAGCGTAAGCTTCATCCTAATCCTCTAGGTCCACTGGAACCTGAATGGAATCACATGCATTATTTCTGAAATTACACCAGGTCTGAATCTATAATCTCTGTCCAAGAGACCTTACGTTCTCCACGATGTCATGCAGGAATGCTTTAGCACCTGCACAGGAAAGTATCAGAATATTGGTCAGTGAAATTAAATATAATTTAGAGGGCAGGCACATTGCTTCATATTTTTAATATTTGCAAAGAGAGAAATGAAAACTTATATCCTGCACATTATGACAAATACATAAAAATTACTCTAATAAAATGAAAACAAGGATCAACAATTATTCTAATGAAATGTCTTTGAACTACTAATTCAAGACACTTCTACATATAGGCATTAATTTTCTGAGATTTTTCTACAAATACCCCCACAAAACTATAAAGATTATCTGTGCTGGATAAAACATTCAGGCATAATTCGTGACTTTTTTTCACAATGTAAAGACATTTACACTCCTACTTTCTCTCCCTTCTCCATTCTCTCCTCATACTTCATTTAGATTTATCTTCTTATAACAGTATACTGGTTATGTCACTGCTCTGCTCAGAATTCTTCAGTGGTTCCCTATTGCCTACAAGATAAAATCTCCCACCCCTTCTGCCCAACCCCTTCACTCTGGTATTGAAGGGCAACCACAATCATGAACTAACCTTTGTTCCCACTTCATCTCCAATATTGTTATACAATTGTATACAACATTATACAATTGTATTTGTTCAGAAGTCCTTAGACTTGCTTTGCATTATCTCATCTCTGAATACATGAAAGTATCTTTCTTCCCCTCAAAATACATCACATCCCTATCCTTTGATCTTATCAGTCATTTTGAGGTTTAATTCAAATGCCACTTCTTCCATGAAGCCTGGTCAAAGGCATAAGTAACACAGGCATGATGACCAGAGACTTGAAACTTTCCAGGGGTCTAAATAAAAAAATGCCCAGATTTTAAGTAAAATATATTATCTCCCAAATGGAAAACTTAAAATGGAAAATTGAAATTAATAAATGTTCAATTAAATGACTTCCAAACGTGTCACTTTCATTAATTGTTAAATTCAGTACTCATAAAATCTCACGATTGAAAACAATTGGTGAAATTTTTTTTCAGTTGGCAAGGATGCCTGTGAATATACCATGATTCCTGAGAAACCATAGATATTTATTAACCAAATTACATAGATGAATAGTTTCAAAAATAATATTGAAAAAAATCTTTTCAAGTTTTTTCATAATAAAAAAGATAGTGACGTGGAATGAGAGGCAGTGACGTGGAATGAGAGGCACACTTTAAGATGTTTGCTATGAGGTGAGGTGGACCTTCTGAAAGTGTGAGTCACTGTGACCTTCAGAAGTCTGCAATGACCTGGCCATACTTAGTGCGAATCAGAGCCTGACAGCACACTGAGAAGAGCCCTGCACACACTCAGGGGCCCAGGTTGGTATTCTACAGTTCTGGCCATTGGGACCTCTCTGCATCTCACTTTCACCTGCTCCGAGACAGATTTAGAGTACATGCCCCACCTATTCAAAAAGGTTATTTTAAAGAAGAAATGAGAACATCTTCATGAACATGCAATAAATGGTGAGTACTATTCATTACTGTTCTCTAAATAGTCATGAATTCAACAATCGTGAATTCATGTATTAACTATATTTTGAGCACATACTAGGTAAATGTACTATCTACCAGGTACCAGGGAATACGAAATGAAATCATCTCTGTGAGTCAGAAGAAAAAAATGGGTATACAGTGCGCTCATCCTCTGGTGTAGTTAGTATAGCACATGGTTAAGAGTGCAGGCTAGAGGCAGACGGCCTGGGTCCCAACCCAGCTCTACCACTTCCTAAATGTATGACCAAGGCAAGTTTAGCTGCTTTGCCTCTTGGTTTCCTCATCTGTAGTATTCAGATTATTAGTAACATAATAACTCTGTGTTATAGAGTTACTGTAAAAATTAAATAAGACTTATAAATTTATAGAACGGTGGCTATATAAACATGCCGTATTCATTATTTATTCCTGTTATTTGTAATGACTGGTTGCTATTATCTACCTTGGAGAGTGATGGAAGCAAGGTGGGAAGGGATTTTCAAGCAGGAGGAACAGCATGTGCAAAGACACTGAGGCACAAAAGAGCATACGACAGGGCAGGTATGTTAGGTGGTTTAATGGGCTGAAGTGAAGGGTGAGTGCAGGATTGCAGGAGGGAGGTAGGACACAGATATGCCATGCAAATGAGTTTAGAGTTTGTCCTGTGAATGCAACAAAACGCTACATAAGAATTCTGAGCAGGGAAAGGTCATGATTGGAGTTTTGCTTCAGAATGATCACCCTGGAAGGTGGATGGAATGTGGTCAAGAAAGGAGGCAGAGACAACAGTTAGAAAGTTATTGCAAAAGTCCATGTAAGCAGGGGTGGCCAGATGGCTCAGTTGGTTAGAGAGTGAGCTCTCAACAAGGTTCCTGGTTCAATTCCTGCATGGGATGGTGGGCTGTGTCCCCCAGCAACTAAAGACTGAAAATTGCGACTGGACTTGGAGCCGAGCTGTGCCCTCCACAACTAGATTTTAGGACAACTACTTGAAGCTGATGGGCCGTGGAGAAACACACTATCCCCCAAATATTCCCCCAATAAAATTTATATTTAAAAAAGTCCATGTAAGCAATCACAAAGACTCAAAGCAGGGCACCAGAGATGAAGATGAAGAAGAGAAAAAGAGGCAAATTTTCTCAGCAGGAACGTCAACAGGACACGTGCGTCCTTTGGTGGCGAGGATGACCAACGCAAAGATTTGCAGTTGGAGTCGTGCTTCTCTGCCTTGGTTATATAGTAGCACCAGAACTGTACTCCAGAACTGAAGAAAATAAATTGGTCTTCACTGAGTTAGAAAATGGGAAAGAGCCTTGGTAAGGAATCCTATGTCGAGTGGTCTGAGGACACCCCAGGGCAGATGTCCAGAGGTCAACGCTCTTTCAGGTGTACTCTTTCAAGTGTAGTCTATAGATGTCTGCCATCCTGGCTTTTTGTTGTTCTTCACCAAGAGAAAGTTCTAGTACTAGAAATTACAGCAACTTCATCACTAAGCGGTTCAAGTCAACTGACAATATTTTGTAGCAAGACTTTCTTGAAGGTACTAGCAAGTTGATTTGCATTTGAGTGCAAGTTCCTTACCTGGTTGTAGGCCCATGACAAAGAGTTCACTGACTTGGACCGGACTGAGATCACACCTTCAGCAGCACTGATGTGAATGGCTAGATGGATGGGTTTGAGGGCTGGTGAGAGGTCTATGCTGGAGATAAAGATTTGAAAATGGAAAGTGCAGAGATGTTAGTAGCTACAACTATTATTTAGTGGTGAGGTGGCTGAGAGATGGTATAGAGATGAGAAGAGGACTGTAACAGTGTGCTAGGGCTGCTGCAATAAAGTACCACAAACCAGGTGACGCCAACAACAGAAATTTATTGTCTTACGGGTCTGGAGCCTAGAAATGTAAGGTACTGGTAGGGTCTGTTCCTTTGGAGGGTTTGTGAGGAAGAATATATTCCAGGCCTCTCCCCCAGCTTCTGGTGGTTTTCTGACAATCTTTGGTGGACCTAGCTGGTAGAAGCATCACACCAATGCCTGCCTTCCTCTTTACATGGAATTATCCCTGTGCTCATGTCTACGTGCAGATTTCCCTTTTCAATAAGAGCACCAGTCCTAATGGGGTAGGTTCCATCCTAACAACCTCATTAACTAATTACATCTGCAAAGACCTTGTTTCTGTATAAAGTCTGAAGTACTGGGGTTAGGACTTAGAAGCATGGATTCTGAGGGGACACAATCAACCCATAACAAAAGCCAAGGATAGAGAGATGGAGACCTGAAGAACACCAATATCTAAGGTTTAGACACTCACCGTAGCCAGCTTTACAGTATACGGTATGTGTTGGTGCACCTCAACTTCTCAGCCAGATTGATCGGAGTTTTAGAGACCGGGAAGGCTGTCTAAAATGTCTTTGCGTATTTTGCCTACAGGATTTAGAGTTTCTTGTATGTATAAGCGGCTCAGAACAATGTTGTCTGATGATGTGTAACAAACAAAAATTGAATATGGAATAGCCCCCAAGAAATGTTTTGAACACAGTATGTTATGACACGCTGCCTTATAGACAACAGTTGCTGTACTTGTCAGAAAAATCACCAAAGTAGATGTTCAAGATATGTTTTAACTCATTTGCTTAAACAACTCGATGCCTACCATCCACACCACAAGGCTGTTTTTCTGCATGGGCAACAGAAGGCATAATTATTTGCAAGAATTTTCAATGCTTTTCTTTTGCTTTCCTAACTGGCTCAGTAGCTTCTCTGTACCACTCTGCATGTTTGTCAAAATCCCATTGTCTTTTTAAAAACACTACAGCCCCTGGAAGGTTTGTCTCTTATCATCTGCTCCTACCACACTTAGGAACGATCTCTGAAAAAGTTAACTTCAAAGTATCTCCGAACTTTCCTACTGCACAGATGTGCTCCTGAGAAACACCACATGACAGGTTGATATTTTCCTCCCATAAGCTGCTATATAACACATTATCAATGATCATTATCAGATTCATTATCCACGCATTATCCATACATTATTAGTTTACTCCATATCTCTCAATTTTAGAATGGTAGCTGGGAATCATGGAACACTTGGAGGCTTGATAATTCAATTTATTTTTTAAAGTTCTCAGTGTTTCCCCTGCTTGTTAAAATGAAAGGAATGGCTTAGCAAAGAGAATTCTCCCTTTGACTAGTGAAAGGCATCACAAAAATCCTCACCTAAGTGGTTTTACTTTTTTATAGATAGTAAATTCTTATTACTACATCCACTATCAATATTGCTATAGTTATTATTCATTTATAGTCATGTAAATACTCATGTAAATATAAATAACTACACCTTTAAAGGGTTTCCTTTGTAAGGACAGCATAGAAGAAGAGAGAAAATAGTGCCAGTATTCCACAAGAGAATAAAACGAGAGAAAAGCAGCATATTTACGTATGTCTAAGTATACAGAACTTACAGATTCTATTCTATAACACTGGCAACAATGAGACTGATAATATTTTAAACAGCCTAACTTTCACTATAATGTTGTGACTGCCTGTTCATTTTCCCCCTCAGAAATAGCTAAATCAAATAAAACATACTGAAGAACATATATCCAATAAGGAGATTTTGTTTGCATCTTGGCTCTTTCTGACTTAGTGTTTGGCCACTTAAATGCGCACTATAGTGATTCAAGTTCAATTGAGATTCAGCCATTGCAAGAAATTTATAATTGCTAATGGTTTTTAAAGGACACTGTTCTCTATAATGAATTTAGATATTGGTCAATTGTTGGTATAAACAAGCTGAGTTGGGAGGTGATCAATGGTATGTTTCTGCAACATAAATAATTTGGAAATCACTTGGTAATTGGTTTAGCCTTCATGTTTTCCACTGAGAAGCTTTTATAAAAGTAAATAAGTTGTGTTTCTATAATGGAAGCAGACTGTGTTTAAGATTCCTTCACTTTCTCTCCTTAGCAACTCCTTGGAAAATAAAGCATCAGTGCAGAGTTTGAACAGTCTGAATGTTTACAAGCACTTACTATGTGCCAGGCACTGTTTTGAGAGATGGGGAATCAAAGACGAGTGAAATGTGGTCCCTGTCTTTGAGGTTCTTACAGTCTCGTGGAAGAGAGGCACACTCACAAAAGGTAAGTTAACATAATGTATAGGAGATAATGTGGAAACAGACTAGGGATTATGGGAGCATTTAGCCCAACAGAAAGGTTTGGGTAAGATTTCTTGAAGGAGATAACACCTGAGTTAATTAAAGGATGAACACGAGCAAGTCAGGTGAATAAAGGTGAGGAATATGTCCTAAAATAAGGAGCAACATGAGAAAAAGTCCTGTAATATAAAACAACATGATACAGAATTGTACACCTGAAATCTATGTAAATTTACTAACAATTGTCACCCCAATAAATTTAATGGAAAAAAAAGAATAAATAAATTTGAATTAAAAAAAAAACATGAAGGCATTTGGTGGACAAAAATGTAATACTATTATTACTGTTACTGATAACATTTGCTCAAAATTTACCCCTTATTAAGTAAGGACTTGTCAGCAATTAACGTGCTTTTGTCCTTATAATCCTCAACATTATTTTCTCCCATATTACAGATGAGGAAACCAAGACTTAAAGAGACTCAATAATATGGCCAAGGTCACAAAATTGACCTGGCATTTGAACCAGAGACTAATGGCCTGCAGAGTTAGTCAAGTGTCTCAACAAAAGAGGAATACGGGTGTGTTGTACCTTCTATCACCTCTGTTTTGCAGACAATGCTCTGATCATAACCACTGCCTCCAAGGTCTGCTTATCATGTTAACGATGACCATCACAATGATGATAGCAATAATAAACAAGACTCGCTATGGTCAGTACTTTAAATACATTAACTTTTTCAGTCCTTTCACTGATAAAAATAACACAACATTGTACATACCACCTTAGCAATAGCAAGATGTGACACTTACACAGCACTTATCACAGGCCAGACATTGCTCTAAGAGTGCCACTTTATTATCTTACTTAATTTTCACAAGTACCCAACGGTGGAGATACCACTACTATCCCCATTTTGTTATGAGTGAATTGAGTCACAGTGAGGTTAAGTAAGTTGCCTCAAAATCACACTGCCAGTTCGGGTTATAGCCAGGAAATAAATCCAGGCATTCAAGTTTCAGAGTCTGTGCTCTCAACAGTAGATCTTCCCCGTCCATCATTTGTCGAAAACAAAGACCAGACTTCAAACCCCTTGACTGACTTCATTCCCCTTTCTTTGCCTGCTAATGACAGAGAAGTAATTCTACCGCATGCTTCAACTGACAAATGAGGAAAAATAACAAGGTAATTCCGATCATCAACCACCTGATTCTGCAGAAACAATAAATCTGATCCTAACAGGGTAACAGTTGCCAGAGACAGGGAACATAGAGTTCCCAATTCCAGATTTTTTTTTTTCTGGATGCCTTACAGGGGCTACAGTCACACCATCAGCATCTGTGTAGCAATGGCAAGAAGACATGGTGTGGACAAGAACAAGACAGTGCTAACATCCAGATATACGTGGTATCCCTCTTAGAACAAGCAGTTTCAGTTAGAAGTGATCACGTTTCCATTGTTTAAGTGATGGCTTGATAGTCTTATTCCTATTGCTTTTTGCGAACTCATAAAATCTCAGGCTCAGCTTTACTCCATGTTCCAATTATAAGAGAAGACAGAAACAGATTTTTTTATGTGACATGTCTTGATAGTTTTAAATGCCAAGAACTAACTTTAAAAATTGAAAAATTCAATGTAGGAAAAAACAAAATACATTTGTGGGTCACTTTCAGACCAGAGGCCACAGTTCACAATCTCTCATGTAGTCTGTAGCCTTGTAACCATTTAAGATCTCACGTCCTTGTCTGAGTACTCAGATAGTTGGACAAAGTGAATTTGAACTTCATCTGTAACCACCTCAGATTCTTTGAAGATGATGCCTTTTTTTGTAATGTAAAAACACACCAAATACAAGTTTGAATAAAATTATAAGTCTTGATAATGAGAAAGCTCATCGTGCAGAAAAAAACTACCAACTATTTTATAGAAAGGGGACATTAGAAAATATTTAAAGCTTCCCCATTCCCCTCTCTATATGACAGATGAAGGTATTAGCCCAGAGACAGAAGAAAACTCATTTACAATCAAGTGGAGAGTTTGAGCTCAAACACATGTTTCAACACATATCCTTTCCCATTATCAGCCAACTTTCTTCATTCTGTCCATGAAGTCATTTGAACTCCTGGATCCAGCCATTCCTGCAGCCACATCTGTGTTTGATTTTTCCGTTCATGCACTAATAAATCTTTCCTCTCCCCATTATTTCCTTTTGATTTAAGTTGGGTTTCTGTCACTTGGTGTCAGACTAAAGAATCTGACTAATAGTGTCCCACAAACAATGACTCCTTTTCACATTCCTGCTACCTTATGCTCTTCTCCAGAATGGAACACTTGTTTTTCCGTATGCTTACACAAATCATACAAATTCTTTAAGATCCAACTTCCTCCGTGAATATTTTCCCCACTATTATATCCAATCCTGTGCATGCATGTGAATAGACTCTCTTTCTCTCCCTCCACTACTTTCGTATTTGTAATCAGCATCTTATAATTAAACCCTTTCTTATTCTCAACTTATTTGACATGTATGGATGCTATCTTTGAAACTAGAACATAGCTTCCCAGTTAAGGAGGCTATCTGACAGGTATCTTCTTGTTCTGCCATGGGAGAGTGCTTGGTGCAATGAGTAACTAGTCATTTATTTAGAACTTAGTTCTAAGTTAGTAGAACTCTCCTGATCATTCCAGCTTATATTGTATATACACCGGGCCCCAAATCATGAATATTGATATTTTCATGTGATAGTCTATAATTGTGTATTAAATTTACTTGTGCAGGGTAAGATCTCTGAATCATTTGACTTTTATCACTTTACACAGTACAATTCTTTTGGAATGAAATATTTAATTTCCTTTGTTCGTCAATTCAGTTTTACAGAAGCATAAGGCTATTCTACGTGTGTAATGAGGCAAGAACCACTCATTACTTTTTTTGGTATTTCGAATCTTTAGAATGTCTTTGCTAATACCAGTGCGTAAGAGTTCCTGCCCATTGCACCGAGATTGGGAGGGGGGGGGGAATGACAAAAATCATATTTAAAGAATGCAATTCTTTCCCTGATAAAGAGAGAAACACATAATTCTTTTTAAAGGAATCTGGTTTCATAGTCATTTAATTCTCTCAAAAAGTTAGAATATTTATTTCTTAAAATGCAAATCAAATACATTGCATTGACAAAACAACCCTTAAGAATTTTGAGTAGTGGAGCCTCAAAACATGTCTGAATGGACGAATGACTATTATTGACTTAAAATACACACACTCATGTACATATGTGGTTAACCAGCAGTAGGTCTTAAATTTTATGAAAGGTTTGAGCCATAACCAACTAACAAAGTCAAATAAGTAAATTAATAAAGATGGAATTTCTCTGGCTAACAGTGACTCAACATTAACCATAATTTCATGGCACGATATAAGCTGAATTACACTGAAGTGAGCAGCTTGAATTTACAGCACATTTAGCCTAGTTATAAAATCCTCTTGAATGAAATGGGAGTTCGTATAGAATAAACACAGTTTTAGAATTGCCCCTTTACTCATCATATACATATGTACACACACAGACACACCATGTACACACACCTACATACGCACACAACACTCATTTTGGACTTTTGTAATCCAGGCATTATAAATAATTCCTAGCCAATTTTTAAAAATTGGTTATGTCAATCTAGATATTACACAATGGTTTACAGTGTCTGCTTCTACGCTCCCTCAGTACCATCTCCGAGTAGCTGGTTCACATGAGGTAGCCACCCATCACCGTTACTACATAATTCAGGAACATATGGTGTAGCTTTGCCATGCCAACTTCTAGGTATTCACTCTACCATTCTGACAAAATAAGAAAAATACAAAGCACAGCACTGTTCTCCAAATTGTCATTTATGAGCTGCTGAAACACACATTGTGTCAGTATGATGGCCAGATTTTTGGTCATAAATTATCATTACCAGAATGCTATATTTAGATTCACAGTAGTATAAGAAAAAATATACCTATAAATGATAAACTATGTTTCCACATATTCTGTTTCAAGTCTCTTCTTTACAGGGGAAATTGTTGGAATGCCCAGCCACTCTTTTTTCCAGTAAAAGTGAAACCAAAGTAATTAACTATCAGAATTATCCAGCAATGGCACCTTTGCCCTCTGCTCCTTCCCAACTGTTCTTCTGAGCTAAAGTACTTTTTTTTTTTTTTTCCAGCCAGAACCACATAGAAAGACTGACAACAGTTTGGTGTTCTTTACCAGCTAACAACCCATCTCTCTCCTTCATATGCTTTACGAAGTTAATACCTAAATATACATTTTGCCCATATTGACTGTAGTAGTCCCCATTTATCTGCGGTTTCAGTTACCCATGGTCAACCATGGTCCAAAAATATTAAATGAAAAAGTCCAGAACCAAACAATTCATAACTTTTACGTTGTGCATCGTTCTGAGTATTGTGGTGAAATCTTGCACTGTCTTGCCGGGGACATGAATCATCCATTTATCCAATGTATCCAAGCTATATATGCTCCTGCCCATGAGTCACTCAGTAGTAGCTGCCTCTGTTATCAGATTGGCTGTCTCGGTATCATGGTGCTTATGTTCAAGTACTCCTTATTTTACTTAATAATGGCCTCAAAGCCATTCACATAACTTTTACTATAGTATATTGTTATAATTGTTCTATTTATGATTAGTTACTTTTTAATCTCTTACTGTGCCAAATTCATAAATTAAATTTTACATGTATGTATATACAGGTATAACATTATATATATATATATATATATATATATATATATATATATATATATATATATATATATTATGGTACTGTCCAAAGTTTCAGGCATCCACTGGGGGTGTTAGAATGTGGATGCCTGAAACTTTGGATAGTACTAAGCTATATATATATATATATATATATATATATATATATGGACTGCTCTATTTGATAGGAGAGGGGCAGGCCTCTCTCAATTCAAATTTAAATAACCCTGGGTAAAACAATACACTTGACATGTTGTCAGATACTAAGATTCTACTTTTTACTTTAGACTATTTCTGACCAGTGTTGCATATTAAAAAGATAAGATTTGGAATCAGAATGGCCCATGACTCAGTCCCTACTCTTTCACCTATCTGCGTAAGAGCTTTAGGCAAACTACAAAACCTCTCTGAATTTGTTTTCTCTTCTAAATGTGAAGATGGTAATTCTTACATTGTTAGGGCTATTAGGAGGATTTAAAATGATATAAGAACAGAGAAAAAGGAACTTAGGTAAAAACTAAGGAAATTTGAATAAACTGTATATTTTAGTTAATAATAATGTTATCAATATGGGTACTTTAATTATAACAGATGTACCATATTACAGTAAGATATTAATAATAGAGGAAAACTGGGTGAGGAGTTTTGAGAACTATCATTTTCTCAATTTTTTAAGTAAATTTAAAACTGTTCTGAAAAAGAATGTCTATTTTTTTAAAAATTATGTAAGTGAAGTACCTTGCACATAGTAAGAACCTGAAAAACAGTAGTTAGTATTACGAATAGACTATTTGGTTTCAAAACGTGTATTACATGCAGTACAATATGATCTTGTTTTACCCCTCGCTTTACTAAGATATAATCAACATAGAACGTCTAAGTTTAAAGCATACAGTGTGATGATTTGACAATATGATTTCTTATCCCCAATTCAGCAATTCTTTTTTTCTCCAACCACGACACTCTATTTCCTTTCTCTGCATCATTTTTTCTAGCTTTTTCTGGTTCATCCATTTTTATCCGACTAGCCACCCATGTTCAGTTTACAACCAGTTTGTATTTCTCCAAGACTAATTTTAATTCATCAATCTTACTTGTTGGCTTTAAATTTTACCACAATGATTATGCGAACTGTTTAGCTACTTTCAATAATGGCTTTTTTTTTTAAATCAAATTTCCAAGCTTTCTACTTGGAGAAAAATAGCAAAACATCCTTTTTCAGAAAGATACTAAAAGCTTAAAGATACAGTAAAGGAAAAGCTTGTTTTCTTCTGTAATAAAGAGACAGTTAGCTTCCTAATATATAGCCAACAGCCCTGAGGCAGGTTTGCTGGGATATGTATTTAGCACTAATTTGCTGCAATAACTAAAAATAGTGTGACCAAATACCACTGCTATAAATCTGTCCTGTAGTCTGTGACATTAAGGTCATGTGTAAAAACAGAACCCCCTGGCCCCTCAAAACATCAGGATAATCTTTCTCAGGTTGTTTAGAACAGGGAGGGTCTCAACGAGAATGAAATTTTCTCTCCATTCTAGTGTTTGATTTAAGTGTCTATTTAAAGGACAGAGCTCTAGAGCCTTTTGACTGATAAAGGGAAGTTTAAACTTTGTTTTTGTTTTTTGTTTTTAATAACAACGGTTTTCATTGCCAAACGAATAGGACATCTTTGGTTGGTGCTGTTATTAACGGGATAGATTTTAAAGATGGAATTTCCCCTGTTATAAAGGCACAATTACTATAATAATTCCAAGCTGCAACTTGAAACATCAGGCCCTGTGTGTGGACCCAGTACCCAACCTTAAAAGAAAATCCAGAACACTTTAACTGTTCTGAGGATACTTTTGCTCTACTGTAGTCCAAAATACAAGGTTAAAAAAAAAAGCATGGGGCTACTTACTGATGAGGGGTTGAGAATGGAGTGTATAGCCCACCTGCTATTTCTCAACCAGGACATGAGTTTTATTTTTAATAAAACTGATACCCAAGCTTGTAATAGCCGAAATAAATCATCAGCGCTGTGTGGTATGTGTACATATGTAAGCAAAACAAACAGAGGAATCTGTGCTAACTCATGATAAGGGTGGATAAATACACACACTCTACTACAGCAACCTAAAATTCAGTCTTAAATGGCAGCAACCGAGAAATTCACTATTACAAGAAACTGGTCTCTCGAAGCTCAATGGGGTTAGGGCTAGCTCCTCACACGGCGCGTCGGGGGCCTGCGCTGGGTTTGTGATAGCTCCAGCGCTGCTGCAGATTCACTCAGGAAACAACAGAAGGCTGACTTTCTTCACTCACTCACTCCAGCTGGGTACCTGACCCTTTCTCCTCAGGTCCCGCTCCACTGCCCCCAACCTCATCCTGCTGTAACCACCCCCCTCCTTTCTCTGGCTGTGCAACAACTGATGGAAATAGGCGTTTTTTTTCACATGAAAGGCGGCTCGGAGCCGCCCCAGCCTTGCCCCAGCCTTGCCCCAGCCTCAGACACAAAAAGCTTTTGATGCTTGTAATTGCGAGGCTTTTTGCGGCTGCACTTTATCAAGCCAGCAGCGGCAGGGTTTTGAGGGCCTGGGAAAGCCAGAAGGTGGCGGCCAAGTCACCTTGGGAAGAGAAGAGGGTCAAAGGGAGGAAGGTAGAGGGCTGAAGGACCAGAGGGCGTGCCCCTGCTCCGGGGTCAGGAAGGAAAGGGAAGGGGAACTGGGGGGAAGCCGGGGCAGAGGAGAGCGTGCCCCAAGGCCCCTTGGCGACGCTGTCAGCGGACCCGAACGGGGTGAGGAGCACGCCCGAGCAGCGGGGCTGGAGGCTTCGCCTTCCGAGCTTGCTTTCTCCCGCCTGCCCCGGCGAGCCCAGCGCGGCTCCTCTCGCTCCACACCCGCGCCCCCACCGGAGGGGTGCCCCCGCCCGCGCAGCGCACGCCCGGGAGGGCGGACCCGGAGCTGAGCGCCGCCGCCGCCGCCGGAGAGTGCAGGAGCGCTGCAAACAAGCAAGGCCTCTCTGGGCGGCGTAGGCTGCAAGTCACTCCCCGAGCCTCGGGGGTCACCGAGCGGGACCTGCCCTGCTCGCACCGCTGCGCTGCCGGGAAGCGGGGCCGGGGCGCGCGGCTTAGCGCTCCAGGCGGATTCCGGGTCCCCGCGCAGAGAGGGGGCCCCGTGGCCCCATCCCCAGGGCGCGGTCTCCTCCTCCTTCCGCTCCTCCGCGCCAGCTGCGCCGCCACCTACCATTGTTCGCCCCTCCCGACTGGCGAGGTCCCGGCGCTGCTGCCTGGGCCTCCCAGGCGCACCTACCTTCTGCTGCCGGCGAGCCATGTCGGTGGGCTGCTTGGCGTTGAAGGGGTAGGCGATGCAGCGCATTACGAACACATAGAGCTGCAGCTTCTTCTTCCTGTCTTCCTCCTCCTTCTGCAGCCGCTCCAACTCCTCCTTCTCCTTCTCGCTCACCACCGACGGGCTGGGGCTGGAGGGCCGGCCGCCCCCAGCCCGGCTGCTGGGCTGCAGCCCCCCGGCCCCGCCGCCGCTGCCAGCGCCGCTGCCCCCACCGCCGCCGGCGCCCACCCCGGCCCCGGCGCCGGCCCCGCCGCCGCCCCCCAGCCCGGCGCCGCCGCCCGAGCCCTCGCTGGTGCGGCTGGGAGACAGGCGCGTGCTGGACGCGGCCGAGCCGAGAACCTCTTTGCCGCTCTCCTCTTCCACAATCTCATCCGATTCCTCTTCGCTGGACGAAGGGTCCAGCATGGTGGCGCCTGGGGAGGGGGGTCCCTGGAGCCCCTGGCTTGGGGTGCAAAAGATGGGGGGCGCTGGAGGCAGCTGGGGGTCGGCTCTCCCGGATGGACGCTTCTCCCCAAATCAGGGAGCGCGCTACTGCTCAGCCTCGGCTGCCGCGGCTGCTCTTCTTGCCCGGCGATCGGGAGCTGGGCTCAGACCCAGGAGCGCGAGGGGAGGAGGGGAAGGAAGAGGTGTGTCCGTGGACCCGATGTGGGCAAGGGGGAGAGTCAATTGCGAGCCCCGAGCCCGCAGCCGGATGCCATCTGCAGCCGCTGAAGGAGGCGCCTCCAGAAAAGATGCCGAGTGTTGCAAGCTGTCGATGCAGCCAAGAGCCGGAGAGGCATCTTGCCGATTGGGGAGGGAGCGGCGCTTACGTGTTTATTGGCTTAACTCTCCCGTGTCCGCGGTGTAAAGGGCGGCTGCAGAGGGCTGGAAGCGGGAGATCGCGAGCGTCCCCAAAGTCTCAGAGCTTCAGTACTTCCCCTAACGTTTTCCCATCCTCCTTACCCCCACCCCACCCCCTCCCCTTTGTGGATAATTTCCTCCTTGATCCGCAGCTCTCATTGCCTCGACCTCTCTCGGACAACAAGCTCTTGGGGGAGGAAGAAATAGACAAACCAGTGATGACTTCTTGTTAGTGAAGAAGCTAAATCCAGGTCTCACTAAGCAGGAAGTCGGCGAGATCCTGTGCAGTAAAGAAAGAGTCTATCTCCCTTCCCCAGGCCTCTTCACACCTGGGGTGTGGGGGCGGTGGGGCTGGGAAGCGGGTTTATCCCACCTGTGTAAACTCTGAGTCCAGTAATTTGCATACGCCCACTCATTAATCTAAAAGTGAATCAGATTTGTGTATCGACTGTGCAGCTCAACTATTTAGGTAAAATCCCCGCCCTTGCCTAACCCGCAAAAGCTATAACGAACATTCTTCAATTCCAAGAACTAGAAACACTTTCTGCTGTGGTGAGCCTACAGGAGAAATAGATGGGTTGTTGGTTGCTCAGCCCTTTCTCCAATCTGGTTCGCTGGAGAATCTGGGTAGAGGAGTGGGGATCCCAAGATCAAACAAACGTACCCCCAAAACTCAGCAGCATCAATATCTAATGTGACGACTATCGCACTGTCTTCATCCCTGCTTCTCGGTTATCTGTTAATTCAAAAGCAGCAGATGGTGACTTCCCCCTGCTCCTTTCACTTAGGCCAATAAACCGGCGGATGGGGAGCTGGCCAGCGTGCTGAATCTAATCAGCGACCCGCAGATGGATTGAAAACACCCACACGGGCCACCCTTGGATCTTAGGCTATATCTGGAGACTTCTCTCCACCTTCCCCCACTCCGTCTTCTGTATCTCCCAATGCTCTAATTATTCGTGAATACTCGTGGGAATTGTTATAAAAGTGTAGCGTGAATTTAACGTTTACATCACTTCTGTCTTGATGTATTTTCAAATTTATCCTGAGTTTCACTGTAAGTTTTGATATTCAAGTGAAGCTTTCTAGCTACTCTATTTGAGAACTAAAAATAAACTCAAAACAACATCTAGTTTAACATTAACTTCAGCAATCCTATTTGATTTGTTGAATTAATTAATATATGTATGGTTTATATTTGACTTCACTATCTCACTCACTTTAAGGCCATTACTCATTCTGTATCAATTTAAAACAAATAATTCCACAATGTGGCAATTGTTACAGTTTGGCAGTCTTCACTTTTTAATTCTTTTAAAGAAGTAAAAGATGTTCAAATTATGTTGTACTGCTTTCCCTGCAACAGAAAATATAATAGGTCAATCAATCAATCAAGCAAGCAACAAGTTTTTTTGTTGTTGAGGAAGGGGAACAGGACTTTATTGGGGAACAGTGTGTACTTCCAGGCCTTTTTTTTCCAAGTCAAGTTGTTGTCCTTTTCAATCTTAGTTGTGGAGGGTGCCGTTCAGCTTCAAGTTGTTGTCCTTTCAGTCTTAGTTGTGGAGGGCGCAGCTCAGCTCCAGGTCCAGTTGCCATTTTCTAGTTGCAGGGGGCACAGCCCACAATCCCTTGTTGGAGTCGAACCGGCAACCTTGTGGTTGAGGGCCCACTGGCCCATGTGGGAATCCAACCGGCAGCCTTCGGAGTTAGGAGCATGGAGCTCTAACTGCCTGAGCCACCAGGCCGGCCCAAGCAACAAGTTTTATGCAGCTCCTTTTTATGGAGTGAACATTGTTCTAGATGCTTGGGGTAGATGGAATTTTCAGAAGACATTCTCTTAAAGAGTCCATAGTCTCCTTTGGGAGATACAACATAGACATGAAAAAAAGATTGACAGCATTTTTTTCTAGTCAACACATCCAAGTTAGTAAACTGCTATAAGCTTGCATGAATGAAGCAACTGGAAATAGAAGAGAATCATATAGTTCCCAAAGAAGAGAGGTACATTTTAAAGGAAGGAACCATATGTATGGATGATGAAATGGGAACATACTACAAGTGGAAAAAGTGATTTGCATAGCCATAGTGATAGGGCAGGGACCAAATAAAGTACAGAGTGTTATGGAGATAAGGTGTGGGTAAGGGGGAAGTGAGGAAGAAAAGCAGGACCTGAAATGATAACCCATTTGGGTCAAATGGAGCGATCATATTTAGGTCACAAAGAAATGAATTAAGTTAGCTAGGGGGCATGTGATTATTTGTAAAAGGGGTGCTATTGGAAAGCCAAACAAAAGCCATTTTTGAAGGCCAATATTGAAGAAATTCAATATTTCTTCTTTAATCAAGCTTAGGTATTTAAGTATGATCATAGTAGACATTGGTAGAAGAGTCACCATGAATTCTGTCTTCAGAATTATTTGGAACTTCTCAAGCACTATAATAAAATTTTGTTCAGTTTTATATTTTTACTAATTCTTTTGGAATTGTGGGGTTTTTTTCCCCCAATTATACTCATTAAAACAAACTCAGTATCAACCCTTTGTTAATCATATATGATTAGAGTATTAAATCATATATGATTAATCATAGATGATTAGAGTGTTAATCATCTATGATTAGAGCATTAAATATAACATTGCTTAGGTGAAAGTCATACTCTTCTCAATTCCTCCCATAAGTAGTCAGAGACTTTAATAGATTTTACTAGAAACATTTTTATATTTTTTTCAAATGGTGTGCATTAAATGGTGTGCTGTCTATTAAAATGTACAACCTTTCAAAGATATATTTTACCTTAGCTAAAAGTCAGTTCAATGTCCTTGAAGATATTTTAATTCTTCGCTACTGCTGAAAATAAGATATGCCAACCAGAACTCTTTAGGCATCTAAACCAGGAGTTGTGTGAGCTTTTCTAGATCCAAATTTTGACGAACAAGAAAGAAAATAACCCAGAACAAACACAAAGGCTCTTAACATCTACTTTTTGTTAATATCAATGTTCCTATTTTAAAAAATACAATTCTACCATAGATTCCAACACACATAAGTATTTCTATGCTCAAACAAGCCATTTTATGTGCTTGCGTGTTTGCCCCTCCCCCATTCCTCCAGTTCTGCTTTGAATAACTTGAATAACCTCACGGTGATGAAATAAATTGTAGTCAGCCATCTGGAGACCATATCATAAAAGTAGAAGCTATAACATTGTGGGTTTTTTTGTTTTTGTTTTTGTTTTTTTTAATCCCAATGACTGAAACACTAAGCCAAGGTTTTCTAATTTAGACCTAGATTATCTCCATTCTCCTCTGAAGGATTTGCTATGATTATGTAAAAGGCCACAAGTGTGACGGAATATCTGACTCACTAGCAATTGATAGACACTTTAGTGAAAAACAATCTCTTCTTTATGTCACTCATATCACATGTTTCAATCAAATAAAACTGAATTTAATGTCCATTTTACTGTTTTTGTGTGTTTGTTACTAGGAGATAGAATTTGGTCATGTTAAATATTTTCTTTTTAATCTCACAATGAAGTTTATATTATCTACTAGATATAATCATATCATCCAATGAATATTTCTTTTATTTTTTTTTAAGTTTAAGAATAGCTCACAAACACCAAAATGGTAAGTTGAAACTCATGGTATGTATGCCTATGTCAAATTAAACATTTGGACTCTCAACCCCAACAGCAGAGTTATTCTGAGCAAATTAGTTAATGACTCAGACTCAATTTTCTCACATGTAAAATGAGGGATAATAGTACTCACTTCCCTTGGAATGACATAAAAATTTAATTAGATGTTATATTAAAAGTATGTCTCAACATATTTTAGGCTTAAACATATTTTTTTCAACTAGTGGGAAAGGGTTTTGTAATAAATGAGATGACCAGAAATTGGATGCAAATGATTGGAAGGAAAAACAACATTAAAAAATCAAATATGTGGTGTAATCAAAAAGTACAGTGAATGCTGCTGCCAAGTACTATCCAATGGAAGGGCAGGGATCTTCAATATGGGAAGCTGTGCATCGAACCTTAATAACAGTGTGTGACAAGTTTCAACTTGTTCCGTGCAGTCATTCAGATATGAGCTACAGTTGAGAGGAGGAGTGTTTTAAACTGTGCTATAAATCATCCTCCATCATGACAATGCTCCATGGCACACAACACTTCTGATATGGCAATTTCTGTCAAAAACATTCCAGTGTGTCCTCATCCACATTATTCACTGGATCTGGCATTGAGCAACTTCTGGCACTTCTCCAAAGTCAAAATGACCATGAAAGGTAAATGTTTTAATCGATTCAGGACATCGAGGCAGCCACGACAGCAAAACTAAAGATACTCATGAAAGAGGACTTCAAGAACTGCCTCAGAAAGTGGCAAAAATGACAAAATAAGTGTATTTGAAGCAAGGGGGAGTTTTTGAGAAGGATTAATGGCAATGTCTTTTACTGTAATACATTTTTTATTTAAACATTCACCATAATATTTTATCACACCTCGTAAATACTTGAATAAAAGAATATTTGCCTTTTTTTTAAGTTGATCCCTGTCTTGTTTTAGACTATATTTTCAGAAACTTAGAAAATGGTTTATTTTGTTTGAGAAATTTACCGTTTATCATATGATGACTCTTGCTGAAATGAAATGGGTTAGGGTTGAATTAAAGGATAATCATAAGACTAAAAATAATAAAATCAAGCCACATAAAAGCATCATCTTTCACTCCAGGCAACAAAACATGTTTGGGAAAAATAAATAATGCTACTTGCAGGAATTGGTCTTGGAAAACTACCATATTAGTTAAGAATATGAAAAAGAAAAATGGAGCTACATACTTTATAATAAATATTTAACTTGAATTCTGAATACCAACCATTTGCAAAGGTAATCACATTTCTTACACGCACGATTTCTTTTAATAGAAGTGGAAGCTAGATATGGTATACACTGAAATGGAGTTTATGTTGGTGTTTACATGGAAAAGTTGGAGGATTAAGTCTTTTATGTTGACTCTGGGATACAATGTTCTTCCAGCAAATAAAAAGGGAAAAAGTACCCAAATAGCTGTTTCCACATGATAAGATATTAGGTAGAGGGGTGGCTGGATGGTTCAGTTGGTTAGAGCGTGAGCTCTCAATAACAAGGTTGCCGGTTCAATTCCCACATGGAATGGTGGGCTGTGCCCCTACAACTAAATATTGAAAATGGCAACTGGACTTGGAGCTCAGATGTGACCTCCACAACTAGATTGAAGGACAATGACTTGGAACTGATGGGCCCTGAAGAAGCACACTGTTCCCCAATATTCCTCAATAAAAAGATAAAAAGATATTATATTTAAAAAAAAGATATTTGGTAGATGTTTTTCCTACTTAGCCCAATTTTTCAGTTTGACTTACTTTTGCCATTGCTGCTACCATTATATCTCCACCTTTTCAAAATAATTTGCTGGATTATATTTAATTGTTTTCACAAACTACAGTGGATATAGACTAGGAAGCTTTCTGTGGATTGTAAATAATAATGACTGAAATCAGTGTTTCATACAAACAAGTTTGTTTTCAGTTCCTTCAAATTAGGCTACCCTGAAAAATACGGGTCTTACTTACTCTTTTGGTGAGATAAAGTGAGCAGGAGAAAAGAGGTTGAGAGAGGCTTGAATAATAAAAGGAAAGTAAGTGCAAGGATGGGTCCTCATCAGGGTAAACATTGTCAGCTGAGTAAGGGTTTGATAGGTGTAAATGTATTGGGGGAAATGCTCTCAACAAGGTCTAATCACCTATATGTCAACCCAAACAAGCAAAAGGGAATCATGGATTAAGGCCTGGGCTCTGCTCATTAGGACACTTCTTTCTCTTCCTCTTCTTCTTGGGGTGACACAGACTCCTCTTCCATAGTAGAGTCCACTATTCCAGCCCATTGTTTATAAGAATGCCATTACTCTTTTCTTGCTTCTTTTATCAATAAGTACTTTCCACCCAGTCTGATTCCAAAAGAATATTTATAAGATGTTGACATGTTATTATTTTTCACTTATAAGTTGCACCTAACAATCTTTACCATGAGGAGCAAGGGACTTTCATTACAATTTAGGATTGCATTATCATGGAGTTTGATTTATTCCAACCAGGTATTTATGAGTATGTGAATCCTGTTTTCCTGTTGTCTTTCATCCCATCTGGCTCTCCATACAGATATACAAGGAGCAGTTGCAGATTAAAATCACAATGCCATTATGATGATAAGTGGGCCAGGGCTTAACACTCCCCCAACACTGAACTCGGATAATGTTAGAGTGAAACATATATTTTAGACTTTATATCTAAGCAAAATCTCTGCCTTCCTTATCCAGAATTCATCTCTTGATATGTTATCAGTTTCTTATCAATGGTAATATACAGCAAACTGAAATAATAATTAGTACAATTAGGCATGCCTGCAAAAACAGAGATAGAAGGACCTGCTCCAGGACTGCAGTCACCCCAGCCACATGGAAGAAGAAACAGAAAAGATACACAGGGGTATCAGGGTTCTTTAATGCACAGTGACCTGCCCGCTCATAAAATGCCCAAATTAGCATACATCAACTAATCAATCTGATTAATATGCCCTCTTCTAAAGGAGGAGGGAGGAGAAGGTAGCAAAACAGGCTGGCAGAGAGCCAGAAGTTTGCCTTTCTCCCTGTAAGATCATAACTCAAGCTACCACCTTTCACCAAGTGGCTCAGGAGCTCAGAATCCTGATTATCTTACAACCACGAATCAGATGAACCCCTGTACTTGTTCCTCAGGAGTGGGTCTCTCCATCAGTTGTATTTATTTGGAATTCTGGCACTATTCTTGGCAGTGTCTTTGAAGAAGATAATGAGCTCATGCAGGTATGTGCTTAAAATAAACTCTAGCCCCTAGTAAGCTTCTGCTATGCCAGTGGAGATGCAGTTGATAAATGCTATGATACTTATTCCACATAACAAGGCTAGTCCCTATTTTTTGTAGTTCTTGTTTTTTCACTTCTGGTTCGTTTGTTTCCTTGTTTGTTTTTTTACTTTTTTTTTCAATTTATGTTTTTTTAAGATTTTTATTATACGATAGCTAATATACAATATTATATTAGTTTCAGGTGTACCGTACAGTTATTCAACATTTACATACCTAAAGAAGTGATCACCATGATAAGTCCAGCAACCATCTGACACCATACCATGCTACTGTATATTACATCACCAGGACTTATTTGTTTTATACTTGGAAATTTGGACCTCGTATTCCTCTTAAACTTTCCCCCCTTTTAAAATTTTTTCAATTACAGTTGACACTCAATATTATTTTATGTTAATTTCAGGTGTACAGCATAGTGGGTAGACATGTGTATAATTTAAGAAGTGATCCCTCTGATTAGTCTAGTATTCCCTTGGCACTATACATAGTTATTGCCATATTATTGTATATTGCCATATACATTCCCGGTACTCTACTTTACATCCCCATGATTATTTTGTAACTACTAGTTTGTACTTCTTAATCCCTTCACCTTTTTTACCCTGCCCCCCAATTCCCTCCCATCTATCACCCCAACAAATCTAGTACCAATACGACACCATACACAGTCATTACAATATTATTGACTATATTCCTTATGCTATAGCCTACATCCCCGTTATTACTGTGTAACAACCAATATGTACTTCTTAATCTTTTCCCATTTTTCTCTCACCCCTCCCATCTATCAACCATCAATATGTGCTATGTATCTATGACTTTGTGTCTGTTTTGTTTGTTTATTTTGTTCTTTAGATTCCACATAAAAGTGAAATCACATTGTAAAATCATATTGTATCTGTCTTTCTCTGTCTTACACTCCACTCAACACAGTACTCTCCAGGTCCATCCATGCCATCTGAGCTGGCAAGAACACATTCCCTTCCATGACCAAGCAATATTCCATTGTTGATATGTACCACCTCCTCTTTATTCATTCATTCAACAACATATATCCAAGCTGCCCCCACATCTTTGCCATTGTAAACAATGCTGCAATGAACATATGGATGTACTTGTCCCCTTGAAGTAGTGTTTGGGTTTCTTCAGATAAATATCCTGAAGTGGGATTATTGGGCTCTTCTTTGTCTCTTGTTATAGCATTTGTTTTAAAGTCTATTTTGTCTGGTATAAGTATTGCTACCCCAGGTTTTGTTTTGTTCCATTTCCATTTTCATGATATATCATTTTCCATTCCTTTACTTTCCATCAATGTGTGTCTTTCAATCTGAACTGAGTCTGTTTTAGGCAAAATATGTAATAGTTTTGTTTTCTTATCCATTCAGCCCTCCTATGTCTTTTGAGTGGAGCATTAATCCATTTACATTGAAAGTAATCATTCATAGATCTGTAGTTATTGCCATTTTATTATTCATATTTTTTTTTCCATCTTAAAGAAGTCCATCTAACATTCCTTGTAATACTGGTGTGGTGGCGTTGAACTTTAGTTTTTTGTTTTTTTTTTCCCCCCCTGGGACGGTTTTAATCTCTCCTTTGATTCTCAATGATGGCCTTTCTCGGTGGACTACCCTTGGTTGGAGGTCCTTGCTTTTCATCATGTTGAATATTTTGTTCCAGTCCTTCTGTCCTGCAAAGTTTTTGTTGAGAAATCAGCTGACAATCCTATGGGAGCTCCTTTATATGTTATTAGCTGCCTCTTTCTTGCTGCTTTTAAGAGTCTCTCTTTGTCTTTAATCTTTGTCATTTTAATTACAATGTGTCTTGGTGTGGGCATGTTTGGATTCCTCTTGTTAGGGACCCTGTTCCTCCTGGACTTGTATGTTTAATTCCTTCACCAGGTTAGGGAAGTTTTCAGTCATTTTTTCTTCAAATGGGTTTTCAATCCCTTGCTTTCTCTCTCCTCCTTCTGTACCCCAATTATGCGAATGTTGTCATGCTTGATGTTGTCTTAGAGGTTTCTTAAACTATCCTCATTTTTTAAAAAAAATTTTTGTTGTTGTTGATGTTGTTCTGATTGGGTGTTTACTACTTTGCCTTCCAAATTGTTGATTCAATCCTCTGCTTCATCTAGTCTGCTGGTGATTCCTTCTAGTGCATTCTTCATTTCAATTATTGTATTCTTTACTTCTGATTGGTTCTCTTTTATGGTTTCTATGACTTTTTTAATACTTGCTATTTCTTTGTTGAAATTCTCACTAAGTTCCTTGAGCATCCTTTTAACCATTGTTTTGAACTCTGTATCTGGTAGGTTGCTTGCCCCCAATGTGTTTATTTCTTTTTCTGGAGTTTTCTTCTGTTCTTTCATTTGGGACATATTTTTTGTTTCCTCATTTTGGCTGCTTCTCTGCTTGTTTCTATGTATGAGGTAGATCTGCTACGTCTCCCAGTCTTGGTCTGGTGGCCTTATGCAGTAGGTACCATGTGGGGCCCTGGCAGTCTCCCTGGTCACCTGCTTTACATTCTCCAGGAGTGTCCCTTGTGTAGGTTGTGTGTGCCCTCCTGTTATACTTGAGCCTAGATTGCTATTGGCACTTCATTGGATGGGATTGCCACTCAGGCTGATTGCCTGTGGGGTTTGACCACATCTATAGCTTACAACCTGCTGTGCAGGGTGGGTGGGGGCTCAGACTTACCCCACTGAGTAGGATTCATTCTAATGATCTCTGGTACCTGTTGAGACTGCCCTTTGGGTGTGCCAATTGTGGGGTTAATTAGGTGGTGCTCTGCTGTTGTCTGAAACCAACCTCCAAGTATGTTGGTTTTGGAGCCTCTTGGGAAAGGCTAAGGTACAGGCCCAGGTCACCCACTGCCTGTGACCAGGTGGGGACTGCCTGGTAGGAGCTACAAAGCATTCCATAGTTGTCTGTTGCCTGTGCTAACCCTGGAGGTATGTGAGAGAGGCTGCGCTGCAAACCGAGGGTGGCTGCCACCAGTACCAGCTCCTGCCACCAGTACCAGGACACTCCATGGCCAGCAGATACCTACTAGCTCCCTTAAGCTTCAGCCACTGGTAAAGCCTCATGCAGTATGTGCGTTGGACGAGGTGGAGTCCCAGGAAGTCACTAGAGTGGGAAGAATTGTCATCAACAGGTTAATGTAGACGCTGGTTTGGTGTCAGTGCTGAGCTTGGAGCTACTCAACAAAAGTCTCAGTGCACACCAAGGCCAGTCACTGCTTCCCTAAGGCCTGTGGACTATGATCATTTTCCAAGAAAGAGTGCAATGTGGGCCGTGCTGGCTGCTTTCGGAGAATGTGCCTCTGGTCTTAGTCACGTTGGGTGGGGCCGTATCTCAGGGAGTCAGCAGGGTGGATCAGTGGAGCTCACCAGGCCAATTAGATTCAGATTTGGCTATGTGTGGGAGGGCTCAACACAGGAAAGACTGCACCTGCCTGCTGGCTACATGGGAGGAGAATCCCACATGGGAAAAGGACAATTGTTCTGCAGTCCTCACTCACATTCACACACCTCAGTCTGTCCCCCATCTGTCTCTGACATCCCCCAAGTTACTGTCTCTCCGTTGGAGCCCAAGGTGAGTGCCTGCAAGTGAGAGAGTCTGTGTGCAGGCCATTTAAGAGGATGTCTGGGTTTCCCACAGCCTTACATCCCACCTGGATGGTCAGAATCCAATGTTTTTTACCACCAGATGCTGTCGGGGCTCCTCTTCCCACCACCAGTACTCTGGGCTGGAGAAGCAGGTGTGGAGCTGGATCTTTCGCTCCTCCAGGGGGAACTCCCACAGCCCAGATATTCATCCTGATCCTAAAACACCACACAAGGTATGGGGCCAGTCTAGTTCATGTCTCTGCCCCTCCTACCAGTCTCAACGTGGCTTCTTTATATCCTTAATTATAAAACTTATGTTCAGCCACACTTCAGATGGTTCTCCAGTTTGATTATTCTGTAATTTAGTTGTAATTTTAATGTGTTTGTGGAAGGAGGCAAGCAGAGCGTTTATCTACTCTGCCATCTTGGATCTCTCTCTAGTCCCTATTTTTTGTAAGGGGATGGAGACATAATTAACTAAGGCTAGTGAGAAACCTCTTGACCCTTAAGGAAGGGCAGCTTAAGACTGGAAACCTACAGTAGGCTATGAGAGTCAACATCAGAGCCACAACACAGGTTTTGGAGGGAGTGGGCCTTGTGTTCTTTCAGTTTAGATTTAATATTTCCCCTTCTTTGCCCACTCTCATATCTTGGTCCACCTTTACATTTTTAGAAGGTACACTAGTATAGGAGGAGAGTTAAATGAAGGTCAGGGGCAAAGTAGTAAAGCTGGAAAGTAGCGCTAGGACTCCAAGGAGAGCACTTGGAGTGTATTTGAGTAGGTACATCAACTACCATAGAAATACTTTTATATCTATAATGCAGAGCATTATTTCATACCATCAAAAGATCAGTATAGAGAGATTTCTTGGATTGGTGAAAGTCCATTTCCATTTGAATCAACCCAACATAGGAAATGCAATAAATGTTTAAGGAATATTCTGCACTCAAAGTCAACTCATGGTAGACAGACTGCAGAAAATTAAACCAAAATCATAAGGCCTCAGCTTTCCTTGCATTATTATCTATACTGCAGAACAAAATAAGACACCTATGAGTCATCAAGTCATTTGTACTGTCAGCTTTTAAAACAGCATATTTGCCATGCAGTGGCCATAACTCATTTGATTACTTTAGAAAAATCTATGGAAAAGGGAAAAACCTTACGTGTGTGATGATGCCTTCAGGCAGTCTGTTGAGTAATCACATAAAACTGAGTGATCGTTTTTTTTCCATCTATACATATGCATAACCTCTGATGACTTCACAGGTAGTAGGAATGACATCATCATAGAGTAACTTCATCCTGAAGCTCAATTATCTATTCAGGTTTATTGAGGGCAAATGAGTCTTCAGTTCCTTGCTTACATTTTTACTTGGATGATGAAAAGTGATGAATATTCAAATTGTGTCGAAATTCATGGTACAAAATAAGAACTGTTAAAATTAATCTCTTATAGAAGTAACTAGTATAAAAATAAGAGAAATTGTAGCCTGTTATGGGTTTGTTTTTCTACCTCTAACTTTTCCTCTGTTAATTGACGTCCAGGTGATAAAGGCAAACTTCTGACATCCCCATATCAACCTTATATTCCATAATTATTATGAAATCCCAAAGTCAAACAATTGTTTTCTTTGCCCTCTATTACTCTTGCTATTGCCATGGATGGAATATTGTTTTCTTATTCTTATAGACATGCCTCACTGGGTAAAAAATGTCCAGGTACTCCTGATTTATTCATTTAGTTATTTCTAGAAAGAAAAAAGATACTCAAACCAAATATAAAAACACTTTTGCGTAAAGGGTATGAGTTTTGCCTTTGGGATCAGAGTTGGTTTCAAATTCTGGTTCTACCAGTTGTGTGACTTGGGAAAAGATAGTTAATTCTTTGCTTCTCAGTTTTTCAACTTCGAAATTGGAAATGAAAGTACCAATAATGCATAAAGTTTTTATAAAGGTGAATCAAGTTCACGCATACAAAATGCTTAGCACAATGTCTGGCGCAACTTCAGGAAATAGAAGCTATTACCAACATTACACATGAATTTGTGTCTCGCTGAATGATAAAATTAAAAGAAGAGATATATCTGGTATTTATTTGCCTTCTACAGAAAGGACAGGTTCTGTTGGAGAAAGCTCTGCAAATATTCTACTTTGTTATCAAGAACTTGACCTTCCATCCCTGAATAAAGAACTTCATTTGAGATAGCTTATAAAAATACGTGAAGTTATCATTACATATTTTGCCAAAATTCCTCTAAAAAAGAACTCATTTGCCAAATGTCCACAAAATAAGGATGCTATAACCAGACTTGTAATGAGGTTGACATTCTTAGAACAAACAAAAAAACCCATTCAAACGTTGTTTTTTTGAGGGCTCAACTAAATAACTTTCAGAAAAAGCTTCCACTTGCTTGTATTTGCATAATAAAAAGATTCCCCCACCTTCCTATAGTCTTATTTGCAGATCCCAAATAGAATATTTATTAAAGTCTAGATGCAATTAAACCTTTTGTGAAATTTGTGTTTGATCATGAATAGGGCTGAGTCAGAAAGTCTGTGAACAAGACTGAAACATAAAGGGAAGTATACAAGAAAGCATTCTCATCTTATATTTAGCAATAACATTGAAATAGCAAAAAAAAAAAAGAGAGAGAGAGAGAGAGAGACGATTTTGGAGTAAAATGAAGATTTCTATTGATCCTGTTCATTGCTAATCTTGGTTTCTTTCTTTAGTGCTCTCATTAATTCAACTAACATATGCTGGATGTTGGAAGATTTGCTTATAAAATGGTGATGGGAAAGGTAGTCTTGCCCTAAACTAATCTGTCTGGATTCTGAAAGTGCTTTTGTATGAAAGGAAAATATAGTGAGTCCTCAAATAGTAGTGTGTGTTTCATTAACATAACAAAACCCGTGTTTCAAAACTATGAAAAGATGCCATAAAAGCTAAGCTTTATTTCACTCCAGAAACTTAAAAAGGAAATCTGCTGTCATCTCTATTATTACTCTGAACTAGGAATTCTTTTTAATCTGTCTCTATTTTACTATGAATATTTCCAAGGGATGGTTTCTAAAGAGTTTACCTAATCTGGAGAGGTATCTGGGTTATCAAGCAAGATGATTTTTTTTAAAACATAAAAAAGGCCTTAAATAATCAAATAACTTGTCCATAATTCTAAGGCGACCAGAGAAGGGTTATGCATTTGGATGGTGTGACTGAGTAAGAAAGAATAAATTTCCTTTTGCAATGATTTTGTAGATTTAAATTTCCCAAAGTAATTTTCCAGCCACCTGACATTATTTTCTTTTGCAAAGGCAAAACAAATCAAGTTGAGAGGAAAAGAGAAGGAAAACAATAATCTCTGTTTTCATGTTCCTGGATTATTTGATTCCCTGGTAGGCTTGTCTTGCTTACTTATAATCATACCAAAATATTCATAATTTAAAAATTGGCAGGAAATGAAACTGCAATCCTTCTGTCCCTGCTGGAACATATCAGGGAATTAGGATTTTCTCTTACCCCAGAGATTCCTTTCAGCATTTGCCAATTTTCAAGTCTGGGGATGCTAAGTAACAAGAATTATGCGTGAAAATTTACAGAGAGCAATAGTTCTGGTGTATGCACCCTGAAAGTGCATTCTAGGACCTCAAAGTCATTTCAATTCTGCTCATTGAAATGTGGATGATTTTTTTATCATTGTGACCAGAGTTGTTGTAATTAAGTTAGATTTTGTTAGCAGAGGCTCTGACAATCCTTAACATTTATGGAAGGTATATGGGAACTTCTAATCATGCTTGTTGAGTAACTCTTGACTTTAGAGTTCAATTATTTTTTAATTGATTTAATAAATACACATTGAACCCCTATTACATGCCAGCTTCTGCGCTAGATCCTGAGAATACAATGTTGAATAAGCAAGATTTTTGCTTCCAAGGAGCTCACAGTCTAGTTGGGATCGGCAATAAATGTAAAATGATAATTTCTTCTGGAAGGTCCAAGCATAGATCTATAGGCCTTGGGTGTTACAGGACCAGGTAGGGGGAATACCTAGAGTTGGGTTGTGAAATAACATGAGAAAAGCACAGTGGACAATGTGCTATAGTCCAATATGTCTGAAACATGGAAAGTGTACCAAAGAGGATGATCTGGGGAGAATCTCTATTTTGAAATATGTCTGTGATAGTGCCAGAAAGGTTTTAAGGTGCTACCTTTGAAGCAGGAGGAGGACAGAGGGGGTTCTCTGGGTAGGGAGAACTATGTAAGCAGAGGCTCAAGGGAAAACAGTAGAATGGTACATGGAAGGATCTGCTCAGATATTGAAGTCAGATAAGCCTGGGTTCAAATCTCAACTCTTAGCTCCGTAACTCTCTAGTTAATGTTAAACCATGTAGAAATTTCTTAGAGCAGTTGAATCTACTCAGAACCTGCTTTGCTATTCTATTTTAATTTAGACTTTTATTGGGAACTTTAGAAAAGTCTAAGATTAGTAACCTTTAAAATTTGTCCTATTTGGGGAATAGTGGTAATGATCATAATGATAAATGTTGATAATGATGATGAAATAATGGGGTGCCTGCTTAATCTACATGGACACTAAAGACTTCTCTCTCTCTTTTTTTTCCTAACAAATGTCTCATGGTCTTGATGTGACGTTGTTTTGTTAGACACCTCAATATAGCACAGGGAAAATAAGGTTCTAAGATCACTTGCTTGTAGTTTGGATTTTGGTCTTTATAAAGGCCACCAATAGAAGATTTAAGAGTCAAATCCTTTACCACAGTAAAGCGGATTCAGATGCTAGTCATACTACCTGATAAATACAGAGTCTTGGTCAAGTTACTTAATGTTTCATTTCCCAAGTTTCCTTTGTTCATAGGATCATTCCAAAGATTAAGACGTAGAGCTCAAGATATGTAACTCTTAGATTTCTTCAGAATCATCAACTAATTTTTTCCTCCACACTCCTGATGCATACAGCTACTACCAACAAGGGCATAGCTCAAGACTTCTCCTTTGTTTTTTTTTTTGTTTTTCAATCTTCTCATTTTAAGGGAGAACTCCTGAGCAAATGTGTTCTATCTTGTGGGGTCAGTCATCATTTTACCACCTTGATACTGCTTCCTTGAGACTACATTCAAAAACCATTATGGGCAACTCTCACCTTATCTTGTTTGCCCCCTAGAAAGCCTCTTTGGTTCAATTTGCATCTGTTAATAAGTTTGTACTCCACATCCCACTGATAATGTCTAGTCTCTATTTCTCATCCTTTTCAAATTCCAGTTAAGAAATCTTGAAACAATTTTTTTCATTTTTCCTTTGTCCCTTGCATGGCCATTATTTTAGCCTCAGAGCCCACAAGGAATGACTGTAAAATCATCACTGTCTCCATTACCAAAAATCCAGGTCATGGTCTGTAATAAAATAATTTTCACAGCACATTCCCATCTCTGGTAGAATTAGGGATAGACAAATCTCCAAAGTCCATAAAACAGCATTAACCATAGATTTCATGAAAGTGACTTAGAATTGAAGTTAGGAAGAAATTTGAAGCTTCTGGAATTTTCAAGGTCTCTCCAATGAACTAGGGAGAAATAGGACCTATCGCTTTGACAATGAATAATGTGGGAAGGAAACTGCAGGATTACATGACTTCTGTCCTTTCTTTTTTACTTCCCCACTCAACCAAATTTGAACACCATACCTTCAGGTAGGACCTTTCCCTGGAGATCAGAGGGCATATGGTGAAAGGAGGCCCTACTAGGCATCTGCCCATGGCAACATAAAACATATGCTCTTACAATTGGATCATGGTTTTCAAATTTTAGTATGTACAAAGGATGCCTGGAAAAAAATCTTAAAGATGAAAATTTCTGGGCTCCATCCCCTAAGTGTTTGATGTACTAGGTCTGTAGTGAATTTCTAGAACATGCATTCTTTGTCAGGTGCCCTGGGAGGAATTGGTGCAAATGGTCTATGTCCTGTCCCCCTTAGAGAAATGCTCTTGAGGGAATTTTCATTCCAATGACACATAGATGGAGGAGAGGAGACAAAGGCCACAAATTATTACTTGTGCAGGAAGTGCTGGACAGAACATGGAAGAAAGAAAGATATTTTCTTCTGCATACGTAGGAAAGAGAACACTTGGGGGCAAAAAACAACAACCGGAATGGGGTCTTAATGACAGTGTCATTCTGAAGGAGTCAATATCAGCCCAAGAAAACAACATTGTCCAAAAATTTCAAACAATCTTGAAGTATTTGCCTTTTTCTGAAGCTTGGTTTCTTCCCCATCTCTTGTCCACTCACCTCCAGGATAATCTTAGCAGTCACTCCCTCCAGAGGACTTCCCAGCCCTATCTCAAGTGGTCATTCTGGGCATTTCAGACCCTGCTTCTTACTCTTCGCTTCCAGGTTTCAGTTTGATGGAAACAGGATGTGAACACCAGATGTATCCCTCTTGGCAAAGTGAAGTCTGCAAGGCTCTTGGCATTGTACCCTTCCCCACTGGAGGGAGGAGACCTGGGAAACCTGGGCTGGAGTCTCCACTCAGGAATGGAGCCCTTGTGCACAGTATCCAGGCAAATAACCACGAAGTATGACAAGGCTTCTGTCTTACTCTGTTTCAATTCATAGAAAAAAATGATCCAGGGACCATATAACATTTTTCTACTGATGACTTATCAATGAGAAAATATATTTGAAGAAGGAAAAGCTATTTTTAAGGATTACTTTTATTAGTCTATTGATTCCAGACCCAGAAATGGGTCAGCTCTCCTCCTGCGCTGCTAAGGGTATTTTTGCGAAGTACTTAAATAAATGCAAAGTCACTAATTTGCCACTTGGAGTCCTGACTCACTCTTATGTTCTGCCAAGGATAAGAGATGATTTTGTTCTTAGCCTATTTTGCTGTCAGCCTATTTTTCATTCACTGAGAATCTCTGACCTCTCCATCCCAGGTTAGGCCATCAACGGCCCCCGTGGGATTCTCAGACTCAATCTGCAGTTATTTTAAGAATTTAAATTACATAAGCAAGGCCTTTTTTAGAATCCCTTCTTAGGGTCAGTCCCACACAGGACATCCTTAAAATTGCTGTCATGAGCACACGAGCAGCTTTTACCACTTAGTCTGTTATGAGTTGGGCTCCAGAGGGAAGGAGAGTACAGGTCATGTGGCCTTTACTCCTGCTGAGCTGCTGGGAGCAACCCTCTTAGTTAGCACTGAGGAGATGGCAGAGGGAACATTCTGCTTTGGTTACAAGAAACAGAAACTCAACTCAACCCATTTTAAGCATGGAAGGGAAGGTATTGGCTCACATACCTGATATCCTTGATAGAGCTTCAGGCACAGCCAGTCCAGAGCTGGAGAGAAATCATGAAGACTCAGTCCCTTTTTCTTTTAGTTCTGGTTTCCTTTGTGTTGACTTAACTCCAGGTCAGGCCTTCTCCATGTAATGTCTATTGGCAATGCCAGACAATGTCCTTTCAGTTTAAGTCCTTTGGAAAGACGTATTCTTTCTTTGCAAGAGTCCTCCAAAAGTTGTGACTTGAATCTCATTGGATTGATTTGGTCTAAATACCATTTATGCTTGATCACCATGGCTAACTGCTTGCAGTGTTCTGATTAAGTAATCCAAAATCACACGCACCATCTTAAAGTCAAAATCACCCACTGAAGGACATGAACTGTGATGGGAAGGAGTGGTTCCCTAAGGAAAATAAGTGTTTGGTCTTCAGAAGAAAATCAGTGGGACTGTTGGGGAAAAAGACAAAACAACTACTGCATATTACTCGATTAGACAAAACAAATGGTGACTGTGATTTCTGGATTTCTGGATTTGGGGGAGCACGTGCTACCCCCAGGACTCTCAGATCCTCAAATTTCATGAAGCCTCTGAAAGATGGCCAAGGAAAGAGAAGCAAACCCTATCATGGCACCACCTACTTGTCCTGCTGTCGCACGGGGCGGCCTGCAGAGTCTCTGCCCCCGCTCCCCACATAAGAATGCAGGATACTGTGAGGCCAAAAAGGAACACCCACGGAGCCATAGGTAGGGGAGTCATACCACTATATTCTCGCTGGCGGCTGGGCTGGAGACACAGGAAGCAGGAGCTACACTGTTTGCAACCTGCCATCCTAACTGCAATCCATGCTTGCCAGTCACCAACTTCTTGCTAGCTCCCATTTTCTGCTAGCGTAGCCACGGCAGTTATATTAGTGGCCAATGGCTTACGGGTTACAGCTGACAGCCAACTAGCCACAGCTGGTGGCCATCCAATCACAGCTGATGGCCATTTCCTACCTGAGCCAGCACCTTTCCACGTGAGGCTGAGAGCCTGGAAACTGCACTCCTGGCTCTGTCCCCACAGCTGCCATTCTACTATTTAGCAAGTACCTACCATGGCCCGGTGCCGTGTGAGATCCCCCCACACACACACACACACAGCAGATGTGGCGAATTTACATATAGTATTCTAATTCATACTGCTGATCTCTACATACTACATAGACTCATTGGATCGGGGGCAGTAAAATAAATAAAAATCCTAAAGATACACCAATGGTTAAAAAAAAGAAAAGCTTCTTTAGAGTAGAGAATGTATCTTGTTCGTTTCTGTATCTTTATAACACTTACCTGAGCACAGGATCTCAGTAGAGATCCTGGCAAATATGAGAGACTCAAATGTTGGTTGAATGAATGCCGCCTGACTAACATCTATTCAGTTCTTACCACGTTGTGGACACCATGTAAAGCACTTTTAAACCCTAACTAATTGAATCCTCACAACAACCCTATGAAATAATTATAGTTTTTAATATCCATTTTATAGATGAGGAAACTGAGGCACAGAGAGGTAGTAAAATGGAAGAGCCGGGATTTAAGCCTAGGCAGTCTGACCTGAGAACCTCTCCTAGAGAGTGAATCAATTCTCAGGAATGTAAACAAGGAAATCAGGATTTGGCTCACAGACTCTCAATTTTGACAAAACCATACTGGACAGCAGAGAGATAGGTGGTCTATACCTGTACCGTCCAATATGTTACTGGCCACGTGACTAAGTTAAAATTAATTGAAATTAAATGAAGTTAAAATTTAGTTGCCCAGTTATACTAGCCACATTTAAGGTGCTCAATAGCCCTACCTGGCTAGTACAGATATAGAATCATTGTATTCTCACAGGAAGCTCTAGTGGGTGTCAGTAGCAGATGAATTCTAAATGTCATTTCCAATCTTGATCAAGGGAGTGGGCACTGACTGTTTCTGATGGAGCATCGTCGCCCATTGTGCTGTCTGCCCTTCCCTATCTGCAGTCTATTCCCTCATCAGGATGGGCAGCCATGCCGCTCCATGCCCCACCCCTTACACACTGTCCTCTTTGGGCCTCTCTATAGTCATGCCAGGCAGGAGTCAATAGCTTATAATGCCACCTCCTCCACAAGTTCTACTTGAAGTTTGAAGGCAGGAAATCTGGCTGCATTGTTGGCAGGAAACCCTGGCAAAGGTGGGTCTGAATATAAAACTGAGCTTGCTGTCCTACAAGATACTGCTTGTGTGGTGAACAGCCTCATCTTTGGGGACATACAGACCTAGGTCTGAATCCCAGATCACAGCATACCTATGACAGCACCTCAGATAAGTAGCCTGATCCTCTGATCTTCACCTGTAAAATGGACTTAAAATGATATTAACCACTTACCTCACAGCAGTTGATGTCCTTGACATACTGTCTGGTAGCCAAGAATTGGCAGCTGCAGAAGTCACTATTATGATAATTACATAACTCAGATGATACATAGTTCTCCAGCCTGTGGGATCAACCTTCTTATTAAAACCAACAAGACAATACCCCGAGCCAACACTCAACAGGCCACGATCCAGGTAATTTCTGGGACACGTTAAAATCTGTATTGGAGACTTCATGGCACCCCCTTTGCTCTAAACTATGAAGTAAGAAAATTAAGTTCAAGAACTTGTTGAACGATGTTGCTAACTGTTTTTGATATCAGAGGGATTATTCATTATGAATTTGTGCCAACTGGACAAACAGTTCACCAAGTTTACTATTTTGAAGTGCTGAAAAGGCTGCATGAAAAAGTTAGATGACCTGACCTTTTCACCAACAATTCATGGCTCTTGCATCACGACAATGTACCAGCTCACCCGGCACTGTCTGTGAGGGAGTTTTTAGCCAGAAAACAAATAACTGAATTGGAACACCCTCCCTACTCACCTGATCTGGCCCCCAGTGACTTCCTCCTTTACCCGAAATTAAAGGAAATATTAAAAGGAAGACATTTTGATGACATTCAGGACATCAAAGGTAATATGACAACAGCTCTGATGGCCATTCCGGAAAAGAGTTCCAAAATTGCTTTGAAGGGGCTAGCGTCAGCACATAACTTCCCAAGGGGAGTACTTCGAAGGTGACTGTAGTGATATTCAGTAATGAGGTATGTAACACTTTTTCTAGGATGAGTTCTTGAATTTAATTGTCTGACCTCGTATTACTATTTGTAGTGTCTGTAAATTATGTAATTCCAGAAAGGTCTCACAGCTCTCTAATCTATCACCATGTTACAAAGGACATACAACTTCCCTCATATGAGAATTATTTTGACTATGACCTTCTGACTCATGATTCAAGGCCAGAGCTGCTTCTTACCCCAGAGCTAGTGTAGAATGATCCAGCCCCAGCCCAAACAAATACAAATTTGTTTCCATACTTGTCCTAAAATGACTCATTCTGACAAATAATCTCTACTTCCTGATCCTGAGGGCAATAAGTATAAAACAATATGACATGGACGCTAGGGAAAGGCCAAGGCAGGGGAATACATTTGCTGATTCTTTAACTCCCCCAAACCCACACACTTCATCTCAGAGTGGGTTGACAGAAATCTCTCTGCTTACATCCAGCCCTACGTGCTGCTCTTTGACCTCTTGGTTTGTTCTGAGATGGAGAGCAATCGGGAGTTAGTGTGGTGTTTGTGCCGTGGCCTGTGTAGGTGTCCACGAACTCCAGAGCACTTGGCTTCCAATCAGACCACGAGCTACATCTCGTATTCTCACCCATTTTCTGCAGCCTTGATTGTAGCATTGAGGCCCTTGTTGATCTCTCAGAGGCAGGACAAATGGGCCTTAGCAACAACAGAGGGCTCAGGAGAGGAAGAACAGCAGCTACTGAATGGAAGAAAATGCTGAAGTGGCCTTAGAGGAAAGCCTGAGCTTCCTTAAGGAATTATCCTCTCCAACTGGCACGTTACAAATGATGGCTCTCATTTATTGAGGTCTCAGGATGCACCAGGCACTGCACTTGCACATTTGAAGTTATGGTCCCATCTCATTCTTAAATCAGTCGTGAAAGTAGGTATACTACCCTCTTTTTGGAATCTAAAGCTCAGAGGGCAAGTAAGGGGGTTAAGATTGCTCATTAGCACCATTGGTGCCACAGTCAGAGACTGGTTGATTCCAGTCTGTGTTCTCAACCTCTATCTTTACATTGGCTTTAGTGCTCTTTCAGGCAGGTTGTTTCATTGACAAGGGGGGTAAATAGAACAAGGAGGCAGGATTAGCCCCGTCTTGCAGAAAAAGAAATGGAAACTCAGAGAGTTCATATGACTTGCTCAATGTTACCTAGGTCTCCTGAGTACAAATCATTTCCATTATGTTGAGCAGAGGTGGCTGAGCTCAGGTTCCAGCTATGGCTTTTATAATACAAATTCTTCTCCATGGGGCATTTGGAAAGACCACAGGGGGCTAGTCTGTTTTCATAGCCATCTCTGTACCTAGGCTTCTGTTGAGTTTTAATATTAATAAGCATAAAAGAATTGATATTCATTATAAGGAATCTAATATCTCAGATGAGCTCCAGCTTAAGAGAATGACCATCTCCTCTTTCCCTAATAAGTCTTGTTGATGTCAAAGAGAGCTACATTGCTCTGCAGACACAAATGGCTTTTCTTTTGTTATATGTATTGTCCCTAACTACTTATTTACAAAACTGCTGCTATTTTCAAAGGCTGCCACAGCACCTACCCCCCAAAAGGAAAGATAGTGCCTTACATTATTTTTAATATTTAGGTACCTTGATTCTTCAAAATAGGAGTAATTAGTGTTGAGTAAATCTTAGCATTCTAAGGAGGACATAAGCATCGTGGCTAGGATACTATCAGAAACCTCTTTTCCTACTCCAGTCGTCATGGTGGTGAGAATGGTCCGTGACGGAGAAGGGCCTAGTCAAGCTTCTATCACACTGGTTTATAAAATCTCTGTGTGAAGCTCTTTCCATCAAGCTCATTTGGGAACTTTGCTTGGTCCCGTGATGTGTAGGATATTTGTACCAACAAATTTATTTTGGATTCTGTTGATTATTGTCTTTTTATGTTATTATATGACCATCAATATTAAAAGAGAAAAAAATGGATACTTGTAGCTAAAATTGCCTCTGTATCTGGATTGGAAAGTGGGTTGCTTCCTTGAGCCAATAATCTTATTTTGGAATATCTCTCTTATAGAAATAAAGCATCTATGTATATCTATTTATATTAAAATATAATTATGTAATATATAAATAGATATAGATGGACATAGGTATGTATTTTAACATTGTTGCAGTGAAAAACAAAAGCAAAAACAAAGCCCACCAACAGAAAGCTGGTTGATTACATTATGACACATTTTTACTATGAAGTACTACATAACTGCAAACAAAAATGGAGTAAGTTAGATCCATATATATTAGCCTGGAGGATGTTCATAATCATTGTCAAATGAAAAACAAGCTTCAGAGTAGTAGAGTGAGGAATATAATTTCAGCATTGTAAAATATTGTGTCTAAAACCTATTTGTGAGTCTTTATATTTTTCCATGTTTGAAGGAGCATAGATAACATATAGAATGATATTTATTAACCTATTAACACTGGATTGATTATCAGCAGGGTGTAAGAGGGGTGCTTCAAGAGAAGGACATATTATTAACTTTTGTTTGACTTGTTATGATAAGTAGAGTTATATGCCTCATAATGATGGTTCAGTCAAGTACAGACCACACATACAATGATGGTCCCGTAAGATTATAATGGATCTGAAAAATTCCCATTTCCTAGTGACCTTGTAGTTCTAGTTGTCATAACTTTGTAGCGCAACACATTGCTCACTGTGTTTGTGCTTATGCTGGTGTAAACAAACCTACTGTACTACAATACTTGAAAATATATGACTATGCTACTGGTTTATGTATAAAACTAGGTTTGCCAATTAAGTTTGCCGACTCATCCTAGAAAAAGTGCTACACCCCTCATTGCTGAATATCACTACAGTCACCTTTGAAGTACTCCCCTTGGGAAGCTATGCACCGACGCCAGCACCTAGTCCACCCTTCAAAGCAGTTTTGGAACTCTTTTTCTGGAATGGCCATCAGAGCTGTAGTCATATTACCCTTGATGTCCTGACTGTCATCAAAATGTCTTCCTTTCAATATTTCCTTTATCTTCAGGTAAAGAAAGAAGTCATTGGGGGCCAGATCAGGTGAGTAGGAAGAGTGTTCCAATACAGGTATTTGTTTATTGGCTAAAAACCAATTAGTATTGGTTAGTATTGTATTATTAGTAAACCAATTAGTAAATTAGTAAACCAATTAGTAAAACCAATTAGTATTATTAGTATTGGATATACTAAGGTTATGAAACCTTACTGAGCTGTTTGTACAGTGCTGCCAATGTAAGTGCATGGTGGCAAGTTCGAGAACTTAACTGTCGGTCCTTGTATACTATACTTTTTATTGTTATTTTAGAGTGTACTCTTTCTACTTAGAAAAAATAGTTTGCTGTAAAACAGTGTGCCGTGTTACACGAGAGCAACCTCACACATCTCATGTTTACCGCGACTTTCGATTGCATCATTTCTTCCTATGCTTGATTTAATCTCATGTTGTTTTATACATTTGTATAGACTCAGGGTACAGTGTTTATAAAGTCTGTGGCAGTGGACAGTAAAATGTCCTAGCCATCACAGTCACTCACTCCTCATGCACATACTCACCCAGTGCAACGTCCAGTCCGGCAAACTCCATTCATAAGTGCTCTATACAGGTGTACCATTTTTATCTTTTATGCCACATTTTTACTGTACCTTTTCTATGTTTAGATATGCTTAGATACATAAATACTTACCATTGTTTTTAGTTGCCTACAGCATTTAGTACAGTAACATGTGTCCAGGTCTGTAGCTTAGGAGCAATAGGCTACACCATATTGCCTAGCTGTGTAGTACACCAGACCATCAAAGTTTGTGTAAGTGCACTCTGATGTTCTCATGACAAAATCACCTAACCATGCATTTCTCAGACTATATCCCTGTTTTTAAGTGATGCATGACTGTATATGTTATACTTTTTCAAAAAAATCCAATAAAATAAAGTCAATAATGAAGGAGGAGGGGGAGGTGCTTTAAGGCAACAACTGTGCCTGAATGTCGCTCATGGCCAGAGTTACCTGGAAAGCTAGCACAGGTCCTGCCAAGATTCTTTTGACCCTCAAAACCAACATCTTATAACCAGAAGTAATAACAAACCCCCCAAAAAAGGAGAGGATGGGCTGTTATCTGCTTCCTGATGGTATTTTTAATGAGACCAATAGAATGGTTATTGCTTAACAAGGACAAAATAGACAAATCTGTTATTTTTCTTCCCTCTTAGAAAGCATTATATAACTGTGGGAGTATTTCCCAAACTCAGTATTCCTGGAAAAAGAACACTGTTTAAGCATTCTGAGTGGGAGAAGAAATGCTGGTATATTAAATTAAACCACTGGCAGTATCTGTTTTAAAAAGATCTGTTCTTTCCTCCCTCTCTGTCTTCTTCCCTTGCCTCTTTCCTCCTTTTCTCCTTGTTTCTCTTTCTTATTTTCTTTAGTTCTTTAAAAAAATATTTCATTTATTTGATATTTCAAATTAAGATAGTATTAAATTAATTTACTCAATTCTTTGGCTTGTAGGTAAAGAAGTAAGCAATTTAGTCTTTGAATTATATTCCTCATTGATTCATAGTAAGATATATATTATAAAGGAAGTTACAGAATATTCTGTGTCACATTACATTTAAAATAAAAAGTCCATTTGGATGTCTATCACATTTATACTTGCCTCAGTTTATGCTGAATTTGGCTTGCATCATTTTTTGTTTTATCTCACATTTTGGGAAAGCACATACATTTCAGCAAGTAAGTTACTTCCGTTGGGCAGTTTATTATAGACACTTTTCCTAAAAACTGTTAATCACTCTTTAAATGAAAAGAATCATGTATATCCCTTGGTCCAATTAGCACACAGTAACTAGCATGATGTTAAATAATAGAATTCTCTGAAGACAGCATGCAATGGCCTGAATGATTTTTGGAGTTTTCCCAGTTGTGAGAGCTTTTTGTGTCTTTCCTCCTCTCTTGATGTGTTAAAATGTGACTGGTAATTTTTTCTCTTTGATCTCTAAGTTGGACAACATATTAATTTTCTAACTTTTAAGATCTCCATATCCAAGTTTAGGGGTTTCTCATATAGCCTTTTGCTTAGAAAGTTCAGCCTTTCTCCCAATGGAAGGTGCATATTTATGTAATATAAACATTTTTATGGTTGTTGATTCTAGAAACCAGACACAACACATGTGAACTAAGCAATATCCTCAAATAGCAACACATCGGCAATACAAACTAGAATATTTCCCGTGTTCATGGGCAGGTGTCCTATATCCCAAGATACCAAGCACTGACAATAAAAAGACCAAGTTGCTGGTGGAGCCCTGGATGAACAAATTCCTTGATTGGGAACCAAGATCACATTAGCCTGCTTGCTTCTTCCTCCCTTCTCATAACCCCATCACTTACCACAAGATGAAGGTTGCTATGGTGATAGGGGAAGAGAACACTGAACTGGGAGACCACTGCACAAATATTATAAAGGGCATTTTAAATTAACTTTATTTTTGCAATAATTTTGGATTTACAGGAAAGTCTCAAAGATAGTTACAGAGAGTTCCCATATACCCCTCACCCATTTCCCCCCATTGTCCCTCCCATTACCATGCAACGTTTATCAAAACAGAAACTGACATTGACACATTATTATTAACTTAGCTCCAGATTTTCCTTGGATTTCACCAGTTTTTCCTCCTTCTGTTCCAGGATCCAATTTTGGGATCTGTAGTGCATTTAGTTATTATGCCTCCCAAATCTCTAGTATGCACCCAAGCATTCTGCATCCTGTGACAATTTCTCAGTCTTTCTTTAGTTTAGAAAGAATTTTAATCTACCCAGAATTTTATCAAAATTTACTCCTTCGAACTGGGCTTGAGTTGTTGCATTATTGCCTTCTATTGTGTTTTCTTTCTTTTCTTTTTCTTTTTTTTTTTTTTTTTTTGGTGGCTCTTCTGAGGACAAAATATTTCTTATGACTTGGCAAATAATGTTTCTGGTTTTGTCCTCTTCATAGAATACTTTTACTGCAGGAGATAAAGACCACTAAGAAGGGGGTGTTTCTGGCTGTTGACATTTCCCTTCTGCTAAGCACATCATTTTAGTTCTGGCTTAACTAATTTTACAAATAATTTAAACCTCCAAGTCCAAAGCATTCAAATAGTTTTACACCACCATGGCAGATTTTGTGAAATAGGTTTTTTCCCCTTTCCATTTTTAGTACTCTACAAATAGATAGTGATTTCCTTTAACAAGGTTCTTTAAACAATCTGTTTGGTGCCACCCCACAAGCCCACACCCCAATCTGTTTTCTGAGCTCTAGCTATTTAAGTGCTGAAGTCCTTGTGGAGGCAAAATGTCAATCTTACTGCCTGATTCTTGTCACCACCTCTCCATAGGATCTGTTTTGAATTCTAAATTGAACCTTGTTTTGGAAAGCTTTCTGTTTTGCCCTCTTTACGTTAAGTGAGAGTACACATTTTGGAGGCAAAGAAATCTGAACTCAAATTCCAGCTCTGCCACCCACTGTAAGACCTCAGGCAAGTTACTTACCTTCTCTGAGACTCCATTTTCTCATCTATAAAATGGAGGAGGGGGAGCAGCTTCTCTTTTGGATTTGACATTCAAAGCCTTTAATATTTTCTGAGTTGTTCTCTTTGTAGCTATTACGCCAAGGTTAGCCAGGAATGAAATAATCTAAAAATAGAGATGAGCTGCTTTTGGCTCTCTTCTCCTTTCATCACCCTCAAATACCTGGAGAATAAGAAGAAAGGGGTAGAGGTAGAAAGGCTGCATGACTGTGAGCTGAGAGTTTGCACAGGATGGCTTCAAATGGACATCTGGAAAGGGTCTGTTGCTGCTACACTGGTAGGCACATGGGAGGAGAATTTTGCAGTTAATTTGGGGGTGGGGGGACTGCCAGCAGATTGTATCCATTGTCATTGGGTTAGACTTGGTGTGGGAAGTCTTGGCCCTTGGATTATCTCCCTAGAGTGGGGCTCCGTTCACTTCTTCCTGTCCGCGGGACCATTCCAGCCACCTTCTCTGTACTCTAGAACCCCTGCTTTGACAATGCATAAAAATTTACTATGGACTGTGTTGCAGATCCCACTCATACTTCATATTTTAACTAACACATTTTCAGCCACTATTTCAGGCGATTTATAGAAGTTACACCTACAGTCAAAAAATATGTGCAAATTTTTTCATTATTGTTTTTCTATCTAACAATCCATGTCTGTGAAGAATATTTTCACACCTCTCCTGACTGAAATGTTGAGTGACTACAAATTTTGTGGAAAGTAACAAAGAGAGGACTCTTCGGGCACCGCCCCCCACAGATATGTCACCTGATGTTTCCTACTTTAAAGTATTAGTTTGGCTGTTTGCTTCCACATAGAGTTGTGGGTACTTATTTTTTGGCAAGCATGGTGGTAAGCGCAGTGCTTGTGTGTTGATTTAAGAAATAACTATGGAAAGCACTTAGCACAGTACCTAATACATGTGCAATATCAAAAACGTTTGCATTCTCTCCCGTTCCTTTTTGCCAACGCTCATTGATCTATTGATCAGAGTGGTTAAGTATCCAATGCAGTGGTTTTGCATATTTATAGAATGACTCAAAGAAAAAATGCTGAAATATTCATGTTATTTCTCTTTTCTATTCTCTGCCATTTAAAGAAAATATACGGGGGTCAATAAAATCAGGGATTAAGAGGGCACGTGGTAGAGTTAGACCATTTCCTTTTTCTCAAAAACTAGTTTCAGGTTTACAAAACAATGTAACAGTTAGAAATTTACAGCCCTCACAAAGTGATAACCCCCCTCCCCAAATCTATTGCCCCTCTGACATTGTATATAGCTACTACAATTCCATTGACTCTATTCCTTATGACTCATATCCTGTGACTATATATATATATATATATATATATATATATATATACACACACACACACACACATATATATACATTTATATATATATTAAATTATAGTTTACATTCAATATTATTCAGCTTCAGTTGTACAGCACAATAGACCACTTCTTTTTGAATCTGATTCTGCTCCTTGCTATGTGGTCACCTTGGACAAATTACTCAACATTTCTCAGCTTCAGTTGCCTTATCTATGAAACGGAGTTACAACTGTAACTACTTCATAAAGAGGTGATGATTAAACAAACTGATAGATGTAGAACCTTTAGCACAGTGACTGACAACAAACACTCAATAAGTGATAGATGTTCTCATTAGTATAAATATTATGTTCTGGGAATTATTACTAATCATTTCATAAGGTCTTAATAGAACAAACTACTTTAAGAGGGTTGTGCAAAAGTTTAGCTTTCCATAACAGTCAGCTTTGTTTACGGTGGCCAAGACATGGAAACAACCAAAATGTCCTTCGATAGATGCATGGATAAAGAAGTTGTGGTATATATACACCATGGAATACTATTCGGCGTTAAGGAAAGATGATATAGGAGCATTTGTGACAACATGGATGGATCTTGAGAGTATGATGCTAAGCAAAATAAGTCAGACAGAAAAAGCAGAGAACCCTATGATTTCACTATGTGGTATATAAACCAAAAACAACAAAAGAACAAGACAAACAAATGAGAAAGAAAAACTCATAGACACAGACAATAGTTTAGTGGTTACCAGAGGGTTAGGGGGGTGGGGGGTGGGAGATGAGGGTAAGGGGGATCAAATATATGGTGATGGAAGGAGAACTGACTCTGGGTGGTGAACACACAATGGGATTTATAGATGATGTAATACAGAAGTGTACACCTGAAATTATGTAATTTCATTAACAATTGTCACCCCAATAAATTAAAAAAAAAGAGTTAGTTATCTTTCTAAATGTTCTATTTTCAAAGTAGCTGCACAAATTTATTTTCCTGCCATATTCCATAGGAGGATCTCAATATGCTGGATGATGCTGTTAGCTCCTGGGATCAACATTCTTTTTCTAATTGTTTAAATGGCTTGTCATCCAAAGAGAGTAAAAGGGTAACTATATAACTTGTGAAGGATGTTTGTCTTTCTGGTGAAACAGTATATTTCTAAGACATTTCTACCTTGGGCACAGAAATCACAACAGTTACTTTCCTTGAAATGGAAACATCATCTTTAAGCAGAATGTGATAATTGCCTAATTGGAATATTTGATGAATGAGTGGAGAAAGAGAAAGAAAGAAATGATAGGTGGTGTTAGTAATAAAATAATAAAAGAATGAATTTTAAAGATTAATTTGGTGGCAATTTGTAACATAGATTAGAACGAAAAAATCTCTAAAGAAAGATTGTTAAGGTAATTATTTGTAATCTAATCTGATTTCCTTTTCTTGAGAGAGCTTAGAGCAACTACACTCGGGCTTTGAAGCAATTAATTAACATTTTGCCTTAATCTTTAAAGGATTGAGAGTGGTTTAAGATCTGCAATATTATTCTCATTAGAACTTTGGATTTTATTGCAATCTAATTCATTCATTCGTCCCACACATGTTTATTGATGTTTTACTGCTTGCCAGGCCCTGCGCTGTTGTTGAGTATGTATTGGTTGATAATATGATCATGGCCCTTGATCATATTCAGGATATAATACATTTCTACTGATGAGAAATTCTGTGTACCAGTTGTCCTTTCCTGGGTTTAAGCTAAATGTGTATAGTTTTTAACAAACTTCTTTGCTTCGGAATGCTGATGTGTTTCTAATCATCTGAAGGTGGCAGTCTGTTGGAGAGAAGCAAATTATCCCAGGAAGATGCTGCTCATAGTAGTAGCTACACGGAAGACTCAAGCTGTGGGAGATCATCAGTCATCATGACTAGTGTTGCCAAAAAGCTAAGGTTAGACTGGCGTTTAGAACCCAGATAAATGTGATTAAACAAGCCAAGAAGACTAGATATACATAATACAGCAAAAACTCATTTGATTTCTTCCGTTTCAAACTAGTAAATATTGACATTTTGAATAATACGTTAATCATATAAGCAAAAGTTGTTTCTAGTGTAACTCACCAGGATAGTCAAAATAGAGGCCAATGAACAGCTTGGTGAGTTCAACTCACCTCATTCAGCCAATGGTATTAGAGGAAAGGTGGAAATGAATCAACTACTAGCATAAGGGAATATTGTTAGTTGCAGCAGCTAGAACTGTAGCTAACATTTCCTGAATGCTATGTGGCAGGCATCACGCTTAGGGTTTTATGTACATTATCTTATTAAATCCCTAAGAAAGCTCCATAATATTTTATTTTACAGATGATACATTGTAGGTTTACAGAGTTTGAGTAAAGCATCCAAAGTCACATAGCTTGTAAGTGGGTGAGCAGGGATTCAAACCCTGCTATGACTTTGCCAAAGCATCATATACTGCTTCCCTCTGTGGTCTTCCTTCTCTGCAATCTTGTTCTAGGCATGACCAGTGGATTAAAAAAAATAAATTGTTTAACTCCTACATTCAGAAACATACTTGATCTGATTGACTTTCCATTATTAACCAGTGATAGTAAGTGTTCATGGTCAGGACGGCTACAGGGAGGAGGTAGACTTGAGCCAAGACTGAGAGGGTGAGTAGAGCTGGAATGGGTGAGAGGGAAGAGACTAGCACTGGTCTTGGGAGCTGATAGGGGGAGCCACAGAGTCAAAGACCAAAGCCTGAGCCAGCCAGGTGTGGGGACAAAGCCAGGAGTGCAGTTTCCAGGCTCTCTGCCTCACGTGGAAAGGTGCTAGCTCAGGTAGTAAATGGCCATTAACTGTTATTGGATGGCCATCAGCTGTGGCTAGTTGGCCGTCAGCTGTAACCAGCGAGCCATTGGCCACTAATATAACTGCCGTGGCTATGCTAGCAGAAAATGGGGGCTAGTAAGAAGATGGTGACTGGCAAGCGCGGATTGCAGTTAGCACAGTGGATTGCAGCTAGCAAGTGAGTTGGTTGGCAGAGAGAAGTGGACGGTAGGTTGCAGACAATGTCGCTCCTGCTTCTGTGTCTCCAACCCAGCTGCCAGCGAGACTATAGTGGTATGACTCCCCTATTTATGGCTCCATGGGTGTTCCTCTTTGGCCTCACCATATCCTGTGTTCTTGTGTGGGGAGCAGGAGCTGAGACCTCGCATGACACCCTGAATGACATCTCTATAGGAAAGAAAACTTACAGTTTTTCAGTGGGGGTGGGGCGTGGGAGGAACTACTTGCTTGGCCCATATCAGGAGGAGTCTAGAAAATGAAAAATTAATTTCTCTTTCCAACTTCTGCCATTTAAAGAGCATAACAGGGTCAATACAGCCAGAGATTAAGAGGGAATATGGTAGTGTCAGATAGCTTCTTTTAGAATCCCATTCTGCTCCTTGCTACACAGGAGACTTTAAGCAAATCAATACTTCTGACCTTCAGTTTCCTCATATATGAAACTAGGATTAATTACAACAAGAGCTGCTTCATAAAGAGGTGAGGATTAAATAAACTGATAGATGTAGTACCTTTAGCACAGTGACTGATATACAAATAACTACTCAATAAATGGTGTTATTACGGTTGTTAAGAATATTCGGTTCTAGGAAATCGTTACTAGTTATTTCATAAGGTTTTAACAGTAGAACAAGTTACTCTAAGAGGTTTGTGCAACATACAGCTTTCCATAAGAGTCAGTTATCTTAGTCTAAACATTATATTTTCAAAGTAGCTGCATAAATCTGTTTTCCTGCCATATACCATTGGAGAATCTCAATATAGATGATGCTGTTGTTCCTCGCATCACCATTCTCCTTCTAATTGTTTAAATAGTTTGTCATTAAAAGAAAGTGAAAGGATAAGTATATGAGTATAGTTTGTGTGGGATATTTGTCTTTTGGTCAAACAATACATTTCTGAGACATTTCTACTTTGGGCATAAAAATCACAACAGTTATTTCATCCCATTGAAATGGAAATGTCACCTTTAAGTTGAATATTATTATTGTTTAATTGGAATACTTGATGAATAAATGGAGAAAGTAGGAGAGAGAACGAAATGTTAGGTGGTGTTAGAATAAACTAATAATATATTTAATTCCAGGAAGATTAATCTGGAGGTGATTTGTAGCATAGGGGAGGAAATACCAAGAAATCCTATGAGGCCACTAGTCTGGAAAAGTCAGGGAACTATTGCAGATATAGCACATCTGAACTATATGAATTTTGTGCCATGACAAAATTTGTCATGAAATTCAAAAATGAAAAGGAAAGAAAAAAATGAAGAGGACATAGTATAGGTAGATGGAGTGGATTAAGCGCACGCTTCCAGAGGTGATATTTAACTGCATCGGCCAACCTAGAAGTCTATGTATAGATACGTGTCTTCAGTATGATTCTGTCCACACTTTTGTCAGGGGTTTGTTACTGTACTAATTCATAGGTGACATAAAACGGGGAGGAATTCTAGACAGCCTAATAGATGATGACCACTTGAAAAGATGAAATCAAACATACTTTAAAGGAAGGCAATGGCAAGTTTTCTAATTGGTTAAAGTATTCAACAGAATAAATGTTGAATGGGAGTGAGGTTACAGCTGTTCGTGTGATAAAGATACATGCATAGCTCTGTAAAGAGCCGCAGGCTGTAAACTCCATGAGGAGCGGGCTGAAGGACGAGCAGCACCTGGCACAGTGCTTGGTCCATTGTTGGTGCTCCATACATGTACGTATCTGCAGGGAGGAAGGAAGAAATCTCGAAGACATGGGGGTGGGTATGGGGGGGTGGGCTTGGGATGGGGAGGGAGTATAAAGAACCAAATAGAAAACCGTTAAGTTCCACACATCACAAAGACAATTAAGTGGTGCGGACACTGTGTTCCCCCCAGTACCCCTAGAATCCCCTTCACCTGGGTCCAACCCCTGTCGGCTGTGTGAGCCAGCACCTGCAGCTCTCTTTGTCCTAGTGTTTCCAAAGATGCTTCAGGTAAGTGTCTGTGTGGTTATTTCACCCCCAGGACACCCTTTAGCGCAGGACTGAGAGATGTGGGGGTATAAAAAGCCCAGGTCTCCTGCCTCTGGTAGGCACAAACTCTAAGAGGTAGTTTGGAGTCCAGAGCTCTCAGGCGGGATCTGTCTGAGGCTGAGATTTTGCCTGATATGGTACTTATGATTGGCTTTTATGCTTTCCTCTCTCTGGGTTCCCCTACTCCTTCACTGGCTTCTCCTAAGAGCACTGAATAAATCACTTGCAAATGAATTCTGTTCCTGGGGTATTCTTCTGGTGAGTCTGACCTAAGACAGTAAATGATCTCCTAGACGTCAAAGATTATGAAATTTTTATCATCTCATCCCCAGAAGGTGATAGAATGCCAGGCATATGGTAGGTGGCTCAGAAAATCTTGGACGGAAGAAAGGAAGCAAGGAAGGGAGGGAGGGAGGAAGGAAGGTAAGCAGGAAGGGAAGGAGGGAGGAAACCTGAAAGACTTGAAGGGAAATTCTATATATAAATGTAAATAGAATGTATGCAAGTTCCAAATAAACACTCAGATATTAGTAACATTTTTGTGGATGTAACTTAGGAATGTGAAAACTTCTTAGGATAAGAAGAGAGAAAAGAGAAAGGTTGAAGAAAGATATGCGTGCATCTAGGGAGGGGCTATTTATTCCCATTTGACAACTATTTATTGAGCACCTACTACATGTCAGATCCTGTTATAAATGCTTGTGGTACATCAGTGAACCAAATAAGGACCCTTACATGCATCAGGCTTCCATTTTAGTGCAAGAAACAGACAAACAGCCATATAAAATAAGTACATTATACAGTATGTAAGGATGTGGTGTTTGGCAAGGAGGAAAAAAGCTGAGGTAGTTAAGATCAGGGTGGGTGGGGATGAGGAGACAGGTTTAGTATTGAAAAGACCAAAATGCCTCTTACTGAAAAAATGAGAGGTGGGAAAGGAGATGAGAGTGTGAGTCAAACAGGTGTTTGGGGGGACAAATATTCTAAGCTGAGAGAGCAGCTAGAGAAATGGCCTGACGCAGGGCTAGGCCTGGCGTCTTCAAAAAACAATGAGCAAGCCAGTGTGGCTTGAATGGCATGAGGAAGGGAGAGAAAGGAGGTCAGAAAGGAAAGTGGAAGCCAGAGCACCAAGGGCACTTCAGGTCACTATAAGAATTCTGGATTATGTGCAGTTTTACCCAAATCTCGATAACATGGGCTTTGGAGTTGTGTGAATCTTAGCTTTGTTCCTCATGTTACTTTGGGCAAGTTACTTAAATTCTTTGAGCCATTGTTTCTTCATCACTGAAATGGGTACAGTAATGTTACCAACGTCATAAGGCTGTTGGGAGAATACATTGCAACACTTAGTAGATAAAAGAACTCAATAAAATTCTGCATACAGTAGCATGCATCTGACAATTCAGATTTCTGCTCAGTGTCGAGGCTTGATGTCTCCCTCCTCCTATGCTGGAAGTGATTCTGTGGGTATAGGCAAGAAGTTACACTGGGACTATCACCAGCCACCTTCTATAAGGGAGGATTTAGCAAAGAATTCTGGGCCAATGGGCCCTCTGTCTATATAAACAAAGATTATGGGGGCAAACATAGAGGAGATCATCAACCCAGAGATGACAAGGGTTAGAAGCAGGAGTAATAAGCCTCTTCCTTTATTAAAGAAGGGTAGGTGGCCCATGCTTCCAGACAAGTTTTAAATCCTCCAGGTCTGGGGGTCCTTTACACTGCTTCCTCTCAACCTGTTCCTCTCAGCCTCATTTCAGGGAAACTTTCCAGCTCGGTGAACCTCAGACATTGGTTCTTAGAAGTTCAGCAAATAATAATTGCAAATATAGCTCCCAGGAGTGGATAAACAAAGAGCCCTTTTAGTGGAGGATGTGAAGACGTTGAGCTTGATTGCAGGACCTTTGGAGTTTGTGTCTCAGCTTTACCACCTGGTAGCTGGGTGGCTGGTGATGCTAAATTTTTTTTGTTGGAAGATGATTAACTGTTTAGATAGATGGATCCCTTGCATAATAATAATTACAACTAATACCTTGTTTCCCCGAAAAAAAGACCTAGCTGGACAATCAGCTCTAATGTGTCTTTTGGAGCAAAAATTAATAAAAGACCCGATCTTACATTATATTATACAATATAAGACTGGGTCTTATAGTAAAACAAGACCAGGTCTTATATTAATTTTTGCTCCAAAAGACACATTAGAGCTGATTGTCTGGCCAGGTCTTATTTTCTGGGAAACTGGGTGTTTGTAGAGCAATTGGTATGTCTGAAGCACTGTCCTAAATGCTTTAGATTTGTTAATTTTGTGATGTTCAAACAACACCTTGGATATATGCTATGATTATCTCCATTATAGAAACAATGGGACAGGGGGTTTAAGCAACTTGCAAAGTTCAAGCAGCTAGGAGGTAATGGAAGGGAACACAGTGGCAAAGTTGATGTGTTTAACCACTGTTCTACTTTTGCTGACAAGTTTTTATCTTGTTTATCTTTCATATTATCAATATTCTAACTGGGAATTGTTGTGGGCTTTGCTCTGACCTTTGATTTATTCTCCAGCTCTAGATATTTAACTGTATCATCTAATACAAACCTGCTAATAAAGTAGTTTAATTGGATGACATACACACTGTGCAGTCTTCTGAAACCAGAACAATAAATCTTACAACCAGCCTAGCAGTTATTTCTAAACATAGATTGCCCAAGAGCTACTTAAATTCAATCAGGAGTTCCATGCAGACTTTCTTTTTGGCCCAAACTGCATGAAATCTTACTCAGAGAGCATTCAATGGTCTTTCAAAAAATATCACAGCACTGGATTCACTAGTACCCCACAACACAGGACAACATGAATCTCATTGGGTTGAGCTATGGGTGATCCATTTTTCAATAATTGTTCTCTCAGTTTTCAGCTATTTCTGTAAATATGGTATACCCCCACAAGTTTCTTCACAAGTGGCAATTTATAGTAATGATATATATATTTTTTTTATTTTTCAATTACAGTTGACATTCAATATTATTTTATATGAGTTTCAGGTGTACAGCATAGTGGTTAGATATTTATGTAATTTATAAAGTGATCCCCCTGAAAAATCTATGGTACCCACCTGGCACCATACATAGTTATTACAACAGTATTGACTATATTAACTATAATTTTATGCTTTATTCTACATCCCTGTGACTATTTTATAACGACCAATTTGTACTTCTTAATCCTTTCACCTTTTTCACCCAGCCCCCCAACACCCCTTAGATTTGGCAACCATCAGTTTGTTCTATGTATCTGAGTCTGTTTCAGTTTTGTTTGTTTGCTTATTTTGTTCTTTAGATTCCACATATAAGTGAAATCATATAGCATTGGTCTTTCTCAGTCTGACTTTTTTTAACCTAGCATAATACCCTCTAGGTCCATCCATGTTGTCACAAATGGTAAGATTTCATTTTTTCTTATGGCCCAGTAATACTCCATTGTATAAATGCATCACATCTTCTTTATCTAATCACCCATTGATGGGCACTTAGGTTACTTCTATATCTTGACTATTATGAATAGTGTTGCAGTAAACATAGGGGTGCATATATCTTTTTGAATTAGTCTTTAGGTTTTCTTCAGGTAAATACCCAGTGGAATTCCTGGGTCATAAGGCAGTTCTATTTTTAATTTTTTGAGCAACCTCCATACTGTTTTCTATAGTGGTTGCACCAATTTGCAATCCCACCAACAGTGCACAAGGGTGCCCTTTTCTCCATATCCTCACCAGTACTTGTTATTTGTTGATTTATTGATGACATTCTTATAGGTGTTAGGTGGTATCTCATTGTGGTTTTTGATTTGCATTTCCCAAATAGCTAGTGGTGATTAGTAACACTGGGCATCTTTTCATAAGTCTGTTTCCCATCTCTATGTCTTCTTTTGAGAAATGTATGTTCAAGTCCTCTGCCCATTTTTTAATTGGATTGTTTATTTTTTGGTGTTGAGTTGTATGAGTTCTTTATAAATTTTGGATATTAACCCCTCCCTTATTAGATATATCATTGGGTTATATCTCCTCCCATTCAGTAGCTTGGCTTTTTGTTTTTGTTGATGGTTTCTCTTGCTGTGCAAAAAGTTTTTATTAATAGTTTGATGTAGTCCCGCTGTTTATTATTTCCTTTATTTCTTTTACCCAAGGAGATATATCAGAAAAAAAATATTACTAAGAATTGTGTCAAGAGAGTTTACTGCTTACGTTTTCTTCTAGGAGTTTTATAGTGTCAGGTCTCGCACTTAAGTCTTTCATCCATTTTAAATTTATTCTTGTTTATGGTAAGAAGGTGTCTAGTTTCATTTTTTTTTTTTTTTGCAGGTATCTGTCCAATTTTCTCCAAACCATTTATTGAATAGACTATCTTTATCTCACTGTATATTCTGGCCTCATTTTTCATATATTAATTGACCATATAGTGTGGGTTTATTTTGGGCTCTCTATTTTGTTCCATAGGAAGAATTAACATCATTAAAATGTCCGTGCTACCCAAAGCAATTTATAGATTCAGGGTTATCCCTATCAAAAATACCAACGGCATTTTTCACAGAACTAGAACAAGTAATTCTAAAATTTATATGGAACCACAAAAGAGCCTGATTAGCCACAGCAATCTTGAGAAAGAAGGACAAAAATTGGAGGTATCATGCTATCTGGTATCAAACTAAAGGCTATAGTGATAAAAATAGTACTAGCATAAAAACAGACACATAGATCAATGGAACCAGGATATGGTAATATTTTGCTGAGAAAAAGGTTGTTACTTCCAGGAGCTTTCTGGGAGCTCCAAAATTGGTCATCATCAGCAGACATTGAATCACAATTACTCTCAGGTTTTTCCAGTAACTTCACCCAAGAAACACAGAATTTTGGGTGTGGAAGGAACAGGAGCCTAGAAACAGGAATCTTAGATCTAGTCCTAGCTTTGCCTTTGCACAGATCCATTCTGTTCAGTGGGTCTTAATTTCATCTTCCATAAAACAAGGTGTTCGACAAGACGCAGGTCTTACAAGCTGTTTTTTTTTTTTAAACTTATTTAACAAAAATTTATTGTGCACTTCTGGGAGTCAGTTCTCTCCTAGACAAAGGAGCCAAATTGGGAACAAAACATACATAACTTCTTGCCCTCATGGCACTTATATTCTATAGCAAAATTATGTTTCCCCTAAATGGTCCAAGCAATATTTCAGGTTCCACATGTTCTTCTAGAACTTTGTCACCCCTCTATCCAATATGGAGCCTGTATCTCTCCCTTTGTACTTGGGTGGCTTGTGACTGGCTTGTGGTGGCTTCAACCGATAGTGTGGCCAAAGTGATGTTATGTGATCTCCAGGCCAGTCACGTTGCCTGATGCTGTTTCTTTTTCCTCCTCCTCCTCCTCCTCCTCCTCCTCCTCCTCCTCCTCCTCCACCTCCTCCTCCTCCTCCTCCTCCACCTCCTCCTCCTCCTCCTCCTTCTTCCTCCTCTTCTTCTTCTTTTCTCTCTGTCTCTGTCTCTCTCTGTCTCTCTGTCTCTCTCTCTCTCTCTCAATGTTCACTCTTGTGTCCCAGGCACTTGTGCAGTGAGGAAGCCCAAACTAACACATTTACAGGGACCACATGAAAAGGCTCACATGGCATAGAATGTAGTAAGAGTTTACTAAGTATTGGCTATTGTTATCTTAGCATAAAGTGGACAAAAATATTTTTAACAAG